>NC_141152.1:24516618-25827452 GCF_053477565.2 Lygodium microphyllum | reverse complement strand
CCTCATCAACACCAATCACCTTGCTTACATCCAAACAAGCATGAAGTGAATTTAGTGGATGGAAAGTCTTAAGGCTAACTACTTATTTATTTTTGAAGAATCTAAATCAAACCCTACCTTCCACATAGATGGACAACAAATTCAAAAAAAATGCTATGTCTATGAGCAAGTGATCCAAGTTATTCTAGCTAATAGAGTTTCTATTCTAAATTGCTCTCGCCATTGTTATATGCGAGCGGTAAATCAAGAGCAAGCCTCACTCATAAGAGACGTTAAGGAGTACCAGTTAGGGTAATTGACTTTGTTGTTGATCAACACCGACTCGGAAAATTTAAAGTTTCACAAACACCACACAAGCCACACACAAAACCAAACTACACACAATGCCTCTTGTAGCTATGAAACAACGAAAACACAATCTAGGAAGAGCATCACACACACTTTGTGCAATTGTTTTTAAAAAAAACACAAACTTTGAAGACAAAACCAATTGTTCTAGATTCTCATACCTTGAAAAAAATTTGAATCAAGACTCGATGCTTCAACTTCCATATTCATAATCTCTACGAATGGGACGTCAAGAGTCCACAATCTCCACCTGCAACCCTCCTCTCTTCCTCACACAAATTACAAAAATTGATCGCAAGGAGTAGGGAAAGGCCCTTAGCACCTCTCACACCTTCCTTTATATAGTTTTCTCTTACACCCATATGTTGTGTTTAGGCTTTTTAAAATGCATAAAGCTTTCATGCTTCTACTTTTTCTTAAAGACTAAAAGCCTAATTGTTAGGGGTCTGGATAAATTGCAATCCCCATTGCCTATGTGGTGATGGGGCTCTAATGTGGTAGTTTGACCTATTGCTTTGAAAAGGTCCATTGGTGCGAGTCCCCCTATCGACGTTCCGATTGTTTCTGAGTCCCAATGAGCCCCTAACTAGTGGCGTACCCACAATCCCCACTAGAGAGAGAGAGAGAGAGAGAGAGAGAGAGAGAGAGAGAGAGAGAGAGAGAGAGAGAGAGAGAGAGAGAGAGAGAGAGAGAGAGACAGACAAAGAGACAGAGAGAGAGAATGACGACTCACGAGTGATGCGGCCCACCTCTTATGCCCTATCCCTACCCACTAGCACACAGAGAAAGAATCCTGCCCCCTATCATTTAACACATGCCTCTTAAAAGAAGACCTTGATATGGGTAGTAACCCACCATGGAAAACACCCTATTGACAAAACCAAATTGTGAAAGAAGTAGTCAAGGAGAAACTAGATAAACTCTTAGAAAGAGAACCATTTAGATCCCATAGTTCCCTTTCTATCTCTTAATGCATAAGGAAAGTAGTCAATTACACTGTGAATTAATTATATTTCATTAACAAGATCATTGCGAATGGTTTGAAAAGGTGAAAGAAAATAATATTCAATAAGATTAACTTCAAGTCTACATATCATCAAGTTTAAATATTTGTAGATGCTATTTAAAACAATGATAACTATACACAATTTGGCTATTGTGAATTCTTTAGATGACTATTTGGTATTACTAACACCCATAATGAGATATTTACATCTAGTAAAAATGGGAAAAAGCATAAGGAGCATTTTAATATTCATAGAAATATAACTCTAACTTTATCTTAAAATGTTATTTCTTTCCAATCAGGTTTCAATTCAAAGGTAATATATGCTCATATTAATTTTGGAGAGGGGATAAGAGTAGGTTTAGAAAACATCAAATTTAGTAAGGTCTACGCAACTTTTAAAAATGCACTTGGAGTGTTATTGTTCTTGAGAGCATGAAAGAAACTCTGTATTAATATTCACAACATCTTTGAAGAGATGGGGTTAACTTTACAAGCAACTTCTTCCCACAACTCCAATAGAGTTAATGTTTTTTCCCAAAATCTTAAACAAGGGAGATATCTCATTAGTGATATGGTATGGAACACAAGTCGGAACCCCAAATTCGCTCATGGACTGACCAAAGAAAAACATTCCTATAGATCATCCATAAGGTCTTTGCATTAATACCACTTTCATCATAGCCAAAACCCTAAATTTCTCCTCATTTAGACTCCCTCTATCACCAAATTATAGAGCTTTCTTCTAGTTCATATTGTGATGTTGCCTAATGACCATCATAGACATCATTGGTTTATTTCAACACTACACACTTCTTTGTAGTTCTACAAAATATGCTTTGATTCCTCAAACTTCTTACAAAAAGGTCACAATGGAGATATACCCATGAATTTCACCCTATCCTTGGTAGGAAATGTGTTGGCAAAAATCCTCAAAAAAAGGTCAGATGGGAGATATAACCATGAATTTCAGCCTATCCTTGGTAGGTGATAGCTTTGGCCAAAATCCTCCAAAAATTAGATTAATCTTGAAGAAAGGAGTAGTTTTCCATACTCCTTGAAATCCTTTCTTTCATGTGCAAACAATGCTTCTAGGATCAAGGTTTGCCTATTCTTTCTTACCTTTGTCTAGCCAAATACTTAAAAAGTCCAAAAATATTTTCATTTTTTGAGTCCATTTGCATACACTTTTCTATAGGTTGCCTAGCATCTAGTGAGATCTTACTAGCCTCATAAATCATAGAAGGCCAATCTATTTTCTTCTTAGAAACAACAACCATACCCATTCCACCTCAACTCCCCATCAAATCACATGGTCTTTGAGTTGCTCAATCAATTATAACTATAGAGTAACTTCATCCCATGCATTTGACCATTTGCAAAGACCCTTCTCACTTATGGCATTGGACAATATATGCTCAACCCAAGCTTTATTTTGAGGCCAAATTACTAGAAAAAATAGATGCATCTACCTTCATAGAGCTATCTCATTTCCACTTTAGAGTACTTAGTACTGCCTTCTTTGTATCAACTAGCCTCCAAGCCATAGAAACTATGTTAATCTTAACTTTAATCTTTTTATAAGAACAATATTATTATTAGCAATCCAACATCAAAGAATAAAGGACCAACGTTGATTAGTATCCAACCTCATGAGTTGAAATAGTAATCTAGAAGCTTTCTTGTGTAGAGCATTAAAAGAAGCTCCAACTTTATTTTGAGGATAAGATAATTGAGTCTAAGGGATGGAATCCCATTCTTGCTTCCAATCAAAGGACCAATATGAAAGGTGAGAAGGATCAAAGCTTTCTTGGAAGAGCTATGGCAGGAAGCAAGAGCAAGAAAGAGAGAGACACAAAATGGGAACTCCAAGAGTCACAATGTGTGATCAGGCTTTCCTTTATTTAAACTGTCACAAAAAGAATAAAGAATAAAGTGACAGTGACGGGCGCCCGCCACTTGCAGTGTGAAATGGCGGGTATTGTCAATGTAGTAATACACATGTGGCTATGCAAAGGCACCTTTACCCCCAACAATCTCCCACTTAAAGGTGAATCTGCCCTAGTGAGGAGTGAAAAGAAAAAAGAAAAGATAGTACAATGTACACATGTACAACAAGATGAGGGAAAATGTCATCTCATCCAACTCCCATCAATCCCCCTAAGGAAGGCAAAGCGCTCAATAGTGAGGCTTTTCATGAGCAAATATGTAGGATTTTCATCAATGGAGAGCTTGACAAGGTCAACAAACCTATCCTCCACAACCCCACGTATGAAGTGATACCTCACCTCAATGTGTTTCATCTTCGCATGGAAGACCAGATTCTTGGCTAGCTAAATAGCACTCATAGAATCCGAATGCAGCGTAGGTATATAGTATCAATCCCAAGGTCATGAACCAAACGGCCTAACCATATGGCCTCCTTGCAAGCCTCAGTGGCTGCAACATACTCGGCCTCAGTGGTAGAGAGAGCGGTACAATTATGAACCTTGGACATCCAAGGGACAGCACCTCCAACATAGGTGCATACATAGCCAGAAGTGGACTTCCTACTACCTGCATATCCTGCATAATCGGAGCCTGTGTATCCCACAACTCCTATATCCTAGCTGCATAGCAAATACACATATCTACTATGCCTTTCAAGTATCTCATGATACCCTCCACAGCATCCCAATGTTTCTTTCCAGGTATAGCCATATAGCGTGCCACAACACCAACTGCAAAGGCAATATCTAGACGATGGCTATCATGGCATACATCAAACTGCCCATGGATGATGTATAAGGGATCTTGGCTATCTCAGCCCTCTACTCATCTATCTGCTGACAATCAGCCTGTGAGACCTTCAAATAAGAAGGTAATGGACATCCAATAGGCTTCACAGCTTGCATGAGGAATACTCAAGGACTTTATGAATGTACTCCCTTTGTGAGAGATAGAGTAGTCTCTGATGCATATTGCGCTTAATGCGCAAACCAAGAATGTGAGAGGTCTGTCCCAAATCCTTCATCTCAAAGCTCTTCTTCATATGAGATTTAAGAGCATCCAGCTCATCATGAGCTTTCCCTACTATCAACATATCATCCACATAAAGTACCAAAATTAGCAATGAGCCATCACGGACTTTCTTCATGTAAAGACACGGATCCATAGCACTCTTTCTGTAACCCTGTGACTGCATAAAGGCATCAAACTTATGATACCACTCTCTAGGTGCTTGCTTCAAGCCATAAATACTTTTCTTCAACTTTCACACTAGGTGCTTCTTGCCAAGTTCTGTGAAGCCCTTAGCCTACTCCATGTAAATCTCGTCATGCAAATCTCCATGAAAGAATGTAATCTTGACATCCATCTGATACATGTCCAAGTCAAGCTACCTGACTAAGGCCAAAACCAAGTGTAGGGTGGTCATCTTGACCACAAGAGAAAAAACTTCATCAAAGTCAACTCCATGCTCCTGTTTAAAACCCTTAGTAACAAGTCTTGCCTTATAAGCTGGCTTGAGGTTTCCAGGGGTACTTTTCAACTTGTACACCCAGTTGCACGGCAAAGCCTTCTTGTCCTTAGGCAATGAAACCAAATCTCAAGTCATATTCTTATGTAGGGATTCCATCTCAAACTGCATAGCCCTCTCCCAGGAGTGACTATCACCCCTGCACACAGCCTCATCATAGGTGAGAGACTCTCCTGCATCTGTAACCAAGACATAATGCATTGAGGGCTCAAATCTATCAAGTGGACGTCTATCTCTAGTAGACGATCTCACTGTAGGCTCTGCTACATGTCCAACATCTTGTCCAATACCCTGGTCATGTGTGCCAACTACTACTGTAGGCTGTCCAACTTCCGGTGCAGGAGTACGTGGCTCCTCTTGGAATATAACCCTGTGTATCTCTACCACCTTCTCAGGCTGCCTATGCATCTTGTCTTCATGGAAGGCTACATCATGTGGCTGCGGATGACTTTCCGCGCTTGCAGCTCCCAGAGGCGGTAACCCATCTCGCTTGCATTTCCATAGCCAAGGAAAATGTGTTTGACACTCTTAGGATCCAGTTTAGTACGCTTGTCCTTGGGCACATGGAAGAATGCCCCACATCCAAATACACATAGATGCACATAAGACAGAGATTTCCCAGTTGATACCTCCTCTGCAACTTGGAATTCCAAACCACTAGAAGATTATCTATTTATGATATGCATAGCTGCACTGACTATCTCAACCCAAAAGCTCTGTGGTAGGCATGCATGGCTAAGCATACTACGTACACACTCCTAGATGATTCTATTCATCCACTCAGTCAAACCATTCTAGGGTGGGGTATAGGGAGTGGTCAACTAACGCTTAATACCCCTCTCGTCACATAGCTGCTCAAAGACACGTGACAAATATTCTCCCCCATTGTCAGTCCTACGGCATTTCAGCCTATGCCCAGTCTGGTTCTCAACCAATGCAAGCCATCTCTGAAATACAGCCAAGACATCTTATTTAAGCTTAATGGGATAAACCCAGACTTCACGTGAAAAATTGTCAATACACATCACAAAATACTTTGCACCACCCATAGACTAATAGGGCATGGGCCCACAGACATCCGAATGTACCAATGCTAGGGGCTCACTCATGCATGTCCTACCAGACTTCTTATGTGTATTCCTAGTTTGTCTGCCACATAAAGACAATGCTCACATGAATCAAAACATGCATAGTCAAGGGACGGTAAGTACTGCAAACCAGAAAGCATTTTCATTCCCTTCAAAGACATATGGCCCAAACGGGAATGCCAAAGAGATACATGTGAGATGGAACGCACAAACAAAACATGATCAACAGAGGATCCATCAACAACAGGAGGATAGAGGCTGCCAGAGCCTTGGCACCTCTAGCAAGCACAAAGCTGCCACGTGTGATCTTACAGGCAGAATCCCCACCAAAAGAGACATGAAACCTATCATTATCAAGCTACCCTGTAGACATAGACTGTGTGTAAGTGCAAGTATATGACATATATCTTGTAACAGAAAAGTATTTCCAGTAGAGAACTTCAGTCATACATCCCAAATGCCAACAATAACAAGTGGCATGTCATCACCCAAGCGAACTGTGGGTAGGAATGGAACCTCTCACGACATGGTGTAACATGGAATGAAGCACTAGAATCCAAAAGTCAGCACTACACATACATAGAGTGAACCTCAATCAATGGTGTAGCAACACAAGAACTAGCTGCAAGTATGTACTCTCCATCGAAGTCCTCAGTCAGCATGACATTTATCACACTGGATTTCGCAAGCACCATGCTGCGCGATCAGAGGACTTTTCCTATACTTTTTATTTCCCCTTCTCTTTGCGCTTCTCATTGCGCAACTCATGACACTATGGGTGTATATAACCTTCTTGCCACTGATGACATGTCACGTTAGCATTTCTTCCACAAGACTTATTGCATGACTTGCCACGTAATTTAGACCTAGACTTCTATGAGTCTCTGCCATGGCCATTCCCACGGTCATTCTTTCCATTACCATCCTTGCCTCTAACAATCAAAGCATGTGACACATGAGAGGCATCCAAGTTCTTACAATTGATCTCTTCCTGCAAAAGAGCACTCTCTACATCAGGTAAGTTCAGAGTAGTAGCAAGAGCACATAAGGTAGTGCGGAATACATCCCATGACTCACTCAGAGTCCCAAGAAAAAACAATGGAGTAAGCTCATCATTGAAGCTAATGCCCTGCAAAGTCAAGTTCTTGAGAATAGCATGGAATTGGCTCAAATGAGCACACATCATCATATTCTCCTTCATGTGCAGGTGCATAAGTTGCTTCAACCAATATTTCTGACTTGCTCAACTTTTCTTGTCATAGAGGTTCTTGATCTTATTCCAAACATGCCAACCACTCTGTGCTTCCTCAACCACATTGTAATGCACCTGTTTAGTGAGAGACAAGATGAGGGTGGACTTGCATAACTCATCAAGCTCATCCCATTTGTCATCAGTCTTAGTTTCAAGCTGCTCGCCATGCATCCTTAGTGGCTCTATTTGTGATTTTTGCACCAATACCTACCAAACTTGGCTCTTTCAATAGGCATAATTCATACCATCAAGCTTATGATGTTGAAGATAGCACTATCAGTGGAAGAAGATGCCATACTGCAATCCAAAATGGTGTAGACAGTTTAAAATTGATTGTTGTTTTCTGCTGTAAACAGCCAAAATACCATCAAAACCAAGGCAAACTGATAGCTAATGATGTTTCCCACCAAGTACCATCAAAAGTACATAAAATTAGAATGATTCAGCATGAAAATTCCATGTCAGTCCATGCATAATTGCTTATTGTAATAAATTACAGTCAGGTACAATGAGAGCAAACTGTAGGCAAAATGAATGCACCAAGTCAACCACTGACTGTCAAATCATAACCAGCATCAAGCGGGCATAAATCAGCAAGTGACAGTCATACAGACATCGAGCAAACACCCAAGCACATCAAATGAATCCATCAGTAAGCCAACACACCCCCTATGTAACAGGGAAAAGTGTACACAACACTGGCAAGACTTGACACAAATAGGTGTATGCTTAGGGAGTGCAAAGCCCAAATCAGCCCAAGTACATATGTGAGGACCACAACATATCAACCATGCAACATCCAAGTGAAGATCTCAGTCTCAAGTATCTAGATACTCAAGTAGCATAACCCACCTCAAGTGTATCAAGATGCTCCCACTAGCATAAAAGCCATAAATATCAAGCAAAGAAGCTCAACAATGGCAAATGATAGCACCAGTGCCAGAAGATCCAACATCAAGCATCAATAAGACATCTCGAGCATATAGGCTCTGTAGCATCCATACATAGCATACATAGACATCAAGAACATCCAACCTATAAATCTAGCAAGCCAAGAAATAGCCAAAGTAAGCTCCAGGAAATCAAATGTCAAGCCCAAGTAAGCCATAGTAGCAATCAACTCCAAGACAATGTAACTAGCATGTATAAGTGGCATGAGACAAGCATGTCAAGACCAGTCAGACGTAAGCAAAGTACATGCCATAAGTACATCAAAGATGGAGATCCAAATGCTATGCAAAGTGAGCTCAAGCTCAACCAATGATCTGAGAGCAAATCCAAGCTCTATGTCGATCCCCGAGAGTCCTTACAACATGTATATAGCCAAGACATAGCCCGAATCCAATAGGCATTAAATATCCATTGAGAAGTACGATTAACAAGCTATAAAAAACTTGAAATCACTATCCAAAACTGAGCTAAATAGTGCTATCAATATCCAAGACAAAGGCAACATGTGGCTTACTCCACATACATGGGTATACCATGAAGCTCCCAAACCATATCTGTAGGCATTAGGCATAAACTCCCTTGTAAATGCTTGATGTCCAAAACTGTATACAGCCATAAACCCTGTAAAAAATGAGCTATCAATGGCTCAAAGCATCCCACAAGTTCTCCAAAGCATCATATCCAAACATTTGGGATGTAAGGATGTTATTGTGTCTTTTCAATCTAAGGTGATCCTCGAGATACTATCTAACCAATGCAAACAAGAGGGCTAAGGAACACCCATGACATATTGATCTCTCAAAAGAAAATGAACAAAAATTAGAACAATTAGTTCTTATAGTTGTTGTAGTAGCTAACATATATCTTAATGCTTACACCTTAAGACCTTACATTTTTACATAGAGAGCTTGCATTTAATACATTGAAAACATTTCCTTTAGCTTGAAGATGGAGTATCATGCATTAAAAAAAAGATCAACACTATTGAGAGCATATATTTAATACTTTGTAAACATCCATACAAAAGGAGAATTGTGCACCCATACTAAAAGAAAAGGAGAGCAAGTCATAATGTTTTATCCATGTACTTGCATGAAAAAATGTTTTATTCAACTTCTCCATCACTTCCCAAAATGCCCTCATCACAACCTAATGACCTCTCTCCACTTGTAGTTGCTACAACCGAATCTAACTTGCCTTGTATGCTCACTCTTTTCTTCCATTCAATAGAGGGGAAAGGTTTGAGATCATCATTAACTAGGCCACATCTTTTGAAGCATGACTGCTCTCAATGAAAGGTCTTGCTCTTCTTAGTGTATTACCAAACCCATCCTCAATGGACTTGAATGTAGTGCAAGGATGTGCACATATATTTGGAAGGGATACTTTGTATTGTCTAATCTCCTTTTTTAGTCGCATCAAAAGTCTATTGGCATAGGTTTTTACTCTTCTATCATCCCCTTCATTTAAAGACCATGTTAGCATTTAATTCAATAAGAAGGACAATTAAAAGTATGAGTTTTACATAACTATACTAACACAAATTTGCATGTATAAGGTATTCAAATCTTGCATTGAGGGAGCACGTTCTTCACCCATGGTGGTTACTTGGTCAATATTAGTCACACCAATCCTCTATAGTGTGTATATCAACTGATTCAACATGTGACACAATCTCCTTTGAGGGTAGTACTTGTCCTATATCCAAAATATGAAAGAACTTAGAGCATAGATATTAGGAAATGACAGGAGAACTTCTAGATTAGCCATGATAGTGATATATTGAATGCATAATTTCATGCTCGTGAGATTGTGCACCATATAGCTCCATGGACTTTCCTACAATGATCTCCACTTCTATTTTGTTTAGCATAAGAACCTTGGTTTGATGTTCACATATATTTCCTGTTTGTGGCCAATCACAAGTACAACATGCCGAGCTACAATCAACATTTCGAACATGGTACCAATGTACATAGATTGAGATTTGATAAATTTGAATCAACTAATAATGATTTGCAAATAAATATTCACATGCACCTCACCTCACTCAAATTTCTAATAGTAGATGGTTCATCGTGTGCCCATGAAATGGGGGATAATTATTATCCACAATCATAATAAAAGTATCAAATATATTTCCACCAAAAGTTTACAATTTTATAGACAAGATTACATTAGATCCACGCTCAATGATGTGTTGGCTATGGACCCAATGACTATCTTGATGATAAAGCTTCAAAGAAATTGTCTTGACAAGGAATCAAGTGGCAAGGCCATATCAATGAGAGATTTGAAAAGAGGGGTTATTTGCCAAGCTAAATAAGAATAACCGTAAGAAACTTTGGTGGAAAAATGGCATCATCAAGGGCATTACTGCAAAAAACATAAAAATCACAATCATTATGGTGAAGTAACGCATCGATACAAGTGTGTTGAAAAGGAATAACACTTACATAAAGAAGCGTACTACTACACTTCTTCATCACTTCTTGAAATGCTATCATCATAATGTGATGACATCTCTCCACTTGCAGTGCTGATGCATCCAACTTGCCTTGCATGTTCACTCTTTTTTTCCGTACAATAGAGGGGAAAGGTTTGGGATCATCATTTATTGGCCTACACCTTCTCCTTGAAGTATGATCACTCTCAGTGAAAGGTCTTGCTCTTCTCAATGTATTCCCAAACCCACCCTCAATGGACTTGAATGTAGTGCAAGGATGTGCAAATATATTTGGAAGGGATGCTTTGTATTATTGAAGCTCTTTTTGTACTCACATTAAAAGTCTATGGGCATAGGTTTGAACTCTTCTCGCATCCCCTTTGTTTAAAGAACGTGTTAGAATTTAATTGAATAAAAAGGTATAATCAAAACTATGAGTCACAATACCTTTATTAGCACGAATTTGCATGTATAATGTATCCAAATCTTGCATGGCAGGAGCATGTTCTTCATGTGTGCTAGTTTCTTGGTTGATATATCAATCACACCTATATCCTCTATAGTGTGCATGTCAAGTGAGTGGACATGTGACCCAATGAAAAACACAGAATGTAGACATTTAAAGATCACTAGATAATTCTTAAATCAGCCATAGCGGTGATATATTAAATACATACTTTGGTGCTCATGAAATTGTGTACCATATAACTCCATGGACTTTCCTACAATGGTCTCCACTTCTATTCCATTTAACATAAGAACCTTGGTCTGATGTTTACATATATTCCCTGTTTGTGACCACAACATGCCCAACTACAATCAACATTTTGAACATGGTACCAATGCCCATCTCTTGTGCAACTCTGTATTGAAGCCTGACTTCTATCACCAACAATAAATTTCACATGAGAATCTAGTATTTCTTTAGCTCTTTGAATGGAGTTTTCTATGACCTTTAGAACATTAAAGTTCTTCTTGAAACCTGCATCTTTTAGCATATATTAGTACCAATAGTATGCATAACAAAAGCAAACCAACTTCTCAATCAAGCAAACGATGCGTTGACCATGCAAGTTGCGTCGCTCACTAAGAAAGTGACTCTTCAAAACCCAATGGTAAGACTCAATGCTACCATTTGTCTCTTGATTTGCATGAGGAATAATTCTTGTAGCACGTGTCCACATTCCTACATATTGAATGTGAAATCATAAATTTTAATTCACATAAATAGACAATTATATATAACTTTATTAGTTTGATATACTTATAGTACTACAAGCATACTATTGTATGTAGGGTTACCTATACAAGATGACCATGTATCCTTGAAGTACTTGATGAATGATGCTTCCTCTTTGTATTTTTCATAAAATTTTGATAGTAGTAGAGTATGAGCCTCATCTATCCTAGCATTCTCATGTGAATTAGGTGTACTTGCATGTTCATCATGTTGCCAAGTGCTCTAAACATATCAGCACAAACTTGAAAACCATCCACCTTATGCACAAGATTTTTTAGCCAACTCCTTCTCACATGCCATATACATAGATATATAGGCACACCAAAAACCTCCCTGTGAAAATACAAATGTATAAAATCACTTTGTGGTTAACCATGAGGAGAAAAGACATCAAATGTAATTGTAGAAAGAAACCTTACTGAATAGCATTGATTTCTGCTTGAGCATCATCCACCATAAAAGCACTTGGTTCCTATGACTTGTTATAGTCCAAGACTCAATTCCTTAATGCAGCTAGCCATGATGTAACTGACGTGTTACAAGAAGAGGATGTAATGGTCCATGCCACAGGCACTCCATTGCGAAAGTGATCAAACACAAGAATTGTATACAAATGGAATTGTAAAGAGAAGCTAAAAAATCAAAGAACTTTAGGATAATATAATTACAAAATTAAAGCTAAGAAAGAATAAGAAATATAGTACCTTATACTTATTAGTGCCGAATGTCACATCCATTTCTAGCAAGCTATTGTGACCATACTTATTGAGCATTTGAAGTT
Organism: Lygodium microphyllum; assembly: GCF_053477565.2. Classification (NCBI taxonomy): domain Eukaryota; kingdom Viridiplantae; phylum Streptophyta; class Polypodiopsida; order Schizaeales; family Lygodiaceae; genus Lygodium; species Lygodium microphyllum. The sequence goes on along the minus strand of NC_141152.1, from coordinate 25,814,823 downwards.
GCCATGTTGTTTGGATACCCAATATCAAAGGATTATCCACGTCACCATAAGGTTGATAAAAGAAGGTACTATCAAGACCCAGTTATGGACACTTTTTGCATCAAATGAAGCAGTCTTTAGAGATAACACTTCTAAATTTTTAGCAACATTTAGTATATCACGAAGTGTCAAGAAAGTGTCTCTTATGGCTTGGAATGTGCCTAGAATAGTACTTTGTTGAATCAATTGAATGAGTTGCATTCATACCTACTGGGGAGTGAATCCCTTAAGCAACATTTCACAAATCCAATCCTTCATCCCATAAGATAGTCATGGTGCAAATGTATTTGACGTGGTGGATCTAATGCACACAAGGAGCCATGGCAAATGTCTCCAACATGATCTGTATGTTGATATTACACATAATTGATGCGAGTGATCCATGGCCATCTATGTAGCTGCAATACCACAAAGTGGCATATACATCCACAAGCTCTTTTGCCTAAGACAACACGCCTTTCGTTTACTAGCCGTGGCTCCAAAGCCTTATCCATCAAGTCCTTCAGCCCATATGCACACCAATACCTATAACACATCCAAGAATTTTCTTTGTGAAAACAAAGATCCAATACTTCTATGAAAACAAAAATTCAATACTTTTGTAACATGTTGTCTTATAAGAGTAAAATTTATTACACTTTTAGCTCCTTAAAACGATCATGCTTTGGTTTTTTTAGTGACCCTTCACTATGTTTTTGGGTCCATTGGACACGAAATTTTGTGGGGGCATCAGGCCTTTCATTTTCACCCTTGATAAAATCGACAATGCGATCCACGGGAATATAAGCTATATTCATGATGTCGTACTTGGAAGAGGTATCCACTAACTTCTCCCATTATAAGGATAAAGCATGGATGGACCCTTGTGGCGGCAATTGCACTTTCATGAATGGCTACATCAAAAAACAAAAAGGTATTGATATTTTGCTTCACAAATTTTGAGACAATTTATAGTTGTGGGATACAAATATTTAGCTTTTATAGAAGAATGTTTTGTAGTAAAAAGTTGAATTTGCAAAGAGCAACATTATTAATAAAACATTTGCAAAGTTGCACTTAACCATGCATTATGCAGGTTGAGTTATAATAACTTTCTATTAAATCATAACAAATCCAAGATTAACATTGATGATAGCTCACCTCAGTACTCAAAGTAGATGGCTGACAATGTGTAGACATAATAAAGATATGGAATATATTTCCACAAGAAGTATACAATTTCATAAATAAGATTTTATAAGAGCCATGCTTTAGTGATATTCCAGCCATGGACCAATGACTATCCAAACATATATACTTCACTTTTCCAAGGCAAGGAAGAGGTTCCACGGTCGAGGGCAATGCTCAGCAAGGCTCAGCAACATGCCACAAGTTGGAGGGCTCATGAAAAGTGAAAAAGGAGGCTTGATGTCTATTCTACCTCAAGGACGAACGAGAATGGGTTAAGCCAAATACTTGAGTCAAGGGAAGGATCCCCTTGCCTATTGTTACAGGGGGCCCAATAAGTTTTTGCCACTATTTGACAAGGTTTTGAGCTCTCGTGGAGCGGCGGATCTTGGTGGGGGCATGGTAAGAGCACAAGGCATCCCATTAGTGGATGTTGGGCCAAGCATAACCTTGGATCAAAGCATTCTCGAGTCAGAAGCATACGATGACAGCCCACGATCGCTATGAGTTGGCTCTTGAGGAGTTGGAATGATAAGTCTGAGGGATTTGTCCTCTAGGGGCTTGATGCCAGCACCACCATCTCCCAACTACGCACAGAGAAACATGAATCTAGAGCTAGTTGGCTAAGGTGGACACAGGTTAAACACACGATACATTTTTAGAGTGAGGGATTGTAACTCAAGTGAATTGGGTTCCAAGATAGATTAGCTTGGACTCATAAACACAATATTGAGTGACACAAAATAAAAGTACCATATTTTTGAAATGAGTGTCAAGTACATACGTATATAGCTTTTGGGTAGTACCACTATTCCTCACTGTGCTTATGGGATTTTGGACATCTCTTCCTAGAGCTTCTAGAGCATACATCTTTGTCATGTCTCTCATACAAAGCCACTTATGGGCAAGCATCATATGCTATTCTCAACACCCCCCTTCAAATGATGAGTTCCTACCCTTGCTGGCTTTTGTCCCCCTTGCATGCAAACATGGACCAAGAGAGTAGCTCATTCGCAACCTAGTCAAGTTAAGGCTTGAAACTTTACATTCTTGATAGGGTTTTTTTTTTTTTAATCCACTATGGGAAACAAAATCCACTACAAGAAATAAGGATCCACTATGGGAAGGTTATTGTTATCGGTAGTAGCGGAGAATATTTTCTTCATCTTCTTTGTGCTTCTTTCGCACTCTTTAGTGCAGTCTTTAATCTTCTCAGACTTCTTCTTAGTCTTCTTAGCTATTTTTGTCTTCATACTCTTTACCTTGGTTATGCTCATTGTCCCTTTTATTGATGTGTAGTACATGCTTTTTGCTCCAGTTTTCTTGACACATTCTTTCTGCTTAATGAACTTGAGATGGATATACATGAATACATTGTTTTGGCTTAGCAGATTCTCTCTGACATATATGGCTTGGTGATTTATTACATCGGTCATTTTAAGATGGTGCAACCAAATCATTTTTTATGCGAGAAGGTCTTACTGATTGGCATTTTCTGCCCAGTGGCAGTGTTTAATCCCTTTTACAAAATGCTTTGACAAATATTGGAATGGATGCATAGTGTTAGTGTGACAGACACTCGATGACATAGATGCTGAATGAGTTTTTGCAAGGATTCAAGCACATTTTTATGTGTGTGCAAACAAGATAAAATCTATTTGGGTGTGTATGAAGGCAAAGCTTAGTGTGAGAAATGATTGGTGTGAAGAGGCTTTAGTGATAAGGATTTTCAACCTTAGATAAAATAAAAGGAAAGGATAATGGCAGTGAACGTGAGACGAAGAAAGATGGCGCAATTGCAACCAAGTCACGATTCTGGCTGCGAGTGTGGAGAGGGCTCCTCTAGCACCAAGCGATGATTTCTCTCTTCTTTATCTCCTCTTGACTCCTATTCTTTTCTCTGTCTCTGTGGACAGAAGCAAACCCCATCGCTTGTCATGCCTGCCATCATCACGCGCAGCCTTGTGTGACTCGCGCCTATCCTCCTCTCGCTTCGTTTCCACCAGCAGGTGCCGGACAAGGCGCACCCAGCCAATGCATGTCCATGCTTCTACCATGGCCTCGCCAGACATTCAAATCCTAACCTTGGGGCAAGCGTCCTCGTTGCAAAAGCAAATGGCATGGAAACTGATTTGAAAGTCTATATTGAGTCTATAGAAGACATTTTCGAGCCGCATGGACGATTATCCCTAATCAGGCCATGTTGGCCAAGCTAAAACTAACAAGGAAAGCACATCTTTAGCGGAAGTAGTGGTGCAGAGACATTGGAGTCTCAAAAACTGCTACTACAATGGGAGCTCACGAAAGGAGCTATTCATGGGAGGTATCTTTCGCCTTCCTATCACGCCTTGAAGATGAACGACTTGTTCCAGATTTGCCAACTAGGGTTGAAGGTCCTAGAACTACATTGATCCCAATTTATAATTATTCGAAAGTATGCTCTTGCCATGGATATCATCCAATAAGTGGCCAAGTTTTGGTGAGGGTTAAATCCTCCATTAGAGACTCAATGGGAATCTATGCAACCCAAGGACCTTCAAGATGCTCTCTCCTTAGAGTTAAAGCTTTGATCAATTCAAATAGAGGGCAATGTCTTAAAGATAACTACCTCTCAATGTACTCCAAGGAAGACTCTGATGATCCAAACAAAGAACCATGGTAAGACATGCCACAAATGCAATGAATTGCAACACACTAAGAAGATACCCTACTCATCAATGTTCTCATTGCAATGAGCTAGAGCATATCCAAGCTAATTGCCCTAAACTAGATCAAGAAGATGAGAAATTTGTAGAGAAGAGAAGCCGTATAAGTTCAATTTCGGTATACTCTAGGAATTAGATAATGATGAAGACTGAGAACCCATTGAAGATTAATAGAAGCCCTAAAAAGATGCCATAAGCCTTATACTTGTAAGAGGTCATTCTATTTGTAAACTCAACCACAACATATTGCAAAAAAACTAAACTCTAGGATATCTCTTAGATGCTTTAAAGTACCATTGACCTCCTTTAGTTTTTTATTTAGGATAGCATCTACTTAAGCTATAAATGGTATGCAATCTACATCAAAATCTAAAGAGACTTAAGTGTGTAGTGTGAATCTATATCTCTTATAATCAAAGCCTATAGTAAGATATTGTTGTGAGATATCATAAGGCAAAGCCAAGGATTGAGGGCATACATTACACCTTATAAAGTTGCCCTTATACTCACCCTCTCTAAATATTCAATAGTCATATAGGGTTATCCAAGTTTGCTTCAAAAAAATTCTTAGTTATGATACATTTATCCTATGTAAATTTATTGTTTTGAAGTAAACACAAAGATATATAGGAATATAAAGAAACGTATTAATCTCAAGATCCTCCCAAGAGTCAAGGCCTTTTAAATATCCTTAGAGATTGTAAGTCTTTGTATCATTACTTCATCTAGAATCTCCCAATTTAGAGATAAAAGGCTTAACATTGATAAATCTTCAATGTGTCCATACACTCCTGGACTTGAGAGGACAACATATTTCACATTATATATATAAAAACTTACTTAAAATCCCACGATTTTATTAAGCACAACTTATTGATAAAAAGATATTCGTAAATAATAATCTATTTTTATTACTTGTATCGATAGAATAGAAAAAATATTTGTTACTTGCATCAATACTTATAGTACAAAGAAATATTTTCAATTGGAGGCTAGTGCATATCCCTAGTTGTGTAAACATGCTGAACTTAATTGAACCATCCTTGAGATATAGCCTTGAAAGCAATAATGATATTGTTCATCCTCTCACTTTGTTGTTTTCACCTTGTGGAAACCCTTGCAACATGACAACATGGCAACCCAATCATTTATAGTAAAGATTTGGACTCCCAAGTTTCATCCATATTGTTTTTTTAAATAGACAATGCAAAAGTTCATGGAATGAAAAGAACACCTTATGAATGCCATGAAAACAAAATGAAAGTGCATACACTATATGTAAATATTTACTTCAAGTTGCATCTATGGCATATCTTTTGACAATCTCTGTCAATGAATATGACCATTGGGACCACCAAACATGTCTGCCTTTTAGGATTTCGACTAAAAAGTAGAAAACCACAAAATGAACTTTACTATCTCTAAAACGAAGGAGACAAGAATATCATAGCCTTGTACACATGGTAGAGACTATTTGGATCTTTTCTTAATCCAAGGATTAAGAAAGTGTTCTTTTTAAAAACGTTTGTACCCTAATGCAATAGGATAATGCTCTAGTATAAGTATTCTTCAAATTGAAAGCTAAAAATGTGATGGAAGCTCTATATACCAACATAAGTTGAGGAAGGGAAACCGAAGGTGGAAAGAGTATGAATAGTTTGGGAGTCAACTATCATGGCAAAAATTAATTGAATCCCATAGAAAGAACTTGCCCTTGATGATGCCACTCAAGGACAAAGGTTTTTTTCTGAAAAGCCATTGTGGGTGCTTTTATGACATGTAAAAAATTAAATTAAATGAGGACTTTCAATAGGTAGTTGCAATTGTGGAAGGAAAAATACCTTAAGCACCTCTTTTGGGATGGATGATTTGCACTAAATCATGACATGCAATTCTTGCTCATATTGGCATTTAAGAAAATGAGCATACGAGCAAGAGAAAATGGAATTTTGTATCTTTGGTAACATGAGGGTACAAGGTAAAGACCAATAGTTGAGGTGTCAAACTAATACTGCATGGCAATAAATTCTCCCTCATCGTGATACTCAAGGAAATGAGCAAAAGAAAATGAAACTTTGTATCTTTTGTGACATGAGAATACACAATAAAGACAAGTAGTTAGGGTATAAAACCAATACAGCATTTAACTTGCAAGCAATATGGAAGTTAAGTGGGAAGATATGGCATACAAGGCAAAATGGTTTTGGGTGTTGCTTGTAAATAGGGAGGTTTAGGCAAAGATTTGGCTTTGATAATGAAAGTGATAAGTTAGCATAATCTGCCCTAACTTTTTGTATTCACAAATATTTTATTAATATAACTCATCCACAATAAGATTTTATGGATCCCTCGTGAATATTGTAGTTTATGGAACATGCTTTTCTTACATTTGAAAGTTTAATAGCCTTTCGCTAGCCTTGCTCCAAATTATTCCTAACAAGATTGGAGACTTACAAGCCAATTGCATCTGAAGGGTGTTCTATTATTCAAATCTATCACCTACTTATTAAGGATCATCATTAGTTGGCAACTAATGCTAATTCTGTCTAGGGTCCTCATGAAAGTAGCTCATGGTGGAAATTGACTATTATGCAAGGATAGATTAATAAAACTTCATTCAAGTGCAAGATCTTTCTTATCTTTCTTGGGAGAAGATTGATTGATGGCTTGCTCCTTGCTTCGGTCCTCTCTAAATGACATATTTGTCATGGTCGCTACTTTTATTGTACTACCAATGTAGCAAAGGTTTACCTCTTATCCATTGACCAAGAAGATTCGGTTTGTTCTAACAAAGATTTGGTGAAAAGTGATTGTACCTTTTATGTGTCCCTCTAACAAAACAAGAAAGCACTTCAAAGAACTCAAAAGAATGCTCTGGACATGGAATCCATATACCGAGACACAAGACAATCGAATACAACGAGTTACCATTTGTATGGACACTATCACTAACTCCTCCCCTAGAACCTCTATTAGTATATAAATGATGAATGATTGGAGGAGGAGCTCAGTCTGTAAATAGCCAATAAACTGAATCAAGTCAAACAATTGAATAAAATAATAATAAAATGTGCTAGTTAGCTAAATCAATAAACCACTAATAAACACTCAATCGACCCCAAAAATCAAGCGCCTACAAACTAATGTGCCAACACCCTTTCAAATCATGGGTGATTTGGTACAATACAATGATACAATGATAATAACTTATGATAGTACATACAACAATGACCACAATAAGACCATGGAGACCCAAGCAATGGGTGATCAAGCCACCACCAAGGTGCCTTGAAGAGAACTTATGGTCGATGCCGATTATACTAGCTCCACAAAATAAAGAAGAATCATAGCAGCTCTATACATCTGTCGACAATGCCTCGTAGTAGCATACATGACTATCCTATCAACAATGTCTTTGAGCATATGAGACCCTAGATTCCCTACCCTCTACCAAAATGTCAAAGTGGCCCCTCATGTGAGTTGAGCTAGAAGCCAAGTCCACTATGTGAAGAAACATCTCGTTATGAACCTAGAAGTCTATCCCAACTCCAAGATTTCAAAACATGCCATCTATGAATCCTTTGCACCTATATACCTATATAGATGAGGCTCATCTGCCCCACCTTACTACTCTCATGTGCCACAACTCTATAGAAACAGAGTTTGTATCCTTTTTTATTAATTTGTCTATATAATGATTTATTAAATTTATTTCCTTTGCACTAATTAGATATAAAGAAAAGTGCATTGGAGCTGGCCACTGATGAGTGGTCACAGGTTATGGTGGACCCACGCGGTGGGTTAGAGAAAAGATAGTTCACACTTCCACCTATATGGCCCGATTGGGCGCCTGTGACTAGAACTCACGCATATCAGGGTTAGACTCGCACACAGAAAGGATTAATGCCTTGAAGTGTGGGCTAGATCCACCAGAACAGACAGTTACAATCAACAAAATGGCATGATCATGAAATGCTTGTATAATGTGCATGTGTGGACTAAAAGCTTGAAATGCACATTTCTTTGCATAGGAAAGACACATGAAGATTCGGATACCATTTTTGCGATGTACACGGAAAAAGCTTTCATATGACACCCATATTGGGGGGATCCCTAAATTTTAGGAGATCCCTAAATTTTAGGAGCCTCGAATTAGCCTAAAAATACTAGTCCTAAAAAATAGGAATGTCATTCTAAAAATAGTAAGTTTTGTACTCTGACTGTGCTTACTAAATTTGATTGTTTCTATTCTTGACAATATTCAACCCAAAAAGGAAGGCCATAGAGAAGAGACAAGTGTCAAGACACTTGTCACACAAGTTTCCAAGTGTCCCACCACTTGTCACATCTCATGACATGTGGCTGGACACTTATCTTATGCTACTCCACTTTCCCTTTTGTACTAGCTCTCCCCTCTCCTATAAATAAGAGCTCGTTTTTCTTCATTCAACATCATTTTTCTTTGCTGTAAACTCATGTACAGCACCCATAGATAGCCAGAAACTGGCCCCATCCATCCCCATCATCATCCCCCACTTCTCCATTATCAAATTCCTCCATATTCCCTCTTCTATCACTGCTGTTTTACAGGACAGCAAGCGTGTAAATTCATTACAACACCTCCTTCTTGAGCTCTTTCTTCCATTTTAGCAACAAGAAGCAAGCCCTATCCATGTACTGCTGATCAATGATGGAGAAAGGCTGATTTCCCCTTTTTCTTCTCTCATACTGTAAAGAAATCAGTTCTTATCATTGCATAATAGATCATGCATGTGTGTTTGTACATCTTTGCATGATCTTGTGAGAGTGAGAATTACTTCTTCTCACTCTCAGGTTGATTGTAACTGAGCTCTTCCCTAAGGGACTTGGGTTGAGCAGAAATACATTCCTTCGGGGGGGTTTGCCCATCTTCAACCCTCAATCTTGTCTCCATTACTTTTACATTTTCATGGCTGTAATTTTGTGAGTAATTTTCATTTTCAGCTTTAAGTGTTCATTCTCTTTTATATTAAATCTCGAAAACAACCGAATATTATAATTGTTAAGCATACTACGTTGTTCGGGGCGTTTACAGTGGTATCAGAGCTTTGGCTCGGTCCTCACCCCCAACACTGGTAGTGTTTACAATTATAAGTTTGTTTGTTTTCAGCCCTTACATTGAGTGATTGAGCTTTTTTTTTTTCTTAAGAGTCTCAATGGATCAATCGAGTGCTATCCTTCAAGCCATTCAAAGTCTTAGAGAGGAGAATCAACGAATTCATGAGCAACTTCTCAAACTAGAAAAAGTTGAGAATCCCAAAGAATTCAAGGAAAGAAGCCCATCTACTTCAAGGAGACAAAGCCATACCAATGAAAGGAGCTGATCAAGAAGTCCAACTACTTCTAAGAGGCAGTCCCATTCTACTTCAAGACAAAGAAAGAGATCGCGTCGAAGCTCATCCTCTTCTTCAAAGTCATCTAGCGCCTATTCTGATGGATCCTCTTCTAGTAACGAAGAGTCAGACCCTTCTCGTGGAAGACCTCATCATCATCAAAGGCGTCGACATTCTTCACCCTGGTCTCCATCTTCATCCCCATCAAACACTTCATCATCTCCAACCTCAAGATCCGAAGGCATAAGAAGAAGAAGAAGACTAAGTCACTATCTCAACTTGAAAAGAAGATCAAGTTCAGTATGTATGATGATTCCCGAAATCCTGATCTTCTTCTGAAGTTTATTCGTCAATTTCAAATTTTGTATGGTCGTGACAAGTATAAAGAAAAAGAAAAGATTAAGTTTACAGCTTTACATTTAACCGACTTAGCCCATACTTGATGGACGGGGTTGGAATATAATCATGCTGCCCCAAAATCATGGCGGTCCTTTGTTCGCATGATACAAAGCCAATTTCTTCCTGTTCATTTCAAAAGAGATATAAAAATGGAATGGGATCGGCTTTGGCAAAGGAAAAATGAGTCACTTGGTGATTATACCAAGAGATTTTGGGAGCTACTTTTGAAGGTCCAACATTTCAAGAAGATCAGCAGTTCGAAAAAGCTTAGGAAGTTTCAAGGAGGTTTGCATTTTAAACTTCGTACTACTCTTAATCATTATCATTGTTCTAGTCTCAGGGAACTCATTGACCATGCTGGGACATGGAAAATGGAGCACAATGGCAACAAATCATTCCAAAAGAATGATAACAAGAGAGTAGCTGACGATGAGGAGTATTCAGCCCCAAATGAAGGACAAAAACAGTGACAAAAGCAGCCATCAAATCAAAAGAATATGAAGCCCTATGCACCTCCTAATGCTCCTCAATTTCGCTCCAATCTATACCCACAAGCAAAGCAACTTTCCGAAGAAGAAAAGCAATGCTTCATGAAAGAAGGGAAGTGCTTTAAATGTGGACAAACAGGCCACATAGCGAAGCAAACAAGGGACAAAGCAAGGTTTCTAACAACAAGCCTAAGTCACCAGTGAAAATCAATGCTATCAGTGATGTAGTTGCAAACACAACTCACACTCCAGAGACGCGCAAATTATTAAAAGCTTGGGGACAGTTGCAAGGTAAGCAAGCACTATTCTTGATAGATCTTGGGGTGAATGAAAATATCATTTCCTTGCAATTAGCTAAAGAGCTTGGATTAAAGAATGAAGAGATGGACACTCTGGCAGAAGTTCGCCAAGCTTTAAATGCTGATGAAGGTGACACAGTGAAGACTGTGATACCCTACATTGGCAAGCTCAAGTTTCAAATTCAAGGCTACAGTGACGAAGATACCTTCTATATCAGAGACCTTGATGGTTGCGATGTGATTCTTAGCATGCCCTGGAATCATAGAGTAGATTCAACCATATTCTCTCAGAAAAAGAAGGTAAAACTCACCAACAAAGGCAAGAAGTACGAGATCCAAGCTGGAGTTTCTGGAGACACCATACCTATGGTAAGCCATATGCAAGTCTCTAGAGCAATTAAGGATTGTGTTCAATGTTGTCTGCTTTATGTCACTAATGTAAAAGATAATATGAATGCTGAAAACCAAGAGCAACTTCAACTCTTGGAAAAGTATAAAGATTGTTTTTCGGAAGATCTTCCTTATCAGCTTCCCCCAAAAAGGCCAAAAGACCATCATATTGATATTATCCCGGGCAGTTCTCCTCCTAATATAGCACCATACTGTGTGAGCCGTCCTCAACAAGAAGAAATCAGAAAGCAAGTCGAAGACCTACTCAACCGTGGGCTAATTAGGCCAAGTAGCTCACCATTTTGTTCACCGGTTCTTCTTGTTTAAAAGAAAGATGGCACATTCAGGATGTGCATTGATTATCGAGCCCTCAACAAAATCACTGTGAAGAATCGATTTCCTATTCCCAAAATTGACGACATTTTGGATCGTCTAGGAGGCTCAAAGGTTTTCAACCGCATTGATCTCAAGAGTGGTTATCATCAAATTAGGGTAATACCACAAGATGTACATAAAACTGCTTTCCGCACTTCATACGGTCTTTATGAATTCTTGGTGGTTCCTTTCGAATTAACCAATGCACCAGCCACCTTTAATCGAATGATGGAGCGCATCTTTAGAGAGCATCGACAATATGTCGGTACTTTCTTTGATGATATTCTTGTCTTTAGCAAGAATGAAGAGGAGCATCATCAACCCTTGGAAATTGTCTACAATTACTATAACAAAATCAACTCTTGGTAAATGGTAAAAAGAGTGAATTTTTCATGCATAAAATAAATTACCTTGGGCATGTCATCTCTTCTGAAGGGATTCAGATGGATCCTAAAAAGATCAGGATAATCCAAGAATGGCCTCATCTTCATGATGTACATGAGATGCGATCGTTTCTTGGCTTATGTTCTTATTACCGCCGCTTCATCAAGCATTTTGCACATATGGCTTCTCCACTTCATGACCTTACAAAGAAGAAGATCTCTTTCCAATGGAAGGAAAAAGAGAAGGTAGCCTTCACAAGGCTGAAAACAACTCTTACTTCTGGACCTGTTCTTATCATTCCAGATCTGATAAAACCATTTGTGGTGGAAGCAGATGCTTGCGGTGATTGTATTGGTGCAGTGCTAAATCAAGAAGGCCATGCCGTAGCCTTTGAAAGCCGCCATCTAAATGATGTGGAGAAAAGGTATGACATTTATAAAAAGGAGCTCTTAGCAGTGGTTCATGCTTTAAAGATATGGAAACATTATCTTTTAGGCAATGAATTCCTTATTAAAACTGATCATCAAAGCTTGAAGTATTTCAAGACTCAAAAGCATTTGCAGGAGAAACATGCAAGATGGAAAAATTTCTTGTCTATGTTTCATTTTCAAATTATATACACTCCAGGGAAACGAAATGTAGTTGCTGATGCACTTTCTAGAGTGCCTCGCATTGCAACTATTACAGTGGCTCATCATGAAGATTTTCAAACGATGAAGAATACTTATGATGAAGATACTAATTTTGCAGCAATTTGGTCAAATTTACAGCAAGGAGGTTCTCATCCAGATTATTCCATCAAAGACGGTTACCTTCTCATGAACAATCGCCTTTGTGTCACTCTTCCTGTTCGACAAAAGGTGCTTAAAGAAAGTCATGAATCCCCTTATGTAGGACATAGAGGGAGGGCAACCACTCTAAGTGCAATTGAGCGCTACTTTTATTGGCCAACATTACGAAGAGATACACATAACTTCGTTGAGGCTTGTCTGGTATGCCAAAAATCCAAATATGATAGGCAAAAGATTCTAGGATTGTTGCAACCTCTTCCAGTGCCCAAAGATCCATGGGAATCTATCACAATGGATTTCATCTCAGGTATTTCAAGAACACCTCAAGGTCATGATATGATTTGGGTCATAATTGATAGATTCAGCAAACAATCATATTTTATTCCATGTCATAAAACATTGAAATCCGCACAAGCTGCAAGACTTTTCATTCAACATATCTTAAGATTACATGATATGCCTTCTGAGATCATTTCAGATAGAGACTCCAAATTCACAAGTAACTTTTGGCATGCTTTATTTGAGAATTTGGGAACCACTTTAAAGTTCTCCTCAGCTTTTCATCCTCAAACTGATGGCCAAACAAAGGTGATGAATCTCACTCTTTTGGATATGTTGAAAGCTTATGTTAGTGAACATAAGTCACAATGGGAGAAATATCTTCCATTATTGGAGTTTGCTTACAACAATACAGTGCACTCATCCACAGGGAAAGCTCCAAATGAAATAGTACAGGGTAAAGTGATTCCTCCTCCAATTATTCGCACTAAAAATAAGATTTTTGATGCTGATGAGTTTGCTTCAGATTTAAAAACAACAATGGATCAAGTTCGAGCCACTATCAAAGTTGCCCAAGAGCGACAAAAGAAGCAAGCAGATAAACGAAGAAGACCTTTGGCTTTTGAAAAATGTCAATATGTCTTGCTAAAGTTTGATAAAAGCAGGCTCAAACAAGGTTCTGGTCAAAATTCATATTTTCCAAAGCTCTCCAGTAGATACTTTGGACCCTTCAAAGTGATTGAGAAAATAAATGAAGTTTCTTATCGACTTGAGCTTCCTGCTCATTGGAAAATACACAACGCTTTTCATGTAAGTTTGCTAAAACCTTACATAGGACCAGAACCAAAGGAACCCATTACTGAAGATCCCCCAGAAGTTGAAGAAACAGAGCAACTCTTGGAACCTGAAAAGATTTTGTTTCTCAAGGATCAAACCACGAGAAATGGCCTTGTGACACGAAAATTTTTACTAAAATTCAAGAATCTACTCACAACATATGCACAGTAGGTAGATGAAAAATTCATGAAGGATTACCCAAATATTCTACAACAATATCAAGAAGCTTTTCAGCTGAGGACAGCTAAATAAAAGCAAGAGGGCTGTCACAACTCTATAGAAACAGAATTTGTATCATTTTTCATTAATTTGTCTATATAAGAATTTATTAAATTTATTTCCTTTGCACTAATTAGATATAAAGAAAAGTGCATTGGAGTTGGCCACTGATGAGTGGTCACAGGTTATGGTGGACCCACGCGGTGGATTAGAGAAAAGATAGTTCACACTTCCACCTATATGGCCCAATTGGGCACCTGTGACTAGAACTCACGCATATCAAGGTTAGACTCGCACACAGAAAGGATTGATGCCTTGAAGTGTGGGCTAGATCCACTAGAACAGACAGTTACAATCAACAAGATGGCATGATCATGAAATGCTTGTATAATGTGCATGTGTGGACTGAAAGCTTGAAATGCACATTTCTTTACATAGGAAAGTCACATGAAGATTCAGATACCATTTTTGCGATGTACACGGAAAAAGCTTTCATATGACACCCATATTGGGAGGTCCCTAAATTTTAGGAGATTCCTAAATTTTAGGAGGTCCCTAAATTTTAGGAGCCTCGAATAAGCCTAAAAATGCTAGTCCTAAAAAATAGGGATGTTATTCTAAAAATAGTAAGTTTTGTACTCTGACTGTGCTTACTAAATTTGGTTGTTTCTATTCTTGACAGTATTCAACCCAAAAAGGAAGGCCATAGAGAAGAGACAAGTGTCAAAACACTTGTCACACAAGTTTCCAAGTGTCCCACCACTTGTCACATCTCATGACATGTGGCTGGACACTTGTCTTGTGCTACTCCACTTTCCCCTTTTGTACTAGCTCTCCCCTCTCCTATAAATAAGAGCTCGTTTTTCTTCATTCAACATCATTTTTCTTTGCTGTAAACTCATGTACAGCACCCACAGTAGCCAGAAACTGACCCCATCCATCCCCATCATCATCCCCCACTTCTCCATTATCAAATTCCTCCATATTCCCTCTTCTATCACTGTTGTTTTACAGGACAGCAAGCCTGTAAATTCATTACAGCACCTCCTTCTCGAGCTCTTTCTTCCATTTTAGCAACAAGAAGCAAGCCCTATCCATGTACTAGCTGATCAACGATGGAGAAAGGCTGATTTCCCCTTTTTCTTCTCTCATACTGTAAAGAAATCAGTTCTTATCATTGCATAATAGATAGTGCATGTGTGTTTGTACATCTTTGCATGATCTTGTGAGAGTGAGAATTACTTCTTCTCACTCTCAGGTTGATTGTAACTGAGCTCTTCCCTAAGGGACTTGGGTTGAGCAAAAATACATTCCTTCGAGGGGGGTTGCCCATCTTCAACCCTCAATCTTGTCTCCATTACTTTTACATTTTCATGGCTATAATTTTGTGAGTAATTTTCATTTTCAGCTTTAAGTGTTCATTCTCTTTTATATTAAATCTCGAAAACAAGCGAATATCATAATTGTTAAGCATACTACATTGTTCGGGGCGTTTACATCATGCTCCCTCTTTGGTATAGGAGAGTCATGAGGGGACTCTTATCTAATCAATAGCACTAGAAAGCAGTGGGGGAGGGGCAACCATGCCATTTCCCGTCACTAAAGAAGAACCCTTCTATGTCTTCAAATCTTGGCCAAAGGATCCAAGTCAAAGTCAAAAGAGAATGAGGATGACTCGTCAAAGGAGTTTGTCTCCTACTTCTTCGTCTTCTCCTCCCGTGAAGCCACTAACTCCTTGCAATCCTTGCATAGATATCCCTTCTTACCACAATGTTAGTACTGGGACTTCGACTTTTTCCTGCTACCCCACTCTGAAGTTGCAAATGTCTCATCATGGCCACCATGTTGAGATGGAAACCTCCCTTATAACCTCAAGGATGCCTAATGCTCAAGAAGCATAGATAACATATGAATGAAGCTCATTGGCTGCAAAGATGTCTAGACACATTGAGCATTGGCTGCTCCATCAAACTCCACAAGAAACTTATAAGGCAAAGTCCCACTAGATGAGCTTCTAGAAGCACAAACTGCATGTGCCGAAGTTGATCCTATTTCTATGTAGAACAAGTAAGAAAGATCAAATAGTATCCTTCAGCTCAAACTTGATCTACTAGCTATAGAGTCACAACACTCATGGTACATGGAGCCTCGTACAACATTTGGAGCTTCTCCAACATCTCTAAAACTGCCTTGCAAGAGAGTGTAACAGCTGGTAGGACCTCTTTAGAAATGCATCAAAAATGAGTAGAATATGCATGAGCATCATCTTCCATGTAAGCACAACCTCCTCAGAGTTATCATGGTCCCAATCATCTAAAAGAGCAGTTGGATTTTGGGGCCACACAATAGCTCATAAAACCACGTACCATAATCACTTCTACACAAACCATGCTCTCATACAAGCACTCCAAAGCCATGAAGTTTATCATCAATGGAGCAATAGGGGGTGCCATTTGGAGAGGAGAGGATGGAAACACAAAAAAGAAGAGAAACAGAGAGAGAGTATCGCCACAACACAGCAAAGATTGCATTGTCAAGAGTTCCCACGCAGTGTAGAAACAGTTCATCATGAAAAGGACTGCTGAAATAGGAAAAATCCAATCAAACACAGTAAAAAAAGGATCAAAAATAAATAAGGCAGTCAAGAATCACTATCAAAAGCTTGAAAACAATAACCCAGCTGGAAAGGACATTTAATGCAGAAAACACAACAGCTGTTAGTGAAAATGCAGACTATAATGGCATTAAAGAGAGGCAAACAGCAATAAAATACTGCAGAAATCAAAACACAAGCAGCTGAGAGTAAAATGTGGGCAGCAAGAGGTATAAAACCAGCTGGTTTGGTTCAAAATTAGGTCGCCTAGGCAGAAGCAATCAGGAAGAGGCTGATTAACAGCAACAAGAAAGGGTGAGAGCTGACTGTCCACAGCAGAAAACAGCACCCAGAGCCCACTCACGGATGTATGATACCATATTAGAAGTGGGTGTAGTTATGGAAGTGTGAAAATGTGCTGTAATAGACTGCAGAACACAAGAAAGAAGAAAGACTGCAAAAGAATACAAGAACACTGCAAAGAAGCACTCGACAGAATGCTTGGGAAACGGAATCCATATACCAAAACATGAGGCAATCGAATTCAACAGTGACTCACCGGCTATGTGAGCAGTAATGAATGATTGGAGGAGAAGGAGCAGGCTATAAATAGCCAATAATCTGGATCAGGTTGGCCAGCTGAATAAAATGATATTCCTATATGCTGGCCAGTCAGATCATTAAATAACCAATAATAAACACTCGATCAGCCAAAAATAGGCCCCAATAAATCAAGCACCTACAGACTAATGTGCCCAGCCCACAAACCTGCCCATGAGATGACAAATGTGCTAAGCTTCCTCAGATCACATGCAAATGCACTCAAAACATGCTAGCATCAAGTATTACCTGATGCTAGTATGTTCTGGATTTCATTCCCATAGATAAGGAAATTATCTGTACACTGGGTAATTAATAGGGGTTTAGCTAGGTCACACATAAAGGACCAGATATTTCAGGTCTATATTCAGACAAGAGTAAACCATACATCAGCAACGGCAATTGCACATAAGATGGAGAACTTTATATTCAATTGCTCCTCGACATGGTAGTCAGCTTTTGGATCTTTGATCACAATCCACTTACCAGTTCATGCCCAACAGGTTGAGTTATTGTGTCTCAATAGATGCAGTGCAACTGCTTCAACAGTTCTGCACTTTCATTTTCATCTAGAAGAAAATAGGAACATCACAAGGCCACAGCCCAGAACCAAAGCAACACCCATTGTTACTCCTACAAGACCAAAAACACCTCATGAATTCACATTTACTCCCTCATATCATCATAAGACCATGTTACGCTTGTAATGCACATGAAATAGTGTCTATATATGACTTGACTCCTTCAAAACAACCCAATCAAAATGATTTTGATATGTGCCTTAAGATGGTACAAACACCTCAAGAATATGATCTCAGATCATCTCGAACTCTTGATCTCAAATCATCAAAATAAATCCCATGCCCAAATTACGTCTATCGCATGTTCAAGCTCAGTTTGCAATACCAAACTTTGGGCATTACTATTTCATGTGTTATTGAGAAGCATTTGAGTTTTTGAATTTGGGTAGCCTATCAATGTTTTCCCTTTTTCCTGTATGTAATATCCAAGCAGTAAATACCTGGCTCCAAGGAGGCACCCAAACTGTAAATATCTGACTAAAAGATGGAGACGTAAGTACGCCAATCACTTTCACAAGCAAAAAGTGTTCCATTGATTGAAATTGCTCCCTTAATCTTGAACAACTAGCCCTTGTAATGAAGCATGGCTAGTTTATTTACGCACCAAGATGCAAGACTCTATTAGGAGCACACCTGCTCAAGTATATTCAATACATCAAGGCAGAGCCAATATATATTTCAGTACAATATTGCCTTCAGCTTCTTTAAATTCTTGGGCACATCGGTTTTTCTGGCTGCCTTCACAGTTGGTAAATGCCATCCTGAATGCACATCGTCCAACCACATCCCCATTAAACCAACCCCTTGCAGCTCACAAACCTTGTTATGCCTCCATACGGAACATCTTAAGCCTCCATAATCATGATAACATTCTCCAAGAAGAAAGGATTATATAAATACAATTCATTTGGGTGTGTTTGGCTAGTTACAAGAGTCGTGGGGTTTTGGCACGCGCAATTTCACATTTAAATGGATGTTTATCCCAAGAAAATAACCACCATAATCAGCCGTACAGTACTTCTCCAACAGACAGTTTTCTGAATCATCTCATCTTAGCACCTCAGCAAACACTCCTGTGAGACACATTCATCCAGATGAGTTTGTAATGACCCTTAATATCCAATGACCTTCTTTGTCAGGTAACCTGAGTTGACAGGACAAAATCTACGATTTGGTCCCATTTTAAATGAGTAGTACTTCAGAGCATACTCTCATCAATACATGCATGAAAAAGACCATGATTATCCCAGACTCCAGTTGTACACCCAAAAAATTTCACAACAGTGTCACTCAGATGTCTGCAGTAGTGTTACAGCAGGTTAACATAATCTGATCAACTGTATATTTTGATTGGAGATAAAAAAATTTACAGAGGTGAACTATTTTACATAACTTGGGCATCAGCAGCACTAGCTACCAATGGCAGCCTCGGTGTCCTACCGAATAGACACGAACCACTGCCAACGAGAAAGCACGCAACCAAGTAAAGAAAGACGGTGTTGTAAAATATGATCAAAATCTCAAGCCCAACTCCATCAGAAGGATGGAACAACCCTTCTACAAGGTTGGGAAGGATGAGAAGCACGTCCAGAACCACAGCTTGCATGGTGTTGAACCTCACATACCTGCTCAGCCTGGGGTTTCTGACAACCAGGAAATACAGGGCAAAGAAAACCCCGACACTCGCGAATGGCGTGGCCGAGTAGACACGCAGGAGTGGATACAGGGGCTGGAAGGCCGCCTGCGCAGCAGGGAACTGCAGGAAGAAATAACGTCCGTACTGCACTCCGTCAAGGAACGGGAGGAGGTAGCCTGATGCGGCAATGATGCGGTCGGCGACATCAATCCCGTTGCTGTTGTTGTTGTTGCGCCCGCCACCTGCAGCGACGATGGTGAAATTCACCCTGCGCCTGCGCTGGGAGATGCCCCATCTGGGCGTGAGGTAGAAGGCCGGGATGGCTATGGCGTGTGGAGGTGCAATCCGAGAGGAGGCAGATGAGGAGACTCTGCAAATGTGTGCAGAGTGAGAGAGGATTTCCAGAGCAGCCATAGCCTCTCTCTCTCTCTCTCTCTCTCTGCTTTAGTGGTTGAGTGTTAAAAGGAAGAGCTTAAAAATATCCCATATTTTGGAGGGGCTTTTTCACTATGTTAAAACCATGAAAATGTGAAGTACCCCCCCCCCCTCATCATCTCATGTGCACTCTTCACGAGAGTTGAGTGTCTAGAAATTTGTTAAATTTCATTTACAAAACGAGAGATCTTTAAAAGAGAATCTATATCTATTTATCATTTTGGCTGATACTCAACCTCCATTTCTTTCTCCGAGCCTATTTTTGAATCCCAAGCCTGTTTTTGAATATATATCTATTTATCATTTTGGCTAGAGGTTCGATATCTCCTGAACCTCCATTTCTTTCTTCGAGCCTATTTTTGAATTTTTGAATTGCATGCATACAGGGTTGAGGGAGGTTAACGTGGCTTTAATACCCCATAACCTCTTTCTCTCATGATTAGTGAGAGACATCCATATCTATTTTTTATCTCTCTTTTTGATTGCTTGGTTGCAGGGTGGAATTGGTTGGAGCAGAGGAGCACGCTTGGAGCAAGGGAGCACTCAGCAGGGAGCACGCTTGGAATTGCTTGGAGCAAGGGAGCCAGCTCGCTTAGGTGCAAGTATCCCTCTCTCTCTCTCTCTCTATGTGGACGCCAACTGGCCGAGCGTGGGCATGGGGTGTGGGCTCCCCTCTCTCTCTCTCTCTCTCTCTCTCTCTCTCTCTCTCTCTCTCTCTCTTGCGGGCAAACGCCAGGTGGCCGGGCATGGGCGTGGGGCTCTCTCTCTCTCTCTCTCTCTCTCTCTCTCTCTCTCTCTCTCTCTCTCTCTCTCTCTCTCTCTCTCTCTCTCTCTCTCTCGCGGACAGACGCCACCGAGCGTGGGCGTGGGCCCAAGTGTGAGCTCCCCCCCCCTCTCTCTCTCTCTCTCTCTCTCTGAGTTAATTAATAGTTATTGTTAATTATTAATGTTAATGTTAATATTATTGTTACAGTTAAAGTTAATAGTTAATAAACTTTAATATTAACTATTGTTAGTTAAAGTTAATTGGTGCACCGATTGGATGCCGTAAGCGCGCGTAGTGAGCGTCCGAAGGTCCCTAGGAACAAAAGAACTCTACTTTTTGCACACAAATCAATGTAGAAAACATGCACGACATGAACAAGAGACCAATTGGGTGCAATCTCCCCCCATGCCTTGTGTGAGTGCTCCACAAAGCATGTATTTTATGTATTAATCATATTCAAGCTCAAATAATAGCCCAAATTACAAAATAGCACGCTTTTGGCTTTTGAGTTTACTTTAGTGCCAAGTAGAAATAAAGTTAATGGGCGCCCAAGAAGTTAGGCATACCCAATATAATGTCCAAATACAAATATCTAAATCGTGTGCCCATGCGCATACAAAAATAATAAATAAAAATCAAACGCCTTGATAAATAGGCGCAACAAAATATAGGCACCATGCCTAAGGTATGCGCCCATCAAAATATAGATGATAACTCAAATACACGCTATCCTCCAATGCTTTCCACCGCCACTGCTGCTATCTCTATACATCAACTACAGCATTCACAATCCTTAGTAAAATAATACAATTAAACCGACAAAAGTGAATACCTAGCAGTCTTCAACTATATAAATAAATCAATTGGTTAGAAATCAATCCTAACCTTAATTTATCACGAGTGCGCACTCTAAACTCATAAACGTTTATTAATTTAATATGTATTTTATGGAATCACCCGCTATAGAATCACCCATGTACACACTAAATTAACAAAATGCCCGAAAAGGATAGGCGTCCCCATCGACTTCTCGCACAAAGAATCCACTTTGTGTATGAGCCCCAATAATAAAAGTTTACGGAATCCACCGTAAAACCTCACACAATCCACAGTGGCACGGAATCCACTGTGTAATATACCCCCTGATGTCATTAATAGTTAATGTTAATGTTATTGTTATTGTTATAGTTAGTGTTATAGTTAAAGTTAATATTTATTGTTATTAGTTTATAGTTTATTATTGTATTATTTTTTATTTTATTTAGATTAAGATAAGATTTAGATTTAGATATTATTTTATATTATTGTTGTTGTTGTTATATAGTTATATAGTTTTATTAATGATTGTTAGTTAGTTAGTTATTATTATTATATTATATTATATTATATGTATTGTTGTTGTATTATTTTATTTATATTTAGATATTATTAGTTGTATTATTTTATTATTATTTAGATATTATTAGTTTATATCTATCTAAATGATAATATCTAATATTATCTAATTAGTTTATATAATGATGATGATGATGATGATGATGATGATGATGATTGCTGTTGATATTATTAGTTTATTAGTTTATTGTTAGTTCATAGTTTATTTTTTTGTGGTATTATTTTATTTAGATTTAGATATTGTTTTAGTTATTATATTTTATTGTTATGTTAATAGTTAATGTTATAGTTAATAGTTAATAGTTATATAATGATGATGATGATGATGATGATGATGATGATTACTGTTGATATTATTAGTTTATTAGTTTATTGTTAGCTCATAGTTTATTTTGTTGTGGTATTATTTTATTTAGATTTATATATCATTTTAGTTATTATATTTTATTATTATGTTAATAGTTAATATTATAATTGATAGTTATAGTTTATTAGTAATTATGATATGATTATGATGTTATTTTATTTAGATATTATTAGTTTATTGCGGTATTATTTTATTTAGATATTGTTAATTGTATTATTTTATTATTATGTATTTTTTATTTAGATATTATTAGTTTATTATTGTTTAAATATTATTAGTTTATATCTGTCTAGATAATAATAAATAAATAATAATATCTAATTAGTTTATATAATAATGATGATGATGATGATGATTGTTGTTGATATTGTTAGTTTATTGTTAATTCATAGTTTATTTTGTTGTGGTATTATTTTATTTAGATTTAGATATTATTTTAGTTATTATATTTTATTATTATGTTAATAGTTATTGTTATATTTAATAGTTATATTTTATTAGTAATTATGATATGATTATGATGTTATTTTATTTAGATACTATTAGTTTATTACGATATTATTTTATTTAGATATTATTGGTTGTATTATTTTATTATATTATGTGTTTTTTATTTAGATATTCTAGTTTATATCTCTCTAAATAATAATATCTAATTAGTTTATATAATGATGATGATGATGATGATGATTGTTGTTGATATTATTAGTTTATTGTTAGTTCATAGTTTATTTTGTTGTGGTATTATTTTATTTAGATTTAGATATTGTTTTAGTTATTATATTTTATTGTTATGTTAAGAGTTAATAGTTAATATTATAGTTAATAGTTATATTATATTAGTAATTATGATATGATTATGATGTTATTTTATTTAGATATTATTAGTTTATATCTATCTAAATAATAATATCTAATTAGTTTATATAATAATGATGATGATGATGATTGATGTTGTATTGTTTATATATATATATATATATATGATATGATATTATTAATGTATTGTTTATGTATAGTAGACTAATTATAAATACAAATACAGATACAGATATTGATATTATAGTTATAGGTAGATGTAGATATTGATGGATATAGAGTAATAAATATAGATAATAATAATAATAATAGTATAGTTAATAATATAGATATGTTTTATATTATTATTATTATTACTTTGATATTGTTAGTTATTATATTATATTACATGTATTGTTAGTTTGTTAGTTATTTGTTATTTGTTATTGTTATATTTTATTTAGATATTGTTAGTTGTATTATTTTATTATTGTTATTACTTTTGTTATTATTGGTGTTTTTTATTTAGATATTAGTAGTTTATTATTGTTTAGATATTATTAGTTTATATCTATCTAAATAATAATATCTAATTAGTTTATATAATAATGATGATGATGATGATGATGATTGTTGTTGTTGTATTGTTTATTAGTTTATTGTTAGTTTATAGTTTATTGTGGTATTATTTTATTTAGATTAAGATAAGATTTAGATATTGTTTTATATTATTATTGTTATCGTATTATTTTTGTTTATTATTATTATTTTATTATTTTTATTATGTGATTACATTCTTATTCTTATTGTATTATTTAATTGTTATTATAGTTTTATTAATGGTTATTATTTTAACTTTATTATTATTATGTTATTATTATTATTATATTTTAGTTATATAGTTTTGTTAATGGTTGTTATTTTACCTTTGTTATTGTTATTAGTTTAGTTGTTATTCAATTTATTGTTATTAATATTGTTTTGTTATTTTAATTAGTTCCTTTAGTTGTTATTGTTATTATTATTATTTTATTATTAGTATATAGATATATAGATAAATAGATATAGATATAGAAGATTAGATTAGATAGATATAGATATTAGTTTATTGTTATTATCTTATTTATTATTATTATTATCTTACTAATAAATATTTTAGGATATGTGTTTTAAGGCATGGAGTGGATAGAACTATCGTTTGCCTCACCGATTGCGATTCGTGGGGCATTATTAAACTTAGAAAGTTATTTAGTGTGTGAGCTATATTTTGATTGGCATCATACAAACTTAGGTCTAATACACGTGTATTTTATGGAGTGGAAGATTTTTAATAACTATTATATATATATATATATATATATATATATATATATATATATATATATATATATATATATTATCATATTACTATTTACTTATTCGTGGTTGTGACTTTCATTATTGAGAGATACAACTATCATTCAGAACTCATTGCGATTTGTGGGGTTGGCATGGATATAATAACCCTTCATGGCATTAAAAATCAGTTATTGACGTTTTTAAACTTCCGAACCTCCATTTCTTTCCCCAAGCCTATTTTTGAATCCCAAGCGGCCTGTTTTGAATTTTTGAATTGCATGCAACGTTAGGAGATTGTTTAGTGTGTGAACTATAGTTTTATTGGTAGGGGTGGGGAATGTTGCATTGTCCTGGGGCATGATTTTCTAAGAAAGGATATTGTGTGGTGTGCACCATGCAATGTTAGGTACACCACTTAAAATACCAACTCATTGGTCATTCTAATGTTGGCTTTGATCGTTGACTTTTCTCATTATGCAAGGGGGGTTTTGCATCATGATGCCAAGAGGCATATTACACGGTGGATTCCGTAAACTTTGATTATCGGGGCTCATACACAAAGTGGATTCTTTGTGCGAGAAGTCGATGGGGACGCTTATCCTTTTCGGGTGTTTTGTTAATTTAGTGTGTACATGGGTGATTCCATAGCGGGTGATTCCACAAAATACATATTAAATTAATAAACGTTTATGAGTTTAGAGTGCGCACTCGTGATAAATTAAGGTTAGGATTGATTTCTAAACCAGTTGATTTATTTAGCTGAAGACTGCTAGGTATTCACTTTTGTCGGTTTAATTGTATTATTTTACTAACGATTGTGAATGCTTCAGTTGATGTGTAGAGATAGCAACAGTGGTGGAGGAAAGTATTGGAGGATAGTGTGTATTTGAGTTTTCACTTATATTTTGATGGGCGCATACCTTAGGCATGGCGCCTATATTTTGTCGCGCCTATTTATTAAGGCGTTGGATATTTATTTATTATTTTTGTATGCGCATAGGCGCACGATTTAGATATTTGTATTTGGACATTGTATTGGGTATGCATGACTTCTTGGGTGCCTGCCCACTAGCTTTATTTCTATTTGGCGCTAAAGCAAACTCAAAAGCCAAAAGCGTGCTATTTTGTAATTTGGGTTATTATTTGAGTTTGAAGATGATTAATACATAAAATATATGCTTTGTGGAGCGCTCACACAAGGCATGGGGGGAGATTGCACTCAATTGGTCTCTTGTTCATGTCATGCATGCTTTCTACCTTGAGTTTTGTGCAAAAAGTAGAGTTCTTTTGTTCTTGGGGACCTTCCGGCGCTCACTACATGAGCATACAGCATTCGATATGTGCAGCAGTGGTATCAGAGCGAAGCTAAGATCGAGAGCTTCCAATCGCTACCCATCTTTTGCGAAGGCAGAGCTCCTGGAACGATCGAGCCCTGCAATCAGTCTCATTGCGAACGGTCGATACGGGTGGATTCCTGGCGATCAAGAACCTTTGTCTACAGCCTCTGATCGCGAAGGACCGGCCTGAGGAGGCGGAGGACCACAAGGAAAGCTCCTTCTATAAGTCATTTTTTTTCAACCAGTTTGATAGTAACCTCCATAGCTTAAAAGCTTAAAAAGCTTTATTTGAAAAGTTTAAAAGGCTTAATAGTAAGCTTAATAGTAAGCTTTGAGAAAACTTACTTAATCGAATTTGAAAATCGACGACAGCGGCATGTCCTTGACGGCGATGAATCCGTCATCAACATATTCAGTTACTCAAAATCACGTAGGCTTCATAAAGCGTTAAACTACTAAGTAACTCCTAAGTCCTCCAAGTCTTGTAACTCTTGCAAGTTCTGTAAGTCACAGAAGTCATTACAGGCTAACTCCAATTACTTTCATAAAGACTGTTCCTACGTAGAAGCACAGAATTACAGAATTGCTCCCTGGAAGACTCTGTTCACACACGCAGACTTGCTGAACCAGTTTCAGCACACGTAGAAGGTCAAACACAGATTTTACGAAGATTTCAAATCCCGCAATCACACAAGTCGAAGACCGTATAAGCCAAACAAAAATTTATAAGCCTTGTATACCCGACTTTGAGTTACGCTCATCCCGCTAATTGGATTTTGAGAGTGTGAGGTCTTTTGAATTTTTACAGGATGACGGAACAAAACATGGATGATTTAATCTGAAGGTGATCTTCCTAAACCTACTATGGAACAAAAGTTGGATTTAATTATGATGCAGTTGGACAAAGAATGAAGAGCACGGCAAGCTTTGCAAGTTCAATTGCCCAATTTCCAAAGATCGACTACCGACAAAGATGGACCACAACCGGAAGATCTTATCCAACGGACCATTGATGCGACTCTCAAAGCTCAATCCATCCACAAAGAAACAAAGATAAGTAAAAGAAATTTCAAATTCAGTACTTTCAATGGCACTCGAGATGGAAAGACTGTTCTTGCATTCATCAATTAGTTTGATGACTGCTTTCATGAAGAGACATACGCTGAGAAAGACAAAATTAAATGTGTCACTAATCATTTAGTCGATCGAGCATCTCTTTGGTGGACTGTGGTTCGCAAGAGCATTGATTGTCCCACTTCTCGGGAGAGTTTCCAAAAGAAGTTTTTGCAAAATTTCCTTCCTCCTCAATTCCATGAAAAAGCCATAAAGCAATGGGATCTTCTACAGCAAAGAGATCGTGAGCCTATTTTCCAATACACTGAACGTTTTTGGAATGCCCTACTACAATTACGCATGCTTGAAGACGTACCTGAAGCGACTCACAAGCGCAAGTATATGTTTGGATTACTTGGGCATTACTACGCTGAAGTCAATATGTGCAAGCCTGCAACTCTTGAAGATGCAATTTCTTTAGCTCATGACACTGAAGACAAGCTTCGAGGAAGAAATAAGCGTCCGCAACAATTTCAAGCAAAAGGTAACTATGGTTCTAAGCAATTCATTTCAAATTTTAGAAGATTCAATCAAAGTCGGTTTCCTTCATCATCTTTCCGTAAGACTTGGACAAAACTACCTGCTTTGCCATCAAATACCAATCAAAACTCTAAGCCATCTTCACAGCCAAATCCTAATATTCATAGACTTCCTGCCATTGCAAACAATGTGTCTAAAACCAAACCTATAGTGTGTTATAAATGTCATCAACCTGGACATCTAGCAACTAATTGCCAATCGAAGAAGCCACATGTCCATATCAACTATCTTGGAACAATGGAAGATGAAGAACGTGAGGAAATGCTTGACTCTACAGAAGATGATGAAGACATTACTACTCCTTCAGATACTTTGTCAGTTTGTCAAAGAGTTAAAAGACACCATGGTAAACATTATGGTTTACTAATGCCATTATCTATTCCATCACGACCATGGGAATAGATTTCTATGGATTTTATTACTGGTTTACCTAATACTAAAGCTAACCATGATATGATTTGGACTGTTGTAGACAGGTTTAGCAAACAAGCATATGCAAGAAAACTTTAACTGCATCTCAAGCAGCTCAATTGTTTTTGAAAACTGTTTTTACTAATCATGGTTTACCAAAAGTTATTATTTCTGATCGTGATTCTAGATTCTGTAATAATTTTTGGATTACTTTGTTTGCTAACTTAGGAACAAATATTGATTTTTCATTTGCATTTCATCATGAAACAAATGGTCAAACAAAAGCTACTAATAGTACTATTTTAGATCTTTTACGTGCTTACACTATTTCTAAACCATAGATATAGGACACACATTTGTATTTATTGCAGTTTGCATATAATAATACACCACACATAGCTACAAAGAAAGCACCATTTGAAGTTCTTTATGGTTATAGATTGCCTACACCTGTTGCATCATTATCAAATAAAATTCAGACTGCTAATGATATTGCTAACATGCACGCTACTATTTTTGATGAAGTTAAAGATATGATTGCCAAAGCCCAGCAATCATATACAAAACAAGCCAATAAGAAAACACTAGCCATGAATTTCAAAGTTGATGACTATGTTTAGTTAAGAATAGAAAACCGTAGATTACACAGTGTAGATAAACATCCAGTAGTGAAATTAGCACCTAGATTATATGGACCTTCAAGATCATACACAAAATCAATGACAATGCATTTAAACTAGAACTACCACTACATTGGAAAATTCACAACACCTTTCATATTAGTTTATTACGACCCTTTAGAGACCAATTACCTATACACCCTGTCTATGAAAACCCACCTTTGCTAGATGAAGAGACTGAAATACTTGAACCTGAAGCTATCATAGATACTGACTTTATGACCACTAGAACTAGCCGTAGATATTCTAGATATTTGGTCAAGTTTAAAAACCATCCTGTTGAAGAAGTCCAATGGATGCATGCTAGAGACTTAAATGCTTTCCCCACTCTGTTAGCTCCACATTGAGCTAATAGCAATTGAGGATAATTGCTATCTCACCCTGGGGGTATGATGCCAGGAGGCATATTACACGGTGGATTCCGTAAACTTTGATTATCGGGGCTCATACACAAAGTGGATTCTTTGTGTGAGAAGTCGATGGGGACGCCTATCCTTTTCGGGCGTTTTGTTAATTTAGTGTGTACATGGGTGATTCCATAGCGAGTGATTCCACAAAATACATATTAAATTAATAAACGTTTATGAGTTTAGAGTGCGCACTCGTGATAAATTAAGGTTAGGATTGATTTCTAACCAGTTGAATTTTTTAGCTAAAGTCTGCTAGGTATTCACTTTTGTCGGTTTAATTGTATTATTTTACTAACGATTGTGAATGCTTCAGTTGATGTGTAGAGATAGCAGCAGTGGCGGAGGAAAGCATTGGAGGATACGCTGTGTATTCGAGTTTTCACTTATATTTTGATGGGCGCATACCTTAGGCATGGCGCCTATATTTTGTCGCGCCTATTTATTAAGGCATTGGATATTTATTTATTATTTTTTAATGCATATGGGCGCACGATTTAGATATTTGTATTTGGACATTGTATTGGGTATGCCTAACTTCTTGGGCGCCCGCCCATTAGCTTTCTTTCTATTTGGCGCTAAAGCAAACTCAAAAGCCAAAAGCGTGCTATTTTGTAATTTGGGTTATTATTTGAGCTTGAAGATGATTAATACATAAAATACATGCTTTGTGGAGCGCTCACACAAGGCATGGGGGGAGATTGCACTCAAATGGTGTCTTGTTCATGTCGTGCATGCTTTCTACCTTGAGTTTTGTGCAAAAAGTAGAGTTCTTTTGTTCTTGGGGACCTTCCGACGCTCACTACGCGAGCATACAACATCCGATCTGTGCACCACATCATGAAATGGATACATCCATTGTGACAAAAAGCCTAATCTCTCAGCTATCTAGGGAGCCATGAGAATTTGCTTGAAATAATCCAAATGCATCTTGAAGACCCACTTGAGTCCTATGTGTGGGATAAACAAATTGAAACCTCACTTTAAATGCTACTTACTATAGCAAATTCTCATAGTCAATCATATGGTCTAATGCACGTATGTTTAAATTTAATGCATTGGAAGTTAATCTAATGTCATTTAGGATTTTCTGTTGTTTCTAATTTTTAAGATAAGATAAGAATAGTTGATACGCACCTTGATGTTGATGCATGTGTTTTGCGCAGCATGGAGGACAAAAATGTGTCTATAGCAAATGTTGTGTAGTGCGCTCCCAGTTTGCAAATGAATGTGTGCAAAGGGAAAGAGGTTATAAGGAAGAAGGCAGTTCGTCGTGCACTCAGGCATGTTGGAGGATATGAAAGTTTTGTTAGTTTTTTGAGAGCCATTCATCGCTTGGATGGGCTTGAGAAGTAAGTAAAGGCACTGTTTCGACGTGAAAGGGCTTCAGTTTCTCTTGGTGATAGTATTGTTAGCCGTCTACAGAGGATTGAGAGAATTTTGGAGGAGAAATACAAAGGAAACCTTTGTGATGGGGTGAGGATACAGGATGAGTTGGAAGAAATCCAGGGTTACATAGGGGAGATATATGACCATGTCTAAAAGTATTGGCCACATATTGGAACCTTGGATGATCATGATGAGAATATAAAAGATCTTATTGATAGTGCTGGTCTTATAGAGGATGGCGTATGTGAGTTAATTGCTCACAAGAATGAAAATGTTTCCCTTGATGTGCAACTTACTTCTTTGAAAGTTTCTCTTAATAGGTTTTCGGCAATGTTAACCCAGATTAATCACCGTGTGGGGTCATTTCCTTTCATTCGAGAGCATTGCCCTTGATGTGCAATTTGCTTCTTTCAAAGTTTATCTAGATAGGTTTTTGGCAATGTTAACTTGGATGAGTCGCCACTGCATAAGCACATCCTTGAAAATCTCCATTTTGAAAAACATTGTCTATCTCTTTCAAATTGAGAATCGCCACATACTTGATATATATAATCTTTGCAAGACTTTTTAAATGAGTTGTGTTTTATTCGATTGATGAAAATCTCCATTTTAAAAAACATTGTCTATCTCTTCCAAATTATTAAGATTTTTTAATCTCATTTTAATAGTTTATATTTTCATATTTTCACATTGGTATTCATTCATCTTTAAGCGTTGAACATCTTTGGATCTTTAACACATTCGAGTCTTTGGCAAGACCTATGTATGGATCTAGACGAATGAAGATCCATTAGTAGGGCTTACACAAAGAGAGAGAGAGAGAGAGAGAGAGAGAGAGAGAGAGAGAGAGAGAGAGAGAGAGAGAGAGAGAGAGAGAGAGAGAGAGAGAGAGAGAGAGAGAGAGAGAGAGAGAGAGAGAGAGAGAGAGAGCGTTGGAGAAGAGGAGGTAAGGCATGGCTATACATGCATTTGGTTATGCGTGTTGGGCTTAATACATGTGCATTTTTTCACTTTCGAGTCTAGAATATCATCGAGACTAACATGTCTTCAAGTTTGAGTGATGCTTGATGGGCCTTTGGTGAGTGTCGTGTGCACATGTGGATGAATGGACATCCATTGGAGAGGGAAATCATTAATTGGCTTTTGGTGAGCACTGTGTATGTATGTGCTCATGCATGATTGTTTACACTTGTGTTCGTGTATGACTATTCTTTTGTCTTTGAGTCCAAGACACTTTCAATTTAGGGTTTTCAGTTGGAAATGTGTTTGTCTTCAATGGCATTGAGATTTCTCTATTGGGACTCTTATACTCTATTGAAAGTTTCGTGTAGTCATCATGGAACAAAGCAAAGCTATGGACGATGTTCCAGACATAGTGCATTCGACTCCATTGAATGCAATTGATTTGGTTGAATCAAAGAAAACAGCCACAACATCATCTCTTCGACGCTTGCCTGCTTGGAGCCGTTCGCATGGGTATGGGAGATAGTTATTCTAATAATTGTATTTTCGCCAAGGTATTGTGTTCTTTTTGGGGTGATAGTCATTTGTGTATTTTGTTGCAGCCAAAATGTGGAGTTTAAGAGAGTGAATAAAGTTAATGTGCGAAAGATGAAAGAAGTGGTGAGGCAACAAGGAGGCCATGTTAGTAAATCCACAAGGACATCAACAATCCGAAGAAACACAAAGGCTACTTCAAGTTCTTTCGAGTTTAAGCGCCTCGAGACCAAGATGAATGGGTTGATGGAATTGCAAACGAGTTTATCCACACGTGTCGATCATGCACTTGCTATTTACTCTGTAGAGTTGCATGAACAAGCTAAAGGTTTGTATGGTGTTGTGTGCGAGACAAAGCACACCCAGAGTGTTCTTCAACAAGTCTCGAGTGGTTTGGGTGGTGAAGTGAGGGAACTTTCAACAATTGTCTCTGAGACAAGTAGGTTGATGAATTTGTTGTTGAATGATATGTGGGCATTTTTTTGGGGGCTTGGAGATGACCACGAGCCTGTGATTTGCCAGAGCGGTTGTCGACTACCATTTTTGCAGTTCCAAATGAATGTTAATAGGTTCAATGCCTTGCTGCAACAATTGAGTCGTCAAATGAACGGTCCCAATTGAGGAGGATTTGCTTGGTTGGGGCTTATGATCTATTATCGTCTCGCTTATATCTTACTTGAAAGTGCTTGGACCAATGTTTTTTTGACAATGATGTGTGCTTCCTTTTTGTGAAGCTTATATTGGTTTTAATGCAATGATGTGATACCTCTTTCTTGAGGTTTGATCTATATAAAGAATTATCATGTCTTGCAATGTGGATACAACTTTTTTTATTTTTGTAGTGTAGTGCACGCGAGAGTAATATTCTCTAATTGTATGGTCTAATTATAATTGTAATGTTTGAATATTCACCTCTCTCTCTCTCTCTCTCTCTCTCTCTCTCTTCAACATTTGGATGAAGGTTATAATCTATTGTTGTCTCGCTTATGAAGATATTGAAATTCTTGGGCCACTGCTTTTTTTGTGATAATGTGTAATGGAGGGGAAATACTTAGGTCAAGTTGACCTAAGTATAAAAGGTGTAAGTGACACTGCATAGCCACCATTTTGATGAATACACATTTGTTCTTTCACCTTCTTCCCTGTGCTCCCATGGCTGCCAGCCATTTCTCTCTCCTCTTCTTGCCTTTCTCTCTCTACTCCTAGTCTTTCTCTCTCCTCGTCACCCTCTTTCTCTCTCTTTTTCTCTCCTCTCTATAGTCTCTCCCTTCTCTTCTCTCTCCTAGGTCTCCTTCATTACAATTGGTATCAGAGCTTAGGTATTTGGTCCCTTCTTCTTTCTCTCCTCCCTCTAGTTTTAGTTTCTTTTTAGTTCAGGAACCCTAGTTACTCAAGTGCACAGGTAGATCAAGACAGGTACAGCATTGAAAGGCCACGAAAATCAGGGAGTACCAGAGATGGCAACCTTTCTTGGGGAGCTCACTAGAGGTTTGACTGCATCTGGAGATCATGACCAGACTCCACTCGTACTTCAAGAGGTGCAGACAAGGGTTCTGCAACAGCCTGTTGTACTCCCATCACCTACTGGGATGCATATCTAAACTTGGGTGTCACAGGTGCACTGCGAATTTGTTGCTGTTCTGTAGCAAGCCCTATTGCCCACAAGGGCCCCTGAGCTCCCAACTAGCTGAAAGCTATTGCCTCCCTAGAGTTGTTTAAGGATTTCATATGCAGACGCTGAAGTGTTGATAAAAGCTCTTCCATGGTCCTCGGTGATGGAGAATCTGTCGTTGTGCAAGAGGTGACATAGCAATGCATGGCACCTCTTCATAAGATGGGATGGTTATGGTGGGCTTTCTTGCTTTTGGTGGCTCCGTGAAACACAAAGTCGCATATCTTTTGCCATCGGACCTGCGCTGCATGAGGTGGGAGGATCTTTCTGCAAACCCTTGAGCTCCTTGAGGACGCGTTTGGAGGCCATCAATGCGGAGCAGTGATAGAAAGAATGGAGGAGGCCAGTCAGAGTGAAAACGCAAGATTGGGGGGGGGGGGGGGCGATGCTATCCATCGTGTTCAACAGCGATGTTGCTTATCCGAACGGAAAGCGCATGCTTGGTAAGAAACCCCTTGGTGTCGGAGCAGGCACATCATTACCAGTTGTCGAGGACGTAGCTATGCTATTGTTGCCTCGGTTTTCCTTCCCAGACACCTACAACAACTGGGGCTTTCGTGGGCATCGCCATTACTGATGCCATCAATGTTCTCCTTTTGCTGATCTGGAAGCGGGGGCAGTGCTGGCATTGAGAACCCTTATGGATGACGGCTTTCATGCTCCTGCCTCATGAGCTACATCCACCCCATCTACTGAAAACATATATGATGGCGTAGTTACATGGTCATCACCACCTCGAAGTGACACTGGTAGAAAACCTGCATGCCTACCTAGTAGGTCATAATTTCATGCTTTCTTGCAACTTCTTGGAGCGCTTCCCTGATTAGTCTTCTGGCAATACCCGATCATGGATGGTTGTAAACAATTTCACAAGCCTCTTGATTGCTTAAATGTTCCCACAGGCCATCTAATGCAAAAATTAGAAACTGATCATGGTGCTCTAGGGATTGTGCAGATACGAAAGGGTTAGCTCTCAAGATAGGTTGCCTGAGTGCGCTGGCATTGCGAACTCCTCGTCATCACCCTCGCAATCAACCCAAGAGGTGACATAGATAGGCAGCTCAGAACTGGCTCTAGGGATCGTGCAGATATGGAATGGTTAGCTCTCAAGACAGGTCGCCTGAGTGTGCTGGCATTGCGAACTCCTCCTCGTCATCACCCTCACAATCAGCCTAGGAGGTGACATAGACAGGTAGCTCAAAATTGGCAGCTCAGAACTGAGTGGATAAGATTTTGCTAGATTGCCAGTTGTAGCATTAGTAGTCAATGGATCAAAAGATTGGTTACATATTCCATCTATAGAGGCACACAAAGTAACCCATGCATTTGAAGGCCTGTGTAGTTCAGCAATTCTTGTGCTGATAAAGCTTGATAGTGCTCCCTGGCCAGCTTGCTTCGGATTAAGAACTTCATTTGCCACTACAAATGATATATTTGGAAAAGACGATAATGACAAATAGTTCTGTAAATTTAATGGCATGATTGAAGATTGACCTGGAATGTGACTTTCACCAGGCAGCTTTTCTGTATGGGGTCGAAGTCCTGACATTGTTTCCTTCATCGGAGGTGAAAAGGACAACAGCTGGGTTGATGGTTGTCTTGAAAGAGAGTAATCCATTGCTACATATGATGATAAACTGATTCCTGTGGCCACAGAATTAGGGCAATTGTCTACAAGTGATGCTCCATTTGTTTCAGTGTCCATAGAAACTAATAGATTGCCTGTAACAGCCATTGCCTATTGTAAGACAGATGAATCTGTAGGCCAACAATCTGAATAAGAGGTACTCAGATTTCTCAACAAAAAACCTTGCCAAAATCTCCAACGATTGAGCCAGTACTAAGGTCCAATGATTCATTTGTGTCCTTAATCGCATCCCTTCTAGGTCTTTTTCCATTTTCAAGTTTGGGATTAGGATGGAGAGATACTGCAACTGCAGATTTAGGTGGTTGAGAAATTGTCGAAGAAGCTGACCCTGCTATTGCAGAAGCACAGGCATCAGTCTAGTCAGGCATGCATTTCTGGTAGAAGCAAAAGATTGCCACAGCAATGATTGAAGTTACTACCACTGTGATGACAACATCAATAATAACTACCTTGATATTTGATGGGCTCTTGAGTCCCGGTGCTAAAGCAGGAGCAGAAATGGGTTCACTAGCTGGCGGTTCCATAGGTTCGAGAATTGAGTAAAGCACTGCACTTAATTTGGAAAATGAAGCAAGAATTGCAAATGTTTATGGTAGTGGTATTGTCGATTCAGAATGCTCGGTGCTGCAATGCCTTTCTCACGGACCAGTAGACATGATACTTGCTAGTTGCCTCAAGCCAAGGTGCAGACTTCAGTCCAGTGCATTGTAAAGTGCAGACTGGAATAAAGAGTTGATTTCAGACCCCTTTTGGTAGGGAGCATTTATAGAAACATTCTGTGACTGGTCTAGAAGGTTGGGATTTGGATGATTGTATTGAGACAAATGCCTTTGCTCTCAACTGCATTCAGGGCTTGATCATAGCAATATTGTCCTAGAGTGTGCGAACTGATTTCAGGCTCTTTTCCATGACTTACTGGGCTATGAACTGCAGTTCCTTCTTTATTTGCTTGATCTGCCATAGTATCTTCCAGAGAAGATGCTTGTGGTACTGTTTACAAACATTGGGAAGCTCATTAGCTTGGTAGATTTCAAGTTCTTTGCCAAGTCATAACTTACCTATCATACAAGGGCAACAACAGTAGCACAAGTGGTAGAGAATGCAGTGGAATGCAAGTGGTAGCAGTGGAATACTCTAGATTTCAGTCTTGGTTCCATCAACACTAGCTATAGACGTACTAGCAGTAGTAGCAAATTCAACAGAGTAGCAGTTTTGAGGCTAAAGTAGAAGAAAGAGTTGTGCTAGGTTGAGGTGACACCATGTGTAACATGCATAAGATGGAGAAAGCTTCTGAGGTAATTCAGCAACAGTCAATGCAATCACACCAGCCTTTTGAGGTGCAATGGCAGCCTTTTACTCAATAGCTTAAACAACCATTAGCACATTACAAGCAACAATAGTTGCATCAAGAGTCTAGACAGCAACATAATGATTATGTTTATGCCAAATTTGGTCATACATGTTGTGTACCTTGCCACGGATATGGACAGCTTGATTATTATGGGCAGAAGCCTAAGCCTTCTCATAGACATGCTAGGAAGTATTACTATGGAAATCATCGAGAACCCTATGACTTTAAGGATCAACAACATGCATATGGAGATTCTTATGCTATGCAGGCACAGCAAGGCAGTGATTATGACTAGCATAATGCCAATACCTATGCTCATGGACTTGCCAATCATCATACTTATGGTCAGCCTAGGATGCAAGGACACCATTGTAATCATGTTGGACAGTCATCATGCAATCTTGGGCAACATGTTTATGGGCAACAATATGACCAAAGTTTTGGTAGTAGGCAACAGCCAATAGATGTATTTGGGCAACGGCATGAACATTTTTGTGACATGCATTCTCATAGAGATTATGGACAGCATGACCAATGCTGTGGGATCAATGATCAAAGGCAAGATGCTTATGACGGTTATGCGTGTGATGCACAGCAGGGCTATTATCACCACATGCAGTATGGATAGCATGAGTATCATCATGAGCAGCAGTCACATTGCTACAACCATCCATATGGACAGCATGAGCATTATGGTCATGAGTATGGACAGCCATCTGTTGTATATGAGCAACATGCTTATGTACGTGAGCAGCAAACATCAATGGAAGCAAATGCATATGCTCAACCAAATTATCCCTCTGATGCGCAGCAGGGCTATTATCACCATATGCAGTATGGACAACATGAATACCATTATGAGCAGCAGCCACATTGGTATGGACAGCATGAATACCATTATGAGCAGTAGCCACATTGGTATGACCATCCATATGGACAACATGAGCATTATGGTCATGAGCATGGACAGCCATCTGTTGTACATGAGCAGCAAGATGACTATGAGCAGCATGTCAGAACTATTACTGAGCTGACCGATGGTGATGAGCAGGTGTGTAAATTGCTATCTAAGGCTAAATGCATTAGACATCTTACTAGTGATATGATACGGGAATTGCATGCTGCGGGCTTATGCTATCGATGTGCCAAGCCAATATCTTGTAATCATCAAGCCATATGCAGGGCAAAGACTGGCAAAATACTATTGGTATTAGAGTATTATGATGCAAAGGATGGAGAAGATCTTATTGAAGACCATTTTGATATGGGTCCACAACAAAAACTTCAATTCAAGAAAGAAGATCATGGGCAGCATGTGGATTTGGATGATCATGACCCCATGCGGGAGCCCCTTCAGTCCACAGACCTACAGTTTAAATGCTTGGACATCATTAAGAATGCAGGGTCCATGAATATGCAGCACTCAGGGGCTGATGCAGTCCATGCAATGGTGACTTCAGCCTCATATGCTTCAGTCATACAAAGCATGGTGATACTTGAGAGGCTTATGGAAGAGCTAACGAATACCACCATGTTGATCATGCTTCCAGCTGTACTTGACTTTGACCTTATGGAAGCTGTTCCAATGCATGGCAGTGATACCACTTTCCCTTTTGACCCGGGTGGCTACAGGCTGACCTTGATCCTCTGCATAGACTAGTACTACTCTTGAATATTAGGCAATCTTTTACTGGGTCTATGCCAAGAACCCCCCCTCTCCACTATCTTTCGCCACTTGTAATGCTGTACAGAGTAGTACTTTGCATCCCACTACTTGGCTATACAATAAGTCCAATCTTTGTTTTTGAGGACAAAAACTTCATTTTGAGTGGGGATGGATTGTAATGGAGGGGAAATACTTAGGTCAAGTTGACCTAAGTATAAAAGGTGTAAGGGACACTGCATAGCCACCATTTTGATGAATACACATTTGTCCTTTCATCTTCTTCACCTTCTTCCCTATCCTCCCATGGCTGCTAGCCATTTCTCTCTCCTCTTCTTGCCTTTCTCTCTTCTTGTCACCCTCTTTCTCTCTCTTTCTCTCTCCTCTCTGTAGTCTCTCCCTTCTCTCCTTCTCTCTCCTAGGTCTCCTTTATTACATAATGTGTGTTTTCTTTTTTTGTAATGAGACTAAATTGAGTAAACTGTATGGGGTATCTGCAATGTGGTGTGATGTCTCTTTCTTGACGCTTGATATCATGTCAAACAATGTGGACATATAACTTTATTCATTTTTGTGGTGTAATGCATGTGAGTAATATTCTCTAATTGTATAGTCTAATTGTAATATTCTCTCTCTCTCCCTCTCTCTCTCCCTCTCTCTCTCTTTCTCTCTCCAGTGTTTGGTTCAATTTATTGGGGGTGATGCATTCTTCTCTCTTTTAAAGAGTTTCTAAACATTGATCGCATTTATAATTCTATGTATGTGTCCATTGTCTCTTTGTTGAGGTTTGATCTATAGTTTGTTTATAGATATAATTATTATGTCTTGCAATCTAGAGAGAAAACTTCATTGATTTTTGCAATGTAGTACGTATCAAAGAGTAATAGTCTCTATAAGATACTTGGATATGGACATCTCTCTCTCTCTCTCTCTCTCTCTCTCTCTCTCTCTCTCTCTCTCTCTCTCTCTCTCTCTCTCTCTCTCTCTCTCTCTTCCCCCCCAATATTAGTTTCAATGTCTAGGAACTTGCTATGGATTGGAATAAGATTGTGTGTTCTTTCTCTTTTCAAGAGTTTGTAAATATTAAATACATTTTTATTTTTAAGTATATTGCCTCTTTCTTGAGGTTTGAGCTACAGAAATACTTATTACGTCTTGCAATCTACAGAGAAGAGTTCATTGATTTAAGAATCCTAACGTTTAATAGTTTATTGCACATTTATGTTGAAGAGTGATGTTTGGGTTTGAGTTATAGGCTTTGGGGGATCGTGCGGCGGTTAGATATAGTTGTTTTTCATTTGTCTTTGGGTTAGATATCTAATTGTATAGAATATATAAAAATATATGATGATTCTAATTTTGACTACTATTGTTCCTTGCACGTAGGAGGATTGTGCTAATTTAAATTGTCGTAGTATTTTGGATTATGTGATTCTACTTTTAAGTCTTTTTGAAAATACTAATCCCAATCAAGTCTCTCCTTGAAAGAATGCAAGTTTTCTCTTGATGTGCAAGCTTTGTGAGAATCCAAACAATATGGGATTAAATAATCAGAGAACTAGCAAGGATTATGTGTTGTGTATTCATAGGCATAAACTCAACTCTACACGATATAGACGACGACAAATTGCTAGGCTTAGGGGCTCAAATGGCAAGGCATGACCAGAGGGGGGTATAAAGAGATGTGTTATACTATAGTTGAGTGTCGAAATGTTTTGCAAGGAGGGGCTCTAAATCATGATAGCTTGATTCGTGAGGGACTTCATAGTTTGATTGAGTAGCAATTTGCTAATGATTATAATTGTGATGCTCAAAATCACCAAAACCTAGGAAATGCTGTGATTAATGAGTCATGTGTCAATAATTGTGATGCTCAAAATCACCAAAACCTAGGAAGTGCTGTGATTAATGAGTCATGTGTCAATAATGCTGTGATTAATGAGTCATGTGTCAATAATGCTCCAACCTTTAGTGCTCGCAATGGAGGTTTTTGCTCCATTTTACATGCTTTTCCTGCAATGGATATTCATCATGGAACTACAATATTGCTATTTCAAGACCCGATTGTGCATTCCATGGGGAGTCTTTTTGAGATGTGTGAGTGATGTTCGGCTAAATTGTGGAGATGTGAGGCTCAAGTGCAGGGGTTAGTTTTGTTTGGTAAACATTGTTGTTAAAATGGAAAAGTAATGTTGCCACAGTTGCAATATGCACCACAACTATTGCATGATTTGTTGCATGGTATGCATCCTCAAAGCAGAGTATTTAAAAATAATATATGAGCATATAATAGTGCTCTTGCATTTGTGTCACTTGGTGCCAATGTTGATGAGTTTTTTTTTGTTGTGGGAAATTCTTATACCTTTAGAGTGCATGGATCCATTTATCATCGTATAGGCCCTTTGATTCCTAATGTGCAATGACAGGAAAGGCCAAGATTTGCACAACTTTATGTTTATGATACTGAGCATGAGTTATCTAATCGGTTGGATGTTATGCCTAATTTATTGCCAAACTTGCTTGGGAAGCTTCAATCTATGATGCATCAACACAATGCATATGCACAAGATTTTAGATCCGTGGGTATGCAATTGCAAAACAATCCCTTGCATGATTTGAGAATGACTATTTTTGGGATTCAACATGCTAATAGACAATACTCAGCTTTAGTGGCAACAATTGAGGTTGTGGCTATCATGCTAGGACAAGGCGATGAGAATACTCTTGATCGTCGAGACATACATGTTTATAGTCAGGATGGACGATGTATTGCTATTTTAAACTTGCATGGGGCATATATGCCAATGCTATACGTTCTTCTTTTTCCTATGGGTGATAATGGTTGACATGTAAAGGTACCTTATAGTGGTGTTAATGTTCCAATTAATATACATGGATTTTCTAATAAGGATTGTGTTACTCATATGCAATTTTATGCATTTCGACTACAAGTGTGTGATGACACTGAGGTGTGCATGTTGCGGGGTGGCCGATTGTTGCAACAATTTATTGTTGATGCTTATTGTAGTATAGAGCAATGTAGGTTAGCTTGGTGTCGTCAAAATCAATCAGTTCTATGCTCGAAAGTTTATAAGGGCTTAGCAAATATGGTGGGAGTGATGGATGATGGGCCAGTGGGGATTATTGGTGCCTCTATTGGTAAAAGGGTGGTTTTGCCGTCTTCTTTTATTGGTGGGCCAAGAAACATGTATTAGCTGTATCAGGATGCCATGGCTATAGTGCAAAGTAAGGGAAAACATGATCTATTTATAACAATGACATGTAATCCAAAGTGATTAGAGATAACTAATGCTTTGTTGCCTGGACAGACCGCTTATGATCGTCCTGATTTGACTGCTCGGGTATTCCATAAAAAACATGTTGATATGATGCATACATTGTTGAAAAGGAATCTGTTTGGGAATGTTGCAGGCTTTGTTAGTGTGATTGAGTTTCAAAAGCGAGGGCTATCGCATTCTCATACTTTGCTAATTTTGGAGCACCCTTTTAAACCCTCTGAAGCATGCCATTATGATAGATTTGTTTGTGCTGAGTTTCCTGATAGAGCAAAGTTTTCAGCTTTGTTTGAAACTATCTCAAAATGCAATGTCCATGGTCCTTGCGGTGTAATGAATCCTAAGAACCCTTGCATGCGCAATGGTCGATGCACTAAAAAATTCCCTCGGAGGTTTGTGAATGTAACAACTATTGATAGCTCTGGCTATCCTATTTATAGAAGATGAGATGATGGAAAGACAGTCACAATAAAGGGTAATACTATTGATAATCGATGGATTGTTCCATACAATCCGTACTTGAGAAAAAAATGCAATGCACATATAAATGTTGAGGTATGCTCAACAGTGGCAGCTGTTAAGTATTTGTATAAGTATATATACAAGGGACATGATTGTGTAACAATTAAATTTTTTGTTGGAAACTTAGGGTTAAATGGTATGACCTTTCGTAAAGTGGATGAGATTGAGAGTTATTTAGATGCACGGCATGTTTTTGCTTCGGAAGCGTGTTAGCGAATATATGACTATGCATTGCACAATGAGAAGCCTGATATACAGCGGTTGCAGGTGCACTTGCTTGATGAGAATTATGTGGTGTTTCAAGATACAGACAATATATCAACTGTTATGCAGAATGAAGATATCAGGAAAACTACTCTTACGGAATGGTTTGTGTGCAATCATATTCATCCAGAGGCTCGAGCTATTCAGTATCAAGACTTCTCGGTGTATTGGGTATGGAATGCACAACGAAAGGTATGGACAAAGAGAAAGCGTGGAAATACATGTGGTCGAATATACTTTGTGCCGCTCACATCTAGTGAGCGTTATTACTTGCGAATGCTCTTGACATTGTCTCGAGGATGTATGTCTTTTGATGATTTGCATATTGTTGGCAACGTGGTGTACAATAC
Source organism: Lygodium microphyllum (assembly GCF_053477565.2). Taxonomy (NCBI): domain Eukaryota; kingdom Viridiplantae; phylum Streptophyta; class Polypodiopsida; order Schizaeales; family Lygodiaceae; genus Lygodium; species Lygodium microphyllum. Next base: position 25,772,430 of record NC_141152.1, on the reverse strand, counting down.
CTTTAAGGAAGCCTGCATTGCAAAGGGCATGTTAGAGGGTGATGATGAGTGTGTTGTGTGCTTGGAAGAGGCTGCATCTGTACAAATTGGTGCCCAGTTGCGTGCTTTGTTTGCTACAATTTTGGTCTTCTGTGAGCCTGCGCAGCCTAGTCAGCTCTGGGATAGGTTTATGTCACCAATGGTGGAGGATATTTTGTATAAGTTATAGCTAGATCATGTGCATATATCTTCTGCAGTTCTACAATAAGAGGCATCAAAGAGGGCTTTATTGCATTTTCAGGATCTTTTGCGACAGCGTGGGCAAATATTTCTGACTTTGATGGATTGCTAGAACCTCATTGAACAGATTCTCAGTTGTGTGCTAACCCTCTTTTAGAAGATGAGTATGCATATGATATACTGGAGCAACGTAGAGTTTGTGTTTGTATAGAGGCAATGTTGAATGATGGATAGAGGGTTGCATATAATGCAGTTATAGGTGCCATTGGTGGAAACTTTGGGGATGTTTTTTTTTGGATGGTCCCGTGGGTCTGGAAAGACATTTCTTTACAAGTGTTTGCTTGCTAGGTTGCGCAGTGATCGTCATATAGCATTAGCAATGGCATCATCTGGCATTGCTGCTTTGCCTCTGCAGGGCAGTCGTACTGCTCACTTGAGGTTTAAAATTCCATTGGATTTATGTAATCGATCCACCTATAATATTCTTGTTCAGAGCGATCTTGCTCAACTGTTCAGACAGTCGAGCCTTATTTTATGGGATGAGGCTCCCATGATACACAGGTTTGCATTTGAAGCTGTTGATAGAACTTTAAGAGATATTATGAGCTGTGATAAACCATTAGGTGAAAATGTTACTTTTATTGGGGGTGATTTTATGCAAATTCTACCTATCGCCTGTGAAGATATTGCTAATGCAGCACTATGTTACTCTCATTTATGGTAGTATGTTCAGGTGCTAAGGTTGTCTGGGAATATGAGGATGTCAACCGCTGGTGGTGTAATGGATAATGGATTTGTTGGTTGGATTCAAGGGATAGGGGATGGAGTGGGTATTACGGAGAATTGTGATAAGTTACATATTCCATCTAGCATGGTATTGAAAGGGCGCTCTATTGAAACCTTGGTTAATAGTGTGTACGGTGAAGTGTTCATGGTGAGAGACTTTGGGGCATATTTCAGTGAGCGTGCTATACTTGCAACGTGGAATACAAAGGTGGCTTCTTTGAATCATTGTGCATTGCAATCGATGCCAGGAGAAGTTATACAGTACTATAGTGCAGATTCAATTGCAGAGACGGGTGATAGCTCATTTTTATACTCTGTAGAGTATTTAAATACAGTGGATCTTGGAGGTGGATTTCCTCCCCATCTATTGTTGCTAAAGATGAATGCACCTATTATTCTGCTTAGGAACTTAAATCCAGCAAAAGGTTTGTGTAATGGTACACGGTTGATGTGTAAGGCATTCAATAGAAAGGTGATAGATGCTGAGATAATAATAGGGACAAATGTAGGGGACGAGTTTTTATTCCTAGGATCACTTTTATTCCTAGCACCTTGCAATTTCCGTTTGCTATGAGGCGGAGGCAATTTCCTATTCGATTGGCGTTTGCTATGATGATCAATAAGTTGCAAGGCTAGACATTGTCTGTTGTTGGTCTTTACTTAAAGACACCAGTATTTACACATGGACAGTTGTATGTTGCATTTTCAAGGGTGAAATCCTCATGCGGTGTGAGAGTGTTATTAGATGAGGATGGAAGCATTGTGAATGTCACGACAAACATTGTGTATAAGGAGGTACTTCAGAAGATGCAATGAGGTGCATTGCTTTTTTGCAAATATGCATATGGATATGAATTTTTTGAAGGGTGGAAGATATGCTTGCATTTTTTCAAAGATGTATCTATTGAATTTTGATGGCTTTGTAGTCCTTGCTTGGTGTGTATGTGAAATAGCCTCGAAGCTGTATTTGGTTGGCATATACTCGATGGTAATTGAGTATATATTCCCTACACTGTATATAAGTGTTTGCTTGACTTTTGCAGATGCCTACTCCAAGCTGGGGTTATTATCCAGCTTTTGAGTATCAGAAGGAACTACAGTGTAACTTGCCTGCAGTGACAATGCATGATATTATAAGAAGAACTCTTGCAAGGGTCATTGAGCATTTGTATGATGATGTCAACATAGAGATTTTACTTCCAGTTTTTATTGAGGTGGTGCATTGTGGGTATACTCAGTGCTTTCGAGTGCATATGGGTGAAGATGAGCAGGATAAGAGGTTTTGGCAATCTCATACTGATAGAATACCGAGGGGGTGGCCGGCATATGAATTTAAGGACCTCAGTTGTTTTGTGACGGTACATCAAGCTGTGAAAATGCTTGCCAAGTGGTTTGCAAGTGTTAAGCTAGGTATTGTTATTCCAATGTTAAGTGATCTTTGTCAATTGTTGGATGTGTTCATCTTTACGTTGTGGGCTTTTAAAATTTTAGGCACAAGAAAGAGAGGAAAGACTATCATGTCCCCTGTACCATCACCGGGACAAAGAGTGGCAATGGGACTTGCTTCACCTGAGCATGCTGTGTTGGAGAATGGAAATTTTCCCAATGATTCCTCGAAGAAAATAAAGCTTCATTTTGGTTAGGCCCCATGGAAAGTTCCAACATTTTGTAGCATTTGGATGTAGATGTATAGGTGTAATCAAGAAGTGGTACTTTGTGGTTTGTTGATACTTGGATTTATGGTACAAAGTTTTCGGCTCTAGAGCAAGATTTGGTTTTGGGCTTTGCTTCACCTATTTGTATTTGATGCTTGGATATGCTTACACTTTGTGGTTCATTTCAGTATAGCAATGTTATTTCTGATTGTAACATCGAATGATCATGTAGAGCTACTTCTAGCTATTATGCATAGCAAGTATGGATGCAACTGCAATATTGGTACATGGTCATTACATGTATATATATAAGTCTATGTACTCCTAGATGCATGTTTGGCCTTTTGTACATGCGTGTAAGAGAGAGAGAGAGGGGGGGAGAGGGAGAGCGTGAGTGAATGAGTGTGAATAGAGGAGGGGAGAGGTGTAAAAGGGGAGAGAGAGAGAGTAGAGGAGAGGGGTAAAAGAGGGGAGGGAGTGAGAGGTGACAAGGGGGGAGGGAGGAAGAGATAGAGGTTGTGGAGGGAGAATAAAGATAACAAGGGAGGAGGGAGGGAATGAGGATGATAAATGTGAGAAAGAGAGATGGGTAATAAATGGAGGGGGGGTGAAGATAGGTAGGGAGGGGGATAGAGAGAATATGGTAAGGAAGCATATAGTTTCTTGCACTCAAGGATACAAAATATGCATTTTGTATGTCTTTTGTTTATGGTTTGGTGCAATGTTATTTCCAATTGCAACATCCAAGGATCGTATAGAGCTACTTCTAGGTATCATGCAAAGTACATATGGGTAAAGTTTACGAGTTTGGTGTGTAAAAGGCGTTGTATACATATGTGAGTCTCTATACACCTAGATGCAAATACATATCTATCCTTTTATGCATGTGTACATGAGAGAGAGAGAGAGAGAGAGAGAGAGAGAGAGAGAGAGAGAGAGAGAGAGAGAGAGAGAGAGAGAGAGAGAGAGAGAGAGAGAGAGAGAGAGAGAGAGAGAGAGAGAGAGAGAGAGAGAGAGTGTGTGTGTGTGTGTGTGTGTGAAAATATAGTTAGAGATGTAAAAATTGTGTGGAAGAGGGGTCGCAAACAAAGGAGAGGCATAGATTAGGGGAGGGAGGAGTACATTGTGGATATACTTAGCATTTTCAAGTGCATATGGGTGAAGGTTAAGAGGTTTTGACGATCTCACATTGATAGAGTACCAAGAGAGTGGGCGATGTATGAATCTAAGGATCTTGATTGTTTTATGACCCTACATCAAGCTATGACAAAGCCTACCGAGTGGTTTGCAGATGTTAGGCCAGGTATTGTTTTTTTAATGTTAAGTAGTCTTTGTTGGTTGTTAGATGTGCTTACATTAACATTGTGGGCTTCTAAAATTTTAGGTGTAAGAAAGAGAGGAAATACTATTATGTCCCCTCTACCATCAACAAGACGAAGAGTGGCGATCGGACTTACTTCGCCTAGCCATGCTATATTGGAGAGTGAAAATTTTCCTAGTTATTTCTCAAAGAAAAGAAAGCTTTGTTTTGGTTAGACCCTATGGGAACTGTAAAATTTTTGTAACATTTGGATGTAGATGCATAGGCACAATCAAGGAGTGACACTTTGTGGTTTGTTGAAACTTGAAATTGTGGTGCAAGGTTATTGGTGTAGTCTCTAGAAGAAACTTTGGTTTCGAGCTTTGCTTCACCTATGTGGGTTATTAATATTGAGAGTTTGCATGCAATGATTGGACAAACTTAAATTTGTGGTGTGGTTCATACATCTTTCGTTTGTGGTTCGTTTCACCGTAGGAATGTTATTTCTCATTGTAGTATCCAAGGATACAAGTTGTTACAGTATAGAGACTCACATATGTATGCAATGTCTTTTATGCACCAAACTTGTAAACTTTACCCATGCGTACTTTGTATGATATCTACAAGTAGCTCTATACGACCCTTGGATGTTGCAATTGGAAATAACATTGCACCAAACCATAAACAAAAGACATAGAAAATGCATATTTTGTATCCTTGAGTGCAAGAAACCATATGCTTGCTTACTATATTCTCTCTATCCCAAATCTCTCTCACTATTTTTTGCCTCTTCCTCCCTCTCCCTACCCGTCTTCACCTCCCTCCCCTCCATTTGTGACTCTTCTCTCTGATATTTATTACCCATCTCTCTTTCTCACATCTATCATCCTCATTCCCTAACTCCTCCCTTGTTATCTTTCTTCCCCCTCCACAACCTATATCTCTTCCTCCCTCCCCCCTTTTCACCTCTCGCTCCCTCCCCTCTTTTATCTCTCTCCTCTACTCTATCTCTCACCCCTTTTACACCCCTCCCCTCTCTATTCACACTCACTCACTCACACTCTCCCTCCCTCTCTCTCTCTCTTACATGCATGTACAAAAGGCCAAACATGCATTTAGGAGTACATAGACTTATATATACATGCAATAACCATGTATTAACATTGTAGTTGCATCCATATTTGCTCTGCGCAACAATTAGAAGTAGCTCTACATGATCCTTGGATGTCACAATAAAAAATAACATTGCTATGCTGAAATGAACCACAAAGTCTAAGTATATCCAAGCGTCAAATACAGACTCTCAGCAGTATTAACAATCCACACAAGTGAAGCAAAGCCCAAAACCAAAGCTTGCTCCAGAGCCGATAACTTTGTACCATAAATCCAAGTATCAACAAACACAAAGTGTCACTTCTTGATTACACCTATGCATCTACATCCAAACTGTAATGTGCCCGCCCCTCAAATTGCGGGACACGTCTTAGTAGCCCATCCGGAGATCAATCTAGAAAACGCCGCCCGGCACTCCCAAGGAATGACACGGGGTTTGCCAACTAGGGTCTCTCGAGTCTGCCTCGCAAAGGAACTTATCCGGCCATTCCCACTAGGATCAACCTGAAGTCTGGATTCCTAGCAGTCGAGTCTTCCTAACAGCCTTCTAGCGTCAGTTGACAGCCGCTCCACTTTGCGTAGATACAACTGGACGCAAGTAGACTCATACCGCACTTGGTTCAAAGAGCATGGGAAACGAGAGGGAGGCATCGCTCGACCTCTCTGCTCGTAGGGCATAGTCCCATTCCGGTCCCCTAAAATGATATGAATCCGGGTTTCAACTTACAAGTTCTAAGGTCCTTGTCTAACTAACGATCACATCAAATAAATTCCATTGAGAAAAGCTCTCGGCTAATCGAGACCACCCTGCCGTAGGATGGACCCATTGGTCACATCCACCACACTTCCCTCGGGGGTTGTTTTAGTTAACTAATTACCTACCACATTATGTTTGAAACATGAAAGGAGCTTCCTTAATTAACCCGTTAATCATAGGTTCCTTTACGTAATTTAAGGCACAGACACGAAGACAAGATAACAAGATCAAACACTTCCTTAACTTATCTTCAGATTAATGTTTGTCTCCTGCCCATATAGGAGAATTAAGTGTCCCTTTCTACCTCTACAAAAAAATCCTTCCGTCTCCGGCAATAAAAACCCTAAGGTTTATCCTACCAAGATTATGCCTTGTAATTAGTATCAAGGCCTCGAGATCCCATCTTGAGTCACGTAGAATACTTGTGTAGGGTCCGGAGGCATTGGGATTTATGGCCAGAGCCCTCCCGGCACCCACGCGTCCTCCTACGCCAAGTAATTTCCACGGAGAGACCTCTTGCGGCGGGTTCGGTCCACATTCCCGGTGCAGATTCATAACCCGCTTGGTTAGGGTTTGGTGATTCACAGGGGGTAGCTAGCGCCATCCTTCCTTAATTATCCCTTTAGGAAATCATCCATAGCTGAAGTAACTAGCCTAATAGCATTTACTAGGGAAAACATCCCTTTTGTTCCCATGACAATCCATCATCACAGACCCGGCCATGAAATCATCAATTACATCACACTTGGATTAACATCCAAAACTACATTAACAAACACTGGAACGCACAACCACATGCTTCAAGGCATCACAATCCCATTGCATGCACAACTAGAACTGAACTAGGATGTATCAAAACACTTGCTCAAGGAATTTACAACCTTTTCTAAGGTAGAAGTCCTTCTAAGATAACAATCACCTAATCTGCTTAGGTGGCTCTTCCCCTTAGGGTTTATACAGCTAGACTCCAAGCCTTCTTTGCTACTCATTAAGTTTCATCATAACTTGGCAATATCACATATGGAATTTCATACGTTCATCTACATCTATGAACAACTAGGAATGAAGGAATACATAAGCAACATATAGCTTTTATGAGTATCCTTTCCCTTCAATGGATATTAAAATGAGGACTATGACCTATGAGCGTGTAGAACCATAGAAGTTCTTTCATTCCTGCTAATAGAACAATAAGCATAGATAGAAAAAGGGTTTGAAAACATCGAAGTTCTTCAGGCGCCATCTCCCAATTGAAACCTTGGTCTTTCTTCGACTTGTTGATACTTTCGTAATCCCCAACTTTAGATCTACCCTTGACGCAAGAAGCCCATTGCTCCAAGAGTTCCTTCCTCTTTTCCTTCTAGCATCGGCTTGTCTTTCTCTCTCTCTCTCCTTCTTCTTCTCTTCTTCTCCTTCTCTCTCTCTCTTCCTCTTCTTATTCTTATTCTTCTTCTCTTCTTCTCCTTCTCTCTCTCTCCTCTTCTCCTTCTTCTTCTCCTTCACTCTCTCTCTTCTTCCTCTTCTTCTTCTTCTTCTTCTTCTTCTTCTTCTTCTTCTTCTTCTCCTTCTCCTTCTCTCTCTCCCTCTTCTTCTCCTTCTTCTTCTCCTTCACTCTCTCTCTTCTTCCTCTTCTTCTTCTTCTTCTTCTTCTTCTTCTTCTTCTTCTTCTTCTTCTTCTTCTTCTTCTCTCTCTCCCTCTTCTTCTTCTTCTTCTTCTTCTCCTTCTCTCTCTCCCTCTTCTTCCTCCTCCTCCTCTTCTTCTTCTCCTTCTCTCTCTCTCCCTCTTCTTCTTCTTCTTCTTCTTCTCTCTCTCCCTCTTCTTCCTCCTCCTCCTCCTCCTCTTCTTCTTCTCCTTCTCTCTCTCCCTCTTCTTCTTCTTCTTCTTCTTCTTCTTCTTCTTCTTCTTCTTCTTCTTCTTCTTCTTCTTCTTCTTCTTCTTCTTCTTCTTCTCTCTCTCTCCCTCTTCTTCTCCTTCCTCTTCTCCTTCTCTCTCTCTCCCTCTTCTTCTTCTTCTTCTTCTTCTTCTTCTTCTTCTTCTTCTTCTTCTCTCCCCCCTCTTCTTCCTCTCTTCTTCTCCTCTCTCTCTCCCTTCTTCTTCCTCTGTTCTTCTCCTCTCTCTCTCTCTTCTTCTTCTCCTTCTCCCTTCTTCTTCTTCCTCTTCTTCACACTGATCACGAGAGGGGGGGGGGGGTTTTCAGACGTTGGCCACCAAGGGGGGGTTTCCACCTGACGACGAGGTGGGGGGAGGAGAGGTTCTTAATGAAGCCCAAGGGGTTGCTGTAGTCCGCGCGGAGGGTGACAAAGCATGGGGGGGGGGGGGGAGAAGTCTGCCATTCGAAGTAGGTAGGGGGGACACTCTGTACTCTAAGGAGAGGGGGGGAAGCTCCCTTTATAGGAGGGGGAGGAGGGTGGCATGGTTGCCACCCCTCCCACATGGGGGACTGCATGCCCCCCATTTACTTCACTTCACTCCCTCTCTCTTTCTCCCCGACGTGCTATCACCGGGGAGAGGGAGAGGGCCGCATGCCCCCCATTTACTTCAATTCACTCCCTCTCTCTCTCTCTCCCCGACGTGCTGTCGACGGGGAGAGGGAGAGGGATAAAAAAATTTCAAAAACTTTGAAAGATTTACAAAGGGGGGTGGTTCGCATGGGGAAGGCATGGGGGAAACACTGGGGGGGACATTACATCCTCTCCCCCTTAGAGGAATCGTGATGTCCTCATCTCGAATGTGCTTAGGGTTCATTGATGACAAGTTATCATTGGGTTCTAGAACCTGTAGGCTAGGACCCATCACGCTTTTGCTGCGCAACTCTGATCATGTAGCACAACCCTTAGGTTAAGCAATTTTGCTATGATACCAACTATAACGTCCCCACCCCTCGAATTGCGGGACACATCTTAGCAGCCCATCGAGAGATCAATATAGAAGACACTACCCGTCACTCCCAAGGAATGACACAGGGTTTGCCAACTAGGGTCTCTCAAGTCTGCCTCACAACGGAACTTATCCCGCCATTCCCACTAGGATCGACCTGAAGTCTAGATTCCTAGCAGTCCAGTCTTCCTAATAGCCTTCTAGCATCAGTCTCGACAGTCGCTCCACTTTGCATACATACAACTGGACCCAAGTAGAATCATACCGCACTTGGTTCAAAGAGAATGGGAAACGAGAGGGAGGCATCACTCGAACTCTCTGCCTGTAGGGCATAGTCCCATTCTGGTCCCATAAAATGATATGAATCCGGGTTTCAACTTACAAGTTCTAAGGTCCTTGTCTAACTAATGATCACATCAAATAAATTCCATTGAGAAAAGCTCTCAGCTAATCGAGACCACCCTGCCGTAGGATGGACCCATTGGTCACATCCACCACACTTCCCTCGGGGGTTGTTTTAGTTAACTAATTACCTACCACATTATGTTTGAAACATGAAAGGAGCTTCCTTAATTAACCCGTTAATCACAGGTTCCTTTACGTAATTTAAGGCACAGACACGAAGACAAGATAACAAGATCAAACACTTCCTTAACTTATCTTCAGATTAATGTTTGTCTCCTGCCCATATAGGAGAATTAAGTGTCCCTTTCTGCCTCTGCAAAAAAATCCTTCCGTCTCTGGCAATAAAAACCCGAAGGTTTATCCTACCAAGATTCTGCCTTGTAACTAGTATCAAGGCCTCGAGATCCCATCTTGAGTCACGTAGAATACTTATGTAGGGTCCAGAGGCATTGGGATTTATGGCCAGAGCCCCCCCGGCACCCAAGCGTCCTCCTACGCCAAGTAATTTCCATAGAGAGACCTCTTGTGGCAGGTTCGGTCCACATTCCCGGGGCGGATTCATAACCCCCTTGGTTAGGGTTTGGCGATTCGCGGGGGGTAGCTAGCGCCATTCTTCCTTAATTATCCCTTTAGGAAATCATCCACAGCTGAAGTAACCAGCCTAATAACATTTACTAGAGAAAACATCCCTTTTGTTCCCACGGCAATCCATCATCACAGACCTGGCCATGAAATTATCAATTACATCCCACTTGGATTAACATCCAAAACCACATTAACAAACAGTGGAACACACAACCACTTGCTTCAAGGCATCACAATCCCATTGCATGCACAACTAGAACTGAACTAGGATGTATCAAAACACTTGCTCAAGGAATTTACAACCTTTTCTAAGGTAGAAGTCCTTCTAAGATAATAATCACCTAATCTGCTTAGGTGGCTCTTCCCCTTAAGGTTTATACAGCTAGACTCCAAGCCTTCTTTGCTAGTCATTAAGTTTCATCATAACTTGACAATATCACATATGGAATTTCATACATTCATCTACATCTATGAACAACTAGGAATGAAGGAATACATAAGCAACATATAGCTTTTATGAGTATCCTTTCCCTTCAATGGATATTAAAATGAGGACTATGACCTATGAGTGTGTAGAACCATAGAAGTTCTTTCATTCCTGCTAATATAACAAAAAGCATAGATAGAAAAAGGGTTCAAAAACACCGAAGTTCTTCAAGCTCCATCTCCTAGTTGAAACCTTGGTCTTTCTTCGACTTGTTGATACTTTCATAATCCCCAACTCCAGATCTACCCTTGACGCAAGAAGCCCATTGGTCCAAGAGTGCCTTCATGTTTTCCTTCTAGCATCGGCTTGCCTCTCTCTCTCTTCTTCTTCTTCTCTTCTTCTCATTCTCTCTCTCTCTTCCTCTTCTTCTTCTCTTCTTTTCCTTCTCTCTCTCTCCTCTTCTTCCTCTTCTTCTCCCTCTTCTTCTCCTTCTCTCTCTCCCTCTTCTTCTCCTTCTTCTTCTCCTTCACTCTCTCTCTCTTCTTCCTCTTCTTCTTCTTTTTCTTCTTCTTCTTCTTCTTCTTCTTCTTCTTCTTCTTCTTCTTCTTCTTCTTCTTCTTCTTCTTCTTCTTCTTCTCTCTCTCCCTCTTCTTCTCCTTCTTCTCCTTCTCTCTCTCCCTCTTCTTCTTCTTCTTCTTCTTCTTCTTCTTCTCTCCCTCCCTCTTCTTCCTCTCTTGTTCGCCTCTCTCTCTCTCCCTTCTTCTTCCTCTCTTCTTCTCTCCTCTCTCTCCCTTCTTCTTCTCCTTCTCTCTTCTTCTTCTTCCTCTTCTTCACACTGATCATGAGGGGGGGGGGGGTTTCTTTGGTCACGGCCAGGGGGGGTTTTAGACATTGGCCACACTGGGGGGGGGGGGGGTTTCTTTGGTCACGGCCAGGGGGGGTTTTAGACATTGGCCACACTGAGGGGGGGGGGGGTTCCACCTAACGACAAGGTGGGGGGAGGAGAGGTTTCTGACGAAGCCCAGGGGGCTGCTGCAGTCTGTGCGGAGGGTGACGAAGCACGGGGGGGGGGGGGGGGGGGGAGAAGTCTGCCATTCAACATAGGCAGGGAGGACGCTCTGTACTCCAAGGAGGGGGGGGAAGCTCCCTTTATAGGAGGGGGAGGATGGTGGCATGGTCGCCACCCCTCCCACCTGGGGGGTTGCATGCCCCCCATTTACTTCACTTCACGCCCTCTCTCTCTCTCCCAGACGTGCTATCGGCGGGGAGAGGGAGAGGGATAAAAAAATTTCAAAAAAAAATAAAGATTTAAAAAGGGGGGGTGTTTCGCATGGGAAAGGCATGGGGGAAACACCGGGGGGGGGGGGGGGGGGGTGGGGGAGACATTACATCCTCTCCCCCTTAGAGGAATCAAGGTGTCCTCATCTCGAATGCACTTAGGGTTCATTGATGACAAGTTATCATTGGGTTCTAGAACCTGTGGGTTAGGACCCATCACGTTTCTGCTGTGCAACTCTGATCATGTAGCACAGCCCTTAGCTCAAGCAATTTTGCTATGATACAACTTGTAACGTGCCCGCCCCTCAAATTGCGGGACACATCTTAGTAACCCATCGAGAGATCAATATAGAAGACATCGCCCGTCACTCCCAAGGAATGAAATGGGGTTTGCCAACTAGGGTCTCTCGAGTTTGCCTCGCAACGGAACTTATCCGGCCGTTCCCACTAGGATCTACTTGAAGTCCAGATTCCTAACAGTCGAGTCTTCCTAACAGCCTTCTAGCATCGGCAGTCGACAGCCACTCCACTTTGCGTAGATACAACTTGACCCAAGCTGACTCATACCGTACTTGGTTCAAAGAGAATGGGAAACGAGAGGGAGGCATCACTCGACCTCTCTCCCCATAGGGCATAGTCCCATTCTGGTCCCCTAAAATGATATGAATCAGGGTTTCAACTTACAAGTTCTAAGGTCCTTGTCTAACTAACGATCGCATCAAATAAATTCCATTGAGGAAAGCTCTTGGCTAACCAAGACCACCCTGCCGTAGGATGGACCCATTGGTCACATCCACCACGCTTCCCTCAGGGGTTGTTTTAGTTAACTAATTACCTACCACATTATGTTTGACACATGAAAGCAGCTTTCTTAATTAACCCGTTAATCACAGGTTCCTTTACATAATTTAGGGCACAGATACGAAGAGAAGATAACAAGATCAAAAACTTCCTTAACTTATCTTTAGATTAACGTCTGTCTCCCACCCATACAGGAGAATTAAGTGTCCCCTTCTGTCTCTGTAGAAAAATCCTTCTGTCTCCGGCAATAAAAACCCGAAGGTTTATCCTACCAAGATTCTGCCTTGTAACTAGTATCAAGGCCTCGAGATCCCATCTCGAGTCATGTAGAACACTTGTGTAGGGTCCGGAGGCATTGGGATTTATGGCCAGAGCCCCCCCGACACCCAAGCATCCTCCTACACCAAGTAATTTCCACGGAGAGACCTCTTGCGGTGGGTTCGGTCCACATTCCCGGCGCGGATTCATAACCCCCTTGGTTAGGGTTTGGTGGTTCGCGGGGGGTAGTTAGCGCCATCCTTCCTTAATTATCCTTTAGGAAATCATCCACAGCTGAAGCAACCAGCCTAATAACATTTACTAGGGAAAACATCCCTTTTGTTCCCATGGCAATCCATCATCATAGACTTGGCCATGAAATCATCAATTACATCCCACTTGGATTAACATCCAAAACCACATTAACAAACAGTGGAACACACAACCACTTGCTTCAAGGCATCACAATCCCATTGCATGCACAACTAGAACTGAACTAGGATGTATCAAAACACTTGCTCAAGGAATTTACAACCTTTTCTAAGGTAGAAGTCCTTCTAAGATAATAATCACCTAATCTGCTTAGGTGGCTCTTCCCCTTAAGGTTTATACAGCTAGACTCCAAGCCTTCTTTGCTAGTCATTAAGTTTCATCATAACTTGACAATATCACATATGGAATTTCATACATTCATCTACATCTATGAACAACTAGGAATGAAGGAATACATAAGCAACATATAGCTTTTATGAGTATCCTTTCCCTTCAATGGATATTAAAATGAGGACTATGACCTATGAGTGTGTAGAACCATAGAAGTTCTTTCATTCCTGCTAATATAACAAAAAGCATAGATAGAAAAAGGGTTCAAAAACACCGAAGTTCTTCAAGCTCCATCTCCTAGTTGAAACCTTGGTCTTTCTTCGACTTGTTGATACTTTCGTAATCCCCAACTCTAGATCTACCCTTGACGCAAGAAGCCCATTGCTCCAAGAGTGCCTTCCTCTTTTCCTTCTAGCATCGGCTCGCCTCTCTCTCGCTCTCTCTCCTTCTTCTTCTCTTCTTCTCCTTCTCTCTCTCTCTCTCTCTTCCTCTTCCTCTTCCTCTTCTTCTTCTTCTTCTTCTCTTCTTCTCCTTCTCTCTCTCTCTCCTCTTCTTCTCCCTCTTCTCCTTCTCTTTGTCCCTCTTCTTCTCCTTCTTCTTCTCCTTCACTCTCTCTCTTCTTCCTCTTCTTCTTCTTCTGCTTCTTCTTCTTCTCCTTCTCTCTCTCTCCCTCTTCTTCTTCTTTTTCTTCTTCTCTCCTGGAATACCTAACAGACAAGCTAGCTGGCAATCCAGCTGCAAATTTTAAACCAATCTAGGATCTCTTAGAGGAATCCAAGTGGCAATGGACCAGGGTGCACAATTCAAACCTCATGTATAACTGGGCCCTAGTTCATGACCAACAACACGAGGCATACCAAACCCTAGGAGACGACGAGCACTCGGATGACAAAGATTCTAGTGACAAATACAAAAACTGCCAATCCTTCAGTAATGAGAGCGAAGGTGAAGTAGATATCGTAGAATACGACACTGAAGGATAAGAAATTGAGCAGATACGAGCAGACGTCAAGCCGTAGAAAAGGAAAACCTTTAGATTAGAGCAAGGAGTCATGCGCATGGAATGTGATCGCACTTGGTTGGAACGCGTAGGAGCCATAGACCTTGAGCAAGCAGGCCTAGCCTAGCTAGGAACGATATCGATACTTAGGACTGAATCACCATCTGAACTGCCGGCCACCAGAGGAGACCACCTCTTCTAGTGAAGACGGAGGGTTTGACTCTGAATCAGAAGTTAGTTCGGATAGTGATCGAGAGATCCCTAGGCCGCCCACGACCAAACGTACCAAGGGGGACTTACTCGTCCACCTGAGGCATAGACGGTTAAGGCAGGAAAAGGCAAAGCAACCCAGGGATACACGAACAGAAGAACAGCGAAAGCCGCAGGACCTCCTTAAATGCTTCACGAAATTCAAAAAAGGGGATAGGGTGGTAGTTCTGTTAGGTGCCAAACGTCAAGGGCACATGAGCGAACCAATCGAGGGACCAGCCAAAGTCAAGGAGGTAGACTTAGCCCAGGAATGGGAAACACCCCGACCAGTATTCATTGCCGATGACTTGACTGGTGAAGAAGAAATGAGTCTTGTCACTCTCTTGCGAGAGTATATAGACGTGTTTGCCTGGTCCTTAGAGGAGCTTCAGGGGGTAGATCCGAGTGTCGTGACTCACAACATACCCATGACGCCGGACGCAACGCCGATCAAGCAGCGATCGTACCCTATGAATCCAAAACACACTCATGATGTCAAAGAGAAAATTAACAAGTTGATGAGAGCTGGATTCATTTACAAAATTGAGCACAAAGACTGGGTATCACCCATAGTCATTGTGATGAAGAAGAATGGAAAAATCCGAGTGTGCGTCAATTACAAGAAGGTGAACGCTGCTACGAAGAGAGACAACTATCCATTGCTGTACACCTTGAGAGGGTGGCAGGCAAGGAGGCCTACAGTTTTCTGGACGGCTTCTCAGGGTACAACCAGGTGTAGGTGCATCCTGCGGACCGCCTTTGCCACTAAGTGGGCCGTCTTTGCATACATAGTCATGCCCTTCGGGTTGACCAATGCCCCTGCCACTTTCCAACGTCTCATGTGCACCATCTTTAAGAACATGCTTCACAAAGAGTTAGAGGTCTTTGTCGATGACCTGTGTGTCCATTCGACCTGGATCAAACACTTAGACAAACTCCATGCAGTCTTTGAACGGTGTCGCTTATATCGTCTCTCTTTGAACACCTTGAAGTGCCAGTTTTGGGTAAAGTACGGATGCATCTTAGGACACGTGGTGTCGAAGAATGGCATTGCCGTTGACTTCTCGAAGGTCAGGGTTATTGTTGACCTTCCGCCCCCAATTAATTACAAGGGAGTCCAATGCTTCTTAGGCCATACAGGATACTATTGACGGTTTGTACTGAACTATGCGTTGATCGCCAGACCATTGTACAAGCTGCTGATTGTCTTCGAGTGGACCGAGGCATGCCAAAGAGCGTACAAAGAATTGAAAAATGCTCTAACAACACCACCAATTCTACGAGCCCCAGATTGGACCATTACCTTCCATGTGCACATCGATGCTTCTAAGTTGCCGTGGGGGTAGTGTTGTGCCAACCTGATGAGCACAACTTAGATTATCCAGTGAGCTTTGCTAGCAGACAACTCACTGAGATGGAGATGAACTACTCAATAACAAAAAGAGAGGGATTAGCCATAGTGTTCGTTGTGAAGAAATTCCGGCATTATCTATTGGCCACATCCTTCATCTTTTTCGTGGACCATCAAGCCCTGCTCTATTTAGTAAACAAACCTTGTGCTACAGGGCGCATAGCTCGATGGCTCCTCTTGCTTCTAGAGTTCTATTTCTTCGTGGTAGTACGAAAGGAAAAACAACATTACATGGCTGATCACATGTCACACATCCCCACAGGAGAAGCCACTGGACAAGGCATCATTGACGAGTTACCCGACGCCCACCTATTCCACCTATCCAGCGAGAGAGATTTATTTAAGGCTGATCTAACGCCATATTGGGCAGATGGCATAGTCCAAGTGCTCGAGCACAGACTACCTAAGCGACTAATAGAAAAAGCCCAGCTTAGGCGCTTGATCCTGAAGATCCAGCCCTACCAACTGATTGCAAGCCAACTCTATAGGCTAGGGCAAGACGGATTGCTGCGTAGATGCATGTGTGAGCATGAGATGCATGATGTGCTCTCGAAGGCGCACAGCGGCATTGAGGGAGGACACTTTAGCGGAGATATGATAGCATGGAAGATAGTGCAGTCTCAACTATGGTGGCCCACGCTTTTTCGCGATGCCAAGCGATTTGTCAAGCATTGTGACGAGTGCCAACAGACAAAAGTACCGATTCGCAAGGATCAAATGGAGTTGACCCCAATTATTGCTCGCCAACCCTTCGAAAAATGGGGAATCGACTTCATAGGACCTATCAGTTCTGCGGTGCAGTACTCACAAGCCAAGTACATCGTGGTGGCCACGGATTACCTCACAAAATGGGCAGAGGCAAGAGCCACACGAAAAAACGACGCTAGGACGACTGCCAAGTTCTTATGGGAGCAAGTAATCTCACGCTTCGGCTGCCCCATCGGATTGGTTAGTGACCAAGGCACGCACTTCATCAACGAAGTGATAGCACATCTCCTGTCCACCTTCCTCATTATCCATCGCAAATCCTCACCATACTACCCTCAAGCGAATGGCCAGGCAGAATCAACTAATAATATCCTTATCAATGTCCTGACTAAAGTAGTCTCGGCCTCACGCAATGACTGGGACAACAAGCTGATGGTAGCCTTGTGGGCCTATCGCACAGCTTATAAAACGGCCGTCGACCAAACCCCCTTTAGGCTGACCTATGGAACTGAGGCAATTCTACCATTAGAATTCTTCATTCTTAGCCTGAGAATAGCACTTCAAGAACGATGGGAAGGGAAGGAGGCATGGACGCAATGCCTGGTCAAGCTTGAGCGCCTATCAGAGACTCGTCTTCTAGCCACCCACGCGCTTATCTGTGAGAAAGCCCGACGCAAGAGTTGGTTCAACAAGCATGTCAAGCAGCGCGAGTTCGAACAGGGTGACTTACTGCTCCTTTACTCAGTTAAGGGGCATAAGCAAAAAATGAAATTCAGAGGTCTCGGACCCTTCAAGGTTCATGCAATCAGCCAAACTGGCAATGTCAAGCTTGAGACACTAGACGGTGAGGGAATAGGTTTCTTCAATGGCAGTCGTGTCAAGAAGTACTACCCTCCCATGCATCCTTTGCATGAGGCACCATTGTTAGAACCGTTGGTCATAGTACGAGTAGCTACAATCACCAAAATCAACGAAGAGGATGAGAAAGTCGTAGAACCCGCTTACCTCCGTATCACGGTCACTGCCAAGCAAACATGCACTTTCAACGCCTTGATCGACGAGGGAGCAGACTTCAATGTCTTAACCCATAGTCATTGGATCCAACTTGGCAAACCACTACTTCAACCCACAACTGTCAAATTAAACCCATATGGGGCCCTTGCAGGATTGTCGTTTCTATCGAGTCTAAGACTATTCCAATGCTTTTTTATGTATTGCCAAGTGCTACAAGCGCAGGCACGGAGTCATTGCTAGGGTGAACCTTCAAAAAGTAGACTCACTGCAATGTTGATTATGAGTCGCAGCGCATCCACCTGGCAATAGGCAACGTGTGCATTGTCACAACTTTTAGCAAGGGCTACGCGACACCATCACCGTCCGCAAAGCCACCGGTAGAGACATCCATAGGCAAGACTAAGGAGGGGGTAGTCCGCGGCTGCCACTCCCTGACTTCCATAAACCGCAACCCACGACAACCAAAGCTAAGGCCCAACAGCCTCGCCTTCAATGGGTGCCTAAATAGCCACAATCACCGCCTAGGAGTCGATGCTACTACTCGCATAAGACCCAGAACTCTAAACCTAGGAGGCCAAGACACAATCACAGGAAGTGCCGCGTGATCAAGCAAAGATGGGTCCCTAAATCCCTCTTGCATGCGCAAGGCTACTACAAGGGAATTACCTGGCTGTGGATCCCTAAGGCCCCCACTGCGAGAGGCACTATTCATATGCCACCCTCAAACTTGATCAGCCCATGCCCCATAACACCTCAAAACCATAAGCCGCAGTGCTCTCCAGAGCCCCAACCATCCGACTCATCTACGCTTTGGCACAAGAGAGTCGCACAGACCTATCGACCCAAGCAACAACCACCATCACAAGAGGCATCTTCCGACCAAGTCAATCCGACTCCCCAAAGCAAACCTAGATGCAGCAGTCCATCTATTGTGGCTGACCTTAATCCACCCATATTCCAAACAGTCCCACCACAGGCTCAAGGAAACTCCCACCCGCAACTCAGTATTGTCAAGGCCTCTAGTTCTAGCAAACCTCAACCATCCATCGGCCTTACACCCTCATATGAATGCAAGTCCTTTTTAGCGCTGGCCGCCGACCTCACTGAGGACACCAGGGATGACGTGGTGGAATGCATCAAACGACTCGATGCCACCTTTGTGGCGCTAGCCCTCAGTTACGACCGCTTGGACTTAGGTCTATTAGAAGAACCCTTTGCAATGGAAGTGCGCAATATGCCTTCCTCTTGGGAGACCTTTGAATTCGCATTTGCAAAAGCTTCTCGCTCTGCTGCTGAGTTGCTCAATAGTGAGATCTCCAAAGAGCAAGCCATTACACAATGTCTCATCACATCCTACGATCAACGAACCACTTCTACTATCACTGATCAGGAAATCACCGAGTTATCCAAGCTCGCTGATACTGACTCCACATTTTTTAAGCATTGGTACACTCTTAGGCTGCAATGGGAAGTTGAGGGGTGCCGCATAATGACCAACGCTGAGTAGCACCGTGCAATCAAAACAGCAGAGTACGACCCCACCTACGTCGCGCCAACCTCGTATCGAGTATTAACCACTCTTCATGGCCGACCCATGGAAGAGCACATCAAGGGGCATCCCTACCTTGACCTCCTCTTAACAGAGGAAGAACTCCACATTGCAAGTCGAGTCGATTCTGGTGATCTCCTAACCGATGTTCTGACATACATCACGCACATGGGTATTCGTCCATTCGAATTAGACCATGAAGCTCAGCTAGAGTACAACCCCAACTTCTATGCTTGGCTCCTGCGCAAATAGACCGACGCTCTTTATGATGAACGCCCTTGTCCTCTCAACCTCCAATCCCCTAGAATTTCCTTTTGTTGGATGGTATGTGGAAGGTGACAGGATTAGGCTTTCCACGGAGGCTTCCTGCCATCATGCAGACTGGTGTAGAGAGTGCTTCGTTAGACTTGCCGATCGTTTTGATGGCTTGCTCATACGTCTCATGATATGAGAATGGCAGGTCAATTGTAGCGAGAACGTGCATCCAATCCCGCTCATCCTCTGGGCATAGGATATACTTGGTCAAGGGCCCATAGGGCTTCTTGACCTGAATGTTCCCCTTGAGCATAGCAGAGATGGCGTCTAGGTCGACTGGTGAGGTCTTCCAAGTGTCCATCTCTATTCTTACGACATCCGTTCTATTGCCAAGGAAGATCAAGCCGTTACCCCAATCTTCGATGACTCTAGCGTTGCGCATCCAAGGTCGGCCTAATAGGATATCGTAGTCCACTCCCTTCATGACTATAAAGTCAACAGAGAAATGGACACCTGTAATCTTCACTGGCCAATTCTTAAGTACCCCGAATGGCTTCACTCTCATACCGTTTGCTAACGTGACATTAAACCTAGCAGTTTTGACAGGCGGGTTTCCCCAAGTCTGGAGCATTGCGTGGCTAAGCACACTAACCCCAGCTCCCGTGACTATGATTCCCTTTCTTGTTGTGTCACCTAGGGCTAGGGCCGGTAAGACCGCGTGCATCTCAGAGCCTTTCCAAAAGGCGTTGACGTGCAAGGATTTAGGCACGGAGTGCAGCATCAAACTTGGTAATTGTGTTTCTGCATCATGGTCTTGAGGGTCTGCCATGATCTGCTCTTGTGACCCTTCGACCCACTACTTAAGATCTTGCCACAGGGTAGGATGCTGCTCAAGCAGATCTCCCTGGCTAAGTGTTACAAGGATGGTCACTAGCGTGGTTAGGAGATCGTTGGATACTCGTCCTTCCCCTCACCTAGATTGTCCGGGCCAATGGTCGTGGCTGATCTGCGGCTCTATCGCGTCAAGGCTTGGTCTTAGCGGCACTGCTTGTGGCGTGGTTGCTTCTGCCGACTTAGGTTGAGGTGGTGATATTGGCGTGCTTACGCTGGAGAGGTCATCGATCTCGTCCTTTACGATGGGCTCAGCATCTTTGAGGTGCTCTTGAGCCTCCTTCACCCATTCCTTCACCTTTTCTATGGCCTCTAACTGTCGCTTCGGATGCGGGTATTCCCCTACCCTAGCACTTCCCTTTTTGACTGTCTTAGGGGCTAAAGTCTTTGCCTCTGCGTTTGAAATCTTCTTTCCAACAGGTAGAGTCGTAGCACTCTCGGTTTTTAGTGTGATTTTAGCTTCCAATCTCTTCTTTTTCCGCTTGCAGCTTTTCTTCCCTATCGAGGCTGTGTCAAGGTTGCTCGGTCCTGGCAGAGAGATGCCGACCTGCTTCGTTTGGGCTCGGGTCATGACCCGCAATGGGATAGGTGTGGCCTCTCCATCAAGGTTTTCGACACCAAATAGCCCCAATGGGACAGATGGCACGTTGGCTGAGCTAGAGGATGGCTTTCGCCTTGGGAAATCTACAAAAAGATGGGTGATCCCGCACTCTGCGCATCTTTGGTCAGCCTTGTCTCTGTTTTGTTGCTCTCTTTCAGGGCAGCATGATGAGACATGGCCAAGGTGACCGCAAGTCCAACAGGTGACTGGATCCTGCGTCTGCCCTCCTAGGCCCCTACCTCATCCCCTTCCTAATGCCATCACCGGCACAGGTCGATAATCCCTGAGAACCGCATTGCCCTCGTCATCGTGTGAGACGTAAGGGGATATGTAGGTCTCTTCCTCATTCGGCTCCTCCACGTAGTGGACTAGAGCGTTGCTCGGTGGATGGGTCACGTAAGGACCAGGCGGTCTAGGAATGCCTGTAGGGTTTATGTCCATTCTAGGTACGGCTAGTTTCATATCGTTAGGCACGGGAAGAGCCAATGGGGCTCCCCTTTCAAAGAATGGCTCGATGCCAGGAGGCATATTTCATGGTGGATTCCGTGCCACAGTGGATTTCGTGAGGTTTTACGGTGGATTCCGTAAACTTTGATGACCGGGGCTCATACACAAAGTGGATTCTTTGTGCGAGAAGTTGATGGGGACGCTTGTCTTTTTCGGGCGTTTCATTAATTTAGTGTGTACATGGGTGATTCCATAGCGGGTGATTCCGCAAAATGCATATTAAATTAATAAACGTTTATGAGTTTAGAGTGCGCACTCGTAATAAATTAAGATTAGGATTGATTTCTAACCAGTTGATTTATTTATGTAGCTGAAGACTGCTAGGTATTCACTTTTGTCGGTTTAATTGTATTATTTTACTAACGATTGTGAATGCTTCAGTTGATGTGTAGAGATAGCAGCAGTGGCGGAGCAAAGCATTGGAGGATAGCGAGTATTCGATTTATTACTTATATTTTGATGGGCGCATACCTTAGGCATGGCGCCTATATTTTGTCGCGCCAATTTATTGAGGCATTGGATATTTATTTATTATTTTGTATGCGCATGGGCGCACGATTATGTTATTTGTACTTGGACATTGTATTGGGTATGCCAGACTCTTTGAGCACCGCCCATTAGCTTTATTCCTGTTTTTTGCTAAAGCAAACTCAAAAGCTAAAAGCTTGCTATTTTGTAATTTAGGCTATTATTTGAGCTTGAAGATGATTAATACATAAAATACATGCTTTGTGGAGTGCTCACACAAGGCATGGGGGGAGATTGCACCCAATTGGTCTCTTGTTCATGCCGTGCATGCTTTTTACCTTGAGTTTTGTGCAAAAAGTAGAGTTCTTTTGTTCTTGGTGACCTTTCGACATTCACTACGCAAGCGTACAGCATCCGATCTGCGCACTATGGCTGCAGCCTGTTTGCTAGGTAAGGCTGGCCGTAGGGTTGCGAGTATGGAAGTCTTCTTGGCAATCTACAGTGCGCGACATCACGGCCAAACCTACCGTAGTTAGCACAAGGTCTTGACCTAGGTCTTGATACTCGGTCGGCAAGTGGTTTCTGCCACAGTACATGCATTGGACGTGCACGCGTGTTGGTCGTCTCAACATGTCTTGCAACTTGGCTAATTCCATCTTGACCTCAGCCAAGCCTTGGTCTGTCTCAGTGGCCTTCTTCTTATCTTGGGATGATGGGACTAACCGCTCACTAGAGGTTGACGTTCTCTTTGAGCTTCGCGAGTTGGTCTCCTCTAGATTTGAGCTCCTGGAGCTCTGCTCTTTCAGCTGATCATCGACTCTGATGGCTTCCTCAAACACTCTAGCTACCGCGTCCCGCTGTAAGCTTGAATTGCCTACCAAAGCCTTATATAACTCCTCATCTCAAATTCCACTGATGAATACGGTCGAAACTGCTCTTTCAGTCAGTCACTCGCCCAGAGGGATTCTCCTAAAGAGGCTCCTCACATGGGTCATGTAGTCGCAGATGTCCTCCTTCTCTTTCTACTTGATGTTCATCAAGCGTACTAGTAGGTTATCGGAGTATCCGGGCTCGGCGAATCTCTTGACGAAGAGATCCTTGAGGTCATTGAAATTGGCTCGCTCTACAGCATCTAGGCTTGTATACCACGTCCTACCCTTGTCGCCTAGGCAAAGCCCGAATGCTTGCAAGAGTTGAGTTTGGTCATTGAGGCCGTTGGCTTCGCAGACTTGCTCAAACAGCTCAACAAAGCTGTATGGGTCGTCATGAGGTTGGTGCTTATCGAGTTGCTTGGCAACAATCGGTATTTTGGCTTGGCTCTTTGAGCCTTGGTTCACCCCTAATCCTACGAGCAGCTACGTCGCTAGTGCCATGGCACTCTGCTAGAGCAGTCGTTTCATGAGAAGCTCGCTCAACGTCAAGTCTCCCTCTAGTGCTCTCTCATGGTCTATTCGGTTTCGGCCAGCCAAGTTCAGCACTCACTATACCTCATGTAGCTCCATGCTTTGTCTTTGGCTCCTAGCCTGCTGATCCCTATTGTACTCGGATATGCCCTGCAATGCTTTGCGGGCTAGCCTTCTCTCCTCTTCTAGATCTACAATGATTGTGTCTACTGTCCTGCCGCAGTGCTCGTACTGGGCGTGCGCGTCGTAACTGCTCACCCAGCTGCTGCTGAATAGCATCTGGGAATACGTTCAAATCGAGCTTCTCATTAGACCGATGGTCTGAGCTCTCTTTCGTCATGGTCGAGTTCTCACGCTCCACTATGCTATCGATCAGGTTGAATGGACTTGATAGATCCTCATCGTTGGCGCTCCTTGCTTGGTCCTACTCTGTGCTTTGATGGTTTATCTATGTCTTGGTTCTCTCCTGCTGGTGGGTTCCTTGAGTGGTTTTATTTGGGTGAGTTCCTTGACTTATTGAATACAGTCCTCAATTTATGTTCACTCAGTGTGTGTCATTTCTCGTGCACTTGTGGTCAATCAGGCTTTTAGCTTTCTTATGTGCACTTCAAGTGCGGAATTCAATGTGAGTGTGGCAAGCAATCTCTATATGCTTATGCCTTCTTGTCTCGTCTCGGGCCTGATAAGCTTCGTTGCTCAAGTCCTGGCCGTTCTAGTGGATTCTGGGGTCTGCGCTGCTTCTTGCTATTCACTAGGGGGTCGATGATCACAGGTCCTACGATTGGATTTCTGTTCTCAACGCGTCTGGTCGCTGGGGAGTGTTCCAAAATTGTCCCCCTATCTTTTGGTCATGACTCCTACATCGGGAACTGCCTACAAGGCGTTCGCCATGTTG
This sequence comes from Lygodium microphyllum, assembly GCF_053477565.2. Classification (NCBI taxonomy): domain Eukaryota; kingdom Viridiplantae; phylum Streptophyta; class Polypodiopsida; order Schizaeales; family Lygodiaceae; genus Lygodium; species Lygodium microphyllum. The sequence continues at coordinate 25,748,414 of NC_141152.1, read as the reverse complement.
TCATGGGGCGGGTTGCGCTTCCAGTCGGTCGTGGGGGTCAATTTTCTTTTTTCTGCCTAAGGGTGTGTCCGATTCTGAGAATCGGACTAGGTGGATCCGATTTGAGTTGTCTGATTCTCAGAATCGAATAGGGGTCAAGTGTTCGATTTTCGAAAATCGGACAAGTGGTCCGATCGGACCAGGTGGGTGGTCCGATTGCTGACGTGTCTAATTCATGGGTCCGATTCTACGAATCGGACAGGGGTGGGTCCGATTTCCTCGATCGGATGAAGCGTCCGATCGGACGGGTTGGTCTGAGTGGTCCGATTTCCAAAATCGGATGGGTTGGTCTGATCGGACGGTTGTCCGAACGTCCGATTCTGAAAATCGGATGCTGGATCGGGTGTCCGATTCTGCCGACCCGAACGCACTTTTGAGCATAAAATCATCCAAAATCTTAAGATATTGATTATTGTCAGCTACAAGATTCAACAGAAATGATGCTGGAGTGATGGGGAAGAGATCTATATACCTGGGGATCGCCGATAGCAACGTAACTCTTGGCACTGATCGATCGAAATGGGTCACCCAAGCTCTCTCTCTCTCTCTCTCTCTCTCAGCTAGTTGCAAATGAGGATTTCCTTGCCCTCCAAGAACTTATATTCCTACTGGACATTACCTGGATATTACCGATCACTCTCCTTGCGATTCCTACACATTCAAATGAGCATTTCCTCCATTTTCCACATGTTTTCCCTGATTTTCTCCCTGTTTTAGAGCAGCAACCCTATGCCTTTCGGGTGCGATTTCCTAATGTTAGCCTACTCTAAACGCAACAAGAATCGAAAGCAAAAAACTGAACTAATTTCTCCATGTTTTCCAATCATCAATCAACCAAAATATCCCAAAATACTTACTTCTTTGGAAGATAAAAAACACCCAAACTTCCTACCTATCTCAAGCTCCATTTTGGGGATGAATCCCCTACTTCGATGCTCGATATGAGGCGCACAAGTGCTCAAGCTTGAATCCGTTGGTCCCGGCAACGGAACCAAAATGTGGGAGCTTTCACTCAACTGCAAAGACCCATGGACCGCTTATTGTTTCAAGCGTTCCAAGCGAGATCTAATGGCTATCTCTCACCTAGCCGACGCGCCGTCAATCCTACGAGTGTAGTGAGCTTACCTTGATGCTTGATTGAGTACTCTCCTTTCTCTTTCACTTCGGTAGCTCCACGATTCTTGATGCTAGCTCAAGAATCCTCAATCCTCCTCCATCTCCAAGCTCCATCCTCCATAGCCGTGCGCGCAAGAGAAGAGAAAAGAAGAGAAGAGAAGAAGAGAAGGGGAGATGGTGAAGAGCTTCACCCTCTTGATCCCTCACTCCCACACACTCACTCCCTCACACTCTCACACTCCCTCTCTCAAGAGCACACACAAGCAAGAAGGAGAGAAGAAGAGAGGAAGAAGAAGACTCTTTTTGCCACACACCAAAAGAATGAGCTTCTCATTCACTTTTCAACTTTATATACAAAGCCCTAAATCCTTTTTGGGTGATTATCCCCTTTTCCCTTTTTTACATGGACGGCCGTAGCCTAGGTTCTTTTTCCCATTTCCCACCATTCTAATTTATTCTATTTCCAACTAATGTGTACACTTTGCACAGGAGCGAGCCTGGCGCTCTTTTACAAGGATTCGGGAGTGCTTCCACATTTAATGGTGCGTCTTTTACTCTTTTGCTGTCTCAGGGCGACACTGAGACTTTTCGAGGGTTGTGCCCGAGCATTTAAATTTCCAGGGCGCCTTTTCCTTATTTTATCCTACGCCTTTTTTGCTATTTTCTTTTTTTTTAAAACTTTTTGCCATTTTCCCGCTCCTCTGTGCTGCGGTAAATACTGTAAACAGAGAGAGAGAGAGAGAGAGAGAGAGAGAGAGAGAGAGAGAGAGAGAGAGAGAGAGAGAGAGAGAGAGAGAGAGAGAGAGAGAGAGAGAGAGAGAGAGAGAGAGAGAGAGAGAGAGAGAGAGAGAGAGAGAGAGAGAGATATATATATATATATATATATATATATATATATATATATATATATATATATATATATGAATATTCAACATTACAATTAGACCACACAATTAGAGAATATTACTCACAATATTCAAACATTACAATTAGACCATGCAATTAGAGAATATTACTCACATGCATTACACCATAAAAATGAATAAAGTTATCTCCACATTGTTTGACATGATAATGATACTTCTCTGTACAAATCAAACTTCAAGAAAGAGACATCACATCACATTGTAGGTACCCAATACATTTTACTCAATTTAGTCGCATTACAAAAAAAGAAAGCACACATTATCACAAAAAAAGCAATGGCCCAAGCACTTCAAAATAACATAAGCGAGACAGCTTTAGATTATAACCTTCATCCAAATATTGAGAGAGAGAGAGAGAGAGAGAGAGAGAGAGAGAGAGAGAGAGAGAGAGAGAGAGAGAGAGAGAGAGAGAGAGAGAGAGAGAGAAGTGAATATTCAAATATTACAATTAGAGAATATTACTCTCGCATGCATTACACTGCAAAAATCAATAAAGTTGTATCCACATTGCAAGTCATGATAATTCTTTATATAGATCAAACCTCAAGAAAGAGGTATCACATCGTTACATTAAAACCAATATAAGCTTCACAAAAAGGAAGCACACATCATCACAAAAAAAGTACTAGTCCAAGCATTTTAAAATAAAATATAAGTGAGATAATAATAGATCATAAGCCTCATCCGAGCAAGTCCTCCCCAATTGTGACCGTTCATTTGACGACTCAATTGTTGTAGCAAGGCATTAAACCTATTAACATTCATTTGAAACTGCAAGAACAGTAGTCGACAACCCCTTTGGCAAATCACAGGCTCGTGGTCATCTCCAAACCCCCAAAACGATGCCCACATATCATTCAGCAACAAATTCATCAACCTGCTTGTCTCATAGACAATTGCTGAAAGTTCCCTCTCTTCACCATCCAAATCACTCGAGACTTGTTGAAGAACACTTTGGGTGTGCTTTGTCTCGCACACAACACCGTACAAACCTTTAGCTTGTTCATGCAACTCTGTAGAGTAAATGGCAAGCGGATGATTGACATGTGTGGATAAACTCATCTGCAATTCCATCAACTCATTCATCTTGGTCTCGAGGTGTTTAAACTCCAAAGAACTTGAAGTAGCCTTTGTGTTTCTTCGAATCATTGATGTCCTTGTGGATTTAGTAAGATGCCCTCCTTATTTCCTTGCCACTTCTTTCATCTTTTGCACATTAACTTTATTCACTCTATTAAACTCCACATTTTGGCTGCAACAAAATATATAAATGACTATCTCCCCAAAAAGTACATAATACCTTGATGCAAATACAATTAGAATAACTATCTCTCATACCCATGCGAATGGCTCCAAGTAGGCAAGCGTCGAAGAAACGATGTTGTGGATGTTTTCTTTAATTCAATCGAATCAATTTCATTCAATGGAGTCGAATGCACTATGTCTGGAACATCGTCCATAGCTTTGCTTTGTTCCATGATGACTACACGAAACTTTCAATAAAGTATAAGAGTCCCAATAGAGAAATCTCAAAGCGATCGAAGATACAATTGATAAACACATTTGCAACTAAAAACCCTAAATCGAAAGTGTCTTGGACTCAAAGACAAAAGAATATTCATGCATAAACACATGCGCAAACAACCATACATGAGCACATACATACACAGTGCTTGCCAAAAGCCAATTAATGATTTCCCTCTCCAATGGATGTCCATTCATCCACATGTGCACATGACACTCACTAAAGGCCCAGCAAGAATCACTCAAGTTAGTCTTTAGGATATCCTAAACTCAAAAGTGAAAGAATGCATACATATTAGGCCAAACACACATAACCAAATGCATATATGGCCATGCCTTAGCACATGCACACATCGCTCAACAAAGGCTGACTAAGTATTGTCTAACCTCCCTCCTCTCCCCCCCCCCCACACACACACACACACACACACACTCTCTCTCTCTCTCTCTCTCTCTCTCTCTCCAGGCCCTACTGATGGATGTTCGTTTGTCTACATCCATATACATAGGTCTTGACAAAGGCTCGAATGTGTTGAAGATCCAAAGGCGTTCGATGCTCAAAGATGAATGAATACCAAGGTAAAAATATGAAAAAATAAACTATTAAAATGAGTTCAAATTTTTTTAATAATTTGGAAGAGATAGACAATGTTTTTCATAATGGAGATTTTCATCAATTGAATAAAATACAACAAACTCATTTAAAAAGTCTTGTAGAGGTTATATAGATCAAGTATGTGGCGATTTTCAATTTGGAAGAGATAGACAATGTTTTTCAAAATGGAGATTTTCAAGGATGTGCTTATGCGGTGACTCATCCAAGTTAACATTGCCAAAAACCTATCTAAATAAACTTTGAAAGAAGCAAGTTGCACATCAAGGGCAATGTTCTTGAGTGTAAGGGGATTACCCCACACGGCGATTCATTTGGGTTAACATTGCTGAAAACCTATTAAGACAAACTTTCAAAGAAGGAAGTTGCACATCAAGGGAAACATTCTCATTCTTGTGAGCAATTAACTCACATATGCCATCCTCTAAACGACCAGCACTGTCAATAAGATATTTCATCTTCTCATCATGATCATCCAAGGATCCAATACGTGGCCAATATTTTCAGACAAGGTCATATATCTCCCCTATCTAACTCTTGATTTCTTCTAACTCATCATGTATCCTCACCCCATCACAAAGGTTCCCTTCACATTTCTCCTCCAAAATTATCTCAATCCTCTATAGACGACTACCAATGCTCTCACCAAGAGAAATCGAAGCCCTTTGACGTCGAAATAGTGCCTTCACTTGCTTCTCAAGCCCATCCAAGCGATGAATGACTCTCAAGAAACTAACAAAACTTTCATATCCTCCAACATGCCTGAGTGCACGACGAACTGCCTTCTTCCTTATAACGTCTTTCCCTTTGCACATATTCATTTGCAGGCTGGGAGCGCACTGCACAACATTTGCTGTAGACACATTTTTGTCCTCCATGATGCGCAAAACACATGTGTCAACATCGAGGTGCATATCAACTATTCTTATCTTATCTTAAAATTTAGAAATGGTGAAAAATCCTAGATGGCATTAGATTAACTTCCAAAGCATGAAATTTAAAACACATGTGCATTAGACCATATGATTGATTACAATAGGATTTGCTATAGTAAGTAGCATCTGGAGTGAGGTTTCAATTTGTTTATCCCACACATAGGAATCAAGTGGGTCTTCAAGGTGCATTTGGATTATTTCAAGCAAATTCCCATGGCTCCCTAGGTGAGAGATTAGAGTTTTTGTCACAGTGGATGTATTCATTTTATGATGCAAAACCCCTCTCGCGTGAACAAATTCAAAGGTCCTTATAGTAATACCCACTCATGAATTGCAATGAGCAAAGTCAAGGATCGAACCCAATGTCATAATGACTAGTGAGTTGGTATTTTAAGTGGTATACCTAACATTGCATGGTGCACATCGTACAACATCCTTTCTTAGAAAACCATGCCCTAGGATGATGCAACATTCCCCACTCCTGCCAATAAAACTATAGTTTACACACTAAACAACCTCCTAAGTTTAAAATGTCAATAATAGATTTTTAGTGCCATAAAGTGTTATTATATCCATGCCAACCCCACGAATCGCAATGAGCGAGGCAAAGGATAGTTGCACCTCTCAATAATGAAATTCATGATCATGAATAAATAAATAATAATATAATATAATTTAGCTCCACTTTGGTACCTTTAGGGGTTGAAAATATAATACATATATCTTATAAAGTTACTACAGAACCTTCCACTCCATAAAATGCATGTGCATTAGACCAGTAAGTTGGCTTTTTAATTGGTGTACCTAAGTTTGCATGATGCACACCATACAATATCCTTTCTTAGAAAATCATGCCCTAGGACGATGCAACACTCCCCACTCCTGCCAATAAAATTATAGCTCACACACTAAACAACTTCCTAAGTTTAAAAGTGTCAATATAGGGTTTTAATAATGCCCCACGAATCGCAATCAGTGAGGCAAAGGATAGTTCTATCTCTTAATAATGAAAGTCATGAGTAATAGTATTATAATTTAGCTCCACTCTAGTACCTTTAAGAATCAACAATATAATACATATCTTAAAGTTATTGTAGAATCTTCCACTCCATGTTTAAAAATCAACGTAAAAGATACCTTCCACTCCATGTCTTAAAACACATATCCTAAAACGTTTATTAGTAAATTAAATATAATAATAATAATAATAATCTGAATAATAACAATAATAAAATAAAAATAACAATAAACTAATAATAAACTGAATAACAACTAAACTAATTAAAATTAAAATAATAATAACAAATATAATATAACTAAAAAAAATACATACAACTAACAATATCTAAATAATAAACTAAATAAAAACTAAATTAATTAAAATAACAAAAAAATAACAACAACAACGAAAAAAATTAAAATAACAAAAATAATAATAATGTAATAATACATTAAAACTGAATAATAGCTATACTAATAAACTAATACTAATAATAACTAATAACTAACTAACTAACTAATAGTACATACAATTAACAATATCTAAATAAAATAACATCATAATAAAATAAAGTCAATAACAAAATTAAAATAACAACTAATAATAAATTAAATAACAACCAAACTAATTAACTTAAAAAAACTATATAACTATAACTATAACTTAACTATATAATTAATAATATAATAACTATATAATAAATAATTAAAATAAAATACTAAAAATTATAATAAAATAATAAATAACCAACTAATAATAAACTAAATAAAAATAAAATAAAATAAAAATAACTAATTAACATTAAAAAATACTTATAAAAATAACAACTAAACTAATTAAAATAATACTAACAATAACAATAATAATAACTAATTAAAATTAAAATAACATCATATTATCTTTATATATCTATACTAATAAAATAATAAAAAATAACTAATAATTATCTTTATATTAAATTTTGTACATATCTGTACTAATAAAATAATAACAAATTGAATGACCACTAAAGTAATTAATTAAATTAATAATAACAATAATAAATAAAGAAAATAAATTAAAATAAAATAAAAAATAAACTAATTAAAATAATAAAAAATATAATAATAATATTAAAATAATAATAACACAAACAAATAATTAAGAACTAAGTAATAATACATACAAACTAAAATTTTAATTATTAAATATAATTATAATTATATAATAATTAATTAAAATAAAATACTAACAAATATAATATAACTAATAATAATAATAATACAACTAACAATATCCAAATAAAATAATACCATAATAAAATAGAATAATAATAAACTAAATAATAATAACAACTTAACTAATTAAAATAACAAAACAATAAAATAGTAATAAATAATAATGTAAGAAGCTGGGAATACTTAGAATGCTAATAATATGCCATGTCACATTGACACTGGTATATAAGGAGAGTAGTTGTAATTTTTCACATCTTTTGACATATCAATACAATTACAATCTTTCTCTCCCTTCTTGCTCCAAGCTTCCATGGCTTCTTCATCTTTCCTGTCTTTCTCTCTCCAATTCTAGTCTTTCTCTCTCCTCGTCACTCTATTTCTCTCTCTTCCTGCAGTCTTTCTCTCTCCTCTGCAGTCTTTCTCTCTCCTCTTCTTCTCTCCCTTGTTCTCTCTCTGACAAGTGGTATCAGAGCTTCAGTCTTTGATCCATTATTTTCTTCTATTTTCACTCCCATTTTCCTATTTCAAAACCAATTTCAGACAAAAATGGTACAAGACAGTGACTAGTGGAGTGCTGCAGGACAACTACAGTTAGCAATGACTACATCTGGAGTTATTCAAGGTCAGATATGGCGAGTAAAGGCTTAAATGGCTGGACGTCATCAAATTTCATGCAAAAATGGAGGTAACTAGGGTAAAGAATGGTTAGCCGGGCTTAGTTACAGACTAAACTACAGTTACTTTTCAAAAGAGAGCTTCTTTTCTCTCTCTTCCTACAGTCTTTCTCTCTCCTCTGCAGTCTTTCTCTCTCCTCTTCTTCTCTCCCTAGTTCTCTCTCTGACAAGAGGAGGACTATGCACAGCAAATCAGGGATTCTATGATGGAAAGCACACTTCAAGAGAACCCTGAAGAGCCTCAACAAGGAGAGATTAGTATTCTCAATGACGCTTTGTGTGCCCATGAACTAAGACATAAGGAACGTCATGAGACTATTTTGTCAGCAATGGAGCATATGATTTTATCATTTGATCAAACGAAGTCTACTGTTGAGAAGATGATGGAATCAACTAACCGAACCAATGCTTCCATTGATAAGTTGGTAGAATCTAATGCCCAACTTATGGCACAATTTTCTCAACTCATGCAGTCACAAAAGGGATCAAAAGAAGCAAATGAGAAGGCTTGTTCAAATAGTGACCCCTCAGTTCCACTTCAGCCATCCAACCAAAATTACTCAAGCTTTTGGACTGCATACTCAGCATTCTAGGGGTGCTTTACCAACAGGAAGATTACAGGGTAATTCTCAGCCACCTGTTGGAAGATTTCAATCTCATTTTGGGGGTTCTGTACTTAGAAATTCCGATCAGCCAGTTTTGGGACAGCAACCTTTCCATGATAGAGAATTCAAGGATAAAATTGTTTTATCCAAATTCAATGGCCAGTCATCTTCACCATCAGAATTAGAGGAATGGACTTCTAAGATGGAGTCTTATTTCGACATATTTCCTAAAACTGATGACATGAAGATACATTTTGCCTCCCTCCACTTAGAAGGATTTGGCCACACTTGGTGGAGGTATATCAAGAAAGAGAATGTACTTATTGAGAATTGGGAAGCTTTCAAGGCACTTATGGCTGAAGTCTTTGTTTCACCTCTTGAAAAAGAGAAGTTAGAACGAAGATGGTATAACTTGGAACAAAGGAGCCTAAGTGTAAGAGAATATACAAACCAATTCCTCAACTTGACCATGTATGTGGAAAACATCAGTGATGAGGCCAAGTTACACAAGTTCATGTATGGTTTAGAACCATCCTTGTCAGCTGATGTTATGGCGCAGAATCCTACTTCACTTTTCAAAGCTATTGAGCTTGCAGAGCGCTTTGGAAGGAAGTATAGGAAAGAGTCTTCATTTCAGCCAAGTTATGGACAGCCAAGGACTGTTTTAAAGCAAGGGCAAGTTGGTAACAATTATGGCAGCAATCATATGCCTAGTGGGAGCTTACGGATACCAACTTATCCTCCATTTTATGCTTCTAGGATTCAAAGCAATTTCAGGACAGCAAACAGTCCAAAGGTTGAATTTAAGCAAGGTGACAATAAGCCTAAGTCTACTTCAGCCAATACAAATTCCAGAAATATTCCCATGGATCTTTACAAGGAAAGAAAGGACAAAGGCTTATGCTTCAAGTGTGGAGAAAAGTATACTCCTGACCATGCTTCAAAGTGTGTATACAAAAATGCCAAGCCAAAAATTCAGAGTATGCTAGTTCTTGAGGACCTTGAAAATGACATAGATGAAGTTAATGCAGTCAATCAATGCTGAAAATGAAGATTTCGAGGATGATGGTGGACAGGAGTACTTCTATGATCCATCTGACTCTTTTCCTTTTGATCCAGGCGGTGATGTCCCATTTGATCCTGGTGGATTTTGTAATGAGTTGCCTGCTGCCACTAATTGTTCTATCTCTATGGATGCTTGGACGAGATCTAAGAACCCTAATACACTTCGTATGAAGGGAAGCATATGTGGAAAGCCAGTGTTCATCCTGATAGATAGTGGCAGTACCCACAGTTTTGTCAATAAATCCATTTTGTACAAGTTGAATTGTGTTTCCACCGACTTACAGCAGCCCATTAGAGTACAAGTGGCTAATGGTGAAGAGGAAATCAGCACACAGATTTGTCCACAGGTTTCTTTGCAGATGGCTGAAAATTTTGAAGTCAAAGTAAACCTGATCACTTTGGAAATGGGGCCCATAGATATTGTACTTGGTTGTGACTGGTTGATGACCTTAGGCAGGATTACTATGGATTTCTCACAGTTATATATGGAGTTCTTCTCCAATGGACAGCTCATCCGTTTACAGGGAATCCCTAGTAGATCTGATTTTCAGCTTATCACCATTCAACAACTCAAGAAAGAGTACAAGAAGTGCTCACAGATATTTGTATTACATTTGAACAAAGAAACACAGGATCAGCCCAATAATTCAGCAAACCATCCAGCCTTGACAGCTCTTCTTGAGGAGTATAGAGATTTATTTGAAGTACCTACTTCATTGCCTCCTAAGAGAGCGGTGGATCACCCCATTGATTTGGAACCCAACTCAAAGACGATCAATAAGCCACCTTACAGACTATCAAAATGTGAACGAGAGGAAGTAGCCAAGCAAATCAAAGAGCTTCTTGAAATGGGATTCATTGAACCAAGTTCTTCACCGTATGCATCCCTAGTCCTGTTAGTCAAAAAGAAAGATGGATCTTTCAAAATGTGCATTGACTACAGGGATCTTAACAAGATAACAGTGAAGAACAGGTATCCTATACCCAGGATAGATGATTTGCTTGATGAGCTTAAGGGGGCTCGATTCTTCACGAAGATTGATTTGAGATCAGGGTATCATCAGATTCGCATGAGAGAGGGTGATGAGGTCAAGACTGCTTTTAGGACTGATCGTGGGCTCTACCATTTCTTGGTGATGCCATTCGGCCTTACAAACGCTCCAGCTACCTTTCAAAGCCTGATGAATAAGATTCTACAACCTTTCCTCTTTCAATTTGTCTTGGTGTTCTTCGACGACATTTTGATCTACAGCAAGACTTTTCAGGATCATTTGTCGCATATGAGGAAGGTTTTTGATGTGTTGAGACATCATAGGATTTTTGCTAAGGAGAAGAAGTGTTCTTTCATGCAGACTGAAGTGGAATACTTGGGACATATAGTCAGTGAAAAAGGAATACAGGCTGATCCCAAGAAGGTGCAATGCATAAAAGATTGGCCAACGCCTACTACTACTACCTCTCTTAGAGGATTTCTTGGTCTATCTTCATTCTATCGCAGATTTATAAAGCATTATGCGGCAATTGCAGCCCCTTTAACTGACAGGTTGAAGAAAGAGGCTTTCTTTTGGGATTCTCTTAGAGATAGCAGCTTCAACCAGTTAAAGGAATTACTTACCTTCGCTCCTATTCTTGTATGCCCGGATTTCTCTAAAGAGTTTACTATACAATGTGATGCTAGTGGCCGTGGCATTGGGGCTGTTTTGCTTCAGGAGCATGGAGTAATTGCATTTGAAAGCCGTAAGCTTACTGATAAGGAGATGGCCATGAATGTTTATGATCAGGAAATGTTGGCTATTTTGCATGCAATCAAGAAATGGCACCATTACTTATATGGCAGCCGATTCAGAGTACATAGTGATCATCGCGTACTCAAGTATTTCCTTACTCAGTCAAATCTTACTCCAAAGCAACGACGATGGGTAGCAACATTACAAAATTATGACTTTGACATCACTCATACAAGGGGCAAAGATAACATAGTGGCTGATTCTCTCTCTCGTATGTGGGCCTGCAAAGTATCAGCCATGACGGAATTACATAGTGATTGGATTGAAGAGCTACAAGAGGCATATCTCTTAGATGAGGAATTCAGCCAAATCTTTCAGAAATTACATCAAGGTCTTATGGAAGAAAACTCACATTACCAGCTTAAAAATGGTCTTATTTGGTGGAAGGGCAAGATTGTTATTCCCTCTACTTATTCTTTCAAGCGAAAAATTATGGAGGAGATGCATTCTTCGCCTTTAGCTGGACACTTGGGAGTTTTCAAGACTTATGACAGGATCAGCAAGAGCTTTTATTGGAAAGGACTGTGGAAAGATGTCAAGGATTTCGTTATGAAGTGTATGCCTTGTCAGCAAAATAAGGATAGCACCCATAAGCCAGGGGGTTTATTGCAGCCATTGCCTATTCCTACGGGTAAATGGACTCATATTACTATGGACTTTATCACTGGCTTACCTACTACCAAGAAGGGGTGGAATAGTATTTATGTGGTGGTTGACAGACTCACCAAAGCAGCTCATTTTATCCCAACAAAAATTCAGTTTACTGCTTCTCAGGTGGCCAACCAGTTTATGGAGCATATTTTCAGATTGCATGGATTACCGCAGGTGATTGTCCATGATAGGGACTCAAAGTTTATGAGTAACTTTTGGCAAGTGGTATTTACATCTATGGGTACCAAGTTGGCTCCATCTACGGCTTATCATCCCCAAACTGATGGACAGACAGAGAGAGTTAATAAATGGTTGGAGACTTATCTTCGCCATTTTTGCTATGATGTCCAAACCTCATGGGATTCTTGGTTACACCTGGCCGAGTTTGCTTATAATAATTCCACTCATGCGAGCATAGGAGTTTCACCCTTTGAGGCTTTGTATGGTTACAAGGTGCCCCTACCCACAGTCATTTTTAACGAAAAGATCAACCCTCATGGGAAGGAAGAGTTGGATAGAATGCTGACCCTTCTTCAGCAATGCAAGGTGAATCTAAGGAAGGCTCAAGATCAGATGAAGATGTATGCTGATGAGAAGAGGAGGCCTTTAGAGTTCCAGGAAGGAGAGCTGGTTTTGTTGAAGGTGCCCAAATCCAAGTATTCTACATTGAAAGATGGATCCAGTAATAAGCTTGCCCACAGATTCTATGGCCCTTACAGGATCCTTAAGCGAATTGGAGATTTGGCATACAGACTAGAGCTTCCCTCTTCTACAAAGATTCATAACGTCTTCCATGTTAGTCAGCTCAAGCCCTATTATGGTGATCCAGTGGATTTAGTTGATGAGCTGCCACCTATTGATGAAGATGGTATAGTTCAGTACATCCCAGAGGCTGTTATAGGTCAGCGTGAAAAGAGGCTTCGATCACGTTCTATTGTGGAATATTTGATTAAATGGAGAGGTTTACCCTCTGAAGAGGCTTCTTGGAGACCTGATTCAATATTGGATGAGTATCCATACTTGAAGGATACATTGGTGGCTGAAGTCTATTGCTTATGGAGCTAGTATTGGTGTAGACTGGTTCAGGACAGCACGCTGTTTTAGAACAGTTTTTGCCGTACTTCATTTTCAGAATTGAGCTATCTACATGAGCTTAAAGTACTCTTCAAGAGCTTCGTTTTGATATGTGGTACATCTCATTTGGACACTTCTATCAAAAGTTATGGCAGATTTGGTCTAGCAGGGACTGTTATTTCAGCAAGCTGTCTACTTTCTTCTGGAACTATTTGTTGAAGATTCTATGGCTCCAATGGCTTCTAAAGTTCTTGAAATCATGTATATAGTAGGGTCCACTTTCCGTACTTCAAATTCAGCCCTTGTAATGATAATTCTTCACTCATTCCCTATTTGTAAAGCTGTAAAACAGAGTAGTACTCTGTTCTATCCATCTTTTCTTTAGCTCTTTCTAGTTTTGTTTTTGGGAACAAAAACTTTTGGGAAGGGATGGATTGTAAGAAGCTGGGAATACTTAGAATGCTAATAATATGCCATGTCACATTGACACTGGTATATAAGGAGAGTAGTTGTAATTTTTCACATCTTTTGACATATCAATACAATTACAATCTTTCTCTCCCTTCTTGCTCCAAGCTTCCATGGCTTCTTCATCTTTCCTGTCTTTCTCTCTCCAATTCTAGTCTTTCTCTCTCCTCGTCACTCTATTTCTCTCTCTTCCTGCAGTCTTTCTCTCTCCTCTGCAGTCTTTCTCTCTCCTCTTCTTCTCTCCCTAGTTCTCTCTCTGACAAATAACTAACTATTATCAATTAAATTAATTATTAATTAATAACTATATTAATTAGATATAACTATTCAACTATTAACTATATAATAATATAATAATAATATAACTAATATAACTATAATAACTATGATGTAGAATAGATAGATAGATATAATATAATAACTAATGGGGGAGAGGGGGGCCAAATCCATGGGCAGGTGAGATTTTCTAGGGGGGTTGGGGCAAATCCATGGGTGGGTGGGATTTTTGTTTGGGGGGAGGGGGGGCATCAGCGAGTGGGTGAGTTTTTTTGGCGGGGGGGGGGGGGGGGGGGGGGGGGGGGGGGAGGGAGGGGTCCAGGTTACCGCGCGGTGTGGGGAGGGGGGAATCGGTGAGCGGGCAGGCAGGGTGGTGGGGGTGGGGCAAACAAATGGCCGAGTGAGGACCTGTAGAGGGGGGGGGCCAAACGAATGGCCGAGTGAGGACCAAGAATTTCATGAGAATAAGAGCTATGAGAATTTCATGAGAACAAGAGCTACGATCCTTTTAAAACAAGGAAGTAAGAGGTAAGAGCCCCTTCCTCCTAGGGCTTCGTAAGGGAATGGGGAAAACATAGCCCTACTATGGGGATGCCCCACTCAAGTCACTTTTCCAACAAATAGAAGTTATACTTTCAAGTCTTACTTGGACCAGAACTAAGAACCTTGATAGCTTTTTAGCTTCTAAACCAAGAGGACTTAGGGCATGCAGATTAAACATCAAAAAATAGGTAGCACAATACTACACAAGAGCATATAAGTTTTAACATAATCAAGGGCAAGCATGCAGTATCTACACAACACACTTGAGTTGAGTGAGAAGAAAATCGGAAAAGGATAAGAACCCAGCTTAGAGTAGTACATACAACTACAAAGTGGGTCTAGGACCAACTCACTCAAATCTTCCAAAGCTCATAGCTCAACTAATCTAGATTGCCTTGCTTTGAGGAAAACTTTGTTTATAGACTTGTAAATCAAATAAAGCATCTTATAGATGTGATCATCCCTAATATGGACCCATCAATCAGATATCATTTGGAGCATGATCTTCTAGAGCCTCCAGTAGACTCTTGCATGATTTATCATATGTAAACTTGGTAGACAAGACAAAAGAACAACTTAGAGAGCAACAAGAAACCATTTAAAAATCAAGTTTCAGCACTAAAGTCAAATTCATAAATGAAGAACAAACCACCATCTTGCAAAAAGCAAATGAGATCTAAAAGAAAAGGGGAGTCTAGCTAAATAGGATCCACCAATTAGTATCTAATGCTAGTACACTTTGGCCCTTCCTTAGACATTGACTTAGACTTAGTTCAAAGAAGAGCTCTGAATAATCGGGCTATTGTGGACATTTGTGTTGGCTTACTGGCTTAAAAGTAGGCTAATTTACAAAGGAAAATGCCAAAATCCCTTAAGTCATGAAGCAACTAGACAAGTATAAATGAGATGATGACCCTTAAAGCTTCATGGAGCAAATTGAGCAAGTTTGCAAAGCCAATAGTCTAGCATAACTACATAAGCATATTGGGCTTTTCTCCTTTTCCTTGGCAAGAAATGAAGAAGTTGGTTCAAAATTTTGGACTCCAAGGAGAAAGCAAACTTCTCCACCCAAAGAACTATTTGTTAAGAGATTCTCACATGCAAATTGTGGGGACAATCTCATAGTCTAATTTATGAATCCAAAGTGAGAACAAGTAGAGTTGATCCAAGACAACATGTCTCAAATTTAAGGCCGGTTCAAATGAATACCAACAAATGAACAACCTCTAATGAAAGCCATCTCAAGAACTTTCATCAACAACATTTGTGATAAGAGGCCCTATGAGACCAAAGCTAGTGACTCTAGTTTAGAATTTAGAAATTAAGATGGGGTAGCATACACATTAATGAATCATGTAAAGAGGGAAGTAGGGACACACAACCATGACATTTAGAAGCTTAGAGATAGAGTGACAAAAGAAATAATAAAAAATATACTTGCAAGAAATGGCTATCCTTAAATAAGAAAGCTAGAAATTATTGAGATTAGTGGAGAATTTCAAGCCTAAAATCCTTTTCAAGCCAAACATCCAATGTCTAATTTGTGGTAAACACTTGCCACTTGAATGCCATGAGCCTAGGCCTATGAGGTTGTGAACTGGGGTATGATATTGTAGTCTGACTAGCCTTAAGATGCTTACCCTATCCAACTAGCTAATACCTTGTGAGTAGAACTATTATTGATGGCAAAGAAGATGTTTTGGCTTTGTTAGCCCAACGAACCAAGAATTGTCATCTAGTATTCCAAGACCAATGAGCCTATTGTTGGAGAGATGTGCACGAAGGTTGCAAAGACGCGGGGTCTCTAGAAAGTAATGAGAGAGAGCACATGAGGTAGATCTATTAAATCACAAGAAGAGATGGAGAGAATATAGATTTCAATCCTTGTTAGATTCTTTGAGCTTCCTATAAAGCATTGAGGCACATTTGAGTCTCATCCTAACCCATACATATTGTATTCTTAACTTCAAGAAGAGCCACAAGATAGCAATATGAAATACCCATCATGGAAACATCACAATAGAATAATCACAACACATGAGAGAAGACTAAGTGAAAGAATGTTAAAGCATAAGATAAAGCACACATGCTAGTCCCATAAATGGATAGAGAACCAATACATGCATATTAGGTAATACTACCATTCCTCCCAACTCATATTCAAACAAGATGGCATGTGAAGTTGTTATAATATATATATATAAATATAGTCATGCACAGGACTATGTGTATGTACTCATGGCTGGTGACCTTTAGCTCTAGCAATCACCTCTAGAATGGTCTCTAGCTCTCTTTTTTTTTTTGGGGGGGGGGGGAATGATAAGTTGTATTAGTAAAGGTAAAAAAGAGGGGTATTACATCGTTGGACTAAAACAGGAGTCTGTCCTTTGACTTATCAAACAAGCTTTTTACATACAATTTCATTCCTTGGTTCTGTTTTCCATTGCATTAAGTATATTGAAAGTAGGTTTTTCAAACATGGCTAAGAACCAAGCTTCCCTATGCTCCATCTTCCTTCTTTTTTCTTCACGGATAAGGACCTTCCTCATTTCAAATCCCAAGACTTCATATGGATCATGTTTTTTCTTCTTGTGGATAGATGGATGTTTACTGCAATCTTTGGCCAACCACTTTCCTTTCTTCTTAGCATGCAACATAAATTCTTCTTTATATCCATACATTGGGTCCACCATTACATGTTCAAAAACATTTTTATTTCTACATAACCAAATCTGCCACGATACTAAGTTGCGTACCCAATTCCATATTATAGGATGCAGTCCATAGATTTCACCAAGAATTAATTATTTCCATGTGATAGTCGAGGGGTGAAAGGGAGAGATCATTCGTTGAAGTGAGTTGAGTGTATTCATATTGTGACATGCCCATCGATTGCCTGTCCAAGTACGTTTTGGCATTCCATCGAGAAACAAATCTAAGTGACTTGTATTTTTCTTTTTTTGTGCGAGGAACACGACATCTTCAGCCCTAATGCAAGTGTGGGCTACTTCTGTCGTAAAGGTTTATAAGAGCCTAACACCCAGCTTAGTATTACAATGACCTAAACATACTTAACAGTTATTGTAGCAACTCATGATCCTCATGGACTTGATTCAAGCCTTTACTTCTATCTTTCTAAATTCACAAATTTTCGATGCAAAAAGTATGATTTCCACTTAATGATGACTATGCTTTATCATTCTAATAACCCATTTTTTTCAGTTTCTTTCACCTATCAAGCATGCCAATACTAGTGCATATTCTAAAACACTACGAACACAATCAATAAAGTCCTTGATTTTCAGTGTGCATGAATGAAAAATCTTTTGTGCAAGTTATTCGTTCAAAACATGCCAAAGTGCAATAAAACACAATTTCCAACATGATTGAAATAATGCAACCTAAATGGTGGTTAGTTATCATAGATTTTTTCCAAAATACTTCTCCCTTCCCAATGAAGTCGGTTTATGTTCTTAAGGGCTCCCATCAAGGTAGGATTTATGGGATGCACCTGGTTACTAAGCATCGCAGTTCCTTGACTCATAGCTCCATCGGTTGAAGTGGGATTTGCACTCGATTGGACCTTGCTTTGCTTGGGAGGCATCGTATAAGGATTTTTCTTCGCGGCTACGTACCCAAGTTACAAGAGAGATTACTCCTTGTGGAAGGAATTCATCCGTGAGAGCCCTCTCAAGGAGGGGGAAAAAGAAAGGGGAAGCTTGGAAGCCTCCAAGGGGAATTTCCCTCTCTCTCTCTCTCTCTCTCTCTCTTTTCTTACTCTATCTCCCTCTCTTTTCTCTCACACACACACTCTCTCTCCCTCTTCTCTTGCTTTCTCACTAGTCGGACAACATAGCAACGATCCTCCTCCTCCTCTTTCAATGCCCAAGGGCCCCTTTATAGAGTATTGGGGGGGGGGGGGATTGGTAAGGTATGGAGCCCCCCCTTATCTCTTTCGAGGCAACTAGCTGGTTGGGCTACTGCAAGTCAATTGTGGACGTGTTGCCATCCACAGTGACTCACATGCTCCATCCTCACCAGCTGGAGCTTCCCCCATTATCGCACATCGTCATATAGCAGCCCCCCCTGAGTTTGCCATCTAGAGCTCCCCCATACCCACATACGTTTGTTGGCGGTGTGGGGTGTTTATTCTTTTTTTTTCTTTTAAAAAATCGTTAATTAAAGGGGGAGGATGGGAAATACATTTGGGGTGGGAAAAAAAAAGGGAAATATTACGTCCTTCCCCCTTAAGGAATCGATATGTCCTCATCTCGAAAGGAATCGGGGGTATTTTTGGTTTAGAGTACTCTTGTCAATCCATCAGGCATCTTCTTCTAGAAAGTCCTTCCACTGGATGAGGTACTCCTTGAGGATTCTACTCCTCAATCTCCTTTCTCGAATGTCTAGGATTCTAGCTGGCCAGAGCTCAAAGACTCCTTGACTTGGCATTACAATTTGTTGATCATTGAGTACATGGTTAAGATTGGATACATATTTCTTTAGTAGGCTAACATGAAATACATTGTGAACCTTTACGTTCTCAAGGAGTTGGAGTTTGTAGGCATTGGGCCCTAGGTATTTGAGGATCTTGTAGGGTCCGCAGTACCTTGGACTTGGCTTTTTAAATTCTCCCAATGATAAGGAACTCTTCTTGGGTCGTACACGAATAAAAACCATGTCTCCCTCATTGAAGCGTCACTCTTGTCTATCTAGATCTGCGTAGGTTTTCTGCCTATCCTTGGCGGCTCTAATGTCTTCTCTGATGGCCTTAACCTGCTCATCCATTTCCTCGAGCATTTCCCTAGAAGATTCTACCCTTAAAGTAGGATCTGAAAATTTCAATGGGGTATGGCAATCATGCCCATATAATGCTTGAAAAGGTGTCATTTGAATGCTTTGTTGGTAGGAAGCATTATAGGTGAACTCTACCAATGGTAGATATTGGATCCATTTCCTGGGTTTGCAATAGCAACAAGCTTTAAGGATATCTTGAATGACTTGATTGACCCTCTTTGTCTAGCCATCAATTTGAGGTGATAGGATGTACTACTGAAACATAGTTGAGTCCCAATGGCCCTGAATATCCCTCTCTAAAAGTGAGATGTGAAGAGGGAGTCGCGGTCACTAATGATCTTTCTAGGCAACCCATGGAGCCTGAATATCTCCTTGATGAACAGTCTGGCAATATCTAAAGCTTTATAAAATTTTTTGACTGGAATGAGATGTGCAACCTTGGTGAGCATGTCTACTATAACCATAATTGAGTTGTAGCCTCCTTGCACTAAGGGTAACCCAACAACAAAGCCCATGTTGATAAATTCCCACTTCATTTGGGGAATGTTGAGAGGTTGCATCCTCCCAAGCATCTTGACATGTTTCGCCTTAATATGTGGCAAGACAAACATTCCATTCTATATTTGAGCATGTCTCCATTAAGCCTTCCCTAATGGCAGCTCTTTTTTTGACCATGTTGAGAGTCTTGACATATCCGGAGGATGGCATGAAAAGGTGGAGTCATGTGCTTCCCAAAGTATTCTCTGTTTGAGTTTGTTGCTTGAGGGTATGGATAATCTTGTCCTAAAATAGATAAGTCGCTCATTGATGGAGATTTCTTGATACTTGACCTGATATTCTGGATCATGGCTAGCTTGTTCCTTGGCTAGTTCAAGGATAGGGTTGCCAGGCATTGACACCGTAGTTGCCAATGATTCAGTCATTGAGGGTTCCTCCATGATAAGAAAGTTCAGGAACACCTTGCGACTTAGGGCGTTAGCAACCACATTCTCTTTTCCGGGTCAATACCTAATCTCAAAATCATATTCATGCAGAACTTCTATCCATCAACGACGTTGCCTCATGTTGAGGTTGGTCTGGGTGAAGTTCCATTTAAGGCTCTTACGGTCCATGACCAAAGAAAACTTGTTACCAAGCAAGTAATGTCGCCAAAGTTTGAGGGCATGAATCATTGCTAGTAGCTCTAGGTCATGGGTGGCATAATTCCTTTCATGGGCTTTTAGCTTTCGCGAGGAATAGGCTATGAGATGACATTCTTGCATTAGTGCACAGCTCAGTGCAAGTGAGCTAGCATCCGTGACAACTTCAAATTCCTTACTTAAGTCATGGAGCTTCAGAATTGGTGCTGTCACCAAGCTATGCTTGAACTGATCAAAACTTTCTTGTTTAGAGGGCGTCCACACTATGGCAACTTGCTTTTTTCAGCAAATTTGTGAGGGGTGCTGCAATTCAAGCATACTCCTTAATGAAGATCCTGTACCAACCTGTTAATCCAAGAAAGCTACACACTTATTTAATAGTAGACAGTGGAGACCACTCTTGGACATCCTTAACCTTGGTAGGGTCTACAGTCAAGATATTCAATTTGCCTTTTGAGGAAGGCACACTTTTTCATCTTAGCATAGAGCTTATAAGTCATCATGGTCTCAAGGACAATGCGAACTTGGGATTCTTGATCTGTCTCTTCCTTGGAATAAACCAAGGTGTCATCAAAGAAGATGAGTACAAAATCATCAAGGTATGGTCTAAAAATGTCCTACATTAGCATGTTAAAGGTGGCAGGGGCATTAATCAATCCAAAAGACGTTACTGTGAATTCAAAATGACCAAATATGGTATTGAATTCTTCGAAATATCCTCATCCTTGACGCAAATTTGATAATGCCCTGACCTCAAATAAATCTTGGAGAAGATTTTTGCTCCCTGCAATCGATCGAGTACCTCGTCTATCCTTGGAATGGGATACTTATTCTTGATGGTTACTTTGTTTAGGCCTCTATAATCGATGCAAATTCAAAGTGTATCATCCTTCTTCTTTTGGAACAAGACTGGAGCCCCTCAAGGAGAACTATTGGGGCATATGTACCCTTGGTTTAGTAGATGTTTGAGTTTTTCCTTTAACTCAATGGCTTCAGGAATGGACATCTTGTAGGGCCTTTTTGCAACTAGTGCAACTCCTGGCATTAGCTTAATCTCATGATCCACTTTCCTAGGCGATGGTAATTTAGTCAATTCTTCTGGGAACACATCCACATATTCCTTTAACCATGATGGTTCTTCATTGGTGTCCTCTACCTGATCTGGTTTGTTTAGCTTGATCAAGTAGATGTGTAATCCCTTCCTTATTCCTTGAACTATTCGCGTTGCCTTAGCTAGCTGGATCTTTGGTTTACCTACTTCTCCTTGTGTTGTAACTAGCTCGCCCTTAGGATTCTGAAAGGAGACTTGACCCTTTCCACAATGAATGTGAGCATCATTGGGGATTAGCCAATCCATCCCGAGTAGGCATTCATGGACTCCTAAATTCATTACTCTAAACTTAACAATTGTGGGCTTGTTTACGAGTAGGAATTCCACCTTAGCAGCTTGTCTAGTGCAAGTGATTTCTCGCCCATTTGCTAGTTCAACAAGCAAAGTGGGTGCAACTACAGTGGTTTTTCCTAACCTTCTTGCACATGTTTGTGAAATGAAGGAATGAGTACTGCCACAGTCAATTGCGGTTTTAAATTTCTTACCCTGGTGGTCTGATGGCATTTGAATCACCAAGAATTGGTGGCTCGGCCCCTTCTTATGGAGAGCGGCATGAATAGTTGCCCTCTCAATATCGGCTTCCATGCATGGATCTTCTTCTTCGTCAAATCCTTTAGTGGTAATATTGAAAGTTTTTGCCCTTCCCAATGCTGCAGGACCGCGGGTAGCCCTGGCTTGGCTTCTGAATTTCCCTTGACGGCGATCTCCGCCAAGTTTGGGACATTCCCTTTTGAAGTGCCCAGGTTCATTGCAGTGAAAAGAACACAGGCTTTGATCACTTCTTTGAGTGGGAACCAAGTCACTGATTACATTTTTTCTCAGCTTCTTCTGTTGGCCTTGACTCTGTCCTTGCGCCCTTCTAACTTGAGATTTCAACATCCGTGGATTCTGGTCTCTGTAAGCCCAAGGTTGGGACTTTGGTTGGACTTCTTGGGCAATAGGTCCTGCTCTTATCAATGCATCTTGCAAATCTGAAGGATGCATTGATTCCAACTAAGTGTTTATTGATGGATTTAGCCCATCACAAAACTTCAAGACTTGTTGGGGGATACTCATTGTCGGTGTGTATTTCAGCAAGGAAACAAATTACGAGTAGTATGCCTCCAGAGACAGGCCCAACTGCTTCAACTTAAAGAACTCATTCATCTTCTGAGTTCTATATGCAGGTGGCATATACCTTCTTGCACTGCTTCCTTTAGTTTTTCCTAAGTAATTGTGCTTTCAGTGTGACTGCTTAGTCTTTACACCATTGCCTCCACCATAGCCTAGCTTTGTCAGTGAGCTTGAGCTTGGCAATCATGGCTTGGTTCATAGGTGTTGTTCCAGCTACACTGAAATAGTCCTCCATGGATTCAATCCATATTTCAACATTAGCTTCAACAATCTTCCCATTTCCATCAAATTCTGGTGGTTTAATTTGTTTGAGAAGAAACTTATTCTCTTGTGCCTTTGTTGGGCTTAGTGCGAAAACAGGATTCTGAGCCTGTACTTGGAATTGTATTTGGTTACCAATTTAAACTTTCCGTGTTAGGATTGCATTTACACATCCCTATGCAACTTAAATCAATGCGCCCTATTTTCCATTGCTACTATGCAACCATTCGAATAAACATAAAATTCTTATTTAACCAAATGGAAGTGTAAGCCTCAAGTACAATTATTCAGGAATAGATAGGGTTTAGCAAAGATGATTTTCTTTTTAGGAGTTACATTAACGCCAGGTTAATAATTCCCTATTGGATTCAGCTACAGGGACAGAATAGTAGTATGGATTGAGGGAATGGATTCTCAAGAAGTGATAAGTCTTGGGAAGTTTAGGAAATCCATGTTTTGGATATCCATGATGTTCGTGTCACACCATCACTTTAATTCTGTCCATTGGTAAAATTTTAACGACCTCATCGTAGATGTAGTGGTTTTGATCTACTTGCCGGCGTGTGATGTGTAGGGTCGAGTTCACACGAGCCTCATGCAAGATGAATAACTTGATAATCTTCAAGTATTCAATCACCTTAACCTCTTCAGATTGTTTTGAAGATAGGCGAGTCGGTTGGCGTCTATGTAGCAGTATCCCGCGCTCCAATTCCAACGCCTTTCCACATAAAGCAGTGAGGGGTTGTAGAGCCGATCCAGGATCCCCATCATGTTGGACTGTCAGCAATAGCTTGAAGAGTTTATAGCTGTCCTGAACATGATAAGAAATACGAGGAACCTACTGCATTCCTCGTAAGTCTAAAAGCGGCAACAATCCATAAGTGAGTAAAAAGGAAAACACTTTCTAATGAAAACATCACCTCACTCTTCCCAATTTTTTCCTATTTGTTTTAGTCGTTGGTCAGCTCTGATACCAATTGTGACGTGCACATCTATTAGTAGTCCATCGAGAAATGAATCTAAGTGATGCCGCCTAGCACTCCCAGGGAATGTCACGGGGTTTATCACCTAGGGTTTCTTGAGTCTGCCTTGCAATTGAATGTTCGTGGTTAAACCCACTTGGATTGACCTAAAACTTGAGTCCCTAGTGGGCAAGGTTTTCTAGTCATTCTACTTTATGTGGAGTTACCCAATCCGAAGCTTGCCCATACCCCACTTGGTTCAAGGGGAAATAGAAACGAGAGGGATGCATCGCTCCACCTCTCTGCCTGTAGGGCATAATCCCATTTCGGTCCACAAAAACGGTATGAATTTGGGTATTAACCTGCCTGGCTAAAGGTCAAATGGAAGCATCCCAATTCTTTGGGACCACCCTGGACCCATCGGAGGTTCCGTCCACCCGCTTCCCTCAACAGGCGTGCTTTAGTTATCTAATTATCCCTATCACATTTATGTGCGACATGTAAAAGCAGCTTCCTTAATTAAGTCTATTAGGGAACATGGTTCGTTCACATAATCTTATGGCACTGACATGAAAACAAATTCAAACAGGTTCCTTGGAAGTAAACTTAATAATAGTATTTTATTGGAGATACAAGTCTTGCTCAAAAGAAACAGTATCCGCAAACCCTGAGGATGCACTTTATTTCCTCCAAGATTCCGCCTTGCACTACTAACAAGAGCTCTCGAGAATCTATCTCAAGTCACGTAGATCATTTGAGTAGGACCCGGAGAGGTAGGGAATTTACAGCCAGAGCCCCCTGGCATCCAAGCATCCTCCTACATTCAAACCAACTTGTAGAGAGACCTATCATCGTGGGTTCGGTCCATGTTTCTGTCACGGCTATTTAGAACCCCCTTGGCTAGGGCTAGTGGCCAGCTGGGGGTGGTTTGGCGCACCCTCCAAAAGTTCAACCGAATTCATTATTCCCATTTATTTTATGAGTTTAGGGCCACACAATCTTTTTATAAGCAGTGTTCCTAAATTTACAAGCACAAACAATGGTACAGGTGAGTGCTCGGAACATCTACTAAGGTGGGGTCCCTATCTTTGATACTTAGCGTTTGTCCTTCTTATCTTGGCAAAAATTTCCAATATCCTCTGAGGGTTAGGGAATACCTTTGTTCTGACCCCGCTCCTGTGTGATAGGAG
The DNA here is from genome assembly GCF_053477565.2 of Lygodium microphyllum. Classification (NCBI taxonomy): domain Eukaryota; kingdom Viridiplantae; phylum Streptophyta; class Polypodiopsida; order Schizaeales; family Lygodiaceae; genus Lygodium; species Lygodium microphyllum. The sequence continues at coordinate 25,723,331 of NC_141152.1, read as the reverse complement.
CATGAAATTATGCAATTGCATCTATATCTGATAATTCTCGGAAGGTAGTTATCCTAGGTTGCTAGCTTTAGTCCAGGGTTTTGGTCTTGAAAAATGACACCCAATTTTTTCTTGTATTAACATTGAGTTGTGACATGGTTAAGGGTTATATCATCAAGGTTGTTTTGACTTTATCGAGGCCAAATGTAGGACCGAGACCAATGAGTGTTTTACTTGTTTCAAGGTCCTCCTAGTAGTTTGGCTCACTTACTTTTAAACCCTAAATAAGTCGAGTTAAGCCCTATCCTTCCGTATATAAGGTTCATTTTATTGAACAGCCCCGAGAAATTTTAGCATTTCATATGCGCGACTTACAGCTATCTTTAAGATGAATCCCTAGCAGCGCAACTAAAACCGTCCATGGTACCACACAATCTAGATGCGAGTCCTTCTTAGGATGATGATGCAATGCGGAGTTCTACTCTTGGGAATTCATTTCAAATATTGGCACCTTACAAATCCAAAAGTGACTGCAAAGTGGATTTGTAGGGTGCCAGTACTCTTGGGAATTCAAAATACTCTTGGCGCCATGCCTTTAGTGATAAGGCACGCACCCATCAAGAATAGAATTTTTTCTAAGCTTTTGGATTCGTGCCATCACCCGGTGCTACTCGCCTACTGCATACATCAACTGAAGTATTCACAATTGTTAGAAAATAATTAAATAAAAACCAACAAAAGTGAATATCTAGCAGTCTTCAGCTATAAAATAATTAAATAGGTTTGAACTCTATCCTAACCTTAATTTAATTCAAATGCATACTCTAAACTGGTAAATGTCCATTAATTTAATATGTATTTTATGGAATCACCCATGTGCACATTAAATTAATTTAATGCGCAAAAATGACAGGCTTCCCCATCAACTTCTCGCACGAGGAATCCTCCTTCTGTACGAGCCTCGGTAAATAAATAGTTTTACGTAATCCACCATGAAATATGCCTCTTGGCATCATACCCCGTGGTGGGATAGCAATTGTCCTCAATTGCTATTAGCTCAATGTGGAGCTAGCAGTGAGAGGTAAGCACTTGGGTCACGAGTGTGCATCCATTGGGCCTCTTCAATAGGGTGATTTTTAAACTTAACCAAATACCTAGAATATCTACTGCCAATTCTAATGGTCATAAAGTCAGTGTCTTGAATAGTTTCAGGTTCAAGTATTTCAGTTTCTTCTTCTAACAAAGAAGGACTTTCATAGACAGGGTGGACATGTAATTGGCCTCTGAAAGGTCGTAACAAACTAATATGAAAAGTATTATAGATCTTCTAATGTTTAGGTAGTTCTAATTTAAATGCATTGTCATTTATCTTGTAAATTATTTTGAAAGGTTCATAAAATCAAGGTGCTAATTTAACAACAACGGGGTGTTTTTCAACACTTTTCAATCTTCTCTTTTCAATGTGTAGCCAAACATAATCACCAACATTGAAACTCATGGCTTGTCTTTTCTTATTAGCTTGATTGGTGTATGATTGCTGGGCTTTCGCGATCATATCTTTAACTTGAGCAAAAATAGTAGCATGCATATTGGCAATATCATCAGCAGCTTTAACTTTATTTGACAATGATGTGACAGGTGTAGGCAATCTATGTCCATAAATGATTTCAAAAGGTGCTTTATGAGTAGCTGTGTGTGGTGTATTATTGTACGCGAATTGAAGTAGATGAAAAGTGTGTCCCATGTTTGTGGTTTTGAAATTGTGTATGCACACAAAATATCTAGATTTGTGTTATTAATAGCTTTTGTTTGCCCATTGGTTTCAAGATGGAATGCAGATGAGAAATCAATCTTAGTACCCAAATTAGCAAACAAAGTAGTCCAAAAATTATTACAAAATCTAGAATCACGATTAGAAATAATAACTTAGACAAACCATGATTAATGAAAATAGTCTTCAAAAACAATTGTGCAGCTTGAGATGCAGTTAAATTTATTTTCTTGCATGGTAGAAAATATGTTTGTTTACTAAATCGATATACTATAGTGCAAATCATATCATGATTAGCTTGTGTATTAGGCAAACCAGTTACAAAATCCATTGAAATATGATCCCATGGATGGTTAGGAATTGGTAAAGGCATTAACAAACCATATTGCTTACCATGGTGTCGCTTGACTCTTTGGCAAATCAAACACTCAGAAACAAAGTTAGAAACATCAGATTCCATTTGTGGCTAGTAAAAATCTTCAACTAATGTTCTTAAAGTGAAAATAATACCTCTATGACCTTGATATTGAGGACAATGAATTTTGTGCAACATAAATGATCTAAATTGAATAGTGACACACAATCTTTTCTCATAAAACATAAATCCATCAGAATAAGACAAAGAATCAATTGGAATCCAGTTATTAGCAACTAATTTGCTCCAATCAGCTTGAAAATTGGGGTCATGGTCATAGGTATCCTTCATAAGAGTAAGGGAATCAAAGGATAGAACATAAATATTATGGATACTTGGTCTCCTACTCAATGCATTGGCAATAACATTTTCTCTTCCTGGTTGATATTGAATAAGTGGATGAAAACTTTGAATGAAAGCAGCCCATTTAATATGGCTGTCAGAAATTTGTGGCTAAGGAGATGTTTGATACTTTGCTGGTTAGTTTTAATCATAAATTCGGATCCCATCAGATAGTGTTTCCATTGACATAAGGCTTGAACTACAACTAACAATGCTTTATCACAGGTGGAATACTTCAACTCAGAAGGTTTAAGTTTGCAATTAGAATAGGTTACGATATGTGAAATCTTGTATCAAGACAACTCCTATTCTTGATCCGCTAGCATCAGGACTACTAGGAAGAATGGTCGACTAAAATCACATAATTGCAAGACAGGTGTATGTGTTAAAGCATGTTTCAAAAATTTAAAAGACTTTTGTTGGTTTCAGACCAACAATACACAACTTCTTTCTTTAACAATTTCATCAAAGGCAATGCAACCAATGAAAAATTTCTCACAAATTTTCTATAAAAGTTGGCAAGGCCTAAGAAAGAACGTAACTCATGCACATTTTTAGGGATTGGTCAATTCAAATTTGCCTCTATCTTTTTAAGATCAACGTGAATACCATCAGAAGAAACAATGTGACATATGTATTCAATCTGGGTTTGGAAAAGTTCCCTCTTGTGAGGGTTAGCATACAATTGATTCTCTTTCAACAATTTGAAAATTAAAGATAGATGTTCACAATGCTCATTCTCATCCTTTTACTGAAAACCAAAATATCATCAAAGAAAACAATCACACAATTCTAATACTTCAAAAATATATGATTCATCATACGATTAAATGTAGCTGATGCATCGGTCAAACCGAAAGGCATAATAAGAAATTCATAATGACCAAATTGAGTTCTAAATGCAATCTTAAAAATGTCAAACGTATCCATGCGTACTTGATGATATCAAGACTTGACATCTATCTTGCTAAAAACAATGGCCCCTTGTAGTTTATCCATGAGGTCGTCTACCCTAGGAATCGGTTATCTATTCTTAACAATGATTTTGTTTAGGGAACAATAGTCAATGCACATTCTATAAGTATTATTTTTCTTCTTAACTAATAGGATAGGTGCAACAAAATAAGAACTACTGGGCCTAATGAGTCCTCGGTTACAGTTTCTCAACTTTTGTTTGGATTTCTTTTTGTTCAATCTGCTTGTGTCTATAAGGTACTTTACATGGTGGTTGAAAACTTGGGATTAAATCAATTCTATGGTCTTCAGGACGTGTAGGTGGTAAACCAGGTGGTAAATCAATAGCAAAACAATCTTTAAATTGTGAAAGAAATTGTGTATGCCTAGGATGCATCTTATTTTCCTTAGCTTCAATTTCATTCACCCATACTAAATACGATTTACTACATTATCTCAATGCACATTTAGCCTGTGTGTGACTAAGCAGTGGAAAATTATCAAAGGTGTGCAATCCATGTAATGTGATTTGGTTTCCGTTAAAAGGAATTTTCATAGAATGTGTGGAATAGTCTATGTCAGGGTTATATTTGTGACGCCAAGGCATTCCTAAAATAATATCACTAGCTTGCAAATGCACAATCAAGAAACTTTTGCTCTCAACATAATCATCGATTTTAATCTCTAAATCATACACTTCTTGTGTACCATTGTATATAGTGCCTAAGAATGCAGTCTTTATGTGATAATGAGTTATAACATTAGATAAATTCGATTTTTTTACCAACTTTATGGAAATAAAAGCATGCGTGCTTCCATCATCATGCAAAACAATCTTTTGATCATGCACAAAACATTTCATTGTTAATAATGAATGAGGATTTGGCATAGTGGCAAAGTATCTGAAGCATCGCTGATATCATCATATTCAATGAATCATCTTCAATGAAGTTTGGCATATCTTCATAGTCCTCGTCATCAATTGCTCCTAAGTAATTGATTTGAACAGCTTGCTTCTTGGACTAACAGTTTGCTGCTAAGTGTCCAGGTTGATGATACTTATAGCAAACCATAAGCTTTGCTTTGGAGACATTGTTGGTAAGGGTTGGAAGTTTGGGTATATTGGGATTTGGCCGGAGGAGTAGTAGTTGATGGTAAAGCAGGAGGTCGAGTCCAAGGTTTACGGATAGAAGAAGGAACAAAGCAATTTTGATTGAATTTTTGAAAGTTAGAATTGAATTTCTTTGTACCAAAGTTACCATTGAACAAAAGTTGTTGCGGTCGCTTTTCTCATGCATGAATTTTATCCTCCGCATCATGCGCTAAAGAAATCGCATCCTCCAAAGTCTTTGGCTTGAACATATTCACTTCTGCATAGAAGTGACCAAGCCAACCAAACATGTATGTATGTTTGTGGGTCGCCTCAAGAACATCTTCAAGCATTCGAAGTTGAAGTAAGATACTCCAAAAACACTCAATGTATTGTGGGATGGATTCACGATCTCTTTATTGCAGGAGATCCCATTATTTCATAGCTTTCTCATGGAATCGAGGCGGAAGTAAATTCTATAAAATTTTCTTTTGAAAGGCTTCCCAGGTAGAGGGACAATCAACACTCTTGTGGACAATTCTCCACCATAATGATGCTCTGTTTGCTAAATGGTTAGTGACACATTTAAGTTTATCTTTTTCAGCATATTGCTCTTCATGAAAATAATCATCAAACTGACTAATGAAATCAAGAACAATTTTGCCATCACGTTGCCCATTAAAAGTCTGAAATTTAAAATTTCTTTTACTTATCTTAGCCTCTTTTTTAAGAGCCTCTGCATCAAGTGTTACATCAATAGTACGTCGAATGACATCTTCAGGTTGCACTCCGTCTTGCTCGACAATGGATTGTTGAAGTGTAGCCAATTGTGCTTGCAAGTTTTGACATTCCCTTCGCTCTTCTTGAAGCTGCATCATGAGTAGATTAAATTTATGTTCCATAGTCGGCTCTGGCAAGTCACCTTCGCCCATAAAATCGTCCATGTTATGATCTGACATCCTGAATTTGATTGAGAATCTCTCACCTGTCCTCTACTCACGTGTGAATAAGACCACCACAAACTTGCTTTGTTTATTCTGCAATGCCAACAATCTCTTACAAACAAACTGATTCTTCTTGTAATCCGGGTGTGAGGAGATCATTGAAGATATTGCTCTAAGAAGTTCTTTGGCAAGCTCACAATATGCTTTTGCTTTTACGATCTTGCTTTTCTTGAGTACAGCATTTGAAAATGGTATTCTTCCAAGCAAAATAGTCTTTTGCATAGATTGCATGTGACAACCTACTTGCTATGAATTCATTTAGCCAAGTTGCATATGGGAATACGGGCTTCCTGAAGCTTCAGAACCGGTTCGGGAGTACCATAATATGAACACCTTCTATAGTGGTAATTAAGCTTTAAGCTTAAGTTAGACTTAATAGCTTAAGATTTAAAAAGCTTAAGTATATGGAATGATCCACGCAAGTCAATGACATGCGTTTGTTGGAGTCGACATCAACGAGTATGTGTCGAAGTACTGTATGTTGAGTTAGAGCTTAAGCTCTCTAAGCTTTAAAATAAAGCTTAGCATTGCCATTAACATAAATTTCTTTCTCTATCTCCTCTGTGAAAAACAACTTGTAAAAGAGACTTCTCGAGTGGTCCTTCGCCTACTGTGAGAGCTCCTTCGTGATCAAAGGGTATAGTAGGGGGTTCTTCACCACCAGAAACATGCCTATGTTGTCAGTTCATTGTGAGACAGCCTGTAGAGCCCATTCGTTCCGGGAGCTTCGTCTTCGTACGAGATGACAAGCGATTGAAAGCTCTTGATCTCAGCTTCGCTCTTTACCACTGATGCACAGATCGGATGTTGGACTCGTGCGTAGTGAATGTTGAAAGGTCCCCAAGAACAAAGAACTCTACAAGCATTCATAATTTCAAGTACAAAGCCAAAGGAAATTTGCCCGACATGATACAAAGAGACAAATTGGGTGCGATCTCTCCCCATGCCTTGTGTGAGCACTTCACAAGACATATATTTATAGATTTTTTTACCTTCAATCTCAAAAATAGCCTACTTTACAAATAGCATGCTTTTGCTTTTGTGTTTGTGCTTTCCCAAATATAAAGTAAGGCGTTTGGGCATCCAAAAGTTGGGTTGTGCCTAAATACAAATATCAAATAAGGCGTTTGGGCATCCAAAAGCTGGGTTGTGCCCAAATATAAATATCAAATAATGAAATATTCAACCGAGCATTTATGCACATACAAGATAATAAATGTTTTGTCAAGCACTTTAATAAATAAGCACGCTTAAATAAATATTGACACCACGCCTTTAGTGATAAGGCACGCACCCATAAAAATAGAAATTCTTCTAAGCATTTGGATTTACGCTATCGCTCGGTGCTACCCAATGCCACCACCACTTGCTCTACACATCAACTAAAGCATTCACAATTGTTAAAAAATAATTAAATAAAACCCAACTAAAGTGAATATCTAATAGTCTTTAGCTACAAAATAATTAAATAGGTTGGAACTCTGTCCCAACCTTAATTTAATTCGAATGCACACTCTAAACTCGTAAACATCCATTAATTTAATATGTATTTTACGAAATCAACCGTTATGGAATCACCCATGTGCACATTAAATTAATCTGACACCCGAAAAGGACAGGTGTCCCCGTCAACTTCTCGCACCAGGAACCCTCCTTGTGTACAAGCCTCGGCAAATAAATCGTTTTACGGGATCCATTATAAAATATACCTCCTTGCATCAAATTTATGGCTAGCGACTCCAACTGTTTTAGCGTAGCTTTGGAAGGCTTCCAGCAGGCTAAAAAGTATATTGTCGAAGATATTAGAATGTTTTAGAACCACCATTCGCCTAGTGAATGAACATTGCAGTCCATTCAAGTACTCCAACTTCTTTTTGACTTTTTTTTATCACCCATTCCCAATGTTGCTTCATGATACACCAAATCCCATGGGAATTCCAAGGAGCCTAAATACCTTTCCTTATTCCAATTTCTTACTAGCTAGATCCAAGAGCCACAATGGAGGAGGATTAATGAGTGTATTTATACCTGTTTTACTGGGATTTACAAATGACCTTGAGGCAAAACAAAAATCTTGGATGCATCTCCAAAAAGCTTCTATGGAGGATGGGTCATTATGAATTGTTCCATTCATGTCGTCCACGAACAGATTAAGCACCATCTCTCTATTGTTAGGGAGATGTATACCTCTTAGCCTTCCTTGTTTAATCTCTTCCTCTATTAACCAGCCCAACGAATCTAAGGCTATTGCAAAGAGTAGGGGGCTAGGGGATAGCCCTACCTTATGGGTCTCTATAGAGGGAATGAGGCAGGGAGCTCCCCAATTATAACTACTTTGACACTAGCATTCCCAAATAATGTGCTTACATATCATATGAATCTTCCTCCAAGTCCCATATCTTGTAGGGACTAAAGTACAAAGCACCAAGCAAGCCTATTATATGCCTTATCAAAATATATTTTCAAGAAAAGAAAACATTGTTTCTTCTTCTGTGCATACTCAAACCCTTCCCATAGGCTAATGATTGCATCAAGGATAAACCTACCTTTAACAAAGTCTTTTTGTTCTTTCCTTAACCATCCATCAAGGTGGGGGCTAAGCCTTTTGGCCAAAGTTTTGACAAAAACCTTGACAGACATGTGATAGGCCTCCAATTAGACAGGTTGTCTCTTTCCCCTCTCTTATGAATCAGTTTGATGATCCCCTAATGAATGTCTGCCAGGTGGGGCACCATACTTCACTGACTCCTTCCAAACCTTAAGAAGTGGGATTACTAGTGAGTTCTTGTATTCTTTGAAAAACTCATTGGGCAGTCCATCAAGACCTGGATTTTTACCATTTGATACACTATCTATGGTGTCTGAAATCTCAATCTCCGTGAGATCAACCTCCATAATTTTAGCTAATGAGCTGGGCACTACTCTAGGTCTTAATTTGGTAATTTTAGGCTCTTGCCATCATTGCCTCTTGGGACTGCTAGCTGGTACGGGAGAAGATTTCTTCAAAAAATAATCTAGATGTTTCCAGATTGTCTTCCTTGGTTGTAGCTAGTGATCCATATTTCCTTTTTAACATAGGCACCAAGTCCCTTTCTTTCTTATTATTTATTGTGTTAAACATTTCTTTGGCGGGATTATCAAATTTTCCAGCCCACCATGTTCTGAGATCAAGTTGGATTGCCTCTGACTCCTCCTCCTCTAGCTTCCTTAAGCTTCTTTTGACTTCTAAAATTTAGTCTTGTGCATCTATTCTCCCTAGGTCTACTTCTTTTTCCAGTTCAGCTAGAAGGGCATATTTGGAGCTCCTCCCTAGTTTCCTACTATCTATTTTCTTCCTTTTGATAGCCTTAAGGAGTGATTGAGTTTCCGTGATAGCCTCATTCCATGCTTTTTCTAGGTACCTACAATTTGTGAAGGCGGCCTCCCATATTTTTTTAATTTGATCCTTAACCTCTCTATCCTTAAACAAAGTTGGATTGGTGTGGAACCACCCGGCCTTTATTAGTTCAGTGTTAGTGGAAAATAAGGTTAAGATAGGAGAGTGATAAAAAAGAACCAAATATTTGCTTACCTTGCAATTAATGTTGGCATAAGTTGAGAGTAGACATGTTGAGACATAGGTTATGTCTAGCCTTGCCTTCCTCAGGGTGTTACCTTTTTTATTGTTTGCCCACGTATATCCTAGTATGTTGCAACTAACATCTATTAGCCCATTAAAGACTCTCAACTTCATCCAGACATCCTTTTCTTATCCCATTATGACATGTCCCTTTTGTTGATACTTGTCTACTAAATCTTTGACCATGTTAAAGTCTCCAACCATAATTACAAGGCAATGAATTCAAATTACAGAATTCCATAACATAGTTCGTTCTATTGAGGAGCATGGAGCATAATTTGAGACAATAACTATCTCCTCAACTGACTTATAGTGAGCAGAAAACCATCTATTATTGCAGTCTGCTACAATTTTACTCACCAAATTTTCTAACTTTTGATTGAACCCAATGGTTGTTCCTCCACTCCTTGGATTGTGCTTTGTAGCACTCTAAGTAAAGTTGGGGAGGATTTTCTTAAGGCTATTGTTAAGATTTTCCCTTGCCACTTTTACTTCTTGAAGGCATAACATATCAGGAAGGGATTTTTGATCCCTTAACCACTTTCTAATAATATCTGCTCTACCAAGATCGATAAGGCCTTTGTAGTTGAGGGAGACCATTTGAAGTGAGTCAAATGACATGGCAATTAATTTTTATTTTCATTTTTCTTTGTCCCTTGGCTATTCTTACCAAAAGGGTTATTCTCACTATGTCCTACTTTCAAGATCCTTCTTTTATTCAACTTGGAATTGTTAGAGTTGATCTTCTGAGGACTCATGGAAAACTTTGTTTTCAAAAACTGGTCTGCATCCTCACTATTTCCCTCAACATCCCAATAATCACGTCATCTATTTTGTCATTTAGATTTGGGACAAATTCTTTTTTTTAGAACTCTCAACTATTTCATCTTCATCATCTAAATCATTAGATATTTCTCCCTTCTTTGTTGTCCCTTTAGCAGGTTTGTGGCCTATGAAGTCATCAGGGACCTCTCATAAAAGAGGGGAATATCTATTGCTATTAGTACTAAATTTCTTTGTTCCACTAGTTCCTGCTTGATTAGCATTAGCTGATTTTTGACCCTTTTTGCTGACTGAGAACCATCCTCTAGGGCTTGTTTCTCATCATTTAGCAGGCTCCTTGGGTTTCATTTCCTAACAATCTCTAATAAAGTAGCCAACCTTCAAACACTTGAAACATGCATTAGGAAGATTCTTATATGTCAAGGATTGTTTGCCAATGACATTTCCTTCCATGTCTGTGGTTTATAGAAATTTAGGAATTCCTTGAGAGAGGTCCATCTCAATTAGGACTTGTGGAAACCATCTTGGTGTGATGATATTAGTTGGAGGCTGTCCTAAAATTCTTCCTAATGGTGTTCTGCGAGATTTAACAAAAGGCAATAAATTCGTAGGTAGATCAGTGAGCTCCACCCAAATGGGAATTTTCAAGGGCTTATAAGTTATTGGGTTAAAATTAGGCATCCATTTGAGTAGAGTGAGAGGGGCATTTTTAATCATCCATTGACCGATTCCTAGGATATTCAAAGCCATAATTTCTTCCATTTCAAATAAGAAGAAGAAGAAGTTGTTAGGCATGTAGTTGATTTCTACAATTCTGCAATCAATAGCCTCCCAATTATACCAAACACATGCCCTCATGTATTCAGTAGGGGGTCGTAGCCCATGACAGTAACCAACAAAAGCTTTTCTTTCAAATTCATTATTCCATAATCTAAGACTATTAGTAGCCACAGCTACAAGTATTACTACCTCACCTTCGTTGCTTGAAGCTTCTTCACCTTTCTTTCCAGGTTGCGCTTCTCCATTTTTATTCTCTGAGTAACTTGCTTCTTTGTTCATTGCTTTACTTATTTGATTGCGTCGATCTGTGTTGATTGGTTTAAGCATTTTGATGACATTGCTAAGCTCCTCTTTGGATTACAGAATCCACTCTAGCAAGCGGAGCTCCTTCGACGAGGATAAAAAACTAGCGCTTCGTCTTGTCTTTTGTCTACCATGGCAGTGGGGGACCAGTGGGAGGCGGTTTTGGGGGGCGCCTGCATAAATAATGTTTTAAATTAAAAGTAGAAATAATCATCTTGTTCAATCAAGTCTTGGTGTGTTGGTAACACCGTGAAGGTGTGTGAGTGGGGGGCTTGGGTTCAATTTCTAGACAGACCCAAGGGTTTACTTATTTCGAATTTGGGTTTCATTATTTTGCTTTTTTTAAAAGATAATTTCAATTTTTTTTCTAAGGGGCGCTGGTGATGTTTACCGGTGCCTCCTAGTCACGCCTCACAAAAGACAAAACATACCCCAAGTTGTTTATCCTTATCGCGAGCTCCCCGGGAGAGAAATCCTTCATTCATTTGCCACTGCCCGATGCTTCCATTCGCAGCGTTCCAGATGTCCTGTCTAAGAGAGTTGCTCAGAAGGTTGGTGTTATAGAGAGGATTGAAAGAGGTCTTCAGCAACTCTGCAATCCCTAAAGAGGTCTTCAGCAACTCTGTAATCCCTAGCCCTTCCTGGTTGAAGACCACCCCTGTCGAGTTCATCAATCCCCCAAATTGTGGCACATGCAGGGGGATTCCGCCGCTCATGCGATGTTGTGGGAGCACAGATTGTCCGAAAACAGTTTCTCGATTATCTTTCTCTTTAGTCATTCATACTTCCGTTCTATTTTCCCTCCTCTTATGCATTGCCCTTTATTCTTCTGAGTTCTTCTTTCTTCAGCAGTCGTGACGGTGTGTGACTGTGGGGAGCGTTGTCGCTTGAGTTGAGGAAGGAAGGAGTGCTAGCTTTCTCTCGTCTGTGGGTGGAGGGGGGCAACCGGGGCAGGTGGCCTCCAGCTCTCTTTCACTATGTAGCTTCCCAATATTAAATTGTGTGCAATGAAGACTTGGCTTCTTGATCATCCGCAGTCAAAGTATATCAGTAGCGTAAAGTCAGCAGTTTGAAGACAATTGCCCTTTCCACATTCATATTGCATGCAGTATCTCCATATTCATCTTCTTCACGACCAAGTCGTCGATCAGCTTCGCAGTCCCACTCCTTTGAAGAGGCCAATATCGATCAGCTATTTGTCAACCTCTGGAGTCTGCTCTTACAAGAACTTGAACCTCGTGCTCTGTCTGTGCATCGCACTCAGGCTTGAACCAGAGCTGGGAGGGAGTAGGCAGTTGTGTCCGCAACAATCCATGCAGCCAGGTTGGCCCACCCTCGCACTTGATCAGTTCCTACAATAGCTTCTTGGTGACCATCATCATCGGATGCCTCCTTCTCGCACTTCAGTAAGTCGAGCAGAACTTCCTGCTGCTCATTACACACCAGTGTCAACCATCGCAGGTGCCTCCGCCAACACTTCGACATGGCACGTCTTGCCCTGATGATCCGGCTCCTCCCGATCTTTCAGCTCGCCAGTCCTCAGTTGCGTTCCACAGGCAGTTCATAATGACGACTGTAGAGAAGACGCTGCTCTTGGCCCTCCTCTTCTATTCAGCGCTTTCTGCTTCTGCTTGAGGATGCTATCACAATCGACGGACGACTTGAAGAAAATAGAGAGAGAGGCACCTACAGTCGGTACTGTTGCAAGAAGTGCTTTCACGATAGGCTAGGTTCAGCACCCGCTGTACCTTGTGCAATTCTGTGCTTTGCCTTTGGCTCCCAGCCTGCTGATCTCTGTTATACTCTACTATGCTTTGCAGTGCCTTGTGGGCTAGCTTCCTCTCCTCTTCTAAGTCTGCAATGATGGCATATGTTATCTTGCCGTGGTGCTCATACCGGGCGTGCACATTGTAGCTACTAACCAGTTGTTGAATCGCCTCTGGGAAGTGCCTCTGGGAATGACTCCCCTACTGCTGCCAGTAGTAATATTCTGCAAGCCTTCGGCATTTCTTCCGGCTGCCATTAGAATCCGACCACCGCCTCTCAAGCCTGCATCAGATTTTCCTTCTTCGTCTTACAGAATTCAGCTTGTCCTTGTTTTCTTATGGCTTGAGGGACTTCTCCTCTATTCCGATGCAGAGCTTCCCCTCCTCACCCGCTCCTCACCCTCTTCTCTCTTTTTCCACACAGGTGTTATGAACATCCCTGGAAAACCTGCAAGAGTTGAATCATAGCGTCCTCGTATCCAGGCCGAATCCCTTTCATGCAAGGAGTTCCACAATTAATGGCCCTCCAAGCACTGAGTATTGTTCTTCTCCTTCGTAGCTGTCCTCTGCACAAGCATGCAAGCCTCCTTTTCTTCAAAGCTGGATGTAGCCCTACCCCTTCTTTCTCCAACGACATCCTCCCCTTCTTTCATTTGTTTTCAAAAACACACTACAAACCCCATGCTTTTCTCCTTTATACACGCCTTCTCTTCCACCAAAAATCGCACCTATAAGGCAGCTTAGAACGCATCTTCTTATCTTATAATAATTAGACTAACCGCACAAATCAACTTGTTTGCTAATGCATCTTAGGCGTTATGATTTGTAGAAAGTACCTTCTCCCATCCAAAAGATATCAAAAACATATAGGCCACATTCATTATGCTCTTTGATTGTCCAATGCCATCTTTACCATTTGAAATATTAAATCCTTCGTGGACTCAAAAATCCAAACCATAGCAATGCAGGAATCCCATTGTCTTTTCTTTCCAAAGATATGGTGTTAGAGTCCTTCATGCGCATCTTATTTTGCAACCTCATTGAAGAAAGCACAATCAAGCAACACTATCTATACAACCTACGTAACTCAACAATCCAAAACATGCAAAAGTGGTGCTGGCGTTAGTAGGTTCATGAGTACATATGCAGCGTCACAACACCGTATGTAACACATCTTCCAAGTAAATTTCTTCTTACTCATTATATCGAAGAATCTTTGAATGAAGAGCCATAAAGTAACCCATATGTATTATATGAGAAAGGTAAAAACATGGTCTTATTGGATTGTTGACTTACACGAATCATGGTACTACAATGAGAAAGGGTAAGAGCCATGGGATAGCCTGGAAAGGAGATGGCATGTTGGATAGCATGTTGGAAAGGAGACCACTTTCCCTCTTTTCTTTATACTCGTGAATTTTCATCTCCATTGAAGCTTCCTGTTGAGAGTAATCAGGATTTTGAGCCTTTTGCTTACCTCTACACTTTCTTCTCCATACAACTCGACATTTTGGGTAAAACACAGGTGCCCATCTCTCTTTGCATTTTCTCTTGTTTGCTATTTTTTCAATAGGGTTTGATATCATTTCTTACTATTATTATTGTTTTATTATAGAGGTTGTTTTGGGCAAGAGGCAGAGGTACGCATCTCTCTCTTTCTCTCTCTCTCCTCTCTCTCTCTCTCTCTATATATATATATATATATATATTGTTTCTATTTTATGTTGTGTTTTCAATAGAATTTGATGTGGTTCTAATTGTTGTTTTCCTGCAGAGTTTATTTGGAGCAAGAGACAAAGGTGTTAATCTCTCTCTCTATTTGGTTTTCTTTTTGCTGATATCTTTTCAATACAACATGATGTTAGTTCTAACCCTTGTTGTTGTTTTATTGCAGAGATAATTTTGGGTGACATTGCATAAGTGCTCATCTCTCTCTCCCTCTCTCTTTCTCTCTCTATGTTTTCTATTTTCTATTGTTTTTTCAGTATACCTTCATGTAAATACTAACTCTTGCTATTGTCTTTTGCAGAGATCAATTTGGGCAAGATTGGATAGGTGCTCATTTCTTTCTCTCTCCTATGTACTCACACACTCTCTCTTTCTTCCTCTCTGCATTATCCCTTTTCTACCATATTTACAATAGGGTTTGATGCTAGTTCTAACTTAAGGATCAATCGTTGTTGTAGCACTTAACACAAGGTAGAGTAGAGATTTTGTAGCTCAATTTGCAGGTAATTTTACCGTATTTTGTGGTGCCAAAATAATTTGTTCATTTAATTAGTGACTTTTATGTTTGATGGAATTGATGTTTTTTTATGTCCACCATTTGCAATGGGTTTTGATCATCAACAATTCAATCTTATATTCAACAGACCAGCTTATAGGTAAATTTGTCTTTTTTTGTATTGCTTCTGTTCATTTAGTTATCTAGATATTTTTTGTTAAAAGGGATTCATGTAAGTCTTTTTATTAAAAGGGATTCATGCATCTATTTTTTTGTGCATGCAAGTATTGTACAAGGTTTAGGTGAAGCACATAATTCTCGATTGACTATTTTGATGTGGTGAGTGATTCCTTTGTGCTGGATGATATGGATATGATGGAAGTTGATGGTTCAGAAATCCTCTGCTTTATTGGTCCTATGTGTCCATTCGGATCTCCATGCCAATTGGCAATGATCCATGAAACTCTTGTATCAAATCATCCATATAGCGCACAATGTGTTGAGTCTTAGAATATCTCAGTGTCAATCTAATGTGTCTATTAAGATTTGCATGCCATGTGTTTGCTATCCTTGTAACAACTACTCTATAATACCCACATTTCATACAATGTATTGAGTCAAATCAGACTCCTATTCATTATAATAAAATTTATTTTGGCAAAATTCTCTGAGTATTCTTGTGCTATTCTTTTCATTATATTTGATGTAAATGGTATTATTAAAGTGATACCTTGAAACTGAATCTATACTTTGTGTTGATGTATATATCCACATGCATTTCGATATCGATGTTTGTGTATGTTTACAAAAGTGTAAGCATCTCTTAATGTCATGTTGATTTGTATGGCATATTGGTGATTACTAGATAGACTTAAAATGCTTATTATTTAGAGGTTAATACATACTTCTTTACATCTAATATGTAGGTTATAATGCCTAAGAGAAGAACAAGCATTCTCTCGATAGAAGTACACAACAGAAAAGATGAAGAAGGAAATTGGATCACTGATACATATCATTGCTCGTCTTGGGTACATATGCGTCCAAGTATGAAGGGAGATTTTTGGGTGAAAGCATCTGCAATTGCATATGTATCAAAGCATTGGAAGGGTAAAATTTTAGCTCTCAGACAAAGGAATGTTGATTCTCACCTTGTAACAGAGGCATTTGTACAACATGTATTCATGCAAAAACAAATACATATTGCACCCACTGTGCCCTTTCAACGAAACATTACGAACAGTAAGTATTTGCAACTCATTGAGAATGAGAAATTTCATGATATCTATGTAACTACTTGTCTCGTATTTATAGAAGTATACCCTTCGTATTGCTATGAGTGGCAAAACATTGAGAGTTTCACAGGTTCTTTTAAGTGTTACCACCTCGAAATTGGTAGATT
The DNA here is from genome assembly GCF_053477565.2 of Lygodium microphyllum. Classification (NCBI taxonomy): domain Eukaryota; kingdom Viridiplantae; phylum Streptophyta; class Polypodiopsida; order Schizaeales; family Lygodiaceae; genus Lygodium; species Lygodium microphyllum. The sequence goes on along the minus strand of NC_141152.1, from coordinate 25,706,899 downwards.
GCTCTTTGACGGGCATACAACTAAGCAACTCGCAGAGGACCTTGGTTTTTTCTATGATTCCAAGTGCATATTGCCCAAGGAGGGTTGAGAATATAGAACCCTTGAGTCTATGCACATATCGAATCTCAATAGCATAGAATGGCCATTGTTGTGTAGTAGCGACATTTTACACATGTGACGTAGCAAAAAAATTTCAGCAGACATATTGAATTCTATAAAGCCAAGCATCGGCTCAAAGAATGTACATCTAAGCTGGTTCATATCAATTGCAATTTTTGCACACATGTTCAAGGAATGTAAGGATTTAAGACGTACCAAAAGCACGTACGTCATAAAAAGTGCATCAAAGGATTATGTGACAAGGATTCTAGGAAAAACTTGGATATAAAAAAAGACTCACAGTCTTGACACAGTGGAGTGTCGAGTCACAACAAGGGACATGGCTTTTATATAAATTTTTCTCTCTTAGTTGACTATTATCTTGCTTTGGGATGAATCGGCTAACTTTTATTTCCGATTACAGGTACTTTGTCAAATGATAGACTTTATGCCTAACGTTCAAGTATCATAGATGGAGAATGCTCAAGGATAAATGGTTGTGTCTTGATCAAGACATGCGTGAAAGTGCAATTGTGAATGTTACTGTCATTTGTGAGGGCCGCAAGCCCTAAGTGTTACAAATGGAGGATGATTGGCCCTTGAGTATAATGCGCCAGAAAATTACAATGTTAATGCAAAATCCACTTGTTAGCTTCTATTTTAAACTAGCTAGATGGTAGGAAAATTTGAAGCCGAGCCGAGGATACTATTACCAGTGGAAAGTGTGTGGCTCCACATATTTTAGAAATTGTAGAGTCTCCTTAAAAATCAAAACACCACAAGTTGTAATATCCAATACCTATAAATTTTTGGTTTTTTTTTGCCAATAGAATATTGTCACTTGCAATATTTTATCGCTTGCAAACTTACAATATTTAAAAATTATGATACTTATGTAAAATCATACACTTCTTACACACTTTTCATATCAACACATTTACATATGCATGTAAAATTTACAAAGTTGTAAGTAAAGCCATAACTAAATATCATATGCGAACAGCCCTCAATGGTTTAAAACTTAAGGTTTTTAAGGTAGAACTAGTTTAGTTCATGTTTCATTGTTTCATTTCACATTTTCTCTCTTCATCTCTTTATATCCACCACATCCCTCCTACCTGCTACGATGGATGCTCACGCACACTTTGATGAGTGGATCCATGAGACTATCTTTGCTAGCCAACCTTGAAAGCATACTCTCATCGCTGGATCCCCCCTTCAGGTTTTGGAAGATTTTGTGAGCACCATTGCTACCTGCACAGACTTCATCAAGGGATTTGACATGACTTGGGTGGCTCTGGAACAACTCATGGTATTTCAGGCAAGGAAAAATCACCAAAAAGTTGTAAATAGGCGTCTGCTCATCCATGTGGATCCTTCGCACAGAGTATGCACTATTCCCATGGGTAATGCACCAAGTACAGTACCTTTGGATCTCGTGGAGTGTGATTGCGTATTGGCAATTTACCTCCTTGCATTGGATACACACCCCAAGGGAAGGAGAGAGATGGCAATACAACTCCACAGGTTGTTGCTATCACATACACAGGAGAATAATCGATTGAAGAGCTCATAAATGTTGAAGAAGAACATCAAGTGGTGGCAGAGAAAGGGTTGGCTCTCATGGTGCCATCTTCTTCAGAAAAGCCACAAGTCGACAAACACAACCTTGCCTCCTTGACACCCATTGAAATAAATGGTGTACAATACTTGTTTCTATCAAATGTGTTGCAATACTTAGAAATGAAGGAATAAGAGTTGTTTTCCATCCTAATCGGGGATTCGATGGAAGACCTGATCGATTATGATTACATGGATGTGCATCCGATGATGGTAGAGATTAGAAGATATGATGGTACAAGCTTAGATATAGTGATTGCCATCATAGCAGCACATGACAATATTACCTCAGTTGAAGAAGATTACCTTGTGTTGAATGTTGACTTTGAAGCACTGCAGCATGATTTGTTCGGACCAAGGCCCTAGCTTCCTACTAAGGAGTTTGTAGATCACTCTACCGAAAGAGGTGCCTTGTTGACACACAAGGAGATGAAGATACAAGATGATCTAAAGAATGTGAGATTTCTAACTACCATATATTTTTATGCAACAAAACTAGATGATAGGGTGCATCGCGTCTCTTGGAGTCCATCGATGAAATCTTGGCAAAAAATTATGCCTACAGCTGCCTTGAAGTTTGGCATGGGACTAGACGCCAAACTTTGGACAGGGCAACTGGAGAATGTGAGATTTTTAACTACCATATATTTTTATGTGACGAAACTCGACAATAGGGTGTGTTAGGTCCCCCAGAGTCCACCGATGAAATCTTGGCAAAACATGATGCATGCAGCTGCCTTGTCCGAAGTCTGGCACAGGCTGCAAGCATCATTTTTTGCCAAGATTTCATCGGTGAACTCTAGGGGACCCAATGCACACTACCATAAGTTTTGTCGTTTTCTGATAACTCTAGGTTAGTTGCTAAATATATTGTTTGATTTGACTTTGTCATTCAAGACATATTGTATATAGATGAGTTTGCATCAAGGCAAGGAGGAGCTCAGCATGTGGATCAACGAAAGGATTTAACTCTGAAGAAGTACATTGGCAACCTTGTTGCAGACTTGGTGGTCTTCCATAAGAAGTGCTCACCACGAGGGCAAGAAATAATCATGAAAATTTGAGCTTTGACCAAGTTTGGACCTTTTCAAGCGATACATGCGACATCTAGCTTGGAGAAGGTGGTGCTAATAATCAAGCGGTCAAAGCTTCTTTACTTGTTTGACCAAACGTGTGGTGGAGCAATGTGTGTGCTTGCTATATTAGGTGATCTTGCTAAAGTGTCAGATCCGCTTCTCCTGGAGAAAGAGCTAAAGGGGAAGTGCATCATTTTTAAAGCAAAGAAGGGACTTATATTTTCATCAAAAGCTGGCCCCTCCTCTCCACCAATGGAAAAGCCAAGGAACAATTGAGAGTTTTTGTTGGCTATCAACTTTTTGTATTTGCCATCACTATCAGTCATCGCATGTATTTTTCTTGATGAATATAAGATATTTTACTTTGTCTCTATAAATAAATATTTATTGAATAAATGTGTGATTCGTATAAGTGTGATGATAATATGTGGTACGCGAATGATGCATACACATATGTTAACATAATTCAATGTGTAGTACTGCACTTGTGATTGCGCATAAGCAATAACGTAACTTGTATCCGTACGTATTCCTACTTTCGATGTATTTGTATGTTTTAAAAAAATTAAGAGTCGTGCATTTCAAGAAACAAAATAAAATAACTTTACTCAATTATTTGAATTCAGTACACATCGCATGAGATATTATATATACATAAATAAATATTTTAATGTGGCAGAGTATATAATTTTTTTTGGCCTTCCAAGATACTATGGTGCTATAACACTCATTACAAAACCTTGCATCACTAATCTCATAACCTATGGAGGAGTCCCCTTACCGTGTCAAAGCCGAATGATAAAGTTCATGTCTTTATCTGTGATTGTAACATACTTTGCATGGATGGTCGCAAGCTGTGTATCATCAAACAAGTCGATGAGAAAGCCCTCTGTAGCTATTTGTAGGGCCTCTATAGCTACAGCAGTCCACTTTCTTGCTGGTGGGCCATCCCACACTTGCGCCCAAAATCTTCCCATCCCTTTCAACTCCAAGTCTTGCATGACATCCCGAACAACCTTATGAAAAGAACTTTTTGAGATGAGAAGCTTGTATCCTCGTTGGATTCTCCTTATCTCCTGAAGGGCGATAGTGCTCGGTTTCTATCTCCTCTTCTTCTGTGGTGGTCCTTGTGCTCTATGGGAAGCACCTGATGTTGCATTAGAGGAAGCTCCACCTTGTGCTCTAGGTGGCGGGCCTTAGCGTGAGGTCTTCCCAAGACCGAAACAGCAATATGTTTGCTTAGTGCATGCCATGCAAGCTCGAGGAGGGAAAGATGGAGAAGAGACAGAGATTGGAGGTGTGAGAATGGAGGAAGCAAGGAAAGCAAGATGTGAAAATGAGAAGAAGAATGAACTTTTAACCCATTTTAATCCCAAAACCAGGTTAATGCAACTTCATACACACTGTCCATCATGTGATCGTAAATCCATAACCTTGTATCGAAATACAATGAACCTTCACACACGCGCTTGTTAGGTAGCCAAGAGCCCTTTTTTTGGGGAAAAAAATGCATGTAGACCCCTGGTCGTAGGAAAGTGGCTCCAGATGCCAGACTTTAGACCAAGGGTCTACATGTATTTTTTTCCAAATAATAATAATTTGAACTCTTGGCCACCTAACGAGTGTGCGTGTGAAGTTTTGTTGTATTCTGATAAATTTTAGTATTTTAAAAATTATCCCACACCAAAATTATGGATGGATTGATAATCAAGGAATCAACATTGAGACAACTGGCTCTTAGAAACTTCGCACCACATAGACTATACATAGGCATTAGGAGTAAAGTCTGCAACAAGAAATGGCAATTTTTTGCATATTTTTCCTATTAAAATTGACAATGCTAACAAAGACTGTAAGTAAGAATTGAAAATACAGCAAAGATGCACAGTCAAAGTTGAGAGCAAGTGTTGAGAGTGGAAAAAGATTGAATTTTTAATTGATTTTTCTTGTTTTTGAGATCTAAATGATTGATTTTGATGGATTTAGAAGTGATGTATGGTTGTTAATGGATGTGTTTGAGAGTATTTTTAGGGACAGTTTCCTACTCCTATCCCCAAATACAAACAGTGCCGCAGTATAGTACACCTAATCCACTGTGGTCACCGCAGATGAGAGTGCCTCAAATGATGGTTCAACCACAATAATAGTGGCCTCAAACAGTTCCTCCAATGGCGACTCAACAACAGTGGAACCCTACCAACTGGAATCGACAATCCCAAGTCTCAACAGGAGCTCTGAATCAGAACCAGAACAGAGGACTCTCTGGATCAACCTAACTAGTATATGCAGTAATTACAGAAGCTTCCCAAAACCCTACTACAAGTACTTCAGGAGGTAAAAATCTAAAGGACCACTTATCCAACTCAGTTGCAAGTATCAAGAAAGAGTTTATGGATGTGATTATAGAACAACTACAGACGCTGAAGGTGAATACCGCTAATATATCCACCCCTATGAGAGCTGGGAGAGATGTGATGCGCTCTAATACATGGTGCAAAAAGTGTCATCAAGCGGGACATTTAGCCACTAAATGTACTCGAAAACCAACCATTCCTAGAGCCTTCTGTTCCTAATGTTTACGGAAGAACCATACAAAGGTTATTTGCTCTCTGAAAGAGATGCATGAACGAAGACAGAAAGATGAAAATGCAAGATTCAACTTGCTAGAATCCAAAATGACAACACAAGATATTGGACCAAAGCCTAGGGAATTTGGTCCTAATTTCAGTCCAAGGAGGTTTCTCTCTCAAAGTTACAGAGGACGAGAGTCTGGTGGTGGTTAAAGATTAGAAGTGAAATGTTATAGGTGTGGAGAAAAGGGTCATATCTCCCCAAATTGTCCAAACCCTAGACGATCTGTGGATTACAAGCCCTTATGCAGTCGATGCAAAGGAGAAGGCCACACTGTAAACGACTGTCCAAGTCTAGCCCCTGTAAAGGCCAATGCCACTGATAGCCAACAAAAGGCATAAGAGCCTACTTCCAATTTGGTAGAGTTGGAAGTTGCCGCTATCATGCGCACCAAGAAGAAGGAACCACTCGTTCAGAACAAAAAAAATTCTCCTGCTAAGATTGTGAAGTTCAACCTGTCAATAGAGGGACATAGCAGTACAGGACAGAAGAGTGCAATACAGAGCACTGGAGTGCCACAGAGAATCACAGAGACAATCCCAAAAACATGACCAGAGGTCCAGGAGATATATGATATAGAAGCACCTCTAGAAATAGAGGAAGTGCCGATGCTGCCATTGCTAGAAGAAAAAGGAAAGATGAAAATGGGTGTAGCCCCATTCCCTAGTAGGCTGAAGAAGCCCGTGGATTCTATCAAAGAATATGACTTGTTGAAAGACCTAGATACTTTTAAATCAAACTTAACATTCTGACAGTTGATGTTGTCTCCCAGCTGCCAAAAAAAATTCAAAAGCATCTTGACAAGAAGATTGGACTAAGGATTGCTCCTTCAACAACGACCAAGACCAATAAGGCCCCGGAGCCTGTAAAGGAAGTAGATGTGGCTAACACCTTCCTGGATCCTGGAACCCCAGAGATTAGTGTACGGATAGAAGGATGCTTTATTTCAGATGCATTGATTGATCGAGGCTCATCAGTAAACATAATGACGAATGTGACAATGAAGGACTTAGGATTGCAAGGAATTCAACCTACAAAATGGCTTATCAAATTGGCAAACCAAAGCAAAATTAAACCGTTGGGCATCCTCTCATACGTAAAAACAACCCTTGCAAGAAAAGATCTATCTGGTGGTCAAGCTAAATTCTTATGGGACCTCATACCCTCTGTTGTTGGGAAGACCTTGGCTTTTTGAAGTGAGAGCCAGGACGGACTAGTTCAAAGGAACCCTAACCCTAGGCAGAGGACCCAACAAAGTGGTGTTGAAATTGTATGGATCGCAAAAAGGCAATGGATCCACATCCATCGAAGTCATAACTGACTCCTTCAATGAGGTAACATATGGTACATCAGGAGATGAAGAGGCTGCTAAACAGATCTTTCCCAAGAAAACAAATCTTTCCCAAGAAAAAGAGGCACAGTCCCTAACAGTGGGCACTGTAAGCCAATTACCAAGGGAAGCAAAGTCCTTGTCCATGGGAGAATACCTCCTGCCTCAACTAGAATTGACTTCTGAAATCACCTCTAACAGTGAAATAGAAGCATGGATATACTATTCTCCCTGTTACATGGCAGTTGCAGAGATAATAACAGAGATAGAGCCAGAGATGAAAGCAGAAGTAGAAGCAGATGCAGAGGCAGAAGATCTGTTCTTCTCCTATAGAGCCTCTACAGAAGCAGAGACAAAGCCTCCAAAGGAAGAGGATGAAAATGATGATGAAGAAAATGAAGCAGGATATGAAAGTGCAGATGAAGAATTTCCTCTGATAGCGGATGATCTTGTTGATGGCCCTACAGAGACCTCAGAGACCGAAGATCTCGGGGTGTTGAAGGGAATGACCATGGTTCCATTTGGGTTGACCAATGGACCACAAACTATGCAGAATCTGCATAAGCAATGGATTAAAGGCATAAAAATTTAGTTCACCAGTGGCTCCTGTCGCCCTGACCATTCATTCTGGAGGAACGATGATGATGATGCCCCCTGTCAATAGAAGTCAGAGCCATTAGAGCCACAGCTTCTAGAAGATCCGTGCTATATGACATTCCTAGACGCATCCTCTAAAGATGAATCCCTAAGTCCAAAAGAAATCACAACTCACACAGAAGCAAATAAAGCTTTGATACATTTCCAGCAATTTCAACAGACAAATGAGTCATCTGTTCAAAAGGAGGACACTAGTTCTAGTGGAACATCAGACGAGGATACGACTCCCTTGAAAGAGTCAGACCTCTATCCAGAAGCAATCCATGGGACATTTATCCGTGAAGTGGAAGGTGAAAGACAAGTAACGTTCTTGGATACTGACGGTACTGAACATCACCTGAAAGTGGGTCTCAATCTTCCAGAAGAAGAACTAGTGGTCCTGCGGGATTTACTAAAGGAGAACTTAGATGTGTTTGCTTGGTCATATAAAGATCTAAAGGGGATTGATCCCACAGTATGCCAACATCACATTGACCTAGAGCTTGATGCCAAACCTATAAGGCAAAGGCAAAGGCGTAAGGTTGAATTATTAAAGCTTCTTGAGGCCGAGTTCATTTATCCCATGGCTAATAGTGAATGGGTTTCCCCCATTGTGGTAGTACCCAAGAAGAATGGAAAACTTCAAATATGTGTGGACTTTCAGAAGCTCAATTCAAAGACGAAGAAGGATCATTTCCCTATCCCTTTCACAAACCAATTGTTGGACACAATGGTAGGCCATGAGCTCTATTCCCTCTTGGATGGGTTCAGCGGATATAACCAAGTCCAAATTGCATAAGAGGACCAATCCAAAACAACCTTCACCACAAAATGGGGGACCTATGCCTATAGAGTGATGCCATTTGGGCTCTGTAATGCTCCTGTCACCTTCCAACGAGTAATGATGGTTGCCTTCTAGAATCATCTTCATGATTTCATTGAGGTATATCTTGATTACTTTTGTGTCTATAGCTTAATACGAGAGCATTGGGGACACCTAGAGCAATGTTTTGACAGATGCCAAGAGTATGGGATTTATCTCAACCCCAACAAATGTGTCTTTGGGGTCTCATCGGGAGTTCTTTTGGGCCATATTTTCTTTGCATAGGGGATTGCAACAGACTCGACAAATATTGATAAGATTGCCGCCTTGACAGCACCAACAAACCTCAATCAATTGAGAGGATTTTTTGGCCATGTGGGCTATTACACAAGATTTATTGCACATTTTGCAACTAAGGCAACCCCTTCGCACAAGCTCCTAAGGAAAGATGCGGATTTTATTTGGACTGGTGACTATGAAGAAGCCTTTAACACCCTAAAACAGTGCCTTATCCAAGCACCTATCTTACAGCCTCCTGAATGGACGAAGGAGTTCCATGTGCACATAGATGCATCAGTTGAAGGGCTAGGTGTTGTCCTATGTCAAAAGGGCCCTCTAAATTAGAGCAACCAATATATTATGCAAGCCGGAAGGTCACTAATAGGGAACGGAACTATACATTGACAGAGCTTGAGTGCTTGGCAATGGTGTTTGCACTGGAGAAGTTTCGACACTATCTACTGTCAACACATTTCAAGTTCTACGTGGATCATGAAGCCCTGTCCTTCTTGATGAACAAAGTAGATGTTAAAGGACGACTAATGAGATGTTTGCTCCTATTCTAGGAGTTTGATTTTGAAGTGGTCACTAAGCTTGGCCATTCCCATGTCCTAGCCGATCATCTATCACGGATCCCTCAAACTGCAGAAGAGGAACAGGATGGTCCAAACCTTCCTGATGCTTCCTTGTTTCTAGTTGAAACAAATTTTCCTTGGTATGCAAACATAGCCAACCTCCTGGCAACTCAACAATATCCTCCTAGCATCTCAAACCGTGAGAAGAAGAAGCTTCTGTTAGAATCAGTCCCCTACACCTTGCTAGGCGGTGCACTGTTCAAGAGAGGCAAAGATGAAGTAGTGCGAAGATGTGTTGCAGGGGATGAAATTGTCATAGTATTGAAATCATGCCATGACGAACCATGTGGTGGACACTTCATAGGAGAAGTGATAGCCAAGAAGGCTCTGTTAGCAGGATACTGGTGGCCTAACCTCCACAAGGATGCACATGAGTACTGCAAGAGATGTGATGCTTGTCAGCAAATAGGGAAACCCACCAAAACAAGTGCCATGCCACTGCAACCCATTCTTCCCCTAAAGTCGTTCGAGAAGTGGTGGATTGATTTTATGGGTCCCATTTATCCACCCACTGGACGGAAGTAGAACATATACATCTTAGTATGTACGGATTATGTCACAAAGTGGTGTGAAGCTAAATCCCTAATGCAGGACGATGGTAACAGCGTAGCCTTGTTCATGTACGAGAATATTATCATCCGTTTTGGCAGTCCCCTCGAGTTGGTAAGTAACAGAGGTACTCATTTTCTTAAAAAAATCATGGAGGAGCTGACAGAGTTGTATAAGATCTGCCATCGCAAGTCCAATCCCTATTACCCGAGAGCCAATGGCCAAGTTGAAGTCATCAATCGCATCCTTTGCTCGATCCTGACAATAACGATTGCCGCACTTGTTGTCAATCCTAATGGCTTTGTTCAGGTGCAGACCGTTAATGCCTCTGATGATCCTTTCCTGATCAATGGCTATCGTCTGAAGAAGTACTTTCCTCCCTGGGGACCTTGACAATCACAGTCGACCTACCCTCTCCCTTTTGGGCATCGCACTATCCTTCTCTTCGTGCTTCTAATAGCCCTTATGATTCTCCTCATGAGGCGGTCTCGTTCTGCTAGCCCCTCACAGATACCTCTCAACCCGACCTTGTTCTCTTCTCATCTGATCCAACAATGGTGGCGAGGTTGGTCCTGATACATGGTATTTCTACCATTCTCTTTATTTTTAAAAAAACCAAAAAATAATCCAAAAAAAAAAACTATTATGGGAGAAAAGGAAGAAATTCCAAGTCATAGCAGGCCTCGTTCCAAAAAAAAAAGGTGGAAACACCCTTGGGCGGGAAGCTGACTATGGAAAAGGTGGTAACACCCTGCAATTCAGGATAGTTGACTCATCAACAGTACCCTTGTAGCAAGTAATTTGAAGCCACCTCCCTTGGTGCATTGTTTCTGCAATATCAGTCCGTCTGTCCTTCTTAACAGACGACCTTTCTTACAAATCATTGAAGTACGAGACTTGTTGGCTACCTCCCTAGATACGCCTCGTCTTCAAGATCTTGATGACAACAACAGTCGACATAATCTTCATTACCAACCTCCTAAGTGATGTGAGCTTTCATCCTAACAGGATGGGAACGTGAGTATGGGCTGCCCTCTGTATCTATCAGCGAGTGAGATAGAGGGTGGGGTGAGTGACCAGTCTTTCCCTTCAAATCAAATGAGAGGTGAGATGTGTGAATGGAGTGTTGCATGCATAGGATGGGCCTCTTAATGCACAACGCACGATCTGTTCCTGTGCACTGCACCATAAGGCTCCATGGCCTTCCTTCTTGCACTATATGCCGGCACAGGGTGGAATGCACTGTTGTACCATCCAAAGCACACAAGAAGGCATACAACCTCTGCACAAGTGACAATGAGGATTGCATCAATGGGTTTCAAGAATGGGTTGCCCTCTGTATCTTTCAACAGAGCGTGAGATAGAGGGTGGGCTGAGTGTTGCGGATGTTTCTTTAATCAAGTATTGAGAGGTGAGGATTGAGGGACGTTATGACAATTGGAGTCCAATGCGTTCCCATTTTTCTCTACACCCACGGGATGGGTCTCTACCATCAGCACAGGACACGTCACTCTGTTCTGTACACTGCACTACAAGGCTCCCTGGCCTTCCTGCTTGTACTTATGCCAGATGGATTGGATGCACTATTGCACCATCAATTGTGCACCCTGGCATACTCCCTCTGTACTACCCCCTTGTCGATTCCTAAACCGGATGTGAGATCTTGGTTTCCATCAATATTCACTCGAGTGATGTAAGTTATGGAGCGAGTGACTGTTCTTTCATCCCTCTTGAGTGCCAGTGAGTTGAGTGACTATCCTTCGTCAACGACACCTCCCCTGACGGGCTTCATCAAACCGCTACCCCCCTAGGTGCTGCTCCATGGTCTCTACCATGCTGGCTGAATGCTGGAGCGAGCCGCGGTACTTTTCTTACAACCGACTCCAACCCTTCTGTAGTAGTGAGGGTTCCTTTGACCATACGAGAAACGGGCCAAGTGTTTCTAACCCTACTTTTATGTTTGTAAGTGTACATTATGTTTTAAGTGTGGGGACGCCAGAGTTCAGTCGGTTGACGAGTCCTAAGTTATATTGCTGCATCTAACCCTGCACGGTAAGATCTTAAGTGTGGGGACGCGTCCCTACGCATCTGTTCTGCATATTATCATGGAAATATATCTACCCACCTCCAAATATGAAAATTCTTTTTTTATGTTCTGATGGGGTACCTTCCCCACCCATTTGTTCTATTTCACCTTGTCCTCGGGGTTATTCCTTGTCTGTTTTCCTTTATCTTTTTTTTTTTGCTATTTTTCCATGTGAATGCACCCTACATTCACTAAGACTCACATCCAACCTTATAGCCTCGTTCGTCTCTTCAAACTGGCCGTTTTTCCTTTTTATACACCCTTGTTCCGACTTATGGTTCGTCCGCTATCCCATTTTGAACATTTTTATGTTTTTCCATGTGAACGCATCCTACGTTCACTAGACCTGATATCTAATGTCATGATCCATTTTGTACCTTTGACTGCCACACTTTTCCTTTTTACATCCCCTTGTTTCGACTTATCATTTTTGAGTTATTAATTTTTGAAGCCATTCCCGCTCATTGGATATATTTCCATGTGAACGCATCCTTCTTGCTTTAAAACAATAATCTAACATACCAGCCCTGTCCTACGCCTTCCTGTGGACACATTTCCTTTTTACACCCTATCCTTTCACTGTACAGGTTGTCTGTTATTAATTTTTGCGAGTTTTCGTGTCTTTTTTGTACATTGTTTTGCTCTTTTTTCATGTGAACCTGCCCTACTCTTTTCGGAATTCCATTCTGACTAGATGGCCTTGACCGGCCACCCTTCCTGCATAATTTCTCTTTTTTCTCTGCCTTGTTTTGCCATCTGGATTTTTTGTTATTAATTTTCATTGGTGTTTTTTTTAGAGCCATTTTCTTGTTTCTTCCATGCAAACGCCTTCTAACCCCATCGGAACTGCGATTTGATGTGATAGCCCTGATGATTATATTTCTCTGGACATTTTGCATTTTGGGGATGAACAGGGGCCAGGTGTACACAAATGATGGGATTAGTTTAATTGAAATCCCCAACCTCCATATCAGACTATAAGCGAAAATGATCCATGCATTATTCTCTAGCCAAAGGTACAATGCTTTGATGAGAAGGATCAAAGTACCATTTTTGGAGAGCCTTATAGCTATATCCTTGGATGAATCCAGTGGAATAGCTATATGCATAAGACCATCAAGTTCTCAACAAAAGCACAAGCCACAGGCTCTAGAGTGTCAAGAATCGCATGGTGGGGGGACTTGCTCAAGATACTGCGCCGAACACACAACACAAAATGCACAAGGAGAAGCTCACTCAAGAGACAAGAAGAGAGATGCAGGCCAAAACGTTTTCTTGCTGGTTTCTTCTTCTTCTTCCACACACTTTACAATGTACACAAAGTATAGATAAGATACAACATAAAGGAAAGTGGCCTACTAAGTCAAAGAATGCATAACTAACTACACTAGTCGAATGGCGCTATAACTATGCCAGCTGTAAATAGGTGTAACAACTTGAATATAATAAGTAATGAGTCAGTGGCCATGTGAGAGTCATAATGACCACCGATGTGCTAAGTGTAGACGTGTGGACCCATCTAACCAGGCGGTCCATCATTAATGTCCGCATGTGTTGAGCTTGTCATCTCAACACTCCCCCTCAAGCTCAACTGCATCTCTGCAACTCCAAGTAAGCTTCGAAACTTTTGAAGCTTCTCTATACCCAATGCCTTTGTGAAGATGTCAGCTATCTGATCCTGTGTGCTGACATACACCAAGTCAATCTCACCTGCTAGTACTTTCTCTCTCACAAAGTGGTAGTGTACCTCAATATGATTTGTCCTGGCATGGAACACAGGGTTCCTAGCCAACTGTATACTGCTCATGTTGTCACAATAAATGACAACTAGACCTTCCACCTGCACATCTAAATCAGCCAATAACTTTTGTAGCCATACTACCTCACATGCTGCAACAGCAGCACCTCTATACTCAACCTCCTCTGTACTCGACAAAGCAACTGTAGGTTGCTTTTTGCTGCTCCAAGTAACTGGTACACTACCAAGAGAGAACATGTATCGGCCGGTAGATCTTCTATCAAACATACTACCAGCCCAATCTGCATCTGTGTATCCAAACATCTGTACATTTGTACCTACCTCATAGAAAAGTCCATAATGTAATGTGGACTTCACATATCTCAATCTTGCATAAATTGACTCACCAGACCAACAACGTAGCTCAAGTCTGGCCTTGTAAGGGTCATATAGATCAAACTCCCCACTATCCTCCTGAACATAGTAGGGTCTTCTATCTCATCCCCAACATTAGCACTCAGCTTTACATTCTGCTCCAATGGGACTGAAAGTGATTTGCATGCTGTCATACCATACTTGGACAACATATCCAAGCCATACTGTCTTTGGGACAGCCATATACCATCATCACATCTGATCACCTCAATGCCAAGGAAGTACCTTAGCTCACCTAAATCCTTCATCTCAAACTTCTTCTTAAAAAAGTCATTGACTTCAGCATTCCCACTATCACTATCACCTGTAATAATCAAGTCATCCACATAGATGACTATGATGACCAAACCTACATCTCCCTTTCTCACATAAAGTGAGTGATCAGCATCAAAAACATAAAAGTCAATATTGACAAGATACTCTTTGATCTTGTCAGACCATGCTCTAGGTGCTTGCTTGAGCCCATAGAGCGCCTTCTTCAACCTGCACACATACGTGGGATGCTCTAAATCTTCATAACCTGCTAGTTGATCCATATACACTTCTTCCTGCAAATCACCATGCAAGAAGGCATTCCTCACATCCATTTGCTGCAACCTCCAACCTTTGGCTGCTGCCAAAGCAATCACATATCTGACAGTTGCCATCCTAGCAACAGGACTGAAGGTTTCTTCATAATCTATGCCATATGTCTGAGCATAGCCTTTTGCAACCAGCCTAGCTTTGTACCTACTAATAGAACCATCTGCATTGTGCTTAATCTTATAAACCCACTTACATCCAATAGCTTTCTTTCCCTTCGGCAATGATACTAGATCCCAAGTCTTATTGGCCTCTAATGCGGCCATCTCCTCATCCATTGCTGCATCCCAATGAGCATGACCAACAACCTCCTCAAAACATGTGGGCTCAACATCCTCAACTAGTTTCACCATATAAGCATAATGGTGAGCTACATAACCTTCAAAACCAAATCCTTTAACAGGGTATCTGACCCTCCTAGATCTGCGTACCACCGGATCACTCAATGGAGCCTTTACATTACTATGAGCTCTCTGTACACCTGGTGTCCTGACAAAAGGAATACCAAGCTCATCATCCAAGCTCTCTGAGCCACTGGAGTCTCCATCAAGAACTGCATCAATGCCATCTGACACTTTATTCTTTCCTTTGTCTTTACCTGTAGTGCTACTAGATGCACCTGAAGATGTAGAGGTACTCCTTAGTCTCCCAAACCAAGGACTACCAGATGATGTCTCTGGTCCACTAAGAGTCTGTGATTCTTACTTTTCAACCTGCACATGAGTGTCATGATCATCATCATCATCATCCAATGCGTCACCACTAGATGCATACCAACTGCTCATTTCATCAAAGATTACATCCCTGCTCACTCTGAACTTACATGTGACAGGGTTATAACAGCGATACCCTTTCTGCTCTAAAGAGTATCCAATAAAAACACATTTTTTTGCCTTTGGATCAAGCTTCTTCCATAGCTCATCTGACACATGAATGTATGCAACACAGCCAAATACGTTCAAGTGCGATACATCAGGCTTCTTGCCAGTAAAGCATTCTTCAGGAGTGATCCCATGAACTGCAGCTGTGGGAGTTATGTTCATAATATAAATAGTAGTATGAACAGCCTCAGACCAAAAATGCTTAGGCATATTCTTTTTAGCCATCAAGGCGCATGCAACTTCTGCAATATGCCTGTTTTTCCTTTCTGTAACCCCATTTTGCTGTGGGGTATATCTGCATGTGAACTGTCTCTTTATCCCATGAGACCTCAGAAAATCACTTAACTCATTCAAGAGGTACTCTCCCCCTCCATCTTACCTCAAGCACTTTACTTTCAAGCCTGTTTCTCTTTCAATTGCAGCCTTGAAAGTTCTAAAATGCTCAAACGCTTCACTCTTTTCCTTTATAAAATATACCCACAGCTTTCTAGAACAATCATCAATGAATGTGACAAAGTATGAACTGCCTCCAAGAGATACATTTTGTGTAGGCCCCCAAATGTCTGTATGCACAACATCAAGGATATTTCAGCTTACATCTCTGTCATGTGAAAAGGGTTGTCTTGCATGCTTACCAAACTGATATGCTTCGCATACCTTATGAAATTCTGCAACTCCAAATGTAGGCAAACCTGTAACCCACCCTTTGGACTGCATTAATTTCAGCCTTTGTACATTTGCATGTCCAATGCGTTTGTGCCAAATTTCAATATCTGCAACAACACCTTTTCATTTAGCATACATAGCAACATTCATAGTAGGAATTCCAGCATTCAGAGTAAACATACGTCCAACTCTACTTCCCTTTGCTACCAATCTGCACTTGTCATTGAAGTCTTCTACAAAGTAGCCCTTTGCATTAAATCTGACTTGCAGCCCTTGCTCTACCATTTGACTGACTGACACTAAGTTCTTTGTAATAGATGGCACATGTAATACATCTGAAAGACTCTTTGTCTTACCATCATGCAAGGACAAGGGAACTTTTCCAATGTGTGAAATTGGGTGGCATGAATCATCACTCATCTGCACATAACCTACATTTTGCAAATCCTACGTCTCTCCAAACCATTCTACATGGCTAGTCATATGATTGGATGCACCTGAATCAACATACCAAACATCATCATGTGTTCCCTTTCCTGTAACAGCATTCAGCATATGCTACATAACAAACAAACGTTCATTTTTGTCTTCATTCTGTCGTGAAGACGATGATAGTTTCCTTGCTGCAACTTACCACTGCGAATATCATCTTTCTTAGCATAACATTGGGCTGCAGTATGACTGTTTTGCCACAGTAGTGACACACAATACGAGAGTTGTTAGAATCTCTGTTCTGCCATCCACCTCTTCCTTTAAAGCTCCCCCTGCCTCTAAAGTTACCACAACCTCCTGAAACCTGCATATCGCCAAATTGTTGATTCAATCTGTTTTGCTGGTTGTCACTACCATGTCCTATACCATGGCCTCTTGAAGAGAACCTGCCATGTCCCCTTCCTGAAATGGAGTAGAAAGCTTGGACCTGTTCACCACTTCTTTCAGATGTCTCACTCTGCATGTTGATCTCTTCAGTGATCATAAGGGAGACAAACTCATCGAAATCTAGAAATGGCTTTCTGACATATACGGAAGTTACAAAAGACTTCCAAGACTTTTCATTATTAATTCCACCCAAGGTAGACGACACCAAATCATCATCATCGGGCATTGCATCAATCGCTGCCAATGAATCTGCAATGCTCCTTACCTTCAGTGCATATTCATTGGTAGACATCTTCCCTTTCTTCAATGTATTCAACTCTTGCTTGAGTTGAATCTTTCATGCACGGAAAACATACTTTCAAGTATGGTCCAAGCTGCATATGAATTCTCTACATTTCTAATATGTCTCAGCATATTATTGTCAATTACTGTAGACAACCAATACATGACCTTCTTGTCTTTTGCATTTCATTCCTTCTGTGCCTTTGTTTCTTCTGCAGTTGGAGGATCACTCACCTCCGGCTCCTTTTCTTCACCTGAAACAAACTCGTAGAGGCCTTTTCCAATAAGGAAGTTCGTGACACGGAACTTCCATGAAGGGTAGTTGTTCTTGTCAAGCTTCTCAATGATGGGGCTTCCACAGTTCTCTGCCATTATCACAAAACTAATACCAAACAGCAAGCAAATCTTTTGCAACCCTCGACCTGTAGTGCACAGCAATACACCAGACAACCTTTTTCACTATCTGCTCAACAATACATGCAATCTGCAACCTGTCTGCAAATAAACCTTATGTTTGCTTCCTGCAAACACCTCGAGAATTACAAATTCGCAATCTGTAACTTGCGCATCTACTTTCGGTCAAAACAGTCGAAATCACAGTATACCCTGAAACTGTTGTTTGCAACCTTGCGGCTCTAAAGCGGGGCCTGAAATGGCCTCAGATGCCCAAAATAACTACGGATAATCCCCTAAAGGCCTTATCTGCAGAATACACAGTGCTCTTCACACACACCAAATCTTACTGCAATCTGAGATTTTTGCTCTGCCCTGCTTCCGGTGCCTCCACAGGCACTATCCAAGAGAAAGAGCGAAAGGATGGGAGAGCTTTTTACCCATTGCTTGCTTGCTCAAACCTTGCTTCTTCTCCTTCACTTCAGCCTTTGAAATCAGCCTCTCTCAGTGGCGCGGCTCTGATACCATATCAAGAATCGCGTGGTGGGGGGACTTGCTCAAGATGCTGCGCCGAATACACACAAAATGCACAAGGAGAAGCTCACTCAAGAGACAAGAAGAGAGATAAGATACAATATAAAAGAAAGTGGCCTACTAAGTCAAACAATGCATAATCGACTACACTAGTCAACTGGCGCTATAACTATGCCAGTTGTAAATAGGTGTAACAACCTGGATATAATAAGTAATGAGTCAATGGCCATGTGAGAGTCATAATGACCATCGACGTGCTAAGTGTAGACATGTGAACCCATCTAACCAGGCGGTCCATCATCAATGTCCGCATGTGTTGAGCTTGTCATCTCAACATAGAGTAGCACCAAGAGGTGGGGAGTCTCTAGCTTCCACAACAAAGACAGCAAAAAAGAAACAAGTAGCCCAAGTAGCCAACATAGGGTTTAGGGGGGATGCTAATCACCAAAATCCAAAAAGCTATGGTAGATGTAGAGAGGGAGGAAGTGGTGGAAGAAATACCTAAGTGCTCACCAACCCATGGGTCACCAATGCATTCGACTTAAGGTGAGCACCCTAGTTTCATTCTCTACCGGAAACTTGGGGGACGAAGAAATTGTAAGAGTACAGAAGGAAGAAACAGAGTAAGTTGCAAATACTAAGGGATCTCACCTCCAAGCTCATTGAAAATAGGAGAGTTTGAGTGAAAGAACTATTAGTGAGACAGGTGAGGAGGTCTTTTTCCCATCAAGCCAATGAGAAAAAGGAAAGATTATGTTAGAACTCTAGGCAAAAAGAAGGAAACTATAGTAGAAGGGGACAAAGACTTAGAAGCCGTGTAGAAAGAATCAAGGAAGCTAGAAGAGGAACAAAAGAAGAAGCAGGAGAGGAAGAGGATGAACGCTAATAAAAGATTGAAGAAGAGTCTAAAAGGGCTAAAGAAGAATGAAGGAGGAAGCAAAAAGAGGAGAATGAAATGCTAAAAAGAGAAGATAATGAGTAGATGGCTCTCGCCCTTAGATTGTCAGTCAAGTAAACCTCTCGATGAGAAAAGTGGCCAAGGATAAGCCTACAAGATGCACCAGGCACTAGTACCAAAGCAGCAGAAGCAGCTCAAGGACTTGCAGTGGTATAGGCCAGGGGAAGGCCCCATTATACCAACCATTTCCTATCATGGTTGCCACACCTACCACCCCATAGGAAACTATAGAAGCTACATTGAACCAAGGCAATGTGATGGCTTGGATGCAGTACCTAGTCAGAATAGTACAGTCACTTGGCCTAATGCCAAGTGGAGAAGCCCTAGTGCCAAGGACAAAGAGGCCCCGACTGCTGTAGATGCAAAGTCAAGAAAAAACCTAAAGAGGCCCAAAATAAAAGCCTCAATGACATCCATACCCTCAGTTATACTAGTACCAACGAATTATGATGAATATGTAGAAGAGCTATTAGCCCAACTGAAAATCCAAAATATTAAAGGAGATGTTATAATCCGCAATAGGGAATATTATGGGGATAGAGGAGAACAAGATCTCTCTCAACTTCTCAGCTCCAAAATAGAAGACTGACCTTTGCCGCCCAACCTTTGCTGAAAATGTATCTTTCTACTAATACAAACATCTGCCCTAATGTTTTGAACCAATTGAAAGTTGTAGAAAATAGGATTATTCATTTATGCATTAACTACAAATTTCCACTACGTCAAACTTTCATGAAGCGTATTGTTGAAGCTCTGGCCTCTTAGATCCCACCATTCGAGAGATGTTATAATCCAAAATAGGGAATATTATGGGGTCAGGGGACAACAAGATCTCTCTCGACCTCTCAGCTCCAAAATAGAAGACCAACCTTTGCTGAAAATGTATCTTTCTACTAATGTAACATCCACCCTAATTTTGAACTGATTGAAAGTTGCAGAAAATAGGATTATTCATTTGTGCATTAACTACAAATTTCCACTACAAACTTTCATGAAGTGTGTTGTTAAAGCTCTGGCCTCTTAGATCTCACTATTCAAGAGATGTGAAGGATTTGCTCACTAGTGATTAGCCTAGCTTTGGTGTGACCATCATCAGCCTTGTAAAGTTCATAGGCTTCGATAGCTACCTTCTCAATTACTTTGAGCCTTCTTGCTATTAATAGTTGAAGCGCATCACCATATGTAGCCTCTTGCCAATATCGCACACCATTGATGTGTAACTCCCCCTCCAAAAACTTGTTAATCCCCGAATTTGAAAGCACCTTCACCACTTTGAAGACGAGGCTCCTTAGAAAGTGCCTTTACACTAGATGCAAAGTACTCAACACAATGATTTGACTTAGAGACTTGATGAGAGCAAGATTTCTCTTGATGTAAAGAAGGGGGTGTGTAATTAACTTGCTTTACTCGCATATGGCAATGTCATAGTACTTTTGTCCTTTAGTAAAGTCTCCGTGTCATTGTCAGTCTATACACAAGATTGTGTTTTTGAGTCCAAGCTTCCATCTTGGAACCTAATTCACTTGTGTAACAGTCAATCATGTCAGTGTTTTCATGAACTTGCTCTTTATCTTCCAGCCTCCATCGCTTCCACCTCAAGCCATGTTCTAGATCCATGTTTTTACACTAATGTGGTAGAGGTTGACCTTGGGATTCCCAACAATCCCTGCCCAATTAAAGTTAGTACTTTGTTATTTTAAGTCAAGCAAAAAGATCATGTGGAACTCCTACTAGAGTTTAGGGATGTGTTTGCATGGAGATATGATGAGTTGAAGGGGATTCCTCTTGCTATTGCCATGGACATGATCCCATTAAAGGAAGGGAATAATCCAATGATATAGAAGGTCAAACACTAGATTTGAAGCATCTCCCCTCACTGTTGCCATCTATATGATCCATTAAAGGAAGGGAGTAAGCCAGTAAGATAGAAGGTCAGAACATGTCTTTTGAACTTATAGATCCTCTTTTAGAGGAATTGACACGTATATAAAAGGTTGTATTAATTTTTCCTATGGAACATATTGAATGGTGCTCATTACTTAGTAATTAGGAGAAAGAAGAATAATCAAATCCACATATCCACATATGTGTGGTTTTTAAAGAGATCAATAAGCAAATGGTCAAGGATTATTACATTTTTCCCTTCATTGATCATATCTTTGATTAATTGGTATCGAGAGTATTGTATTGCACTTAATCCATGCAAGTGCATATATGGGGTTCCTATTGGGGTAAAGGCGCCTCCGCTGTGCCACCCCTTGTATTACTACACTGACAGTATCCGCCACTGCACACTGCAGGTGGCGGGCGCCCGTCACGTCACTTTATTCTTTACATTCATTTTAGTGACTAGTAAATAAAGGAAGGCCCGGTCACACATTGTGACTGTTGGAGTTCCCATTTCTTGTCTCTCTCTTTCTTGCTCTTGCTCTCCTGCCATAGCTCGCGTGCAAGCTTCGATCCTTCTCACCTTTCAACTGGTATCAGAGCTTGGCTTCCTCTTGCTCGAGCTCAACTCGGTGCTTCTCTACCTTTGCATCGACTCCCTTCACGCATTGGGTCTCCATCCCGACAGCCATAGCCGATCTCCCGAGCTTTCGACACTCCTCGGCTTCCCGAGCTCCCTCCCGGCATTGTTGGGCTTGTTCAGGGCCTTGCCCTTGAGGTATTGCATCAGAGTTTGAAGGGTTTTACTTCAGTTCTCAGTTTTAAATAGGTGGAAGAAGAGGGGCAGCCATCATTTGAAGCTTCAAAGCTCCATATCTCCCTTGCCCTTTGCTTTGGGCATTCATGGCTTTGTTGTATGCCCTCTTTGGGGCCTCTTTGAGCCTCCCATCCACACCAACATTGCCACATGGAGCAGCCACTTCCCATGACAACCTGCGCTGAATTTGCGCCAGATTTTTGCATGCCTACTCATCAAGTTTTCAGCCTATATGCCTTTGCTCCTAAATGAGCACTTAAACAATGGTTTCTAGAAGGCATTTGAGCTACTTTGAAAGCCTCTTTAGGCCTTGTGCTTGGCATCGAAGCTTTGGGGCTGACATTCTCTGATTTGGGGATGTCATTTACTATTATACAGTGCTGGAAACAGGGCAGCCACACTTGGCATTGGCATTTGATGCTTATACTCTACTTTGGTTACCTTGTTTGATGCCCGTATGCGGCCTACATGATGCCTAGTGCCTTGGGAATGTATGCACATGATTATGCCATGATTTTGGCCTAAAATATTGGCTGATTTGGGACTATCATTTACTGTTATACAGTTCTGGAAATAGGGCAGCCACACTTGGCATTGGTATTTGATCCTTATACTCTACTTCGGTTACCTTGTTTGATGCCCGTATGCGGCCTACATGATGCCTAGTGCCTTGGGAATGTATGCACATGATTATGACATGATTTTGGCCTAAAATATTGACTGAAATTTCTCAGTTTTGATAGTCAAACTTGGCTGTAATAACAGTGGGTTGAAGGTACTTTGGATGCTTTGTCACTTACCTATTGGTACCGGATGTATGCTTTGGGATTTGCCATCATGTATCTGACATTTGGGGACGACTTTGAGCTCATGTTTGAATCTATGGAATGTATTTAAGCTACGCATAAGCTCCATCTTGGTTGGTATTCACTGGCATTTGGACCGACTTGGCATGCTCTTGGACTGCTTATGCCTCATGTCTATGCTTGACAATTAGGCTTCATACATTACATGCTTTGGTTCGTGATATATGCCGCTTGGTTCGTCTATGCTTTACTGACATTGGGAGCTTTGCCTTGGATGTATTTGAGCATTTTCGACTCACTTTGATCATTTACTTGGTTGCTATCGGATGTCATTGAGTTGACAGAGATCTTATTTTGGAATTATGTATTGCTCGTTGGTTGCTTCCATCAATTGCTTAATGTTTGTCATGCTCTTGGGATGCGTATGATGCATTGACTTGGTCACTTGTCACTGGTACTTTGTCTTGGGTTGCTTGAGTCCTTGAGCTCATTTGTGCGCCTTTTGTGCCAGTGGGAGCATCTTGCATGCTTACTTGACCTTGAGCAGGGATTACATGCTATTGGAGCAATTACATGTATTGGAGCAGTCTATGTCATTGAGCAGTTACAGATGTATTGAGACTTTGGGATTATACTCCGATAATTGGATGTTGCATTGAGTATATGTCTTGGCTCACAGGATGCTTATGAGCTGAGTCTCAGTTTTGGATCCGCTTTCTTTTGAGCAGACACCTATTTGTGTCAGGTTTTGGCAGTTGCAGGTACATTTTGCCTAGATTGTCTGGGGTGTGCCTCTTACTAGCAGATGCTATTTGACATCTCTCAGTGTTATGCTCATATATTTTCACTGTCATTTGGCTTTGCTTTGTCCTCTTTATGCCGGCTTTGGACCTAGCATTGTTTAGTTGACATTAGATCCAGTTTTGGGACAGTTTGCTCTCATTATTGCAATTCTGAAATTTATTATAGCAAGCATTTATTGGTGGACTGAGCATTATTTTTTATGCTGAAATATCCTGATTTAGTGTACCACACCTAGTACTAAGTGGGCAGCATCTTTTGGCACACTTTTCTCGCCATTTGGAGCTCATTTCAGTGGATTTTGGGCATTTTCTGCAATAAAACAACCAGCAGTTTTACATTGTCTGTGCATTTCCAACCTGCATTATGGCGTCCTATTTGACTGATAATGCCATATTTAACATCACAAAGTTGGATGGTACCAACTACTCTTATTGGAAGAGTCAAATTTGGCAGGTCTTGGTGCAGAAATCTCAGATTAAGCCACTTCAGTTGAGCGGGGAGCAGCCTGAAACTATGGACAATGACAACTGGCTTGAACTTGATAAGCTATGCAAGTCCACAATTGTATTGTCTCTCACTGAACAGGTACATTATAATGTATTTGAGGAAGCACAGAGTGCATGGGATCTATGGAATAAGATAAAAAATCTTTATGATAAGAAAAGTCCGGCGAGTCAGATGTACTGGTTGAAGTAGCTTATGGATCTGCGCATGAAGGATAATGCGACTATGTGTGCTCACTTGAGCCAGTTCCATGCTATATTGAAGAACCTGACTTCGCAGGATATCACCTTTGGAGAGGAAGTAACTCCTCTTTTCTTGCTTGGGACTCTGAATGAGTCATGGGATGTATTCCGCACTGCCCTATGTGCCTCTAGTGCTACTCTGAAATTGAATGATGTTGAGAGTGCTCTTCTGCAGGAAGAGGTTAATTGCAAAAACTTGGATGCCTCTCGTGTTTCACATGCTTTGACAGTTAGAGGCAGGAATGACATGAATGATCGTGGTCATGGCCGTGGCCGTGACTCGCAGAAGGGTCGGTCTAAATCTCGTGGAAAGTCGCGTGGGTGCAACGCTAATGTCACTTGTCATCATTGTGGGAAAAAGGGCCATATCAGACCATAGTGTCATGAGTTGCGCAATGAGAAGCGCAAGGATAAGGGGAAAGAGAAAGTGCAGGAGAAGTCCCCTGATCGTAGCATAGTACCTGCAAAGTCCAGCGTCAAGATTGAGGAAATTAGTGTCACGCAGACCAAGGATTCTGATGGTGATGATGAGTTCATACTTGCAGCTAGTTCTTTTGATGCCTCACACTTGACTGAGACACCTAGTATGTATGCACAGTGCTGGTTATTGGATTCAGGTACGTCCTTCCATGTGACGCCTTACCGTGAGTGGTTTCACTCTTACCGTACTGTATCTGGATTAGTCAGACTTGGAGATGACAGGTCTCTTGATATTGTGGGCTGTGGAGATATTCAATTGCAGTTTTCCACTGGCAATTCCTTTTTGCTCAGGGATGTACGTCATGTACCTGCGCTTACGCGCAATCTTATGTCTGTAGGACAGTTAGATGATGCAGGGTTTCATGTCTGTTTTGGGGATTCTGCCTAGAAGATTACCAGAGATAGACTTGTGCTTGCTAGAGGCGCCAAGGCTGGCAGCCTCTATCCTCTTGTTGTATCTGGGTCTTCTGTAGACCATGTTTTGGCAGTGGGTTCTATCCCACATGTATTACTTTGGCATGCCCGTTTGGGGCATATGTCTTTGAAGGGAATGAAAATGTTATCTGGTTTTGCAGTATCTTCCGCCTTTGGACTATGCATGTTTTGACTCGTGTGATCATTGTCTTTACGATAAGCAGAATAGGTCTACGCATAAGAAATCGGGTAGGCCATGCATGAGTGAGCCCTTGGCTTTGGTGCATTCAGATGTTTGTGGGCCCATGCCGTATATGTCTATGGGTGGCGCGAAGTACTTTGTTACCTTCCTTGATGATTTTTTTAGGAAAGTGTGGGCTTATCCCATAAAGCAAAAGTCCGATGTCTTGGCAGTCTTTCAGCGTTGGCTTACTCTTGTTGAGAACCAGACTAGGTATAGGCTGAAATGCCTTAGGATTGACAATGGGGGAGAATATGTCTCACGTGCTTTTGAGTAGTTTTGTGATGACAGGGGTATTAAGCGTCAGTTGACCGCCCCTTACACCCCTGCCCAGAATGGTTTGGCTGAGCACATGAACATGACTATTCAGGAGCGTGTCCGTTCTATGCTTATCCATGTAGGCCTACCACAGAGCTTTTGGGCTGAGGCAGTTAGTACAGTAGTGCATGTCATAAATCGATCACCTTCTAGTGGAATGGATTTATAGGTTGCAGAGGAAGTTTGGGCTGGTAAGCCACCCTCTTATGCGCATCTTCGTGTCTTTGGATGTGAGGCATTCTGCCATGTGCTCAAGGACAAGAGGAGTAAGTTGGATCTAAAGAGCATTAAATGCATCTTTCTTGGTTATGGTGATTCAGGAGAGATGGGCTATTGCCTATGGTGGTTGAGATCCGCAGAGTGATCTTTCAGGAGGAGCCTAGAGCTCCTGCACAGCCAGTTGGACAGCCTACAACTGCAGTAGATACTCATGGTCAGGGTGTTGGACAGGCAGCTGGGCAAGCAGCAGAGCCTACAGTGAGATGGTCTGCTAGAGACAGACGTCCACCTGATAGATTTCAGCCCTCTATGCATTATGTTTTGGTTACAGATGCAGGAGAGCCTTTCACTTATGATGAGGCTATGCGCAGGGGTGACAGTCACTCTTGGGAGAGGGCTATGCAGTCTGAGATTGACTCCTTGCATAAAAATGAGACTTGGGATTTGGTTGCCTTGCCTAAGGGCAAGAAGGCTTTTCCATGCAAGTGGGTGTACAAACTGAAAAGTACCCCTAGACACCCCAAGCCGACATACAAGGCTAGATTGGTAGCAAAGGGTTTTAAGCATGAGCATGGTGTAGACTTTGATGAGGTCTTTTCTCCTGTGGTTAAGATGACCACCCTGCGCTTGGTCTTGGCTTTGGTTGCTCAACTTGACTTAGATCTATATCAGATGGATGTCAAGACAGCTTTCTTACATGGGGACTTGCATGATGAGATCTATATGGAGCAGCCTAAGGGCTTTGCAGAACCTGGCAGGGAGCACCTAGTGTGCAAGTTGAAGAAAATTCTTTATGGCTTGAAGCAAGCACCTAGGGAATGATATCATAAGTTTGATGCCTTTATGCAGTCACAAGGCTACAGCAGGAGTGCTATGGATTCGTGTCTTTACACGAAGAAAGCCCGTGATGGTTCATTGCTTATTTTGGTACTCTATATGGATGATATGCTAATAGCAGGGAAAGCTCATGATGAGCTAGATGCTCTTAAATCTCAGCTAAAGAAGAGCTTTGAGATGAAGGATTTGGGACAGGCCTCTCAAATACTTGGTATGCGCATTAGACGCGACATGCATCAGGGACTCCTCTACTTGTCACAGAGGGAGTATATTCATAAAGTTCTTGAGTGATTCCGCATGCCAGACGTAAAGCCTATTGGTTGTCCATTGCCTTCTTATGTAAAGGTATCACAGGCCGATTGTCCGCAGACAGATGAGCAGAGGGCCGAGATGGCCCAGATCCCTTATGCTTCAGCAGTGGGCAGTTTGATGTATGCCATGATAGCCACTCGTCCAGATATTGCCTTTGCAGTTGGTGTTGTGGCACGCTATATGGCTACACTTGGCAGGAAACATTGGGATGCTGTGAAGGGTATCATAAGGTACCTGAAGGGCACAATAGATATGTGTATTTGCTATGGTAGCCAGGATACAGGGGTCGTGGGGTACACTGACTCCGATTATGTAGGACATGCAGATAGTAGGAAGTCCACTTCTGGCTATGTATTCACCTATGCTGGAGGTGCTGTCTCTTGGATGTCTAGGGTTCAGAAGTGTACGGCTTTGTCTACCACTGAGGCCGAGTATGTTGCAACCACTGAGGCTTGCAAGGAGGTCATATGGCTAGGCCGTCTAGTTTGCTGACCTTGGGATTGATGCTATACCTACACTGCATTCAGATTCTATGAGTGCCTTTCAGTTGGCTAAGAATCCGGTCTTCCATGTGAAGACGAAACACATTGAGGTGAGGTATCACTTCATACGTGGTGTCATGGAGAACAAGTCTGTTGACCTTGTCAAGATCTCCACTGACGAGAATCCTACAGATCTGCTCATGAAAAGCCTCACTACTGAGCGCTTTGCCTTCCTCAGGAGATTGATGGGCGTTGGATGAGATGTTGCCTTTCCTCATCCCTTGTACCTATGTACAGTTGTACTATCTTTTTCTTTTCTTTTCTCTCTCATTGGGGCAGATTCGCCTTTAAGTGGGAGGTTGTTGGGGTAAAGGTGCCTCCGCCGTGCCACTCCATGTGTTACTACACTGACAGTACCTGCCATTGCACACTGCAGGTGGCGGGCGCCCGTCACGTCACTTTATTCTTTACATTAATTTTAGTGACTAGAAAAAAAAGGAAGGCCCGGTCACCCATTGTGATTGTTGGAGTTCCCATTTCTTGTCTCTCTCTTTCTTGCTCTTGCTCTCCCACCATAGCTCGCGTGCAAGCTTCGATCCTTCTCACCTTTCAGTTCCCTATGATTTATTATTGGGACATTTTGTGAGACTAGCTAGCGTTACTATTGATTTAGAAAAGGTATCTATCATTGTAGTGATGAGCCCATCCATTAGTCTTAGGGAGGTTCACAACTTTGTTTCATTAGTAGGATACTATCAAAGGTTTATTAATTCATTAGTTGAGTAGTCATTACCTTTGACAAATCTTCCATTAGATAGCCATGTCTTTGAGTGGATAGAACCTTATAAGGTGACATTTGAGGATGTAAAGTTGGAATGATCTAAAATGCTGGTTTAAAGACTCCTAAAAAAGTGACGTCTTCTATATCTTTATGGCTACAATGATGTATAATATCAGTTGCTTTCAATCCTAGATTTGGGAACTGTAGATATATCATCTTGTTGCTTGTGCAAGCCAAAAGTGAGGAGTGTTAGAGTTCATTATAGCTATCTAGAGAGGGTTTATTTGGCCATAGTTCTTGTCAGGAAGAAGTTGAGGCATTATATCTTGTATGACAAGGTGACATTTTTCACAAAGCATGAGGGGTTACATGTATTATTAAACAGGCCGCTTCAACTCCCCTAATTGCTTGGCCAAATGGACAAATTCTTTGCAAGAGTTTGATTATGAGATTCGGAGTAAGTTACTGAAGTTGTAGGGGGTTTTTAAATGTTTATTGGACTTTTGTGAACCTAAAGAAGAGTGGGTTGATATTATAGCGATCGTGAGAATTTGTGTAATATGGACTTAGTCTCTATTCCTTTGTGGTATACCTCCATTATACATTATTTTTCAATAAGAAACTTGGCAAAAAATTTATCTTAGTCAAACAAGAGGAAGAATAAGTAGCAAGCACTTCACTTTTTCTTGATGGCAGTGAGTGTTTTGTATAAGAGGGTGTGTGAGTGAAGTGTATCATCAATGTGTGGTACTTGACAAGATGCTATTCATTTTAGATGAATGCCATGGTGTAGCATGTGGGGGATATTTTACTGGACAGCTTACCTTTGAGAAGGCATTGTGTACTCGATATTGGTCGATAGTCTAATATGTAAAGTGTTGTGATTATTGTTAGAGACATGATGTTAGGGAGAGTGGTAAATGGCCTATTAACCCATATTAGTAATATTTTCCTTTGAAGAATGGGGCATGGATTTTGTTCAATTAGTACATCCTTGATCAACAACATGGAAATGGTATATCATTGTGGAAACACACTATTCCATGAAGTGGTATGAAACTTGTTCTACTATGAAGGATAATGTCAAGGAAACAACTAGTTTCATTCTAGAATAAATTTTATGCCATTTCAATCCACCAAAGGAGCTTGTTTTTTATCATGGTACAAATTTCTTATATAAGACCATAGTTTCTTTGTGACTTGAGCTTCAAAGATCAAGCATAATGAAACTATTTCTTATAATTCCTAAGCAAACAAACATGTAGAGAGAACTAATAAACATCTTGTGGGGATTTTGTCAAAGACTATGTCAAATAGTAAGCATGATTGAGATAAGAAATTATATGTGTCTATCTAGGTGTATAATATGACTTTTAAAAGAGTGATAGGCCACACCCCATTCAAGTTAGTGTATGGGGAGGAATGTGCTTTGCCCTTGGAAATTGAGTTGTCATGATAAGATTTGCAATAAATCATCCTTTAGGCGAAGAGGAGGAGACATCATGAAAGACTGACTTCTCTTGCACATCTTGATGAAACATGGTTACAAGCTTTACAAGATCATGAAGTATGGAAGAAGTAAACAAAAGCACTTTATCATTTGTGTGCCAATAAATATAAATTTGAAAAGGGGCAGTTGGTTCTTTAAAATGATGCATGTAAAGAATTGTTCCCATGAAAATTAGAGTCCAAGTGGCATGGGCCCTATAGAATAGTATGGATAGGGAATAATTGCTCTACAACAGCCCTTCTTGTCGATTTGGAGGGGGTAGAGTTTTAAAAAAAAAGAGTAAATTTCAATAAACTTAAGCCATCTATGTATAGGGATTGATAAAAAGCTTGGTACTTTTACAAATGTTTAATGCCACATCCCAAAGTTGTAGAGGATATTTCAATAAACTTAAGGCCTACTATGTATAGGGTTGACATGAAGCTTGGTGCCTTTGCAACTATTTACCTACTAAGGATAGATGAGGTGGCACAATGAATGTACCATAACCAAGAGCGATTACAAGGGTGTAGTCTAGATGTAGAATCACTACTATATCCTTCATGTTAGTAAAGTCTTGCCACATCACCAAGGCATGTAATGAATGCGAGGCTCATGTGGAGCTCAATATCTCAATGCTTTTCTATTGAGAGGGGAGGTCTTGCATACACTATCATGCATTTTGGATTAACAAATGCACTCATTTCTTTCTAGCACTTGATGTGCACTATCTTCATGGAGATACTACACAAATGGCTCAAAATATTTGTGGGTAACCCTTGTTCCAACTCTAGTTCAAGTGAGTATCTAGGGAAGTTAAGGCTAGTATTTGATTGATGTAGGGAATATCAACTCTCTCTATACCCTCTTACGTGTCAATTTTGGATGAATTATGGACTCATCCTAGACTATATAGTATCCAAAAATGGTATAAGGACACATACTATGAAGGTCCATGTCATCATAAATTTACTACAGACACTACAAAGGTTCATGTCATCTTTAAATTACCACTACAAACAAATCATAAGGGCATTCAATGCTTCCTAAGCCATATAAGGTACTATAGACACTTTCTACTCAACTATGCTACCATAGCAAGAATCTTATACAAGGTCTTGATAGCTAAGGAATGGTTTGAAGAATACCAAAGCTACATAGAAAACCCTCAAGGAGGCTCTAATAATGGCACCCATCTTACAAGCCCTAAACTAGATTTGTACTGTCAATGCATCCAAGTGGCTATTACATCATTATTCTGCCAACTTGATGAGTATAATATGGACTTTCTAGTGAGCTTTGCCAATAAACAACTCATAAATACAGAGAAGAACGATTCCATAATCCAAAGGGAAGGGTTAGGTATGATGTGTGCAATAAGAAAGTTTTGTCATTATTTGTTGCTAATACTACTACTAAAATTTGACTTCACAATGATCCTATGAAAAGAAAACAACAATACATGGACAATTGTATATCTTGAGTGACAAGTGCTGACAAAGCAATAGGACTTGACAATACTCTCCTTGAATCCCACTTATTTGTAATACAATAGGAGGCCTAGTTATTCAAGGTGGACTTGACACCCTATTGCATAAATGACATGGTGCAAAATCTTGAGTGTTGATTACCAAAACACTTAATAAATAAAAGCAAGGTTCGCAACCTTCTCATTATCACTAGACTCTATCAAATGAGAGCAAGAAGACTCTACCACCTAGGACAAAATGATTCGTTTAGAAGTTGTATTTGTGAGCATGACATAAAGGATATATTATAGAAAGCCCATGGAGGGATGTCAAGAGGTCTCTCTGATGTCAACAACGTGCACATTAGAAGACAACACTTACACTTCTCATGTGTGCATCCCTATACATTGCTTCATTGTTGCATATACTTAAGATACTAAGCCCTCCTATTGATCTGGGTTTTTTACAAACTAGATTTCTACCACAAAATTTGGCCAAAACCCCTATCAAGAGCCTTACCCATAGCTTAAACCCTACATTTTATCACTTTGGGTTTACTATTCAAGCACTAGGTATGCTACATCGCTTCTCGGTTATGATAACTCTAGCAAGTGGGGAAATAAGTTCTTAGGAGGGATGTCAATATAAAGGATAAAAGGGATGGGTTATCTTAGTGAAGGTGGAAATGGATTACACATAGGGGTTGATTGAGTGCATAAATTTTTTCAAAGGACTAACCTCCAACTACACTTGGATTCCACCTGCATCACCAAGATTTGGGATCTATCACCATCATTAGAGGACACCTCACCCTTATACACAAGTCAATGTCCACATCATGGTGTCATTTGGATCTTACATAAAAGCTTACAAGCAAGGATTCCCTCTGTCACATGCTTATATATATATATAAGGAATTAAAGTCAAAGCACTTTTGGAAGTCTTTTTTAATAATTTTAATTAATTCCACAAGGGAGATTCTTCATCGATTTAAAGTTATGAAGGCATAGACTGTTGGATGCAAGTAGTTTTCTTCTCTCTTTCACCCTTATCACATTAAGTTTTTATTTTATCATTCTTGTAAATATATTATAATAATGTGCTTTGGGTACCCACCTCTTGTGATCTAGCTCCCTTTCTCTAGCTTGTCTACCACCACCCTTGGCTTCTTGCATGATGACTAAGGTGGGGATTTCTCCCATTCACTATTCTCCATATTATCAAAGATGCCATGTATAATCTAAGATTATATTGATCAAGAATATTAGCTTAATCTAATCCCTCATGAGGGCTATATAAGGTGTCCATGGAGATGTAAAGAAACACAATCATAAGCACATGAGAGCACTCTAGATCACCAAGCCAAAAGGGGAGCCACTAAAAGCACATTATGCAACACCCTCATGCTAGTCCATCTCTTTGAGGTAAGCTACGAGTGAGTCTCCCTTTTTTATGTAGCATTCCATGAATACATAATGGCAAGCTTCCTCTACCTATTCTCTTCTTGTCCCCAACTCTTCTCATATCTCTCCCTCTCTCTCATATTCTAATATGATGTCTAGATCTTATGGTGTCTAGATCATATGTACTCTCTTCTAATTCTCCCTCTACATTCATACTTAAACTTATTAAGTAAGACTTGCCATATGCTCTATTGGTGGAGAATATTTATTCCCTCATATTATATATATGTTCATGGAAAAAATTAGGAGCCATCACCTCTCTTAACCTTCCATCATCTTCATTTCCCTTAAGATGGGCTATAAATTCTCCCTTGTGAAGTTGTGTTTTGTTTCTTTCCACTCACTCAAGAAAGGGATGTCCTAGCCCTTTGGCTAGGTGGTGCCCTTCTTTAGCTCTCTTAGTGAGGATTGGAGGCTGAGTGGATAAGAGGCAACCCACTCATCTCTTTAGCTCTCATTTTGGTGCCCCCGCCGAGGACTTCTCAAGCTACGCTCTACAATTTCTATGAAGGAAGAAACATCTAAGAAGTTGTTCTCTTCTTCAAGAGTGTTTGTCAAGGAATCATTAAGGAGGAATATTCATCAAACCCTATTTAAGGGATTCATTGCTCAAGAATACCACTATGGTCTTTAAAAGAAGCTCAAGAGAAGAAGAATCTTTATAGGCAAATTGCATTAGAAAAGAGAGCAAGTACAATGCTTTATAGGAAATTGGATGGTAGCACTTCTCCTACTGTGCTTATAGGATTCTAGTCCTGAGCCCTCACTACTTCTTCCAAAGAGACTGAAGTAGATGTGATTGCAAACATCTCAACACCCCTCCTCAATCACAGCCAAAAGTACAAAGCATATAGAGGCTTTAGTGAAAGCAACACATGCAAAGTATAGGCAGACATGCAAAGTGTGGGCACACCATAGACATGGCAAAACACCAGAGGCTATCACAGAAAATGCTAAGTGTGGGTACCACAAACATGATGGACATCCAGAGGTTGTAACAGGGGCCTCACAAAGTGTACAGAGGCTGTAGTACAAGGCTACATGAGGAGTTTACGCATTTATGTGCGAAGCATTAGGGCTAGGCAATACAAGGATAAAAAAGTCTATCCGAATAGAAGGACTAATGAGGTTTGTCCTTCTCCTGGTGGTCTTTTTCTTCTTCTTAAGGAGTGTCCCAAATATAAAGCATGTAAACTCCCCTCGTAACATAAACATGGGCTACTTCGACTAAATGTTGTTGCCTCTATTATAAGGATCCTATTTAGTTAGGGTTGGTTCCACCAGGTTCTATCTTTTATTCACAATGGATCACTTACTCCTATCTTTCTAACTTGACCCATTTAATATCCATGAACTTGTCTATAGCTTAGATCTCCTTGCATACACTCAATTAAGAGGGAAAAATTTGCAATATGTCAATGTATGTAGGATTTAACATGTAATGTACCAAGTGTATGCCATGTTCTCAAACAAAGTGTTTAAAAATTAGAGTGCACTTGGTGGAAAACAACCCGCACACTTTTCATGTGTGCTTCTCTATATATTGCTTCATTTCTATACACACTTAAGGTATCAAGCCCTCTAAAACGGTACAATCTTAAGCAAAAATATACCACATGTATGTCTTAGGAATGCCAAAGAGTTAAAAAATATAACATTTCAATGTACAAAAATTGGTCCATTATGTTCCTTCTTAATTCTAGGCACAATGGTTGGCACTGAGGCTACCCTCGGGCTACACTATCATTTTTCAGTATAACTAGAGACTTTTCCTCATTTATGGTGTTTTATGAGTAACTAATGGCATGTTTTGATATAGAAAACACACTCGTAAAATTTTATGATTTATCCACATTTTATTATATTCATATGTATTCTTCCACTATTTGTAGCTATTTTTCTCAAGAAAATATTTATAAGAATTGATTAGAGATTGTCATGAAAATAGAGAAATCAACTATATTCATTCCATAGAAACACCAAAAACCATCACAACAACAGAGTATGTGCAAAATATAAGCCCTTTATTGAAAACAAATTTGTAAATGATGTTATACAAGCGTATAGATGTGACAACTCTCCAAGGCCACTAACTCTATGAAAAATTGCTAATAAAAATGAAAATCCTTTCATATGCTTTAGCACAGTGCTCCATCCCTTACTTTTCACCCTCTATATCTCTATCTGTTTTTTAGTCCTAAACCCTCCTTGTGCATCAAAACTCCTGTAAAATCTTCAAAAATTACTTCTGCATCCTGTAAAATAACTCTAATTATGCTCTTAAAAACTCCTCTCACCACACAACAAATGATGCCAAACCCATTGTAAAGTTCCTATGGAATAGCTTATGTCAAGATTTGGTTGTCCTATTGAAATTGGGAGTGACCAAGGGACTCACTTCATCAATGGATTATAATATTTTCTTTCAATATTCCTAATCATACATAGGATATTGGCACCATAGTATCCACTAGAGGAAATGGCCAAGTTGAGTCTAAAAACAAAACTTCAATAAAATTCTTGAGTAGAATAGTGTTATCTCCTTGAGAAAATTGGGATAATAAACTCATGGTAACACTATGGGCTTATAAAACAACATATAAAATAGCTACAAGTGAGACCCCATTTAGAGTAACTTACATAATCAATGCCATAATTCCAATAGAGTTCCTAATCTCCAATCTACACATAGTAGTGCAAGGACAATGGGAAGAAAATCAACTACTTAAATAAGCTAGAATGTCCACCTCCTAGCCATGCATACGTTGATTATCAAAAAGGCCCAATGAGAGGCTTGATTTAAGAAGCATGTACAACAAAGACCATTCACATGAAGGATATATAGTCCTCTTTTCCTCACTCAAAGGACATGAACAAATAACAAAATTCAAAGACATAAGACTCTATTGAGTTTCTATAATTAGTCCAACAGGCAATGTCGAGCTTGAAACCCTCAAAGGTGAGGAAATACATTATTTAAATGGTAGCAAGATAAAGAAATATTACTCTCCACAATACTACTTGCATGAATCATCAATAAAGGAAGACTAACATTCCAATCAAAGCCATTAGAGTGATTGAGAAAAGTTGGTATGAGCACAACAAATTGGACTCGCACAATAAGCTCATTTAAGCCATGCATCCCAAGCTAACAACACCTATTAGCCCAACAGCATACCTCCAGCTCAAGTTGATTACCACAAAGGAAGCCAAGTCTGATGCCCTCATAGGCAAAAGGAATGCTCTGACTTCAACACTTTGCTTTATCATTCCTAGATTCAAGTGGCTTGACCACCATTGATGTTGACAAACACAAAGCTCCAAACCTATGGTGCCAAGGCCTACTCTCTACTAGGAAAGTACAAGCTCATGATCATAGTAAAAATAGAAAGCATCCCCATACTCTTCTATACTCTTTCAAACCAAGAGGAAATGAGGCAAGGGATCCTTTTCGGCTACCATTTAAGTACCAAGTGCAATGCAGTATTGACTACATCATGAAATCCGTCCACTAAGGGCCAATGTAATCTCTACTTTTAGCATAGGGGATTTTTTGAAGGATTAATGAAAACTAACAAACTAATCATACCATAATGACCAACAAGGGGAGTGAGGACTTTCTACAAGAACTTTTGGATGCCCAAGCTAACAATCTATAACTAGTCAACTAGAAGAGACCCCTTCAAAAAATTAAGAAAAAGAGAAAGTATCAAGAGAAACCTAAGAAATATTTGAAACAATACACAACTTCCATAGTAGTGCACAAAAAGCCAATCCGCTGAAAAAAGTAGAACCGCAAATGGCCACACACCTCATTGAGATGGGTTCCCAAATCTTTGCTCGTGGCACAAGGATACTACCAAGGCAACCACCAAATTTGGGTTCCAAAATATGGTAGTGAAAAACTTAATGTGCCACCTACTAATGTAATTTGGTAAGAATAGTCTACAACAAAATCCAAGACCACCTTCTCTTCCAAAAAGTATCATCGAGTAGAGCCCACTATAGTGTACAAACAAAATAATCTAAAAAACCACACTAGATTGCTCACCACTCTAACTAGAGAAATAAGAGCAATCTCAAATTGTCCTAGTTACACAACAATAAATACCAAAAAATGTTCTAGTTGTACCTCAAAAGAACAAGGCAGATGCCACATTAATAGCTAACACTAAGATGAGTCCTTAATTGTCCTAGTCACACAACAAAAAATATTGAGCAACGTTTTTTATGTACCTCCAAAGGACAATGAAAATTCAACATTAGAAGGTAACACTACAGAAATAGAACTTATAAAAGCCATCACAATAAAAAATTCAAATCAAGCCCAAGAGTAGAAGCTAATAAAACCAAATAGAAAGGTGGAAGGTTTAAAGGAAAAGAGTCAACACCAAACCAGTACAAGGAAACCACCACCGCTAGCCATTGAACACACTCGATGATCTATCTATCAAATTGCAATGACCCTACCAAAGCAAATGAATCTCCTAATTACTAAGATTGCTTTTGCCAATTCAACACAATGTTTGAAACTCTTGCTTGCTCCTACCTAATAGTTATGGGCATAGCAAATAATCAAATGCTTGAGGTTGTCTCTCATTGGAATACCAAATGTAGAGACCATGAGCACATATTTTACAAAAGTGTGTCAATACAAAAGAGATAATAAAGGACTTACCAAAGAGAGATACAAAGGTACTACTACATCATTCCCATTCGGGCATTGGTAATACTAAAATTTAAAACCAAGCTAAGATAATATATCTCAAGCAAAAGATTGAGTCATAAAATCATTTATTGAGAAAATGGTATGAATAGAGGGTCAAGATTGCTTGTGATGGTAGTCAACTCATGTCAAATGTACAACAACAATGTGCGATCAAGACACTCTAATATGAACCCACTCATTGTATTATGATCTCCCTTAGATCTATCATTCTGTTAAGAAAATTAGCCTATCTACTAGAGCTTAAGTATCACCCTCTTGGACAAAATTTTTCTTGAGAAGGAGCTTTACTTGCCAGCAACCTCTTTCTTTTAAAACACTATGCACACACTAGGCAAGTAATTGTAGACCTTCTCACATTGCAAAGCTCTGCAAAAAAAATTTAATGGGTGGAAGGAACACATATACTCACTTATTGGGAGCATATATAAGGGCAAAAAGCTCACATGTTATGAACACTATTCGGTTGGAAATCCTCACATTCAATATTTTTGTTTTGCTCAAATGGCAAGAGAGAACCAATCCAAAGGCTCACCCCTATCAAGGATACCAAAAAAGTAAGGTAAAACTATCTTTATCATGGAGCAATAATAGGAATTTGACATCAAATCTCAAGACAAGGTTTCACATCTATCAAATATATAACAAATAGGAAATTTCTTGAAATAACAACTTGCCATTGCATGCCATACAATACAAAATTAGAGAAATAAAATGTATATAGTTGTTAATGTTAGTTAACTCTTTGTGATCACATAAAATTTTTGAGTGATTACGTAAATAGGATATCCTTGCTCAAGGAGTAGAATATCATGGCCTTTTTCAATAAACATGCACGCCTAAGAAAACCACTCTTTTTTATGTTCCTCTAGAGAGAAATGGATTTTCACTAAAAATAACAAGAGCCTAACTAAAACAACATACATATGCTACCACCCACCACCATGGCCTCAATTCCACCTTCTTCCACCAACATTATTAGTATATCCACTCCTTTTGAATTGGATGGTTGTTTTGTTTTGTTTAAACTTTCAAAATCTTAGCTTGTGAATAGATAAAGCTTAAGTTAGAAGGGGAGGGGGGACCCTACATAACTACCCTCCTTCATTACAATAGAGACCTAATGTCCTACCTTCTAACCTAAAGTTCTACTTTCTAACCAACATAGATAAGCTAATATAAAGTTCTACCCTATAAACAACCTAGATAATGTAATAAAAAGTTCTATGTTTATTCTTAAAGACCTAAAGTTATGCCTTTTAACTTTTAAAGTTCTACCTTCTAACCTAAAGTTCTATGTTTATTCTTAGAGATCTAAAGTTCTACACTTCTGACCAATTTAGATAAGGTAATATAAAGTAGTGATATGACAAAGAGATTATGAATGTGACCTCACCAATTATCCAAAGGTTATGTGTGGACTAGCCCAAATGATAGAATATGTGGAATGCAATAGATATTTCATACTAGAAACCAGATCTACAGTAGTCATATTCACAATAGGTAATGAAAGAAGAACTTGTCCATTGACATTCATACTGCAATTAGTGGAACATGTTTTGGGCCTAAAGACTCAAGAGAGTTAGTATGAAAGAAGAACTTTCTAGTGATACTAACATAGTAATTAGTGGAACATGCTCTGGACCTCACATTCAGCTGCAATTACTAGAACATGCTTTAGGCTTGGAGTAAGTATGATAAGGTAAGCAAAGTGGTAACTACCTTAAGCAAGTGGCATGACAAGTCATAGATAACATATGATGGCTTGTTGTTCAGTGCCAAGGCCTTCCACATAATGTTCAAATATATCAAGTGCCATGTATGAGCAAAGAGGGTTCCAAAAGGGCTAATGAAGGACATCACGATACAGGGAATAGTGAACAAAATTAAAATGACTTTTGGATTGATGCAAGAATCAAATCAATCATGAGATCCCAAATCCTACTCAGATGTATTTGCTACCACCCCTAACTAGAGTAACCAATGCAACCATAGGTGCACTTGATACCACAACAATCATTCCTAGAATACCATCCCCACTCAAAAATCCAAGACTAGTGCATCCTCAAAAAACACAAAAGCAAGCACAAGGAGAAGAAGAGACAAGAAGATAGAAAAATAGATCAAGGGAAGAAAAGATTGACTCTTTCTCAAAAGAAAAAAATGAAAAACAGGGCAAGAATGGAAAAAAGGAAAAGACACCCTTTAAAAGCATAAGAAAGTCACAATTCTCTTAGAAATTAAGAAATCAAATAAGAAAATGTGTCAAACAAAAGTTGCCATCTCAAGGAGAAAGAAGACACTATCATAGAGATGAAACAATTGTAGAATGGATGGTATCATTATAGGAAAAGTTAAAAGTAGAAATGGCTAGATGGGCAAAAAGCTGCAACAAGGTAACGAGAAGACTAGTGAAGAATTGGCTTGATGGATTGAAGGGTAAGGAGAACATCATTGAATAATCTAGTTAATTGCAATAGATTATGGACATATGCATGATAAGATGGTGCAATAGCTACCAAGCTAATATTCCAAGTGGTGGGTGCATACATATTTCATATGCAAGGACCTAATATAGAATTTTTAAATTCTATTCTACTTCATTGTTTCATTATTGTATGTCATGGGGCTCTTGTTCCTTTAGATTTCTCATCATTCAATTACTAGTATTTTTCTCCCATCATCATGGAGACTAGAAAGAGAAAAATGACTTCAAGCAATACAATGCCATCGAGGACATAACAAAGCAGATGATAAAGGCAAATAGGGAAGGAGGGTTCAATCTCAAAGGAGGGAAGGAGGGTTCAATCTCAAAGGAGCACAAACACAAGTTGATAGCCAAGTAGGATATCCTAGGAAGCTATGAGGCTCGTTCAATAAACTCATCACCTTTTGAAGATTCGATCCCTTCTCTATCACTCTCAAAACCTTAAGTGAGCACACTCACTTTTGTGAAAAAAATGTCTAGATGGCATCTCCACATGTAGCCCTCAATAGAAAGAGTGTTTTTTGCATGACAAGGGAGCATACCCATGAGATCTATAACCTCAATAATACTAGTAGGGATTCTAAGATTGAGGATGATTTCAATGATGATGAGTGGATGACCATCTTTGTTGAGATGTCCAAGAGAGGCTAAAAAGTGAAATGTAAGTGGGTAAAGAAGTAATTCTAGCCAAGATTCTACACATCATTCATGTTAGTCTACCAAGAGCCTCCTAGAAATTATGGCATGGAGGAAACAAAGGCCTTTGCCAAAGGGTTCATCTATAAGCATCTTATAGGCCCAATTAATTGGGTGGCTTTCACAAAGAGCATTGTGGCCAACATGGACTTGAGGAAGCTCCTAACAAAAAACTAGAGGTGGGTAGCCTTCCACTCAATTGATGCACCTTAGAGTTCTCTATGGCTAGGACATGTCACAAAATTTGGTGACTTTGATGTAAGCAAGAGTTTAGTTGTAAACTCATTGGCACAAATGAATTTC
Organism: Lygodium microphyllum; assembly: GCF_053477565.2. Taxonomy (NCBI): domain Eukaryota; kingdom Viridiplantae; phylum Streptophyta; class Polypodiopsida; order Schizaeales; family Lygodiaceae; genus Lygodium; species Lygodium microphyllum. Next base: position 25,666,009 of record NC_141152.1, on the reverse strand, counting down.
AATCAACTGCCACTTCCTCATTTACACAATCTCTTGGAGATGGTGGAAAGCAACCAGCACATGGCTTTGTCAAAACTTATCGAGGTCATAATGTGAGTAGATAAACTTCATCATAACGAGGGTGCCTTGGGCCTAATTGAAAGTATGACAAGGTAGCTCAAAGATGCCAAAACTTTTTTTCAAGAACTCAAATTAAGTGGGTCCTCTGATACTACCAAGTTCGAAGAATGGAGGAGGCAAGTGACTATACTTTTAGTGAGCATGCAAATGTCCAATGTTCCCAGGTAGAATTTGTGAAAAAGATGCAAGGTAGAAACTGATCTATGCTACTAAAAGTCCCACCTCTGAAGATTCTAGGTGGAGATGTAGACGTGGTTTGTGTACCATTGACATGTGCTACATGCAAGCTAGTAATGTTTGATGAGAAGGCCCTAGGGATCTTCATGCTGCCTTGCAGGCATGCATATCACCTATATCATTTTTCTAATATTGCTAGGAGCATGAGCAAGTGCATGGGGGCCGAGTGTAGCCAAGGCATCTCTTAGCACATCAAGTCATTGATATTGTTTGACAATTTCACATCATCAAACAAGTGCATTAAGAGAGCTATTGATTAAAATTTGTATTGTTACCTTGGTAGAATTTGTGAAAAATATGCAAGGTAGAAACTCATCTATGCTACTAAAAGTCCCACCTCTGAAGATTCTAGGTGGAGATGTAGACATGGTTTGTCTCGTAATGTTTGATGAGAAGGCCCTAAGGATCTTCATGCTGCCTTGCAGACATGCATATCACCTATATCATTTTTCTAATATTGCTGGGAGCATGAGCAAGGGCATGGGGGCCGAGTGTAGCCAAGGCATCTCTTAGCACATCAAGTCATTGATGTTGTTTGACAATTTCACATCATCAAACAAGTGCATTAAGCGAGCTACTGATTAAAATTTGTATTGTTACCTTGGTTTATTGTTGTATCAAGGATATTAACTACCAAGATTTTTTTAGGATTGTTTTAATTATAGTTGGTCTATTTGGTGCTATTTATTATAGTGGCAGCTAACTAGTGGCTACTAGAGTGTATTGGTACCAATAATGCATGTATGGATATACCGGAATCATTATTGGAATGGATTGGTACAAAACTGTACACCATTGGTGGCACAAGTATAATTGGTAGTTGACATTGTAATTGATAGCTACAAGCGCAAGTGTATTGGTAGTTGTTCTTACAACTGGTAGTTATTAGTGTTAGTGTCATTGATAGTACAAGTACAAGTGTACTGGTCATTGCTAGTTTAAGTTATAGCTACCATGTAGCTACTAGTTATAGTATAATTTATACCAATAAGTACACTAGTAGCTATCAACATAATTGGTAGCTTCCTGCTAGCTACTGATTATATTGATAGCTACTGGTGGCTAACAATTATATTGAAATAACCTACAATCGATATCTCTTCCTCGTACTAGTATCTACTAGGCAATTATATTAAAATGGCCTACGATCAGTAGCCATTTGAAGCTACCAATCATATTGGTAGTTAGACTAGTAGCTACTAGTTATAGTTTAGTTAATAACAATAAGTACAAGTATATAGTAGTTGTGAGTACAACTGGTGGCTACCAGTTGTACTCAAAAGATAGTAACAAGTACAAGTATACTAGTAGCTATCAATACAAATAATGGGCATGCTTGCTAGCCATTAGTTATAGTAGAATTGATAGCAATAAGTACAAGTATATTGAAAGTTATCAATACAACTTGTGGTTATGCCTAATAGCCACCACTTGCAATAAAATTGACAGCAACACGTATAAGTATACTAGTACATGGTAGTACAATTAGTACTACTTCGTAGGTACCCATTATACTATCAATACAGTTGGTATTTATATAGCCAATATTTTGATAGTATACTGCTAACAACCCATACAACTAGTATGTACTAGTGTAAGTGGAAGCCATTAGTGGTACTAGGGTCTACCATAATATTAGGACTGTAGTGGTTGTGACTTGTCAATACAATGTTCATAGGTTTATTAGTGTTAATATATTATCACTTACTTGTAGATTGTACACCTCAAAAGGAGGTGAAAGAAGAGAAACCATTCATAAATTCAGAGTTTGGAAATGGTAATGTCTACCTACTTGAAATAATAGCTTTACCATTTCAAGTAGCAAGTATACTGCTAACAACCCATACAACTAGTATGTACTAGTGTAAGTGGAAGCCATTAGTGGTACTAAGGTCTACCATAATATTAGGACTATAGTGGTTGTGACTCGTCAATACAATGTTAATAGGCTTATTAGTGTTAATATATTATCACTTGTAGATTGTACACCTCAAAAGGAGGTGAAAGAAGAGAAACCATTCGTAAATTCAGAGTTTGGAAATGGTAATGTCTACCTACTTGAAATAATAGCTTTACCATTTCAAGTAGCAAGTATTGTATACCATCATGCTTAATGTATTGTTTTTTATGCACAAAATCTACATCTAGAAAGGAGGCTAAGGACCACCAAAATCCACCAATAGTCTCAAACTCAAACCAAAATGTTGGCAGGTGCTATGCACATAAGGGTAATGTGGAGATTGAAGTTTGAATGGAGAGTGTCTAAAAAACCAAATGGTTGGGTTTATGGAGGCGTTCGTTTGATGTATATACATTCATTGTTACGTGGACATTAGTTTTCTATTTTGAAATTTCATAAGTAGGATAAATTTAAATAAGTAGGTTTCTAGGATATTATAATATTGTTTATAGTATGTTGTAGGTTAATTGTTTCTAGATTACCTTGGTTACATTTTGCTATTAATAAGGGTAGATAAATATTGCAATATCTTGACTTTTTGATTTAAAATTTTCTCGACTTCTTGCAAAATGGACTTGAAGAACTCCAAAATCATTAAATAGAGAATATCTTGAGAAAAAAAACCCGATGATCGTAACCCAATATTTTTTTCGAGAGATTGACAAGGTCTGTAGCCATGCATCACAAAAGTTACCACATGAATGAGAGTTATGAGCCATATTAGTCATTAATGTTAGTGTCTATAGTATGGACAAAACTAGCATATTTTTTATATTTTGGATTTTTAAATTGTAAATATCCTAAAAAGCAATGGAAACTTCTAGAACAAGGTATCATGTAAAAAAAGTAAGTGGCTTTTTTAGCCAGTTTTGAAGATTTAATGCAAAAAGAAGGATTGGCGAAATCCCGCACGTCGCGATCGAAGTTTACAATGTAGCAAACAACACTTCGAATAGGGAGAAGAAGAAGGAGTGATTTGAGAGAATTCTAATCAAGTGTCCTTTGGTTTTACTCCCCTTCTGAAGCCAATGGAACCATTAGATTTGTGATTTGAGTATCAGATTGCATCTTGGAAGCCTCAGATTGCTAATTTTGCCAAGATCCCCTCTATAAAGAGCTCTTCTTCTTAGCCACAACCCTTCTTCTCTAATTTAGCCATAAATAAGAGTTATGGGGAGCAATTGAGAGAGGTTCGAGCAAGAGGGGAGAGGCCCTTCTTAGGAGTATAGAGCAAGAGGGAGGAAAAGAGAGGAAGGTAGAAGGATCCCCCCCCCTCCGAGAGGCTACAAGAGGGAGCTAGAGAGGGGGAGAATTAGAAAGAGAAAGAGAAGGAAGAAGATCTCGAGAGGCTGCGAGAGAGGGAATTAGAGAGGGGGTTAGAGAGGAAATGAATTAACTCAACCTCCCCATGTCTCGGTCTTCAACTCGGCAAGCTGCTCTCATGCTCTCCCATCAGGAATTGATTCCACCTTCTCTATCTTTCAAACTTGCTCGTGAACAATGGCTCCAAAGCAACGAGACAAAAAGACCATGAATCACCACAACCAGTCAAAGAATTTGTACAACCAAAGATTCGGGAATGCCCGAGGTTGCCGGAATTGCCACTACCAACGGAACATCAGGTGTGGTGAATAGAAACGCAAGCAAAGACAAAATTTCCAATGACATCATGCCAAACCAGGTTGTTCACAACTCAGAAATAGACTATTATTTTCATATTGCCACATAAAATAATAATTTTTTTTCAAAATTAAGTACATAAAATGTTAGCTTTTGCATTTACACTTACATGAGATATCAGTTTCATCTAGAGAGCATATTAATATACACACAAATAGTTAACTGCTACCTATCATTTGTAGATAGATTAATCGAGATTATAATTCATAGAATCATGATGGAAATAGTTGCAAGAGGTTATTGCATGAAATGAGTAAAGGACATTATGCGTACTCGAGATTAGTAAAATTACTCGATATATTTATTGCCAAACGGGACAATGGTTAGGAGTTGATTAACACTTAAAAAGTGAAAGTCTATTTAAAGAATCTTGTAAATCATCTCGTTAAATTATTGTCACAATATTTTCTAAGTACCAACTAAAGAAAATTCACTTATGTTGTGTAAGTTAGCTCTAAACAGGAAATTCATGTCTTGCTTAACAATGTTGAAAGATTTGTATTCAACGCTTCTTTATGGGAAGAAGAATCCTTGTTAGAATGTAAGGTTACCTTGGGTTAAGGATCTACATTAGCTATGTGAAGCTATGAACTGCATGATAGTGTGATTTTCATTGTTTGAAAGGATTGTTTGTGTTTGCTAGAATCTAGATCTCTAATTAAAAACATTGACAAACATGATAAAAGGAAAGATCACGCTATGCTACTCGCAAGCTAGTTGCGAGACCCTACTCCAAAGGGGGTCATGATTATCACTTCGAGAGGCTTAGACGGGCTCCATAGCGAAAATGTATGTTTTTATGGATAGTCTCAAGCAATAGGAAATGTGGATGCTAGGGCTTCGCATTACTCCTAGAATTTGACGAGCCCTTTCGCAACCTAGGATGGGATCCTGGAACCCTAATACTAGTTACAAGGGAAGAATCTCGATGGACAGAATACCCTCATGGAATTATATATATCTTATACAACATTGAAAAGATGGAAATTGTAATAAAATTCCAATATAATAAATGAATTTATTTTTTATTCAAGGGTTGTTTGAATTGAATGTGTGTCTGTGAAATAAAGTAGGAACCTGTGATTTAACACACTAATTAAGGAAGCTGGTTGCATATGTTTCAATAAATGTGTTGTAGGTAATTAAAAAAACTAAAGATGATATCCTCATCAAAGGAAAGCCAATGGGTGTGTCTCCCAACGGGTGTGTCCAACTGTAGCATGGTGCCAATTAGTTGGGAGCTTTTCTAAATCAGCGACAGAAATAGAAAGACGATAAATTGACCAACTAGTCATCAGGTAAAACCAACTTGCATTGTTTTAGGGGGTTGGAATGGGATTTTGCCTTATGGGTAGGAGGGTTGACATACTGCACTTCCCTCCGTCTCCCATTCTCTTTGAACCAAGTGCAATGGAAAGCTCGCTTCAATTCGAGTAATCCTATAGGAAATGGAAACTCGAAATTACTGACACTATCTGGTTATTAGGAGACCCGTCTAATTTTAGGAACCCAAAAATTCAGGTCGATCCTAGTGGGTTTGGCTGGAACTCTTCTGTTGCAATGTAGACTCAATAGGGCCTAAGTGAAAAACCCCATGATACTCCAAGGGAGTACTAGGCAGTGTCATTTTGGAAAACCTACTAATGGACACCTCACAAATATGTCAAATAATTATAATGAAAAGTGTATGTTTTCTTTAAAAACATGTATACATTAGCATATATCTAAAAGAATACTTTTAAAAATCAAGAAAGGAATATGCCTATTTTCATTCAAGCATGTTGTTTACATATATCAAAACTATTAAGATATGTGTTGAGTTGCTTGTGGGGTTGCAAGGGAAAAGAACCATGTGTTGATATGGAGGTTTCCAAGTAGTAGGGGTTACTACTCCATCATGGCTTATTGAGACGATTATAGTCACCATAATTGGGGAAAGGTGTTGTAGATTACCTAGCAGTCTTTTGAGAAAAAAGGCCAAGAGCCCAATATGCGGTTAGCTTCATGGTGATGCCTTTGTGTGGTAGTAGTGAGTCCTAGAAGGTTTATGGCATCAATACAAGGTAATTGTTTCACCACCAAGAGTAGCCTAGTTAAGAGCAATGGTGAACCAGAAAAGATATTCGCTTAACTACACAAGAGCTTAAAGAATCCTTGCAAAGTGGAGTCAACAAATGCCTCATAGTTGGTTGGTGTGTCCTAGTCCTGGAGTGGCTACCATGGAGCTTGGCCATAAATACATAAGTTTATGCAATACAAGCATTCCAAGAGCAATCTGAATATGAGTATTACAAATGTGTAATATATCCTCGGAGCTAGAGGCCATTCCCTTTTTGCAGGAGTAGCTATCTATGGAGCTATGAGATATTTAATGCAGTACCAGCATTACAGAGACCACACAATCAAGTGTAATCTATTTGCAAAAATGGACTTTGAAACTTACCAACTAAGTGCAAGAGAAACCCCACATTATTTTATTATGGGAGGTGGAGGTATGAAGGAGGAATAATCAAACTGTGACAGTCCTCCCCAAGAGTAGCACTACTACTTTTCAAATCACAAGACATCACGGCAGTAACCATCAAGGTTGTGCAAGTCTTAATGTGTGTGTGTGTGTGTGTGTGTGTGTGTGTGTGTGTGTGTGTGTGTGTGTGTGTGTGTGTGTGTGTGTGTGTGTGTGTGTGTGTGTGTGTGTGTGTGTGTGTGTGTGTGTGTGTGTGTGTGTGTGTGTGTGTGTGTGTGTGTGTGTGTGTGTGTGTGTGTGTGTGTGTGTGTGTGTGTGTGTGTGTGTGTGTGTGTGTGTGTGTGTGTGTGTGTGTGTGTGTGTGTGTGTGTGTGTGTGTGTGTGTGTGTGTGTGTGTGTGTGTGTGTGTGTGTGTGTGTGTGTGTGAGGAGCAATCGATGCAAAACATTGACAATCAAGAGGGGTCATGAAGGAGTTGGCATGCTATGAAGAATCTGAATAAAAAAGGGGCATCAAGGTTTTTTGTTATTATCTTTATGTAGGGAAAAGGTAAACAAGGGGGTGAGGAGGAGGCAATGGTCCATATGGGAATCCAAGGTGAGGAGGAGGTTAGTTCTTGCTTAGTTTCATTTATCCAAACCTTAGTTGGTTGGATTGGAAGGACCCATTCGCATGCTCGTTATGTGCCAATGCATATGACAGTTGAGTCCCACAAGCAATAATATTTGTAGCACAAAAATAATTTACAAAAATATAGAAAAGATAAATGGACCAAATAATCATTGTATAAGGGAGATTAATTAAACATCATACCATTAAATAATGTGTGTACCAAACTATAAGTGGTACGTGTCTATGTCTTTATCTGTGTCTATCATTATTGAAGATTAGGGGCAAAGCATTTGAGGGAGGCAATTTAGGCATATAGCATCATAGCCTTCATCTTGCTATGAATTTGCATATCAAAGTTAATTAGAATCTTTTAAAAACATTGGAAAATGCCTTGGCACTATTGGCCCTAACATTGTATGTATAGTTATATGTAGTGTGGCTATATCTGATATTCTTTAGTGCCAAAGGAATAAAAAGTTAATAAGAAAACTCCATTGTTCAACACATTTATATGGAATCTATCACCTCTCAATCTAGTGTCCACCTTACTGGTTCCTAAGGCTATACATCAACAAGGAGCTCCTAATGCAAACATAATACATTATAGCTCAATAATGTTCAAGTGGATCTATGTGGAGGTGAAGGCTCAATCTATTCCCACCCATTGTTATGTCTTGAAGAACAAGGCAATGCCATCCATTATAGTCCTAATTTGAGGATCAACATGAGTGCATAGGAGAGGCTTAAGACTATATTATCATGGCATAACCTTTCTAACTAGTAGGCATACACCTAACCAGGTTTAAAGTGTTATCGGAACTTCTTCACTATACTGTTTATCTAAACTTCACATTCCTCATGATATGTGCTCTCCCTCCCTACAAGGATCCCTTCCCAAATTCCTAGTGAACAAATTATTTGTCCTTAGAGGAGATTGTGTGCTTTTGACTTTTAATTTGAGAGATTTATTTTACTACACTAAAGTTTCGGCCGAACCCTTGGATGAAAAGAAATGAGTGGATTTTTTTGCTTACATATGTAAATCATGCATGTAGATATTTTATAATCATTTGGAATTTTGGCATGAGTTCCCTCTATGGAGTATAACTTGCTACTCCTTATTAGGTCAATGTTATTTCATTTTCTAGTTGATTATTTAAGTTAGTGGGGGAATATATCCCATTATGCCTCCACTCCTTCAAGGTTAGAAGCTTTCTCATCCTTGCCCCCCTCATCCAATTACTTGGTTTTCATATTCTAAGATAATCTTGAACTAAGCTTGGTTCGGAATTATTTTAAAGAAAAGATTGCAAATATAATTCACGAGGTGTTCTTTTATGAATTTCTTGGAATTCTAGATATGTGGGAGGCTTGCCTATGGCTTCCTCACAAAGACCTCCATAAGTTCTTAACATCTCCAAAACATCACAGCCAAATCTTTGCCCTATACTACATACAATCTCTCTATTGTAACACCATGATACCATCGAGATGATCCCCTTGACCTAGGACGTGAATAAAGACCTTCATGAATTTGAAATATCTTTGTTAAAATTTCATTCACTAGCATATTTGTTTTCATCTCATTCACTTGTTTCTCTTATTGTTCACCATCCATCATTGCAACCTTCCCATGTCCGTAAGAGGGTCTCATCAAACACTTCCAATAGTGCTTTCCAATAGAGGCAAAGCATTTGAGGGATGCAATTTAGGCATATAGCATCATAGCCTTCATCTTGCTATGAATTTGCATATCAAAGTTGATTAGAATCTTTTAAAAAACATTGGACAATGCCTTGGCACTATTGGCCCTAACATTGTATGTATAGTTATATGTAGTGTGGCTATATCTTATATTCTTTAGTGCCAAAGGAATAAAAAGTTAATAAGAAAACTCCATTGTTCAACACATTTATATGGAGTCTATCGCCTCTCAATCTAGTGTCCACCTTACTGGTTCCTAAGGCTATACATCAACAAGGAGCTCCTAATGCAAACATAATACATTATAGCTCAATAATGTTCAAGTGGATCTATGTGGAGGTGAAGGCTCAATCTATTCCCACCCATTGTTATGTCTTGAAGAACAAGGCAATGCCATCCATTATAGTCCTAATTTGAGGATCAACATGAGTGCACAGGAGAGGCTTAAGACTATATTATCATGGCATAACCTTTCTAACTAGTAGGCATACACCTAACCAGGTTTAAAGTGTTATCGGAACTTCTTCACTATACTGTTTATCTAAACTTCACATTCCTCATGATATGTGCTCTCCCTCCCTACAAGGATCCCTTCCCAAATTCCTAGTGAACAAATTATTTGTCCTTAGAGGAGATTGTGTGCTTTTGACTTTTAATTTGAGAGATTTATTTTACTACACTAAAGTTTCGGCCGAACCCTTGGATGAAAAGAAATGAGTGGATTTTTTTGCTTACATATGTAAATCATGCATGTAGATATTTTATAATCATTTGGAATTTTGGCATGAGTTTCCTCTATGGAGTATAACTTGCTACTCCTTATTAGGTCAATGTTATTTCATTTTCTAGTTGATTATTTAAGTTAGTGGGGGAATATATCCCATTATGCCTCCACTCCTTCAAGGTTAGAAGCTTTCTCATCCTTGCCCCCCTCATCCAATTACTTGGTTTTCATATTCTAAGATAATCTTGAACTAAGCTTGGTTCGGAATTATTTTAAAGCAAAGATTGCAAATATAATTCACGAGGTGTTCTTTTATGAATTTCTTGGAATTCTAGATATGTGGGAGGCTTGCCTATGGCTTCCTCACAAAGACCTCCATAAGTTCTTAACATCTCCAAAACATCACAGCCAAATCTTTGCCCTATACTACACACAATCTCTCTATTGTAACACCATGATACCATCGAGATGATCCCCTTGACCTAGGACGTGAATGAAGACCTTCATGAATTTGAAATATCTTTGTTAAAATTTCATTCACTAGCATATTTGTTTTCATCTCATTCACTTGTTTCTCTTATTGTTCACCATCCATCATTGCAACCTTCCCATGTCCGTAAGAGGGTCTCATCAAACACTTCCAATAGTGCTTTCCAATAGAGGCAAAGCATTTGAGGGACGCAATTTAGGCATATAGCATCACAGCCTTCATCTTGCTATGAATTTGCATATCAAAGTTGATTAGAATCTTTTAAAAAACATTGGAAAATGCCTTGGCACTATTGGCCCTAACATTGTATGTATAGTTATATGTAGTGTGGCTATATCTGATATTCTTTAGTGCCAAAGGAATAAAAAGTTAATAAGAAAACTCCATTGTTCAACACATTTATATGGAGTCTATCGCCTCTCAATCTAGTGTCCACCTTACTGGTTCCTAAGGCTATACATCAACAAGGAGCTCCTAATGCAAACATAATACATTATAGCTCAATAATGTTCAAGTGGATCTATGTGGAGGTGAAGGCTCAATCTATTCCCACCCATTGTTATGTCTTGAAGAACAAGGCAATGCCATCCATTATAATCCTAATTTGAGGATCAACATGGGCCTACAACTAAGCATATCTCTCAAAATATTATTAGTAGCCACATTCCTCCTTTGTTTATTCCGAATTCATCAATGAGCCATGTAACCACTATGCCTTTTTATCATGTGTGTTAACCCTCAAACGAACGAAGGTGGAAAATCCGGAAAAGCTAAAGCAGAAGACAAAGACAAAGGCCAAGGCAAAGAGGAATGGAAGACAAAGATGCACAAGGAGAAGAGTCCTAAATAAGGGAGAAATACGCACAAGGAAAAGCGCAAGTCAAAACTTTTGTAAAAGAGCGCAAGCGCATCATGGTTTGATTCAAGGAGCACCAGGCTCTCACCCGTGCAATTTGTAAATGTAGACGGGCGGTGGAAAGGAAGCTAGGAAGATAGAAGGACAATGGGAAAAAGGGCCTAGGCTACGGCCGGCCATGTAAAAAAGGGGAAAAGGGAATGACCGCCCAAAAGGGATTTAGGGTTTTGTATATAAAGTTGAAAAGTGAATGAGAAGCTCATTCTTGTGTGTGGCAAAAAGTGGCTCTCCTCTTCTTCTTCTTCTTCTTCTTCTTCTTCTTCTTCTTCTTCTTCTTCTTCTTCTTCTTCTTCTTCTTGCTTGCTTGCTTGCTTAAGCTTGTGCTTGAGAGAGGGAGTGTGAGAGTGTGAGGGAGTGAGTGTGTGAGGGTGAGGGACCGAGGAGGAGAAGCTCTCCATCTTCTCCTCTCTTCTCTTCTTCTCTTCCCTTCTCTTCTCTTGCTCGTGGTGATGGAGCTTGGAGCGTGGAGCTTGAGGAACTACACTCGTAGATATGGATGGCTCGTTGGCTATGTGAGAGGTAGCCATTAGTGCTCGGCTTAGAACGCTTGAAACAATAAGCCGTCCATGGGTCTTGGCGGTTGAGCAAAAGCTCCCACATTTTGGTTCCAATGCCGGGACCAACGGATTCAAGCCTTGAGCACTTACGCGCTTCGAATCGAGCATTGAAGTAGGGTTTTCCCCCGAACCAGTGCTTGAGATAGGTAGGAAGTGAGGGGGTTGAAGATGGTATTCGATCTCCTTAGCAAGTAGGTTTTTTGCTTTTTTGAGATTTATATTGTGAGATGGAGTAGTGTAGGTATTTACTTTGTGATATGGATGTATTAGAGTAGGAGAAAACAAAGAAAAACAAAGAAAATAAGCATTAGGGTTTCTGCTATCAAAACAGGGAAAGAGGGTTTGATTTGCTTGCCGATTTGTACTTTGGAGGTTATTTGCTATTCCAGGGGTATAGAATCTTTCATTCATGTCTATTCTTGCATTCTGGAAGTTTGTGTGACCCCTCAAGACCAAAATCATAAAAAACGAAGCATTATTTGTCAAATCTGCCAAAACTGTGCCGCGCTCAGTGTGTCCGAGTGACGGTGGTCGAATTGGGGACTCGGCCCAAAAACTGTAATTTTTCCAGAATTCCATTTTGGCCAGAAATTGAGTTGCCACCACCAATATAGACTCTAGAAATCATATAGAGCCAAAGGCACATCATAGATCTATCACTAGGCTAAAATCCACAACAAATAGTTCAAAAATTAGCTACCAGAGGTTCTCCCAATCATGCATGGTATTTACCGTAACGGCCCTTCGGGCCAAGGGGGACTGCCCCCCCGGACCCCCGCAGAGGGGGCTCTGTCCGCACCTCCCTTAGTAGGCTGGAGAGAAAATGTGCCCCGCAATAGGTCCTCTGGATTAGGCCCTAGTGTAGTAATGGCTCTACACAAGCATAGATCTTCACTTGCAAAGCAGCAAATAGAAGCCCATACCCAAACAAAGACCCTAGAACCTCAACGGGCCAAGCTAGCCATCAAGGGCAAAAAGGCCACACCACAAGAACACATGTACATTGTGTTCAAACTGCATCTAGTCAAAGCAAAATGCAACATCATCAAGCTATCAATGCGAGGATGACTAAACATGACAGTCCTAACGATAGATGTACCTTGAGCAGCGCTGCACAGACAACCCAAGATCTTAGTAGAGAATCCACGTCTGACTGTGCAATTAGGGACTCAAGGGCATGTATCAGAAGGCTTGAAGTTGTAAACCAAGACCCGGAAGATGAAGACATAGTGCCACCTGCTTATCTTAGGGTCAAACTCACCGCAAAAAGAGAGCATAGTGTTGATGCTCTCATTGATGAAGGAGCAGATTTCAATATCTTAACTTACGAAGCATGGACTCTACTAGGTCAACCAGAGCTCAACCCGACTGATGCAACTCTTAATCCTTACGGGGAACCCCCACAAGCACTTCTAGGGAAGTGCATAATCCTTGTAACTATTGAAACAGAAAGCTTGCCAGTCCTATTCTATGTTCCATCAAATAGTGAGAATTGTGGAAAGGAAATCCTCCTAGGAAGGCCCTTCAAAAAGGCAATGAAGTGTGAAGCCGACTATAATGCACAGAGGATACACCTAACGCTACCAGGTGTGAGGATAATCACAACTTTTAGCAAGGGTAACCTCACCAAACCTCGAGGGAAGGGCAAGGAGCATTCTGACATACCAAGAAAGCCTAGTGATGAGAGCAAGGAGTTGTTGAAAGAGTTGATACAAGCACAAGTTGAATGGAGAGAACCAGTGAGTGAGGCCATACTTGAAACAAAAAGGTTAGGAGACAAGGCCAAGGATAGGGTTTGCACTTACAAATATCATAGAAGACCACGAAAGAAGCCCAAGCCTTATAGACGAAGGCATCGATGGAGAGCTAGCACAATGCCATGATGGATATCCAAGGCGTTGCTTCATGCTCAAGGGTATTATGCAGGCAACCGATGGATTTGGGTACCAAAACCCCCTGCTAAACCACCTCTGTCAGAAGCCCAAATTATGTCAAAAGCAAAGAGACGTAGGAGGAAACCTAAATGAAAATCCAAGTCTCGAACCAAAAATATTGGAGTGATTGAGCCCCTCACGATTGAAATCAAGAAACCAAACATGACCTATCAAAAAGTAGATCCTCAGCCTAGCATGCTTAACAAGCAGATATCAGAGGTAACTGTCGAGCGTGCACAAGGTCCACTAGTGCCCAAGGAGCCTTTGACTTCCCAAGAGGCTAATGAGCACCACAGGCAAAACATTGCTCATGATGAGGCTGATTGCTCAACAAAGCTAATGACAGAATCGTCTAACAATCACGAGCAAATTCTCCAGTCAGTGCCAAGCCCACATAGAAGTCCCAAATCTTCTACATCCTCTTTACCTAAATGGACACGGGAAGCATGGCAGCAATAGCCTCGTCCCGCTGCTCAATCTGCACAAGTGAATGCGCAAAGGGCAACAAAAGACACGACCACTTCTCATCTGCCTAAGGACTTGACACCGCAATCTACCAATGGTAGCGAGTCCACTGAACTAGCCACCACTACTTCCAATCAGGGACCACAACAGTCACAACCTTTGGCTGTGACAATACCCATTGCGGAACATGTCCTTAGCAATTCACCTTTGGAAGAGATGTCGCAACAAACATCCTTGACACCTCCAATCCTTCCAAAGCACCTAAAGCCTAGGCTTAAGGATAAATCTCTCGAAGAATTGGCCAAAGAAATGGCGCATTTGACCAATGAACCAGAGATGAAGTGCATGGTGAAGCTTGATCACAAGCTAACAGCCATCACATGGGCATACGTCCATGTGGACATCGGAAGGCCAATACGAGAGCACACAAAGCTCATAGCTGAACCACTGACTTGGTATGAGCAGCAACATGTTTGTTTCTGCTATGCAGCCATTGTTGAAGAAGTCATGAAGGACATCCCAAAAGCCACAGCTAGAGAATTGCGATTGATACCCTCATTTTATACAGCTTTATGTGAGACAAACAAGGAAAAGCTTGAAGCAATCAAACAAAAAGGGAAAGGACAAGGTGTTTTTGCACAAAATTGGTACTCCAACCAAAGTTTGACAGCCAAAATTGGCCACCGACTAATGACACTTGCTGAGCAAAGGAAAGCCCTTTGGACATCAATACATGATTCCACATATATTGCCCCAACCTCATTGAGAGTGTTGGCAACTACCCATGATGTCCAGCTTTCTACCACTGTCCAAAAACATCCCTTGTATGATAAAGTGCTTCTAGAAGAAGATCTACATGTGGCTAGCAGGCTAGGAGTAGGGAGCATGGTACTTGATGTCAGCGCATACATCTTCTGCCTCACTCAAGACCCTACAATCCTAGATCTCTATGCTTCCCATCAATACAACCCTGACTTCTTCAATTGGTTTCTTCCAAGCCTACATGACAAAAACCCTAAACCGTCTCATGGTTCTACACTAGAGTCACCCAAACCTCCAGAGCAAGAGAACAACAGCTCCAAATACAACACTCACCTTGACAAGAAGCAATGGAGTCAGGTTCTAATAAATAAGGACAAAAATCTAGAGCAAATGTCTAACCAGGATCAACTGCCAATGCAATCAAATGCGGGGCTGAACAGAGGAGAATTAGCTGGACAGCTAGACTCTCCAAAAAGAGAGGTAGTTGAACCCTCGCAACCTAGCAAGGCTATTCAACCTAGTGAGGCCGTAGCAAAATCCCATGACGACATGCCACAGAAAGAGAATGCTAAGGCCCAACCAAGCACATCAACTACTGACCTAGTTCAAGATCCTGAGTCCTTAAAGGATACACCTCTAGTGCCCAAGAGAAAGAGAAGAAAACAACGAAAATAACTACAGTTGCAAGCTACTGCAGACGACAAGAAGATTGGGACCAAGAGTACTAAAGAGATGATGAACAAAGCGTCTAGTTCATCCATAGATAAACCCATTGCCATCTCTCCTAACAACGGTGAAATCTTAGACACATCCATGTGTTCTGATAAATCAAAGCAACAATTACCATCAACTGTTGCTTGCCGCACTCAATCCACCGATAGAGAAACTCGCATTGATCAATCAAGAGTGGATACAACACTGTCACAACAGGACGCTAAGACCATACCAGTCACATCTGAGGAGAACCATGACACAACTACCATAAAGCCTTAGGAGAAACATGAAAACCTCGAAGGCATAAGCAATCCTGGCATTGATCAATCTTGCTCATCTAGGCCTGAGCCCCCAGCTATGCTAAAGCCTAAGGAAACCCTTAGAACTTTGCATGAGATAGCAACTAAGCAAGCCCTCATAGAACATAGAGATGTCGCAAAGTGCTTGACCGAGTGGGACACTAAACTGAAACTATTCGCATGTGTCTATGTTCATGCAGACATGGGCACATTCCCCAGGGAGCAGCTTGAGGATTATTTGCCTTATCCGCTATCGTGGGAAGAGCAAGAATATCTTGACGGACATTATGACAAGCTCCTACATGAACACATGTGACTCATCTCTGACGAGGAGGCTGACAAACTATGCTTAACTGTGACATTTAATGAAATGCTCTGCCAGCCAAATCTCTTAGAGATAGAGCAACTAAAGCGACAATCAGAGGGTAGAAGCCAATTTGAAAAACATTGGTTTGAAAACCGCGCTACAATGGCTGAACTTGGAGCCCAAATCATGACAGCCTCAGAGAAGTGATTGGCCAAGTGGCAGTCCCAAAGAGACCCGACCTATGTGGCACCAACTTCATTTTGAGTTCTAGCTACAATTCGAGGTATGGACCTAGCCGGAACTAGCCTAGAGAGCCCTTTGATTGATAAAGTTCTCACTGAGGAGGAGCTACATGTTTTCAGTAGACTCAGACAAGGCACCATGCTACTCGATGTTGCCACATATTTATTATTGCTAAGTAGGCTACCACAGAAACTAGATATGTGCGCCACACTCCAGTACAATCCTGAGTTCTACAATTGGTTTTTATCCTCCCGGAGTGACATGGTTTCATGAACATGTACATAAATAAACAACGTGTTTTGTGACTGTGTAAATAATACCAAAAGAAGCAAAGGCCAACACACCCCATGAGAAATGATGACCAAGTGTAGGTGATATGCATCAAGTCAAAACTCAGGGATTCAGGTTGGCGATGTCTTGTTTAGCTAGACATTTTCATTATGGTTGAAGAATGTGACTTGCATGTACTCTCACGCCTTTCCAAGTGAATGCAGAATGACACAGGTCAATGTCTAGAAGCATTTAATATCCAAGTCACCACAAGACCACCAACCCCACAAAGAACCATTATGGAGGAAGTGACAGGAATACCAAGAAACAAAAGCCATGACGGAAACGCCACTGGATGAGAACCCAAGGACACCTCTGTAGAAAGCACATATTGCAACTGAGCATGGCCAAAGCATAATCATCGATTACCTCCTCCTTCTTGGCCAAACTCTATGTTCGAGCAGGAGCCACACTCTCAACAAGGGCGATCGTCTCTTCATCATCCTGGATTCAATTTGCAAGATGCTCTGCCCTTGTCCATGCATAGCTCACTCCAAGTGCTACCTCAATTGTTTGATGTCTCACACATTACAAAGAGGTTTGCAAAATCTCAAGTGTATCTCTTCATCTCAACAAAAGTTCCTCTAGCATCAAGGCTGGTGACACAATCATCTCTATAATATACATTCTTCATAGCCTTTGGATCCCAACATTTCTCAATCCAAATGAAAGGCAAACAGCCTCAATGTATGGCATTGATTGTATTCATTTTTTCCACCACAAAAACAAAGGGGAAAGAAAGAAAGAAAGAAAATAAAATAAAATAAAATAAAATAAAATAAATAAATAAAGAAAGAAAGAAAGAAAGGAAAAAAAAAACAAAAACAAAAACAAAAAAGCACACACGATCACAGCACCGCACCTAGGGGTCCTTAAATTCGGTACGTCCAGTGACCTTAGCGCGACTGGCTCCGTCCCTAGTCCCCTAGCCCTTTGTACATCCCCCACAATTGTTCAGGGCACATTAAGGGCAGGACATACCTAGGGAGCTCGCCTCGCCTATGGTTAGACCTGTCACCTCTCAATGCCATTACAATCAACAGTGGTAAGCAAGGCATGAAAGACAATGGAAAAGGACACCATACTTTTCAAGCACTACAAGTAGCCACTAGCTACCAAAAGCTAAGACATTAAGGAGCTCAATTATGCTACATTGGCTTGACAAGACCATAATGATGTCTCAAAGCAATCTTCAAGTGTACTCCCCGTCTTCATCGACAAATTTAGCCCCTTGCTTTACTGACCCATTGCTATACAAGGAACCAGGCCGACAGTCTTCTAACTTAATATTCACACTATAACCTATACATAGTTTGGGTCTTCAAGTGCAGGACAATACTCCAAGCTTGCTTAGAGTTCGAGCTGTCTCCCAAACTAATCAAAATATGTCTTGTACACGATAAGAAGACTAGCACTACCCCTTAGGGAGAGACCACATGAGAGGTTTTTCAATTGCAGGTATTGAAGACTCCAACGAAGGTGTCGTTCCCTCTTCATTAACACTCAACTCTGAATTCCTATCCTTATCACCCTGTAAGCATACCAAGAATCATCATGTACAGAATCCCCAACAAACCACCACTTGTACTCCATCAGTGCAACCCCCCCCCCCCAAAGAACAGCCCTACCACCAACTCCCATTGCCCTACCACCTACCACTTAACCCACTGACATACCCCCAATGACCTTCCTCCCCACCAATACCAACACTCTGCCATGGCAACCACAGACGTCCTTGCCACCCACGTCTTCGGTGCATGCTAATGCCTGCTACCTACGACGGTGAGTGCCATGGGATTGGCACTCGTCTAGGAGGGGGGTAATGTTAACCCTCAAATGAACGAAGGTGGAAAATTCGGAAAAAGCTAAAGCAGAAGACAAAGACAAAGGCCAAGGCAAAGAGGAATGGAAGACAAAGACGCACAAGGAGAAGAGTCCTAAATAAGGGAGAAAGACGCACAAGGAAAAGAGCAAGTCAAAACTTTTGTAAAAGAGCGCAAGCACATCATGGTTTAATTCAAGGAGCGTCGGGTTCTCACCCGTGCAATTTGTAAATGTAGACGGGAGGTGGAAAGGAAGCTAGGAAGATAGAAGGACAATGGGAAAAAGGGCCTAGGCTACGGCCGGCCATGTAAAAAGGGGAAAAAGGGAATGACCGCCCAAAAGGGATTTAGGGTTTTGTATATACAGTTGAAAAGTGAATGAGAAGCTCATTCTTGTGTGTGGCAAAAAGTGGCTCTCCTCTTCTTCTTCTTCTTCTTCTTCTTTTTGCTTGCTTGAGCTTGTGCTTGAGAGAGGGAGTGTGAGGGAGTGAGGGAGTGAGTGTGTGAGGGTGAGGGACTGAGGAGGAGAAGCTCTCCATCTTCTCCTCTCTTCTCTTCTTCTCTTCTCTTCTCTTCTCTTGCTCGCGGCGATGGAGCTTGGAGCGTGGAGCTTGAGGATGGAGCTTGCTTGAAGCTTGCACATTGATCGTGGAGCTACCGGAGTGCGCGGGAGAGGAGGTAACTCGAACAGCATGGAGGTAAGCTCACTACACCCGTAGATAAGGATGGCACGTTGGCTATGTGAGAGGTAGCCATTAGTGCTCGGCTTGAAACACTTGAAACAATAAGCGGTCCGTGGGTCTTGGCAGTTGAGCGAAAGCTCCCACAATGTGTTACCCCCTCTCAAAACTCTTTTTCACATCCGGCCCATCTCACAACCATGGAGACATCCCCAATTTCATTGAGAATGCCTCAATTCACAACCCTTCACCTTCATTGTCTAAGACTCTAGCACCCTCAACAACTCAAGCACAAGTTGTGTTGCTTCTTCTACCACCATGCCAAGTGTTAGGAGGCCTAGAGCAGCCAATCCTTTTGAAACCCCAATTGAAACCCCAAATCATGAGAATGCCTCTAATTCTAGTAATGTGAGGTTTGTTTGGGACTTTAATGCTACATGTTGCTTGGCCTAATGCAAAAAAAGTTTTTGATCATACTTGCTAGCAAGGGGGTTATGTTAAAAATTCAAAACTTGATAGGAACAATGGGAAGATGTGGTCAAGAGATGTGGAGAAAAGGGACTCGTGGTGATGTGGGAGCAAGCAAATGTAAAGTGGTCTGGACTTTGGTTGGTCTATCAGCAAATTTATGATTGGGAGAGAGACATTCCTAGCAAGAAAAATAGCTATTGGATGATGACTAGCCATGAGAGGAAGAAGGAGAACTTTCGATACCTTGATTTGACTAACATATTTTTGACTTTATGGATAATTTCTTTGGGCATGAATAAGTAGTTGATCCATTGACATATGT
Source organism: Lygodium microphyllum (assembly GCF_053477565.2). Lineage (NCBI taxonomy): Eukaryota > Viridiplantae > Streptophyta > Polypodiopsida > Schizaeales > Lygodiaceae > Lygodium > Lygodium microphyllum. The sequence goes on along the minus strand of NC_141152.1, from coordinate 25,646,195 downwards.
CCTTGACTCAAATGACCCACCACATAATCATTCCACAATGTGATTATTTTTAAAAATTATTGATTCAATGCTTCAATTCTCTACGTATATCATGCACAACTTTCACATTTTTTGTATTGCTATGTTACTTTAAACTTTATAACACTTGATTTTATTTTTTTCCAGGATAAATTCCAACATCTTCAAAGCCGCTTAGGAGCCTAGATCCTGATGTGGCTAGAGGCTCCTTGAACACATCTGCTTCAAGGGTCGCAAAGCGGGGGCGAAAGAGGGTGTAGGAGATGAATGTAAGACTCAATGAAGCAACTTGAAACATTCTACGTAGGATGGAGAGAGATAGCCAAGGATGGTCACTCTAGGCAACACAAGGAGAGCATTGAGGTTGCTACTATAGAGGCCATGAGCATTCTACCACGTTCCATAGTTCAGGTTGCCAAATCTATTAGTAGACTGGTTGAGTGATTCTAGTCATGTCTCATGGTGTCCTAGTTTTTATACATGGCGTTCACATTTATTTTTGTTTAATCTTAATTTTGATGTTGTCTACCTTTTCAATCTCTTTTTAAATAAAAGCATGTCAATGAATTGATACAAAATTTTGGAACATTGGCATTTTCCATAAAATTGGAAATCAAATCTTGTCATTAATTTTTTCAAAGTTTTCATTCTCTTACTATAAAATGCATTATTGCTTTCAGCACCATTATAATATGAACAACATGAATATAAATATTAATGTTGGACAACTGTTTCTCGACATTAATTCTAAAATATTAAAATAGAATATTCACACAATGGTTAAATTGATTTGAAAGATATCATACCTTTCTCATATGAATTTCCTTGAGCATTATATTTGATTATAAAACACAATAAAAATGTTTTCTCTAACATAACCTATTTTGCCAATAAATATGAAAATTTCAACTTTCAACCTATGCACTATTTGCTATACCTAATTCATAAGGTGGGGGGTTGGAGTAAGTTGCATCATTCCATAACTCAATGAACCTAAAAACTTCTTGATGGGTGGAGATTTTGATTATTCTTTTATCTTTTATGCTTATGGGTGAAGGAAGCACATCCTTATCTCCATCATCTATACATGATGTTTTGCATGTCTGTTGAGACATGTAGAAGATGCATTAGGGGAGTTTTGAGGTCTCAAAAATGCATTTTAGGATGTATAAAGAGAGTGCTCTAGATCAATGAGAGCAAAGTCTCCGTAACAAAAGTGCCATTTTTGAAAATGTAAAAAATGATTTTATAAATAGACATGGATATAATAATACTATGATTTTTTATTATAAATATCTATTTTTATCATCTCATAATTGTGATTATGCATCCTTTATATTAATGGCATAGGGTCTCGACCACTTTGCATTAATGACATATAAGGGATTGTTTGATAATGATAATTGAAACTAAATTCAAATGACCAATTAAAAGCTTAGTGTTCATCTTTTTTTCCTCCCTTCTTTTGATGTTCTTGTCTCCTTCCTTCCTTGATGGTTGCTTTTTTCTCTCTCTTTCCTCTTTTTGCCATGGATACAAAAATTTGACCTTCAACAAGGCACCCAAGCTTTGAAATCACATCCATACATGTGTTTAATTCATTCAAAATAGATGGAAGATGAATTCCTACCATTATTAGAAAATGTAGCTAGATTATCATGCACAACAAGTAAAACAAAGGAAAATACAAAGATATGACAGCTCCTTCATCTCTACTTGGAAGGGTAGAATTGTGAGGTGTTTGCTCATCTCAATCCACGACACACCTTTTAGTAGTCCATCAGAAGGCTTTTGTAATGAGCAGGGATCACGAGAACATGGCATGGGAACATACCAGCCACACTGACTATATATAAGGTGTAAGAGGGTATTTTGAGGCATCACCGAATTATCAAGAATCTCTCTTTTCACCTTCACAAGCTTTCATGGCTTCTCCTTCTTCTTCTTCTTCTTCTTCTTCCTCCCTTTCCTCTCTTTCTCTCTCTTCTCCCTGTCTTTCTCTCTCCTCTTCTTCTTCTCCTGCAGTCCTCTCTCTTCTCTCCCTTAGTTAGGCTAGTTAGCTCTCTTTTATTACAAGTGGTACCAGAGCCTTGTCCTTGATCCTTTTCTTTTCCCATAGATTTAGGGTTCTCACAGTTTCTCACAGTTAGCAAACCTTAGTTACATCTCTCTCATAGGTACACAGGGAGTACTTAGGTAGGCTATTAGCCCTCTTGAAGACTATGGCAGCCTTTCTTGGATCTTTCCCAAGAACCATGGACACATCTGGAGGCGGGAAGACAAATTTGGTAGGTCGTCACTAAGTTCCATGCAAGTTTCTTGAGGGTTTTGGGCAAAAGGAGTGTAACAGAGTTAGAGAAGCCCAAAAGCACATTTACTTTTTCAAGAGAACCCTCTCTCTCCTTCTTCCTTCAAGCTGCCATGGAACCTTCAGCCCCAAGAACTGCAAAAATCTTGTTTGCCCCTCTTCCTCAGCCAGAATGACTTGTCCCAGAGCTTCCCTCTCACCTTGCTTAGCATCTAGAGCAGCCTTGAGCCCTACCTGACCTGCGTGGAGCCTCCAGTGAGCAGCCCGAAAAACGTGGCGCATTTTGCACTGAGTGGTCTGCTCACTCCTCCTGCTCCAACTCAGCTCCAGCCTTCCCTGCTTCATTCCTCAGCCCCCTTGGCACACTCCTGGGCAAGCTTGAGCACGGGTATTGACCCCCCCCCTCCCCCATCAGTCCTTGACAATACCTCAAACCCTATTGTGGGTAGCAGCCATGAAACCTTTAGCCCAGCTCAGGACACACTGAAGCCCCTTCAATTTTCTTACCCCGTGAGCCTTGGGAGTAGCCACAAGCTTCAACAAGTGAGGATATACGACATTGAAGGCCCCCATACAACCACGGGCTGCAAGAAGAAGGGCAACCACAAAGTTCTTGAAGAAGACAGCCAATAACTCTTCCCCAGGCTTGAACAAGGTATGTCAATCAATTCTTCCTCTCTCTTTTACATCCAATTATTGAGCTCAGTCACTTGATGAGAGAGATGGAGGAAATTCTTGGGTTGAGAGTGCCAATTGGATTCCCATCCTCAGTCCACACCCTTGAAATGCATGCATGGCTGGATGATCTTAAAATTACTTTCCCATTGATTAAGATTTTACTCTAATCCTTAACCGTACTCTTGTTTTGATTCCAATTGATAAGGAAGAAATTGTAAGAAGGGTAAGTCATGCAATCAGTGAGTCACTAATTTGCAGAGGTAACCCCTTTCCCCATGCCATTTCCTTATTGATCATGCATATCATGAAAGGCCCAATCCTCAATTTGTAAATGCATATCATGCCGGTTGCTTAATAATAAATGTTTGCCATGTATATTCTGGGTGAGGAAAAGCCCGATGCCAAGCGAGGTGGCAAGACAAAAGAGGGGTGACCCCCCCTTGCCATCAAAGACCCTTAAGAGGTGCACAACCGGCCCGGGGGGAACTTTGCCCACCTCCCGGTGATCCAGAGCCCAAAGGTTCTTCATGTGCAGGTACACTTGAATGAATAGCCCGAGCCCTGATCATTTAAGTCTACAGCCCTCTACATGCATTGGTAATGTCATGTATCACTTGGGAATGTATGGTGGATGCATGCAAGAAGGGCAAGGTATGCAGTCATGAAAATGATCTCAACAAGAGAACTATGGATGCAAATGATGTTTGGCTCTATGTGGCATTGAGAACCACTGTTGAGGCCCTGGATGTCTTGTAATAAGCACCTCACCATTGGGATAAGGTATGCTCTTTGAAGGAGTCCTTGCAAGGTATTGTAGACAGCTAGTCTCACACAGTCAAAAGTCAATTACAGCAATGCCTTCCTGTGTGACTAAGTATAGGCCCCATAGCTTGATTCGAAGAGGGCATCCCCCCCTTCGATCTGAACCAAAAATATCCCCATTCCGCCTGATGGTTTGGGAGATAAGCTCATTTTTGTGCTCAGAGATACTGTGGGACAGGCAGCAGTCCTACACAGTCAGCCCACAAAAATCAATTATAGCAAAGCCTTGGTCATTTACTATCAGAGATATTTTTACATAGACTCGTAGAGGGGATCGAGAGCTTTAATTTGAATGAAAAATTTTGGCAATCAAAGCTTCCTAGCTCAAGAAATTGTCATTTCTGTAACAAGGGGTCTAGTGGATTGCACTTGGGATGGCAAGCCACAAGGGTAAAGCAAAGGCCCAAGAGGACTTCCAGCGTGAAATAAAGAGGGTGCCCCTGAGATGGACCGCTTCTCTATGCTCAACCATACTCTATGCCAACATGAGACCCATTATGCTAAACAACATCGAGAGATGGAACAATGCCAGAGGGAGATGGAAACCCGCCAAGATCACCATCATTCCGAGATGATGGCCAAGATGGACTTACTCATCGAGTGCATGGGCGCCCTCATCCCTGCCATTGCATCCCCCTCGGATCAACCCAAGGAGCATGTCCCTCCCCGTGAGGCCAACCGCCCTCCCCCCTTGGATACCGAGCATAGCCCACAAGGTTTTGGTGGCACCCATGGCGTTCCCCATAGCACTTATGAGATGGGTGAGCCCTCCACTCGACATGATGAACCCATCCTTCGCTCCCCCATTACAAATCCTTCAAGCCCATCCTTGGGACCACAACTCCCCCGTAATGGAAGCTATATGCACACTCATGGGAATGGCTAGCAAGGGCCTAATGCAAATTTTGGGCAACATGGAATGCAAGGAGTACATGGAAAGCATGCACATGGCAATGGGTAGCATGCGCATGGCAGTTTTGGGCAGCATGGTCATTTTGGACAGCAAGGTCCCAATGTGCAGTTTGGTCCTCATGTAATGCATGGGCAGCATGGCCCCCATGGAAATTTTGGATAGCCAGGGTTTGGACAACAAGGCATGTATGGGCAGCACAACATACATGGGTAGCATGTAGCACATGGCATATATGGACAGCAAGGCCCAAACGAGCTACGTGACAAGATTGTGTTTACAAATTTTAATGGGCAGTCCTCATCCCCAGCTGAATTAGAGGAATGGACCTCTAAATTGGAAGCCTATTTTCTCATTTACCCCCGTACTGATGAGGCAAAGATTATTTTTGCCTCCCTTCATCTGGAAGGTTTTGCCCACACATGGTGGAGATTTATTTAAAGAGAAAATCAGCAATTTCATAATTGGGAAGATTTCAAGATGCATATGATCCAAGTTTTTGTCTCCCTGTAGAGAAAGAATGTTTGGCTAGGCAATGGTATTAGTTTGATCAACGAAATCTCACCGTGACGGAGTATACCAACCAGTTTATGAACCTATCCATGTATGTTGAGGCGGTTAGCGATGAGGCCAAATTGCATAAATACATTTATGGGCTAGATGCGCATCTTTCAGCTGATGTAATGGCTCAAAGGCCAGCCACCTTGTTTGTAGCCATAGAATTGGCTGAACGATATGGTCAGAAATACCGTCACAATGAGGGCATGCAGCCCATTGTAGGATAGCAAAGATACCCTATTAGGCAACCCCCATATGCTAGTAACTATTGCAGCAACAATGCAAGGAATGGTAGCCCCAAAATCCCCACTTACCCACTTTTAATGCTGAAAGGAAATATGGCAGTTTTGGAACAGCCCCCCTCCAAAAGTGACCCAAAGTATGCTGAAAATAACACACGGAATGGCTTCAGTCCTAACGTCAAAAATTCATTCCTCCTGAGGTTGTCAACGATCGCAAGGCTAAAGGCTTGTGCTTTAAATGTGGGGATAAGTACACGATTGATCATGCATCCAAATGCCCCTTTAAGAACGCCATTGTCAAGTTTAATAGCATGTATGTGCTAGAAGATAGTGACAAGTTGGAAGAGGACTTACATGTCAACTCTCCCATGATGACACTTGCTAAAAATGCTAAATATGAAGAGGATCTTGACACCGATCAGTTTTATGACTCACCGGACGGGTTCCCTTTTGACCCCAGTGGCTGCCCCATGGATGATATGCTTGGGAATGACCCTTTGCACCCCACATTTACCACTATATCAGCTTGCTCGATCTCCATGGATGCATGGACGGCTCTAGGAGCCCGAACACCCTACGCGTACATGGTAACATTGATGGCAAAAATGTATACATTCTCATAAATAGTGGCAGCATACATAGTTTTGTGAATAAATCAACTCTTGGCCATTTGACATGTGTTCCTACTGAATTACAACAACCTCTTAGGGTTCAAGTGGCCAATGGAAGTGAAGAAATAAGCTCCCATGTATGCACATAAGTGTCTCTTATGCTGGCCAAAAGTACATTTGGAGGGCATCAAAGAAATTGTAGATTTTCAGCTTATAACAGCAAGACAACTCAAAAAGGAATTCAAGAAACGCTCCGAGATCTTTGTCTTGCATTTGCATAAGGATAATGATGACTAGCACACCTTGGGGAAGCAAAATGCAACACTAAAAGCACTTTTGGCTGAATATGAGGACCTATTTCAGCCCCCCACCACTCTCCCACATCAAAGATCGGTGGATCACCCGATTGACTGGGAGCCCCATGCCAAGCCTGTCAATAAACCCCCATATCGGCTCTCTAAATGTGAGAGAGAGGAAGTAGCTAAGCAAGTCAAGGAGCTCACTAAAATGGGATTCATAGAGCCTAGCTCTTCCCCTTATGCCTCCCCGGTTCTATTGGTTAAGAAAAAGGACAGATCCTTCCGGTTGTGCATTGACTACCGTGATCTCAATAAGATCACCGTCAAAAATAGATACCCCGTCCCTCGAATTGATGACTTGCTTGATGAGCTAAAGGGAGCACGCTACTTCACCAAGATTGATTTGCGATCCGGCTACCACCAAATCAGAATGAGAGTGGGTGATGAAGTTAAAATAGCCTTTCGAACTGACCGTGGCTTGTACCGTTTCCTTGTCATGCCATTTGGGCTCACTAATGCACCCGCCACATTTCAGAGCCTAATGAACAAAATATTGTAGCCATGGCTTTTCCAGTTTGTGTTGGTATTCTTTGATGATATACTCATTTACAGCAAGTCACTGCATGAGCATTTGAAGCATGTCAGACAAATTTTTGACATACTAAGAGAGCACTAGTTATTTTCCAAGGAAAGCAAGTGTGTCTTCATGCAAACAGAGGTTGAGTACTTGGGACACATTGTTAGTGAAAAAGGCATCCAAGCTAACCCTAAGAAAGTGCAATGTGTCTGAGATTGGCCCACCCCCACTACCACTACCTCCTTGCGTGGTTTTCTTGGCCTCTCCTCTTTTTATCGGAGATTTATTCGCCATTATGCCACAATTGCAGCACCATTAACTGACAGGCTGAAAAAAGAGGCTTTCTTATGGGATGATTTGGCTAATTGTAGTTTTTAACAGTTGAAAGACTTGCTCACTTCAGCCCCTATCCTCCTATGCCCCGAATTTTCAAAGGATTTTACCATCTAGTGTGATGCTGATGGACGGGGTATTGGTGCAGTCTTGCTACAAGAACACAGTGTAATATCATTTGAGAGCCGAAAATTGGATGATAAAGAGAGAGAGTTGTATGTCTATGATCAGGAGATGTTGGCAGTCATTCATGCTATTAAAAAGTGGCACCGCTACTTGTATGGCAGTAAATTTAAAGTGAAAAGTGACCACTGTGTGCTCAAATACTTCTTGACTCAGCCCAACCTCACTCCCAAACAACGTAGATGGGTAGCTACCCTACAAAACTATGACTTTGAAATTACCCACACCCGTGGCAAGGACAATGTAGTGGCTGATACACTCTCTCACATGCGGGCATGCAAGGTTTCATCTATCACTGAACTCCACCATGATTGGAGTGAAGAGCTCCGAGAGGCCTACTTGCTTGATGCTGAATTCAGCCCTCTTTTTTAGAAATTACAGCAAGGTGTTATGGATGACAAGTCTCAATATCATCTCCACAATGGCCTCATTTGGATCCATGGCCGTATTGTAATTTCCCATGCCTCTCCTTTTACCCAAAGGATCCTTGAAGAGATGCATTCTTCACCGATTGCTGGCCACTTAGGGGTCTTCAAAACATGTGACCACATTTCAAAAAGCTTCCATTGGAAAGGCCTATGGCAAGACGTTAAAGACTTCATGTCTAGATGTGTGCCTTGTCAACAAAATAAAGATAGCACTCTTAAACACGGTGGATTGTTGCAACCCTTGCCTATCCCCAAAGGAAAATGGACCCACATTACCATGGATTTCATCACTGGTTTACCTACAACCAAGAAGGGTTGGGATAGCATCTATGTGGTAGTTGACCAACTCACTAAAGTAGCCCATTTCATGCCTACAAAATCTCAGTTTACAACATCTCAAGTTGCCACTCAGTTTATGGAGCATGTATTTAAGTTGCATGGCTTACCCCATGTCATAGTACATGATCAGGACACCAAATTTATGAGTCAATTTTGGCAGACAATTTTCAGCTCCATGGGGACCAAATTGGCTTCGTCTACAGCCTATCATTCCCAAACGGATGGGCAAAACGAGCAAGTCAACAAGTGGCTTTTTGCCATGATGTGTAGAATTTGGGATGTATGGCTACATTTGGCTGAATTTTCTTACAACAACTCCACTCATTCGAGCATTGAAGTCTCCCCCTTCGAAGCATTGTATGGTTATCGGGTGCCCCTCCCCACCGTGGTCTTCAATGAAAAGCTCAACCCCCTTGGAAAAGAAGAGTTGGACCGCATGCAAGCTTTACTTCAACAATGCAAGGCAAACCTCAAAAGGCCTCAAGAGCACATGAAGCTCCATGCTGATGCAAAAAGAAGACTCCTTGACTTTCAAGAGGGTGAATTGGTACTCCTCAAGGTCCTCAAGTCCCGTTATGCTACACTAAAGGATGGTTCTTGCAACAAGTTGGCACATCGTTACTATGGGCCCTACACAATCATTAAGAAGGAGGGGGAATTGGCCTACCATCTCCAACTCCCTCCCACTACTAAGATCCATAATGTCTTCCATGTGAGCTAATTGAAACCTTTCATTGGCACTCCCAAAGATCATGTAGAGGAGCTACCCCCCATAGATGAGGAGGGCCTTATCCAGTATATTCCTGAAGCGGTCATTGGGCAGCATGAAAAGCAACTCTACACCCGTCCTATCCATGAATACCTGATCAAATGGCAAGGCCTACCGACAGAGGAAGCTTCTTAGTGCCCAGCATCTATCTTGGATGAGTTTCCACACCTCAAGGAGGCTGTATTGTCTGGAACTTAACCATGACACGTGTTTTGGGTTGTAGTCTACGTCTGGACAGCCAATTGTTTTGAACCAGTTTTGGTCCTGACACATTTTCAGCCCCATTTCCCATACATGGGCTGAAATTAAACCTTGAGGGCTCCGCGCCAACACGTCACTTGCCCTGATCGGAGTTTCCTAGAGGAAGTTATGGCTATTTTTCTCCAGCCATACTATATTGGACAGCACACTAGTAACTTCTAGAGAGCCCTCTATTTTGCAATAGTTTTGGTCCTGACCTATTTTCAGCCCCCCCTCACCCACATGCGCTGAAAATACATCTCATGGGCTCCATAACGACACCTCACTTGTCCCATTCGGAGTTTCTTACACAAAGTTATGGCTAATTTCTTACAGCACACCCTTACGGGACAGCATCCCTTGTTTTTTAGGACAAAAACTTTATGAGATGAGATGGTTTGTAATGAGCGGGGATCACGGAAACATAGCATGGGAACATACCAGTCACACTGACGGTATATAAGGTGTAAGAGGGTATTTTGAGGCATCACCAAATTATCAAGAATCTCTCTTTTCACCTTCACAAGCTTTCATGGCTTCTCCTTCTTCTTCTTCTTCTTCTTCTTCTTCCTCCCTTTCCTCTCTTTCTCTCTCTTCTCCCTGTATTTCTCTCTCCTCTTCTTCTTCTCCTACAGCCTTCTCTCTTCTCTCCCTTAGTTAGGCTAGTTAGGTCTATTTCATTTTAGTTTTCCGAAAATGATGCTGCCCGATGCTCCCTTGGAACATCATGGGGTTTGTCACTTAGGCCCTACTAAGTCTACTTCACAACGGGAGAGTTCCGACCGAACCCACTAGGATCAACCTGAAGTTTTGGGTTCCTAAAATTGGATGGGTCTCCTAGCAGCCAGCTAGCACTAGTAATTTTGAGTCCCACTTTTAGAGGATTACTCAATTTGAAGCGGACTTGCCATTGCACTTGGTTCAAAGAGAATGGGAGACGGAGGGGAGTGCGGTACGTCAACCCTCCTGCCCATAAGGCAAAATCCAATTCCACCCCCCTAAAACAATGCAAATCGGTTCTACCTAATGACTAGTTGGTCTTCCTATTTCTATTGCTAATTTAGAAAAGCTCCCAACTAACCGGGACCACCCTACCATTGGACAAACCCTTCAAGGGTTATGCCCACCCGCTTTCCTTTGATGATGGGTCATCTTTAGTTTTTAAATTACCTACAACACATTTATTGGAACATATACAACCAGCTTCCTTAATTAGTCCATTAAGTCACAGGTTTCTTTACATAATTTATCTCACCGACACACATACAATTCGAACAGTAAAGAAACTTCTTTATTATATTGGAAGCTTATTACAATTTCCATCTTTCCGTCCCAGTGGAAGATACACAGAATTCCATAAGGTTATTCTGTCCACCAATATTCCACCCTCATAACTAGTATTTAGGGTTCTAGGATCCCATCCTGGGTCACGAAGGGGCTCGTCAGATTCTTGGAACAATGCAGGATTTACAGCCAGAGCCCCCTCTGGCACCTACAATTCCTTTTGTCCGAGACTATCCCTACTGGCAGACCTTTCGCCTACAAAGCCGGTCCAAGCCTCTCCTAGTGATAATCATGACCCCCTTGGAGTAGGGTCTCACCGCTAGCTTGGGGGTAGCCTAGCACGATCCTTCCTTTTATTCTGTTTGACAATAATTTCAATTAGAGATCTAGATTCTAGCAAACACAAACAGTCCTTTCAAATGTATATCAAATGATGCAATGACAATCACCCCATCATGCAATTCACAGCTTGACATAGCCAAGGTAGACCTTATAAGGTAACCTTACATTCTAATGAGGATTCTCCTCCCCATAAAGAAGAGTTGAGTACATCTCTTATAACAAGTTAAGCAAGGCATGAATTTTCCGTTTGGGCTCACTTATCCAACATAAGCGAAATTCCTTAAAGAAATATATTGTGTCAATAACTCAACGAGATGACCTGTGGGACTCTTAAATAGACAATCAGTTTCTATAATCATCTCTAGCCAACTCTTAACCTTGTTGCATTTGACCATAACTATGTCGAATGCGCATAAAGACATATGTACAATAACCTTTGGCAATTAATTCTAACATGATTCTATGACTTAAAATCTAAATTAATCTAGCTGCAAATCATAGTGATTAATTGTTTATGCTTGTACTAATATGTTTTTTTAGATGAGTTATCAATTTGTGTAAGTTAAGAATACAGAAGCTAATATCTTATGTAATTATCTTATATAGAAAAATAATAATCTAGTAATGAATAACCTGGTTTGGCAACATGACGACATTAGGAACTTCCTCTTTACTCACGCTTGCATTAGCCACACCTGATGTTCCATTGGTAGTGGCAACTCCCACAACCTCGGGCACTCCTGTATCATTGGTAATACCCATTGCTTGACCGATTGCATTGGTCCCCATGGTTTTTCCACTTCGTCGCTTTGGAGCCATTGTCCATGAGTGGTTTGAGATATAGGGAAGGTGGAATAGATTTGGAATGAGAGAACGTAAGAGAATATGGCTTAGTTGAAGATCAAGACAAGGGAATTGAGCTAATTCTCTCTCTCTCTCTCTCTCTCTCTCTCTCTCTCTCTCTCTCTCTCTCTCTCTCTCTCTCTCTCTCTCTCTCTCTCTCTCTCTCTCTCTCTCTCTCTCTCTCAAGCTTTCTCTCACAATCTCTTGGAGGGGTATCCTTCTCTCTACCTCTCTCTCGCAGCCTCGCGGGGTCTCCTTATGTCTCCTTAAGTTTCTCCCCATGCCTCTTATTTATAGTGAATTGGAGAAGAAGGGTTGTGGCTGAGAAGATGAGCTCTTTGTGGAGGGGGATCTTGGAAAGATCAGTGATCTAATGCTCAGATCATAAATCTGATGGTTCCATTGGTTTCGAAAGGGGGGTTAGAAAGCTCTCAGTTCACTCCTTCTTTTCTCTGTTCGAAGTGCTGTATACTGCTTGTAGACTGTGATCGCGGCGCACGCAATTTTGTTAGTTACTTTTCTTTATTTTTCTTTTTATAAAATCTTCAAACTAACTAAAACATCACTTATCTTTTCTTTTAAATGACATCTAGTTCTAGAAATCTCCATATCTCTTTCTTTTCTTTCTTTCTTTCTTTGAAAGGATAATATCTAAAATATTCTAGTCTTGTCCAAAAATCTAATATTTTTAGACCATCCTTACTATACACATTAACATTAGTGATTAATATAGCTCATCTCTCTTGTTCACGTTATAACTTCCATGAAGGGTGGCTATGGTCCTTGTTAATTCATAAAAAATATCGAGTTACAACTCTCAGTTTTATTTATTTATTTATTTTTAATGTTAGTTAGTTATTAATGTTAGTTAATTTTTTTACTTTAGTTAGTAACCTTACTAACTTATTAATTGACTGACTAACTTTTGAACTAACCAACTAACTTTTATTGCTTGGAAATATTACATCCTCCTCTCCTTAGAGAAATTGAGATGTCCTCATCTCAAGACAAATTGTGGGTATTGTTGATGGAGAGCATGAAGCATCTTCTTCAAGATAATTCTTCCACTAGACAAGGTATTCTCTAAGGGTTCTACTCCTCAATTTTCTCTCCCTTACATTAATTACTTTGTCAAGTTGTAGCTCAAGGACTCCTTGGCTAGGTATTACAACTTGTTGATCATCAAGGATATGGTTAGGGCTAGCTAGGTATGCTTTCAATAAGCTAACATGAAATACATTATGGATTTTTATATTCTCAGGGAGTTGTATCTTGTAAGCGCTTGGTCCTAAGCACTTGAGAATCTTATAGGGTCCACAATATCTTGGACTTAGCTTCTTAAATTCTCCTAAAGACAAATAACTCCTTTTTGGATGGACACGGACAAAGACCATGTCTCCCTCTTTGAAGATTCGTTCTTGCCTTGTTAGATCAGCATACGCCTTTTGTCGGTCCTTGGCAGCTTGAATATATTGTCTGATAATCTTGATTTGATCATCCATTTCTTCTAACATTTTTCTCAAGGATTTTACACTTAGAGTAGGATCGAAAAAATTAAGTGGCATACGGCAATCTTGACCATATAGTGCCTGAAATGGAGTCATCTGAATACTTCAATGATAGGAGGCATTATAGACAAATTCCACTAAGGATAGATACCAAATCCACCTTTTAGGCTCCTTGCTGCAATATGCATGCAAAATATCCTCAATTACTTAATTAACTCGCTTTGTCTGCCCATCAGTTTGTGGATGGTAAGCAATACTGAAACAAAGTTGGGTTCCAATGTCTTCAAATAAACTCTTCTAGAAGTGTGATGTGAAAAGAGAATCACGATCACTAATGATCCTTTTAGGTAACCCATGTAACCTAAAAATCTATTTTACAAAAATTCTAGCAATATCTGAAGCTTTGTAATTGGTTTTTGTTGGAATAAGATGAGTGACCTTTGTTAGCATGTCTACTATCACCATTATTGAGTTATATCCTCCTTGTACAAAAGGTAACCCAACTACAAAGTCCATGCTAATAAATTTCCATTTCATCTGGGGAATGTCAAGTGGCTGGAGTTTTCCTGGTAACTTGACACGTTCAGCTTTACCCTTTGGCAATTTTTTTTCCTGATAGCATTAAAGGTCTTTGCATACCATGGGTGTCCTGAAAAAGGAGAATCGTGTGCTTCCCAAATATCCTTCTCTTGAGAGTCTGGCTTGAAGGAATGCATAGTCGCATTCTGAAATAAACAAGTCCTTCGTCTTCATCTATAGAGAATTCTTGATACTTAGTCTTGAGTTTGGAATCTTGTTCCTTATTCTGAACTTCCCAAAACAATTGTTGATAGTCTGGGTCCTTATTTGCTTCATCCTTGGTCAACTCGATGATAGGATTAGTTGGCATTGATACCATTGTAGCCAGAGTTTCTGACCTAAATGGTTCTTCAGTGATAAGAGCACTAAGAAAGGCTTTACAGCTAAGGGAATCTGCTACTACATTTTCGTTACCGGGTCTGAACTTAATTTCAAAGTCATACTCCTATAGAATCTCGATCCAACATTGTTGCCTCATATTAAGATCAGGCTAAGTAAAAATCCACTTCAGACTTTTATGATCTGTGACTAAGGAAAACTTATTTCCAAGCAAGTAATGTCTCCATAATTTGAGAGCATGAATCACAGCTAATAACTCTAGGTCATGAGTAGCATATTTCTACTCATGGATTTTCAATTTTCTTGAAGTGTAAGCTACAGGATGTCCTTCCTGCATTAGTACGCATCCCAATGCAAGAGAGATGGCATCTATGACAACTTCAAATCTCTTACTTAAGTCAGGTAGCCTTAAGATAGGAGCAGCTACCAAACTATGCTTTAGTTGCTCAAAGCTAGATTGTTCGATTGGCATCCAATTAATGGCAACTTGCTTCTTAAGTAAGTTTGTAAGAGGTGCTGCAATTTGAGCATAGTTTCTGATGAATACCCTATACCATAATGTTAGACATAGAAAATTTCTCACTTCCTTGATAGTGGTTGGGGGTTGTCAATCTTGAACATCCTTGGCCTTGGCAGGATCTACTGATATACCTTTAGCTGACACTATGAATCCCAAGTATTCAATCTTCCTTTTGAAGAACACACACTTCTTCTTCTTAGCATACAACTTGTGTGTTCTCATTGTCTCTAGGACAATGCGAAAATGTGGTTCATGATCTTCTTCCTCCTTAGAATAAGTTAGGATATCATCAAAGAATACAAGAACAAAATCATCAAGATAAGGTCTAAAAATGTTCTGCATTAACCTATTGAAGGTAGCTGGAGCATTTGTCAATCCAAATGACATCACGATGAATTCGAAATGACAGTATCTTATATTGAGGGTAGTCTTTGGAATATCTTCATTCTTGACTTTAATCTGATAATATCCTGACCGAAGATTAATCTTAGAAAAGATATTCACTCCTTGTAGACTATCAAGAAGCTCATATATCCTCGGGATTGGACACTTATTCTTTACTGTCACCTAGTTTAGCCCGCGGTAGTCGATACAAAGACGAAGAGTTCCATCTTTCTTCTTTTGGAATAATACTGGGGCTCCCCATGGTGAACTACTTGGCCGAATATACCCTTGTTCTAGCAGTTGCTTGAGTTGCTCTTTTAGTTCGATGGCTTTAGGAATAGACATTTTGTAAGGTCTCTTTGCCACTGGAGTGGCTCCTAGAACAAGTTTGATCTCATGATCAACTTCTCTTTCCAGAGGTAACTTAGTTAGCTCTTCAGGAAATATGTCAGTGTACTCTTTTAACCAGGATGGTTCTTCTTCTGCATGACCATCTTGATTTATCTTGTTAAGCTTGATCAAGTAAACAGGTAATCCCTTCTTCAAGCCTTTCACAATTCGAGAAGCTTTTGCTAATTGAACTTTAGGTTTCCCTGTTTCACCTTTTGTAGTTGCTATTTCAACATTCAAATCCTGAAATGTGACTTGACCTTTTCCACAATGGATATGAGCATCATTGGGAATCATCCAATGCATTCCTAGTAAACATTCATAGGCTCCTAAGTTCATTACTCTAAACCTCATACTTGAAAGGTTTTCTCCTAGGTTACTCTACCTTAGCAGTTTGCTATGTAGAAAGTACTTCCTTTCCATTTGCTAATTCCACAAGCAGCTTTGATGCATTTACTGCATCTATTCCTATCTTCTTAGCACACTTGGATGAAATAAATGAGTGTGTACTCCCACAGTCAATCAAAACTTTAAATGACTTACCTTGGTGACTAGCCTGTGTCTGTATTACCGAATATTGACGATTTGGTCCTTTCCTGTGGAATGTAGCATGAATAGTTGCTCTTTCAATATCTTCTTCCATAGTAGGGTCTTCCTCCTTATTAGTCTCTTTTAGGGCAATATTTGACGTTCTTCCTCTTGCCATAGCTACTTGACCGCAGCTTTAGGCAGCTTTGCCTTGACCTCAAATTTGGCCTTGGTGATGGTTCCTACCAAGCTTTGGACACTCGCTCCTAAAATGTCCTATCTTATTACAGTGGAAGCACCTAAGACCATCCCTGTTTCCCTGGGTAGGATCAAAATTTCCAACTGCGTTGGATTTTGCCTTCTTCTTCTGTCCTTGGTAAAATTGGTCTTGGGTTCTTTTTGCTTAACCTTTGAATCCTCCTTTGTTCTGGTTATTGTAGCTCCATAACTTATTGTTGTTAGGCTTTGATTGTACTTCCCGCACAATAGAAGCAGCTCAAATCAAAGCATCTTGGAGGTCTATGGACTGCATTGATTCCAAATGAGTGTTCAGAGAATAATTTAGCCCATTGCAGAACTTGGACACTTGTTGAACAATATCCATGGGGGGTGCATATTTAAGAAGAGAAACAAACTTGGAGTAGTATGCTTCCAAGGTCAGTCCCATTTGCTTCAAATTGAAGAAATCATTCATCTTTTGGGTGTGATAAGCTGGAGGTAAATACCTTCCTCTTACAGCTTCTTTTAGCAAATCCTAAGTAATGGTATTTTCAAGGACACCTTGATCTCGGCACCACTACTTCCACCAAAGTCGAGCGTCACTAATTAATGTAAGCTTAGCTATCATGGCTTGGTTGGCTGGGATAGTTCCAACAGTAGTAAAATAATCCTCCATAGATTCGATCCAAATCTCTGCATCGGCTTCCACATTTTCGCCTTTCCCGTCAAACTCTGGAGGTTTGACTTGCTTCAAAAGATTTCTTTTCTCTTGAGCTTCGTTGGGAATTATTGTGGGTGCGAGATTCTGGGAAATTTTCAACAATTCGCAAGTTAAATTTTACAAAGTTTATATAGCGTCAATAATAGATTTCAATACTCCAATTATCTCTCACTTAGTTTATTGAAACAACTCTCAAATAAAACTCTCTTCCCATTGCTAAAGTTAAATTGCAATTTCAGAGGTTTCAAGAAAAAAAATAAGGTTGCATATTTCTCTACTTGATAAAGTATCAATCAATCTTTTATTACAACGGATGTACAAGGTAAACTGATGGAAAGAAATACATTATTCAGATGGCTCGCATGCTCATCTTATTTTCTTTCAGAAAAGGATTCCCTACTACAATCTAAGTATGACACTCTGATACATCCTTTATGAAGTAACTTGGATTCGGAGAGTAGATATCTAGGAATCTATATTTTTTAGGGAGTTCAGGAAATCCATCATTTTTGTAGTTGCGGCGGCTAGAGAGACCTATGACTTTTATTCTGTCAGCCGAAAGGATCTTTGTAACTTTCCCATAGATATACTGGTTTAGTTTGATCTTCTTGGTTCTAGTATACAGGGTTGAGTTTACACTGGCCTCATGAAATAGATAGATCTTGACAAGTTTAAGATCTTCCATCCATTTTACCCTTTTCAGATTATTTTGAAGATAAGCTAGACGACTTGTGTCAATATAGCAATATCCTCCGATAATCATCCACCATCTTTCATGATATAGAGGCGAGGGGTTGTACAACTGATCTAGTACCTGCATCATCTGAATTCTCCAGGCAAAATTGGATGAATGCATAGCTGACATAAACATTACTCGAAAGATCAAGAATCGTTGCCAAGATTCATTAACGAGGATTCTTCTCCCCATAAAGAAGTGTTAAGTACATCTCTTATAACATGTTAAGCAAGGCATGAATTTCCCGTTTGGGTTCACTTATCCAACATAAGCAAAATTCCTTAAAGAAATATATTGTGTCAATAACTCAACGAGATGACCTATAGGACTCTTAAATAGACAATCAGTTTCTATAACCGTCTCTAGTCAACTCTTAATCTTGTCGCATTTGACCATAACTATGTCGAATAATGCGCATAAAGACATATGTACAATAACCTTTGGCAATTAATTCTAACATGATTTTATGACTTAAAATCTCAATTAATCTAGCAGCAAATCCTAGTGATTAGTTGTTTATGCTTATACTAATATGTTTTTTTAGATGAGTTATCAATTTGTGTAAGTGAAGAATATGAAAGCTAATATCTTATGTAATTATCTTATATAGAAAAATAATAATCTAGTAATGAATGACTTGGTTTGGCAGCATGACGACATTAGAAACTTTGTCTTTACTCGCGCTTGCATTAGCCACACCCAATGTTCCGTTGGTAGTGGCAACTCTTGCAACCTCGGGCACTCCCGTATCATTGGTAATACCCTGCGAACGTAGTGCACACAATTTTGCCAATCACTTTTCTTTATTTGTATTTTTATAAAATCTTCAAACTAACTAAAACATCACTTATCTTTTCTTTTAAATGACATCTAGTTCTAGAAATCTCCATATCTCTTTCTTCTTTTTTAAAGGATAATATCTAAAATATTCTAGTCTTGTCCAAAAATATAATATTTTTAGACCATCCATACTATACACATTAATATTAGTGATTAATATAGCTCATCTCTCTTGTTCACGTTATAACTTCCATGAAGGGCGGCTACCGTCCTTGTTAATTCATAAAAAATATCGAGTTACGACTCTCAGTTTTATTTATTTATTTATTTTTAATGTTAGTTAGTTATTAATGCTAGTTAATTTTTTTACTTTAGTTAGTAACCTTACTAACTTATTAATTGACTGACTAACTTTTGAACTAACCAACTAACTTTTATTGCTTGGAAATATTACAATAATTAAATATTTCAAACTTGGAGCAAATAATAAAAGCATAAAAGAGGTTTTAGTACCACATGTATTTATGCAAAAAGAGTTGCATTTGGAAACTAGAGCTTCAAGTCTTGCATTATATAGACCGAATTGTAAGTATTTTATTCTCAATTATTTTCTTTTATTAAACTTGGTATTAGGTTTTATTGTGACAAGTTTTGTTTATATTTGTAGATGTCTATCCTTCTAATCTTGACGAATAGCAGTCTATTGAGTCTATTATTGATATTCTTATAAATGTTATGCATGGTTTGATTGGAGAAAAATGTGCAAAGGTAGGAGAAAAACACAACTCACAAAGAATTTTATGACTATTCTTATATTATTCCTATGCATAATGGCCAATGGGGAGCTATATCCCCACTTCCTTTGCTTGATTTTACAGGCCTTGAGTGGTTTTTACCAAGTCCAGCCACTAATGAAATCTCCCACTACATGAAGTAAGTCAGCTTGAAGCAAATGCATTTGACCACTTGGCTCAGTAGAATTGATTTTGATACCTTGGAGCTTATTATGATTCCATATCATGAAAAGTAAGTTGTTTGGTATTTCTTCTACTTTCAAAAGAGTTTATTATACTAAATTATTCACTTACGATTATATTCAAATTTCATTTGAGCTTGATTTCCATAGATTGTGTAGAATAAGCAGTGTTTTTAAATCAATTTTTTGAAAGGAGTACAGGGAAATGCTAAGATGTAAGTTGAATTTTTCCAAGGCTCCATGATCATTTGAAGTTTTATCTATTGTAAGTACTCTAAATTTTATTTATTTTTTATATAGAGCTACAAAAAGATTAATTGAAGTTGTACAAAAAAAGCCTACTATGCCTTCTAATCTACTTACATAAATGGAGCATAGACAAGTTGTGATAAGTTTTCTATCAAATACATCAAGATACTCGATTCCATAAATTGCCACAAATAAGTTATTTAATTTTACTTTGTGTTGTTACTTGTAGAGCCCTCATCAAGATGATAGTCATCCTTATGGTTGGAGGGTGATTGTAAATACCAGAAGATTGGTCAAGTTTTATTTATCTTAATGATGATAAATTTATCAAAGGAATGTAGAATATATTTAATTTTAAGATATTGTTTCACTCAAAAGAGAATGCATTGCAAAATAGCACCGAAGTAACATTCCTTTCTTTCAAACGTGTGATAGTTTTCTAAAGATTGTTACAACATTGAGCATGTTTGGTATGTCCAAGCAAATATTTTCAAGTACATACTTGTCAACTACACACAAGAAGAACAAGGAGTCAAGGAGTCAAGGAGGCCATAGATAAGAAGGGGGTAAACGAGGAGGTAGAGATTGTGAAAGTAGAGAAGAATATTCCCTCAACACCTGAGGCAACCAACACATTAAATAAGGAAAAAAGAACTCCTAAAAAGGATGTTCCTCACCAAAAGAAATAGCCTTTGTATATTGTCTTGTACAATCTCATGTATATAGATCATGAAGAAAGAAAATACAAATTTGATACAATATTTAAGCTTGTATTTATATTGAAAGTAAAGAGACATTTTCTTCAATGTCCTTACACTATATATATCTCCCTCTTCTCCTTGATATTTGCAAAAAAAAATAGCATTACCATTCAAGAAGCGGAATCAAACATATAAATACTATATATGACTTGATGTACAAACTTATCGTTTGTTGTTAAGTTGGAATGCAAATGAATATGGCAATTCTATATCTTCATTTTGCAAATCCAGCCTCACTTGATATAGTATACATGATGATTTAACCTCTAATATTGTAACAATATCCTCATTGAACCAAATATCAATATCCCTAATAAGATCTTTGCTAAAATAGTCAAGATTCTAATCCAAAGCAACTAGACTACTACCAACATAATGCCATCTACTATAATAAAAGCTAAGGATGAAACTTTGAGCAACAAGCATGTATTTGTAAGCAATAGAGTCTTGATCTATCTTACAAGTTATCTTGCCTTCTATGCTTGTATCCCACCCCTCATCAACAAATTGTAGGACATGATCATATGCCAGACCAATAGCATGGTCTTTGATATTCATATCTCAACATTGGAAAAGAAATCAATAAATACATTAATAGGCATAAACAAATTAGTAATGTTACTGTATAAGTGTCACTCTATGTGTGTAGATAGCACACATATATGCATCTTGAAAAAATTCAATCAAGAAGTCCTTTGTAGCCTCCTGGATGCAAATAAGAGCACTCCTTGTCCACCTAAAGTTATCAAGACTATGCCTATCACATATCTCCCTAGCCGCTCTTTGGAATGGCAACTTTGCAAGTGCATTATTAAGAACTTTCATTGCCTTCTTGATTTCCTTAAGGCATCTTACACCTTGTGAAAATCTCCTTTTATGCTTATTTGGTGGCCTGAATGGTTTAGAGGACTAATGAATCTTCTCAACAATGTTTCTAAGATCAGCCTTCTACTTTCTTGTAGTAGCCTTAGTTCTAGCCATACCTTAATAAAACAAATTGTAACAACATGAAAAGAAAACTAGTTATTAACCAACAACTGAACACAAAATGTATGAAACACACAAAAAGCCAAGTAAAATAAAGAACCATATCACTAAATTTATGTTTCACACAACAAAGCCCAAACTAAGTACCAATGTGACTTTTTTAAATAAAAGAAAATGACCCAAAAAAATGTATGATATGCAAAAAAGGACATGTGCAACAAAACAAACTGCAACAACATGATTTTAAAAAACAAGTTTTTAACAATAAACTAAACACAAGTGCGAAAACAGAAAGGTGAAACAATGATTTCTATCACTAAATTTGTGTTTCACATGACATAGCCAAATATACACACCAATGACTTGGATTGAGATTTATGTGTGCAAGTCTACCTGATTGCTGAAGATTTTGCTTTAGCATATGAATTTATTTCAAAAGACATGATCTAATTTGCTCTTGTTGTAGTTCAATATTAGCAATGGGAAGATGAAAATGATTCTTTATTGGAGAGACTAGGTTTAAATTATGAGTTAGTATTGTAATTATCTATTAATGTGGTACTTGCTAGAACATGGGCTTATTAATCTATTTTTCTAGGCCTAACAATAGTTCTCATATGTGCTAAAAATAGCTTTTAAAAAAGAAAAAAAGTAAGTGCCACCTTTTTGGGTGTTATTTTAAAAAAATCTATTATTGAATACCTTTTTAGGAGTCTTTTAGAAGAAGCATCTCGCAATCATCAACCATTTTCATTCATAATATTTTCCATCTCCATCAAACTAAAGCTAGGCTCTCCAAGAAGGCAATGGCAATGGCAATGGCAATTTAAAAGGTAACCATGTGCAACCAAATCAAACACTATAAGTGGATAAATCAACTCGTTTTTAGTCTCATAACAAATAAAATATGAAATTTTTTACCTCTGCCACTACAAGGGAATGGGGGTATAGCGACGGTCGTTTCCAACACATATTAGTGGCGTTGTTATTTGCACCGAAAATGGGACACAAATAGTGACACCAATAGTAATACCGTGATACAAAAAGCAACGCCAATAGTGATGCCACTCTAAGAAATAAATGTGACAAAAACCCGAGTGCGGCATTTTACCGCAAAGAGTTTGAGAGAGAGTGAAAGAGATCGCGGCTTTAGAAGGGAGAGGGAAAGGAAGAGAGAAAGAGAGAGAAGGAGAGCTTCTCACCACCACTACCACCATTCGCGAGAAGAGGGAGAAGTGCACAAAGGAGAAAGAGGGGACGTCGTGAAGAGGAGACAAAGAATCCATTCTCGTGCCTTTGCGATAAGTACATTGCCTCCTCTTGGTTTGTTCTTGTTCTTTCTTTTTTTCTTTTGTTTGTTCTTCTTGAGAATGAGGTGCATTGAGGGAGAAAGAGAGGAAATGAGAGAGGGAGAAGAAGAAGGGGAGAGAGAGAGAGAGAGAGAGAGAGAGAGAGAGAGAGAGAATAAACATGAAAGATAACAAAGAAAGAGAGAAAGAGAGAGAGAAAGGGAGGGAGAGAGGAGAATGAGTGAGAAAATAATGAGGGGGCGGAGAAAAACAAAGAGAGGGGCAACAAAGAAAGAGAAAGAGAGAAACAAAGAGAAGGGGGAGAGAACATGAAACGAAGAGTGTAGAGAGAGGTGGATAAATTGTATTAGGTTAGTTAAAAAACTAAAGCTACTCCTCGAGGGAAGCGGGTGTTTAAATTGCCCATGGATTTTTCATACAACAAAGTGGTCTTGGTTAGCCAAGACGATTTCATTAAAAACCTGAAATGCTAGATTAGATCAAGTTAGGAAGGATCAAATGTCACTCCCCCTCATTTATCACTCTCTTTAAACCAATGCAAAGTTCTACTTAAGTTTGAGAGATGATAGCAAAGTAGTTATCTCAAGCTAATGTTAGATAACCATGGTAGGAGACTATAGTAACGATTTAGGCTTGCTTTAGGTTGATCTTTGTGGGTTTGAGGTGGAACTTTCCCTATGAGGTAGACTTAAGTAGTTTGAGGTAATGGAGTTTGATTATTACAAGGGAGTTTTGAGTGGAAGTTACATTGATTACCTCTTAATAAATTTGTGCCATTAGGATTCAATGGATAGACATGTTACAAATATAGATATACACCTAGATATGACTAAAGTCTCTAGATTTGCAAGGCCATGCACTCTCTAGAATTTGGATGAAAAGGGATCAATTTGTGCACACCTTAGATTGACTTTATGATCTTTCTCCATTATGAAATGTGTTAGATATGGAATGTCATGTATTGCTTTATCAATGCCGATCATATTCCCTATATTAGAACCAACGTTAAGTAGATATAGTGGATGGAAAATCAAAAAGTTGTTAAATGTGTTTTTTGAAGAAATCTAGGGTTAATCATATTCTTTTTATAGGAGGATGGAAAATTCATCTAAATCATTGTATTTGTTACAAAGTAGCTAAAGTGACTCAGACTGATAGAGTTACCATTTTAGGTTGCTCTCGCTAGCAAAATTATTGTAAAAAAGTTTATCTTGATACCTTTCTTCCAAATACAAAAGCCTAGAGGTTTTACCAAACCTCAATTATACCATACTATTAATGTATCTAATTTCCATGGATAAATTTTTATAATAGGATTCTTATCATGATGCAATGTCTCTTAGCTATTGGAAAACCTTAAATAAAAGATGACTCTTTGCCTTCTACTTGTGCAAGATCAATAACTCCTAAAAATTTATGTTAAAATGTAAGAAGGTTTATATGGAATCTTAATAATGTATATTAAACTAGTTCATTATGTGTTGTAAGAGAACGGAAATCACTTGGAAAAAATGAGAACAAAAACATGTTGTTTGTTGTAACATAGAAAAAATAGAAAATGATGATGATCGTGATGTCCAAGATCACGAGTGTATCTTAATCAGCGTGTCCCATGTCCTTGCTCTCAATGCAAGTTGGAAATCAGATGAAAGTATCGCTTGTCTATAGAACACATACAATGCTTCGGCAAGTTCCAATCAGAGATCATTGATCAAGTGATCTTAGTCTTTGAGAGGAGCGAACAGTAAAAAAAAGTATGTATCAATTATGCCTTACATTTGCAAACTAATTTAATATCATATACAAAAACATTAGATGTTGTTGTAAAATTTATACAAGGAGGTGATATCTCATCCCAAGGAGGAATGTATCTATTGTGGCCAGTTAGAAGAGTTTGTGGGCATGTGATGAATGGAGTGTTTGAGCCAATCCACCACTTGGAAGGATCGTTCTATATCATCAATACTAGAGGAGACAGGCAGCCTTTCGGACCTTCCTCCAATCTTGGAGCCTGAGATGAAGGCAATGATCGATGCATTGATTCCCATGGATGCCAAGGCATCGGATCCGCTAAGAGAGGAAGCATCCATACCATCATATGTGATGGGTGCAAAGTATCTCATCTGAAGACTTTACTTGCACTTCTAAGTGTACAACCAAAATACGGGTGGAACGATGTGACTATGACCGAGTTGCTCAAGTACATTCTACGTATGTTTCGTTGATTTTTTTTACACCATTATAAAAAGTACTTGTGCTTTTTTAAGGTGTCTTATGATTTTTTTTCAGGTTGCTAAAGTATCATATATTACCACTTGAAAATACTATGCTTGAGTCTCGTGATGATGCGTGACATGTTTTATGAAAGCTTAGCATGGACTACAACAGCATCCATGCATGTGTCAACGATTATGTGTTGTTTCGAGGAGAGTACGGGACTATGGAGACATGTCCAAAGTGTGGAGCTCACAGGTATCGACGACAAGACTTGCAAGGGCAAACCATCCCTCAGAAAGTGCTTAGACACTTTCCACTTATCCCACATATAAGTCACATGTTTCATACTTTAGACATGGTGAGCTTGACAACATGGCATGTGTTGGGAATAAAGGGTCATTGTGCATTTTATATGTGCACGAGTGTGAACACACCCTTAGCACATTGTACTTTCATACATATATCTATCTAAAAACCTAAAGTGGTACACTCGTCATTGTACCAAAAACGTGCTCACTCTCTACTCCGCTCTCTTGCACTCTCTCTGTCTCTCACTGCGCGTAACGATTGTCTGCCTCGATCTCCATGCCTAACCAGTCCCTACAAACTGGTATCAGAACTGCAGTTGAGGCATTCGTGCCTGTCGGAGTTTGAACAGGACAGACAAGCAAGTCGTGAGCTGCAGGCATCGTGGGTAGTCAAAGGCGAGCAGGAGAGTCAACAAATAGGCCACGACAGGCAACAGACACATCACAACATGTAGCATTTGACGTGAGCGACAGTCGCCAGGCCTCGCAGCAATCGTCAGGCCATGAAGCAGTTGACGAGCAGTAGCAGGCGTGACAAGCAGCAGCGGGGATCACGGAGGGGGCTAGCGGGCAGCACATGCAATGCCAGCAAGCGACATCTACAAGGAGCTACGACCAACCCGTGACGGACAGGCAACGTGTGTCAGACGGGAGCCAGCGGGGTTCCAGGCTCACGACGACGCCTAGTGGGTCAACAGACCCATTAGAATTTTTTGAAAATTTTAATTTTTTTGAAATTTTTTTTACCCACTGACAGGGTTTCACGCGCGTAAGCACAAAATCTCATATCTGTGCAATTTTGGCCTAGAAATTTGGGGCTTCTCTAGACTGAGTACTGTTCATGAAAAATTGAGGTATCTGCATCAGAATTGCAGACGTTGTGCACATTTGAATTGGAGATTTCGCCAAAATTGTTGAAATTTTGCTCATCTGAGTGAAATTTCTCAACATTGGACCCACGAAATTTGGGGCTTTTCTCAGATTTGAGGAATGTGATGTAGGATAAACATATCTATCTTAGAATCTGCATGAATTTTGTGACATTTTGTCCCCAACATTTGGGGCTTTTCATGTACATGTGCAAACTAGGCTGAAATTTACCCAATTTCTCGACATTGATGCACATTGGACCCCATGCAATTTGGGGCTTTTGCAATTCGGACAAAATTTGTGCACAATTTGATCATTTTATGTACATGCAAGTTGAATATTCCGTGCAATTTGGACATCAACACTTTGTAAAATTTGGAGATTTTGCTGAAATTGCTTTATTTTGGCAAAATTAGACAATCCTATGCATGACAAAGAAAATGCAAATGTGTATTTGATACTTTGAGCACAAAATTTTGGGGCTTTTTTGACCGTTCGTGTCAAATTTTATGCCCATGGGTACATGTACAACAGAAATTGCAGCTAAAATTTTAGGATTTCTAATGTAATGTGATGCACATGCCCTTGGAACAGCTGTAATCAGTTGGATAATGTTGTAGCACTTGGTTTGATGCTTCTGAAAACTTAATTATAGATCTAAAATCTGTACTTCTGTGTGGTCATTTATTGCTGATTGGTACTTGTTTGTACCTTGGTCACTTGGGTGATAGTTTGGGCCTGCATTTGCTTTTTTTTTGTCACATTTTGGCTAGAAATCATGGCTAGCAGCAACGAGCAGTAATTTGATGCACGTAAAGAAGCTTGAAGGCACACATAATTGCAGTGTGGCAAAAACAGCGCTATAATATCCTGTTACAAAAGAAGCAGGCAAAGCCAATCAAAACCAAAGGGGCAAAGCCTACAGACATGGATCGGGATGATTGGGATGAGTTGAATGAGCTTGCACGCTCAACCATAGAGCTATCAATTTTTGATGCCTTGCTCTTCAACATTGAAGGTTTGGATTCTGCACATGCTATATGGACTAGACTGGAAGAACTGTATACACAAAAGAGTGCTACAAGCGAAGTGTATTGGCTCAAAAAGCTTATGGATTTGCGTATGAAAGAGGGTACAGCAATGTCTACACACTTGAGTGAGTTTAACTCCATTTTCAGCCAACTGGTTGCCTTGAAATTCATGATTGATGAGGAATTTAAGGCTACTTTCTTGCTTTGCACTCTACCAGAGAGTTGGGATACATTCAGGACTGCTATGAGCAATTCTAATGTGATCCTTTTGTATGCTGATGTAGAGAGTGCTCTACTTATGGAAGAGATGAATCGGAAAAATAATGCATCCAGTAAGTCTTCCAGTGCTTTGCATACGAGGGGCAGATCACAGTAAAAGGGCAAATATGATGGCAAGGGATGCATTAAATAACATGGCAAAGATGTTGAATGCCATCATTGTGGCAAGAAGGGTCACGTTAAACGTGACTGCTACAAATGGAAGAAAGAGAAAGGAAAAGGCAAGAAGACAGATGATAGCAAGGAAGAGAAGAAGGATAGTCAGCCTAAGAAGAGCAATGTAAAAATTAAAGAGGTGAATGTAGTCACTCATGACAGTGACAATGGGAGTGATGTACTCTTTGTCTCTTCACACTTTGGTTCACATGCTTTACTTGTAGATACAGATGATGACATGCATACCTGGATTCTTGCTTCAGGTGCTTCCTTTCATGTCACCCCTCATCATGAGTGGTTTTTTGCCTATACAGGGGATCGACATGGTGTTGTCCATATTGGGGATAACTATGCATGTGAGATTGCAGGCCATTGCAGTGTGCAGTTATAGTTTCAGCATGGCTTTGTCTTTACACTTCAGCATGTACGGCATGTACCTCAGCTCAAGAACAGCTTGATTAGCACAAGGCAGCTAGGTGATGATGGTTTTCATACCACCTTTGATGATGGAAAATGGAAGATCTGTAAGGGATTTAGGATTATTGCCAAAGGTTGCAAGAGTGATACTTTGTATCCACTTCATGTATCTAGTGTGTGTGACCATGTTGTTGCTGTGACCGAGCAGCCAAGCATTTCCTTGTGGCATGGCCGGTTGGGACACATGAGTCAAACAGGAATGAAAGTGCTTTCTCGTTTGGGTTACTTGCCTTGTCTTCATTATGTTGATTTTGAGCATTGTGATCATTGCATTTATGGCAAACATGCACAGATGTCTCACAAAAAGTCTCTTTCTTTGAAATCTTCTCCTCTAGAGTTAGTACATTCGGATGTATGTCAAATGCCAGGATTATCTTTAGGGAGAAAGAAATATTTTGTCACCTTTGTCGATGATGCTACAAGGAAGGTATGGGTTTACCCTATTCGTAGCAAGGATGAAGTGCTTGACAAATTTAAAAAATTCTTGGCATTGGCTGAAAATTAGATAGATAAGACACTTAAGTGTCTTTGCTATGACAATGGTGGGGAATATGTGTCCAAGGCCTTTCATGCATTTTGTGACAACAAAGGGATAAAGAGGGAGCTCACTTCCCCTCATAATCTGCCCCAAAATGGAGTTGCAGAGCATATGAACCGGACCATATAGGATAAGGTCCGTACGATGCTGTCTCATGCTGCATTACCCCATGGTTTTTGGGCAGAGGCTGTTATGACAGCCATTTACTTAATTAATCGGTCACCAAACAAGTCTTTTGGGGGGGGGTCCCCAAGAAGTGTGGTTGGGCAAGCCACCTTCATATGCTCATCTGAAAGTGTTTGGCTGTGAGGTTTTTGTACAGATTCGTAAAGAAAAACACAGCAAACTTGAGCCAAATTCCTGTAAATGCATTTTCCTAGGATATGGTGACGAGGGTGAAATGGGATATAAATTGTGGGATCCCGAGAAAAGGAAAGTAGTACGCAGCAATGACATTATCTTATGGGAAGATTGCATGCACAAACAGCCCGAAAGAAATGTATAAATCCATGCTGTCAGAGATGGAATCTCTTGAAAAAAATGGCACTTGGGACTTGGTGCAGTTGCCTAAAGAGCAGAAAACCCTTCCATGCAAATGGGTTTACAAGATGAAGGTCACTTCTGGTTCCTTAGCAAAGTACAAAGCAAGATTGGTTGCAAAGGGGTACAAGCAGGAGCATGGAATTGACTTTAATGAGATTTTCTCTCCTGTAGTCAAGATGACTACATTGAGAACCATTTTGGGCTTGGTTGCAGTTGAGGATATGGAGCTCATATAGATGGATGTAAAGACTGCATTTTTACATGGTGATCTACATGAAGACATATATATGCAGCAGCCTAAAGGGTTTGTTGAACAAGGGAAGGAAAAAATGATATATAAACTCAAAAGGAGTTTGTATGGACTGAAACAATGATACTGAAACAAGAACCAAGAGAATGGTATCATAAGTTTGATACATTCATGCAGTCCCAAGTCTTTCATACAAGTCAAGTGGATCATTGCGTATACACCAAGAAGGCAATAGATGACAACTTGATTATCTTAGTTTTGTATATTGATGACATGCTGATTGCTGGTAGGGATACTCATGCTTGGATTCATTGAAGAAAAGTCTTCATGGCAGCTTTGACATGAAGGATCTGGGTGATGCAAATCACATTCTTGGCATGCGAATACTCAGAGATAGATCTAAAGACTTACTCTATCTATCTCAGCAGGAGTATATCTCCAAAGTTTTGCAGCATTTCAATTAGAGAGGGAAACAATTGGGGTTCCATTGGCTCCATATGTGAAACTCAGTGCAGAGGACATCCCTACATCTGATGATGAGAAGGCTGAAATGGCCAAGATACCATATGCTTCAGCTCTGTTGGCAATTTGATGTATGCTATGGTTGCTACACGTCCTGACATTTCTTTTGTAGTGGGAGTGGTTAGCAGATACATGGCAACCCCTAGCAAGAAGCATTGGGATGCAGTGAAAGGTATGATGAGATACCTCAAAAGACACAAAGAAGTTGTGCATCTGCTTTGGAAAGCAGAAGGCATCTGTTGTTGGCTTTGCAGATGCAGACTATGCTGGTCATGCGAACTGCAGAAAGTCCACTTCTAGGTATGTGTTTACTTTCACAAGAGGAGCAGTCTCTTGGATCTCCAGGCTATAAAAGTGTGTTGCATTGTCTACTACAAAGGCAGAGTATGTAGCTATCACTGAGGCATGCAAGGAGGTTTTATGGCTTTCACATCTGGTGGGAGAGCTTGGCATCACAGAGTTACATGTTCTCCATTGTGATAGTCAGAGTGCTATCATGCTAGCACGAAATCATGTCTTTCATGCAAAGACAAAGCACATATAGGTGAAGTACCACTTCATTAGAGATGTACTTGACAGCAAGAGCATTGAGCTTGTCAAAGTGCATACAAATGATAATCCTGTAGACCTTCTCATGACAGCAGAGCAGTTTGCTCATTGCCGACAGATGATGGGAGTTGGATAGATATATTTATTTCAGCTCTGTACATACCTAGACTTAGTTGATTCTTTTCTCCTCTTAAGGCACATTGCCTTTAGGTGGGAGGTTGTTGGGAATAAAGGGCCATCATGCCTTTTATATGTGCACGGGTGTGAACACACCCTTAGCACATTGTACTTTCATACATATATCTATCTAAAAACCTAAAGTGGTACACTCATCATTGTACCAAAAGTGTGCTCACTCTCTACTCTACTCTCTTGCACTCTCTCTGTCTCTCTCACTGCGTGTAACGACTGTCTACCTCGATCTCCGTGCCTAACCGGTCCCTACAACATGCGCAGGATAGATCCACAAATGGAGTTCAATGAATATCAGTGGATTCATCACGTGCATATGGAGCCACATTGACTCTACCTTTCCAAGTTTTGCACGAGAGCCAAGGAATCTTTGGCTTGGTCTTGTGCATGAATCCATTTGGTCTCCACTCAACTTCTTATAATGTGTGGCCTCTAGTCCTTAACTACAACATCCCGCCATGGCTTTCTATGAAGAAAGGACACCTGATCCTTAGCTTGCTCATTCCTCAGGGCTATAAAGTCAAGGATATGGATGTCTATCTCCGTCCATTAGTTGATGAGCTTAAGATTTTGTGGAAGGAGGGGATTACCGTGGAAGATATGAGCAAGCGTTATGGTCAATAGTCTGTCATTATATGAGCCATTCTCATGTGGACTATGTATGACTTTCTAGGATTCGAGGAATGCTTAAGTAAGTAGTTTTTCATTCTCGTTGGTGATATCTAACATAGCTCGTTCAAGTATGTGTCAACTAAATAGGGGTGTTGGGATAGGTTTGGTTACCTCAGGTTATCATGCATGTCCATTGTGTGGGCCACAGTTAGACTCCCAAAGGTCACAAACCATAAAGAAGATGGTATATCAAGGACACGCCGCTTTCTTACCGAAGGGTCATAAACTAAGGGAAGGTTTTCTTGGATAACCTCTAGCACGAATGAACAGCCAAAGCTGATATGAGTTGAAAATGGTCCACAGGAGTCACATCCAAATAGAATGAGATGGTTCTCGGTTTTCTACGAATTGCCATATTGGACCCACTTATAGATCAGCCACTTGTTGAATCCCATGCATATTTTCAACAAATGGAATTTAGTGCAATGGATCTCACAAAAGGAGATCAAGACATCCTCTATTGAATTTGAAAGGCGGGGAGTAGTGGAGACAATTTGTCTCTTTAAGAAGTAGCTACCTATCAACATGCTCACGATACTAACCCTCCTCCTGATGCATCTTGTAGATGAAGTGGAGATTGCGGGACCCATCCATATGCATAGGATGTTCTTCTTGGAGTGCTTCATGAAAACCCTTAAAAAGGCTTTATGGGACAACGATCTCAGCTAGAAGGTAGCAATATGGCTGAACGTTGGCTAGTGTCAGAGGCATTAGTGCATATTTCACAATGGCTATCAACTTTGGATTCAGATAAGAGTATGCTATGGTCGCACTGAAGGATGATGATAGACTGATCGAAGATGTGGTGGTTGAAAATGGGATAGAAAAAAGGATGGATTCTACAATGGAGGAGAAAGTGAATCATTTTTGTATGTTGCATCATGCATCCATGGAGACGTGGCTCACTAGATACAAGCAAGCTAGGAAAGATCGGGAAGAAGCACCATTGAAATTTTGATGCAGTACTACATACCATTGACCGATTCGATATCTTGAGAGCATGGAAGAGATGACACGGTTTATGCCTATGCGATGGTTACATGGAGCTTTGATCGTAACTTCTCCCGAAGGGGTGGAGGTCTCTACTGAGGAGTGGAAATTCTTGAGGGGATGTAGTTCGAAGGCAACCACATGTTTTATAAGCTATCATATCTAGATTTTATATGTGACAACTAATCTAATCATTTCAATGTACGATACAAAATATACAATGCAGCATGGTTGTGCATGCAACATTTTTCGCGTTGAGCACATCGACAAAATGTGCTCAACAACGAATTATGGTGTCATGGTAAAGTTCAAGCAAGAGAGCCGATGGCGAGCCACGAATCCAAACACCGTTATAAATGAGATGGAGTATTTTGGAAACGTGCAAAGTGTTATCTTAGTGGATTACCGTAGCTTCTCCATGATCATATTCAATGTGATGTGGTTCAAAGTGGTATTGGAAGGAGCCGGGGCAACAGTTTGGCGAGGTTCATCTGGATTTCTCAAAATATATTCTCAGAAAAGATAGATGGATCTGCACTACATGTTTCTCTTGCGCCCATTGTGAATAGGTGCATGAACTATTTTTTTACTTTTTTTCATGACACAGATATGTCATAAACGTTGAATCTCTCTTATATGTGATTTTGAACGTGTAATTTTCTATCCAGACCCCCGACAACCTCGATGGTGGTATGTTGTGCCTCTAGCTCCTCGCAATGCAAGAGTGTATGATGACAGAAATGTTTCGAGCATAGATGAGGAGAGTATGCAAGTGGAGGGATTGATATTGCAAGGGGTAGAGGTTGAAGATGGCTTGGAGCGTGTAGAGGAGGCAATTTTGGGTAACAATGATGGAAAGACAAGAGGCCAGGAATTCTTTGAAAATGAGGTGGAATCATCCTTTTTTGGTGACCTATCTATTGACCTTCTAGTGTATGTGGAGTTGTGCTAAGAGATTAACATGGGGCCACATGCTACATCATACTTGCAGCATCCGCCTACTCAATTCGTTGATGAATCACTTATAAGGGTACTCTAGATTATGCTTAAGTAACATCACTTTTTAAAGAGTTATATTACCGTGCTTTGCTTGAATCTTTATATTGATTATGCTAACATAATTTTTATTCTATGCAGGTGACCTTTTATGATATTTGGAGAGCAGGATGAGTTGAGAGATGAGCGATGAGAAGTTGCAAAAGATATTCACACGTACGTCTCTAGATCAGATGGCCTGATTTAGAGATATGGCAAACCAGGCTATCTTGGACACCATCATGTCATTTTGTTAGATCTACTTTGGCATACTTTGATGCTTCGATTTCTAATAGATGAGATTGATGCTCCAGACTGGGCTCGAATGCAGAGAGTGGTTCTAGGGGGTGTTGCGAAGATGTGTATGTTGTGAGCTCGTGGTCGACTCGAGATACAAGTGCTACTCTTCGCTCTCGTACAAGTTCAGGAGAGGATGGCTCAAGTGGCTGTTGTGGAGGCACCGATGTAGTGTCTCTATCGCATCGTTCTGGTGGAGACATGTCACCTGTAGGGTTTGTCACACGTGTGGGGACATCTACTCTAGTGACTCGAGCTTTTACTCAATCATTCGTAGGTGGCATCCCTATGGGTATTACTCCGAGAGATACCACCCCTATGGGTACACCAGATGTACTGGGGTCTCCTAGTTATGCCTAGGAGCACCATTGTAGGTGGGAGAGGACACACCTTAGATATACCCCAGAGGGATATGGATACCTCATAAAATGACAGAACAAGAGCTATGATCACAAATGATGAGAGGAGGAGGGTGATGTCTCCCATGAGAGAGTTGTGCCAACAAGTTTTTTTGGCACAGCGTCTTGAACCATTGGAAGAACGCACCTAAGAAGAGCAAGGACTACATAGTACCATCCTTGCACCAGGAGTTTCTAGTACCTACCACAACAGAGAGGGTTTTCATTGGGTGGATGATGGAGTAAATGCATACATACATGTCACATAGACGATCAGACGCACGCAAGATACTCAAGAGTGGCACCTCAAAGCCCGAGTGGCTAGACACAAATGACTAGCAAAGACTTAGGGAGGAGGCTACAAATTCTCCAAGATGTTGGAAATAGTGGTGAGAGGTAGCGAGGGTACGATTGGAGGCAGGGGTGGTCCATCATCTTGAGAGTAGCGGCCACACAACTTATCTAGAGGACTTTGTAAGTTTTTCTATTGTTCTTCTCACTTTCTTATTTGCAATATCACTTGTACTGACAATCGTGTTTCTAACAGTTGTATTCTATTTTCTTTGTAGCACTCCATTACAAACCGTGATCCCACTAGCCTGGAGACTTGATATATAGAGAGACACAGTCTCACTGCATTGATCTCGATAGGTTGTATGCACGTGGTGACCCAGTAAGTCAATTATCTTTCTTGTCCGTAGTTACTATTTTTATTAAAATGCATTATGTATAGTGAACTAATGTGTAGTTGTTCATTTTGCAGAGTTCGTTCGATTCTCCTTTACATCGGAATGAGCTTTCAAATGATGGAGATGATCTATAGCTCATGCTTGGATTGCACACATCCTCTTCTTTTTTGGTCCTGTGATTTATGTAAGCATCTTCTATGTACTATGTTATTATCATCATTTGTATATTGCCATAATTCCATGAGTTTTCATCATCGATTTTGTACTTATTCTATATATCAGTCTTGTGGGTTCAACTACATTTTGCGCTCATCTTGATGACCTACCTGCCACCAAAAAAAAATATCTACGTAACCATCGCTATTAGCGTTGCAAATTTACTGCACGCGTCGCTATTGGCATCGCAATATGCGTCACAAACCGTCACTATTTGCATCACAAAATTGACAAAAATTGTGATGCTATTAGTGACGGTTTTATGGAGATGTTAATACTGACGCATTTATTGATGACTAGGGCAATTTTTTTAATGAACATTTTCGTCACTTTGAACGTCAGTATGAGGCATGTATCTTGTAGTGTGCATACCATTTCTTTGATTATTATTGTGTTTCATCCCATCAATAAGTTTATCAAAGTGATTGTGAATATATCATATGGAATGAGAACTTAGCAGTTTTGTTAACTTCTATATAAAATCATGTTTCTTACGTCAGACTATTGGGTCCTGACAAAAATCTTGATCTTGATCTGTATTTTATATGACAACAGCTTTAAAAGCAATAATTACCATGTTTAAGGGGCATATGCACAAGTTTTACACAGATTCTTCTTTGATTATAATCATCTTGTTCCTGTGGAATTCTTGGATACCAGAGCTTTAGTATATTGGTTGTCTTTTAGTTGCATAGGTATAGGCTTCAATTATTGGTTCACCTTAGGTGTAGGGGTTAGTTGAGCCTCTTTATTTGTCAAAATTTGTGGGCTTCTTGGACTTTGGAATCTTAGTTTCTACAAACTTCAATGGTCCTTGTTATTGTAATAGTAAACCACTCAAAAAAGATGTATTTGTTCTATGGTATATGTTCTTAATCTCATAGCATCCAGAATGAACATGAACCGTAGGCACATCAATGACTAACTAGGGCTCTATCACCGAATTGACCATGTCCTTGTTAGAGGTGGTTATCACAGTGTAAGTATGCATACACCTAGCTACTATGGGTAGGGTCATCTCTATTAAGTTGGCAAGCTCAACAGTACTCCCTTCTTAGATGGTAATCTATGTTGTTAATTGCACTATTCGCAAGAGCAAAGGAGTGAATGGGCCTATTTAGGCCACCATTAAATGCTACTTTGTTGGGCTGTTGTCATATGATACATAAATTAAATTGTGTTGCTATATAGTGCCTTCCATTAAACTTGTGTCTCACACATTAGGGATTAGGTTTTTTGCATAAAATTAAATTATTCTTTTTTTTTTAAGTAATGAGTACACTTTTATAATTCTTATTTTTGCAGTGTTTCAAGATGTCAAAGAGAAATTTTTCCCTTGATGGAATGGAGCAAGAGGAGCTTGAGGATAATTGTGATGGCACAACCAGGCCACCCAACATTAATGTGAAGAAAAACCATGTCAGCATCCAAAATCCCTTGCACAATCATGATGTAGTAGCCATGTTTGTTGTACCAATCCAAACCACTTTCCAACAATTGGAGGTCTAAATTGAAGTGGGTGGCATCAATTGTGTCACAACAATTTGGAAACCCATGCAGAGCTTTGAATCCCTCTTTCACCTTGGACAACATTGATTCTATTTGAGGCCACTGGAGCAAGTGACGGCCATTGTGTCCCAATGAGACTACAAAGTCTAGGATAATTTTGGAGACTGGGGATCAGCCACCCATAGCTAAAGTGTTCAGAGACATCAATGCATCACATGCCCAATGCAAGACGAAGAATTGCAATGGCTACTTTACACTCCATAGAGACAATTCTACCAAGAACCTTGCATAGAGCTATAGGGATGCAACCTTGCATAGTTCATTCTAAACTAGAGAGCACACAATGTCGAACAATGCCATTGGAAAGTGAAATACTTCGTGAAACCTTGCATCATTGACGTGCACAAAAGAGACATAGTAATTCCACCAAGTAATGGATAATTGTAGTTAATTAACATACCATGACACTAGTGGTTGCTACGTCCAACAATGTTTGGT
The DNA here is from genome assembly GCF_053477565.2 of Lygodium microphyllum. Taxonomy (NCBI): domain Eukaryota; kingdom Viridiplantae; phylum Streptophyta; class Polypodiopsida; order Schizaeales; family Lygodiaceae; genus Lygodium; species Lygodium microphyllum. Next base: position 25,609,188 of record NC_141152.1, on the reverse strand, counting down.
GGCTCTTGACATCGACCACGATCGTGGGATTAGTTGAAGAACAAATGATTCATCATTGTCACTATCATCTTCATCAAGGCTATCAAGACAGAGGTCTAGTGCATGCCCTATGACAGAAAACACTGTTAGTAAAGTTTGTAAAAAGCATATCAATGTGAAACTTGTGGTCCAAGCTCTTATAGACAATTGTGTGCCAACATCGAGATAGTCTTTGGACTTGCATCATTGATGGGATCATGGGGTGATGGAGAGAAGATGCCATTATTTGTCTCTGTTTCATATGGCATTTCTATGGGAATCAAGGCAGAAGTTTAATGGAAGCACTTTCAGTTGGATGTTGCAGAGTATGGTCTCATATTACTATGGCACAAAGAGACAAGGGCCAAAGGTGGAGTGGGAGATAATGAAGATGAATCGACAACAATGCTTTCTATGATGACTGATTTCTGGTTGCAAATGCATTGGCAGAGAGAGACACACACACGCAGACACAAACAAACATGGGAGAAAGAGTCAATGTCAATAAAGACTTGCACCCAGAAATCACCTTGTTCTTGTTTTATCTATGCAAGGAGAAAAAATCAAGTTGCACATGGATGTTTGGATCATGAGAGACATTGATAATCTATGAGAGAGAGAGAGAGAGAGAGAATGAAATCATTAGGTGGCCCCCTTTGACCAACCCATTTAAACTTGTGTGTGGCCCTTTATCTTTACCGCAACCAACCAGGCAAGTCCAATCTACAATGGGGTGGACCTTTGGGATCAAAGGCATTTAGATTGGCTCCTCATAAATGAAGTGCAAGGTAAGTACTCACTTAAAAATAAAGAATTGAACTAGCATATTGATCTATTTTCCAAAATCAAGGTGGAATGACCCTCATCCCCCCTTTATCAAGTTGACTTCAGTTGAAATCAATTTTCAGTGGGAGGCATCAAGGTGGCTAACTTGAGGACTCTACCTTATCTGCAAGCAAAGGATTGGATTGTTAAGCCTCATTTCTTCTGGGTTAGACATCATCATATGTTGTCAATTCAAAAGCTCAGATCTCTGGTCATTTATACTTGGAAAGCAATTCCCTTTATGAGGTTCAATCTATTCATAGGAGAGGAGCACGGGTTAAGTTTCCTACCAAAGATATCATAGGAAGATGAAGCAAGTAATAGTTGTCTATCCGCAAGTTATAGTTGTCTGTCCACTCTGCAAAGGATTTGAAGTGAATTTATTTCCTCTTTCCTGGGACTACCCCCAAAGCAAAAGGATCTGGTTTAATGTACAAGACTAGTTCTCTCGTGGTCAAATTCATGATTTCATTTCTTGGAAGATGGCCCTACTAGGCTGGAAAGGTAGTATGTCTCTCACTCTATTCGAACCTTGGTATGCGATCAGGCTCCTCTTTTGAAAAAGATTTGGGACAATAAGAACCACTTAGTCTACAAAGGGAAGCCTTGGTTGTATAAATTAGATCCAATGGATCGTTTTGTGAAATTCTGTCTAGAAGTATTACGCTCGTTGAAAGCCAAGTCCAAAGAGATAGAATTAGGGTGATTTGCTCCAAGTTACATAGCTCTTGCCTTCTTACTGCAAGGCTGTAAATATTTTCTAATACATCTCAATCGGTGATGCTTGTAAGGAAGGATTTTGTGAGGTTTTCACCTTGTTGGAAAACCCGATCCAAATTGTTAGTTTTAACGGTACTATGAATCTGAGCATCAAGAGCAGGTACAGTGTCGATACATTGACGTACTTTAACCAGATCCGCGCGCAAAGTTATCACCATATTCATCCGCCGTTGGAGATTGAGGTGGTCACTGTGATCAGAATGGAAGATCATAACGTTACTGTCGACAGATTTTAATTAAAACCCTAATTACGTTAACCTCTTGGAAACGTTCGGACGTTATAACCCGATCAGAATTCGACTTGTATACTTCGCCGATAAGTGCGAAAATTCTGTGTGATCATTGATAATTGATGTTGGCTGAAGCATGCGGCAAAGTATTAATATGGATCATATTCATGAGCGGCCGATAGCTTGCTTTTCAATACAATCAAATTAACAGGTCGATCGAGCTACGCTTGGCTGCACGCAAGGATGATCGACAGGCTGACGAGCGATTGTAGGGTAATTATATATCACTACAAGTTATCATCGGCGTATAAGCTTGATTACATTCATGTATTCTGATGTCGCAATTTATTTAAAAACTTCCCGATTTACATTATATTTAATTTTGTCGCTGTTGGGTTATCGACGTGACCTATATTTGTAATTAGGGTTCCTTGTCTGTATTTATTACTCGTATGCACATTCGGATGTCGTAATTTATTCAAAATTTCCCTGATTTAGTACATCATCAAGAATTGTCGCTGTTGGGTTATCATTAATATTGTTGATCGTCTCACAATTATTCAGTATTATTAGCTTTAAAATCAGTCAATGCTAATCCTGATCACCGCCCACCAACAAACTGCTGATCGCATCGCATGTATAAATTCAAGCGATTAGCGAATGGGTCTGATCATTGGCTGATCATGATCTAATATTATAACATCACATACTGATCACTCGACCGATCATCTTGATCGACTAATCTTATGATATAGTTAGTACACACCGATCATTCGACGTATATCGTCAGGGTGACTGATTATAAATCTATACTGTATAACTCACTGATCATAATATAAATTGGCCGCTTGGGATCTACCAATCGACCGGATGGCTGAGATAATTAGTGTGAGTGATACAAATACCAATACCAATACCAATTACAGTCCTGCCGACAAATTCCATTTTCAGGGGGAGCCTGGCAGGAGGACCTGCATTCTGAGCATCGACGGAGGAGGCGTCAGAGGCGTCATCCCTGCTGCAATTCTTGAATTTCTCGAAGAGCAATTACAAGTATGCTATCTCTGCATTTATTACTGTCACGTATAGTTAGCAATAGAAACTTATATATTGTGCTTCCCTTTGAGATAATCCAATTAGATCTGTATAGACCCCTTCTTAGAGTTAGCTAAGATAATCGCGCCCTCTCAATTGTCTCACTTTTCATAACCTTGTAAATAAGAAGTGATTATAGCACATCATCTCTTTAAATCTGGTGTCATAATATTGTTAATTACACTAATTAGTACCATACAAGTATTCATTACGTAAATCTATTAGTAATTTCAAAACGATCAAGTCATATAAATTCGCTAGAGCTTGCTTACTTTTGAGCATTAACTTTCCTATGCATTGCTTAATATTTTATTACAATTAGCGTAATACAAACTATCTTGTTTGGAAATAGAACTACCTATATGCGAGCCATGCGATTTTGTTGCTGCAAATAACAATCTGAACTCTTTAAGACCTTGGGGTTTTTTGTGAAGTATTTTCTTGCCAATCTTTGAAACTAAAACATCATTTCAATTCTAGATTCCTGGGGTTGTTCTTGCTAACATGTTGAATATCTTGCATCATGACCTTGGTTCATCTTCTAGAAACAAACAAGAACAACAATGCCTTAGCAGTGTTCTGCACCTTTGGGCATGTTGACATGCACATGTATCTAACTTCTTTTCCCCAAATAAACAGACATTTTATTCGAAACATGTTTGTGCCCAACATCTAGTGCTTAGTAGCTTGATTAAAGGCCACCCTAACAAAATTAATTGCAAAATGTCAATATTTCAATATTTCTCTTCCATTCAGATGAAAGCTTCCCAAACTAACAACATGCTCATAGAGACAAAAAGTCTAGGGTGTACTAAGAGAGCAATTTCAAACCATTTATAATGACATGTTGTCATGGATAAAAAGGCCAAGCTTGTTTATTTATAGAGTAGCATGTTTTTTCTAACATTAATAAAGTCATATTATTATTTTTAGTGGTAGTGTACTTAATTAGATTTTGAATTTAAAAAGCTTTGGTGTCCCTCGAGAGACCAAACCTTCATCACTACATGGCATGGCCATAACAAATTAAAAATGTGCAGGAACTAGATGGACCAGATGCTAGAATAGCAAGCTACTTTGATGTAGTTGCTGGTACTAGCACCGGAGGCATCATTGCAACAATGCTTAGCTCCCCGGATGCATCAAGAAATCCTTTGTATAGAGCAAAAGATGTCACATCATTCTATCTTGAATTTGCCAAGTTGGTCTTCCCACAACAGTCGTAAGGCCCCAAAACATTTAACAAGTTGTGATACTTGTAGTATCTTTTAAATTAGCGTGAGTTTCATAAGACAGTGCTTGTTCCATTGGGATAGCAATAAATAACATGAATGTTTTACAGCGTTATTTAAACATATCCATCATTTATCAATTGTAATTATCTTTTGGTGCATTTAATTGTGGTTCAAATTAGCATGCATGCAGGGGATTTGTTCATCCATAGCTTAATGTGAAGTAAATATGTTTATGGTAGCAACTTTACATATTTTGTGTTCATATAGTTAGTAAGTTTCTAAATGTATATCAAGAAATTCTACCTCTAACAATCACTTTGGAATACATATTCTAATGAAAGAGTGTCATTATAATGGCATGCTCAAATTACACATTTTATTTTTCAACCTTAGAACTTATGAGAGAGGAATGCAATTGTGATCATTAATTAATATAATCATTTGTTAAACAACATGTGATGTGTATTAGGCGTAGAATCATTGGCTCAACAGAAGAGGTACTTAAGATGTTGACTGGTCCTAAATACTCACCAACAAATTTGGAGGATATTTTAGCAAACCAACTGCACGATTTGAAGATGAGTGATGCCATTACAGAGCTTTTGGTTCCAAGCTTTGATATAAAGCTAATGCAGCCAGTTTTCTTCTCAACAACTGAGGTACTCTAATGTAACTCTCATGATTTAACATTTTTGTGTTCTAACCATATTTTTGTAATGAAGTAATAGTTATATTATTTTCAATTATTATTTGATTCAATCCCATAGCCAATCACATAAATATAATACCACCTAGTGAGATCACCACTTAACACAAGATCTACCATGTTCATTGCTTTCTTCTTGATAAATTCTATTATCCTTTAAGTGCTTAAAAATCATTGAAAACCTTCATTACGTTTGTTGCATTAGGACATGCCATTGGAAAAATATAATTAGAATTTTTCTTAAACTATTGTTAAAAAATCATCCCAAGTGCCATTTACAATTTCATCCCTTTGTTTTGGAGTTAGAAAGGCAACGTAAATTGTTGGATGGACAACCACGTATTATATTGGATAACCATTACGATTAGAAATCAGAGGCTAGAGGGTACATTACATTGTCAAGCTGATCATTAGTTGCATAAAATGGTTTTAGGTGACAGACTCCTTGCAACAACCCTAGATTTATAAAATAAGTGCAAGTATCTAACCTTCTAACTACTTATAATAGGGCTTTCAAAAACATTGATCATGGTACACATTTGATGGTTTTGCAGGCCAAAGAAGATTCTCTAAAAGATGCATACCTTAGGGATGTTAGTAGGGGTACCTCAGCTGCTCCAATTTATTTCCCTCCCCATTTCTTTCAAACTCAAGACTCTTCCAACAATCATAGAGATTACAATCTTGTGGATGGAGCCATAGCAGAGAACAACCCTGTAAGAGTACTTGACTTTTGCTAGATTTTTGAGTCTTTGAACTTGAGTCAACATCTTAAAGAAATTATTCAATGATTTCTATGCCTCACATGTGTTATCTAGTCAAAACATGATTTTCCTCATGCTCAATGAAATTCATTCATCATAACATGTGCACAGCTATTTCAACTTGTTCTTATCCCCTCTTTCCTTTGCATCTAGACATATCTTTCCATAATTCATGTGCTCAAGGAGGTCTACAAAGGGAACGATCAATTTTGCAAGCACATGAAGGATAAAGTAAGTGTTGTAGATCATTAGTGTTCCACAAATGTATGACCCAAACTATTCATCTTTTGACTTTCTCCTCTTAATGGCATGCTAATATATATAAATTAGATCACTCGAATCATGAGTCCAAATCATGAACACTTTTAAAATTTTAAATTTATGTAATGCCTTTGTTTTATGTGTGGAATTGTCTGTATCAGTGTTAGTTAATCATTTCTTGAAGCTCTACATTGTTCAAATATTAGATCTACATTCCAAAATGCTGGCCCTTTAGGTCATATTCACTTGAGTTGTTTCCCATGAAACACAATGTCTTTTTTGAGTACCATATGATGAGAAACACCACACTTTTAACATGCTATACCTTCAATGTAGGTTAATTGAATTGTATGTTGATGGTAGCATGCCATAGTTTGTTATTGACCTCAAACTCAATAGAAAAGTAATTATGAGCCTAGCAAGAATTTTCCATATACAAAACATATTCTAGCCAATTGTTGTTTCTATGCAAATTTTATTACAACTAGAAAGGATTCAACCATTCTTGTTTTTTCTGAAGGAGAACCATAATTTCATAAACTAAAACCTTCCTCTAGCAAAGAAACAACTCCACATCTCCACCATTTTCTACTTTTGTACTACTCTTGAAAGAATAAAGCCAATTTTGAGCCATAGTTTGGACTTTTCACAAAAAAATTCATGTGTTATTTAACACCAAATCTTAAGAAGTTAAAACTATGACCCACTCAAGACTAAGATAAAATTTGTTTCTATGCTTTCCATTCATATCATTTTTATATGCAAGCAAATAGAGTTCTTATAGCTTTGTTCCACTATTTTATAGCTCCAAAATGATTTGTCAAGGCCAATACAATACAAATACAAGCCATTGTTTCGTATGATGTTTGCATAGCAATTAGGTCTATATAAGGGATATTGGTTGCATAATGACTAGTCCATTTACCTTACATAAGGGATATTGGTTGCATGATGACAAGTCATTGTACCTTTTTGAGTGTTGATGGTCTAGAGAAAGCCCTAGTGCATTCACCTTGCCTTAGAGCATGACATCTTCTTAATATTTTTCCATTCCATTGTATTTATGCTTCTTTGGACATATAAATGTTTTTATTACCTTTAGATGTTTAATTTGAATGCACCTTTATCTACCAAATGGAAGACAATTATCAAAAGGCAACTTATTGTATTGAGGATGCTCCAATATACTCCATAAAAAAGGCTGTTCAATGAAATTTGGAAGAGTTTGAAAGAAAAAGTGTCCCATGGATTTTCCAATTGCATGATCTCTTCATTTCCTAAAGCACAACATGAGAAACTCATTCAAAGACCTTACTTCAATTTGGAATGCTACAACCTTTATTACAATGTGTTGCATTTAGGCATTCAAATACCACATCAACTAACCTACAACAACTTTTGGCAAAAGACAAGAGCATGGGGGATATAGATTAAAGATGTTGAGGCCATCATCCTAACTTTTAAAATCTAAATTTTTCCTAGACTCCCTTAAGGCATACCCTCCTTGGCTTCATCCTTCGAAAATTTCATGGACTTGACTAGTTATAGATGGGATTGAAGCAACATATTAAACAAAAAAGGTGAATCACCTTTTGTTTAGAGATCGTAATTTTGACCTCAAAGGTCAATTTCCATCCACCAATTCTTAACTTACATCAAAGGTCTGTAATAATATCTAAGCTTTCAAAATGTTAAGCATTTCCTCATTAATGAGAAACAAGGATACATCCAAGGCTTTCTCACCTTTTGAAACCTTTGCATTTGTATAAAATTTACCCAAATTAATCAAAGTTTACTTGAAGCATTTCTTTCTTCACACAAAATAATCAATGCTTACTTCAAAACAAAAATGTGCTCATCCAAATTGAGTTGGATGAGCAAGTTGTTGAAGATTGGTGATCTGTTCTTATGAAAAAATGGTTAGAAAATTAGATTTTGCATTATGCTCATCATGGAGAGTGCTTTGAGTAAGCTTAATTTAACCACATTTACTTACATCATAGATTTGTTACTAGTTATATCCTATATTTTATTTTGTTAATAAGAATGAGAATTCCATATTCTTGTTGGTGTTGTGTACTCTGCTTTTAATGATCATGTCAATCAACTCACATAGCTTTTTCTTTGTAAATAAGGACTATCGAAACTTCTTAGTGTTATCATTGGGTACTGGCACAAGGTCTATATCCTATGAAGCACAAGAAGTAAGCCATTGGGGGGCACTCTCATGGATTTTCAAAGATGGACAAGTTCCTTTAGTGGACATGTGTTTGGATGGAAGTGCAGATATGGTGGACTTCAACTTATCAGTTGTTTTTCAAACACTTGAATGTCGAGGCAATTACTTACGAATACAGGCAAGTACTATTGAATCATGTTTTAACTATGACAAAAATGATGCAATAGCACTAAGGGACTAGTGCCCTATGGTTTCTCAAGTTTGTAATGTGTTGACTCATACTCCTTTTGGAAGCTAGAAGTAGCATGCATAATATCAAAACAATGTGTCTAAGAAAATACATGTTGCTAAATGTAGCAAGAATACAAAGTAAACTAAGCGCATTATGAAAAATAATGAAGTATATTGATTTCTACTCATTACATAAAATAGTCATCACATGATAAAAAAGAATGCATTATATTTATTTCTACTCATAAGATGAACACTCAACACATCATAAAAAAGAATGCAAAGTAAACATAGAAAGCACACCCACAAGAGCTAATTCAAAGTATAGTTCTACCTTGTACAAAGATAAGCCATCACATGCACATTAGACAAGTCCAAAGATAACACAAGGGCTCCTACATGATGCCATGCAACTTGTGTGATCATTTCTTTGTAGAGGAGATCACTCCTAGCATTCAAGGCATCTAAAGTCCCAAACTCTAAAAGATGGCCTAGCTTCATATGTTTGAAAATGAAACTTGCTTAGTACCCCCAATCTTAGACACTATTTCAACTATATGGCTAAGCACTATCAATGTTTGTTATTTTAGTTGCAAACAAAGCGATCCACTCATGAAGTGTGAGAAATATAGCATGGAAATGTGAGCAACTCCATGCTTTCCTATCCCTCTCCATATGCACCAAAGTGTCTTCACTTTAAGTGTTAATGTGAAATCATTTGGATCCACCTACATGGGTTTACATGCTCATTTCTTTCTATTCTTCACAAGCTCCACGATGAATTTTGCATAATATGATGCATGCTAGAAAGAAAACACCCTTTTGGCTATAGGTAGGGCATGTTCTATGGGAAATGTGCTTACTCTCACTCAAGAGAGAAAGGGGAGAGAGGGAAAGAGAAAAAGGAGAGGAGAGAGAGAGAGAGAGAGAGAGAGAGAGAGAGAGAGAGAGAGAGAGATAGGATATCAAACACATCAACTTTACCATACATAACTTGGACTACACTTTAGACCATACTTACCCATGTCATGAGCCAAAAGTAGGTGGAGGTGAACCCTCTACTTGCAACTACAAATGCTAATTTTGAAGTGAGCAAGCATATTACACCTTTATTATTTTCCAACCTCGACTAGTGGTTAAAGTTGTAAAAAACATAATCATAATTTCAACCTACATGATTAAACTCACTGTAAGTATACTCATGTAAATATACATAATATACCAATTAAAGAAATTATGTGTGTCTATGTGCACGTGCACATAAGTGCCTAACATGTGCATTAAGAAGGGGTGTATTTCTATTGGGAAAAGATGAATTATTTCATTGTTGTTTTTAATCCATATGAAGCAAAATCGATGAGTCTTAGGCATACTAAGGTTATGGTCACCAATATGTTTTGCCTCAAAGGAGTATGTTATATTATTTATGTTTCTAATAAATCCATTCCACCAAGATATGCCACATTTTGCTTCTCAAAGCATAACTTGGTCCACGCACGAATATATTTTGACGATTGAGGTAGATAGTACACACATGGGAGAGTTCTAAGAGACTTTTAAGCTACCTTTCCCAACATTCCCTAATAGTTCTTAGACATGTTAATAAAAAGTCTATAATTTTGGAGAAAATATCAGATGATTCAAAAAGGCATAGAAAATTGAATGCTCAGGGCATCATAAAAGTGCAGCTTTTGAACAAGATCATTCATGTTTCCATGTGTAGCCTTTGCATCAACCTTAGTATTTGTGTGTGTAAATTATGCATTGACCTTAGCATCTCTTTCTATTAAATATGCTACACATATATGTGGATTAAGATCAACTTTCTTGGAAACTATTGTAAGCCCATAGAATAGCAAACCATTTCCGAAAATTTTAAGAACATGTTTCATGGCTTATGCTTCTTAATATGTTTTATAGCTTATGGTTTCTAACATGGCAGGCTACCAATCTACCTGAAGATGTATCAAAATTGGATAATCCAACTGATCAAAACATGCAAAAATTGTATGAAATTGGCACTAATCTTCTCGACAATCAAGTTACAAATGTTGATGTTAGCACAGGACAATATATTCCACAACCTAGCCAAGGAACAAATAAAGAGGCCCTTACAAGGTACTAGTCCTCATAACCCTTAATTAAAAACAAACCTTTGAATATAATAGGAATACTCAACATTTTCTCCTTTTTTGTTTTTAATCATGTAAGGCTTGCTCGAGAGCTCGTGAAGGAAAAAAGAATGAGGAACATTGCAATTCATAGGTAGTCAATTTCAACATGAAATATGGTTGGTAATTGTGTGGCAGTGTCAAAACCCCTCTCCTTCACAATCCTCATCCACTTCCACATTGAATTATGTTTATTCTATTGATATGTCAATGTTATCTATACATGTATCCTTGTAAATAAGACTTGGTATTAGAACCATGATTTTGCATTTGCAAAATCCATTAAAGCTTTGTATAACATGAAAGACCTCTTAAATGGCGTAAAGAATTGGAAGGAAGACCTTGAGACACAACAAATTTGTCATATCACTCATCCCTACAAAAAGTAAAGAATGTCTCATGTATTTTAATATAGGATGGGTTTTGTTTAGCCCATTTTCATTTGGAACATCTTTGATAGCTAGATTTATTGACTTTCCAAAAGTATACCCTCTACAAATTGCAAGGAACATAAAGCCAATTATAGCATGCTAAAGAGTCAATATGACACTCTCCAAGTTATTAGAGTTAGGGGGTAATGCATTAGCTATGTTGATCATTTGATCATTTATTGCATTATCCTATATCATATATTGTATTTGGTTCATTTGGTAGAAAAAAATAGAAGAGAACAAGAAAGAGAGACACCATATGCGAGAACTCCAATAGTCACAATGTGTGACCGGTCTTCCCTTATTCAATAGTTTCTTGTTGGGAACTCCAATAGTCACAATGTGTGATCAACCTTCCCTTATTCAATAGTCAAGAAGGCCAATCGCACATTGTGATTGTCGGAGTTCCCACAAATGGTGTCTCTATCTCTTGCTCTCTTTCTTTCAGTGATTATTGAATAAGGGAAGGCTGATCACACATTGTGACTATTGGAACTCCTACATATGGTGTCTCTCTAAAAGTATTATCAAGAAAAGGGCATGCAAGAAATTGATGCAAAAACTAACAAAGAGATATAGAAAAATATGTTTGACTACATGAACAAAGTAAAAACATTATATCATTCCAAAAAACCTTATACAAACATGTACCTATCCAACCTCTTTTCTACATAATCAAAGAAATTTTCCATGAGAACTAAACTTGACTTTGAACCTAGTCATTCTCCATTTTTGTCTAAGCAATGAACTACAAATCAAAAGGGTGAAACATAGTTTGAAAGAAGTATAAGGAAGGAAACATTCATGTAAAGGTTTAAGAGAGATATAAACAAAGATCGATGTGAATGAGATGATACATAGAGAAAATTAAGTAATTAACTTGTGTTCATTAATACTAGGTGCACTCATATCTCATCATAACAAGTACTTACAAAAAAAAGAGAAGAGGGAAGGAACCCATTAAAACTAGATTCTATGGGAATAGTTTGATTTTATTATCATTATAAGTAACACATGTGGGTTATTTTAATACTAAAAAACTTTAGATGTGTGTGTGCGTGTGTGTGTGCACGCGCGCGCGTGCGCGTGTGCGTGTCATGTGCGCGTGCGCGTGTGCGTGCATGTGCAGGTGCACGTGTGCATGCGTGCGTGCGTGCGTGTGCGTGTGCGCATGCACGTGCGCGTGTGCGTGCATGTGCAGGTGCGTGCGTGCGTGCATGCGTGTGTGTGTGTGTGTGTGTGTGTGTGTGTGTGTGTGTGTGTGTGTGTGTGTGTGTGTGTGTGTGTGTGTGTGTGTGTGTGTGTGTGTGTGTGTGTGGACTCAAATTACTACTTTAAAACCTTAGTCCTTATGCTTATGTATGGTCTAACATAAAAGAGCTTATAGGCTTCAAGAGAAAGGTTGTTTTCTTGATATACAAGTTATGGATCATCCCTTATGGAGTCCTTACATATTAGAATATTCAAGGTAACAATTGTTCTTGGATATTTATTATATGACATGAATTCCTATACCATTTTCTTGAAGCCCAAATGCTAATTTCTATCATTTTCTTATTCAAGAAATATGTAGGGTGTAGTTTGTATATCTTTATGTATTGGTGCAATTTTGTCTTGGTTATTATTCTTATTTATAAAGTGATAGAATAGGCCAATATAATTTCGCAATCTTTCCATGCCATTCCAATAGAAGCATCGATCAATATCTAAAGATCCCATATAGTAAAAGATTCAGATCTATTTAAAAAAATATTTTAGCCATATTCTAAGGGAGATCGTTCAGGTTTCATCTTCATTTTGAAGTTCTTGTTGTAAGTTCAATTTTGAGGCTATAATTTCAATATTGGTCCAATGAAAGTAATGCAGTGTAGGCTTGGAAGAAAGAAATTTTCAAGGTTAGAATGGACTAGATGGTAATGATAGACTATTGATGAGAAATTAAAAGCCTCCTCTTTTCCTAATATGACCATCAACACCAACAATAAAAGATCAACAAGATGAACAAGCATTAAACCAGACCATGTAAAGTCCAAGACCATAATGTCATTGTTATTAAATGATGTCAATGGATACATGATGGGCATAGAAGAAGAGACGTGAAGCAAACCAACATCACATAAGATGGTGAAAGACATATCATAAGTGCAAAGGATAGAGGCATGAAGACCGTGGTAAGGCAAACACAAGCCACACAAGGCTAATGAATAAAGAGAGAGGAATGAGGAAAAACAACGAGAAGAGGATGAAAGGTGAGAAGGATCGAAGCTTGCACGCGAGCTATGGCGGGAGAGCAAGAGCAAGAAAAGAGAGACAAGAAATGGAAACTCCAACAGTCACAATGTGTGACCGGGCCTTCCTTTATTCAAACTGTCACTAAAAGAATAAAGAATAAAGTGACATGACGGGCGCCCGCCACCTGCAGTGTGCAGTGGCGGGTACTGTCAGTGTAGTAATACACGGGGCGGCACAGCGGAGGCGCCTTTACCCCCAACAACCTCCCACTTAAAGGCGAATCTGCCCTAGTGAGAGAGAAAAGAAAAAAGAAAAGACAGTACAAATGTACATAGGTACAAGGGATGAGGAAAGGCGACATCTCATCCAACGCCCATCAACCTCCTATGGAAGGCAAAGCGCTCAGTAGTGAGGCTCTTCGTGAGTAGATCTGCAGGATTCTCGTTAGTGGAGATCTTGACAAGGTCAACAGACTTGTCCTCCACGACACCACGTATGAAGTGATACCTCACCTCAATGTGTTTCGTCTTCGCATGGAAGACCGGATTCTTAGCCAACTGAATGGCACTCATAGAATCCGAATGCAGTGTAGGTATAGCATCAATCCCAAGGTCAGCAACTAGACGGCCTAACCATATGGCCTCCTTGCAAGCCTCAGTGGCTGTAACATACTCGGCCTCAGTGGTAGACAAAGCCGTACACTTCTGAACCCTGGACATCCAAGAGACAGCCCCTCCAGCATAGGTGAATACATAGCCAGAAGTGGACTTCCTACTATCTGCATGTCCTGCATAATCGGAGTCAGTGTACCCCACGACCCCTGTATCCTGGCTGCCATAGCAAATACACATATCTGTTGTGCCCTTCAGGTACCTCATGATACCCTTCACGGCATCCCAATGTGTGCTGCCAGGTGTAGCCATATAGCGTGCCACAACACCAACTGCATGCGCAATATCTGGACGAGTGACTATCATGGCATACATTTAAACTGCCCACGGCTGAAGCATAAGGGATCTTGGCCATCTCGGCCCTCTACTCATCTGTCTGCGGACAATCGGCCTGTGATACCTTCACATAAGAAGGTAATGGACAGCCAATAGGCTTTACGTCCTGCATGCGGAAGCGCTCAAGGACTTTATGAATGTACTCCCGCTGTGAGAGATACAAAAGCCCCTGATGCCTATCGCGCTTAATGCGCATCCCAAGTATATGTGAGGCATGTCCCAAATCCTTCATCTCAAAGCTCTTCTTCAGCTGAGATTTAAGAGCATCTAGCTCATCATGAGCTTTCCCTGCTATCAGGATATCATCAACATAGAGTACTAAGATAAGCAAATTGCCATCACGGGCTTTCTTCGTGTAAAGACACAGATCCATAGCACTCCTGCTGTAGCCCTGTGACTGCATAAAGGCATCAAACTTATGATACCATTCCCTAGGTGCCTGCTTCAAGCCATACAAGCTCTTCTTCAACTTGCACACTAGGTGCTCCCTGCCAGGTTCGGCAAAGCCCTTAGGCTGATCCATATAGATCTCATCATGCAAGTCCCCATGTAGAAAAGCCGTCTTGACATCCATCTGATATAGATCTAAGTCAAGCTGTGCAACCAAAGCCAAGACTAAGCGCAGGGTGGTCATCTTAACCACAGGAGAGAAGACCTCATCAAAGTCCACACCATGTTCCTGCTTAAAATCCTTTGCTACCAATCTAGCCTTGTATGCCGGCTTGGGGTGTCCAGGGGTACTTTTCAGCTTGTACACCCACTTACATGGCAAAGCCTTCTTGCCCTTAGGCAAGGCAACCAAATCCCAAGTCTCATTCTTATGCAGGGAGTCTATCTCAGACTGCATAGCCCTCTCCCAGGAGTGACTGTCACCCCTGCGCATAGCCTCATCATAAGTGAAAGGCTCTCCTGCATCCGTAACCAAAACATAATGCATAGAGGGCTGAAATCTGTCAGGTGGGCGTCTGTCTCTAGCAGACCGTCTCACCGCACGCTCTACTGCCTGTCTAACTGTCTGTCCAACACCCTGGCCCTGTGGAGGAACTACTGTAGGCTGTACTACTGGCTGTGCTGGAGCTCTAGGCTCCTCCTGAAAGATCACTCTGCGGATCTCAACCACCTTCTTAGGCTGCCTGTGCATCTTGTCTTCATGGAAGACGACATCATGGCTGCGTACTATTTTCCACGCCTGCGGATCCCATAGGCGATAGCCCATCTCTCCTGACTCACCATAGCCAACGAATATGCATTTAATGCTCTTTGGATCCAATTTTCTCCTCTTGTCCTTGGGCACATGGCAGAATGCCTCACATCCAAAGACACGGAGATGCGCATAAGAGGGTGGCTTACCAGCCCAAACTTCCTCTGCAACATGGAAATCCAATCCACTGGAAGGCGATCGGTTTATGACATGCACTGCCGTACTAACTACCTCAGCCCAAAAACTCTCGGGTAGGCCTGCATGGCTAAGCATAGAACGCACACGCTCCTGAATAGTCCTGTTCATGCGCTCAGCCAAACCATTCTGGGGTGGGGTGTAAGGGGCGGTCAACTGACGCTTAATACCCCTGTCATCACAAAACTGCTCAAAAGCATGCGAGACATATTCTCCCCCATTATATGTCCTAAGGCATTTCAGCCTACACCCAGTCTGGTTCTCAACAAGAGCAAGCCATCTCTGAAAAACTGCCAAGACATCGAACTTCTGCTTTATGGGATAAGCCCACACTTTCCTAGAAAAATCATCAATGAAGGTAACGAAGTACTTCGCGCCACCCATAGACATGCAAGGCATAGGCCCACAAACATCGGAATGCACCAATGCTAAGGGCTCACTCATGCGTGGCCTACCCGATTTCTTATGCGTAGACATATTCTGCTTACCATAAAGACAATGATCACACGAGTCAAAACATGCATAATCCAAAGGCGGAAGATACTGCAAACTAGATAACATATTCATTCCCTTCAAAGACATGTGCCCTAAACGAGCATGCCAAAGTGATACATGTGGGATAGAACCCACTACCAAAACATGGTCAACTGAGGACCCAGATACAACAAGAGGATAGAGGCTGCCAGACTTGGCGCCTCTAGCAAGCACAAGTCTACCACGAGTAATCTTCCAGGCAGAATCCCCAAAACATACATGAAATCCTGCATCATCCAGCTGTCCTGCAGACATAAGACTGCGTGTAAGCGCAGGTACATGACGTACATCCCTAAGCAAAAATGAACTGCCAGTGGAAAACTGCAACTGAATATCACCCATGCCCACAATGTCAAGAGACCTGTCGTCTCCAAGTCTGACTGAACCAGATATAGTGCGGTAAGAGTGGAACCACTCACGGTAAGGCGTCACATGGAAGGATGCTCCAGAATCCAATAACCAGCACTGTGCATACATACTAGATGTCTCAATCAAGTGTGAAGCATTAGAAGAACTAGCTGCAAGTATAAACTCATCACCACCATCGGACTCCTCAGTCTGCGTGACATTAATTTCCTCAATCTTGACGCTGGACTTCGCAGGTACTATGCTGCGATCAGAGGACTTCTCATGCACTTTATCTTTCCCCTTATCCTTGCGCTTCTCATTGCGCAACTCATGACACAGTGGTCTAATATGGCCCTTTTTCCCACAATGATGACAAGTGACATTTGCATTGCGCCCACGCGACTTACTACGCGACTTGCCAGGAGATTTAGACCGACCCTTCTGCGAGTCACGACCACGGTTATTACCACGATCATTCCTGTCATTCCTGCCTCTAACTGTCAAAGCATGACTACCACAAGAGGCATCCAAGTTTTTGCGATTCACCTCTTCCTAAAGAAGAGCACTCTCAACATCTGCCAATTTTAGAGTAGCACTAGAGGCACAAAGAGCAGTACGGAAAACATCCCATGACTCATTCAAAGTCCCAAGCAAGAAAAGAGGAGTTACTTCCTCTCCAAAGGTGATATCTTGCGAAGTCAGGTTCTTCAGTATAGCATGGAACTGGCTCAAGTGAGCAGACATAGTCGCATTATCCTTCATGCGCAGATCCATAAGCTGCTTCAACCAGTACATCTAACTTGCCGGACTTTTCTTATCATAAAGATTCTTGATCTTATTCCATAGATCCCATGCACTCTGTGCTTCCTCAAATACATTATAATGTACCTGTTCAGTGAGAGACAATACAATCATGGACTTGCATAGCTCATCAAGTTCAAGCCAGTCGTCATTGTCCATAGTTTCAGGCTGCTCCCCACTCAACCGAAGTGGCTTAATCTGAGATTTCTGCACCAAGACCTGCCAAATTTGACTCTTCCAGTAAGAGTAGTTGGTACCATCCAACTTTGTAATGTTAAAGATGGCACTATCATTCGAAGATGACGCCATTATGCAGGCTGGAAATGCCCAAACAGTCCAAAAACTGCTTGCTGTTTTACTGCAGAAACTGCCCAAAAATGACCAAAACGGGGTCCAAAGGGCGAGCAAAGTGTGCCAAAAGTTGCTGCCCACTTAGTACTAGGTGTGGTACACCAAATCAGGATATTTCAGCATGAAAAGTATACCTCAGTCCACCAATAACTGCTTGCTGTAATAAATTGCAGGTATGCAATCTAGAGAGCAAACTGTCCCAAAATAGGATCCAATGTCAAGCAAACAATGCTAGGTCCAAAGCCGGCATGAAACGGACATAAGCAAGGCCAATGACAGTGAAAAGAACATGAGCTCAACACCGAAGCATGTCAAAATAACATCTACCAGTGAAAGGCACACCCCCAGACACTCTAGGCAAAGTGTTCCTGTAACTGCCAAAACCTGACACAAATAGGTGTCTGCTCAAAGAGAAAGATCCAAATATGAGACTCAGCTCATAAGCATCCTGTGAACCAAGAGTACATCAATGCATATCCATAAAGATCGGAGTATGATCCCAAAGTCTCAATGCGTATGTAGCTGCTCAAGACATAAACTGCTCCAAATACATGTAAGTGCTCCAATAGCATGCAACTGTCAAAGGTCAAGCAAGCATGTAAAATGCTCCCACTGGCACAAAAGGCGTACAAAGCGAGCTCAGAAGCTCAAATAACCCAAGAGAAAGCACCAGTGATAAGTGACCCTATCAATGCATCAAGCGCATCCAAGAGAGCATGACATACATGAAGCACCGGTCGTATTAACCATGAAGCAATACATAAGCCCAAATAAGCTCTCGGTCAACTCAATGATATCCAAATAGCAACCAAGATCAATGATCAAGTAAGTCGGGGATGCTCAAATACATCCAAATCCAAGCTCCAAATGTTGGTATGGCATACACGAACCAAATAGCATATGTCACGAACCAAAGCATGTAATGCAAAAGCCTAACTGTCAAGCAGAGACATGAGGCATAGGCGGTCCACGAGCATGCCAAGTCGGTCCAAATGTCAGTGAAGACGGAGCTAATGCGAAACTCAAAAGCATCCCATAATCTCATACATATGCTCCAAGCCGTCCCCAAATGTCAGAGACATCATGCCAAAGCTCAAAGCATACATCCGGTATCGGTAGGTAAGTGCCAAAGCCTGTAAAGTACCTTCAGCCCACTGTTATTCCAGCATGTATTTACTGTTCTAAACAGTAGATTTCAGCCCCGAATTCAAGCCAAAATCATGGTCAAACCAAATGCATACATCCCCAATACATCCGGGTAGGAAGTAGACCGCATACGGGCATCAAATAAGGTAACCAGAGTAGAGTATAAGCATCAAATGCCAATGCCAAGTGTGGCTGCCATGTTTCCATCACTATATAACAGTAAATAACAGTCCCAAATCAGCCAATATTTCAAGCCAAAATCATGGCATAATCATGTGCATACATTCCCAAGGCACTAGGCATCATGTAGACCGCATACGGGCATCAAATAGCACAACCGGAATGGAGTATAAGCAACAAATGCTAATGCCAATGGTGCTGCCCTGTTTTCAGCCTGTTATGACAGTTTATGACAGTCCCAAATCTGAAGAAATCAGCCCCGAATGATCAAGACCAATGCCCAAAGCTTGAATGACATCAAACATGAAGTCTATAGCCCTCTTGATCAAGGTAGAGAGCAAGAAGCAATGGCCAAGTGTGGAGCTGAAGTAGATGAGTGCTCACAGCCTGGAAAAAATGATGCAATCTGCCTTGTTGGTGCTGAACTTGCTGCTGCTCCACATGGGCTGAAAAGGGGGTAATGGGGGGCTCAAGAAGGGCCTATCAAAGGCCTATGACAAGCCTCTTTGAGCCTTGATAGGTGTAAGGCACAATATGAGGGGAATAAGCTTCAAGGGTTTGAAGCCATGGCTGCCCTTGCTGTTTGCAACCTGTAGACTGAAATAAAACCCTGAAAGAATGATCAAATACCTCAGTATCAATGCCTTGAAGGTGCCTCAATAGGCTGGGAAGGTGCTCGGGAAGCCGGGGAGTGATGGGAGCTCGGGGAGATCGGATATGGCTGCCGGGATGGAGATCCTATGCATGAAGCGAGTCGATGCGAAGGTCGGGAAGCATCGAGTTGAGCTCGAGCAAGAGAATGCCAAGCTCTGATACCAGTTGAAAGGTGAGAAGGATCGAAGCTTGCACGCGAGCTATGGCGGGAGAGCAAGAGCAAGAAAAGAGAGAGACAAGAAATGGGAACTCCAACAGTCACAATGTGTGACCGGGCCTTCCTTTATTCAAACTGTCACTAAAAGAATAAAGAATAAAGTGACATGACGGGCACCCGCCACCTGCAGTGTGCAATGGCAGGTACTGTCAGTGTAGTAATACACGGGGCGGCACGGCGGAGGCGCCTTTACCCCCAACAGAGGAAGGAACCCTATGTGAGGCAAGGTTCCCCTATAGATAACTTACACATCAATCTCTCCCACTCCTTAATGTAATGGTATTATCTAAAGGGCATGCTATTGTAATGGTCAAGAGTAGGCCATCAAAATTTTGTGTAAGTTTTTATTCATGTTGATATTTTGGATTTCTTTTTCCTTTTCAACCCTTCTTCTTTGTAAGTTCTTTTGAAAGGTCTCAATTGAAATTGAGCACATTTACCAAAACAAAAGCAATAGGGAAATGTGTCCTTCTTGACATTCTTAGTCTTATTCTTTTCATAAAATAACCAACACACAAAATGAAGCTATATGTCAAATATCACCTTGAGAAGTGGATACTTGGGTGTAAAGGATATACCCTTAACAAATCTTATGTTTTTATAAGATAACAGTAATTATTAAGTAGTGAAACATTTACATCATCTAGAAAAAGTCTAGCAATAGTTTTAGTATCTTCAACCAAAACATTGGAAGTTAAATCAAAAAACTTGATTCCCAATTCTCTCTACATGTTCCACATTATAGCACTCGTATTTCCTTTGTCACTGACAAAGTACCTACTTTCACTTGACACAATCGTGTATTCAATGTTTCAAAAATTGTATAATCTTGAACCAAAAATATTTGACCTCCCTATAGCTCCATAAAACATGATAGTGATCCTCTTAATCCCTCTTATTAAAAACATAGAGATGAAACCTCTCTATGCTTGCAAAGTACCTCCTCTCTGTAGGAAGCTCCTTGATAAAACCCTCTACAAAAGAAGAGTAGCACTCCAAATATTTTTTAATATGTTCTTTCAAGTAAGAAAGGTACCCCTAGGTGCAACAAACTTCCAAACTCCCTTCAATCTACCCCTAGGTGCAACAAACTTCCAAACTCCCTTCAATCTACCCCTAGATTTACGTTGGCTATTGTTGGACAAGAAAGGGAGTGAAACAACTCATACCAATGCTCCAAGGTTGCCCCCAAGGTAAGAAGAGACCTACATATGCGAATCAAGGATTGATGAAAGATGGAGGAAAATATGAGCTTAAGAAGCTTGGCTATGGTGATTAAAAATTTAGAGTAATGAGAATCCCATCCTTCCTTCTCAAAACCCTAGCAAGAGTATAGTCAAATTGAAGCTTAGAGAAAGAGGAATGGGGTAGTGATACATGCAAAATCCATTCAATCCATCGTATAGAGCTATGTAGCTTGCAGTATTTGATCAAGAGGAGGGAAACAAGAAACTAGAAAGCTCCGAAAGCAAAAGTTTCAATACTTTTTGAAAATTGATATGAAACCCCAAAAATGTGAAATTACTATCAATAACCACTAATTTTGGCAATTTTCTCGGGTAAGAAAGGTCTAACTAGGAGCATAAATACTTTACCCCCTAAAATGACTATTTTAAATGCCCAATTAAGTCCAATCACAAGATTAGATTAGTGCCATTGAAAAAAGGATCAAAGACAAGGCTCTTATAGCCATTGTCAAGGACAAAAGGGACTCCCGTGCAACTTATCAAACTTAGAACTCACCTCAAGTGGTGGACATTGAAGAAACCCAAGGATAAGATGGGAGAGAAGGTTCTCTATAACAAGGATGGTTATAAAATGGACAAATATCCCAAACTCTCTCTATCTAGGCCCCTATATACTTCAAGCTTATAGGACATGAGGCCAGATTTATCTTAGGGTTGTGTGTATGCTGCCATTGTCTTGAGAGTCCATGAGCTATTTTATTTTCCAAGATAACTCCTCCTTATTATATGTCAAAGCTGCTTCCCATTACCATTGACCCACTATTTTAGAAATCCTTATCATAAGCAACATATGAAGTGGCCCAATCATATGTAGCCATCCTTTTTAGCCTTCTTTAACCATTATGCCTTATGAGAGCACACATTAACTTGAAATTTCAAGTGCTCGACCTTTTTGAGTCTAGTATCCCATACATCTATCCATTAGCTCTTATAGAGAGAGCATTAAAACTTAGGACCATCATCATATGGGCTTTAAAGGTACCACCTTGAAGCTAGAAAATCTACAATTTATAAATCTCCTTTGCCATAATTTCTTTTAGTCTAACTGCAACATGCAAGAGCTAACTTCCAAGTGTTAGCTAGAGATTGGATGGCTTCTGAAGACTTCATTTTCAACTCTAAAACATGTGCAAATGAAATATCATCCTAGGACAAATCTTCCCATTTACCACTTTGGGGCAAGTGATGATTCAATCCAATGCTTTATGACCATGATCCAAGGGTGATATGCACCCATTCTCTTAAGAAGATTGAGAAGAAGCTTATCATGCCCTTTCCTTAATATAATCAAGACCAACTCCACCTTTTTTCTTTAACTTGGTGAGATTGTCCCAAGGGATAACATGATGCATGCCTTTATCCCTAGGAGACCACATATAATTGGTGAAGAAGCTTCTTCAATTACACTCTATTTTCAAAAAAAGAGCCAAGGAAGATCTTTATATGAGTCAAAACACACTTCTCTACAACAAATTTGCATGCTATTGAGCTTTTAGCCCCTTCTTATCCTTGATGTTGGCTTCAAACTTCCCCAAAAACCAACAAAATCTCTACTTAATATAAATAATGAGTCTTATAGGACACCTCAAATATGTAAAATTTTCACATTTCTTAATCTCCTTAAAACTATGTTTTCGCCCCACTAATTAGCTGGTGATCATGACCAATATGCAACACTATATATTTAGAAGTACTCACCATAGAGCCAAAGAGAGGAAAATGCATTATACACACTCAAAGCTATTGT
Organism: Lygodium microphyllum; assembly: GCF_053477565.2. Lineage (NCBI taxonomy): Eukaryota > Viridiplantae > Streptophyta > Polypodiopsida > Schizaeales > Lygodiaceae > Lygodium > Lygodium microphyllum. The sequence goes on along the minus strand of NC_141152.1, from coordinate 25,586,402 downwards.
AGAGAAGAAGGATTGGCTTTGATAATGTTAGAATTCACATTAACAAACATCTAAGCACAAAAAACACTCATATTAGGAAAAGATAACTCCTTAATATCATCCATTTGGGCCTTCTTTTCAAACTGACAAAGTAGTGGTTAAGTCACAATAATAAACAAAAGTAGAGCAAGAGGATACCATTGTCACAGATCTTTCAAGACCAAAGGCTTATCCATAGTAGTGGAAGATGAAGGAGATGCATTACTAAATACAACAAACTCCAGCCTATAGAAGTACTTTCCAAATCTAGAAATATCTAAGACCCTTTGAATAAAAACCTAACTAAATTTGTCATAACCTTGTTAAGATCATGTTTGCAACATGATAATTTCCTCCTTGTTATATGCACATTGAATTCCTAGAATCACATTTAATATGTTGTCATATATTTTAATGCTATATACAAAGCCATATTGACTTCTATTCACCATTCAAGAATAATAAACTTGACACATAGGGTAAGCAATTTAGCCATTACCTTATATGAATCATTACGCATTGCAAGAGGACACATTGATTTGGTTTGTGTCTTTGAGAACTCTTTAGTATCAACTTAGTGACACCTTGACTCAAAAAGCAAGGCATACTTTCCACTTCACAAATTCTCTTTAAAAAGCTAGAAAGATAGCATCTAGTGTAAATTAAAGTTGTTAGGACCTCAAGCTTTACCTTTATTCATACTTCTAAATGTTGAATTCAAAGCTAAAAGGAATCTCAAAAGGCAAGGCATATCACTTTCAATTTTAGGGGAAGCATCATTAAGAAACCCAAGTAGTTGTTGTTGATAATATTCCCTTACAACATGTTATTAAACATGCATATAAATTTAATGATCGATGCTTCTTTAGCCAAGGAGCACACTTCCTCGATGGTGTTTATGAACAACTCTAATTGTGCTTCGATTGTGTTGGTTGTCTTCTTCCCTTTACCTTTTAGGATGCATTCTTTTCATCTTCTTGTTAACATGCAATTGCATGTCCCTTGTTGTTAAAATAGAAGCGCTTTTTTGAAAGCTCAAGAGATGAATAGAAGCACTCTCTTGTAAACTTATTTCCACTCTTCTTCTTTTTGTCACCATTGCTTTTGGTGGAGGAACCACCTTAGCCTTTTACATTGGTAGAGAATGCAACATCTCCATTATTTTTGGTGGAGGAACCACCTTTTCCTTTTTGCAACCGTTGCGTTTGGTGGAGATGCCTTTTGCATTGGTAGGGAATGCAACATCTCCATTGTTGCTTACTTGTCATGCTTTAAAGCCATAGCTCCTCCTCCATTAGTAATATAAAAACAATGCTTAAGGTCTCTCTTGAGTGTAAGAGTTGTTACTATCTTATCGAAATTTGGTGAGTATATGATCTAAAGACATTGAGGAGCTAGCTTCTCTCTAGTTTTTAATATCTCAACACTACCCATCTAGTCATATAGATTCTTGATCTGGGTAATGAATTCTTCTATTATGTCTCCTTCACATAACTTATATGACATTAGTTGATTCCCCAATTTTTGGGATTTTGTTTGGTTTCACATTTCGTACTAACTCTTCAGCATGTTACAAGACTTTGTGCCTTGGTTGTATCTCAAATCAAGGTCAAAATTTGATGTGCTAGGTGTGGTTTTGGACAAGGCCTTATGAAGAGTTGTGATTTTGAACTTTCACCAAGTATAATTCACATCACTTAACTTGTCTTCAATGAAGGTTGGTGTGAAAATACTCAATGTTTGAATCACTAGCACAATAGTTGCGCTTTTTAATGCAACACTATTGTTTTTTTATCACTCATTTCTACTATTGAAGCCCTTGCCTCTCCTATAATATTTAATCCTCAGAGCCCTGTAGGCTTTGATATCATGTAAAATTTACACAGCACCACAAATAGAATATGAGATAAGAATAAAGAATACACATTAAACTAGAGAAGAACTAAGATTTCTTGATTTGCAAATAAAGTGGTACAATGGTGTATCTTTCCAGCCACATGCTTCCATAGTGAAGCTTCGGTGGCGATCTAGAAAAATTACAAGCAAAGAGATTAAAGTTTGATGTGTAAACTCTAACTGGGTGAATGAATGATCATTGTTATGAGAATGTCTCCTTTCTTTATAGCCCATAGAGATGGTATGTTGGCATAACTATTAACTTTTGCCAATTAGCTAGGAAATAATATCTGGGTTCCTTATACTTGTACATCATGTAACTGAATACAATGTACCTCAAGCTGCTACCCACTTAATTCCTCCATGTAACCCATAGATTAAACACATACATGTCATGGCTTTTACCATTCAATTACATAGACCTCATTTGATGTACAAGTTAGAACCCACCAACTAATGTCTGGCTCACACATGGGTTATTCTCATAGTGGGGGGCTTACATATTTGAGCACCATGGATAATTGCTAGCACCTTGTGAGGGTGGGGCATTGAGTATACCTAACACATAACATGAATGTGAATCAATAGCATAAGCCTCATGGATCTAGTTGTATGATGATACGTGAAAGAAAGGCATAGGAAAACCTTTACATGAATCAACAAATGATAGATGTGAGTGGTCTTATTGATAATCCAGGTGACTCTCACTTTGCAGAGCATAACTAGCACATTAATCATGCCTAGCAAGTGTAGAGGCGAGCTCAAGCTCAACCGCCAAGACCCACGGACCGCTTATTGTTCAAGCGTTTCAAGCCAAGCACTAATGGCTACCTCTCACATAGTTGACGCACTATCCATTTCTACAAGTATAGTGAGCTTACATCCATGCCCGATTGAGTTGCCTCCTCTCTTGAGCACTTCGATAGCTCCACGATCCAAGTGCAAGCTTCAAGCAAGCTCCATCCTCAAGCTCCACGCTCCAAGCTCTATTTCCATGAGCAAGACAAGATAAGAGAAGTGAAGAGAAGAAGAGAGGAGAAGATGGAGAGCTTCTCTAGCACAGTCCCTCACCCTCACATACTCACTCTCTCACACTCTCACACTCCCTCTCTCAAGCACAAGCTCAAGCAAGCAAGAATAAGAAGAAGAAGAAGAAGAGGTGAGCTACTTTTCGCCACACACAAGAATGAGCTTCTCATGCACTTTTCAACTTTATATACAAAACCCTAAATCCCTTTTGGGTGGTCATCCCCTTATCCCCTTTTTTACATGGCCCGTCGTGGCCTAGGACCTTTTTCCCATTGTCATCCTATCTTCCTAGCTTCCATCTTACCGCCCATCTACCTTTACAATTTGCACGTGGCGCTCTTAAAATAAATCATGGTGCGCCTTGCGCTCTTTTACAAAATTATTGACTTGTGCTTTTTCTTGTGTGCCTTACTCCTTGATTTAGGAGTTTTGTCCACTTCTTGTGTTTCCATATTCTTCTTGGTGCACCTTTGTCTTCCGTTTCACTTTTGCCTTGGCCTTGTCTTCTGCTTTAGATTTTCCACCTTGTTCGTCTAAGGGTTAACATTACCCCCCTCCTAAACGAGTGCCAGTCCCATGGCACTCACCATCGTAGGTAGCAGGTGTTGGGATGAGCTGAAGACGTGGGTGGAAGGGACATTTGTGGTTTGCAATGGAGGAGTTTTGGTGGTGGTGTTGATGAAGGTCATTGGGGGCACGTTGTTGGTTGCATTGGCTAGTGATAGTGTTGTTGAAGTTGGTGATAGGGCTAGTTTTTGTTGGGAGTTGCACTCGTGGCGGCTGGCACCAGTGTTGATGTTCTGGGGATTCTGCGGTGGGCGACGAGGGCTTGCCGGATGATTGAGGATAAAAATTTAGAGTTGAGTATTGATGAAGAATTGACAGTACTTTCATTGGAGTCTTCAATACATGCAATTGAAAACCTCTCATGTGTGGTCTCTCCCTCGGGGTAGTGCTAGTCTTCTTATCATGCACAAGATATAGTTTGATTAGTTTGGGAGACATGTCAACTCTAGGTAAGCTGAGAATAATGTCCTGCACTTGAGGACCCAAACTATGTATAGATTGTGGTGCAGATATTATGTGAGTTCACGTGCATACTTAGATATTATATAGTTATAAGACTCTTGGTCTAGTTCCTCGTAGCAATGTGTGGATGAAGCAAGGGTTCAATGGGGTGGAAAAAATTGTCGATGTTGAGGAGAAGTACACTTGAAGGCTTCTTGAGACATCATTTGTGATTTTGTCAACATGATGTAGCATAATCGAGCTCATTAACACCTTAGCTTTTGGTAGCTGGTGGCTACTTGTAATGTTTGAAGAGTATAGTGTACTTTCCATGGTCTTTCGTGCCTTGCTTACCACTATTGATTACAATGGTACTCAGAAGGGGTGTGAAAAAAGAATTGTGCGAATGGTTCAAGGTGACAGGTCTAACCAAGCTCTCTAAGTATGTCCTGCCCTTGATGTTCCCTGAACAATTGGGGGGATATGTGAAGGGCTAGGGGACTAGGGACGGAGCCAACTAACCAAGGTCACTGGACCTACCTAATTTGAGGACCCCTAGGCATTGTGTGCTGTGATTGTGAGTGCTTTTTTTCCGTTCTTTCTTTCTTCATTTCTTTCTTTGTTTCTTTTCTTTTCTTTTCTTTTTGTTTTCTCTTTTCTTGATTTCTCGATTTTTTCTCTTTTCTATTTCTTTTCTTTTTTTGGGATAAAATGAATACAGTCAATGCAATACATTGAGGCTATCAACCTTTCATTTGGACTAAGAAATGTCGAGATCCAAAGGCTGTGAAAAATGGATATTACAAGGATGATCCTGTTACTAGCCTCGATGTCAGGCGAACAGTTGCTGAGATAAAGAGATACATTTGAGATTTTGCAAACCTCTTTGTAACTTGTGAGACATCGGAACAATCGAGGTAGCAATTGTAGTGAGCCGAATGTAGAGTTTGGCTAAGAAAGGGAGAGTAGCCAATGTCTATGCTTTGGGCCATGCTCTAATGCAATGCGTGCTTTTTGTAGGGGTGATTTTCTCTTCCAACATGGCTTCCATCACGACTCTTTGTTTCTTGATATTTCTGTCAATTTCTCCAAAATGGTTTTTGTGGGGTTGGTGGTCTTGTGGTGACTTGGACATTGAACACTTTCGTACAAAGACCTATGTCATCCTACATTCACTTGGAAACTCGTGAGAGTACATGCAAGTCATATGCTTCGACCATATAATGAATAGGTGCATCTCAAAAAGACATCACTTATCTGAATCCCACAGTGTTGACTTTGATGCATATCACTTGCGCTTGATTATCATTGCTTGTGTGTGTGCTAGCTTTGCTTCTTTTGGTATTATTTATACACAATCACAAAACACATTGTTTATTTATATACATGTTTATAAATCCATGTCACTTCGTGAGGATAAAAACCAATTGTAGAACTCAAGATTATACTGGAGTGTGGCACATGCATCTAGTACTCATGGCAGCCTACTTAATAACAACAAATATTTTATAACATCGAGTAGCATGGTACCTTGTCTGAGTCTACTGGCAACATGTAGCTCCTCCTCAGTGAGAATTTTATCAAGCAAAGAGTTCTCTTGGCTAGCTTCGGCTAAGTCCATATCCCGAACAACAGTTAGTACTCGAAAGGAAGTTGGTGCCACATAGGGTGGGTCTCTTTGAGACCGCCATTTGGCCAATCGCTTCTTTGAGACTGTCATAATCTAGATTCCAAGTTCAGTCATTGTAGCGCGGTTTTCAAACCAACATTTAAATTGACTTTGACCCTTTGATTGTTGCTTTAGTTGCTCTATCTCTAAGGGATTCATTGGCAAAGTGCTTCATTGAATATCACAGTTAAGCATAGTTCATCGGCCTCCTTGTCAGAGATGAGTTGCATGTGTTCATGTAGGAGCTTGTCATAGTGCTCATTAAGATATTCTTACTCTTCCCAAGATAGTAGATATGGCAAGTATTCCTCAATCTATTCCCTAGGGAATGTGCCCATGTCTACAAGGATGTAAGCACGTGCGAATAATTTGAGTTTAGCCTCCAACTCGCTCAAGCACTTTGTGACACTTCTATGTTCTATGAAGATTTGCTCGGTTGCTATCTCATGCAAGGTTCTAGGAGTTTCCCTGGGCTTTAGCATAGCTGGGGGCTCAGGCCTAGATGAGCAAGATTCGTCAATGCTAGGATTGATTTTCTGCTGGTCCGATTATAAGAGTTGGATCAGACCGATGGTCTGATTTTGGCTGGTCCGGAGTCGGACTGTCCGACTCTTGAAATCGGACAGTCCTATTCTGGGACTCGGCCACACTGGTCCGACGGCGTGGATGATGGCCTGCAAGTTGCGCACGATGCCTCTAGGTCAACATCTACTCTATCGAATCGTGTCGTGCCTTCCAAATAGATGCGAGCAACAGAGGGAACCGTCTGGCATACCTCAAAGCGATGGGGCACTCGAATCGACCAACACTTTGTGATCTCCCGTAGCTCTCTCTCTCTCGCTCTCTCCCTGGCTCTCAGGCTCATAGTATTCTCAAGAGGCAGAATGTCAAATGTGGCATCCCCTGGTTCCCTAGGCCCCTTATTACCTAATCTCAGCCTGCTGTAGACTCAGAGATTAATCTTGCACACTCTTCCATCCAGATGTCTGAATCTGTGCCCCAACTTCCCTGTCTCTAGCAGCAACAAAACCCTTCTGTTCCCTTCTTTTTCCTATCCTACACTTAACCTAATGCAACAGAAATAAAAAACAGAGATAGAGACAGATGGTCCTACTCTAACATTCAACAACAAATCAAAATACTTACTTGCTCCACGGATTAAAACCTCCTAAATCTCCTAACTATCTCGAGCACCGGTTCACGCTGCAAACCCTACTGCTATGCTTGATTCGATGCTGTGGCGCTCAAGGCTCAATTCCGTCTGTCCCGGCAATGGAACCAAAATGTAGGGGAGCTACGGAGCTCTACCCCGAGACCTACGGACCGCTTATTGATCAAGCGTTTCAAGCCGAGCGGCCATGGCTACCTCTCACATAGCCGACGCGCAATGCCTACCTTGCAGGTGTAGTGAGCTTACCTTGATGCTCGATCGAGTTCCCTCCTCTCTCTTGCACTCCAGTAGCTCCACGATCCTTGTGGCAAGCTCAAGCAACCTTAAGCCCCCTCCGTCAAGCTCCATTCTCCATAGTCACGCGAGACAAGAGAAGAGAAGAAGGGAAGGGAAGATGAAGAGAGAAGATAAGGAGCTTCTTCTCCACGATCCCTCACTCTCACACACTCACTCCCTCACACTCCCTCAATCCCCCATCAAGCACAAGCATGAAGGTAAGAAACAAGAGAAGAAGAAGAAGAAGCTTTAGCCACACCCAAGAATGAGCTTCTCATTCACTTTTGAACTTTATATACATGCCCTACCTTTTAGGCGGTCATCCCCACTTTTTACATGGCCAACCATTAGCCTAGGCCCTCTTTTCCTATTTCCCACCATTCTAACTTATCATGTTCCCACTAAAGCATACAATTTGCACAAGAGTGAGCCCGGTGCTCTTTTTACAAGGATTCGGGAGCGCCTTCATATATAATGGCGCAGTTTTACTCTTTTCTCGAGGCGACACCATCATTCAAATTTTCAAGGTCTAACCTCCATCCAGGATGCCTTTTCCTTCCTTTGTCCTATGCCTTCTTGGTTGTCTCCTTCTTCCATTTTTCCCGCACTTCTGCTTCATTTTCCGTTCCTCTGTGCTGCGGTATTCTCGCACTTCTGCTCCATTTTCCGTTTCTCTGTGCTGCGGTAAACATTTTTCCATCTTGGTCTTTCAACCTCCATAGCTAGTCACAGTGCCTATAACTCCATTAGAGGAGCTTGTGTGAGCAAAAGAGGGCATATTGGCCTTTAATGTCTTTAGGAGAAACCTTCCTCACCATCAGCACTTCTTCCTAGCACCACAAATCCTAGCATTGGTTATGCAGCAAGGCACCATTGTCGAAAAATGCATACAAGTGCAATCTGGGGTAGCATGCAGATTCTGAAGTGCACGAATCCATGGATGAAGCTTCAAGCTATGTTAATGTCAATGGAGATGTAGGTAGAGTGAGAGAGAAGTAGACATAGTATGTGGGCACAACAATAGTACCACTTTAGGTTTTTAGATAGGTATATGTATGAAGATGGTACAACCTCGAAGGGTACATTCACACCTAGTGTGGGTGTGGTCCTAGTGACCCTTTATTCCCAATAACCTCCCCCCTAAAGGCAATGTGCCTAAAGGTAGAGGAAACATTCAACTAAGTATGTACAAAGCTAAAAACCTATACCCATCCAACTCCCATCTCTACCTCAACAATGAGCAAATTGCTCTACTTGGAAGACCCTTTGTGAGAAGGTCTACAAGGTTATCATTGGTATGTACCTTGACAAGCTCAATGCTCTTACTGCCAAGTACTTCCCTAATAAAATGATACTTTACTTGTATGTGCTTTGTCTTCGCATGCATGAAAGACATGATTCTGTGCTAGCATGATAGCACTTTAGCTATCACAATGGAGGACATGGACCTTTGTAATGCCAAGCTCTCCTAACAGATGTGAAAGCCATAAAGCCTCTTTGCATGCCTCAGTGCAGCCACATACTCTACCTCTATAGTAGATAATGGAACACACTTTTGTAGCCTAGATATCCAAGAGATTGATCTCCTTGTCAAGGTGAATACATACCATGAAGTAGACATCCTACAATCTGAATGACCCGTAAAGTATGGATTTGTAAAGCCAATAACAGATGCCTTCTGCTTTGCAAAGTAGATGGACAAATCCTTTGTGCCCTTGAGGTATCTCATGATACCCTTCACTACTTTCCAATGCTTTTTGCTAGGATTTGCCATGTACCTACTAACCACTCCCACTGTAAATTCTATGTCAAGTCTTGTAGCAACCATAGCTACCAATAGCTTAAGCATATGGAATCTTGGCCATTTCAGCCTTTTCATCATCAGATGTAGGGTTGTCCTCTACATTAAGCCTCACATATGGAGGCAATAGGACACCAATTGCTTTTCCTACCTCCATATTAAAACACAACAAAATCTTGGATACATACTCTTGGTGTGATAGATAGAGAAGCCCCTTTGGTCTATCCCTGAGTATCCGCATCCCAAGAATATGATTAGCCTCACCAAGATCCTTCATGTCAAAACTGCTATGTAGACTTTACTTCAAGGTGTCCAAAGCATGAACATCCCTGTTTGCAATCAGCATGTCATCCACATACAAAACCAAGATAATCAAGCTTGCCATCTGCTACTTTCTTGGTATATAAGCAATGATCCACTTGACTCCCGTTAAAACCTTGAGACTACATGAATGTATCAAATTGATGATACCATTCTCAAGGTGCCGATTCCATATAAACTCCTGTTGAGTTTACATACTATCTTATCTTTCCCCTTTGCCACAAAATTCTTAGGTTGCTGCACATAGATGTACTCATGTAGATCACCATGTAAGAAAGTAGTCTCTACATCCATCTGCATGAGTTCCATATCCTCATATGCAACCAAGCTCAAGATGGTCCTCAATTTAGCCATTTTGTCTACAAGAGAGAAGATTTCTTCAAAGTAGATCCCATGTTCCTGCTTACACCCCTTTGCAACAAGCTGGCTTTGTACTTTGGCAAGGAACCAAGAGTGACTTTTATCTTATATACCCACTTGCATGGTAAAATCTTTTACCCTTTAGGGAAATGCACCAAGTTCCACATGCCATTCTTCTCAAGAGATTCCATCTCTAATAGCATGGCCTTAAAACACTTCTTACTGTCCTATCTATCCATTGCTTCCTTGAAGCATGATGGTTCACCACAGTCAGTCAACATGATATAATCAGCAGCATACTAAGCACAAGGGACAAATCTATCCAACTACATTGAAGGTCGGGTCACAACCTACAGACCAAAGGTTCAGCATTTGTAGGCTATGGGGCCTGCAAATTTGCATTTACAGCTTGCTATCCTAAAATTTCAGCATGTTGTCCTGCCATTTCCAACTATCCTAACTATATGTTTTCCTGTTGAGACGATGGTACATCATGGGCAACACCTTGCCGACCATTTTCGGCATCATTCCCTACATTTTTAGGGTCATTTATAACACGTATTTACTACTATCCAATGGGTGTCCTTTGTTGTCCTATAGGTACATCTTCCTTGAATATAACCCTTCTGGCCTCCTTTATCTTTTTGGGCTATTTATGCATGCGGTCTTCATGGAAGATAACATCATTGCTACGTATTACTTTCATTTTCTCAAGATCCCATACCCTATACCCCATTTCACCCGTGTCATTATATCCTAGGAAAATGCATTTACAAGACTTTGGCTCAAGTTTGGTGCATTCTTCCTTATGGATATGCATAAATGCCTCGCAAGCCAAACACCCTCAAATGAGCATATGAAGGTGGCTTGCTCGACCACACTTTCTAAGGTACTCTCCTCCCAAAGACCTGTTCAGTAACTAATTTATCAAGTGAAATGATGTCATAATAGCCTTTGCCAAAAAACCATGGGTTAATGTAGCATGAGACAGCATTGTGTAGACCTTATCCTGAATGGTCTGATTCATATGCTCTGCGACTCCGTTTTAGGGCAGATTATGAGGGACAATGAGCTCCCTCTTTATCTCTTTATTGTCACAAAAGTCCTAAAAGATTTTAGACACATATTCTCCATCACTATCAGATCAAAGACATTTGAGTATCTTAGCTTACCAGTCATATATTGAACCAATGCTAAGAATTTCTTGAATTTATCTACAACCTCATCCTTATGGCAGATAGGATATACCCATACTTTGCATGTAGCATCATGAACAACAATGATAAAGTACTTCTTCCCCCTAGAGACAACCATGGCATTTGATATACATCCAAATGTACCAACTCTAAAGGAGAAGATTTCCATACAAGAGACTTTTTATGTGATGTTTGAGCATGTTTACCATAGACGCAATGATCATAATGGTCAAAATCAACATACCTCAAACAAGGCAAATAACCCAAATGAGAAAGCACTTTCATTTCAGTTTGACTCATGTGTCCCACCTAGCCAGGCCACAAATAAACACTTGGCTACTTGGTTATGGTGACTACATGGTCATGCACACCAGATACAGAGCCTCTAGCAATGACCCTAGATCCCTTACATGTTTTCCATTTTCCATCCCCAAAAGTACTATGATAGCCATCGTCATCTAGTTGCCCTATGCTTATCAAGATCTTCTTGAGCTAGGGTATATGCCTCACATGATGGAGGGTAAACACTGAATCATGTTGAAATTTAGTTGCACACTGCCAATGCCTACAATATCACATGCACAGTTGTCCCTCAAGTGGACAATACCATGTCTACCACCATTGTAGTCAGTGAACCACTCGTAGTGGGGTATAACATGAAATGAAGCACTAGAATCCAATATCCAAGTATGCATGTCATCATTGGATGATGTACCAAAGAGTGTGCACTAAAAGAAGAAGCAAAGAGGATATCACAATTGTTGTCACTCTCATGGTTGACTACATTGACTTTATCTTGACATTGGTCTTCTTTGCAAGTTGGATGTCCTTCTTCTCATCCTTGCTACCATCGGTCTTCTTTTTGCAAGCTAGATATCCTTCTTCTCATCCTTGCTCTCATTAGTCTTCTTACCCTTGCCTTGTCTTTCTTCCACTTATAGCAATCATGCTTAAAGTGACCTTGCCACAATGATGGCACTCTACATCTTTCCCCCACGACTTGCTACATCCTTTATTTTTAGATTTGCATTTTTTCTTAGACCTACCTCTAGTATACAATGCATTGGAAGACTTGTTGGTTGCATTGTTTAGTCAATTCAGCTCTTCCATAAGCAAAGAGCTCTCCACATTGGAATCCATCAACATTGCATTAGAGTTGCTCATGGCTGTCATAAATGTATCCCAACTTTCAGGTAAAGTGCATAGCAAGGAAGTGGCCTTGAACTCATCATCAATATTAAACTCCAAAGCAATCAGCTGGCTGAAAATCGAGTTGAACTTATTGAGGTGTACAGACATGGTTGTACCCTCCTTCATGTAGAGATCCATCAACTTCTTTAGCTAGTAAACCTTGCTAGTAGCATTCTTTTGACCATACAACTCCTCAAGTCTCATCCACATAGCATAGGTAGAATCCAACTTCTCTATGTTGAACAACAAAGAGTTTGCAAAACTAAAAGCTCATTTTCATCCCAAATCATCCCAATCCTCTAGCTCTATGTCTATTTATTGTATCCCTTTCATCTTAATGGGTTTGACATGTTTCTACAACATGAAGACATTGTAGCACTGCTTCTCCCATATGGCAAAGTTATGTGCACCCTCAAGCTTCTCGATATGTAGAAGGTTGCTACTATCACTGCTACAAGTGTGATTGCAACCAAAAATGACAAGAAATGTCACTAAGACAAGCCCAAAGTGCCACACAACTGACCAAGAAGAGATACAAAATTGAACACTGAGATATTCCCAAATTCTTGACTTCAGTACTGATGATTACTGATCATATTCCAGCATTGCCAAGGCATTTGAGATCAGTAGCATAGATGAATGCATCACCAAATAGTAGTTGATAGCTCTATAAATGAATTGTTTGCATATGGGACCTACTATTCACAGTGTACAACATCAAAATGTCTGCACAAACTAATCCATTTCAGCCCAAAGATAAGGCATAAAGCATATGCAATCACGATTCATGCGTATGCTTATATGTCAGTACCAAATCAGTATCGTAGAACTTCATTGGAAGCATACAACTCAACCAAGTTCTCTCACAGGTATAGTATTTGCAACCTACAATTTTTCATAGCCAAAGACAATGTTGGCAAGCTCCAAACCAAGCTCAAAACATCCCCAACGTAATCTCCACATGTTTAGCATTCATTATATACATGAATACAACATCAATAGCCCCCTAGAGGTAGCCCACATGCATTAGGCATAGCATAAACCTCTATCAAGTGCATTCCACCCTATGTATTATAGCACATAGATCTCTATCAAAACTGAGAAAATGAAGTGCTTGAATCATCCTAGAGGCATCTCATAGCATGAGCATAGCATCCCCAAAGTATCCATCATTAATCATAGCCATTCGGGCATCAAATGAGCATAACCAAGGAGCATGAAGCATCAAGAAGACAAGGGGCTACCCAGTTTTACACAGTGTGTAGACTATTGTTCACATTCCAAAATTGAAGATATGGTGGTCAATCTCAATGTCAAGTGTCAATAGTTGATGCCAGAGTTCATTACCACTAACCAAGGGTGTAACCAAGGAGGATAAGCCACCATTGAGCTAGAATAGAAGCAGGAGAGGACTAATCTGACAAAAAAGGGACTTGGGTAGCTATTAGCATGAATTTACACCTGCTATTCTTAGGGCTTAGGCAATAACAAGCACTGGCTTATAAGCCTCAATCAAGGCTATAGGAAGGATAAGATAAGCTTAGACCAAGTCTAGAGCAAGCCCCATTGCAAGCCAAGGGAAAAAGGGCTACAAGTCTTCATGTGCAAATTGAGATGAAACTGACCTATACAGCTGAAAGCTCACTATCTTGCGCTCAACACAAGCTCAAGGAAGTCCTGTAAAGCACCCACAAAGCCAGGGAACTCCATCTCTAATACTAGTTTGAGGTACATAGATCCATGGATAGCTTCAAGCTATGTCAATGGAGATGCAAGTAGAGTGAGAGAGAAGCAGACACAATATGTGGATACAATAATAGTATCACTTTAGGTTTTTAGATAGGTATATGTATGAAGATGGTACAACCCTAAAGGGTACATTCACATCCAGTGTGGGTGTGGGCATGGTGCCCTTTATTCCCAACAGATTTGTACGATTCTGTGTTTAATAGAGGGGATGAATTAATGGTGGCTCCTTTAGGGCTTTGATAGCCCCCCTAATGGGCTATTCTCCCACAAGAAGGCTCCTCAAATCTTTGCCCACGGAAAGAGATCTCTATCAAGCCCTAGCTATGGGTTTCCTAGTAGCCATACAAGCTCTCCTATTTTCACTTTTTTCACTTTGGGAACTGATTAATCTTCTAATCACTTGCTTGCTAGATATTTGTTAAATCTGGTATAGACACATTGACCATTGTCCTCATCCCTCATCTCATCTTGTAACACATTAAATTTGAGCTTGCTACTTATTAATAATCTCTTTTGCTTCTGCACTTATTGGCCATTATGTAAAGGACTAAACACTACCATTGCTTAGAGCAATCAATAAGACCTTCCTATCATGGCCATGGCCTATGCCAATGTTAGACCTCAATTTTGTAAGTTTGATGGAAAAGACTTTCATCCATGGTAAGTATTAGTGAATCATAAAATGATAGAATGGGGCTACTAGCCCTTCATCAAAGTGACCAAGGTTATTGACCCATCAAACCCACTTGATGTAGAAGATGATGAAAGAGCTAAAGCCATAGTCATGCTTCATCTGGATGAATCCTTGATTCATCACATTGATCAACTCCCCATTGCCAAGGAGAAATGGGATGAGCTTGAAAAGCTTTAAGGGGCTAAAGGAAAGAACTCTAAAATTTTCCTTAAGATCAAAAATTTTAGCTTGAAGTATAAGCAAGGAGAGGACCTAGGTAAGTTCAACTCACACATGAAGGGACTCATGGCACAACTATCCTTAGTTCAAGCTCCAATTCATGATGAAGATGCCATTGCGATTCTCTTGAAAACTGTAAAAAATGTATTTCCTACCCCATGGCTACTCTCACAAATATCCCTAATCCAACCTTGGAAAGCATCGATGAAATCTTGTTTAGATGAGAAGAAAATAAATAAGAAAGAAGGTAGCATTAGTGATGCATCTACTTCAATAGCCTATGAGCAACTCTTGGTTCATATTGTCTTCACTAAATGCTCCTTTTGTAATCAAAAGGGACATCTTGTAAGCAACTGTTGGAAAAAATACCTTGACAAAATGAAGTGCAATAAATGTAAGAAGACATGGCATATTACTAGGACTAAATGTCCTACCACTCCCAAAGTACCAAAAGAATTGGAGGCCAACTTTATCTCCAAAACATCTAATGATCGACTCTTCTCAATCTATAAATCCTCTACCTATAAGCACTCTTGTAGCCTAATTTATAAAGGCATCCCATTTTTTTGAGGGGGGAACATTAACGTGTTTTGTAGTCCAATGCCACCCTGGCATTGAGGGGAGTTTTGAGAGATAGGCATGTGAACCCTATATATGCAAGGGTGGATAAGGGTAGTTGGGTGTGAATGGACTAGAGGGCAAGTGGAAACCCTAACCCTATCCATCCATAGTCTATTTAAACAACAACCAAGAGGTCACTCTCATAGAAGGGAAAGTGTGTACCAGTTGTACTCCATAAAGCAACTGAATAAGCAAGATTTTCTTATTGTACTTCTTGAGCTCTCTTCTCCCTCTTGTGCACATTTCTTATCATGCTACAAACTGTGATTTCCAACAAGGACTTAGTTTGCACTTGTGGGACTATAGTTGTCAATAACTCTAAACACTTGTGATCATTGTCCACGATAACAATAATTACTACTCTTAATAGACCCTAGATTTTAAGTAAATTTTGCCATAAATCATGCTATTACACAGGAGAAAAAAACTTTTATTTCTTGAAAGGAGGTTATTTTTCAAGGATTCACTTGTTGCCTTTGGATTTTCAAGGAAATTAAGGTCTACCTCTGATACAATTATAATCTTTATCTCCATTAAGTATTTACGAATAACTTCTCTTTTCTTCCAATCCCCAATAGTTTGAATACAAAGGTTGTCCAAATAGATGGATGATGTTCTTATAGCTTTTAGGGAATTGATTGCTTTTTCTTTCACACACACACACACACACACATTCGCTTTCAATGTATACTTGAATGTTGATTTTACTTCTTATTTGGTAGTGTGTAGATTATTGGGTACAAATCAACCAATCAATTAACTCAACATGTGCATAGGTGTTCATGATGATGTGATGATTCTCTTTGAGCTGATATGCTCTTCCAAGAACATGATAGTTACATTTTGAATGAAAGATATACAAAGGCTCAATGTAAAAACACCGATGAGGCCTACAATGGTAGGGAGCTGTGTAATCCCCATTTCAAAACTTTTGGATGTGAATGCTATGCACATGTTCCAAACAAGAAGATGATCAAGTTACAACCAAAAAACACCAAATGTATCTTTTTGGTTTATAGTGATGAGAAAAGTACTTATGAATACATATGATTAAGGGACAAAGAAGATCATCATGAGTTGTGATGTGGTGTTCAAGAACTAGCTATATGTAATGGAGGTAAAGAAAAGTCCTTCCACTTTATCCTCAAGTGAAGAAATAGTCCATTAGGAACTCATCTAAACAAGTATCCTACTATACAGGAGGAGGAAGCATCATCATTGAATGATGAAGAGAAAGTGCACCAACTTGCCGTGGCACCACCAAAAAAGTCATTACTATGATGGATGAAAGAAGTCTATGATCAAAGTAACCCCAAGCCAATGTCCCTTGAGGAAGGGGCAAAAGAGCGAGTAGGATGTCTTAGATAATAAAGGAGAAAAGGAAGGCTTTTGCTCACATAGTCAACATGGCCTTGATGGTTGAGATTATGTAAGTTGTAAAGGAGCTAGTTGACTTGGAAGAGTCATATCTTGGAAATTAGCTATGCAAGTTGAGTGTGAGTTCATAATGAAGAATGACTTGGGAGCTAGTGGATCTACCAACCAAAAGGAAGATTATTGGCACCAAATGGGTTTGGAAGGTAGAGTGCAAGTCTGATGGGACCATAAGAAGTATGAATCTAGATTAGTTGTACACAGATTTGCACATGTTAAAGGGTTTGATTTTTAAGAATACCTTGCTCCAATGTCTAGAATGACCACTATTTAGATAGCATTTGTAGTGGTTACACATAAAAAGTGGTTAGTTTTCCAAATGGATATCAAGTTAGCATTCTTGAATGGTGACCCCAAGGAGAAGATGCATGTGACTCAACCACTAGTGTTTGAGTTCCCCCATTTTGAGAACGATATTTGTAAGTAAAAAAGGGCATCGTATAAGCTAAAATAGGCCCCTAAAGCATGATATTAATTGAATAAATGGATTATTTTATGTTTATAGGGATGGTGAAAAGTTTATACTTGTCTAGATAGGCGCTTCCTTTAAATTCCAGATACGGCATAATGATTCTCTTATATGTGGATGACCTTCTTATGCATGTGACTATGAAGACATGATCCATCAAACTTGAAGTTTGAGCATTGAGTTTGAAATGATAAACTTAGACTCAATGCATTACTGTTTGAGGATTGACATCTAGCAAGCATTGGGAAATATAATAATCTCTTAATTGAAGTATACAATAAGATCTTTAAAGCATTTGGCATGTTCAATTGCAAAAAAATAATTAGACCTATGCGAAGTTACCCATTGAGGATACCTCACCACTAGTAGACATTTAAAGGCATATAAAGTTGGTTTGCAATCTTATTTATTTGTGCAACACCAAGGTAGATATCATTTTGTATTGGTATTTTGAGTAGGTTCTCAAACAAATGTTGTGAGAATCATTGCCATTAGAAAGGTGGGATACAATTGTTTAGGTACTTGAAGGAAACTCTTGAATATGACACCACTTAGAATTGTAGAACTTCTTTGGTTAGGAATAGCGACTCGGATTGGGCAAGAGAGTGATTCTAGAAAATTAGTTTTTGGTTAAGAAATTTCTACTAGATTAGAAAGAGCTAGCCAACAACTACATTTTCTTTCATTGAGGTTCAATATAAGGCAACTTCTTTTGCTACATGTGAAGTAGAACGATCCTATGGCACATGGAAATGCAAGAAAAAGAGCCAACCATGCTAAGATGTGACAAATTAAGTTGCACCACTATCGCTAAAAATCTAGTTATAAGGTCTCCTTTTGAGGAGATGCCATGCGAGCTTGGATGGGCCTTGATTTATAAGTCAAATGAGGTCTACGCAAGTGGATGGTAAAAAAGGTGACATACGGGTTCAATCTATAGGTCTGATGAAGTAATTAGATGGGTAGTAACTTGAGGCACACTACATTGAGTTATGGGAATTATTAGAGACCACCTAGAATATCCCTCGTTTGATTAGTGCAAACTAATAATATGGTCTATGGGTCATGGCGATCTACCTCTTCACGGGCTATACAAAGAAGGCCCTCTGAGAACCATGATCATCCATCCACTCAACTAGAGTTCATCCAACAAGCTTTAATATCTTCACAAAGAATTCGGCTAGATTGCCATCTAAGCTTCGTTGTGGAAGCATACAAGTGGATAGAGCCATCATTGTATCACTTTGTTTGCAAATAAAGGAATCTTGATACATATCTAATTGATTTGTACTCTTTATGCTTTTCTTAGATTTTGTTTGTTGTGTGATGTATTTTTACATTCTAGTCTCCAATTAGTACAATGCTATCCACATGAATTTGATGAATTGACCATTCCCATTCATTTTTGTACTTCAAAGAGACATTAAGAGCATATATAGAGACTATATCCACAAGTTCTCCATCAAAGTTGATTTGTACAACCAAGATGCAACCTTCACTATGCTTAAAGGCCAAGACAATAGATAGAGATTCCTTTATAGGAACAAGCATTCCTCCCCTTCCTCTCTCAAGAGCCTTGGTGAAGCTTTTACATACTTGCTACATCAAATAGACTTGGCATCAACCTTGTCCAAATTGATTTCTTACAAAGCCAAAACAAGTGGTTTTCTCTACTTCAATATCGTGTTACATACATTATGGAACATATCCCCCTAGTATTCCAAGAGATTAATGAAATGTTTTTTGTTGTGCTTTCTATGCAAATGAAGCATTCAAGCATCCATAGGTAGCTCCCCAAAAGATGCATAAAAATTGGTAAAAGCTTGCTTATTTCTTGCCATTTTTGAAAGCAGATTTTGTATATTTTCTTTTCCTTCACCTTTATCATGATTATGCTTACCCACATTAGGATCCACTACCATTGTGTTTTTATTTGTTTTAAGCATATCCTTGTAGCACCTTGTAGGCTAGCTTGCCTCTTAGACTCAAAACCTTGAGGCCCAAATTCCTTCTTATTGCCCTCTAATTGTTGCTCAAGTTCAATTTTGACTATCTATTTATTTGCATCATGGACCCTATTATCTTTACCATATAATTGCTTAGACTTCTTTTCACTATGTCCCTTTTCCATCGTTTTTGGACATTGTGTTGCAAAATGACATGATGCATGACAATAACAACATGTGACAGGGAAAGGAGAAAAATGCACATCACATATAGCCTCTAGTTCCTTGATTTCTTGTATCTCAAGAACCTTAAGAGGTTCCATCCTCTTATGCCACAAGTTGTACACCCTACATTTCCCTCTCATGCTAGATGGAAGAGGAAGAACATGTAGAGCTTTGCTAAGAGAAATTCCAAAAGCTTTGATATCTACCTCAAAACTTGCATGTAGGTTAGGAAAGATACCCACATAGGGCACTTGCATTGAGGCATATAATTAGGAGAAAAGCACAATTTTTCCTTTGTAATCCGCTAAACAAGAGAAAATTCAATCTCTCTCAACAAAGGAACCCACCAAAACTCAAGAAAACCTTTTCTAATAAATTTGTAACCATACAAACTGCAGTGGACCTACTACATACCCATACATCACCTTGAGAGCTCATCTTCAGTTGGGACATGATCCATGAAGAAGAAATAGACATCAGTTGTAGGAAAGTCATAATACCTAGAATAGAGAGATTCAATGGGAAATGATGCATACACTTTTGTGTACTCTCTTAATGCTCTCAGCATTTACTCAACTAGTGGTATCAACCAGCTTCCATATGTCAGAAGCCATAGCTTGCGAGATCGCCTATAGGTCCCAACTTCTTTACTTTTAGCATGATTCGACTTCTTTACTTTAGCATGATCAACACATAGATACCATAGCTTGAAAGCCCACTTGCAGATTCAACATATTTATTTTAGCATGATTAGCATAGGAATCAAGTTCCGTATGCCCATTGTTGGCCCTTTGAGCTATGGAGACTCCCCCTCGGCTTTTGCCCTACATGCTCTCAACGCAAACGAAAGATGGACACACAAAAGGCTTCCCACCTTGTATGCCCCACCCAACCCAAGTGGTGTGAACTGCTAATTCCGACAGACGATGTTTCCTGTCCAAAAGAGAAGTGCTCTCCACCCAACTTGTCCAAAAGTGAAGCGCTCTCCAACCCAATACAAAAAGTTATGTATAGCAATTGACAAGTCTTGTATTTGGTCGCAAACTTTATACCATTGCTTAAGCGCACGCTCCGTTAGAAACAACGACCAGTCCCGATAGATTTGACGTGGTGATGACGGGGCCGTCATAAGGGGCTTCTTTAAAAGTTCACATTCTTCTTTTATTTTCTCTGTTCGTCGTCTTCTTCTTCCTTCTACTGTCATCCTGTTCTCTGCGATGCAAAACTGCAGGTGTCTCTTCGAGAAAAGCTCCCATTCGCGGATTGCCGCGCAGCCGTGCTTCTCGTTCTTTGACAGGTGTCCGTATCGTCTTCTGTACTTTACTCTGTCTCTTTGTCTCTCTTTGTCTCTCTCTCTCTCTCTATATATATATATATACAATACAGTTTTGCGAATTTCTGTAACGCATTCCTTTGCATCTAGGTGAATGACTCAGTTTAACGTGCATTACGCCAAATTTTACCCCTCTGCATGGTGCTGAATCAAAACTCGAAGATCCAATCGCAGGAATCCTTGTTTTGTTACGTGAGATCACGGGGATCAAAGGTTCCCATGGTAAAACAGTTTGGCGTTTTTGTGTGTATTGGGTGATCCAATAACGCAGATTCAATACTGAGATTCCTTCAGATTTGTGTACTGAGGATTGGTGGAGCCAGATGCTATTCGTAGAGGATATTTGCACTTCCGCACCAAGGACCTGTAGTTGAGTACTGGTATTTAACAGAGTATGATGGGAATTGATAGTCATGAATTTGCTCCAAATGATCTTGGAAGTACCGAAGTGCATCTTGTTTCGGACAATGTTGAAACGAGTGCAACGGAGCAGAACTCGCAATCCAATGTGAGAGGTGTTCTGAATGAAAACCACAAGAGTGATGAACATGCTGCCCTCAGATCTTCTCTTGGTGCACAAAATGCAGGTGCAGTTGCAAGGGAGACAGAATCATGTGCAAGTCAGTTGGTCTTATTATCACCAGCAATTGTTCCAAAATCAGAGGAAGAATCAAATGCAAATGCTGTTTCTGGTACCGAAGCTGACCGAAATTTACACGATTCCATGGGAACTATTGTGGCCAAGGACACAGGACATGACAAAGAAGACCATAATGCTGAAGTGGCAGTGGAGAGTCTTCATGATGACATGGCAAAGAGTGATAAGGGGAGTTCCTGTTGTTTCATTAAACCTGCTACTAGCAATACCTCTAGTCCATTGAAGGGGATGTCGATTAGCAACCCTACTACTGGTGGTAGCACCGGAAACAATAAGGACATAAGTTCTCCAGATAATGGTTTGAATGCCAGTCCTTGCTTTGAAAAGTGTACTAGTATAGAGCATGATTGTGAGCCAGATATTTCAAGGTCCTCAGACTTCAGTGTCGAGGAAGATGAAGCCTCTTTATCAGGAAGCAGTCACTTGATTTCTGAAGGTGTAGGCCCTATCTGTAGCAATTCCCGAGAGAATGCAGGGGTGGATGGCAATGGCGAGATTAAATTGGATTTATGGCCTTTGGTCAAATGGGAGATGCCCTATTTCAAATCCTCTGAAACTGTGGAAGTAGTAGCAAAGGCTATTGAAGCTCTAGAAAGACAGGTTGTTCATGTTCTAGAGACCAAAGGTACACTTGAACAGGGCTTTGAAGATCCAATTTCAGGCCTCGCAAATGGCGCATTTCGACAAGCAGAGAATGTGGAGCCATGCAATGCTTTGGATGTGGATTCACGGATTGCAGTTGTTAACAAGGGATTGCTTCAAATCCATTCAGAGGTTGAGGATAGTGCAAAAGGATCCCTGGATGGCGATGCTTCTCACAAGAGTGAACATTACCAAGTTATGGTGTCCCAGGTCTCTGACAGTGTTGACTGTGACCATGGTCTTGGTCAGGAAGGTGTTCTGGTAGTAAACACATCACATGGCAGTGGTGTAGCAACTCACTTATGCCCAGGAGAACTAGATCTGGTAGTTCCATCAATGGGTGCTTTGAAAGAAGATGGAACAAAATGCAATTTGGAAAATAATAACAAAGAAACAGCCACTGAAGTAACAGTACAAGCAGGAGACACGACCCCAACTCGAGAGGGGCAGATGAGTGGTGGTCTAAGTCATGATAAGGATGGAGGTAGCAGTATGGATAGCACAGCTGGAAGTGGCTGGAAACAAGATGGCAACAGAGAATGTGCGGCTGACAATGAAGAAAATAGCAGCCACAGTGAAGATTCGGCCAGCAGCCCCATCTCTCTTCAGCCTCTTCAACAGCGCAAAAGGATTAATATTCACCACCAGTTCGTACGAGAAATTGTGAGTTGAATAAAATGTAAGATAGGCAGTGCGGGTTGCAGACTCATGCAGGCTTATAGGCTAACTAAATCTATATTGTATAGATAGCCATCTGGTAATTGAGGGGTTTGTTCATTTTGTAAGTACTACTGTGGGCAGCAATCTCCACCTGTGCCTGGTATTTACTTAGAATGGCCCAACTGCTTGGAATGTTTGCCTTCTGCTATATCTATACGCCCTTAGTTAGGTTGCCTAATCATGGTAAAGCATTGTTTGTAGTGGATGGCCATACAGATGACCTTTTTCTTTTGGTGATATCCAAAAAATCAGGAGCTTAATCTGAGGAGGCTAAGGAAGCCTATAAAAAGGACCCTTGGAGTCACTCGTCAATTGGATGTGTGCATAAGGCTTCTGCTACATCGGAAACAGGATTAACACAGAGACGAAATGCTACATGTTTACAGTATGAAATGCAAGTAAATGCAGGAGAAATGAAGGAATATGGCTGTACAATTTGCTGTAAACTGCTTTATCAAGAGAATTGTTCTTCCCAAAAATTGAACCACCACAACCTGTACACTTGAAGGATCACTGTAGGTTCAGTGTAAGAGTGGAAGAAATGAGCAAACACAAAGCTAGGATTTTTTTTTTTGGCAAATAAAATGTGGCTAATTATATTACTCCAGAAAAAACCTGAATACAAAGAAGTGCTCATGCTCAACAGACCAAGTTGGAGCTGGTGAGAGTCACAGATACATCATATATACAAGCCTCTCAAGGCGGTCTGGGGGGGGATAGGGGCAAGAAGCCATGGGGGGGGGATGTATCGCCATCTGGGGCTGCTTGCCTGCATCACGAAGAACAGGTCCTGGCCGCCCCAAGTGCGCATGAAATGACCACGGAGCTCTTGGCGAGCCCTGGACTTGCCCTACACCTGATCCCATCGGCCTCGAAGGGAGTGGATGATGGAGGTCCAGAGCTCCGCTAGGGTCGCTTGTACTGAAGGTCTCTCTCCGCTGAAAGCCACTTGATACCGTGCCTTCCAGATATGCCAACCAGTGAGACTCCCTATGATTTCCCATACCTCAGAGCGGTTTGCTGTGGGCTCCAGTACCTGGCGGATGGGTAGAGCCTCTAAACCCACCACTGCACATGACTCTGCCTCGATCATGAATATCGTGTCTTGCATCCTAGCCTCATACAGAAGGTGACGGCCCTGGCTGACCACCTGCCAACAGAAAGCACCCCAAGAGGTACACACAAAGCTAGGATAACATTGGAACAGATCTGAGTAGCAGCATAAGTATAGTTTTTCCAGTGGAATAGCATGATGTGAGGTGCAAAGTAAGTTGTGGGCTGAAAACCTTTATGTGAGTGGATAATCGTTGTCCATGTTGGTGTGACACTTCTTAGGTCATCCAAGCATGCTAATATGTGAAGTGTTAAGAGTTGAAAATGCATTGCAACCATGTCAAGATAAAGTGGTTTCATGGGATAAGAGATTCTTCCTCAAGTTTTGACATACGTTGTGTGCATGTTGCTGCTTTGTTTTCTTCTCCTCTGTTGCTCGTGTGTCCTTTCATCTCCATCTCCTATCGAGAGCATTTTTTTGACCCTAGTGCCATGGGGATATATTTTTTTGAAACCTCACTCAACATGTAGATTAATTTTTAATCACATGGTTAAGTAAATGTTGCACGTGTGAGGCGTACTTGGGATTAGAGTAAATTTACGAGCTCGGGACTCAAGGAAATCACGGGATGTCAAAGACAAAAGTTGCTATAAGTTATGCCACACAGGTACTTGGTGGTATTTGGTGCCAGTTGTCGACATAGGTCATTCATTTGGTCAGAAGTATTAGTTGATGACACTAGAGAAGTGGCGTTTAATGATACCTAACACCAATTTGATGGTCAAATATGGCACAAAGACACTTAAGAATGGAAGTTGCTTAGCTAATTTAATTACTGGCTAGTTAAATTATTTTTCAGGGTATCGAAATAATTATTAGATTAATTTTCAGTATTTAAAGATTAAAAATTAATAGTTAATTATGAATAATGTTGGAAAAACCATTTTGGAAAGGTTTTCACTTATAAAAAATGCTTATGCAAGACTGAAAAACGTCTTTAGAGGTTGGAGAGAGGCATTTTAGTGTATTCAGCTTGCAAGAGAGAGGGAGGAGATGCTGCTGGTTTGATTTGCAGCCATTGGAGGACCTTCTAAGGTAGCTAGGGGTAGGAGAAGACCAATCAGCAGTAGATGATAGCATTTACAGGCTGTTGAGACAAGGCAACAACAGTAAATGTCTGATTTTTTCAATTCTTTGCATTTACAACCTGTTGAGACAATGTAGCAGCAATAAATGACGGATTTTTTTCAGTTTTTCACGAAGAAAGTCTAAATTTTCTCTCTTCTTAGCATTTTCTCTCATCTCCCAGTCTTTCTAAAGCCTTTCTCCAAAGATTATAACATTGAGATCACTAGAGGCTGAGAAATTTTAGATTTCTCTGCTGTGTAAATGCTAAGTTGTACCACAAATTAGGGTTTAGTAGCAACCTCAAGAAGTATGCCAAAAATTGGAAGCTCCAAGAGTTGGATTCAACAAGGTTGAAGCTGTTTTTAGTCAAATTCAAGTTGAGGGACTAGTAAATCAATGAATTTGGGGCATTTTTCATCTCCATCAAAGCAAGTGAAGGCCAATTGATTGTCCGAATCAAGGGGCAAATTAAATTGATGACTTACTGGTCAGCAAGGGAAGTTGGAATACCGAAAGGGATTGAGAGAATCCCATTGCATATCTTCTTCTTCTTCTTTAATTAAGTTAAATAAATACCGAAAGAGGCTCTAGTTTTGGGGCCAATAGGGTATGCAATGTCCAAGATTATATATGCGCATTTTGGTTTTGTGAATTTGTTAATTGCTGTAAATAGTGCTTAATCAGGTTATTTACCACCATATCTGAGGAGGAAGGCTGGTTACACCTAGCTTTTGGTTGTGGCTGATTATTTGACCAACTGCTCAACTTGGTCAGACTATATTGTTGGCTAGACTTGCATTGTTTTTTACCTTATATGTGGGTGCTTCTTGAACTGAACATTTTCACTCTTAATTTTTAGTTTCCTCGCTTGTGCCATTTGGTGTAGAAATTACATGGCATAGCGTATAAAATTTGAGCAAGGAGTAGAGAACACATAACAAATACAAGAAGAATAGAGATTGCTTTAATTTCGAACGAACGGATACAAAAATGGCTCCGTCCACGTGTGCACTTCTATTGTGAAGCTTAGATGGTGATCCAGACAGATGATATGCAAAGAGCTTAAGGGTAGCTAGAAGAATTTTGATTGGGTGAAAGATAGATTGACAATGGCTTTAGATGGGTCTTTCTTTTATAGCCCGAGAAGGTAGTCTGGTAGGCATGTTTGACTATATTTTGAAGCTTTCCTAGTTGGCTATGAAATATTCCCTTTACTGTCGAGCCGGGGGTGCTGCCCTAGGATTCTCGTTAGTGGCCTTCCTGAGACCCCTCAGATAGGGGCTACGAAAGCGGCCCTTGGATCCCAAAATAGGGGTCCTTGATAACTCCCACACCTTGCAACTCGATGCATCATGCCTTGAGGTGCTACTAGCATAACTACTCTATTTAACCCAAAGGCTAGATCCACAAAAGGTCACCTTTTTGCCATCTGGTCACATAGACCTCATCTGACATACAAGTCAAGATCCACCCAATATTCATACTTACACATGGCTTCTCCTCATAATGGGGACCTTATAACTTCACCATGGATCATTGGTGGCACCTTACGAGGGTGAGGCATTGAGTATATCTAACCCTTCTCAATGTTCACTTGTAGGTGAATTATATTCTCGGCCCAATGCCGAGTCTTTGAAGATGAATTTGAAGGAGATCCTTTGTAAGAGCTTTGGTAAAGATATCTATTCCATTCTCTCTCATTGGATAGTAGACTAGCTCTACTATCCCATCCTCGATCAAGTCATGCATAGAGTGATAATGGATCTCAATGTGTTTGGTGAAATTGGATTTTTAGCAATGGCGATGCAACTGTGATTGTCACATCTTAGTACTGTTGGATCTTCATCCTATACTCCCATATGCCATAGGATCCTCCTAATCACATTGCTTCACATGTACAAAAGAAAGTTGCCTTGTACTCTGCTTCGGTAGAAGACAATGTCATAGTTAGTTGCTTCTTACTGATCCAAGAGAAGATTCTTGAACCTAAGGAGAAACAATATCCATAAACTAATTTTTTGGAATCATTGTTACATGCCCAATCTGAGTCATCGTTTCCCACGAGAGCACTTTCGGAACTGTATGTGATACCATAGTCAAGAGTTTTTTCTTAAGTATCTAAGCACGTGCATTTCAAAATTTCAATGACTTTCTGAGGGTTTGTTTGAGAACGTGCTCAAAATCCCAACAACAAAAGTGATATCTAGCGTGGTGTTACATAAGTATATGAGGTTGCCAACCAACCTCTTTATACCTCCCAATGTTCGCTAGTGTTGATATATACTCAATGGATAGATTCACATTGACCTCCATAGGTGTAGCTATCTCCTTACACTCGGTCATTCCAAATGCTTTTAAGATCTCCCATGCATACTTCTTTTGAGAGATGAAGATTTTACGAGGCTCTTGCTAGACTTCAATCCCCAAACAATAGTGTAACAAGCCCAAGTTTATCACTTCAAACTCAAAGCTCAAAGGCTTTGGAGTCTGATGGATCATATCTTCATAGTCACTTGTAATAAGAAGGTTGTCCACATATAGGACAATTACTACAAACTTTTCACTATCCTTGTAAACAGACAAGTTAGCACATCTTTTGAAATTTAAACCTAGAAAAAATTTATCTATTTGCTGGCACCATGCTCTATAGGCTTCTTCCTTGAGGTCACCATTTAAGAACGTGGATTTAACATCCATTTGGTAAACTAGCCACTTCTTATGAGCATCCACTATAAGTACTGTGTGAACAGTGGTCATTCTAGTAGTTGGAGCAAATGATTCTTGAAAATTCAATTCTTCAATCTGTGAAAATCCTTGTGCAACTAATTTCGCTTTGTATTTTTCTAAGTTGCCATTAGCCTTGTACTTTACCTTCCCAACCTACTTGGTGCCAATAATCTTCCTCTTTCTTGGTTGATCCACTAACTCCTAAGTGTCATTCTTCATTATGCTGTCATAATCAGCTTGCATAACTACTCTCCATGCTAGATTTGCAAGTGCTTCTTTCAAGTATGTTGGCTCCTTTACTTCTCTCATAATCTTAGTCATAAGGGCCATATTGAATGTAAGTAGAAGCCTTTCTTTGCTCCTCTATTCTAAGAGACATCCTCTATTCTAAGCCCCATATATATATATATATATATATATATATATATAGAGAGAGAGAGAGAGAGAGAGAGAGAGAGAGAGAGAGAGAGAGAGAGAGAGAGAGAGAGAGAATTAACACTTAAGTCTTAGAATTTAGAGAGAGAGATCATATCAACCATAATTCATGAAATTAGAGACATAATAATCAAGTTTCAACAATAATAAAGATTCAAAACATTGTCATCAGCAATGGACTGTTGCATTTATGATTCAATATTGTAATCAACAATGTTGCATAAGTCCCCAACAAGTGTGTATTGCAAAGAGATAAAATATGAACTAAACTTTAAAGTCTAAAGATCCAAGTTACAAGAGCTCCAATTTCCAAGTCAATACTCTAAAGTTTCAAAAGGCTAGCCGCTAAGTGCTCTGATTCATGGAAGATGGCTCCATTGTGCCTGAATGCTCATCCTGTTGAACAACATCTTATCCATCATCCTCACCATCATCATCATCATCGTCATCTTTTTCCCAACGTATAAAAGAATCAGCCTTTGCAATTGATGTATGAGCTAGCAAGCGAAGATTGGAGCTCACATAAACTAGGTCATTCGTCTTCACTGTACCAAGACGATTTCTCTTCTTTGAGTGAATGTGATTGAATGAGCTCCATAGTTGCTCTAAGTAAGAAGAGCTAATTTTTTGGTTGAGAATACGAATAGCGAAACTCTTCAACTTTGGAGCTTCTGCCCCGTAGTCCTCCCACCATAAAGCAGCCCCAATATTTGTCTTGTTCTCTAGTGCATCTTCTGTACCAAACATCCCTAATGTTTGTCGATACACAAAGAGCTGATTTTTAATTTTGTGTTGCATTTCACAGCTAGGATAAAGCCTTGCAAGCAATGTGTTCCAAGCCTTGACCACCTCAAGGTCTCTTTCTTGCATCTTTCCTTGAAACTCAGGATCAAGCACATATGCTGCAGCATGCATAGGAGAGTCGTACTCATTCCATTTGCTGATGCATAATTCCTTGGTTTGCTCATACCTGTTTGCATTTGGTTCTAAACTCTCCAACTTCTCAATCATGTGATCCATACCTTCATAGATCTTCCCGATCCATGGATTCATGCCATCTGTAAGTCTCAACATGTGCATAATAGGATCAACCATTTGGTTGGTGCGATTCACCTCATCCCAAAAATCTCTATCAGAGACATATGCATTATATAACACAGCACTAGCAGTGGCAGCCCCAATCCAATTTTCATACTTATCACTAGCAAATAGCTCCCTAATTGCACCTTTGCAATAGTGCTATCGACCTAGCATAAGAAAGTTATATACAAATAGTGCAATTGACCAAGCATAAGAAAGTTATATGCAAATCGTGTATCAGAGTATTTGTGAAGCTCTTTGTCACTTCTCTTGCGAAACTCAGCATGCAAGTACTGATGATTACATATAAATGTGATAATCTTGTTGCCTTTGGCAACAAGAGATGCCATCCATGGCTAGTCCCCAATATCCTTCAACAAGTTATTCAAGCAATGTGCCGTGCATGGACTAAAGGTGATATATGGATACATTGAAATTAAAGTGTTTATTGTTGCCATGTTTGTAGGTTCACCATCTGCCAGGAACTGCACTGCATTTTCTGCCCCAACAGCTTGCACTGCCTCACACCACTCAGATGCCAATACATCTGCACTCTTTCCAGTCTATGAAGCATCATGACTATCAATGAAGTATACATCCCCATGAGAATATGCGACAACACCATGTATGGACCTATGGCGTATGTCACTCCATCCATCTGCTATCAATGCCACTCTATTTCTTACTCATTGATTGTGAATATTTGTTGTTGCAATCTCTATGGCTGCTTTTTTCTTCTGAAGCAATGTAGTCCTGATAGTTTTTTATGAAGGGGGCTTATATGTGGGTCCATACTTTGCAATCTTTGTCACCATATTTAAAAAATAAGGTGACCTGGCTGATTTGAATGCAATATGATCATGGTAAAAAAAGCATTCCATTGTTACATCTGTTTCCTCTTTTTGTCTTTGGTTTCCATGAAGTGTGCAATGAACTCTGTCTAACACCACAACAAGCTGCCACTGATGGCCCATGAGAAGGTTGTGTAGCCACTAATCCTAGTGGTCTTCTGCATGAAGTACCATGCCCTACTGGCCTTGGAGTCCATGTTGTTGGATCCACTGCTATATTTGGTGTCCTCTTGGCATGTGAATTCCCCATAGAAGTGGCTATGCCATCAAGTAACTCCTACCTTTTCTCAATTGATACACTGGTGCAAAAATGCCCCTCTTTCCCCTCCTCATGTAGAAGATGGGCTCTCACTTTATCAGCCCCACTAGTGCGAGCATAAGAGCAAAGTTTGCATTTCCAACGGCAAGCCCCTCCACCTCTCAATGGCACCCTTGCATCTACCTCATCCCACCATGACCAAGTAGTGCTTTGACTTCGTCCAGTTGTTGACGAAATATGTGCTGAGGATGATGAAGATGTGAGAGTGCGCAGCGAAAGAAGAACACGAACACAGAGGAGAGGAGAGATGAAGCAGAGAATGAAGGAAGAAAATCTGCACTGACTGAGATGAATGCTGAATACACTGGAATGGACAGAACAGTCCCTGCACGCAGCCCGGAGCGTCAGTGAGGGAACCAGGACAGACTGGAAGCAGAGGCAGCACCAATGCCGGAGACGGAGACGGAGGGAGCAGTGCTGAACCTGCAGAGCATGAATGAGATGAATGCTGGACTGACTGGGGGGGCAGCTATAAATAGCCCCCAGCCAGAAAACTGGCCGACCAGCTAAACTGGCCGACCTGGCCAGATCTGGTCCGACTGGCCAGATCTGGTCCGACTGGCCAGTTCTGGTCCGACTGACCAGAACTGGTCCGACTGCCCAAAATAATGGGCAGTCACCCCAAAAACAGCCCAGAACTGGGCTGTAAAATGCCCAGGGCTGCATACATACTAAGGCAGCCTGAAAACACACTGACAGAGCTCCTCTGTCTCCTGTCAGACTCTGACAGGAGCTCACAACCAGGAGATGACAGTCTGAGACTGAATAAGAGCAGGCTAACACCCCCTCTCAACTCCTGGGAGAGACTGAAGACCCAAGAACCGCATGTGATGAAGCAAAGAAGCCTGAGGCAAAGGCTTCGTAAAGAGATCAGCTGCATTGGCCGCCGTAGGACAATAGACCACCACCAGCGCCGAATCCACGATCCGCTCTCGAACATAGTGATACTGAACCTCAATGTGCTTCGTACGAGCATGAAACACCGGGTTCTTGGCCAGAGCAAGAGCACTCTGGTTATCCACGCGCAGCTCCGTAGGTCCGGTCTGGGTAAAGCCAATCTCCGCGAGTAAGCGACGGAGCCAAACTGCCTCCATAGCGGTCGAACATAGGGCCCGATACTCAGCCTCTGTAGAAGAAAGTGCCACAGTAGGCTGCTTCTTGCTGCTCCAAGAGACAGCACCAGATCCAAGGGTGAAAGCATAACCTGTAGTGGATCGTCGCGAATCCACATCACCTGCCCAATCAGAATCACTCCATCCAGAAAGGGTAATCCCATCTCCATACATGATCCCAAAGGATCGAGTCCCTTGCAAATAGCGAAGAACCCGCAGGGCCGCCTGCCAGTGATCCTGGGTAGGAGTCTGCATAAAGGAAGACAATAAAGCCACCACAAAGGAGATATCCGGCCGAGTGTGAAGCAGCCAGATAAGAGAGCCGACAAGGCACCTGTAACGGGTGGGATCGGTAAGAGGAACTCCAGCTGTCAAAAGCTTGGACTCAGGGTCCATAGGGCATGAGATAGGCCGACACTCAGCCATATCAAACTCCGAAAGAAGCTCGGAGATGTACCTGTGCTGCGAGATAAAAATGCCCTGTGCCATCTGATAGATCTCCAGACCTAGAAAGAAGTGAAGGATCCCTAGATCCGTCATGTCAAACTCCTGCTGTAGAATGGACCGTGTATGCTCCACCTGCTGAGTGTCGCTCCCTGTAATAATAAGATCATCCACATACAAGATGAGAAACACCGAAAGAGAATCCACAACCCGTAAGTAGAGGTTGGGATCATAAGCGGAGCGCGCAAAGCCACTCTGTAGAAAGAAGCGGTCAATCCGCTGGTACCAAGCACGAGGAGCCTGCTTTAGGCCATAAAGAGCCTTCCGCAGCCTGTAGACATGATCCTCCTTCCCCTGCACAAGAAAACCAGGAGGCTGTGAAACATAAATCTCCTCCTCAAGAACGCCATTCAGAAAAGCAGACTTGACGTCCATCTGATAGACAGGCCAACGGTGATGTGCAGCAAGAGCCAAAAGTACTCGGATGGTGGACATCCTAGCTGTAGGAGCAAAAGTCTCAAAGTAATCCAACCCTGCACGCTGGGCAAAACCCTTGGCAACAAGCCTAGCTTTATGCTTGTCCAAGGAGCCATCTGCAAGATATTTGGTCTTAAAGACCCATTTCACACCAATCACCTTCCGTTTCGCGGGACGCGGTACAAGCTCCCACGTATGGTTTCGCTCGATGGAGTCGAGCTCGGCCTGCATAGCCTGTCTCCAAATATCCTGTGCAAGAGCCTCCTCCACTGTGGAAGGCTCAGAATCCTGAAGAATCTGTGACATAAGAGCATAGTTCACACATAGTGAACTGTCCCGCTGGGCCTGTAAACGGGCTGATCGACGAGGACCTGTAGAAGAGGCAGGAAAGTGTGTAACACCTGAATCCTGCATGAGCCGGCGATACCATAAAGGAATCCTAAGAGACTCCTTCTGTGAGGGAGACCGGGGGGTCTCTGGAACCTGTAAAGCACCCAAATCGGAGAGGGACTCCCCCTCACCGAGTGAAGGTAAATCCTCCGCATCTGAAGAAGGCTGTATATCCCGTGAAGATCCCGAAGAGGCGGTAGAAGAGCTCGTAGAAGACGAAGGCACATCCACCAAAGGGGAAAGGGAAGCCGAAGGAGGAGGAGGAATAGGGGGGGTGCTAAGGGTGATCCTGGAAGGAAGTGAAGGGAGAGAAGGTGGGGGGGGGTCCGTCGATGATGAAGAAACATCGGAAATAGAACCATCAATCGGATCCTCAGAGGCCGAAGCCTCATCAAAGATCACATCCCTGCTCACCTCAACCTTCCGCGTCGTCGGGTCGTAGAGCCGATATCCCTTCGTGGTCGTACTATAACCAACGAAGATAAGCTTTCTCGACTTAGAGTCGAACTTCGTCTTCCTCTTCTTCTTGTCCACATGGACAAACGCATCGCACCCAAAGATGCGAAAATGGGACACGGAAGGCTTCTTCCCAAAGAAAGCCTCATATGGAGTCATGTCCTGTAACGCCGAAGTCGGAGAGCGGTTGCGTATATGCACCGCTGTAGCCACCGCCTCACCCCAAAGGAAATGAGGAAGACTCCTATGCTCCAGCATAGATCGGGCCATCTCAATCATGGTCCGATTCGCACGCTCCACCACACCATTCTCTGATGGTGTGTTCGGATGGGAATACTCCACCCGAATACCATGATCCCTGCAAAACTGAGAGAAAAGGTGAGAAGTGAACTCTCCACCGTGATCAGCTCGAACACCACGGACTTTGGAAGTTGTTTGGGTCTCCACAAACACCTGCCACTCACAGAAACGGGAGTACGCCTCGCTCTTGTACTCCAAGAAATAAGGCCACACATAACGACTAAAGTCGTCCACAATCAGGATCAAATACTTGGCCTTCCCAAGGGAGGCCGTGCCCATAGGTCCGCAAAGGTCGGTATGTACCAACTCAAGCGGTGAAGTAGCCCTCCTAGAAGCAACCTGCGGGTGAGGCTGCCTGTGCTGCTTGCCCCTCAAGCAGCTAGGGCACAAAGTGTGAAGAGGAGGGAAATCAGGAAGTCCCTCCACCATCTTCCTCCTAGAAGCCCGGCGAAGAGAATCAAGGGTCAAATGACCATACCGAGCATGCCAGAGTAGCCCAAGCTCATGGGAAGTCCGCGCAGCCAAGGCTGTGAGCGTATAAAGCCCACCCTCCTGTGTACTTGTCCAAAGGGCATCACCTGTAGAAGCATCCTCCACTGTGACTGCATCCTGAGTAAAAATAACGCGGGTACCTAACTGAGTAAGACCATGCACAGATAATAGGTTAAAACCCAAATCAGGCACATAGAGCACTTTGGCGGAGGAAGACCGCCTGTCAGAAAACATAGGTAAAGTCCCCACTCCATGAACAGGAACTGTAGAATTGTCACCAATGGTGACTGTACCCCCTCTGGAACGAAGATCCTGAAGCCAATCCTGACGGAAGGTCATATGTGAAGATGCGCCACTGTCGACGAGCCAAGGCTTCTCCGGAGTGGTAGAAGCTAGGGCAGTGTCTTCCTCAACAAAGAGATGCACAAACGCAGATTCTGTTGTGGCTGGGGCCGCCTTCGAGTCCTTCTCCTTAGGCTTCAAATGGGGATACTTCTGCCAACACTTCTCCTCGGGATGAGTGCCCTTCCCACAATGGGGACACTTGGGCTTCTTCTCCTTCGCATCCTTCTTATCTTCCTCCTTCTTGTCCTTGGACTTCTCCTTCTTTTGTTTCTTCTTCTTGCCACCACCTGTGGCAGCCGTAAATGCCTTGGTGGAGCCACTGGCTCCCACCTCTTTGAGTCGCTCGTCATGCTCCAAGACAAGCGGGGAAAGCTCCTCCCATAGGAGAGTCTCACGGGTTCTCGTGGTGATGAGGCTGGTGTAGAAGACATCATAGCGGGGTGATGGCAGCTGAGTCAACAGAATCATCGCCATATCCTCAGACGATATCAGACGACCAAGAGAGGCAAGCTCGCCTCGCATATCCTCCATCTTCGTGATGTGCTCCTTCATGGAAGAAGAACCATCAAGACTGAGCATCCGCAACTTCTTCTCCAGGGAAATCTTGTGGGCAAATGTCTTGTGCTGATACAAAGACGCAAGCTTTGTCCATACTTCCGCCGCGGTTTTTAACCTGTGAACATGTACAAGAACAGAATCATGGAGACTCATAAAAAGAAAGGAACGGGCTCGAGAGTTGAGCCGATCCCATAAGGCTGCACGGTCCATAGAGGTGCCATCGGACGAATCCACGGGGGGTCGGTCGATGGGCGAAGAAACAAGATCCCACAGATCAAAGGTATCAAGGATGCAAGCCACCTTGCATGACCATAGGGAATAGTTGGAACCATCCAACTTGTCTTCCTTCGGAAAGGAAGGGAGAATCGGCACCTGGATAGAGGGAATCAAGGAAGGCATCCGCACAGTAGATGCAGTCTTCACTGAAGAAACCTTCGCAGTAGATGGAACCCTCTGAGATGCATGGACTGAAGAAGGACGAGTGCGAGGAGGGTCATCCCGTTGTCGAACTTCACGATAGTCCCGCCTCCGCTCAGAGGAATGATGAGAAAGAAGCTCATCCTCTGAGTCTTCAAAGCCTGAAAACTGGTAAGACATCTTCCAATCTGCAAAATACCAAAGAAAGTTGTGCTGCTGACGAAATAGGACCAACAGTGTGGTCACCAACCACCAAGATGCAGGCAGAAAGTGCCAACAGCCACCTGGATCTGCAAAACGCAAATAGATCTGATGGCTAACACCAGAAACGAGACCACCAGCACCGGGAACTTGCCCAGACAGAGGTCGCCTGCAGGAGAGGAGCAGCCAGGGTAGAAGCGACCTGCAAAACAGCAAAACGCAGGCTGTAGGAGGGTCGCCCTGCAGCAGAGGAGGTCGCCTGGCAGCAAACGCAGGTTTGCTGCGTCACTGGATGACGTGGCAGCCCCTGTGTACAGCAAACGCAGGCTGTACAGTCTTCTGATGCAGTCGCCTGGCTGGTGTAGACCTGTTGGCAGCCTCCTGAAGGAATCGCCTGGCTGATGTGGGACTGTGAACAGCAGCAGTAAGGTATTTCTCGCGTCCTCCGTGCTCTCAATCAGGCGATGATACCATGTGAGAGTGCGCAGCGAAAGAAGAACACGAACACAGAGGAGAGGAGAGATGAAGCAGAGAATGAAGGAAGAAAATCTGCACTGACTGAGATGAATGCTGAATACACTGGAATGGACAGAACAGTCCCTGCACGCAGCCCGGAGCGTCAGTGAGGGAACCAGGACAGACTGGAAGCAGAGGCAGCACCAATGCCGGAGACGGAGACGGAGGGAGCAGTGCTGAACCTGCAGAGCATGAATGAGATGAATGCTGGACTGACTGGGGGGGCAGCTATAAATAGCCCCCAGCCAGAAAACTGGCCGACCAGCTAAACTGGCCGACCTGGCCAGATCTGGTCCGACTGGCCAGATCTGGTCCGACTGGCCAGATCTGGTCCGACTGGCCAGTTCTGGTCCGACTGACCAGAACTGGTCCGACTGCCCAAAATAATGGGCAGTCACCCCAAAAACAGCCCAGAACTGGGCTGTAAAATGCCCAGGGCTGCATACATACTAAGGCAGCCTGAAAACACACTGACAGAGCTCCTCTGTCTCCTGTCAGACTCTGACAGGAGCTCACAACCAGGAGATGACAGTCTGAGACTGAATAAGAGCAGGCTAACAGAAGATCCCATAGATGTCAATGCTGCCATCTATATAAAAGTGACAAATAATCAATAAACTTCAATGAAATTGCAGAAAATTGCAGCCAAAATTTCAACATGCATGTGTCAAATTTCAATGAAATTGCAGAAATTTCAGTCAAAGTTGAAAGTTCAATGAAATTGTAAACATTTCAGTCAAAATTTCAACACAAGATTCCTCGGACCTCACTCGAATGCGGGCAAGAGTTAGGCCAGGTAGGCAAGAGAGGCCGGCCATAGGCCAGGCAGGTAGGAGAGGCTAGCCACAGGCTAGGCAGGTAGGAGCAAGCAGGGCCCAGGCAAGGCCCAGGCAAGGCACGCGGGGAAGGCGGGAGAAGCGGGAGCAGAAGAGCGAGGCAGGCGACATAGGTGGGAGTAGGCGGGGCAGTTGGGTAAGGTAGATGAGGTAGGTGAGAGAGGCGGGAGAGTTGGACTAGTGACAGGTGACGTCGGGCTAGCGAGTTGTGACCTAAACGGACATCGATCGACCATTAAAAAGAAAAATTTAGCTGTTGGAACGGCTGTTCCAAATAGAGAATGGCCCGAACGGGACAGGGAACGGGCTGGGACGTTCCGCCAGCGTTTCCTGGGCTTGGACCTCCTAGAATGCGTTAATCCGTTTCTATGCGTTGGAACGGGCATTCCTTGTCTCTATGACCTCACCTCATGGGCAATATCAGTTATAGAAACAACTGATAGTAGATTTCTGTTAATCTCTGGAACATACAACATATTTGAAAGATTCTTGAGTTCACCATTTGTAGTAACAAAGGAAATAGTACCTGTGCCCTCAATAGGGCATTTTGCATCATTCCCAACCGTCACAATGATGGATTCTTACAGAGGCTTTATAGAACTATATAGACCTTTCTTGTTAGTCATGTGACGGGAGGTATCACTATCTGATACCCATGAGTTAGTGTTAGATATTTCTTGTGTCGAGGAATAGTGAATACACTTTCTTAATGGTTGCCATGAATAACTTTAACTCTGCTTTAGCTGTATTGGTTGTCTTCTTTTCTTTAGTCTTTATGGTGCCATTCTTTTCATTTGCCTTCTTGACATAACAATTTACAATTGCATGTTAGGGTTAGGGTTAGAGTAACTTAGAGACAATGAACACAGTGAATAAATGAAATGATATGACTACTAATAATACGATGCTCATGCAGCAAACACACTATGCAGTGAATGAATACTGAACCTCGAACTCTTGTATCTCTAGGATCAGGGTAGGGATAATGAGCTGGAGAGTGTCGTACTCCAAACGGATCCTGAATCGCAGCAAGGCAGCATCCGGATGTCGAACACCAGCAAACGCAGCAGTGAGAAGCTGGACCTGATGTAGACAGTAGTGAGGAGAGAGAAAGACTAAAAACAGAGCCTACAAGAGAGAGAGACTGAAAACGCAGGCAAGACAGCTTGTAGGAGAGAGAAAAATTGCAGCGACTGCAAACAGGAGAGAGAAAACTGTCAGGGCAGCAGTTGGAGCCTGCAAACACAGCAGTTTGCCGGCGTGGCAGGTTGTATGACAACAGTGCAGATGAACAATAGTCAGTCGCCAGGCAGAAACAGCAACAATCAGCGTGTGGAGGGTTGGAAATAGGCGCCAGACTGTAGGGAACAGTGATGGATAGCAAGGGCTGAGATGTCCTCCGTGATTGGGGTGTGGGCAGCAAGCTGGTAACACCTGAAACCTACAAAAACGAGATTGTAAAAGAGTGGAGGGCTGGCTGCCAATTTATAGAAAATTAGGGTTCTAGATCCTCTCCCACTTAACTTTCTCAATTCGCTCTCGGTTTTAGGGTTTTGGCTAAAATAAGCCTAAAATAAGCATGTTTTGGGGCTGTTTTAAGTGCTTAAGTGCATTTCTTAGCACAACACCCCCTCTCAGGCCCAAAATAGGGCGAGAAAAGTAGGCCAGTCTAAATTTTGATTTACCCCAAGGCGTCCCACCCCAAAGTAGCCAGGGCATTGGACAAAAGGTGCACGTCGGCTGCTCAGTGGCCTACCAAGACTACAGAGGCAATGGATATCTTACCAAGGGAGCCCAAGTGATCACCCGAGAGAGGTCAGGACATCGGACCAAGGGTGCTCGTCGGCTGCCCAAGGGCCTACCAGGGCCTACAAAGGTGGATGGAATCAACAATGGACTTGTTTGTTTTGTTTTGTTTTGTTTTGTTTTTTTTTTTGAAAAGTGTTTTGAAAATACATAAGTAATATAGGGGTAGCGGCCGATCAAGTGACAGATAGGAAAAGATAAAGAGAGTTTTAAATCCAAGTTATTCACAAAACTAGCAAGCCAATCCCTCGCACTGACCCAGATAAGTGCCTAAGGATGATAAAAGTGAGTGTATGTGCCCATCATGTGTTGAATATGTGAGAGACAAAAAAAACGGTGTGCTTAGCAAGACAAGCAAAGCAAGCAAGCAAGGGTAGGAAAACTGCCTTTAGGAGAACTGCCATGTGTTATGCTACGAATATGGTGGATCCTAGAGTCGACCACTCCAAAAGACCGAAAAGGGATAAATGCGCACAAATGTATGTTGACATGATCAGAATGCCAATGCATAGGGTAATGCAAAGGGAGATGCAAGATGTTAGGCTCATGCAATATGCTATGCAATGGTGCCACTGGGACAGTGCTCTCACAGGGGAAGTGTTCACTTGTCCAAGTACCCTTTTACAATCAGGTCATCCTGGTAGTGCGAATGAAGTTACAAATGCCTATAACACAATATAAAAGAATATGTGAATGTAATGTCTAAAAAACTGTAAGCATCATCACTGTCACGATCAAGAGTAGGGGCCGCTTCCTCTCAAACTAG
This sequence comes from Lygodium microphyllum, assembly GCF_053477565.2. Lineage (NCBI taxonomy): Eukaryota > Viridiplantae > Streptophyta > Polypodiopsida > Schizaeales > Lygodiaceae > Lygodium > Lygodium microphyllum. The sequence goes on along the minus strand of NC_141152.1, from coordinate 25,547,046 downwards.
AAGGGAAAGCAAGAGGGAAGCACCCTCTCCCTGTCAAGCTGAAGAAGTAGAGGAGGGTGTATCCAAGCCGATCCTGGGTAGTAGGTACTGAAGAACCGGCCAGTTGACCGCTTTGGTCAAGATATCTCCAAAATTATCCGATGAAGGCACAAACTCTAGGCGAATAGCGCCTAGCTCAACCTGCTCTCTGGAAAAGTAAAAGTGGACTCCCACATGCTGTGTCCGTGGTGTGATGATCGGATTGCCCGCAAGGGCAATGGCACTCTAGTTGTTGCAGTAGACAACTGTGGGAGAGTCACATGGAAAATAAAGCGCCGCAGTAAACTCCTCGGATAGATGGTCTTGGTGGTGCGATCGAAGAGAGCCCGGTACTCGGCCTCAGTCGTGGAAGCCACCACCGTCTCTTGCTTACGGCTGGACTAAGAAATGGGAGCTGTGCCCAAGGTAAAGAGGTAGCTGCCATGGGAACGCCGGGTGTCAGGATCTTCTACCCAATCAGAATCAGTGTACCCCTGCAAACATAAACCAGAACCATATGTCAAGACATAATAAAAAGTACACCGTAAATAACGCAACACACGAAGATATGCAATCCAATGTGACATCTAGGTGCTGTGAAATACCGACTGAGTATGCTAATTGAGTAAGCTAAATCTGGCCTAGTGTGAATTAACCAAAGAAGTTTTCTTACAATAGAACGATAGGTGTGTGCATCGAAGGGCTATCCTAGGGTATCCTTCGACAAGTGGACAGTAGGATCAATAGGCGTGGCCACTGGCCGTGTTTGATCTGAAGTGTACTGTTCCACAAGCTGAAGTGCGTACTTCTGCTGTGACACAAAAATATATTTTTCAGAACGAACTGTCTCCATTCCCAAAAAATAAAACGACAAACCAAGGTCTGTCATTTCAAATGTAGCTTTAAGCTTAGCCTTAATTTCTGCTAGGGCAGCAGAATCTGAACCTGTGATGAGTAAGTCATCAACATATAGCAGGATATAGCTAACCCCCTCTGGAGTGGATCGAACATATAAGTTTGGGTGATAAGGGGTAGAATGGTATTCACGAGTCTGTAAGAACTCATCTATTCTATGGAACCAAGACAGCGGCGCTTGCTTCAGCCCATAAAGAGCTTTCTGCAAGCAGAATACCGTATCCCTAGGGTTACCTGAGGGAAAGCCCGGTGGTTGCTCCACATAGACTTCCTCCTCCAAGTATTCGTTGAGGAAGGCACTCTTGATATCCATCTGATGTATTGGCTAGTCGTGGTGAGCGGTGAGTGCGAGTAGCAACCGAAATGAAGTCAACCGTGCAGTAGGGGCAAAGGTCTTTTCATAATCAATGCTGTGCTTATGTCGAAACCCTTGCACTACAAGGCGAGCCTTGTACTTGTCTAAAGTCCCATCAGCTTTTAGCTTTGTCTGAAAAATCCACTTTGTCCCGATGACTGTCTTGTGGCTTGGACGATCCACCAATGTCCAAGTCTTATTTCGGTCAATACTCTCTAGCTCCCTTTCCATGGCCTCTCACCATTAAGGGTGCTGAAGAGCCTCCTGCTAGGTATTTGGCTCAGAATGCACTATGTAATCAGTTGTAAACAACGATGCAAATGATGCCTGCGGAGCAAGCCGGACAGATCTTCTATGTCCCTTCGGAGTGGAATCCGGTGGTAGGATCCCTGAATCACGCATGGTCTGTTGGTACCAGCGAGGTAACGGGTCTCGCGAAGGGGGCTTGGGAGGTGAAGAAACTACGGGAATGTCAGGAGCGGGAAGTGGCTTAGTAGGCACGATCTCTGATGATATGGAAGAAGGAAGCGGATCGGAATTCGGTGCAGAAGACTGCACAATATCCCTCTCGTCAAAGATGACATCCCGCCTAATGATCACCTTGCGTGTCCGAGGATCGAACAAACGATAGGCTTTCGCTTCAGAGGAATATCCCACAAAAATAAGGAGATCAGCTCGGGGAGTAAGCTTTTCTATCTTGTCATCAAGTGTGTGTGAGTACGCACAACACCCGAAGACTTTGAAATGGGAAATAACAGGCCGAGAGCCAAAAAATGCCTCATACGGGGTCTTTTGAGGAAGAGCTATAGTCGGGCACCGGTTGAGGATGTACACCGAAGTGTTAACAGCCTCGACCCAAAGGCGCTTAGGAAGCTCTGCTGCGAACAGCATAGAGTGTGCCATTTCCATGACTGTGCGGTTCCTACGCTCTACGACTCCATTCTGAGAGGGGGAGTTGGTAGAGGTGAGCTGACGAGAAATGCCATGCTTCTGTAGAAACTCGGAAAACTCGTGGGAGATAAACTCACCACCGCCATCACTCCTCATGCACCCAACACGACGACTAGTCTGGTTATGAACCAGCAGCACCAAAGTAGAAAAATATGTGAAAGCATCTGACTTATGCTTGAGGAAGTACACCCACATGTATCGAGAATGATCATCCACTATAAAAAAGAAGTACAACGCGCCGTTCAAAGCAATAGTGGATGTCGACCCACAAAGATCAACGTGAATCAATCTAAGAGGCTCCTCAGCTCTATGTGTAGACTGCTGAGGAAATGGGGTACGGTGCTGCTTTCCGAGCTGATAGGCTTTACAGACATCTTGAGCTAGCTTCAGGTATGGAAGGCCCTCAACCAGCTCACGGTGTGACAGCCCTAAGCGAAAATGCCAAAGACGCTCATTGTGAGTAGGCTCTCGAGATGTGGCTAAGGCCTGAAAGCTATGGAACACGGAGCCTTCGGCAGTTGGCTCGGTCAGAAAGTGTGTCATGTGATATAGGCCATTAGGCTGTGCCTCACTGCGAGCAATCACTAAACCAGTCAGAGAGTCAAGGATCTCGACTGTGGTCGCTGTAAAGAAAACTGCTCGCCCCAATCGGCAAAGCTGCTGAACAGATAACAAGTTCACCCCAAGTTGAGAGACATGATATACATTGTCCAGCGAAGCCAGATCTGGACCCTTGGCAGTGGCAAAACTGACGCAACCTTGAGCTTGAATCTTGACCGAGGAGTTGTTTCCTACACAGACCCGCCCGGCTGCAGGGGCTTGGGTACGGAAAATGTCCTCTATAGCAGTCATGTGATGTGTAGCTCCACTGTTCACAATCCAAATTGGAGCTGAAGTGCTTGGCTATGACGAGTGGGCCTCTGCAGTAATCTCGTCGGGAGGCAACTCACAGATGTGGACGAGACTCGCATATGATGTCTCTATGGAGACGATATGGGCCTTTGCAGACCAGTCAGACAAGCCCTCTGGAGTTGAGAACGTTGTCGACTGAGATGTGTAGGAAGAGATGTCTTGAATCCCATATGCAAAATGAGGAGAGTGGAACAACCCAACTTCTATAAAGCATTGTACTTGACTATCACTTTTATAATGATGAATACAATATCATGATGCTTTTCTCTTTTAGTTAGTGTCATTGTCATTGTCAGTCCAATACACAAGATTGCCTTTATGAGTCCAAGCTTCCATCTTGGAACCTAATTCACTTGTATAACAATTGTCTACTCATTGTCTATGTCAACATGAATTTAGTCTTCATCTTTCAACCTCCATAGCTCTTGCCATGCTCTAGATCCAACATTTTTATCTTGGTATCAGAGCTCAGTTTAGCATGGTCAGCTCCTTACTCTACTTCTCCAGCTCCCTTTCACTTCTGCCCAACTTCGTATAAACTCAAGACTTTATTTTCTACTCTAGCTTCACCTTCACCTTCACTAGAGCTTTCATGGCTGCCATGGACAGTAATATCCTGTCTGCTTGTAGCACCTAGATCTCTCTCCACAGTCAATATCTCCACACAGTTTCTTCTGGAGATCTTTCTCTCTGCGCAGGGTGCACCATCCTATCACATTACAACTCAACATTGTTGATCGCAGAGCTCAGCATTGTGCTTTTCCTTGTTCGCTGTTCGTTTTTGCGCCACCTGCAGTTCGTACGTCGATTCTCTCCTTGCGTGGCACGATTCACTATGGGAGCTTAGGGCTTTGGAAGGCCTACACATGAGCTTTCTCCTGACAAAATTTTAGCCCAAATGCTTCATTGTAGCTACTGAAATGAGAAAAAACCAGTCGCCTGTCTTGAAACCCTAAAGGGTAACCATAGCCAAGTTTTCTCAAGGTCATAAAATCTTTCATTTTCAATCCACTGAAGATTATCACTCTAGCCTTATTGAGCACTTAATTTCTAGCAAAGCATCACACTAAATCAGCAAGCAAGAAGAAGATCAAGCATCAATATCTAACATTGAGCTCCAAGATAGTATTTTTTTAAATGCTCATGCAGTGTTGTTAAACACTAATCATCTTGTGTCTCTTGACACATTGAAGTACAACTCTTTTGTTGGTTGATTTGCTGTTGATAAAAAATGGCAGAGCTCAAACAAATAGCAAAGCTCAATGGAGAAGGCTTCCATGCCTGGAAGGAAAAGACCATGTACCACCTCATGAGGAAAGACCTCTGAGATCTCTTTGAAGATGATGATGGTGATACAGATGTTGGGAAAGAAGATTCAGAAAGCGGAATCCTTGTAGTAGCTCCACCAAAAACCAAAGAATGGAAGAAGATGAATAACAAGGCACTAGGCATCATTGCTTGAGAACTAAGTGATGATGTGCTATATCACATCTCTGGCATCAGAGATGCTAGAATTGCTCGGGAGGAACTTGACATGATCTTTGGTATCCAAGCAAAGAATTCAAAGGTAAAATTACTCATGCAGCTTTATAAACTGGATATATTAAATAGTGCTTCCATGACCACATACATTAACAAGTTCAAGAGCCTAAAAATCCAGCTTACAACTCTTAAGAAGAATATTGATGAAGATGAAGCAATAGTTGTATTGCTTGCAAGTGTAAATAAGGATTCATATGAGAATCTTGTGTCCACCCTAAGTAATGTTCCAAGTCTCTCACTTAAAGATATTGAGCACTTACTAGATGGAGAAAGCAAAGTTAAAGGCAAGGATGCAAAAGGAACACACGACCAACAATAGTCTTTTGTACACCAAGGGCACTTAAGATGATAGACTGAAATAGAACAGGTCAATAGATCCCTCCAAGAGTCTAGGTGTTTGCTTATGGAACACAGAAACTTTGTTAATTTTGAGTTTTGAGTCTGTTTTGAAGAACTAATTAAGGTTTAATTGGTAATTTACATTTTTAAATTGGTAATTGTCCTTTTTTAGCGTAACTATCTTCAAACTTCAACTTATCTCCATCTCTTTTATGTCTATGATATCCTTTATTTATTAGTAATAGTCATATTCAATGCCAATGTTTAGTCATAGGAGTAAGCCAATATTTTAATTGTTAAGCGTATTGCGCTATATGAGGAAAAGCTTGCATCAAAACTTAAGAATTGGATATAAAGTTGGCCAACCATTTAATTCCAATTTTTAAATATGAAAATGAGTTGATTATTTATCTCCTCATTTGCTAGTGTGTGCATGTGAAATATGTGCAAATGCTTTGATCTCCACTTTAAATGTGGTTCAAGGTGTTAAAGAAAATCCGAGTCTTATTAAAAATGAAGATATGTATCTTTTGGAATCTTGACAGTCAAACCGGTCAGTTTGTTAGTCATGTAAAACTCTTTCTTTCACTTGTAGATGTATTCAATGCCCAACCCTTTAAGGTGCCACCAATGATTTATGGCAGCCCTTGTTATGAGAAGAAGCCATGATGGAGTTGGTGGGTGTGGGAGCTATTAGGGATTCCTATTTTCCCTTGTTTGGGGGTCCCCAAGGGGGCTAGCGTCCCCCTTGGCAGAGTTTGATATTGCTTGGCGGTATTGCGAAGGATAACAATATGCTATGTTAGTCATGCCAACCTACCACCTTGAGGCGCTTTAAAAAGGAGGCCTTCTTTGATTATGATTATCCATTCGCCCAGTTTGAGTTCATCCATCAGGCTTTCAGCTCCTCACCTAGCATTTGTCTAGATCACCATCTAACCTTCATTGTGGCATGTAATTTTACATGCCTCTCTCTCTCTCTCTCTCTCTCTTTGGATGGTGTCAGAGCCAAGTTTCGGACTTGGTTCTTGATGCATAAAATGTGAGTGGGATTGCCACTCCTTTGAAGTCTATGTGCTGTTCCCCTCTTGCTTGGTTCCCTGTAGCTTGACAAATCTGTCAGTACTGAGTAAATTCACCACTTTCACATGCTCCTTTGAAGTCTGCATTGCTTTGCTCTTGCTTTGTTCCTTGTAGTTTGACATATCTGGCAGTAAACTGACCAGTTTCACATGTAAAAGCACAATATACGAAATTTGGACCAAATAAAAAATCTGATTGGCCACAAAATGATTAAGTTCAGAGGTTGTTCTTGATTTTTTTTCTTGGGGGTGGGTCAAAAGTGGAAGAAGGGATCACTTGTGCTGGACACTTGCTACTTTCTTCTTGTATTTCACAATAAGAATGTCTAGATGTATGACCTGTTGAAATGAATGGAAAGACAATACTTTTATCTTGCATTGAAAAATTTTGTGTTATGGGTCAACCAAACAACTAAGTTTGAAGATGTGTTAGCTCGTCTTATGGAAGGAGGTGAAGGACAAAGAAGAAAACTTTGCCATGCTTGAGCCTTTGCAATAGTAAAAAAGAAAAGCATCTTCCTGCAGATATTGCAAGAGATTTGGTGAAGGACAAACATTTATCTCTAGGTGAATGATAACATGCTACAAGAGTATTATCTGGCACCTCCAAGGACAGTTTAGCAAAAGAGCAAGTCCATATGCATATGCACATAGATCACTAACCTGATGCTTGTTTTGGTCCCATCGAGGAGTGAAGATATATGCAACCCCTAGTTTAAATTGTTTGTGCTTAAGAGTACAAGATTTGGGAAGGATCAGCTGATAGTGTTTTATTTGTCACTGAGAGGATGCTTTTCTAAGAGGGGTATTTTATGCTCGCTGCTTCAGTTAAGTGTCTGATTTTCCATATCTTTTGTTTGTGACTGGATTAGGTGAAAATTCAGCACGATAGAGAGCAGTATGACAGGGAGCAAATTGAAAGGCAGATCCTAGCTCAAAATGCTGCTAATATGTCTCACCAAAATATGAAGACTATTGCTGATAGCAAGGCAAGTTCATTGCATCTCCTTCATGCATTAATGAATGTGCACTCAATGCCACTGTTGTTTTGAGCACTTGGAAATGCTATTGGGTCTCCCTCCTTTGCCTTATCTTTCAGTTCCTTCCCCTGGGGAGGTGTGCTTGTAATTGATTGGGATATGTAGTATGAGCAGCAAAGGAAGACCGTAAGATCTTTTAGTCCACACATGTCATTATGTTGAGCTTTTCTTTGCATTGAATAGCATGTTTCAAATGCTTCATACTTATTAGCAACTTGTGATTGGATGATGCAACTCGTAGAAATGTGCACTTCTTTTGATAGAATTGAGGGAAGGAGGGGATGATTATAGCACAATTTCTATTGCACAACTAGTGCACATTAGAAGACTATCAAAATGCTGGAGGAACAGAGTGAAAATGTGCAAAGGTTTCTCTCCATAACAATTGCATATTGCATATTGAGCATATAAAGCTCTCTATCACTTGATGAAGTGAAATCTGTAGTGTGATATGTAGATAGATAGTTGAACAAACACATTTAGCAATTGCATCCGTGTGTGTGCATGCCACCTATTGTGGCAAAATCTGTAGTGTGATATGTAGATAGATAGTTGAACAAACACATTTAGCAATTGCATCCATGTGTGTGCATGTCACCTATTATGGCGGACTTCTGGCATTTGAACTCTGCACTTACTGTGATTAGGGGAGTGGCAACTATTTGAGCAACCAAAATTAAAGGCCTCACTCAACACAAAATTATCAAGCATTTCGGCTCAATTTAGCTCCACAAAAACAGCCCCAAGCTTATTATTCACTAGTAAGGTATTTTATTTTGCCACAAATGCCCAAAGATATGTAAGGACATGTGGGCATCCATAATTTATCCCCTTGTTCTCATGTTGTGCCAGCTCTCCATCCTCTTCATCATCATCATCATCATCATCATCATCATCATCATCATCATCATCATTATTCTTGCTCTCCATTGACTCCAGAAACTATCGCTATTGGGACATATGCATATCCATGTAGCTTGGTTGTTTGGTAACCCATCATTTGTGAAAGTGATCTCTGTAGTCTGCGCCTTGGTGGGTAGGGCCTACTCATCAAACTGCACACGCTTGGCCAGCCACTTTCATTCCTGACGTTTCTTGATGTACACTTTGATACACCATCACATATTTACACATTTGGCCCTACCTCCAGCTGCCATGTGTATTGGTCAATATACACTCTTCCTTGTTGCTGGAAATGCAGATTTTGTTAACTGTGCTGTAATGAACCTGTAGCCAGCTTTGAGATCTGCCATAAGGTCCTAAATCATGGCTTGAACATCTTCCAAATATTTCCTTCTCTCTGGATGTGTCCACATTCTTGGGATCTTTCACTGCCTGAATAAGAATCCACGTCAACAAGATTGCCTGCGAAGGAGTACTCTCAATCAGTGAATGACTTCCATATCTTGCTCAGTTCTGCCCCAATCAAATGCCTGCACCTATGGAATACATACCCCCACCTCCAAGGCACAGATATGGTCCTCCTATTGGCACTCCTCAGAGGTGACTGTAGTCTTAGTAGACCAGCTTTTTGTAGTTTTCATATTTAGCATTTGGATTGACAGTATTTGATTTGCCATTATATCAGGCTGACTTTTCATAGAAAACATATGTATTTTACTGTTATTGGTAATTGATTGCCTCTTAGGTGTATAGTTAGCTCAGTTTACACTAGAATCAAATCCTTGATTATTTCATCTCCCCTTACTCTTCAGTATGTGCATTTTGTACAGTGTAACTAGAGCGCAGCAGTCAGTGTTCCACAGATAGTGTGAAAGTCAAAGGCATTAACGTGGGTTCCCACATGAGCACTTTGCTCAAGCTCTCTGTTCCTATTGATTTTGTGGGTTTAAATTGTTCTGTTCCATGCTAATCAAATATAGAGGGTACAACCATGGTTAAGTGGATTAAATCTAACCCATTGATGCATTGGCAAGGGTGTAAACATATTTTAAAAGTAGGACACAGAAAATGACATTTATTCATGATCTTAAGGTACGAATTATAACAATAATGATGCACAAGAATAATGGTAACATCTGGTAAAAGGTAAATCTAGTCAGCTAGTCTTAGAACAGTTGCCTTACTCAGAGACTGACTAGATTTTGGGTATGCAAATGGTTCCTATTATAAAGTTCTTATTTGTGGGGTTGAAACTACTGCAGATACCTTTCTAGTTGAACAATGAGCAGAATCAAATAGCTAACTTCTCATGTTTACTATCATGACTCTCAGGAACAAAGCACAGTTGAAAAAAGTCAAGTTGGGACTAATTCTCTTAAAAGTTTAACATCTGGAAGTCCGAGTGATCCTAAAGGTGATAGACATAGAAAGGTCTTACAGCAAAGGCATGGTGGAATCAATAAGAAAGGTGTGTTATCTCCAGCTATGAGTGACCCCAAACAGTTCAAGGAATCCCTTTCTGAAGGGATTGAAGCTAGTGAAGCACCTCACTTCTCGGAAGAGGAGGCTATCTATGGGTTAAGACAGCCGGCAAAATTGGGTCAACACAAGCAGCTTTGCTTTATGCCAATCTATCGACCACCTAATGCACGTGAGGCAGATGATCAGCTGAAGTATTCAGATTTGTCACACCAACAATCCGCAAGTTTTTTTAGGACCAACTCACCGGATGGCTCAGTAAGCTCAGTTTCAGAGTGCAACTCCCCTTCTGTGAGATCACCAGGTTTAGAAAGAGAGAAAGGAATGCTTACTGTAGTAAAGAGCAGCTCCGGGGAGCGGTATGTGCACTATATGGATTCTGATTCTGAACAATCCACACTTGGAATGGGTATCAAGGTCACGTTTGACACCGAGAAACAAACAAGACACATTGAAATTACTGAAAGTCTGGATTCAGGCAGGGTAGGCAAGACAATAGATATGTCTGAGACAACTCCAGGCAACAGCCTGGTTAGAAACTCCCCCACTGCCTTATATGGGAGCTCACTGTCACTCAACAATGCCACTGTTAGCGGAGACCCATCTTCTAGCAGTTACAATAAACACTCTCTAAGAAGAGAAAAGGGTGCACGGGCAAAATCTGCTGTTTCCATGGGTACTGCAGCTGTTCCAGTAACACATGACAGGTCGAGTTTGTGGTTGAAGGAAGGCACTGCTGATCAGGGCAGTGAACATCCTCAAAATAACCAATCAAAGTATACTAGAGGATTTGATGCCACTGTAGTAATGATAAGGCCAACCCTACATAGTTCTAATTCTGGAAACTCTAGCCATCTTGAACATACTCAAAGTGATGTGGTAGGAGCATGGCCAGTTGAAGGCAGGAACAGTAAGGGTACAAATGCACAGTCTGCTTCCCAGAGCTCTCGGTCTAATAATCCAAGGAACCAGACTGATTCAGATGCGAAACAGAAAGCAGTGACTTCTGCTGAGAGGGGCAAAAAGAAGAGAGATTCAAGGAATAAGCATAAGCATAAAGAACACAGGTCGCCTTTGATGAACCAGTTACAAGAGATTGATTCATCACAAACAAAATCTGGTATTTCTCGCCAAGCATCCAGCATTTCTGAGTCAGATTATCAAGTCATGACTAGGTCTGGCAAGTTTAAGGAGAATGCAAACAGCCTTTCTTCTGCTCAGCAATGTGTGGAGTCTGACAAGAGATCGAAACCTGAAAATGAAAGGAAGGAGGGGATATCACCTCTGCAAGCTGACCTGAGTCCTTTACCTGTACAAGAAACTCCTTACTACTCTACACCCCTCTCAGGTAAGTGGGGGGATATTGTTGATGATTTTCCTGACAATTACGATTTTTTACAAACACCTGTGGAGGCGGGTAGGAATGGAAATCCAGATAGCCTATTGTACAGAGCTGAGAGCTTCAACAGTAATAACTCATGTAGTTCTGGTCATGCCAGCCCCAGAATCCGAAAGTCAAGGGCAAAGAGCTTGAGCAAAGAGAAGGGTCCAAGGAGGTCTATGCAGAGTGATGGTGGCCAGCAGAAAGCTAATGTGGCTATTAAGACAATGAAGAGCACTCTTGGACCTGATGTCGAAGGAACTCCCAGTAGAAAGAGTGTATGGGAAAGGTTAGGACCACAAACTCTTCCTGGTGATTCCATATTGGGACCACCTCCCAAAGTGTTGGAGGAGAGGTGTGTGCTCAAAGGTTTTCCAGATGTTGCACTCCCAAATTCTGACTCAAAGATATCTGGTAGCTTCGACTTTGGTGTTCGTGGGCCTCCACATTCTTTTCATGGGTCATACTTCCCAAGGATGTTGAATGACAACCATTTTAAAGCAAATGTAGGTGTTTGCAACAATAATGAATCTACAGAAGTTGCGGTCCAGGCTTATAAAGACACAAGGCAGATACGGAGCAAGCATGAAGTGTATGTTCCTCGACGGGGATTTTAGGATTGCTTTGATGCTTATGCTCTTTGGTTCTGGTGAACATAATTTAAAAAGCTTGACAAAGTCAGCTTCAGGTAGGAAGCAGATTTTGGTCAATTAAGTTGGCTGGAAACATCTTGTTTGCATTGAGGTCTTATCCTTTGTTACTGACATTTGGACCTGTTCTGATGCAGTTGTTCAAAGTCCAAACATTGGACCTTCCACAAGAAAGCCGCTTACAGACACTGAGCTCATGAAATGTTGCTTACATGTCCACATTTTCCTCGTTTTGGCATGTTGTCTCTGCCAGTCAAGTGGCTCAGAGTGGTGGACAGGGGTATTATGCTTCCTTTGTTGGGAAGATCATTCGCTGTTAGGGATTCCTTCTATTGGGTTGGCTGTAAGATATTTTTTCAACATACAGGAATTGTAGCAAAGCAATGAAAGGAAGTGTAAGAGTCTTCAAAGCTGCAAGGTTGTGCAGTAATACTATATGGTGTCATAATGAGTGCAGTTCCTCTGCATTGTTCTCTGTTTCGAAAGCTACATCCTGTACAGAAAGGAAATAGATTTTGTACATATCATAAAAGCTTGTCATCGGGATTCTCGACTAATCTGCAATTGCATGAGGTTCATTGTTCTATGTGCTGGAGTGCTGTCTATCGTTAACATGTGAAACATACTTTTAAGCATACATGGATGGTCACATATAAGAACGTTGGAAAACTGCACACACCTTTGGTGGTCTCTTCAACTTTTAATAGAAAATCTAGAATGTGAGGGTGAGTGTCAGTCTCTGCTGGGGAATGCCACATAATCAGGAGTCTGTCATACAGCGAAGTCGAGGCAGACAGACATCCACAAGAATGCTAAAAAACGCCTCAAATGCAAAACTGTGAAGTGAGAAGCTTTTGAAGGTCAAGCTTTTTTGAGACTTATATTTTTCGTACATGTCATTGTGCTCTTAGCAATGTGGTCTCTAACTTTCAATAGGAATTTGGTCATGGTAAACATTTAGGTGATATTGTCTCCAAACTTCTAAATGGAATTAAAGTTGCATGCCAATACTTGTCATCATGACAAAGCTTCTGTTAAGGTCTTACGGTAATGCTAAGGAGAGAGGTAATGATCAATAGCTTTATTGTAACGTGTGAAAGATCTAAATTAAAATAGGTTTTCATCCAAGTAAGATATGAATTTGTTACAGGGTAAAAGGCAAATCTAAATATTGTGGGGGGATCTGGACTGGGAGTTTTTGTCACTATTGAGATAATGATGAATAGGTTTAATATATAAACTAAGATAATGATCAATATGTTTATCATAAGGAATCAATTTTGGGTGAAAGGCCAAGTTAAATTAAAATCCACCGCCACTCTGAGGATCTGAATATTATTGTTACAAGGATTTGGAGTTTGGATTATCTGAATGAAAATAATATTGAAAAAGGTAATACATCTGGCATATCATTCTGGTAAAACTATCATAATCATCCAATTTTGATATCTTAGCAGACGTATGAGGAGTACTGAAGGGATGCGTTACTTTTGCTTGTCGTGGTGATTGAATGACATTGCTGGCACAATAACCATGATAAAAAAGCAACATTTTTCTGAAAGATGGAATAAAAGTAATGGTCATAGAGGTACTCCATGGAATGCTTAATAGTAGCTATGAAATTAATCTGATCTTAGGAGGGGTTTGCTAAAACATACAGCACACCTAATGTCATCACATCACTGTATGTAAACAATTGAACATCATTATGATTAGGTCTTCTATCTAAAGTGATGCCGAAATTGTTTTCTAGGTTGAAATTGGGCTCGAGTTGTGAGGATAGATCTTTGAAATTGGGATCGAGTTGTGGGGACCGGTTTCACCTCTAGCATGAACAAGTGCTAGCATGTGAACCTACTTGGAAAGAGTTGTGAGGATAGATCTTTGTAAATCCACCTTCAACTAGTAATTGTTAACATACGTATTCCTCAAAGCACCTATAGTTCCTTTATTACAATTATAATTATAATTATTATTTTTGGGGGGTGGGGGACCGGTTTCACCTCTAGGGTGAACAAGTGCTAGCATGCAAACCTTGGAAAGTTTTCGAAGCTTAATAAAATTGGAGTCTTCCTTCAAATTTGAAGGGGAAAACAACACTTTACAAATCAACACCACTTATAAGGTGGAGTTAGAAAAGACACTTGCCTAGTGGTTGATTTGGCATTTAAGATGATAATTTTTTGTTTAGATATGGGGTAATCTCTATCAAAATTCCATAGAATGCCTCTATTTCATGAAACAAGGTGTAAGTTTATTTGGGTTTTGTTTATGGCACTTGCTTTGGTTCGTGTGTAAGGTGCTAATTTGGGCCACTTGTGATCATAGCTACCCATGATATCTTTGGAATAGAGAGTTTGTATCTTGTTAAGGCTTGTGAACACGTTGAAGCTTCTCTGATACAAGTAGGAAGTAGTAGAAAATTATGCTTGTGTTGTGGAAAACTCTTAAATTTAAAACTATGATGGATAAAGAGACATAACATTGTAAAATGTAGAGTTGGTGTAAGGGGTCCTTGGCTACTTCAAGTAAGTTTTAAAGAGTTTAAGCACATATATATTCCCACTTAAAGATCTACATATTTTTTAAAATCCAATTTTCTAGTATAAAAAGTGAATATATGTAATCTCTACATTAGTTGATAATATGATTACACATGGATGAATGATTGGATCCTCAATGATTATCACACTTGATTAATTTTTTGACTACTTATTTGGATAATACGTACGTGCTCTAATCCATTTACAAGCTTTACACTTCATCTTTGATTAGTAGAGTTAAAAACATGGTAGATTTGTGTCATCCTTGACTCATTAGAGAGATACTTGAGGGCCAAGGGAGAGTGCTTGTGAGTTTGTCAAATGAGTATGTAAGTAGAGATGGAAGAGAGATCATCTTGATGCACATAGGAAAACAATAAGAAAACTCTTTGACAAGAAGGGCATGAACCATCAATATTACGTAAACAACTTTTTAGCTTGCATGCACAACCTCCAATTTTCAACTTCATTTCAACTAGCCATTTGCTTGAACCACTCCAGTGCAATATTTGGCAAACATTGGAGTAATTGATCCTATCATGAAGGTAGGACGTAAGTAACACATGCTACTTATTCCAAGCCATATTCATTAAGGCTAACAAATGGATAAGTTCTTGAGCATTTACATTGTGGCATTTGGCTGGTAAAATGCACATATTAACCTTTTAAGATTTGTGGGTCTTCCTCTTGTGGGTTTTTTTTTGCATTTGGTTATGTTTTAAAATGTTTATTTTAATGGCTCCAATCATTCCTCATGCATGTAAGGATTCTTTAAAGTTGTTTTCATTATTGGCTATTTTACTATATGAGTGTTATAATAGCTCCAATTATTACTCTTACATGTTAGTATTCCCATTTGGTTCTCTTACATGAAGTGTACTTTGACCATAATTAATATTTGACTCTTGTTTTAAACATGCCTCACCTCATAAAGTCCACTACCTTGACAAGAAATGTTAACAAAAACATGAAAAGTGATCCTTTCTCATTTGTCTAGTTGTTATTGTGTTTTGTTTGTTTTGGTCTTAGGTTCCACATCAATGCGTGTGGAACCTTGAATAAGTCTTCTCCTTAGTTTATGTACATCAACATGAATGTGAGACAATGGCCTGACCACAACTAAATGTGGTTATTTTTCTCACGAGCATTGCCAAGCAAAAGGTTGAAAAAAAGAAAAGTTAGGATCCAATCTATGATACAAACTTAGAAAATGTCAAAATGAAGAACGTAACAAACATTAACTTTTCCTATTTTTCTTAGAGTCAAGAATTCCTTTCATTGAAATTATTGAACTCAAAATGTGCAAATTCTTTTCGCAAGGTCTACTGTCTCCATTGTTTATATAGAGTTAACTTTCATTGGGCTTGCATGAAAGCAAATCTCTTTGTTCTAGAATCCACATTACACATGGTTATCGATTTTTTAAAAAGAAAATTCATAATATACCAAAGTTTAGTCGATATGACACGTGTTAACTTTCTCTTGTCTATATGATGCATGATCATTATCTCTTCCACATGATTTCTTCATGGTTCTCTAGCATAGGAAATCAGTTTGTGAGATTGTTTGTCATTTTTGAAGGATGGGTTCCCATTTGCCTAGTCTTACTATTATATTATTTTAGCTATAGATTCGGAAAGCCTTGAACCTCTAGAGGGCTTCCCGAACCTACGCCCTTTTCCAAACCTCCCTTTTTCAATCAAAACCCCCTCCCCTCCTCTCTTTCTCACGTGCAATATCTCATTTTCTCTTCCCCTTCCCTTTTTTCATTAAAGCACCCCCCCCCCCCCCCCCCCCCCCCCCTTGGCACCTCCCTTTTTTAAATTAAAACCCCGTCCCCTCTCTCTCACTTATAATCTCTATTTCTTTTTCCCATTTCCTTCTTAATTAAATTATTTCCCCCTCCCCCCTCTTTCTCTCTCATGTGTAGGGCCTAGGTTCTCTCTCTCTCTCTCTCTCTCTCTCCTTTAATTAAATCAAACTTCTTTTTAAATCAAAAGTTTCTCTCTCTCTCTCTCTCTCTGAGTTAGATTAAACTTTTTAATTTAAACTTTTATTTAATTAAACATTCTAAAAGCTTTTTTTAATTTGAATTTTTTTAAATATAGTTTTTCACACATTTTGAGGAGAGAGAGAGAGAGAGAGAGAGAGAGAGAGAGAGAGAGAGAGAGAGAGAGAGAGAGAGAGAGAGAGAAGAAGAAGAAGAAGAAGAAGAAGAAGAAGAAGAAGAAGAAGACGGAGAGAGAAGGGGGAGAAAGAGGAAAGAGAACAATCTTTTTTAATTAAACATTTTTCTTCTCCCCCTCCCCCCTCTCTCTCATGCGTAGGGCCTAGGTCTTCTCTCTCTCTCTCTCTCTCTGTGTGTGTGTTAGATTAAACTTTTTAATGTAAACATTTTATTTAATTAAAATAAGGAGAGAGAGAGAGAGAGAGAGGAGAAGAAGAAAGAGAAAATAAACATAAAGAGAGAATTATATATAAGAAAAAGATAAAATTTACATACTTTAAGAGAGACTTGGGGGGGGAAGAAAGTGAAAGAAGAAGAAGAAGAGAGAGAGAATTATAGAGAGAGAAAATATAAAATTTAAAAAGAGAATAAAAAATAGAGGAGAAAGAAGGAAAAGAGAGGAGAGAGAGAGAAAAGAAAAAATTTAAAAAGAGGATGAAGACAGAGAGAGAGAGAGAGAGAGAGAGAGAGAGAGAGAGAGAGAGAGAGAGAGAGAGAGAGAGAGAGAGAGAGAGAAGAAGAAGAAGAAGAAAAAAAAAGGAAAAAAGAGGAGAGGGAGAGAGAAGGAAAAGAGAGGAGAGAGGGGGGAGAATAAAAGGAGAGAGAGAACCAAGAGAAAAGAAATAATAAACTAAAATAGAAGGCAAAGAAAGAGAGAGAGAGAGAGAAAAAATTTAGACATAGGGAATTTGGGGAAGAGAGAGAGAGAGAGGAAAAATAGGAGAGAGAAAGATGAGAAATGGATTGTTGAGCGCCGCTTCGAGGCAACGAAGCTACCGCGAAGCAGCCTAGCATTCTGTGTGCACGAAGCGTGCACAGAATGCTATTGTTTATTATTCCAGATTGCAATGCCCAAACCTTGTCACTTTCCATTGGACCAAAGTCTTAGGATTACAACCTAGGCTCTGATACTATGCCAAATTTGAGGTGGTGAAAGTCCTACCTCTCTTTGGAAGGTCACATGTCTCAAAAATTTTATGTCATTTTCTATAATCAACAAAAGGCCTATCTCTCCTTAGATTCCCTATCTCATATTCCGGTGACATGTCGAAAATTAGATTGACCATCCAAACTTAAAAACCTTAAGGTAATGAGGGAGCTTTGGTCCTTATTTTGAGAATGCTCTCGTAGGATTCAAACCAATTCATTCAAATGTTGGATGCATTTTTAAAATCCATGTGCAAGAATTCACCCACTCTCACATGGCTTTTTCCCAAACACTATAGTTAGCATGATGTTGCTAAAGAAATATTGATTTCCTCCTAAAAGTTTCATACTCTTTTACTTTGGAGTTAAAGCTAATGCCATATTTCTTGTAGATTCAAATTATTTCTTGGTTTATATAGCATCCTTGCATTTAAAAAACTTTGGAAGATATAAAGCTCTACAAAACTAACATTTTGAAGGCATCTCCACATGTAGGCCAACTTTGGTCTCTCAATATGAGGTACCCCATGCATTGTTGGGCCCCTCAATGGGATGCTTGGTGCCTACCCTCACCAACATAAGGCCAATCTTCCTAGAGCTATCAATTGAAGGAAGTGGAAATAAGTGGACATGTTAGACAAAACCATGGGTGTAAGGGTTTGGCCTTGTGATAGCACTTGCACAACTTGTTGTGCATACTCAACTCACAAAAAAAAACTTAAAAAACTTTGGTCAAGGTGCATATGGTGTGTTCTTTTGTTGTTCACGACCTTATTACAAGAGATGGTTTGAATGTGCCCTACAAATGAGGGGCATGATATTAGAAATTTGTGCATAATCACCTTTATGGCTAGGGCATAAAACACCCTGTCAAAGATCCCCCATTGTTGCCACCGATCCAAAATACTCAGCTAGCTAATACATTATTTGGGCAAAACTTTACCTTTTATGAAGTAGTAGAGTGGGTTAAGCATAGAGACCAACAATTACAACCATCTTTACATACATGGACAACATACAAACAACTGATTTCTTGGTGATCATAACCAATATGGACTTAGAGGTACATGACTCTTAGATGAGGTCACTCAATATAAGACAACCAAGTACCATGAGTATTCATGGACTCGTTGGATGGCATTCCCTTAATTGAATATTTTATGAACTTAGACAAAACAAGGATATTTTAGAACTTAGAAATGCAAGACAATGCATACTTGTGGACTTCAATGCAAGTATAGATGTACAAAGTATTCAAAGATAATCAAAGGAAATGAAAATGTTAAGTGCATGTAGGAACAAACAAAGTGGGAGCTATTTCAATTAGATTAAGGTTAACATTTAAGGATCTAATCAACTAAAAAAAAGTGGATAAAGAAGTTGAACAATAATGTAGTTTCTCCTCAACTCATTTAATAAATAGGTGAATTGCAAATATCATTATTCCATGCCTTAGAAGGAGTAGATTGATCTTGACAAAGTGTTTAAAAACTTGAAATAAAGAAATAGATGTTGCAATAAAGGGGTGAAATGATTGAAGTGGAGGTCTACTTTGTCCCTTTACAATGCATGAAAGAAAGTGAACTCAACTATTCTTGAATAGAGTGGTACATGAAGATAGATTGATGCCATCAATAGCATGGAGGCACAAACAATTTTATGTTAAATTTATGAGAAATAAACTAATGAAGAGGCCTAAATCATGTAGGAAAAATCTACAAGTCATTAACATTACTATGACCCTAATTGCATTCTAGGAGGTTTTGAACGAAAATTTAAAAACAATTATGACACCACTGCACTATACAAAGAGGTGATATGGGTTTAAGAGAATTTCTTTAAATGTCTTGCCCTAGCAACTATGATGCTAGCAGAGAGATGGAAACCATGTTTTTCTCATTGGCATAGCTAACATCTAGACACACTTAAATGCTTTTAGGCTAGTCAAGCAAATCCAATGGCTATCACTTGCCTCGTAGCACTCACTTGCCTATGCTCCAATAGCCTTGCTGCTTTCGTGTTTTATTATCCTCCTTTAGGTCAAGGAAAAGCCAAGGCTTAGTCCAATTGGCACATGGATGAAGCCTTTACTCCTTCAAGAGCTTCTGGACACTCATAGCCTCCTACCAAGCTCTCCAAGATGATCCTTACCTATCTTTTCTCTTGAGCAAGAAATGTAAGCTCTTTTTATCCTCAAGTCAGCAACCCAACAAGATCAACCTCAAGAGAGAAGGCTATATGCTTACTAGGTAACTTGCTCCTCCATTGTAGTCTATATGATGAGATAAGTGGATACGATACTCCATGATCCTCACTATCAATGGCTTCTTTCTTCAAGCGCAAAACGGTCAAATGACCTCTAAGCTTCCAATCCTCGGAGCTCTAACTCTTGCGACAAAAAATAGAGAAGAGGAGAAGTAGAGGATCAAAAGAGAGGCTTCCATTCTCTCACACTCACTCAAGCTCACTGCCTCATAGAATCTCTCATTCACAATCTATGATGGTGGATGTAGAGGAAGAGAAGAAAATAAATAGGGTAGATTCTAATATTTGGTACACATAATAATGAGTTTCCTCCATTAAATTGAGATGGAATTTTAGTTGTCTAAGCCCTAAATTTTCTTTCCTCTCTTGTCCATTTATAATTCTTGGTCTCTAGCCAATAATTTCATGGCTTTCCTAGAGCATATTTCTATTCTATTCTAGAAGAATTATGTTAGTGCTGCTTTTGATATTTGCTTGCCATACATGAACCAAATTTCTTGCATTCTTCTTATGTTTTGTTCATATCTTCTTTCCTTTTCTTCTTTCTACCTTACTTTATTGCTCTTCAAGCTCTTCAACTTCCTTTTCCATTGTTTTTTCCATTTCTCCAAAAACTTGGTGACATTATCCCCTTCTATCTCCATTGAGCATTGGAGTAGTGTTGCTTATAATTATCATTGCAAAAGGTGGAGATGCCTTCATACTTGTAGGAAAAGTACGTGCATCCTGAGGAGGTGTACCTATACTACAAAGAGTGTTGCTCATGCAAAAGCAATTAGGGTGTAGGTTTAAAACTAGGAGAGCATGCTAGATATGTCCCAACCTTGAGGATATAATTAGTGACAAGTTAGTGTGTTTGCAATGTGTTAGGGGATAGGTTTTTTGGCAAGCCAAAAGGAGATCTTTCTCCTCATGACTTTAGCGTGTGAGGGGCGGAAAGGTTTGCGGGGTTAATAAAGGAGCTAGTAAACTTCATGTCACTTGGCATCATTAATTGGAGAACCCCAAGCGTAATGATTCCATGTATGCACTCTACTACTTGCTCTTTGTTTTATGTTTTTTTTCAAAAATACAAGAGGATGGGGGACTCTAGGCTATTACAGGTAGGTTGCAGGGACTTAATGAAGTGAAGACTAAGCATATAGCCTTTCTGAGAGAGCTTTACATGGAGGCAAACACTATGAAGGAATAGGTGATTGTAGGTTGTAAATCTACTCTCTATCATGTCATCTAATAGGGCAAAGCAATAGGTAGGAAAGAGGAATGCCATAAGAGGTGTGTGATTGTGCGAGCATCTATGCATGCATTTACATTTAAAAGAGTTTAGGAAAGTGGCCCTCATAGATAGTTTTACATTTGTGAATGAGGAGGTTTAGCAAATAGTGATAGTTTACATTGGTTATGAAGACGGGGTTTCCACAATTATTGAAGAGGTTGATGAAGGAGTTAAAAGAAGAGATAAGAGAAAAGATGTGGCCATTGAGTTGAAAGAAATAGAGTTTAGCTTCATGACTTACATTAAGGATCTTAGGGAAGTTGCTAGCTTATAGAGAAGTCATTATAGGGCCCAAAAAGGCAAAGATGGTTACAAAAGTAGGATGAAATTGTGATGGACAATAATATAGGAGTACATAATTTGTAGGGTCTTTCTTTGAGCAAAAATATATTTATGCAACTATGGGTTGCAGGGCCAAAATCCTTACCTTGATGGAGTACAATTAGCAAAAAGAACAATCTATAACTACATCGGCAAATGCTTGATGCTTTGTAAGGTCAATCTGATTGAGTCCAAGGATTGGGCAAGCAATGCTTAATAATGAGGCTGCTAATATAGATGAAATAGTTGACATCTTTAAGAGACATCATATGCTTGAATTTCTTAGGCATGGGAAAGCCAAAGTGTGAAGGGAGGGTATCTTGAAGCACCGTGACCTTGAAGGTTTAGTTCTCTTCAAGTGTCACAGAAGTAGCCTACTTCCTTAACTTGTACCTTAGTGTAGCCCTTGTGTAGCCTTGTCTTATCAATAATAGACACTAGCATTTTTAGGCTTAGTGAACTCAATAGGAGGCATTGTCAAAGGAAATCTATGAGCTAATGCGCATTGGGCAACTTGCAACTTGGCATTTAGATTAGGGATATCATGATCCTTGATAGGGATAGTGGTCTTCTCAATTGTACGTGGAATTTTTGCGGTTGTGCATCCATCACTTGTTTGAGGATGAGGTTCTATTCTTTGTGGACTTTGCATTCTTGGTGAGCCATTGCTAGGTCTCTTGTTGTATATTTCAATATCTCTTAATTACTCTTCTCTAGCTTGGCTAGCTTGTGTGTGTTGCTCTAGGGCTGTAGCTGATGGGCCACAATTGTTCATATCATTACTTTCATTGTGACTTTGAGTTGGTTCTTTTGGCTTTCATGCTCGATGACTTGTGATGTCAATGAGATGTTTTTGATGGATGTAATCCTTAGAAAGTTGAAGTTCTCTTTCTGTCCTTTCCCCTTTATCTTTATTCTTTCGATGACAGCTTATACTCTTCTTGATGCTAAGATAGTGGTGCTAGGATGGAAGACATAGCCTTTAGATTGTTTTCTTGTGAGTACAAACATGGAAAAGTTGTTCTGTAGTTAGGATGGAGCCAAAGCTAGGTAGTGTGGCAAGGAATCTCGTGACTTGCTAGACAATGATCGTTGTATGCTCCAATGTTGATTTGATTTTAGGTAGCAAGATGTGCTCTTGAGGAGACTTGCCTTTATCTGTGCTTTAGCTTGACTCAACATAGATTATTGGTATTGGGGTAGTTCAAGGTACCATGCTAGCCTACACTAATTGGTCTTGTTCAAGCTTTCCTAGCTTCTCTCTCTCTGGGTAGCCATTTTTCTAGACTCCTCTTGGCCCCACTCAAGCTTTTCTTGCTCCATTACATCTAGCTTAGGTTTAGGGGGTCAATTTAATTTTTGTTCTCTATGATGTTACTTGTTCAATAGCCACTCTTGTTTGGTTTCTTCATCACCTTGGCTCTTTTTCTTGATAGTCTTCTTCTTTGGTTTTTCATTTCTGTCTTATTGGGTCTTAGTGTATCACTGACCTTACATCATGCACTAACCTATGCATATGTTGATGATACCTTTGTGCATCTCATGAACTCTCTCAAGCCAAAAGTTATTACGATTTTAATTTTAGAGGGTGTATGTGAGTAGATTTCCTATCAGATGCTTTTGCAACTAGGCCACATGAGTGGTAGGATGTAGAGAAACAAGAGCCATATTAAAGAATTGGCTCCACTTTGAGGGCTTGGTTGCAGATGTCATCAAAGATAATCCTATCCTAGTTTCCCATTAGGAAAGTAGAAATCGTCTTGGGGCTCTTGCAACGTGGTTAGTATGGTTTGAGTCGGGAGTCACAAGATCTCCTCCACCATTGTAAGGTTTAGACATACCTACAATTGTTTGTCACCTTTTGGAGTTTCTATTGTCTTTTTGTTGATGAAGTTGTGAGATTGATAAGATTCAAGAAATTGTTGCACCTTAGATAGTCTATCGAAGTATCGAAGGTATTGATGTAATGAAGGATATTTTGTTTGATAAGTGAGGTCATGATGACATGTGAGTGGCAAAAAACATTAAAATGCTCTCTATTGCTCACAAAGACGGGCTGCAAAGGAATGTTGGTAGGGGACCCTAAACTTAAAGTCTAGTTTCATTTGGCTACGGGAATGCTCTCTTTTGCTCACAGAGACGGATTGCAAAGGAATGTTGGTAGGGGACCCTAAAGATCTCACACTCTCTATATCTTGGTCACATTGTTGGCAAACTCAATCTTGTAGCCTCAAAGGGTGTATCTCTTTTCTATCAAATGGCTTTGGTGATGTGTGAGTCACAACAAACCATTTTCACTTTATCTCAAGCATTACCAAACCACATGAACATACTGTTTCAAAAAACACTCATTGACAAACCTGGCACAAATCTCACTCTCCATTGAAAGGTATCTTTCAACATAACACCGATTATCTCATATAATCTCAAATTGATTTCCACATATTTGAAATAATTTTATTCTAGAAGTACGCCCATGATGAGTGAAATTGCTATTATGAGAAGAAGTACATGTAATGAAGATGTGGTTAATAACACAAAGAAACAAGTAAATATAATGCATGCTTTGTATGAAGGGCATGATGCTAAATGAATTGGGTTTAAGCAGCATATGCTATCCAATAAACAAAGATAGGGGAAATCCCCATGATCATGAGCAAGGAAATTTTTTTCCAATGACAATAAAATGGAGGAAGCATATAATGGTGAGGATTATGTAGATGAGTTTTGTTGAATACGATGGTTACCACAAGTGTTTTCTCTACAACATTGACATCCAATGAACATCCCTCTCCTATACACAACTTATATGCCCCTTCCAAGGCCTTAATGGCTTGCTATCTTAGCCCCTTGTTTCTTCCCAAAAGCACTACAAGAGTTTCAAGCTCAAATCTTCTTTGCTAAAATGTAAGCTTTTCATGTAGAAGTCCGACAAGTTTGCAACCAATTGGATCCCTAGTACCAAACAATTAATTGGAGAAGATGGGCTTGTCATATGGTTGCCCCCTGATGTAAACACTCACCATCACCAATATATTGTAGCTGCCCCCTACAAGATGATCGTGAGGGGCCTACTATGGCAAACCTACTAATGAAGCATAGAACCACCTTGACGTCTTCTCCCTTGAATTTATCTACCTCTTGAAGAATGCACAGTTGCTCTTCTTAGCATAAAGCTTGTGAATTCTTAGTGTCTCTAGCAAAATTGAGATCTTCCCTTCTTCATGTTCTTCTTTTGAGTAGATCTTTGGGATATCTTCTTCCGTGATCAAGGTAGCAAGAGCAAACTTGTTAAGATAAGGCCTAGAGATGTCTTGCACTAGCCTATTGAAAGTAGCATGTGCATTAGTTAATTGAAATGACATTACAATAAATTCATAGTACATGTACCTTGTATTGAAGATAGTCTTTGAGATATCTTTTTCCTTGATTATGATTTGCTAGTACTTCAATCTTAGATTAATTTTAGAGTTACAGATATTTGATCCTTGAAGTCTATCAAGAAGCTCATCAATCTTGAGACTTGGGTATATATTCTTCATTGTCACCTAGTTCAGCCCAATGATAGTCAATGCAGAGATGAAGAGTTCTATCCTTCTTTCTTTAAAATAGGATTGGGGCTCCCCATGTCAAGTTATTTGACCGAATTTATCCTTGATCTAGTAAATGTTTGAGTTGCTCTTTCAACTCAATAGCCTTGGGGATTGATATCCAATAAGTCCTTTTTTCTATTAGGACCTACTCCTAGTACAAGTTTAATCTCATGATCAACTTTTCTCTTGGATAGGAGTTTGATTGGTTAGCTCCTAAAGGGAAGATAGCTACAAACTCCATCCAAGAGGGTTCCTTTTCTAACCCTTTGTCATCTTGACTAGTCTTGTTGAGATTAATCAAATAAACAAGAAATTCTTTCCTTAAGCCTTGTATGAAGTGCAAGCCTTTTACCAATTTCACCCTAATTATTCACATGATTTCCTTTCAAGAATGAGACTTGGCCTTTCTCATAATGGATGTAGGAAACTAGTTGATTTCCAAAAGGCACTCATAGGAACCCAAGTTCATATCATGGAATCTTGTGCTAGTGGGCTCATTACCTAGATCAAACCCACTTTCCTAGTTTTATATGAGGATATAATTTCTTTTGTACTAGCTAGTTTCTCAAAGAGCTTGGATGAAACTGCAAGCTCAAAGCCTAATTTCTTTGCAGACTTTGCAGAAATAAAGAAATGAGTGCTTCCATGATCTTAAAAAATCTTGAAAGGTTTATCTTGATGGCTTGCAAATGTTTGAATCACCAAGAAGTACTGATTTGGTCCTTTCTTATTGAGAGAGAAATGAACCATTCATCTTTATATTTCTACTTCCATTGTTGGCTCTTCCTTTTCTCCTTCTACATTGTAGGTAGCTATGACAACTTTTCCTTTCATTTTTTTGTTGCTTCTCTATTTTTTCCATGAAACTATCCTTGATGGGGAGATTGGTTTAGCTTATGGCTTTGTGAAGTGTCTTGGTTCATTGCAATGGTAATATCTTTGGGTATCATTGCTTTGATCGATTGAGCTAAAGTTTGCATTAACATTAGCCTTCTTTCCTACACTAGCTTGCTATTGGAATTGGGACCTTTTGATGAAAGCAGACGGTCCTTTTTTCAGAGAACCTTTTCCCTAGCATCTTTTGGTTCTATATTTGGATTGGATGCCTTGTTAAAGGGATCTTACTCACAATAAGGCATTCTAAAGTTTCGAGGGTCATGCAGCCTCCAATTGGATGTCCAATGGAGGGTTCAGCTCTTTGATCAATTGCTTTATATCATGATAAACATCCTTTTAAAAAATCTTATCCATGAAAATTGGGTACATCAATAGCTTTGAAGGCTAGAGGCTTAATATAGATATCTAGGTTTTTGTATTGAGAATAAAGGTATGTGTAATATTCTTAATAGTATTTGTGGCAACAAGAGTGGTGTCAAATAGAAATATGCTTAACCAAGATACATTGAATTATGTGTTGATAAATGTAGGCTATAGCAGTTCTGTTAAATCTACTATCCACTTATGTGCAAGGTATTGTATAATCTAGATTCTTCAAAACTAAAGAACTTAATAACTTTGGGAATTTCTATACACTCAATTCACTTCATATTCATCTAGATATAAACAAGGTGACTATCAAGGCTGATGAAGCAATACATATTTTCATGTATCCAACACCTCTTATGATATAGTGGAGATGGGTCATAGATCTGATCTAAGTAAACATGAATCGAGCCCTCCAACTAAAATCCCAAGAGTGTATGGTTAAAGTGAAGATATCCTAGTAAAATACTAGGAATCATTGCCAAGCTTTATCACTCTAGAGAATTCCATCATTCATTAGTGTGGCAAAAACACTTGACAAGAAAGTTGACAACTTAATCATAATCTTTTACAAAATTCATAAACAATCCTCCTAGGTTTATAAGTATATTTCATTTTGCTTTGATATCAAACGTTATGTACTTATCTAATGATCTTTGATAGTATCTAAGTGAATTTGTCCAAAACTCCCAAGGAATGTCCAAATTTTGTGGCCTAGGATCTCTTGAGTCTACAATCATAGGGAAAGATCCACCTTATCTCCATAAGGATTGACCTAAAAAGGGGTCCTAAAAGACTTGTAAGGTCTCCTATCAAAGGTTTTAGCATTAGTTTTGGCAATTTCTTATGCAAGAAAACCCAAATCAAAGTGGACTAGCATCACACTTGGTTCAAGGAGAGGAAAAAATAAGGGGGAACAAGACACATCAACCCCTTTTCCCATAAGATAAAGTGTCACTTTAGTCCCCTAAAATGATAGTAAGACACAGGCTCTAGGACAATGCTCTAGGATGATAACAAATTTAGTTCTTGTTAGATCTTCCTAATTTAACATTTATAATTGGAAAACCTCTTGAATAATTGAGACCCTCCTATCATAGGATAAATTTGTTGGGGATTCACCCACTCTCTTCCCTTGAAGGAGTAGTTTTGGTTTTTAAATCAATCCTAGCACAACTGTATTTGACATTTACAAATACTTTCATTATTAATCCATTAGGATGCATTTCTTCACATAATATTAGCATAGGTACAAACATAAGCAAAAAAACATATTTGAGATAGCATGAATCTTTATTCCACTAGAAAATGCACATAATCTTTATTTTATTCTATCAATCCTTAGTCCATAAAGCAAACTCTACCCGAAGGTAAACCAATAATCCACCCTCAACTCTAGCATCAAGGCCTCTGGAGAGATCTATTGCAAGATTTTCTAGGATTAAACTAGCACCCAAAGAATTATGGCCAAAGCCATGTTGGCTCTTTGATACGTCCTAGCCAACTACAATTCGCTATGGAGAGACCTCTCACCTCTAGTGCCCAGTCCTAGCACATCTTGAGTAGAAAATTAGCTCCTTGATGAAGAGATCAATATATGTCCTTGGGGGAGACCAATAATGCTCCTCAAAATCAGCTTGTGTTGGCATAATCTTGCTTTTAAAGAATACATAAACACCCAATCAATCCTTTGTAATGTATCAAATAGCTTCTTGCAATACAATCCATGTATAGGATCTTATCTAAGTATCTTACCCTCTAGCATGGGGTTCCATTCAACTAATCAAGTTTCTATGAGCTTGAGTTTAGGCATTAATCCATCTCATTGGAAGGATATCAATCTTGGGGTTGTTATGGAATCTTTAGTTTATCCTAGCCCCTTCCTTGAAACTCTATTCATTTCTAAGTTCATGTTTGTATCTCATCAAGGTTCTAGGCCTTCAAACCTTAGTGTCTACTTTAGATTACAATGTTATATCACAATAGTTTGTTCTAAGGTAATGAGAAACCTTTCCTTATAAGGGATATTGGATTAACGTCCTCTAAGTGTATAGATTGTGAGGTCTTCATTACCATTCTTTCTTAGATTCTATAGCAAAGATAATATCTTACTAATCAAAGAGATGAAATTTTCTATTCAAGAGACCAATACTCTACTATCTAATCCTTTTAAGAACATATTCTCTTCAAGTATGACTTATAAAAAATAGCATCAAGGTTATTTCAAACTTCTTAAGATTAGGTTTCCTTTTAGACATGAAGTGATCACATGTAATGTACTATCCATTCTACTAACTTTACTTTAAGGAAAATACAATGTATTGATTTTGAATGTTATTTTGACTAAAGCCTTAAGCATTCAATTTCTTATAACTACTAAACAATTGTTTTATCATTGCAAAAGAAGACAATCTAACAAACTGATAGCATTCTACATGTAGACTTGGTTCCATTACGGGAGGGGAAGGCTCCTCATGGAAACTCACACCTAGGTAGCAGTTCTATCATTTTCCCAAATCAAAGGCATCCACAAGGACTCTCACCTCATGTCATGGGAGGGGATTGTCCTCTTGGAAATTCCCACCTAGGTAACCACTTTATCATTTACTCCCACTCAGAGGTATCCACAAGGCCTCCCAAGCTCCACACACCGCACCCTCCATCCACACCAGCTGGGTCCTCAAGTGTGGGACACCACCAAGGGCTTGCCCAAGGTAGACCCACCTCCCAGTTCCACAAGCATTAGCACCATTCACTCCATAGTCAGGCAGACATACCCCAGGTAGTGCACCTTTTCTTTCTAGGTACATGTGAAGGCCCTACCACCAGCTTTGGGAACCCCATCATCCATGCAATGACCTTCCAAGCAAAGCACAACCAAGCAAGGGGTGGATGCAACAACCACAATCAGAAAGTGAATGAAGAATCTCCTTTGGAAGAATGTAGAAGAACTTAGCCACAGGGGGTCACATGACGGATCCGATTAACACAATCTTAAATTTCAAAGAAGGAACTGTCCACTCACCATCCTCCAAACTAGATCCATCTAACACTAGTTTGAATTTCAACGATGAACCCGCACCTCACCATCCCTCCAATACCAGGGCTCATTCCACCCTCAAGAGCTATGACCACAACCTCAAGAAGCCCCTAGCCACCCAGCACCACCGTCCTTCTCACCATTAGCAAGTGCTATGGGACTAGCACTCATCTAGGAGGGGGTAATGTTAACCCTCAAACAAACAAGGTGGAAAATCCAAAAAATCTAAAGCAGAAGACAAGGCCAAGGAAAAAGTGAAACGGAAGATGAAGGCGCGCCAAGAAGAATCTGGAAGTACAAGAAGTGCAAAAAAGTCCTAAATCAAGGAGAAAGGTGCACAAGAAAAAGCGCAAGTCAATACTTCTGTAAAAGAGCGCAAGGCGCACCATGATTTATTTTAAGAGCACCAGGTTCTCACCTAGGCTTACACTCGTGCAAATTTTAAAGGTAAATAGGCAGTAGGAAGGAAGCTAGGAAGATAGGAGAATAATGGAAAAAAGAGCCGGCTATGTAAAAAAAGGGGATAAGGGGATGACCACCCAAAAGGGATTTAGGGTTTTGTATATAAAGCTGAAAAGTGAATGAGAATCTCATTCTTGTGTGTGGCCAAAAGTAGCTCTCCTCCTCTTCTTCTTCTTCTTCTTCTTCTTCTTCTTCTTCTTCTTCTTCTTCTTCTTCTTCTTGCTTGCTTGCTTGAGCTTGTGCTTGAGAAAGGGAGCGTGAGAGTGTGAGGGAGTGAGTGTGCGAGGGTGAGGGACTGTGGTGGAAGAAGCTCTCCATCTTCTCCTCTCTTCTTCTCTTCTCTTCTCTTGCTCGTGGTAATGGAGCTTGGAGCGTGAAGTTTGAGGATGGAGCTTGCTTGAAGCTTGCACTTAGATCGTGGAGCTACCGAAGCGCTTGGGAGAGGATGTAACTTGATCGGGCATAGAGGTAAGCTCACTACACTCATAGAGATGGATAGCATATTGGCTATGTGAGAGGTAGCCATTATGCTCAGCTTGGAATGCTTGAAACAATAAGTGGTCCATGGGTCTCGATGGTTGATCACCTCTACAGACTACAACATCCTGCTAGGCCGACCTTGGATGCACAACGCGAGGGTCGTAGAAGATTGGGGCAATGGTCTCATCTTCTTAGGCAATCGAAAATAGGCTGTGAGAATAGAGATGGACACCTGGAAAACTATGTCGCTTGATATAGATGACATCTTTGCCATGCTAAAGGGCAATGGACAGACTAGGGGATCCTATGGAGCTCTTATCAAGTATATCATATACCTTGAGGATGAACGAGACTGGATGCACATTCTTGCTACCATCAACCTACAATTCTTAGATGCTGAGGAGTACGAACAAGCCCTCAAGGAAACTGATAAGTTCAAGGACACACCTTCAGTGAGACAGTCTACATGATGGTCGGGAGTCTATGTGAAAGACCCAATCATGTTACATTGTGAGTCCCAAACAATAGACATGAGCTCCAAGAGATCCGAGGAGACTTAACCAACAAGTTGGCTGGCAATCCAATGACGAACCTTAAGCTACTCCAAGATCTCTTGGATGAGCCTGAATGGCGATGGCCCAAGGTGCACGATTTGAACTTGAAATACAGTTGGGCCTTAATTCTCGACCAACAAGAAGGGAATAGTTAGAACCAAGAGAATTAAAGCAACCGGAAAAAGATAGCTTTGATGATGAATATGAGGATTGTTGTTCCTTCATCAATGATGAGAGGGAAAATAAATTCGATATCCTAGAGTGCGACACTGGGGGGCGTATGATCAAAAAAATACAAGTAGACCCCAAACCATGTAAGCAGAGTGCACTTAGAGTAGGGAAATGAGTCAAACACAAGGATTGTGATCAAATTTGGTTGAGCACACAGGCACAATTGCGACTACAAGCAAGCAGGCCTAGCCTAACCAAGTGACGCACCACTGCTACAATTTGACTCACCTTCTGAGCTACAACCACCAGGAGAGAGCCCCTCTTCTAGCAAAGAGAGAGAGATCAATTTCGAGTCGAAAGTCAGCTGAGATAGTGACTTGAAAATACCTCATCATCCCAAGACTCGATGCACTAAGGGGGACCTACCTGTCCACCTATGACACGGATGGTTAAAGGAGAAACGACATGCACTAGGCAAAGAAATATGGACAGCCAATCAAGAAAAACCACAAGACCTACCAAAACAATTCACGAAGTTAAAAAAGGGAGATTGGGTGGTGATCTTGGTAGGAGCCAAACGATAGGGGCAAGCAAGTGAACCAATCGAGGGACCTACCAAGGTTAAGGAGGTTGATTTGGCCAAGGAAGGAGAGAACCCACGACCTTCTTTATAGCTGATAACTTGGCTGAGCAAGATGAGGCAAGTCTCATCAATCTCTTACGAGAGTATGTAGACGTCTTTGCTTGGTCCCTCTAGAAGAGCTCAAGGGGGTAGACCTAAGTGCGGTGACTCACAACATACCCATGACACCTGATGCAACACCAGCCAAGTACCAACCATATCCCATGAATCCAAAGCACACTCATGCTATTAAGGAAGAAATTGAAAAATTAATGAGAGTGGGATTCATCTACGAAATTGAACACATGGATTGGATCTCGCCCATAGTCATCGTCCTAAAGAAAAATGGAAAGATTCAAGTGTGTGTCAATTACAATAAGGTAAATGTAGCTACAAAAAGAGATAATTACCCACTATCGTACATCGAGCACATGTTAGAGAGAGTGGTTGGCAAAGAAGTCTACAATTTTCTGGATGGATTCTCAAAATACAATTAGGTGCAAGTGGATCCTGACGATATGCATAAGATGGCATTTGCCATTGAATGGAGAGTCTTTGCCTACATAGTCATGCCTTTTGGATTGACTAACGCACCAACCACTTTCCAACGACTGATGTGTACAATATTGAAAGACATGCTAAGGAAGGAGTTAGAAGTCTTCATGGATGACTTGTGCGTTCACTCTGCTTGGTGAGAGCACTTAGGCAGGCTCCGAGTAGTCTTTGAATAATGCCAACTATACTGCCTCTCAGTGAACCCCTTGAAATGCTAGTTATGGGCGAAGCATGGATGTATCCTAGGACACGTGGTGTCAAGGAATGGCATTGCCATGGATTTCTCAAAGATCAAGGCCATTGTTGATCTTCTACCCCTAGCTGATTACAAGGGTGTTCAATGCTTCTTAGGACATACCAGGTATTATCGACGGTTTGTGTTAAACTACACATTGATTGCTAGACCTCTATATAAGTTGTTGATTGTATTCGAATGGACCGTGGAGTACCAACATGCATATGAGGAACTAAAAAAGGCACTAACCACCGCTTCGATACTACAAGCTCTAGGTTGGACACTCACGTTCCATGTGCACATCGATGCTTTGAAATTCACCGTAGGAGCTATGTTGTGCCAACCTGGTGAACACAACTTGGATTATCTAGTGAGCTTTGCTAGCAGACAACTCACTGAGAGACTAAAATGAATTACTTGACAACTGAGAGAAAGGGCTTATTCATGGTATTTTCCATGAAGAAATTCCAACGTTATCTTTTGGCTACGCCTTTTATTTTCTTTGTTGACCATCAAGCCTTGCTGTATTTGGTTAATAAACCATGTGCTACATGACACATTACTAGATGGCTGCTTCTGCTTTTGGAGTTTGACTTCTCTGTGATGGTGTGTAAAGGGAAGCATCATTACATGGCTGACCATTTGTCTCGTATCCCCACGGGAGAAGTGGCTAGAAAAGGCGTTGAGGATGAATTGCCGAATACACACCTATTTCGCTTATCTAGCGAAAAAGATTTGTTTAAAGATGACCTGATTCCGTATTGGGCAGATGACGTAGTTCCAGTGCTTCAACATGGACTATTAGAATGACCGATAGAGAAGGCCTGCCTTAGGCGGCTTATCCTGAAAATCCAACTCTATCAGTTGATAGCTGGCCAACTTTACAGGCTAGGGAAAGACAGGTTGCTACGTAGATGCATGTGTGAGCATGAGATACATGACGTACTGACAGAGGCACACAGTGGAATTTCAAGAGAAGATTTCAGTAGAGATGCGACAGCCTGCAAGGTGCTATAGTCCCAGCTGTGGCGGCCTATCCTCTTTCGATATGCGACGTGATTCATGAAGCATTGTGATGAGTGCCAACAAACTAAAGTCCCTATCTGTAAAGATTGCATGGAGCTAACCCCAATTATTGCACGACAACCCTTCGAGAAATGGAGGATTGACTTCATCGGACCCATTAGTTCTGCAACACAATATTCACAAGCTAAATACATCATCGTGGCCACCAACTATCTAACCAAATGGGCAGAAGCACAAGCTACGAGAAAGAATGATGCTAGGACCACCGCTAAGTTCCTATGGGAGCAAGTGATATCACGATTCGGCTACCCCATCGAACTAGTCAGTGACTAGGGCACGCACTTCATCAACGAAGTAATAGCTCACCTCTTGTCCTCCTTCCTAATCATCCATAAAAAATCCTCACCCTATTACCCACATGCAAACGATCAAGTTGAATCAACAAATAAAATCCTAGTAAATGTCTTGACCAAGGTTGTCTCTACTTCACGCAGTGATTGGGATAAAAAATTGATAGCGGCCTTGTGGACCTATCACATGGCCTACAAGACTATGGTAGAACAGACCCCCTTTAGATTGACATATAGTACAAAGGAAATCCTTCCCTTGGAATTCTTCGTACCAAGCCTCAAGATCGCCTTTTATGAAAGATGGGATGGGAAGGGGTCATGGACGGAACACTTGATTGAACTCAAGCGCTTA
Organism: Lygodium microphyllum; assembly: GCF_053477565.2. Classification (NCBI taxonomy): domain Eukaryota; kingdom Viridiplantae; phylum Streptophyta; class Polypodiopsida; order Schizaeales; family Lygodiaceae; genus Lygodium; species Lygodium microphyllum. Next base: position 25,513,217 of record NC_141152.1, on the reverse strand, counting down.
ACAGAAACTTGACTTCTAGCCACCCATGCGCTCATATGCAAGAAGGCAAGATGCAAAAGCTAGTTTGACAAGCATGTCAAGCAGTGCAGCTTCAAACACAGTGACTTAGTACTACTGTAGAGGTCAAGGGACATAAGCAAAAGCTGAAGTTTCAAGGGCTAGGACCTTTTAAGGTTCGAACCATCAGCTGAACTAGCAACATTGAACTAGAAACCCTAGAGGGTGAGGGCATAAGCTTCTTTAATGGAAGTCGCATAAAGAAGTATTTCCCTCCCACGCACCCATTGCTTGAGCCCCCAATGCTAGCACCCCCTATCCATGTATGAGTAGCCACTATCACTGAGGTGGACGGTGAGGATGAGGAAGCAGTACCACCACCTTACCTACGCATGACGGTCATTGCTAACCACACATGCACCATCAACACATTGATCGATGGGGGAGTTGATTTTAATATCTTGACTCATGACCATTGGACCCAAATTGGAAAACTGTAGTTGCAACCCACTTTTGCTAATCTCACCCCTTATGGAGGCCAACGCTATGCACTTTTGGGAAAGTGCAAGGTTGGAGTTTCTATCGAGTCTAAAAGTATGCCAATAATCTTCAATGTGTTACCCAATACTAAGAATGCAGGCATGGAATCGCTGTCAACAATTAGCTACTAACCTCTCTAGCGATGTCAAACCTCAACCACCTCTACCGGGGGATCAAACCCTCTTATGAGCAACGCTCAATTCTAACCTTGGTCATGGATTTAGCTAAAAATGCGGGGAATGACTTGGTTACTTGTCTCCGATGCTTGGACACTACTTTCATGACATTGGCTAAAAGCTACAATCGACTAGATATCGGACTCTTGGAAGAACTTATAGCGATGGAAGTGTGAACACTCCCTTGGTCTTTGGAGAAATCGGAATTCGTATTCGTTAAAGATTTTGAAGCAGTTCTGGAGTTAATTGCAACCAAGGTATCCAAGGAACAAGCAACCAAACAATGTCTCATCACATCATATAGTAAGACCACGATCATGGCCATAACCCAGGAAATTGAGAAGTTGCAACAGCTTGCTGATAACAATTTCCCCTTCTTGCAGAAATGGTATGCTGTACGATTGCAATGGGAGCTAGAGGGATGCCAAATAATGACCAATGTTGAACAGCAACGTACAATCCAAGCATCTAAATATGACTGAAAGTATGTTGCTCCAACTTCATATAGGGTGTTGACTACTCTTCATAATCAACCCATGGAAGACCGCATTAAAGAACACTCTTATCTAGATTGCATCCTCACCAAGGAGGAGTTACACGTTGCTAGCAGAGTGGCCTCTTGTGACTTCTTACTTGATGTCCTCACTTACATTACACATGTGGGCATCTGCTCTTCTGATATGGACAGCTATGCTCGGTTAGAATATAATCCGAGTTTCTATGCCTGGCTCATGCGAAAGTAAAACACTAAGATTGTGTGCTAAGGGCCCTTCAACCTCTAATCATTTCATCCTAGGAAGGATTCTTTTCATTGCGAAGGGGGAAGGGGTAAGGTGAATCAAACCAAACACAAAGAAAATAGTAAAGGAAAAGCACGCATTGCAAGGGTAAAATGCAACAACTTGTGATTAAGGAAAAGGTCGATAAAAGTTAAAATCAATAGACTACTAGGAGGAAAAGTATACTTCTACACGCAAGCAACAAGCATGTAGTTGTTTCCTGTTGCTTATTCTAAAAAACCACTAATGGTGAATATGGCTTCATGATAGGCACCCATCATGGCAGGCCAAGAAAAGGTGAGCAAATTGCCATTTTCAAGGGAAGAACAAGGAAAATATGGACTTTCGGTGGTAACGCAAGCCTTCAACCAGTTCAAATTCCAGCATATCTTCAACCTCGATGACGTGGCCATTGAAGAATAAGCGGTAAGGCACATCATCGAGCAATGCAATCTACAGAAATACATGGAAGCAGTGAGCTAGGAAGTGGACTACTTCCACTGTGTAGAGTTCCTAAGAACTTTCCACAGAATCTGCAGCACCATAACTATACATGAGGGGGAGGAAACTCGCCAAGTGCTGACCGAATTGACCCCGGAGCTAGTGGAAAAGGCATTGGGCCTAGTAAACAAGGTAGAAAGGAAGCCAAAAAGAGACGTAAATGCCTTACTAGGAATGGACACGGTAAAAGTCCACACCAAAGACGGCATCAGCTTGGCGGGTATTCCTGATCCCAAAATCCAACTCCAAGCCAAGATGGTTCATGCACTATTTTCTAGCCAAAGATACAACTCCATGATGAGCCGCATCAACGTCCCCCTGCTAGAGAGCATCGCAGCAAGGTCAATGGATGAGGTCAACCTCAACGGGTTCATGAGAAAGACCATTGAGACCTCAGCAAAGGCCTTGGAAAAGAGAGGGCAGCCTACTAGAGACCACCAATGCTAAAAGAAAAACTTTGTTCTCAAAGGTTGCAACCATCAGATTTGGTGGAGTCCTCATCGGAATCATCAGGGAAGCTTTGGGGTAGGAGCAAGAAGAAGGAGGAGAAGGGGTGGATGAAACACCAACCATGTCGCCACCCCGCTAGGAATGGGAGGCATAGTCTAGCAAAAGGATGCTAAGTGAGGGAGAAGATGGCAAGGAACAAGAAGAACAAACTAGCTAGGGAGAGGCTAGGAAGACAAAGAAGAAAATTGCACAAGAATAGTAGGAAGAGGAGAGGAGGAAACAAGAAAATGCGAACTTGCAAAGGGCCCGCAGGGAGTCCAAAAAGGCTGAGGAGGAGAGAAAGAAAAAGAAAGAAGAGGAGGAGGAGCTGAGAAAAAAAGAGGAGGAAGACATGGCCCTCGCCACGCACAGGTCCATTGAGCAATAGTCCATGTACGATGAGACAGAACCCGCAAGCCCCATCAAAAACGAAGAGCCAAGCTTAAGTGCCTATGTGCTTGAGTTCTTGCCACCTGTAGTGCACGAGGGCAAGGGAAAGGCTCCAATCACCCCCATCCCTACCCTCCTGACGCCCGCTACCACCACCACCATCTCCACTCCCAGTTCTATGACCCAGTTGGATGCCACCAACCTAATGGCTTTGGTCCAGTACTTTTATAAATAAGGAAATAGACCAAGGAGCAAGAGAAGGAACCCCCCTGGTAGGGACCAAAAGACTTCAGTCCAGTACTTTGTAAATAAGGAAATGTACCAAGGAGCAAGAGAAGGAACCCCCCTGGTAGGGACCAAAAGACCAACTGTGGTAGACGTCGAGTCAAGGAGAGACCCTAAGAAGCAAAAGGTGGTAGGCTCTACAACCTTCATCCCCACAATAGAGAGGTTGCCCGAAGAATACGATAAGTATGTCATGGAGCTCCTCTCTCAACTAGAAAGAGCCAAAGAGGAGAAGAGAACTACAGTAGTAGAGCTGGAAGCAGAAAAGGAGGCCATGGCCGTGTTCCAGTTAGAGAGAACATGCCAAATGGCCATGGCCCAAAGGGAAGTAAATGAGTCAAAAGAGCAGCTACAAGCTAAGGAGGAGGCAGAAGATGAATGGTAGGTGCATTTGAACAAAGAAACCAAGGCCACACAACACCTATAGTAGCACAATGAAGAGATTGTGGCCCTCTACAAAGATCTACAAGCTCAAATGGAGAAAATTACTAAAGCCACGGAAGAGCTGGAGGATCTGAGGGAGGAAAAAGCTCGCAGGTATTAAAGCGAGGTGGAGAGACTAACCCAAGAGGCTACCTTGGCACAGGAAGAGCAGCAAAAGCTAAGGGCATTAATGGAAGATCAAGAACGAAGGCTAACAGTACTAGCCTAGAGGTAGGGGGAAAGCCTCAAAGACATGAACAAGTGGTGGAAGACTGGGCCACTCAAAATGAAAAAAGGGTCAAAGCCTTGGCACGTTGCCTCGCTCAAGCCGAAAAAGAAAAGATACTCACAGAAAGCAGAGCGGAGGCCGCCCAAGTGAGCTTCCACACCCAACAATGTGCGTTCCTAGAAACCTTATTGGACATCACCCAGGCAGAGGAGGGAGAGTCCATGGAAGTGATGAAAAAGAAACTAGGAATGGCTCGTAAGGCACTGAAGGTCGAACTCTAGATACTGCCAAAACCTAGTGGAGTTATCCCAAGCCTGGATGAACAATGCCATTATCTCCTATTGGCAGGCCTAACCTCACAGGAAGTGGACACACTCGGGTTCCTTGAAGAGGAATAGGAAGAGCCAAGTCTGCAAGGGGAGGTGGATGTGAACTTTGAAATGGAACCACATGTAGACAAGCTTGTCCCACCACCTCCTTCTCGAGGCCTGAGGAGCAGCAACAGGCAGACACCTCCGTAGAAAGAAAGGCGGCACTAAGAGAAAGAAGGAAGCAAATGGTGAAGGAGACAAGGAGAAAATGGAATGTTAGGGGAGTGAGGGCACCCCAGGTACCTATCCCACCATGTGTGGACGACACCCCAACAAGCTTCCATGCCAACCTCATAATCTAGGAAAGGCAAGAAATGAGCAGGAGCCCCTTCGACCTCAACTTCCAATTCCCCACCACCTTGTGTAGAGTGTTACCTATTAAGGTGGTGGAGGAGGTGATTAACATCAGGAGCAGGCTTGGACAAAGATGGCTAGAGGAGAGAGAGCAGAACCCCACCTTATGGGCCACAAAAGATGCCAATTTTTTGCAAAATAAAGTCTTTGAAATACCATGGTTTGTGTCCAGCTACGAATGCCAACCTACATGGAGAAGAAGGGTCTATAACACAAACATGGACACTTGGATGGCCTTTTTCAACACTCAACCCTTCGAGCGGAACAACCCAACCTTTATGCCCTACCCTCGAAGGGTGGGAATGGATTTTGAATCCAGTGTCCACCACGGTCGTTAGGACTTCCCTACAATTTGTAATCCTCATTGTACTACATATGAAGATGCCCTCCTCTTTACATCAGAAAACTTGTATAATACTCTAATCCATTTCTCTAACCAATTCTCTTTGTGCCCGAACCCTACCTTTATTACCACTTGTAATTACCTTAGATTTCTTAGGATACTCCTTAGGCAAGACCCCACCCCGCAAGAGCGCAGCCTCCCAGTGCTCCATTTTTATCCTAATGCTATAGATAGTTGTGCAATGGCTCGACTAATGATGCGAGCCACTCTATTGCCTTAATTTTTCTTAGCTCTACTAGAGGACATGAATGATAGCCACTTCACTTGCTAAAATCATCCATTCCTCTCTACCACTATCCTTCAAGTCCGCATAAACCTCAAGGGGTATCTCCAAATCCGCCAATTCCTTAGTAAATCTATTAAGCCCCCTTCTCCACCTCACTTCGTTGACAAAGAAAAACCTTCTATCACAATTAGGTAACTTTATTATTATTATTATTATATTTTTTAAAAAATGAGAAAGGTATCACATGTCGCCACCACAACTTGCACATCCACCACAGCCCACTGCACCTAGGGGTCCTCAAGTTAGGCATGTCCGGTGGCCCCAGTCGGCCGGATCCGTTCCTAACCCCCTAGTCGCATTTTGATTCCACATTTCTCGCTTAGGGCACATCAAGGGTAGGACACACCCAGGGAGGTAACACTCACCTGTGGTTAGACCTATCATCCTAAGCTCCCATCCCACTAGCACATGCACAATGCACCACATGACAATGGCACACACCCACACGTAATGCACCTTTCTTTTCTTTCCAGGTACAATCGAAGGCCCCACCACTAGCTTCAACGACCCCATCATCCACGCAATGTGCTCCACATCTTATGAAATATCCTACCATGCAGACCCAACAAACCAAGGGGGCAGACGCAACAACCCCAATCGAAAAGCGAATGAAGAAGATCATTTCAAACAATGCATAAGAAGGTCACCGCAGAGGGCCAGGCAACGGATCCATCCAACAAAATATTCAATTTCAACGCCAGATCTCCCACCCAGCCTCTCTCCATGACCAAGGCTCAGTTCAAACTCAAGGACATTTTAGGTTCATAAATCCCTCCAAGACAAGGGATCATCTCCAATGCAAGGGCCTTATAGTTCCATAAATCTCTCAAACACACCTTCCAACATGACTCATACACAAACTCAAAAAGCTACTTGGCTACTCTAGCAATAGGAGTCCAACTCATCCCCCAACAAGTGTCATGGGAGTGGCACTCAACTAGGAGGGGGGTAATGTTAACCCTCAAGCAACCAAGGTGGAAAATCCAGAAAATCTAAAGTAAAAGACAAAGCCAAGGCAAAATAAGAATGGATAATGAAGGCATGGCAATAAAAATCAGAAAACACATGAAGTGTGAAAAAGTCTTAAATCAAGGAGAGGCACTCAAGAAAAAGCACAATTCAATACTTTTGTAAAAGAGCGTAAGGTGCACTATGATTTATTTTAAAGAGGGCCGATAAATATAGATGGGTGGTAGGAAGGAAGCTAGGAAGATAGAATAACAAAGGAAAAAAGGGCCTAGCCGGCCACGTAAAAAGTGGATGACCGTCCAAATGGGATTTAGGGCTTTGTATATAAAGATCAAAAGATGAATGAGAGCTCATTCTTTGGTGTTGGCAAAGTGGACTCTTCTTCTTCTCTCCTTCTATTCTCTTGCTTGCTTGTGAGTGCTTGAGGGAGGGAGTGAGCTTGTGAGAGTGAGGGATCTTGGAGGTGAAGCTCTACACCATCCCCTCTCTTCTTCTTCTCTTCTATTCTCTTCTCTTGTCCTGCGAGTGGCTATGGAGGATGGAGCATGGAGGAAGAGACTTGAGGATGCTTGAGCTTGCATCACAAATTGTTGTCGCAGCACGTAAGGTTGAAAGTCACCACAAGGGTTTGGCAAGAGAAAAATGTATAAGGGTTCAAGAGCTTAGACTCCGGAGATGGTAGAGATAAGAGAAGGGTTGAAGGTTTCAAGCCAAGTTCTTGAAGATAAGAGACAGCAGGGTGAAGGTAGATTTAGGGAGAGGAGTAGATGGAAGAGAAGGGATTCGAAGAAATTGAAGATGTAGAAGAATACTCAAAAAAAGAATTAGAAAATGTAGAAGAATAATAACAGAGATGAATCCTATCAGTTTCTTTTAGCATTATGAGAAGATATAACTCTAATAGAAAAAAAATGTGTATAAAATAATGCATTTCTCTATGCTGCTCAGATCGCCAATCTGATGCTTCCATTGACTCCGAAAGGGGAGTAAAATACCAACACACCTGGCCAGAATTCTACCAGATCACTCCTTCATCTCCCCCTTCGGAGTGTTGTTCACTGCCTGAAAACAGCGATCATGCATCACTTGATTTTGTCAATCTCTCTTTTTACATAAAATCCTCTCAAATTGACTGAAAGCTACATGCTTTCTTTTACATGTCATCCTAATCTAGAAGCTGTCTATAGTTTTATGGATTTTTACAAGAGATAATATCTAGAATATAAAAAATTGCCTAAAAACTTGTCCAAGAAAATCTAATATTTTGAACCATGGATACTAACACTAATGCCTAAAGTGGTATTGGCTCTCTCAATCTAAAAGGAAGACACACTCTAGATTTTTTTATATGGTGTGCTCTTAGCGGCATGACATCCACCCCCTCCTAATCTGCAAATCCTCTAGCATGTGCCAAATTCTTACAGATTTGCAAAGTCAGAAGAAGTATCGTCTGCCATGTCAATGTCTTCATCTTCTGCCTCTTCTTCTTCCTCTATGTCTTCATGCTCTTGAATTATATTCAAGTCTTCTAACTCATATGTTGAACTTTCTCTTTGTTTGAAGAGATTGATTATTTTTTCAGCTATGGGTATCTTTATGTTGGTCCCATCCAATTCAACCAATGAATATGTGGCATTGTCATAAATGACCTTTACCACATACGCGCCAAACTAACACTTTACCATCTTCCTAGAACCACTATATTGATTGTCTAGGTTGCTATCATAGACAAGCACCTAGTCATTTTCTTGAATTGCTCTTGGCCGAAGTCGATGTCGCTCATCAAATCTTCTTTTGTTCTTTAGTCTTGATGTCTTTAGCTTCTCAATAGTTGCTTGAACATCTTTAGGCCTTCTTTCTAGCTGCTATATGCACAAAGTCAGTAACTCTTCTCTACTGAACTTCCTCCCAAGGTAGAAGACTCCATGTGAGAATAGATTCTTCAATTGGCATAATTGGTTGTTGTCCATGCATAAGTTCAAATGGCATATAGCCAATCACTGAACTGTGAGCAGTCCGGTCAGCCCATAATGCGAAAGGTAGCATTTTAGGCCATTCTTTGATCTTTTCTCTATAAGACTTTGCTAGAGCTTTGAGAATAGGTTGATAACCTCTCTCACTCTTTTCATTGCCTTCAGGATTGTAGGTTGATGTCAAAGCCAACTTGATACCTAATTGAGCAAAGAAGTTGCGTGCCTCATCAACATCCAATTCTCCTCTATCTGGAGTTACTTTACCCACACAACCATATCTACAAAACACATCTTCAAGCAAAAAATGACAAATAGCTTGAGTGTTCTTGGTTGTTAAGGCTTTGCCTTCAACTTGATTGATTAGATCATCTCTTGCAAGCACTAAATATCGCATATTCCATATTCCTGTAGGCATGGTTACAAGATCAATAATCCATCTATAATGTATAGACAAGGGATAACTTGGTTGTAACCCATCTCGATGCTTGACCATAGAATACATCTGACACACATAACAGGTTTCAACAAAATGTGTTATGTCCCGATACATGTTTTGCCACACCAATATTTTTCTTTAACTTTACCAAAGGTTCCCCATATGCCTCTATGGCCAACCCACAGGCTTTCATGAAATTCCTTCATTACCTGTTGTTGCAATATTTTGTTACCTAAAACTCGGACATGTGCTCATTTCTTCTTTAAGAAAAAAGCCATAAGCTTTCCTCTTGATATGCCTGAACTCCTCATCAATCCAAGTCTCCTTCTTCTTCATTGTACTCAAATATTGGTTGATCTTCAACCAATCTTCTTCATAATCTTCTTCAACGAAATGAACTAGAACTTGAGCAATGCAATGAGCATGTTGGCTTCTAGTTTACCACCCTGTTGTTTTCAGCTTTGGACCAGTATATGCAATAACTGAAAAGGTATTTTCAGTAGCCATGGAATGAAATTCAGCAAGTATAGATTCTTCAGCTTCATCTTTTTCCATTAGCTCTTCTTCATTGTCATATCTTGCACGTGATAGCATGTCAGCAACTAGATTTTCATTTCTTGCAATATGCTTTAATTCGGGGTTGAGAGATTTAATATATGCAATCCATCTTAGCATAGCAATGTCGAGTGTAGAGCAATTGGCAATCATGCCCAATAGTGGAAGACAATTAGTTTCTACCACTATGGAAGCACCTATAAAGTATTCACGATCACAGTTTAATGCTGTTACAACTCCCCACAATTCCCTTTTTACTTGTGCATACCTTCTTTGACGTTCATTGAGAACTTTTTCTCCAAAACAAATTGCATACCTATTACCTTCAAGATCCTCTTAGCCAATAGCCTCTCCTATCCCAATGGAACTTATATCCATAGTAAGGATGATGGGTTGACCATTTGAATAATAAGCCCTTTTGAGAGTGGGGGCTGAAATTAACAGCTTCTTTAATTTACGCTGTCAAAGAGTTTACTGTTCATAATATAAATCATGGGATTCTTATGAACACAGAAGAGCTTCACTGGAAGATATATGAGGAATTTGCATACAAAATTCAGACATTGTTATCCAATAACCAACTTAGTTACACAAGTTCTTTTGTATTTAGCATATAATTTTCAGTTATACCATATATATTTATGAAAAATAAGTCTATGGGAACCTACAACTTGGTCAATTGGAAGTAATTGACAGTCTACAAGATAAATCACATTGATTCAGGTGCAAAAATATGGTCAGAACCCAATAAAAATGCCAAAAGTTGCCAAAAGTCCATTAGGTTCACATGGGACCTGGAGTAATAGACTTAAGTGACCAACAAGTGACCTGGGTAGGTCAAAAAGTGACCTGGGCCTGAGCAGGGAGCAACCCGCATTTTTCAGCGCAAAATGCGGGCTGCACAGTCTGATGCACAACTGGAGAGAGTTGGAGCTATGGTGCATGATTTGGAGCATGCAAACTAAAGATCAACAAGCCCATAAACTGAAGGAGTAAACATGGTGAGATCTCCACTTCTCTGCCCATTTGGTCTAACGAAAATGCATGTTGAAACAGTCTATAAAAGAGGGAAATCTGAGAGAAAAGTATTCAGCCTGCTCTTATGGACGACTTCTCTCATTTTTTTAACCTTATTCTTGGTCCAATAAAGCCGACTTGTACCCAAGTACTTGAGTGACTTTGGGGCAAGCAAAGGGTGAGGATTTTTAAGGTATATGGGCTGAAATAACCAGTCATAAACAGGGCAGCCCACTGTTATGGTCCATTTTTATGAGCAAACAAGAGATTTATGTGGTTGTAATGGAAGGAAATGACCTCTTTTCATCAGGACTTTGTTCATTAATGATTAGAGGAGCTTCTTCATGAGTTTATGCACTCATTTTGAGCTTGATTATGGGCTGGAATTTTCTGTTTTAAAACAGGGCTGAAGCTAAAATTATGCCTCTTCAATTCATTTCATGTATCATTGGCCCAAATCTTGAATGTATTTGAATCTATCAACATAATAGTTGTTCCAAAGGGTTGAAATCCATCTACGTACTTGACATAAAAGCCATTAGAACTTGCATTTGTTATTCATAATTGTATTGAGAATCTGAAAATATCATTTATGATATGATGTATGTATCTAGAGGCATTTGATATAATCAAGATAGACTTATTTCTTCCGTTCATGTATGCTAAGTACATAGTGAAAAAGCTTGAACTATTCTTCCGTACCTAAATCATTTCTAAATCCCGGATCTTATTAAACCCCAATCTATTTCCCCTTCCTGAACCTTGAATCCTAAACTCCTCTTCTACACTAAAGCCCCGGTGGTAGACCTTCAACCCTTAACACGATGACAGTGGTGAACCTGACGTGAAGGTCCGCTGCAGAAGAAGAAGTCCAATGGGAGAATCATCAAGTTCTGGAGGAGATGCCTTGCAACAGTTGGTTCATCTAATGCAAGAAAGCCAACAACAATAGTTGCAATTTCAGCAACAGTTGCAATTGCAACAACAACGGAGACAAGAAGAAGAGCGGATTGATGCTGCTGCCATTAAAGCCTTAGATCTTGACGACCAACAAGGTATGGAAAGTCAAAAGATTGAATTATTTCTAAAGGCTGCAGATTCTTCTCTTCAGTAGAAATTAACTGATCGACTTGAAGACCCTGACTCTGAGTCAGGATTGAAGACTGCTTGGAGTGATGTCATTGAAGCAGTTAATATGATTGCTCAAAGAGAGCGATTGCGCCTAAGATGGGGATCAACCCCTGCAACAACTGAATCTATGAAGGAGCCTGTTCCAGTTTCTCGACCTCCTGTCTCTATGGCCGAGCAACCAAGAAATTCTGATGTTCCATCTCCAAAGAAGGATGTCATGGACGAGTTAATTAAAAGCATGCGGGATCTCCATCTTAATCTAACGGAAATTAATTCTAAAGTAGAAAGGCTTGATGTAAAAGTAGAAGAAAGGGGTCGGTCAACTGCCCAAAGGCCTGCACGAGAAGGCTTCAAAAGACGCTGTATTTGGTGTGATAGCCTTCAGCATGACAAGACGGAGTGTGGCGCATTCCGTGAAGCTGAAGCACAAAAATTAGTCTTTCGGAAGGATGGTAAAATTCATGCAACCGAAACCGGGCTTCCTCTTGAGCCAAACTTTGGCAACGGTGGTATGAAGAAAAGATTGGAGGATTTGGCAACAAGAATGGTCTATGCAGCTGTTGATGTTGCAACTTATGGGCTGCAAATTGAGCCAACTAATGAAATTGTTAAAGCATGTAAAACTAATGCAAAATCTAAAGTGTGGACGCAGGCCTTGGAACGCATGGAGCAAGGCAAGGCAACTAAAGATGATTTAACCACTGCTAGTCAATGTATTCGAGGGAGAACCGGTTGGTCCGAGCCTGTGGATTCATTTTTAGCTTTTGCTTGGTTAGCTGAAATTAATAATCAAGAAGACATGATAGAAGAAAAGAGAAGAAGAGAAGAAGATGTTGCCGGTCCTTCTTCTTCAGGACCGACTAAATGCATAACAAGAAGTAAACCAGACCAACAGAAGGCTGCTGAAAATCCGCCGCCGCCAGAGTTTGACATGGGAGATGCCCCTCAAGCAAAGAAGACAGAAGGAAAAGGAAAAAGCAAACATCCCAGTTACAAGTTGCAGTCTGACATAGAGACCGCAACGGATCTTAAACGGATCCTAGAAGAAAGGATTCTTGGAAGTAGAATTGAATTTACATTAGGTGAAATTCTCAGTATTGCAAAACGAGGATTTCATGATGTAATAATTGATGTAATTAAACGAAAAAGAAAATATGTTGGTGAAGAAACTGAAGAATCTGTACATGCTTTTTTGCAAGTACTTCATGTGTATTTGCAGGATGAAGAGAAGTTAAAAACTCAAGGGATTCGATTGGAGGCAATCAAAGAATTGATTATAGCCATAGAAGCCAAAGATGAAGACATTTATGAAGCAGAAATTGAAGAAGCCATTATGGTTGGGACTTCTCAATCTAAAGTGCAGCCCATGCGTAAGAAAGAAACTCTTCTTCACAACATGCAAGAAGAAAGTGAAGCTCACTTTATTCCTAGTAGTCACTACTCCCGTACCCATTGGGCAAGGGCGACTACTGAAACTGTTGTTAAAATCGGTGAAAAAGAAACTCCATGCATTGCCCTTATAGACCATGGTTCGGAAATTAATGTTATGTCAAGAAGTCTCTATGAGAATGGTGGATGACCCATTGATGTGGACCCAAGATGGCGCATGAAGGCAGCCAATAACTCTTCTGGCGATCTTCATGCAGCATGTCCTTATGTACAAGTTACTATTGGTAATGTAAAAGATGAATTTCATTTCTTTGTTCAAGATTCCTGCAGCTATCCTATCATTCTTGGACAACCATTTATTTTCGAGTCTCGTTTAGAGACAAAGGCTCTTGATGATGGTTCATCATATGCCCGGATAAGAACTAAGGATAATGACAAAGCTGTCCAATTCCTGACCGTCTGTGTTAATCACCACCGGAATAGGGATCGATTGAGAGATCATCATGTTCCTCCTAATGCCCGAGAATTTAAGGGTTTTTGGGTAGCGCTGCTATAAGTGGAGGCTATGGCAGTGCATGATGTCACAAAAAATTGCCTCCACATATAAAGGAGGCAAGGCCAAAAGCTGATTTGCAAGTTTTAACAGTCAATAGTGTGGGTTGTTATAAACATTTATCAGCCATGAACAGGGCTGAAAGAAAGTATTTGAGTCATATGGAGCAAGAGCTGAAGCAAATTGATGTTTTACCTAAAGATGAAGAAATTTCAAGACTATTTTATGGGCTGAATTATAATGATACAATGGCTGAAATTTATACAGCCATTCATGCAGAAAATCAAGCTGAAAATCAGTCCATACAGGTATGTGCATTGGATATGTATGACATAATTCAAGAATTTGCAGATTATGAAGCTTTTGGACAGCCAAACAATGATGAAGTAAGAGTAGAAACAAAGTATAAAACAGTTGATAAAAAGGTCAAGCCGGTAGCTACTCCTCTACCGCCTGAAAGCGAAGGACTGGCAGAAAGGGTATCCATGTTGAGATATCAAGCTCCACTCGTGATACGCCAGGGTGACCGTTGTGTATTTATGTCACCGACTTGTTAGTTGCAGATGCGGTTGGTACACCGCCCATGAATAATAGCTAGATGACAGCTATCCTTATCTACTCTAGTTCGTGGCTCAGTTAGTATGCCACCTTAGTTAGTTGAGTTTGGTTTGAGACCCATATATAGGGTTCTTCTATTTCTATGTATGTGACTTCTTTTTGGCTTACACAACTAAGAAGAGGAAAACTGTTTTCAGCCTCCACCCTTGTGTGTATTCCCCCATTGTGCAAGAAAGAAAGCTACAAGTGAGACTCCTTCCTTCTCTCCCACAATCTTGACATGGTATCAGAGCCTTGTTCATGGTAAGGAGCTCAAGAAAGCAAGCCAAGCTCGCGGTGTTCTGGTAAGAGGAGCAGTGTTGCTTTCATTTTCTGTTTTGGGAGCAGATCTCTGTAGGCAGCACAGCCGAAAATTGCAAGAGTGCATTGTCTCAGGTTGAGACGCCCTTCGCGGTAAAAATTTGAGGCCATTTCGGGGCCTTATTTGGAGGCGGAAGTTTTTTGCACGCACTTAAGAAAAAGCCCTGTTTTATGCTGTGCCACGACTATTCTACAGGTCGGTGAAAAGTTACCACAGATATTGCATCGTATGCTCGTGTGCAGAGACATTGGGAGTTACAGAATCATCCTTGGTTCCTGTATATGCAAAATCGTCACTAGGAAGTGACTGTGTGGTCAAATACCACTTTCGCCAGTTTTGCAGATTTGCCCTTGTGAGACTGAAGCTGTGTTCTTTGCAGTGACAGAATTTTTTGCAGTGTTCTGTAATGGCGTCTGATTCTCTTTCACAGATTGTCACTGAAAAGCTTGACAAGAACAACTTCCAAGCATGGAAGTTTAGAATGACGAATTTCCTTATGGGAAAAGGATATTGGGAATTTGTTGCAGGAAATGAAGAAGAACCAGTTTTTCCTTATGTTCCCAATCAACAGCAAATGCAGGCATTTAAAGCATGGCATGAGAGAGCCAAGAAAGTTATGTACTGGCTGTCTATTAGCATTTCAGACTCTATGATTGTGCATATTCAAGATGCAAGTACGCCAAAGGAGGCCTGGGATACTTTGTCAAAAATGTATAGCACAAATACGCAAGCCAGGAAAATGCAGCTCAAGCAAGAGTTGCACAATGTGCAAAGAGAAAATATGAGCATCAACGACTATCACATGAAGGTGAAGAAGATTGCAGATGCACTTGTTTCCATTGGGTTGCCAATGGAAGATGATGATTTAGTTTCTGTGACCTTGAATGGTCTAGGAAAGGATTATGCATGGTTCCGAACATCCATTTCCGTCCGTGAAAGATTTCCTGATTTTGAGGAGTTGATTGCTCTTCTAATTTCTGAGGAGCAGAGAAATGGTGGTGCATCTTCTTCAGGAGGAACTTCAAAAGAAGCTGTCTTCTACTCAAATGCTGGAAGAGGTAGAGGCAGAGGTAGAGGAGGCCGATTT
This sequence comes from Lygodium microphyllum, assembly GCF_053477565.2. NCBI lineage: Eukaryota > Viridiplantae > Streptophyta > Polypodiopsida > Schizaeales > Lygodiaceae > Lygodium > Lygodium microphyllum. Next base: position 25,497,965 of record NC_141152.1, on the reverse strand, counting down.
GGAGGCCGTGGTAGAAATCAGAATATGTAGCAAACTCAAGAAAGCCAGTCCTATGGAGGAGGACGTGGTAACTCTAGAGGCAGGGAGAGCCAAAGAGGTCGTGGTGGATGTCAAAGAGGCCAAAATGCAAACAAAAATGTTGAATGCTACTACTGTGGTAAAATGGGTCATATGGCTAAAGACTGCTATAAAAAGCAGAATGACATCATGAATGGAAAATTGCAACAAGGGAATTATGCATCTTCTAGTAGACAAGGTGATGACAGAAATGAGCATTTATTTATGGTGCAGCACATGAACAATTCTGTGACAAGTGCAGAAGAAAGCAATGATGTATGGTATGTTGACTCAGGTGCATCAAACCACATGACAGGTCATGCAGAATGGATGGAGGATGCAAGGAAAATGGAAAAACCAGGATTTGTGGAGACAGGTGATGATACTGCACATCCTATTGTGCAGATTGAAAAAATTCATTTGTCTATGCAGGATGGGAAAAAGAAATACCTGTCCGATGTATTTCATGTCCCGAATATCACTAAGAATCTGGTTTCTGTTGGTCAAATGGTTGAGCAGGGCTTGCAGGTCAGATTTAATCCTCATGGATGCTTTGTTGAGGATATGAAAAATAAAGGTCGCTTGATAGCAAAAGGAAAGAAGAAGGGCATAATGTTTACGTTGGATGCAGACATGCCTGAATTGAGTGCAACAATGTTTGCACATGGGACCGGTGTAGTTGCAGATATTGATATCTGGCATAAACGCATTGGTCATGTTAATGTACAGCGACTTAAATCAATGCAGGCCCAAAATATTGTTGCAGGATTGCCTAAATTCAAGGTCGTAGAAATGCATAAGGTATGTGAAGCCTGTCAATTTAGAAAACAGGCAAGGAAACCATTTCCTAGACATGTTCAAGAGAGTAAGAAGCCATTGGAATTAATCCACTCTGATGTGTGGACTACTAAAGCTACATCTCTTGGAGGCTGTCATTATTTTATCACTTTTATTGATGACTATAGCAGAAAAGTTTGGGTGTATTTTATGAAAAAGAAAAGTGAAGTTTTTGGGCATTTCAAAACTCTTAAAGCTATGGCTGAAAAAGAAACAGGTCTGCAAATAAAATGCCTAAGGTCAGATGGAGGGGGAGAGTACCTCTCAAATGAGTTTGCAAGGTTCCTGCAGGAGCATGGCATAAAGCACCAATATTCATGCAGTCATACCCCACAACAAAATGGAATTGCAGAAAGGAAAAACAGGCATATTGGAGAGGTATCTTGTGCCATGCTCAATGAAAAAGACCTGCCAGATTTTTATTGGGCTGAAGCAATTGCTACAGCAGTTTACATAATAAACAGGACTCCCACTGTAGCAATACATGGGACGACTCCAGAGGAGAGGTATACTGGTAGGAAACCAGATATTTCTCATTTGAAAATTTTTGGTTGCATTGCCTATGTACATGTGCCAGATGAGTTGAGATCCAAGTTGGATCCAAAAGCTAAGAAGTGCATCTTTGTTGGTTACTCTCTGCAGCAAAAAGGGTATAGATGCTATAACCCTTCTACTCGTAAGTTTACAGTGAGAAGAGATGTTGTTTTTGATGAGATGAGTAGCTGGTATAAACCAGTAAATGTGATTGATGATGTAGATGCACAAAATGGTAATGCTGCACAGAATTCACAGCAGCAGTCACAAAATATTAGTGGACCTGAAGCGTCCTCTAGCAGTGGTTCACATTCTTCGCCCTAGACAGGCAGATTGAGAAGAGGAGAATCTTCTCAAAGCAATGCAGATAGTGGTATGCAGGTATCATGAAAAGGAAAAGAGAAGGTTGATCAGCCCATGTTTGATGTGAATGCAGGTCACTCTTATGTGGATGGTGAATCCAGTGGCTCAGAACAGAGCATTGATGATGAGTTGGGTATTCCTTCTATTGTTACACCTGGAGTAAGGAAGACCAGGGATGTTTTGAGAGCACCTGGAAGTGAACCTATTTTGCGCAGGTCTACGAGAGCTAGGTATCTTGTGGATAGGCTGAAATATGATGGATTTACAGCCATTCACTATGCATATATGGTCAAAGTGATACAGGAACCAGAACCCACTTCTTTTGAGCAAGCCATGGGAAAAGAAAAATGGGAGAAAGCCATGGATGAAGAAATGGATGCCTTGGAAGCAAATGCTACATGGGAATTGGTACCTTTGCCTAAAGGTAAGAATGCAATTGGCTGTAAGTGGGTTTATAAGGTGAAGCACAATGCAGATGGTTCTGTGAACAGACACAAGGCAAGATTAGTAGTCAAGGGGTATGCACAAACATATGGCATTGACTATGAAGAAACATTCAGTCCGGTTGCAAAGATGGCAACTGTAAGAGCAGTCATTGCTATGGCTGCATCAAAGGGATGGTCTTTACATCAAATGGATGTAAAGAATGCCTTCTTGCATGGTGATTTGCAAGAAGAGGTCTATATGGAGCAGCCACCAGGTTATGTGCATGCTGTTCATCCTAAGTTTGTTTGCAGGTTGAAGAAAGCCTTGTATGGCTTGAAGCAAGCACCTAGAGCATGGTCTGACAAGATAGGACAATATCTTGTCACTATTGGCTTTCAGATTTCCAAGGCAGATTTCTCACTTTATGTGAGAAAAACAGAGAAAGGTATTATGCTACTTGTCATTTATGTTGATGATTTGATTATGACAGGTGACAGTGATGAAGATATCCTTAATGTGAAAATGCTATTGAAGCAGAAGTTTGAAATGAAGGATTTGGGAGAGCTCGTTATTTCTTGGGCATTGAGGTGATTAGATCACCAAGTGGGATACAGCTCTTGCAGAGGCAGTATGGATTGGACATGCTGTCCAAATATGGGATGACAGGCTGTAAGCCTATTTCAGTTCCTTTGGAGCAGAATGTGAAGCTGAGCGCAGATGCAGGTGAGCTTCTGGAAGACCCTACTATGTACAGACGCATAGTAGGAAGCTTGATTTATATGACTATTACCAGGCCAAATTTGAGCTATGTTGTTGGATTGGTAAGTCAGTTTATGCAGGCTCCAAGGAAACCGCATTTGGATGCGGCTAGACGCATACTCAGGTATGTGAAGTCCACATTGCAGTATGGACTATTTTATGAGACTGGGGTTCAGATACAGTTGCATGGATACACTGATGCTGATTGGGCTGGTAGCATTTCTGATAGGCGATCTACCAGTGGATATGTGTTCTCTTTTGGGAGTGCTGCAGTCACTTGGAGCAGCAAGAAACAGCCTACAGTTGCCTTGTCCAGCACAGAGGCTGAGTACAGGGGTGCAGCAATGGCTGCATGTGAGGTAGCTTGGTTGCATAAGCTACTTTATGATATGCATCAGCCTACAGATGGGCCAGTTGTCATTTATTGTGACAACATGAGTAGTATACACTTGGCAAATAACCCAGTCTATCATGCTAGAACAAAGCACATTGAGGTGCATTATCACTATGTACGGGAGAGGGTTTTACTAGGTCTTATTGATCTAGTTTATGTCAGCACAGAGGATCAGGTAGCTGACATATTCACGAAGGCATTGGGCATAGAGAAGCTGCGCAAGTTCAAAGACCTGCTTGATGTGCAGGAATAGGGATTGAGCTCGGGGGGAGTGTTGAGATATCGAGCTCCACTCGTGATACGCCAGGGTGACCGTTGTGTATTTATGTCACCGACTTGTCAGTTGCAGATGCGGTTGGTACACCGCCCATGAATAATAGCTAGATGACAGCTATCCTTATCTACTCTAGTTCATGGCTCAGTTAGTATGCCACCTTAGTTAGTTGAGTTTGGTTTGAGACCCATATATAGGGTTCTTCTATTTCTATGTATGTGACTTTTTTTTTGCTTACACAACTAAGAAGAGGAAAATTGTTTTCAGCCTCCACCCTTGTGTGTATTCCCCCATTGTGCAAGCAAGAAAGCTACAAGTGAGACTCCTTCCTTCTCTCCCACAATCTTGACAATCCAAACAGCCAAGCCTTTGTGATCCTAAAGATATTGGAGACCAATTTACAGTGGAAAGTCTACAAAAGCTGAAAATTGGTGAGAACTCTTTCCTCTTGCCACGGCTGAAAAGCAAATCTTCATGCAGATGTTAAAGAATCATGGTAAAGCCTTTTCATTTTAGCCACATGAAATTGGCTGTGTGGATCCAAGCATTGTGGCACCAATGGTAATTTTTACGGTCCCACATGTTCCTTGGAATCTTAAACCAATTCTGGTTCCAAGGGCTCATTTGCCTAAGTTATTGAAACTTCTAAATGAAAAGATAAAAATGCGAATATTGGAGCCATCTTCAGCTCCATATTCCAACCGATGGTTTACCGTACCTAATAAGAATGGATCTTTAGGATTCATTCAAGATTTACAACCCATCAATAAAGTCACTATTAGAAATGTTGGATCGGGACCAATTGTGGATGAGTTTGCTGAAGCTTTTGCAGGTAGGGCAATCTATTCCATGGGAGATTTATGTTCAGGCTATGACCAATTTCAGCTTGCTTTGGAAAGCCGTGACATTACCACAATGAAGATGCCTCTTGGCCTAGTCCACATGTGTCTACCTCAAGGGGCTACGAATTCAGTAGCTCACATGATGAATGCTATGCATAAAGTATTGAGGGATTATATTCCTCAATTGACTCTTCCTTTTCTTGATAATGTTCCAATCAAAGGATGTGAAGTTCATGAGAAAAATGAAGAACTCAATGAACTTGGATGTCGAAAGTTTGTTTCTAATCATATTAATGATTGTGCTCAAATCTTGTCTAAATTAGAAGAAGTCCATCTTACTCTTTCAGGAGCTAAATCTGTTTTTGGAGTCAAAGAAGTCCTTGTGGTCGGACATATGTGTGGTCCATATGGTCGAAAGCCTTCTCCATCCAAAATAGATGCTATCGGCAAAATGCAGGAAGAATATACAAATATTTCAGAGGTAAGAAGATTTCTTGGTGCATGTGTCTTCTACCTTATTTGGATACCACATTTTTCCCATGTTGCTGAAAGTCTTTATCAGCTTCTAAGAAAGGGCCAAAGGTTTATATGGGAAAAAGAACACACTCAGGCTATTCGAAAACTCAAGAAAATGCTGATTTCAGCCCCCACTTTAAAGAGGGCTAATTACTCTAATGGACAGCCCATTATACTCAAAGTACACCTCGTATTTCATGAAAATGAAGCTATTGACGCTATTTTCTAGCCCCGTTGACACATCCAAATTACCCAATCTATGTGCCATTGCACTTTCAAACCATCGTCCATCCTTGAATCATCAAATCAGCACGCGCGCGCGCGCCCACACACACACACACACACACACACACACACACACACACACACACACATCCATATGAATAAGGAACAAAGAGGGGAGAGAAACATGAGAGAGAGAGAGAGAGAGAAATTGAGAATCTGAAAAATCTTGCGCTTCCGGCTAGACATCCCGAACGGTCAAGAAGTCATCTTGCTTCAATCCAGTAGTCAAAAATTTTATGAAAAATATGCAACCACCGTAAATATCAAAATTTTCATTCTCGTCGTCCAAGGTCTCTTCAAAATTTTCATTCTCGTCGTCTGCTTCCATCAGCTTTGAATTCCCGAGTAAAATTTGCATCATTCCACTCCTTTCTAGAACTTCCTAGGTGTTTAAATTCTACTCTCATTGGCAACCATGGGATAATTTGACAAAAAACTAGAGCAAATTACTAACCAATTGTTCCAATACATCCTAACTAAAAAGAACCATCAAAGAAGTCATCCTAGGTGGTGGCATGAACTACAAACCCAACTAGACCAAGAACTCCTACTAGGCGAGGACTTATATAGCTTGTGGTCATCATGAATTCTCTTTCAACACATTTTTCTTTCAAGGTTTTCATACTTAGGCATGAAAAAAGGAGGGATTTGAGCATAATAACCCAAGGAGAATAGGGTATTGGTTTCAGATTGTCTTAACTTGGTACCCAAGAACCTACCAAGCTCTCGCAAGAGGTGGTACTTAATCCTTTTCTTTCACTCACTTTTATTTTCACTTCAACCTCCCTTAGTATTTTTTTAGCTAAATTCCATCTCTAGGAAGATGAGGCATCGGGTCTACTAACTCATCCCCAAGAACTTACCAAGCCTTTGCAAGGCGATAATCAACTACTCTTAAGATTGTTCTTTGTTTTCTTTCTTCTATTTGAAGGGTTAGAATCCGTTTCAACACACCTCTATATTTTTTATATTTTAAGCATATTCATGCTTATCTCTTCTTTATATTTCGGCAGGCTTCTCTAACTTCCTCACACTAGCAGGGACTCCTAGAATAGTTGCTTAGCAAGCTAGCAGAACATGGTCACTAGGACTACCTTTTAAAAACAGGGCTTTCAATGCCTAACAATGTCTTTACAGGAGGTAGATAACTACTTGAACCTCCCCCAAATATACTTAACCTAACCCTAAGACTGCATGCCTTGATTTCCGATCCTTAACAAAAGAACAATTCTCTTGAAGTACATAAACACATATAGCATAAAAGAAAAGTACTCATAAAGGAAGAACATCACCTAGACTTGGCCACAAGAAGCTTTTACACAACAAGAGGCTCCCTCCAGGTTCTACTAAATTTGTCTGTCACAATACTAAAATAAAACCCATTACCGCACCCGCACTAAATAGACACATGGCCCTCTTGGCCTAATGAAATGTGACATTTCACTACATGATGACTAGCCCTCTTAGCCTAACAAGATAATTCACAAAATAACCATTCAACAACGTACTACTAAAACAAACCATTAGTCCTAACATAACTCTATTAAAGCATAACACAGACCAAGGATAAGGGCTCCTCATGCCGTACACTAAATGCATTAGCTTATTAGCTAACCCCTTGCATAAATAGCAAGGGGTGTCCAACAAATATGACGATAATTGATCCTATGCATCCATGATAGAATAGAAAGGTGCTCAATTTCTACCTAACTCATGACCCAAACTAGCCATCGATGGCCAAAATAGGACATGTTAGCGAGAAGACCCCAAAGTAGTCTTGGACTAATGTTAGAAGGTAATTGTAAGAGCTCCCCTAGACCAAAATTGAAAAAGGCATCTTCAACAAAAGCATAATTGGCCAAGGAACTTGCAAAGTGATTCCACTGTCAAGGAACTAGTTAACAAGTCACCATCTCCAAAATATGCAACATATCCAAGGTTGCACGATGGTACATCCGTAGGATGAGATCCCACACACTGTAGGTCCCATTCAACTGATTGATCACTAACTGCGAGTCACCTTTCACTAATAACCCATAGATACCACCACATCAGGCTACATTTAGCCCCATAATCAAGGCCTTGTATTCTGCCATATTATTAGTAAAAGAATGTCCTAAATATACTCCCAGTTTCATAACTTTCATGTTTAGCGGGCCCTCTAGAAGCTCCGTCAAAATACAAAGTATAGACCCACTCTTCATTGATAGGCTATGCCATACTACTAATACCTCACTCGTACTTATGATAAGAGACGAGAGAGAGGATGTATGATAGGTACAATCCCTCCTTCCTTGCTGAACTCGATAGGAATACTCGTAAGAATCCTTTGACAATGGTGGCAATAGACCTTAATATCCCACATGAAAGATCTATCTTGCCACTCAATAACCTGATAACCTTACTCCACCAAATCACTCAGCCTTGATGATAATGCTAGTCTAAATATGGATGCTCAAGATAAGGAATGATTCTTCCCATCCAATCGTCTTGGTACATACTACAAGTTAAAGTTGAATCATGAAAGACTTGCATAGGCACCAAGTCCAATGTCAACCCTTACACATAGTACGGCTTCAACTTATTAAAGTTAACTTTATTTTTAAACTCTACCCCTTGTAAATCTGCTAAAAATATTGTAGAGCTATTCTTTCCTATATGCACAGCTTTGTACAGTCCATCCCATTTGGGTTCTAGTTTATCAGTAAATAGTCCAAAGGTTGTAAAGTGCTTTCATTATCTTCTTCCCTACCTCTTGATGTAATAATGCCTACAATCAAACTTCATCAAGATGTGTAAGAGAAATAAATCTTTCCTGCAATGCTTCTGCCTCACCCAATGGATGATTGAGAGAAAATCGCATAGTGAGTAGCTCTATTTCCAATGGTAAGATACACTCTTCCCCATATACGAGCTCTTGAACGAGGTGTGGCTTGTAGCTCTTTTGAATGCCCTATTGTAAGCCCAAACTGCAACACAGTTTCTTATCCTAATCTTGCTTACTTTCACATACTATCTTGGATGAGATCCCTACAAGCTCTTTATTCGTACTCTCAACTTGACCATTTTCTTGTAGATTATATGGGGTAGTTTTATTCTATTTAATCTTCAAAACTTCCATCAAGTCTACTATAACCTTATGCAAAAAGTATGTCCCTCAATCAGACACTAACTCCTTAGGTGGACCAAAGAGGAAAAATTTTGCTTCATGATAAAACCGGCCATCTCCTTAGCGTTATCCTTCATCGTTGCTCAAGCTTCAGACAATTTTGTAAAGTAGTCAGCTACTACAATGGTATAACACTTCTGCATAGTCAATGAAGGGTATATTGGTTCCACAAAATCAATATCCTATTTATTTGAAAGGTAACGTAAATAAAATTGGATTTAGCGACTGCTTACGATTCTCCCTGGCATCGTGTCTTTGGTAGACATCACAACACTTAACATAATTGAAAGAATCCTAGAGAATTGATGGCCACAATATCCAACATGGAGAGCTTTCTAGGCAGTAATCCATCCCAAAAAAGTACCTCATCACATACTACAGATCAGGGATAAATATCATCCAAACCTTTCCGATACAAGACACCTGCTATAATCAAAAAATGTAGTGCTTACTACTTGAACTTTCTCTTCTCAGACTTTGATAGAGTAGTCCCAACCTCTCCTATAGATAGATAATGTAGATGGAAGCTGTATTGATTTTGAATAGACCTTTGATGTCACTTCCTTCAATGAGAATTTCATTTGGCTCCCCAAAATCCACAAGGCATTCCATAATGCCCTACAGCTTTCAATGGCTTACTCCTAATTTTATAATCAAACTCCTGCAAAGTGATTAACCACTTTGCTAAATGGTCAAGCAGCTGCAACTTGTTCATCAACAATCTAAGTCCCTCAGCCTTCGTAAAAAATACCACCTTCTCATAGAGAATATAGTGCCTAAATTTCTTTGTCACAAAAACCATTCCAAGGTACAATTTCTCCATATAAGTATAGTTGACTTTAAATATCCCCAATTTACGACTAGCAAAGGCAATTGGATGATATATTTTCTCCTTCCAAATTTGGGCTAAAGAGCTTATGCTATGCATTGTGGCTGCTAAAAATATATAGAAAACTTCACCTCTTTTGGGTGCTTTTAGGATTGGCACTTTCGCTAGTTCGTGCTTCACATCCTCAAAAGATACTTAACAAGCTTCACTCCAATTAAACAAACAGCCAAAAGATAGGAAGTTCGTCAATGGCAACGTTCTTTTTGCCAATGCGTTGATAAATATCTGAATATAATGATGATAGAAAGTTGTGTACCTCTTTTGAAGTGCATGGCGAACTTATAGCTATATAACCTTTATCTTTTCACGATTAGTTCGCGATCCCTGTTGACCTAACCATATGGCCCAGTAACAACACATAGGGCACTCTAAAGACGCACTTTCGTGGATTAAGAGCAATGCAGAACTATCTGAACGCTTGGAACATTTTCTTAAAATCATCAATTGTCTTTTCCTTGTGGTGGCTACCCTCATATTATCAATGGAAACTTTTAACTCTGCTAGGGAGATGTCACCGAAAATCTTATCAAATATACGTTGCCAAGACCCTGGTGCATTGCATAACCCAAAGGCCATCACATGATATGCAAAGATATCAAAGATAGTGATAAACACTGTTTTAAGTTTATCTTCCTCTGCAACAATAGCCATTTGGTTGTATCCAGCAAAGCAATCCATAAATGAGTAGATTTTCCTAACTTGCTAATTGATCTAAAATCTGATCAATGAATAGTAACATATATAATCCTTAAGCATATGCTTATTAAGCTCTCTAAAATCTATGCAAAGCCGAATCTAATTATTCTTCTTTTTCTTGATAATGATTGTGAACACCACTCTATGTGTTGTATTGGAAATATCAAGCCAGCTTTTCGTAATTTTGTCAATTTCTCAAATATCCCATCCCTTAGTTTGAAAGGCATATGTCTTACTTTTTGGTGCACAGGACGACTACCTTCGTTTAGGAAAATGGTATGAATAGCCACGTTGGGAGGAATACCTCTCAACTCATCATAACTCCAAGCAAAGATGTCGTGGAATTCCTGAATCAAGGACACATAGTCCTTCCTTTCTTCCAAACTGAGCACGGACCCTAATTTAATTAGTCATGAATCATTTAGCATACTAAAGTCCAACTCAATTACATGTACATTTCTTATCTTATCCTAAGCCTCTATTGTCTCATTCAAAGTTATCTAATAGACATCCTCTGTACTAGTAGTTGCATCCTCCAATGTATCCATCTCTATAGAGGATAAAGAAACTCTCTAACTTTGAGGAGATTCAGGGTAGGCATCTATTACTACACATCTAGTACCTCTGCCAAAGGTCAACCAACCAATGGGTATATCAATCTGATAGTCTGCTTATAAGATCCATGGCCTGCCTAGCAATACTTGATAGCTAGGCCGCCCCATGAATTTAATCACTCTAAAGTTTGAAATGTTAGAAGAGAGAGAGACTGAGAGAAGGGTGGGAGCAACTAAGAGGAGTTGTATACTCACACTCTTCATTATCTTCATATTCCATAATCCATATAACTAAGGTGAATACAACACTCTAGGGTCTAAGGTCTATAAGACCATTCACATCAAGTACATATGACTTATTTAATGTCTGCATGTGGTACAGCAGGTACACACAACCTAAAGATAGTAAAGCTAAGCTTGGAGTCTTAACACTCCCCCTCAAGCTCAAGAGAACATCTGTACACCAAGAAGCTGTCTAAAAACACTGAACTTATCTTTACTCAAAGATTTGGTAAAGATAACTACACCCTGCTCATCCATCTTCAAATGCATAAGGTCTACTTTCCCTGCAAGAACCATCTCTCTGATAAAATGGTAGTGTACCTCAATGTGTTTAGTCTTGGCATGATAAATTGTATTTTTTGCCAGTAGTACACTACTAAGATTTTCACATAACAAGGTCACTAGAGCATCCACCTGTATGTCCAAATCAGCCACCATAAGCTTGAGCAGCCATGCAATCTCACATACTACCAATGTAGCACCCTTGTACTCTGCCTCAGTACTAGACAATGTAACTGTAGGTTGCTTCTTGCTGCTCCAACTGATCATTCCACTTCCAAATCCAAAAGCATAACCACTCGTAGATCTGTGATCATATGAGTATCCTGCCCAATCCGCATCTGTGTATCTAACTGTTAGATATGATCAATGCCCCACCCTCATTAGGTACTACCAATGATCCATGGTGCTCAAAGTTGTAAGGCCCCCATTATGAGGAGAAGCCAAGTGTGAGCCCGGACATTGGTGGAGTCCTGACTTGTATATCAGATGAGGTCTATGTGACCGGATGGCAAAAAGGTGACCATTGTGGGTCTAATCTTTGGGTTAGACAGAGTGGTTAAGCTGGTAGCAACTCGAGGCACATTGCATTGAGTTGCGTGGTAAGGGAGTTAAAAGGGGCCCCTATTGTGGGGTCCGGGGGCCGCGGAAGCGGCCCCTGGCGCTGGCCCCCCTGGCGGGGGTCCGGGGGCAGCGCCCCCGGCCCGATGGTAAAGGGAATATTCCCTGGAATATTCCCTGGCCGACTAGTGGAGGCTCATATGGTAGGTCGGTCAGCAGGCCGACCTAACGACCTTCGCGGGCTATAAAAGCTAAACCCCTTCGCAGCCATCTTACACTCATCTTTCACCCAGTCAGAGTTGTTGTTCCAGCTAGCCTTAAGCTCTTCACCTATCTTCTGTCTAGATCGCCATCTAAGCTTCATTCATTGGAAGCGCACGGGTGGACAGAGCCATCTTTGTATCAGTTGTTTGGAGTTAAAGAATTTTACTGATTCTCCTCTTATCTGTTGTGTACTCTCTATCTCTTTCTCAGATTCTGTTCGCTGCGCCGTGTAATATTTTACATGGTATCAGAGCCCAGGGGGCTCTAGAGATCGGAGAGCGTGCAAGAGGCAAAGGCTTCAACAGCAAAGAGAAACGATGTCGACTCCGGGAAGCAGTTCTGGCGCATCCGGAAGCGGTGCAGGAGGTGGTGCTGCTGTACCGGCTATTCAAACACTGAGGATTCGTCCACCAACCTTCAGCGAAGGCAAGTTAGATGGTACAAACTACACCTTGTGGAAGTTCAAAATTACAACTATCCTTGATTCTTATGAGCTTCTGGAGACTGTGCTGGGGACTGACGCAGAACCACAGCCTATCCCCGACCCATCAAATCCTAGTGTGATGATTCCTCCAAATGCAGATCTTCTACGAGCTTGGAAACGAAGGAATGCAGATGCATTGTGTGCCTTAGTTACAAGCTGTTCTGACAGTGTTTTGACTCTGATTCAGCATACAACCAAAGCGTCAGAGGCTTGGAATGTACTAAGGAGTCAATATGAAACACGAAACCAAACAAGGATTCAAAACTTGGAGAATCAACTAGCAGCGGAGAAGTTTGCTGAAGGAGAGACGGTTGAATCATTCATCACTCGGATTAAGAATCTGCGCGACCAGATGGCTGGCGCTGGGATACAAAAGACTAGCGAAGAGCTAGCTCGGAGGTGTCTTCGGATTTGTCCACAAAAGTTTGATGGACTAGTAACTGCCCTTAATACTCAGGTGAGACCTCAAGCTTTGACTTTTGAGGAGTTTTGTGCATTATTAATGGAGGAGGAGTTGAGGCTGAAAGCCCGAGAAGGAAGCAACAATGGAGATGCTGCATTCTCTGCCAATGCAAAAGGCAAAGGTGTTTCCTCCACCAAAAATGATGGTGACAAAAAGAAAAAGGGCGGCAAGAAGAAGTTTCAAGGAGAGTGCTTCTACTGTAAGAAGAAAGGACATGCAATTGCAGATTGTCGTGTCAAGAAGGCAGATGAAAAGAATGGTACCCTTAAAACTAAAGGGAAAGAGACAGCCAATACGGCTGAAGCAGAGTTGGAATTATTCATGGCGACCATTGAGGAAGTGTGCTCCTCGGCGCAAGAAGAATCTACCACTGACTCTTGGGTGTTGGATAGTGGGGCCTCCCGTCACATGACCAACAAGAAAGGTCTATACAGTTCTATGCAGCCTCTACAAGAATCCATCACTGTGACGGTTGGAAATGATGCTAAATGCCCTGCTGCGGGCACAGGTACTATTTCTTTTGTTGCTGCAAATGGTGAAGTCAAAAAGCTTTCAAATGTGTTGTATGTTCCCGAAATCAGAAGAAATCTCTTATCAGTTGTTGCCATAACTGATCTTGGTCATGAAGTAAGGTTCAAGAAGACAGGTGCAGAAATTATTGATAGTGCTGGCACAATTGTTGGCAAAGGAGAAAGGAGGAACAACCTGTATGAGCTAAGTGCTCTTACAGCCACCGCTGGAGTGGGCACAAGTAAGCTTTGGCATGAAAGGTTTGGACACATCGGATTTGCAGTATTGAAGGAGATGCAAAAGCAAGGTATGGTTGCTCACCTACCTACAATAACTGAATTGAAGGAACCATGTGAAGCTTGTATGATGGGCAAGCAACAGAGAAAGGCATTTCCACAAGAAAGCAAGAATAGAGCACATGCTCCTCTAGAGTTGGTGCATGCTGACTTGTGTGGTAAGATGCCTACACAGGCCTTGGGGGGATCTTCTTATTTTATGTTGATTGTCGACGACTACAGTAGGAAGATGTGGGTGTACTTCCTTCGTGATAAGGCTCAAGCTTTTGGTAAGTTTAAAGAATGGCTAATACTTGTTGAGAATGAAACAGGGAAAAGTGTGAAGAAATTTAGAACAGATGGTGGTGGTGAGTTCAACTCAAAGGAGTTTGAAGGCTTTTGCAAGAGCAAAGGGATCAAGCGTCAATTGACGACGCCTCACACACCTCAGCAGAATGGTGTTGTGGAACGCAGGAATCGTACCATTGTGGAGATGGCAAGATGCATGCTAAAGGGCAAGGGATTGCCTAACCATTTTTGGGCTGAAGCTGTTAATACTGCAGTCTACATTCTAAATCGGAGCTACACAAAGGCTCTCAAGGGAAAAACACCTCATGAGGCTTACACTGGTAAGAAACCATCTGTTTCACATTTCAGAATTTTTGGATGTGAATGTTATGCACATGTTCCAGATGAGAAGAGAAACAAGTTACAACCAAAAAGCAGAAAATGTATCTTCTTGGGTTATAGTGATGAGCAGAAGGCTTACAAGTTATATGACCAAGAGGCAAAGAAGATCATCGCGAGCCGTGATGTGGTGTTCAAGGAGGAGCCGCATACAGTGGAGGAGGAGAAGGCAAGGTCTTCCACTTTATCATCAAGCGAAGAAGTAGTCCACTATGAACCTGTCCCGAGAGCTATCCCTATCCTTAAGGAGGAGGAAGCATCATCTTCAGATGATGAGGAAAAAGTTCACCAACCTGACATCACCCCACCGGAAAAGCCATTGCCGCGCTGGGTGAAGCAGCTCTATGACCACAATAATCCTATGCCTGCATCTGTTGAGGAGAAGGCAGACGGACCAAGGAGGTCTCAGAGAATAGAGGAGCAAAGGAGGGCTTCTGCTCACATAGTCAACATGGCCTTGATGGTTGAGATTATGAGAGAAGTAAAGGAGCCAACTGACTTAGAAGAAGCACTTGCAGATCCATCATGGAAGGCTGCTATGCAGGCGGAGTATGACAGCATAATGAAGAATGACACTTGGGAGCTAGTGGATCGGCCAGCAAAGCGGAAGATTATTGGCACCAAGTGGATCTGGAAGGTAAAGTACAAGGCTGATGGTACCTTAGAAAAGTACAAAGCTAGACTGGTTGCCCAAGGATTTTCACAAGTTGAAGGGTTTGATTTTCAAGAGTCATTTGCCCCAACTGCCAGAATGACCACTATTCGCACGGTACTTGCAGTGGCTGCCTACAAGAAGTGGCCAGTGTACCAAATGGATGTTAAGTCAGCGTTCTTAAATGGTGACCTCAAGGAGGAGGTGTACGTGGCTCAGCCACCAGGGTTTGAGGCCCCCCATTCTGAGAACAAAGTGTGTAAACTAAAGAAGGCATTGTATGGGCTGAAACAAGCCCCCAGAGCATGGTACCAGCGGATAGATAGGTTCTTTTTAAACCTAAACTTCAAAAGATGTGCCTCAGATGCTAACTTGTATGTTTACAGGGATGGTAAAAAGTCTGTAGTGATTGTCCTATATGTGGACGACCTTCTTATTACAGGTGACTATGAAGATATGATCAACCAAACTCGAAAGGCTTTGAGTTTTGAGTTTGAAATGACAGACTTGGGCTTGCTGCACTATTGTTTGGGGATTGAAGTCTGGCAAGAGCCAGGAAAGATCTTCATCTCTCAGAAGAAGTATGCATGGGAGATCTTGAAGGCATTTGGCATGACCGAGTGCAAGGAGATAGCTACACCTATGGAGGTGAATGTAAAGTTATCCGTTGAGGATACATCAGCACTAGCAGACATTGGGAGGTATAGGAGGTTGGTCGGCAGTCTAATCTACTTGTGTAACACCAGACCAGATATCAGTTTTGCTGTTGGTGTTTTGAGCAGGTTCTCAAACAAACCTCATGAGAGTCATTGGAAGGCTGGGATGCGGGTGCTCAGATACTTGAAGAAAACTCTTGACTATGGTATCACATACAGTTTCGGAACTTCTCTTGTGGGGAACTGTGACTCAGATTGGGCAGGAGACATTGATTCCAGGAAGTCAGTTTCTGGTTATTGTTTCTCTTTGGGTTCAGGAATTTTCTCTTGGATTAGTAAGAAGCAACCAACAGTGGCATTGTCTTCTACCGAAGCAGAGTACAAGGCAGCTTGTTTTGCTGCATGTGAGGCCGTATGGTTGAGAAGGATTCTATGGCATATGGGAGTGCAGGATGAAGAACCAACTGTGCTGAGATGTGACAATCAGAGTTGCATCGCCATTGCCAAAAATCCAGTGTTTCATGCACGCACCAAACATATAGAGATCCAGTATCACTATGTGCGTGATTTGATGGAGGATGGGATAGTGGAATTGGTCTACTGTCCAACAGAGGAGAATGGAGCAGATATCTTCACCAAAGCACTTACGAAGGATCTGCTTCAAGTTCATCTTCAGAGACTCGGCATTGGGCCGAGGAGATAGTTCACCTATGGGTGGACATTGAGGGGGGGTGTTAGATATGATCAATGCCCCACCCTCATTAGGTACTACCAATGATCCATGGTGCTCAAAGTTGTAAGGCCCCCATTATGAGGAGAAGCCAAGTGTGAGCCCGGACATTGGTGGAGTCCTGACTTGTATATCAGATGAGGTCTATGTGACCGGATGGCAAAAAGGTGACCATTGTGGGTCTAATCTTTGGGTTAGACAGAGTGGTTAAGCTGGTAGCAACTCGAGGCACATTGCATTGAGTTGCGTGGTAAGGGAGTTAAAAGGGGCCCCTATTGTGGGGTCCGGGGGCCGCGGAAGCGGCCCCTGGCTGGGGGGTCCCAGGGGGGCCAGCGGCCCCCCTGGCGGGGGTCCGGGGGCAGCGCCCCCGGCCCGATGGTAAAGGGAATATTCCCTGGAATATTCCCTGGCCGACTAGTGGAGGCTCATATGGTAGGTCGGTCAGCAGGCCGACCTAACGACCTTCGCGGGCTATAAAAGCTAAACCCCTTCGCAGCCATCTTACACTCATCTTTCACCCAGTCAGAGTTGTTGTTCCAGCTAGCCTTAAGCTCTTCACCTATCTTCTGTCTAGATCGCCATCTAAGCTTCATTCATTGGAAGCGCACGGGTGGACAGAGCCATCTTTGTATCAGTTGTTTGGAGTTAAAGAATTTTACTGATTCTCCTCTTATCTGTTGTGTACTCTCTATCTCTTTCTCAGATTCTGTTCGCTGCGCCGTGTAATATTTTACACTAACGAGTGTCAAGGGTTTATCTTTCACATAGAATAGCCCATAATCTACAGTGGACTTAACATATCTCATAATCCTACTAACAACATCCAGATGTGGCTTCCTGGGCTTCTACATGAACTGACTTATGAGCCCAACTACATAACTCAAGTCTGGCCTAGTGATAGTCTAGTAGATTAGACTACCAACCATCTACATGTACATAGTCACATCATCAATTTCAGCTCCAATGCTAATGTCCAACTTGGCATTTTGATCAAGAGGTGTATCGAGTGGTTTACATTCAACCGTGCCATATTTCTTCAACATTTCCATGGCATAGTGTTTTTGCATCAGTCATAAACCATTTTCAACCTTGATCACCTCAATACCCAAGAAATACTTCATTTCACCTAAGTCTTTCATGTCAAATTCAAATTTTTAGCATATGCATAACATGTTGTATCCCTAAGTCATTATCACCTACGATTATCAAGTCATGAACATAGATGACCAGCACTACCAAACCTTTGTCTATCTTTTTTGTAAACAGACTATGATCAGTCCTGCCAATAGTAAATCCCAAACTCTGCAAGTAATTACTGACCCTTGCATGCTAGGCTCTTGGAGCTTGCTTCAACCCATACAATGC
The DNA here is from genome assembly GCF_053477565.2 of Lygodium microphyllum. Lineage (NCBI taxonomy): Eukaryota > Viridiplantae > Streptophyta > Polypodiopsida > Schizaeales > Lygodiaceae > Lygodium > Lygodium microphyllum. Next base: position 25,480,162 of record NC_141152.1, on the reverse strand, counting down.
TTTTTTCAATTTGCATACGTAATGCTGAAAATCAGGGTGTATATACCCTTCAGGATGATCCATATAATCATCCTCCACTAAATAACCATTGAGAAACACATTCTTAGCATCTGTCTACTACAATTTCCAACCTTTAGCAACAACCAATGAGATCACTATTCGTATGGTTGCCATCTCGGCAACCCATATTGTTGAGCATATCCTTTAACGACCTTTGTACCTCTCTACATTGCCATCCGACTTGTATTTAATCTTGTAGACCCATTTGCAGCCAATGGTTTTCTTTCCTTCTAGCAATGGCACAAGATCCCAATTACTATTTTCAACCAAAGCATCTATCTCCTCATCCATAGTTGTGCACCAATTTTTATCCCTCTCACTGCTTCAACAAATGTAGCAGGCTCTTTGACCTCTGTCACCTTTGTCATATAAGAAAAATGCTATGCACAAAAACCACGGTAAGTCAGCCTATCCACAAGGTACCTGACTCTCTGCGATCGTCTAAGTTGTGATGCACTACTCGATTCCCCTCTCTCATGAGGAAAAATGTACATGTTCTGCCTATTACTAGGTGTATACACTATTGGAATACCAAGCTCATTGTCTAGACTATCAACTGATTCATAGCCTGAAGTCATCTTGCCAGGTGTCATCACACCAGTGTATCATCAATGACTTTTTATTTTCCTTTGATGTCCACCACATCATATCTCCCCTTCACTGACATAATGTGTTTAGTGGACGATGAGCCAGAGCTCCACAATTTCCCTATCCATGGAGATACCATCATACCACTAGGGTTGTCAGTGCATTACTCTGTTGTGAATCAACTATAGAAACATGTGTAGAAGGCATATCCGATGGAACTGTAGCCGATGATGCATACCAAGAGGCCATCTCATCAAAGATGACATCTTTGCTCACTAATGTATCTCGAGTAGAGGAATCATAACATTTGTATGCCTTCTTCTCCTGCGAATATTCAATAAAGACACACTTATGTGCTTTTGGATCCAGCTTCTTCCTCTTTTCATCAAGGATATGCACATAAGCAAGACAACCAAATACTTTCATATGACTGACATCAGGCTTGTAGCCATACAACTTCTCAAATGGTGTCATCTCATGAATACCTGCAGTGGGAATCCTGTTCAAGATATACATGGCTATCATAACAACCGCTACCCAATAATAGAGTGACCAACTCTTCTCATCCATCCTTTCCTGAGCACCTTCCATCAATACCCTACTCTTCCTTTCAGCTACCCCATTCTACTGTGGAGTGTAGCTGCATGTAAGATGCCTACGTATGTCATTTTCAGCCAAAAATTTGTCAAACTCATTTGACACATACTCCCCACCGATGTCATATCTCAAACAAGAGATGTAACAATCAAATTCATTTTCAACCTGCTTTTTAAACTGTTGAAAAACAACAAGTACCTCATTCTTTGTTTTTAGTATATAAACCCAAGTATAGCGACTGAAGTCATCAATGAATGTCACATAGTACTTGGAGCCTCCCATAGATGCATTATGGGCTGGCCCCCACATATCAGAGTGAATTAACTGCAACGGTCGCATACTATTTCTTACATGCTTGAGAAATGGCAACCTCAACTGTTTACCAAACTGACAAGCATCACAGACATTATCAATATCTGTATACTGAAACTTGGGTAAAACCTGTCACAAGTTGTTTCTTCTGCATCATTTGCAGTTGTTGACGATTAACATGTCACACTCTCTTATGCCATATTTCCAAGTCTCTAACTATGCCAGAGCCATGGGCAAACATTGTTGATTTCAGCTGTGGCAAAGTGGCATCAAGAGTAAATATCTTGCCATTCCTATATGACCGCGAGCAATCAATTTGCAACCATTACCAAACTCCTCAATAAAGCATCCATGCTTGTTAAATCGGACTTGCAAATTGTGCTCATTCATCTGACCCACAAACAATAGATTTTTAGTAATTGATGGGACATGCAATACATCATGTAAGTTCTTCTTCCTGCCATCATGGATTACCAAAGCTACTTTGCCTTTATGTTCTATGCTATGCTGCATGTCATCCCTTGTGCATACATAGCCATTCTTCTCAGGAACCATATTTGTAAACCAATCACCATGAGGTGTCATATGATTCAATGTCCCTGAATCAATGTACCAAACTACATTCTCATGAGACTTCTCAGTAGCCCTGTCTTTCACATATGTCATGGCAAACAATCTGTCCCCAGATGCATGTTTTGCTTGATTGAACGTTGCATAATGTCCATGTTGTTTGCCTCTTTGATTTCCATGCTTCTTCCATCAGTCCTTGGCAATATGACCATACTTTCCATAGTAGTGACAATCCTTATCCTTATTAGGATTGTCAGATGGACGTTGCTACTGCCACACTAGACCACACCATAATCACCTTGTGTGATGAATTCCATATGCTCACACTCTCCATTATCTTCATATTCCATAATCCATATAACTAAGGTAAATACAACACTCTAAGGTCTAAGGTCTGTAAGACCATTCACACCAAGTATAGATCGACTTATTTTAATGTCTACATGTGGTACATCTGGACAAGCTAAGTATTGGGTACACACAACCTAAAGATAGTAAAGTTGAGCTTGAAGTCTTAACACAAAATGCATTCCACATTGGCAACAATCATACAGACTTTAGTGGTACAACCTTCAAGTTGTATTAAACTATCATCAACCATTTAGAGAATCGTGGAGTTTTTTTGGATCTCTAACCATAGCCTCTCTATCGATTCCGAACTCATAATGTTGATGAAGAATCTCATGTCCATAATGGCATATTCCAATAATATGCCATCAATATATGTTGTTATGCTTGGACAATGCTTTTCAACATGCTCAAACCAATCATCTCCTAACCATGCTATGCCCAAGGGCTCCACAATATACCCCGTACACAAAATCTTTTTGAATTCCTTGCGCACTCATGTAGGCAACTTAATCAACTGCTACATCTAGCTCAACTTTGCAAAGCAATATCACTAAATTAAATTCATGATAGCTAGCAATAGGCTCTCTTTTCTCCCCAAACCATACTCTCCTTTGGTCTTTGAACAGGCTTTGGTGCCTCTTTCTTGGCTTTTGCCTTCTTCTTTGGCAATTTCTTATCCTTCTTGGGGTCAGTTTTACTATCAACGGCTTTTAGAGGTTCACCTTCCATATCGGGATTAAGGACTTGCATTCCCTTATCATCTTGCTTAGGATTTCCCTTAATTGTTTTTACCTTGTCTTTATCACTGTCTTTACCCTTTTGACCTCTTGTAATGACCTGTAAATTAGAAGCTTCAGTGCCATTGATAGTATAGCTTCAATAAGGCTCACTCCATTGCCACTAAGGAAACTCTTCAGCGATAGCCTTCCTTCTTTGCGATATTTGTTTCGGTCCCTCATCTTACTAGAGATTATTTTCTTGTGCTCAATAGTTGACTAGACATGGATGTTTACTTCCTTGCTGGAGAGAGCTAAAATTGCTCCAACAAGTACTAGCTAAGTGATCAGACTTCCTGCATATGTCACATTTAACATTTGGACAATTCCTAGGAAAATGTTGGCCGCCACACCATTTACAGTAGAATCTTGAGGGGGCACCCTCTTCAGGGCATCGACTCCCTATCAAATTTTGCTACTTCTTAAGGAAATTGACATCAACAACTATTTTCCTTTATTGTTTGATGATCATGTTAGTATAGTGCTTCATCATATTCTTAACTTTGCTAAGGATATTCGAAGCATTTGACTTATAGCCATGATCGTATATTTATCATTCCATTAGCCTAACCACTTGATTGGAAATTAGCTACTGATTCCTAAGAACAATATTAGGATTTATTATTTGGCCTCCAACACTTGGTGGAGCCATCTAACTAGCCATAGGGATGGTCACACTAGGAGGAACTGGCAACATAGGCACATTCTAAATCTTGCTTTCTCTCCCATTAGAAGTATGCATGAGCATCCCTTGACCTCCATTCAGCAGTGCCAAAGTATTTCCAATACCTACACTCAGATTCCACTTTGCTCTAGAGGTATAGGCCACTTGTAATTGCGACTCTACCTCCTCTGCTCGTGTAATAACCATGTCAATGTCAGCAAGAGCAACACTACTCAGCTGCACTTGAATGTTAAAGTGTAGCCCATGCAAAAATTATTAGAGTTGAGTAGTAGTTGAAATGAGAATATAAGTCTGCAACTTACGAAATACTTCCTTCAATTTCTTGGCATAGCTTGAACATTCTCATGAAGTTATTGCCTTGTTACATTGAGAACATGTAGCCAATACTAGCCTCCCCTTTTAAGGGAAAACTCTCTTTGGAAGGCTGCAAAGAATAAATCAATCGTAGTTATGGTTCCAAACTCTATGCTATGATACCATATTGCAGCTTGTCCTTTCAGAGTCATATTAAAGAACATCATTAAGTGTCCTTCATCTGGGATTTGACAATTAAACATGAACTTTTGGAATTCATTAATATGAAGTTTTGCATCTTCCTCTACTAACCCATTGAAATTGGGTAAAGAAAACCCTAAGGCTGGCAAGTCTAGTGTTCCTGTTGGGATTACAATGGGTTGCTCCATGGTGACAACCAGACTCACTAAAGGAGTTTGAATGGATGGCACTACTACCCCACTTGGAGTGGGTTGAGTAATTGGAAGAGGGAAAGTACTAGAGCTTCCTCCTCCTCCTAACAGACTATGCATGGGCTAGGGTTACTAAGACCCCTCCCTTGTAGGGATATTGGACTACTCCTTTACAGAGAATATCTCATAATAATTTCAGCTTTCCAACTAACCCATTCAACTCTTTATTGCTTCTGAAGCTTGGCTTGACGGTCTTTTGGATCTATTTCACTGTCTTTTGGCATAAACTAATAAACGGGTCCCTCTATCGATAGAGATTCAAAGGCCTTCACTCATTAGCGGCTCGTGGAAAATACACCACCTGCAGGACCTAAAACATGCTTGATACTGGCTCTATGGCTCTATGGCTCTAGCCAGCCTCTACTACACACCCAAACCACCCCACATGGCCTCACAGCCAAGAGCGTCTAAGGGGTCTACTACCCTAACCTCTAATGTAGAAATTTGCATTTATATGGATTGTAATCCAATGGATAACCCTTTCCACACTCCTCAAAGGGAGCCCATGCACATATCAGTGCAATACACCACGTAAGCCGCACAGACAAAGGGAGCGCCCCACTCTGGCTCTCCTACACCTTAGAAATTGGCCCCAAGATGTGCCGCTCATACATAGAACACATACAATACATGCTCCACTCTTTTAATTGATTATTTCAAGAGATGCAATATGCACTCTCCCCAAAGGAAACGAACCACTAACCCTACAACTTAGGGTACCTCACCTCCTTAGAATAGGTCAATGTTCACAAAGGCAATTGTTGTGCACCTAGGATAATACCATGTGTTGCATGCAATGAAATTGTGTATGATTTATAGTATCAAGTATTTTTTTCATCAACAACTAGCATTGTGAAGGTGTAAAAATATTTCTTTTCATGTCTTTACTCTAAACGTAATTGTCATGTTTTTGCATAGGGCCAACACCGAGCATGCTCATGCTATTGGATCCTCTTAATTTAAAAAAACCACATGTTCTATATGCCATGCATTTAAAAAAATCAACATTAAGTATATTATTATCCCTTAACACCCCCTTTCTCCCTACCACTTAAGGTTGTGCATTGTTAGTGGTAGATTTAGAAAGTATTTTTTATGTATTTTTTCTTCATAAAAGTAGTAAATACCCACTCTAACATAAAAATAGGGTTGAATTGAGACTAAACCTCATGCTTGAGTCTTATCATACATTCACAAACACATATGTGATTTTTCTCTATTTTTTAGATGAAAAAAACTACTTTTTTCCTTTTTTTCTATTTTATTTATTTATTAATAAATATCAATATTTTTATTTAATGGTTTGGACTAATTAAGATTGCTAAAATTTACTTTTTATATCACATTCCATCCCATGCAAACACCATATACACAACAAAACCCCAAAAACTCATTATTTTCCTTAAAATCACAATGTTGTAGGTTTTGTGTGTTTATAGAGAAATTGTTAGATGACTAATTCTTTCTGATTTTAGTAACATTCTTTATCAATCACAGCATTGACAACCAAGAACAACCATTTACAAATGGAATTTATCATAATACATACATTTATGACTTACTCATAGGCCCATTGACACTTCCCAACAACCGTTGACGCTCCTCCAAACCTCGATCTATGCTCCCTCACGCTCTAGCATCATCCCAGGATCCATATCTCACATCTCAGTCTACCCTCTTCTCTCATAGATAAGCATGAGAACACACATCAAGAGGAGAGAGGAGAGAGAAATACTAGAAATTGAGATTTCTGATTAGGCAACCATTTTGCGAATGGAAAGGGGCAATGGAGAGTGAAAAATACAAGATGTCCATGGCAATGATTAGTTGGGTGGGTTGCTTGTAGCCCTCCTATCCCTCTTCCACCAAGTCATCGCAAGGGGGGCGGGGGGAGGGTGGCGTTTTTCTCACACCATTTTGAAACACCCCCCCAATGCAAAAAATTTCAGGACTTTGGCCCCCCCAAAGGCCCATGCCCATAACCTTTCAAATCTTGGTTAATTTTGGCCTTCAAAGTGCTGGCCAGCCTCCTGTAGTTCCTTCGTTCAGCAGATCGGTTGAGAATCTGAAAAATCATGCACGTCCAACTTAACATCCCAAGAAACAGCCGAGAAGTTGTCTTGCTTCAATCTTGTAGTCAAAAAAGTTATGAAAAAAACACAACACCGCAAAGGTCAAAATTTACATCCTTCTCATCCACCGTCTCTTAAAATCATCAAATCCACCTCTTTCACTTTCATCGGCTTTGAATTCCCGAGTAAAATTTGCATCATTCCGCTCCTTTTCGCCACTTTCTGGGTGTTTAAATTTTGCTCTCATCTTTTGTTCCATACAAGGATAAAACACATTGAAGTGCATTACCACATTGTGAGAGAGAAGGTACTTCCAAGTGAGATTAACTTAATATATGTCAGCACACATGATTAGATAGTTGACATATTCATGAAGGCATTGGGTGGAGAGAAGCTTCAAAAGTTTCAAAGCTACTTGGAGTTGCAAAGATGCAATTGAGCTTTAGAGGGAGTGTTGAGATGGCAAGCTCAATACATGTGGACATTGATGATTGACCATCTAGTTAGATGGGTCTACACATCTATACTTAGCACATTGGGGGTCATTATGACTCTTACATAGCCACTAGCTTATTATATTTGGTTTATTACACATATCTACAACTTGCATACTTATAGTTTTAGTTGATTAGTATATTCCATTATGCACTGTTTGACTCTATATTGTCTATGTGACAAGATTTTGTTGCAAAAAAAAGGAATGATGTTTATAAGAAAATACATGATTTCTTTTCTAGGATTGATAAATATTGTACAACATGTACACATAATGAAATATTGGTGAAAAGGGCTTGTGATGTTATCCTTATTGACTTTCCTATTGGATGTTTGATTGATAAAGAATCTACATTTCTTGCTTGGAGCATGGACACAAAGGTATATATTCTACTAGGAATTATAGTTGTTGTTGTGACCTCCTTGAGAGATAGTGGATGGTTAGTTGCTTGGATTACTTTGATAGGGGTACCCTCTTGGTGTAATATCATGAGTTCTATATAACATCTTGAGCTCTTCAACAACCTAGAAGGAACATGAACGGAAAGCAAAGGAAAACAAATTAATAATAAGAAAGAAGTCTTTTTTTTTTTTGGCAATGCCATCGTGATAGAAATGTAGCTACTAAGACTCTTCGTTTTCATTAGTAAATCCATCATGATAGAAGGCGTCACCACTAAGGCTCATTGCCATTATCACCCTTAAAAAATTTGGATAAATTTGAGTAGCTCCTATCTTACTAAAAGAGAAGAATAGTTGATTAGGAAACCATATAGAGTGCTGATCAAACTAAAGAGTACTAGGAAGTTATCGGATTCATCATAGCCAAAAAGAAGAGGATGAAACTAAACTAGCCACCATGCAAACAAGAGAGGGAGGGAGCATTGATTTAGGTGATGAAAGATAGATAGAGAAAGAGAGTTAAAGCCTTGATGAAGACTAGATAATAAAGCCTTTGTAGTAGCATATCACTTGATCTTCCAATCCATCTTCCACAAGGGCCATATTGAGAGAGAGAGAGAGAGAGAGAGTGGTGCGCAGATCAGTCACTGTATGCTCACGTAGTGAATCCCGGAAGGTCCCCAAGAACAATGAACTCTACTTTTTGCACAAGTTACAAGGTAAAAAGCATGAACGACAAGAGCAAGAGACCAATTGGGTTCAATCTCCCCCCATGCCTTGTGTGAGCGCTTCACAAAGCATGTATTTTATGTATATTTCCATCTTCATGCTCAATAATAGCCCAATTTACAAAAATATGACAAGCTTTTAGCTTTTGAGTTTGCTTTTACAAAAATAGGAGATAAAGCTAATGGACGGTGCCCATAGAGTCTGGCACGCCCAACACAATGTCCAAATAGAAATAACATATCCGTCCGCATATGCGCATAAAAAATAATAATAAATAATCAATGCCTCAATAGACATGACAAAATATAGGTGTGGCGCCTATCAAAATATAATCCATAGGTTGAATACTCGCTAGACTCCAATGCTTTCCTCCACCACTGCTGCTATCTCTACACATCAACTGAAGCATTCACAATTGTTAGTAAAATAATACAATTAAACCGACAAAAGTGAATACCTAGCAGTCTTCAGCTACATAAATAAATCAACTGGTTAGAAATAAATCCTAACCTTAATTTATTACGAGTCCGCACTCTAAACTCATAAATGTTTATTAATTTAATATGCATTTTGTAGAATCACCCGCTATGGAATCACCCATGTACACACTAAATTAATGAAACGCCCGAAAAGGACAGGCGTCCCCATCAACTTTTCGCACAAAGAATCCACTTTGTGTATGAGCCCCGGTCACCAAAGTTTACGGAATCCACCGTAAAACCTCACGAAATCCACCATGGAATATGCCTCCTGGCATCATACCCCCGGGGTGGAATAGCAATTGACCTCAATTGCTATTCTCAATGTGGAGCTAACAGAGTGGGGAAAGCATTTAAGTCTCTAGCGTGCATCCATTGTGCTTCCTCTACAGGATGGTTCTTAAATTTAACTAGATATCTAGAACACCTTCGGCCAGTTCTAGTGGTCATAAAGTCAGTGTCTATGATAGCTTCTGGTTCAAGTATTTCAGTCTCTTCCTCTAATAAAGGTGGGTTTTCATAAACAGGGTGGACAGGTAATTGGCCTCTAAATGGTCTCAATAAACTAATGTGAAATGTATTGTGAATTTTCCAATGAGATGGTAATTCTAACTTGAATGCATTATCATTAATTTTATGAATGATTCTAAATGGTCCATAGAATCTAGGAGCTAGTTTGACAACAGGATGTCTATCTACACTTTGCAGTCTACGTTTTTCTATTCTCAGCCAAACATAATCATCTACTTTAAAAAACATGGCTTGTCTTTTCTTGTTGGCTTGTTTGGTATATGATTGTTGGGCTTTAGCAATCATATCTTTAACCTCATCAAAAATACTGTTATGCATACTAGCAATATCATCAGCACTCTGAATTCTATTAGACAAAGATGCGACAGGTGTAGATAATCTATATCCATAAATGACTTCAAACGGTGCTTTCTTTGTAGATGTGTGCAGTGTATTGTTATATGCAAATTGTAATAAATGCAAATGAGTGTCCCAGGTCTGAGGTTTAGAGATAGTATATGCACGTAAAAGATCTAAAATAGTGTTGTTTGTGGCTTTTGTTTGTCCATTAGTTTCTGGATGAAATGCATATGAGAAATCAATCTTTGTGCCTAGATTAGCAAACAGAGTAATCCAAAAGTTGTTACAAAATCTAGAATCACGATCTGAAATGATAACTTTTGGCAATCCATGGTTAGGAAAAACAGTTTTCAAAAACAATTGTGCTGCTTGTGATGCTGTTAAAGTTTTCTTACATGGAATGAAATATGCTTGTTTACTAAATCTATCTACAACTGTCCAAATCATATCATGGTTAGATTTAGTATTTGGTAAACCAGTAATGAAATCCATAGAAATTTGTTCCCAAGGTTTAGATGGAATAGACAAAGGCATAAGTAATCCATACTGTTTACCATGATGTCTCTTAACTCTTTGACAAATCAAACATTCAGAAACAAAGTTAGATACATCTGCATACATATGCGGCCAATAAAAATCTTCAGTTAACATACGTAATGTAGATATGATACCTCTATGACCTTGATATGGGGGACAATGAATTTCATTCAAAACAAAAGATCGGAATGGAATGGTAACACACAATCTCTTTTCATAAAACATAAATCCATCATTATATGACAATGAATCAACATGAATGAAATTATTTTGAACTAATTTATTCCAATCAAAATGAAAAGTAATATCCTGGTGATATGTATCTTTCATAGCAATCAAAGAATCAAAAGATATGACAGAAATATTATGAATGGCAGGTCTTCTACTCAATGCATCAGCCACTACATTTTCTTTTCCAGGTTGGTATTGAATGATAGGATGAAAACTTTGAATAAAGGAAGCCCATTTGATATGACGGTCAAAGATTTGGGGTTGGCTAAGTAAATGTCTAATACTTTGCTGATCGGTCTTTATCATAAATTCTGAACCCATTAAGTAGTGTTTCCACTGTCTTAATGCTTGTACAACTGCTAATAGTTCTTTGTCATATGTGGAATATTTTAGCTCAGAGGGTTTCAGCTTACAACTAGAATATGCTATAGGATGATTGTCTTGCATAAGTACAGCTCCTATTCCTGATCCACTAGCATCGGTCACTACTAGAAAGAATGGTCTATTAAAGTCAGGCAACTGTAGAACAGGGGCATTGGTTAATGCATGTTTCAGTAAGTCAAAGGATTTCTGTTGATTTTCAGTCCATTGATAAGTTATTCCTTTCTTGAGAAGTTTGGTTAATGGTAAAGCAAGTAATGAAAAATTACGTACAAACTTCCTATAGAAACTAGCAAGACCAAGGAATGAGCGTAAGTCATGCACGTTTTTAGGAACAGGCCAATTCAATATTGCATCAATTTTCTTAGGATCAACTTTAATTCCATCAGATGATACAATATGACCTAAATACTCAATTTTTGTCTTAAATAATTCACTCTTTTCAGGATTTGCATACAGTTGATTTTCTTTCAATAATTGAAAAACTAATGAAAAATGCTCATAATGTTCTTTCTCATTTTGACTAAACACCAAAATATCATCAAAGAAAACAATTACACATTACTGATATTTCAAAAAGATACGGTTCATCATTCTACTAAAGGTAGCAGGTGCATTAGTCAATCCGAATGGCATGACTAAAAATTCGTAATGACCAAACTGTGTTCTGAATGCAGTCTTGAATATGTCAGATTTATCTAGCCTCACCTTATGATAACCAGACTTAAGGTCAATTTTACTAAATATAGAAGATCCTTGCAGTTTGTCCATAAGGTCATCAACTCTAGGAATAGGATACCTATTCTTTACAGTGATCTTATTTAAAGCTCGATAGTCAATACACATACGATAGGTATTATTCTTTTTCTTGACTAACAATACAGGTGCACCAAATGGAGAACTTCTAGGTCGAATCAAACCTCTATTTAGTAATTCCTCAACTTGACTCTGGATTTCTTTTTGCTCTATCTGGTTGTGCCTATATGGTGCTTTGCAAGGTGGTTGTGTGCCAGGGATCAAATCTATCTTATGGTCTTCTGGTCGTAAAGGAGGTAAACCTGGTGGTAGGTCTTTTGCAAAACAGTCCTTAAAATATGCAAGAAATTCCTTATGCCTAGGATGCATATGATTTTCTTTTACTTGCAATTCATTCACCCAAATGAGATAGGATTTACTACTCTTGCATAATGCACGTTTAGCTTGAGTATGCGAAAGCAGTGGAAAAACATTAGATGCATGCATACCATATAATGTAATAGATTTTCCTTGAAAATTAATATTCATTGTGTGTGTGGAATAATCTATATCTGGGTTATGCTGGTGTCACCAAGGCATTCCTAAAATAATGTCACTCAACTGTAATGGAACAACTAAGAGATTTCTTCTTTCAGTGTATGAACCAATTTGAATCTCTAAGTCTTGCACTTCTTGTGTACCATTATACCTAGTGCCCAAAAATGTAGCTTTTATGCGATAATGCGTAGGTATAGTCTGTAATTTCAATTCTTTTACCAATTTTGCTAAAATAAAATCATGAGTACTACCGTCATCATGCAAAATAGTCTTTTCCTTTCCATGCACCAAACATTTCATAGTCAATAAAGAATGTGGAGTAGGCATACCTGGTAAAGTGTCGGAAGTAGTAGTAGTGTCGTCCTCATCTTCAGTGAAATCAGGCATATCCTCATGTTCGTCTTCGTCCATGGCTCCAAGATAGTTGATATGAGCTGGTGGCTTCTTTGAATGACAATTTGCTGCTAGATGTCCAAGCTGATGGCATTTATAGCATACTATTGGCTTGGCTTTGATTACATTATTTGCAATGGCGGGAAGTCTAGGTACATTTGGATTTGGCTGTGGAATAGGCTTAGGATTTGGATTGACATTAGATGGTAATGCAGGTGGTTTAGCCCAATTCTTGCGGAAAGATGATGAAGAGAAACGACCTGGATTAAATCTTCTAAAATTGGAATTGAATTGTTTAGATCCATAATTACCATTGGCTTGGAATTGCTGTGGTTGTCTGTCTCTACCTCGTAGCTTATCTTCACTGTCGTGAGCTAGTGAAATGGCGTCTTCAAGAGTAGCAGGCTTGAACATGTTCACTTCAGCGTAGTAATGCCCAAGAAGTCCAGACATATACTTCCGCTTATGTGTCGTCTCTGGTACGTCTTCAAGCATGCGTAGCTATAGGAGTGCATTCCAAAAACGCTCTGTATACTGAGGTATAGGTTCACAATCCCGTTGTTGGAGTAGATCCCATTGCTTGATAGCCTTCTCATGAAATTGCGGTGGAAGGAAATTCTGCATGAACTTCTTCTTGAAATCTTCCCAAGTAGCAGGACATTCTATGCTCTTGCGTACTACAGTCCACCAAAGTGATGCTCTGTCTACCAAATGATTAGTAACACACTTGATTTTATCTTTTTCTGGATAAGTTTCCTCATGGAAATAGTCATCAAACTGACTAATGAATGCTAGAACAGTCTTTCCTTCTCGTATACCATTGAAAGTGTGAAATTTGAAACTTCGTTTACTTATCTTTGATTCCTTGCGAATGGTTTGAGCTTCAAGGGTGGCGTCGATGGTACGTCGAATCAGATCTTCAGCTTGAGGTTCTTCTTTGTCGGTAGACGCTCTTTGTAATTTTGCCAATTGCGCTTGCAATGCTTGCCTAGCCTTTCGTTCTTCTTCCAATTGCATCATGATTAAGTCCAGCTTTTGCTCCATCATAGGCTCAGGTAGGTCGTCTTCAGCCATAGGATCATCCATATGTGGTTCCGTCATCCTGTAAAACTCAAAAGACCTTTCTCACTCAAAATCAGGTTAGCGGGATGAGCGTAGCTCAAATTCGGGGTTACAAGGCTTATGTGTTTTTGGGTATTTCTTTCTCAATCTTCAGAAAATCTGTGTTTTTTCCTTGTTCATGTGCTGAAAATACTTCAGCAAACCAGTGTATGGGTAGAATACCTTCCAACGAACAACTTTGCAGTTCGGAGTTTCTACGCAGGAACAGCCCTTCTGGGAGTTTTGAGCACAAGTCAGTTCTGACTCCAATTGACTAGTCTGATTTGCAGAGTTGCAGACTTAGGTGACTTGCAGAGTTGTAGACTTGCAGAACTTAGCCGACTTAGCGAACTTGTAGAACTTGATCACATATGACTTGCAAAACTTGATTTCTGAGGCGCGGGACCTGGAGTTTGTTGACTTGCAGGAGATGACTTGTGTTGCTTGAGTGATTTAGCTTAGCTTAATGGATTAAGCTTAAAAAGCTTAATCGACTGATTTCGTGGGGGAGGGGGGGGCGTTTTTCCCAGGTGGCAAAAAACGCGGACAGCTCCTGATATATCGCGATGATAAATTGAAGCTTTGAAGCTTCTTTAAAGCTTAAACTAAGCTTGTGAAGCTTTAATGGTTGAAGATTTGAAATATTTGAATTTTGGGATTTGTAACTTATCTCTCTATTTGACGACTTGATGATGGAGATGAGGGGGTGGTCCTTCGCCTGTATTGCCTAGTCCTTCGCGATCTGATGACAGAAACAGGGATTCTTGATCACCAGAAGTCTGCCTGTATTGACGGTTCGCGACGAGATTGACCGTAGAGCCCGATCGTTCCAGGAGCTCCGCCTTCGCACGAGATGGGTAGCGATTGGAAGCTCTTGATCTCAGCTCTGCTCTGATACCACTGGTGCGCAGATCGGTCGCTGTATGCTCACGTAGTGAATCCCGGAAGGTCCCCAAGAACAATGAACTCTACTTTTTGCACAAGTTACAAGGTAAAAAGCATGAACGACAAGAGCAAGAGACCAATTGGGTTCAATCTCTCCCCATGCCTTGTGTGAGCGCTTCACAACGCATGTATTTTATGTATATTTCCATCTTCATGCTCAATAATAGCCCAATTTACAAAAATATGACAAGCTTTTAGCTTTTGAGTTTGCTTTTACAAAAATAGGAGATAAAGCTAATGGACGGTGCCCATAGAGTCTGGCACGCCCAACACAATGTCCAAATAGAAATAACATATCCGTGCGCATAGGCGCATACAAAATAATAATAAATAATCGATGCCTCAATAGACATGACAAAATATAGGCATGGCGCCTATCAAAATATAATCCATAGGTCAAATACTCACTAGACTCCAATGCTTTCCTCTGCCACTGCTGCTATCTCAACACATCAACTGAAGCATTCACAATCGTTAGTAAAATAATACAATTAAACCGACAAAAGTAAATACCTAGCAGTCTTCAGCTACGTCCCCATCAACTTCTCGCACAAAGAATCCACTTTGTGTATGAGCCCCGGTCATCAAAGTTTACGGAATCCACCATAAAACCTCACGGAATCCACTGTGGAATATGCCTCCTGGCATGAGAGAGAGAGAGAGAGAGAGAGAGAGAGAGAGAGAGAGAGAGAGAGAGAGAGAGAGAGAGAGAGAGAGAGAGAGAGAGAGAGATGGAAGGATAGAGGAGAAGATTGAAGACAAGGGAACTACCAAAGCATCATTGGGTTAAAGCTCCAACATTGTCTTCCTCTATCATCCCCTCCATATTCTACCCATCAACTCTTAAATTGGCCTATTGATTCTTTATGTCCTTGATACCAAGTTTTTTTAATCTATATTCAAAATCATTATCATCCTCATCACTATCCCATCATCCCCTTTACTCTCCATTATTATCTCATTCATCAAGCCTAACATTGTCTCTCAAACTAGAAGTAACAAATTAACCCCTTCCCTCTTAACCTCTTTCTTATTATTCCATTAATATTTCTCCAAGAAGTATCCTCTTCTACAAGCCAAGAAATCCCTTCTTACTTTACCAAGCTCCACTTCAAGGGATATATAAGTTTTAGAGGACACTAGAAGGACCACAAAAGGGACAAGACAAGGGACATGTTAACAGAGTTTATGTGTTCACAATGGCCCCTAGGTGAAGAACTGTTAGAGATAGGCAAGAGATCACTCAAACAAAGAAAGTTTCCCACTTGCATCGACTCAAGTCTAGGTGCAATTATTTATATCTAGGATTTACAATCTTGCTGCAATACTAGCTAAAGCAATTATTGGTAATGAAAGAGCTAAGATAGCATTGATGGATAACTACTCAATTTTGGGAGTCCTTATGGATACCTATGATTGAATAAATGATAGAGTGCTTACCTAGATGGGAATCTCCATGAGGAGAATTGCCTCTTGTGGATACCATGAGGTGAGTGCTTTTTCATTTTATTTATTTATTTATTTTTTGGTCAGATACTAGGGGTGCTCTCAGACTCTACCCTAATCTTCCTCGGGTCACGAGGTGGTCTTAGGAATTTAGTTAAGAAGGCGTGGCTCTGCAAGTATTCCTTGATGTTAGCTCTCGCATTGAGAGGTGTGATTGACAAAAAAAAGGGTGGTTGCACATCGTAAAGTGGCTATCATTCATGTCTTCAAGGATCCTCATGCAAAATGAGGGAAGCAGGGTTGCCCTCATCATGAGCCTAGCCATAGCACAACTATTTATTCCTAGGTTAATGTCAAAAAAGAGTGGGGGGTGGGCTTCCTCAGCTACTGACTACTTTTGTTTAAGCAAAAACCTAAGGATCCTCAGGTAATTACAAGTGGTTATGAAGGCTGGGTATGGGCAAGAAGAGAGATCCTCGAGGAAGCGGTTAATAGAAGGGCACAAGTCCCCTACTCTCAAGGTCATGCATTCCTCGGGAGTTGCTACATTAACATTGTAGATCTTCAAAAAGTCATACTTGCCATGCACCCCCCTATCGTAATCCACTCCGTGTCTGCGAGGGTAGGGCATGTAGGTGGGATCATTCCGTTCTTCCTATAGTGTGCCGTAGAGGCCAGATAGTCGGCTCCTACAACTAGTTGGCGGGGTGGTGATCCTTGTGTGGCGGCATGGGCTCATCAGGAAAAGCTACTATGGTTGTGATTGCGCCCTCCACTGGGCTTGCTACACAAGTTCCCATCTCCTTCTTCTTGCAGCAATAACGCACTCGGAAACTTGGGTGCCCTCTAGCTCTTCTAGGGTTAGATTAGGTTAGGGCGGACTGGCCTTCCTGATTCACGGTTCTTCTTTGAATGCTTGCCCGAGGTCAGGCCCTTCCTCGGTGTCTTGTTCCATAGAGAGTTGGATTAGGGGTGGATGGGGCTGCTCTTGTTCCTCGAATCCAAGTTCCCTGAGCTCATCGGTGGAGAGGCCGACTTGTTGCAAGTAGCTACATTGCTACTCCTTGGTTATGCCTGTGCCGATTGGAAGTGTGCACTCTTGTAGGCCATATCTTAAAGCTCTGGTTGTCAGTTTCAACTTCCTCCTCATTCTCTCCACTAATTCCTCACCTTCAACTTGTGTGACATGAAGCACAGTGCTCAAAAAGGCTTGCCTCTGCGTGTTGGAGCGTGCTTCAATGGCCTCAGCTCTGGACTCTATGAGCACCCTCTCACATTTTGATACTGCCAGGCAATCTGTCAATCCTCGCACTCTTTCAAGATTGCGTTCCTCCCACTACTGTGCCTTTTCTTCCATATTTTCCTTACCCCTCTCCATCTCCTGAGACAACATCACTGCTCTCTCGAGATTTCCATCATCTAGGTCTTATCTTTATATGGGTGATTTAGCAACTCCTTGGCTATCCTCCTACATTGCTCAACCCACAAATTACTACTGGTAGGCTTTTGAAATCCGTTCTAATAGATCTTCAATGGTTTGTGCATAACTTTCAAGCTCTGCCCAGTGCAACTTCATTTCGGTCATGGCCATGGCCATTAGTGTCTCCATCTCCTCTCGGGTGTTCTTGAGGTCATCTTGTAGGCTTCCTTTGGCTTTGTCGATGGCCTCATCCCTCGTTTCTGACATGGCTTCTATTTCTCTCTCAAGCCTTCCTTGCTCTTCCATTTCCGTCCACAATTGGAGTACCAAGGCATCCTCCTATTCTTGGCGTCATTCTTTTGGTACCTCATCTCCTTCTTGTAGGCCTCCTTGAAGTTTTGCATGTATAGCTTCCACCCGTGCCATTCCCTGCTGGAGCTCAGCATATTGCTAGATGAGCTACTTGTGGTCCCATTGCTCTGCCACCAAGTCTTGAGCTTCATCCTCTAGTCTTCGCCTTAGGCAATCTTCATTTTCTTGAGCCTTCTATTCTTGGGAACTGAGTTGCTCTTTCATGCTCCAAATTTCTTTCTGATGCTTAGAGGCTTGCCGTGTCATCTCTAGTCGTAGGGTTGCGGCAACTTCTCTTTCGGCCTCTAGCTCCATAGCAACGGCCTTCTTCTCTTCCTTGGCCCTCTCTAGTTGGGCTAGGAGTTCAATCACATAGGTGTCATAGTCTGTAGCCGGGGGCATCGTTGGCAGTGCTGTGGTGGATGCTTCCAACTTTTCCTGCTATGGGTCTGACCTAGACTCTCAGCATTAGCCACAAACAATCTTTTGGCTCCTATCCCTAGCACCATCTCTCGTACTTTTGTGACCAGGAACTGCATCATGGAAATGAGCTGAGTGGTGTCCATGGCAGACACTGGCTCCTGTGTGGTGGAGGAGGTGGTGGTAGTTTGAGGCATTAGAGTCAAAGGGAGGGGGTGCAACGGGGTCTTTCCCTTTCCCGCAACAACTAGGGCTACTTCAGCAATGCCGCTTGGTTCACCTTCGTGCCATGGGCTCAAGGTGGCCATTCCTCTGAAACCGTAGGCCTCCTCTACAGACCTGTGCATGGCCTCTGCCGTGTCTTCATCTTCCTTTCTTTTTAGCTATTCTGCCTCTCTCTGGGCTCTTCTCTTTCTCTCATATTTGGCCCTCTTGAACTCTTTTTGGGTCTTCCTCAACTCGGCCCATTCCTCCCTTGTTGTCATCATTTCTTTTGTCTCCTTCAATTTTCATGGGTTCCCTTTGTCTGTGCCTTCGGCTCTCCTTGATCACGGACTACGTCTCTTGCTCTTCCTTATCACTTATAGTGCTCTTGCTTAACTGCACTTGTTCATGGTGAGGCAGTCGGTCGGGGGTTTCCCCTACTCCC
Organism: Lygodium microphyllum; assembly: GCF_053477565.2. NCBI lineage: Eukaryota > Viridiplantae > Streptophyta > Polypodiopsida > Schizaeales > Lygodiaceae > Lygodium > Lygodium microphyllum. The sequence goes on along the minus strand of NC_141152.1, from coordinate 25,461,263 downwards.
TCTCCACCTTCCTCTATGTCCTTCAAGGCCTCCTGGTGGATGATGGCTATTAGGATCCCACCGAACCTTATGGTGGATACTTTGGAGGATGACTTCTTTTTAACTGATCTTGCCATGGAGCTTGGGGATTCTCCTCCTGCTACCGTTCTACCAATGGTCAAAGATTTTGCTGAGCTCTCAATAGTTTTCTGCACAAAGGCGTTCCAATCTATTTCATCTGGGGATCCTACTGCGATGTTCTCCAACAACGACACCCCCATTTTGTTCATAAGGGCATTGTACCTTTAGCTAGAGAAGGGAGTATGGACCATCTTTGCCTGCAGCTTGATCTTAGGATTTGGAATATCTACTAAACTTAACCCATCCACTATGTGTACGATAGCCTTGTTCATCCCTAGCATGTTGTGCACGTCCCTTTTTGGGCGTTGCTCGGTCCTGCTAGTTAAGCCTAGGTTCCTATCCACCACCTTAGGGATCAATTCCACCTCCACTTGGTGGGCTTTTTCTCCTTTCCTGATTGTCACTGTGCCACAATTCCTTTTAGCATTAAATCTCCTAAAAAATTCTATGCACTTTTCATAGTTGATTGCCTACTCGACCTTCTCTACGTACTTCTGTAGGCTGCACTGGTCCACGAGCTGTTTTATGGGATTCTCTTCCATGATGGCGTCTTCTAGGTTTATCATGTGCTTGAATGTGAACTAGCTATAGCCCCTCATTTCTATTGTCAATCCATACTTAGCTTGTTCTTCCTCCGTGAATGTAAGGTTGCTACCTTTATCTTGCCATGCCATTTTAGGTTCCTGTCATATATCATGGTTCACCATTAGTATTCTTGAGAAATTTTCTTGCTGGAGGATAAACATGGATTGATCATGCTTTTATGGAAAGAAGAACGTGCTTTAAGCACTAAAAGAGAATTTTCCTTCAAGCAGTTCTATTTCTTTCTAGGACTTTATGACGCTTTTCCTTAACGAGAAGAATCCCTCCTAGGATTAGACATTTGAGCACAGTATGGTTCTACCTACTTTGGTAGAAGCCAATCGTAGAAATTCGGGTTGTATTCTAAGTGAGCATGACGATTGAGATTACGAGGACTAATGCATACTTGGGTAATGTAAGTTAGGACATTGGTTAGAAAATCACCCGAGTTGATGCCGTTAGCCACATGTAGCTCCTCCTCCATAAGGATGTGATCAATGTACGGGTGGGCCAAGACCTGGTCGTCTAGGTGTTTGTGTCGAGTGATGGCCAAGACCCTGAAAGAGGTTGGTGCCACGTAAGTCGGGTCATACTTGATTGTTTTGATGGCACGTTGCTGCTCAACATTAGTCATTATTTGGCAACCCCATTTCTCCCATTGGAGACGTGGGTTACACCATTTTTGTAAGAACGATGAGTTAGAGTCAACGAGGCGAGTGAGTTTCTCAAGCTCAACGAGTGACACAGGCCTTTGGGGCATGTGGTATGATGTTACTAGTCATCTGATGAATGCATACTCTTTCAAGATTTTGCCATTATCGATAAGCTCCTTTGAGACCTTGGGGGATGTTAAGGTCATAAACTCGTATTCTTCCCAAGTGCAGGATAACAAACAAACCTCAATGGCAAGGGGTTCATAAAGCAAGCCGAGGTCAAGTCTTTCGTAGCTCCTAGTGAATATGGTAAATGTGTTATCCAAGAGCTTGATGCAAGTCACCAAGTCATCTCTTGTATTCTCAGCAAGGTCCTTGGTGACCGATAGAAATGAACATCGCTTGTAGGAAGGCCTAAGACCTATTGGTGGTTGGGGTGGAATTGGGCTAGACAGTGATGGTTCTAGTGGCAGGGAACTTGACAATGGTGTGTCTAAGGGTAGCTCTGTAGTCTGATCCATGATCCAATGTTGCTTTGGGATACTAAGGGTGGCTCCAGTGGTGGGCAGAGATGGTGCATTGCCTTCCTCTTGTGCAGTTACTGGGGTGCTAAGCTCTCTGGACTTAGATGATTTTGGGGTATCAAGATGCTGTTTGGGTTGATAAATTGGTTGGGGTTTATTGACCAAAATCGTCGTGGGCTCTGTAGGCTTTGTAGCTTGGGTTTCATGGGTGTTTACTGCCTTAGTGGGAGTGTGGCTGTGTGGGGTTGGAGTGGTGAGCAATGGTTGTGGCTAGGCTAGGCTTCTAGGATTTTTCTTCTCGGGAACCCATATCCAGGTGTTTCCTTTGTAGTACCCTTAGGCTCGCAACAGATCTTTTGGGATCCATCGCAGCTTGATTGTGTGCCTACGTTGATAGCGTTGGGTCGGTCTCTTAGGTTTTGAACGATAGTTGTTACCCCTGTGGGGCTGTGTTTGCTAGCTATGAGTAGGTTTCTTTTGGTGCTTTGGCACCTATTTCAATGTGGACTCTGTGGCTTTGGGGATGGCCTTGGTTGGCGGTAGTTTTGTAGTTGGGGTGGGTTGTAATGACCCACAACCCCCCTCCCTAGGCTTGGTCCTAGGTAGCTCTATCGATGGCATGTGTCATGCTCAGGCAAGTCTACGGCAATTGGCTCATTTGATTCTTCAACCCACTGTTTCAGCTCTAACCATCAGCTCTAGCCATAGCGCTGGGTGTTGCCTAAGCAGTCGCCTAAGCTTAGAGTTACAGGGGTGGCCACCAATGTATTGAGGAGTTTGTTAGTCACTTGCCTTTCTTCTAAGTCTGCAGTTCTTGGCCAATGGCCCTGATGAGTGGTTTACTGGCCAAGTTAGGCTTTGTCTAGGCTGCCCAAGGTTGCTAGGCCTTGACAATGATATGCCAACTTGCTTCGTTTGTGCACGGGTCATGACATGCAATGGGAAAGGTGTGGCCTCCCCGTCGAGTGTCTCGACATCAAACAACCCCAATGGGACCAATGTCTCATTTGCTAAACTAGAGAATGGTCTCCACCTAGGGCAGTCAACAAAGAGATAAGTGATTCCACACTCAACGCATCTTAAATCAGCCTTATCTCTATTCACTTGATCTCTCTCAGAGGGGCAGCACGAAGAAATATGTCCTGGGTGATTGCAAGTCCAGCACACAATTGGCTCCTGGGCTTGCCCTCTTAGGCCTTTGCCTCTCCCTCTTCCCCTGAAGTAAAAAAGAAGAAAGGATTTAAGTAAGAAAGCAACAAGTAAGGAATTTTCCCATCTTCCACCTTTTCTCTTGGATAGTGCCTGTTAAGGCTTCGGAAGTAGGGCAGAGGAAAATTTTTAGATTGCTACATGAGAGTTTGTGTGCAAGCAAAGCATTGTATATTTTATAGAAAAGCCCTTTAGGGCATGCTCAGTACTTTTTTGGCCATATGAGGCCAGCTCATGACTGCCTAGCTGATTTGAAGCATATCATAGCCTTCTCTATATAGTAGTAGCACCAACTATGGTTGTACATTAGTTAGAAAGTTGCTGCTTAGGGTAAGGGGGCCAACTATAGAAGTATATATAATGCTTCTTACTTTTAATACGTACTCATTTATAGAGAACTTCCCTTCCTTCAAGGTACTCGACTCTTGCTTGAGTTGGGAGAAGGGGAAAAGACTCGATCTTCAATGAAAGAACAATAGGTAAAGATTGGAATTTGAGGAAAACCCTGAGGTTGGAAAAGGAGAGGTAAGATAGCTGTTGAGTTGGATTCATAAAGGGAAAAATAAGCATCATAGCGATGGGCCATTTGTTGACAGTACAATAAGCTAGGAACAGAGGGACCTAAACTAGATCGTCGATGGTAGGCATCAAAGAAGGATAAATCAAATGGATGATGCTTGGAAAGATAAGCTAGGAGGAGATCCAGCCTTAGTTGGTTAGTGCTCTGCACATAAGTAGAAGCTGTATTCTGGCATTGGTTCAGGACTACAAAATCAATCATTGAATGCCATGAAGTGTTAGGGCAAGTAGCCACTTTAGAAAAATAGCACTGGAAGATGTCATCTATCCTCAACTCCAAATAGTTGACATATAAGGCAGCTTGTAAGACCACATCTCCCATATACCAAGCTAGATCTACATCATCTGAAATTAACAGATCACCTCGTAGATACATATAAGACATCAACATGGTATCCGTCATTATGGAATCCTCAAAGACCATACGGACAACTTCTGTCAGCAAATTAGAAGACCAAGCCCCACTCCAACGATCCTCTAGAAGAGGGAGATCCATTGTTGAGAGCTTAATATAGAAGGCCAACTTCTACAACTGATCGTGGACAAAAAAGGAATGGTCGGGAGGAACATACTCTTGAAAGTGCTCAAATGTAGACCATAATAAATCCATCCTGGATTACAATATTTTCACTTTATCTTGAAACAACCGACATAATGTGGCATGTCTCTGGAGAACTACCAAGTCCTGTTGAGATATAGAAGGAATCATAGGAACATTGGGGCTTGGAGGAATGGACCATGACTGCACCAGTTGGTCCTGCAAATGCTTAATTTGGAAAGCTTGGGATTCTAATGTATTATGAGCAGTCTACAAAGCTGACAGTTTTGTATCTAAAAGGGTCTTAAACTCTTAAGCTTCTTCGGACATTTTCTCTTTCTCTTCCGAAACTCTAGTAACCTCTACCGAGCCTCTGCTAGCTGAATTTTCAAAGAAGATATTTCTTCTCTCTAGGTCTCAATCATTTGGGTCTGCTGCTTCATCTGCTTAAACAGATTGGCAAGAGTGTATTTAGCAGAGGCTAACTCTGTGGTTGCTTTATACATCTGGTCTTTGGATTGCATCAATTCTTCATAGAAAGAAGCATATAGCTATTGAACACAAGCTGCACTGAGAGTTCAATAGAACTCTGAATGTCGTTACAAAGGAAAGGAATGGCATCCCCTGACATTAAACTGTTTAGTGAAGGAATTGATATTTCCAAAGAACCCTCTTGATGTGCCCTGAGTAAGTTATTGCATGTGAGGTAGGCAGGGAGATCACTTCCAGAGGGTAGCAAGAACTATTACTGAAGGAATGACTGGGGGAATTTTCTCTGCTACACGCTTCAAGCGCTTCCGCTGAATGACCAACAGAGGAGGGGAATCAAGATCCTCTATGTCAATGGGTTCTGAATCCTCTGAAGGTGGAGGGGGAGGTACTTGATCAAATGGAGCAGGGGGTAGCACACCCTTCTTAAGGCCTGAGTATGTCAAGAAAGCATATAAATATGAACCATAGGTTACATTGGTAACATTCCCTCTGGTCACTTTGACAAAATGTTGGTCCATCTTTGTAAGAAGGTAAGTACTCCAATCAATGGTAACCCCTTTTAACACCATCTTGGAAGTTGTGAAGAGCTCCTTGGACAAATAGTGAGATGGTGTTTTGGTAGGCATAAACCTCTCTTGGAGAAATTAGCAGACTAGCTTCCAAAGAGGGTCAGTGATCATTGAAAAAGACACTCCTAAACTGTTAATCACCTTCTTGACATTGAGGACCTCTTTGGTCTGCTTCTATAAACAGCTTGAGAATCTCATCATTTGAGAATAATTGTATGGCTGTAACAAAGGATTCTCCTTTGTAGGGAAGAGACAAAGCCTTCCCTAACCCTCTAGGTGTCAAAACCATAGAAGTATCACGAACCAAGCCCAATTTCTTATTGTATGACACAAGAAACTCATCACATAGGGCTGGATCGTCTGGAATCAAAGGGAGTGAAGCAGCCATAAAAGTTGCAAGGCCAGCTTTCGTGATAGGCTCAAAAGTCAGTAGGGAAGAATAATCCCTACTGATTAATGGGACATACTGAACAGGAGGAGGAGCTTGAGGCGCCATTCAGATGGAATATACACACACACCACAAACACAGACAATCACAGAGAATACCTACAAAACAACAAAATAGCCATAAAAAAGAAATTGATCAAAATAAGCACACGCAAACGTAACTAACCAATTGACCACCCCAAACAACCCATATCCTAGAAAAAATTCGGCATGACCCCTACATATATGCAACCGAAAGCTTTATGCTATGCAACAAGCAGGCATCCAAGACCCCATATCAGGCAAAAAAGAAGAAAACTACAGACCGCACCCATAATTGTATCACATAATCAAATCATAATACCTCAAAAACCTAATCAGCACATAACCAAAACTTTGATAAACAATGTTAGCTTAAAGGACTATACGTTCCCATCCCACGAAGCATATTTATTGAAAAGGGAAAAAAGTGCAATGAGGGGAACGATTTTAATGAAGGGTTCATTTTAAGAAATTATTAACAATGGTTGAATTTTATTAGGTTGTCAACCTTAATAAGAAAGCGATGATTCATTTTTAAATTGTTAGTTACAATTTATTAATGTGAAATGGTGCTTTTAATGAAACCCAGACTGCAATCCCCAGACTCAGGTCTCTAAATGCATATTCATTTATTAAAAATGTAATGTGTCCGAAACACTTTTTTTTTTCAGCGTGTGCATTTTTGTGACGACTGGTTTGTTTTTATTAAAAATTAAAGTGCATCTGAAGCTCATGTAGTGCATGCAAAGTGAACGGTGGGTTGATTTTAAGTTATTAGAAAAATATGTGTTTAGCGCGTGTGCGCGTGGAAAAGTGGATGAATAAAGTTCATTTTGACAATTAAATGTGGTTAAGAGATTATCAAAATAAATAAAGCACGAAAAATAGATACCTGGTAGGGGTGTGTATGCAAGAGACTGAGGGTGCACTGAGTAGTCCCAAATGCAAGGAATCCAACAAAAAAGCAAAAACCATTGACTGGAAAAAATAAAACACCTTAGTATTTTTTTAAACAAAATAAATATTAAAGCAATATTAGTGGGATCACATTTGGTATAGGCAATGTTGATTAATGTTTGGGTGAGATTATTATTATTATTATTATTTTAATTGTAATTTAAGTGTGTTTTGATTTTGTATTTTGTGTTGTTATTATTTTTTCTTTTTTGTATATTTTTATTGTAAAATATTCCAAAAGTAGTTAAATGCATTGATGGATTTTTTTATGATTTTTTTGAATTTAATTCTGATTTTTATAGATTTTTAATGAATTTTTCTCAATTTTTAGTGAATTTTAAAAGGATTTTAAAAATTATTAATTTTTTTTTCAATTAATTCTCTATATTATAATCAGCAATATCAAACAAAAAATTACCCAATTTAGCAATGAATTTTTGAATAATTTTTTTGTTTTTAATTAAAATTTTATGAACTTTTTAATCTTTTTAAGTATTTTTAGGTATTTTTAAAGGTATTTTTCTCAATTTTGTGGAAAATAAACAAAGATATGCGGGCTGCGTGCAAACAGTTGTGTGTGCTCGGAGATGGCACGCATCACCACACGGAGAAGACCAAACGCACGTCCTCACGCGGGAACACCCACGCGGGCAGCTCCCGTGCGCACAGACACACCTGGACACCCGTGCTGCGTGTGGAGGGTGAGGGTAGAGTGGGGTAGGGGTAGGAAAGGGGGCTAGAACGGGAGAAACCGGGGTTAGGTTAGTGAGCTAGTCAGGTAAGTTAACTAAGTACAGTAGGTAAGCTAAGGAAGTTAGGTTAGGGAAGTTAATTAGGTGAGCTAAGTTAATGAGGTGAGTTAAGTGAATTAGGTTAGGTTAAGTAAATTAGGTTAGTTAAGTTAAGTAAGTTAGTGAGTTTTTCCCTTAAGAGCCTTTGTATAACCCCGATTGAGAATGTAGACTATAGTATTAATAGCTTTTGCCCAAAAATGGTAAGGCAATCCTTTGCCCTTAAGCGTGTGCCTTGCCATTTCCACAATAGTGTGATTTTGGCATTCAACAAAGCCATTCTATTTAGGTGTATGAAGTGTTTCCAATTGACCCTTAATCCATTTGCTCTTGCAAAAGTCTTCAGACTCCTTTGAGTTTAGCATTTTCACAAAGGGAGTACATCCACATCTTTCTAGTGTAGTCATGGACTATCAACGTAAAATGAGAATATCCCCCCAAGGCTTGTGTAGGCACTTTACCACACAAGTTAGCATGCATCAACTCTAGAGGAGCCTTTGTTTTGTTCTTGCTTTCTTATGGAATACATTTCTCTATTGCTTGCCCATCATATAAGCTTCACATGGCTTCTTCATTTCAGTTACTGCAGGTAAGTGAGGAACCATACCTTACTTGTCTATCTCCTTTAACACAACAAAACCAATGTGACCAAATCTTTGATGCCAAAGCTTACTTCTTGTACCCACACCCACAATGGCTATAAGAGCACTTAGCTCATATAGGTCGTTCCTTCTTTCTCCTTTGTTAACAACTTTTCCAGCATTGTCAATCATTTTAATACTTGTCTTGGTGAATCTCACCTCATGGCCAATATCAATTATAGAAGCAATTGATAGAAAATTTCTCTTAATGTCTAGAACATACGACACATTTAAAAGATTTTGAGTTCACAATCTGTAGCAATAAAGGAAATAGTATATGTGTCCTCAGCAGGGCATTTTGCATCGTTTCCAACCATCATAGTGATGGATTCTTGTAGAGGCTTCATAGAACTATATAGACCTTTCTTGTTGGTGCTAGTATCCAATATCCATGAGTCAGTGGTAGATATTTATTGCACCAAAGGACACACTTCCTCAATGGTTGCTATGAATAAGTTCAACTCTACTTCAGTTGTATTGGCTATCTCTTTCCACTTAGTCTTCATGGTGCCATTCTTTTCATCTACCTTCTTGACATGATAATGTGCAATTGCATGTCCTTTCTTCTTGTAGTAGAAACACTCTCCTTGAAACTTTTTCTTACTACCCTTCTTCTTTTTGTCATTGTTTGTAGAGGAACCACATTTGCCTTTCACATTGTCAAAGAAGGCAACATCTTCACTACTACTACCTTCTCCGGCTTTAATCTGGAACTCCTTGTCCATTAGTAGTGCACAAAATTCCTCAAACATCAAAGCTTGGGATCTTAACTGAGTGTTTAGAAAAATTAACAATCCATCAAACTTTGGTAGAAAAATCCAAAGACACCTCCAAGCTAACTCCTCACTAGTCTTTTGTATCTTTGCGCCAGTCATTTGGTCACACAAATTCTTGATCTAAGTTATGAATGCTTTAGTTGTCTCTCCTTCGTCAAACTTATCTGCTACTACTTAATTCTCCAAGTTCTGAATTCTTGTTTGATTTTGTGTTTTGTACTGACTCCTCAATATATTCCAAGCCTTTGATACCTTGGTTATATGCTGAATCAAGGTTAGAACAACTGGTAACTAATGCACACAACATATCTATGCTCCTTTGTTTCCAAGCTCGTAGAAGATTTGCATTTGGAGGAATCATAACACTCAAATTTACAGGATTGGAGGTGGGTTGTGGTTATGGGTCAATCCCCAACACTATCTCTAGAAGCTCATAAGAATCAAGGTTAGTTATAATTTTAAACTTCCACAAAGTGTAGTTTGTACCATCCAACTTGCCTTCACTAACGGTTGGTGGACAAATCCTTAGTGTTTGAATTATCACTATAATAGCTCTACCACTTGATGCATTGGCACAGCTACTTAATGCAACAAACAATATTTTTTCCTCTTTGCTATTGAAGCCCTTGCCTCTTGTATACTCTTTACTCCTCAGAGTCCCCTGGGCTCTAATACCATGTAGAAATTACACAATGTAGGTGACAAAATTTAAGCATGGACTACAAAATACTCAATAAATATGAAAATAACAAAAACAACTTTAATTTCAAATGAACTAATACAAGGATAGCTCTATTCACCTATGCACTTCCACTATGAAGCTTAGATGGTGATCTAGACAAATGACATGCCAAGAGCTTAAGGCTACTTGAAAGAAATTTGATTGAATAAAAGATAGATTAACGATAACTTTAGAGGGGTCTTTCTTTTATAGCCCAGGAAGGTAGTCTAATTGGCCTATTCGACCATATTACGAACCTTTCCTAATCGGCTAGGAAATATTCCCTAAAGGGAACTGAGATTGTACATTTCCATCCAACTATCCATTGATAAGATGATAGAAATACCACCACAAAGGCCTAAGCCATAGCTAGTTGGCTGCATAAAGATAAATAAATCTACAAAGATTGATCTAAGATGCATTGATTATAGCATCACTCACATATATCATAATTGTCCACCTTGTAAGGCTTCTAGTAGTACCCTAACTAGGTCTACATAGCCTAACATCCAAAAGATCAAAGCCATAGATACTGATCCCAAAGACAAAGAGTTGATACCTCTAGCATATCTTAGGGTCAAACTAACTACTAAGTAAGAGCATCATTGATGCTCATTGATGAGGTCCAAATCATAACATTTTCACTTACGATATATGGATTGAGATTAGTCAACTTGATATGGTCTCAACAAATGCTATCAAACCATACGGGGATCACCATATTCCCTTCTAGGAAGATGTAGAATTCTCTTGATTGTAGAGACTAAAAGCATGCCCATCATCTTCTACATGCTTCCAAATCAAGAAGATATAGGCAATGAAGAAGAACTTTCAAGCACACAACCCAATGCAACGCGGACTATGTGGCACATCAAATACACTTGAGCTTGCCAAGCATCAAGATTGTCACAACTTTCAGTGAGAACAACCTTGTATTTCTCAAGGGAAAGGCAAGTAGCTCACTTTAGAGATAAAAAAGAACCTTAGTAAGGATGGCTAGATAGTTTTGAAGGAATTACTCACACAAGGACAAGAAGAAGCCACTCAATTTGAATTCTCCTAGGTCAAGAGAAAAACCATGCAATAGCCTTTAAAGCTATTAGGAAAAGGACTACATCCAAAAAGAACATGAGATCCATGGTATACAATCAAAAGAGTCAACAAAGAGTTAGCACAAAGCCATATTGGGTTTCCAAAGAATTGGTGTATACTCAAGGATTTTATGTGGGAAATCGATGTATTCTATTGCCTAAACCACTCACTCAACCACCTCATTTACTATAGCCCAAGTTCCATCAAAATCAAAAAGGAGAGAAAGAGACCTAAACACAAAGCTAGGTCAAGGACCAAGATACTTAAGGATACAAAAATAGACAAATCAATAGAGTTGAAAAGCTAGTTCTTGTGACACTTTAGCCCATAAATCCAAAAGGGCAACCACTTAAGATGGTTGCTAATCCGTATGAGAAACCTATGGTGTTTGAGAAGTGATCACCCCAAGAGGAGAAAACAAACAGCCACATCCATGTGATGGTACTCAACCTAAAAAAGAAAGTCCAAGGAAGGACATGTTAGAGCTCTCAAGTATTGACAAGCAATTGCTTGAAATTATTGTCAGTCTATCAAAACAACCAAAATCTCCCCAAAATAAAGAACTTTTATCATCTAAGCCAAAATAGCAAATCCAATAATAGCAACCTCATGTAATTGCTCAATCAAGGAAAAATGATCCATAAGGGACTATTAAGAAAGCATCAAAAGATCAATAATCTCCCTTTGAGTGTGTTGTCAAGAATACAACTAGGACTTCTGAGATCAAGACTAGTTCCACTCAGTCTGCGGATCCAAGTGTACAATCATCTTTGATTGCCAAGATTGACCAATCCAATAAATCAAAAACTTCTACTTCCAATTTTGAAGTGGAATCCACACAATGATAGCCTTTTCTTTTGTGACCAAGACTATCATTTCAATTGAGGAACAAACCTTTAGTGCTTCTGCCTCACAAAAGGACAAGAACTCTAGCACAAAGAATAAAATGAGTCCATTGATTCACAAATCTTGTTCTTCTTGTCCAAAAGCTTCGAAGCATTTAAAGCCTAAGCTAGTCAAGCAATCTATCAAGGAGGAGTTAGAAAAGACAAGATGACAAGAAGATTAATCATTGATTAGGACCCCAAGGAACTCAATGCAACATTGACTTCACTTGCTCAAGTATATGTTCATGCTAACATTGGAGCACCTACTGAAGAAGATAATACATAGAGAAAGATAATTGATATGGGCAGGGCAAGAATCTATCTAGTTGCATTATCCAACAATCATAGGAGATATTATGAAGCCCATATCCAAAGCTAAGTGAAAGAGCTTTGTTTGATTCCCTTGTTTTACACTAATCATTGTGAAACTAGTAAGGGGAAACTTGAAGCATTAACATAGAAAGGAGAAGGACAAAAGTGTGTTTGAATAGAAATTGTATTTCATCCATTGTTTACTAGAATTGATTATCAACTAATAATGTCAAGCAAGGAAGGGTGTTTTTGACTTCAATGCATGATCCTACATATGTATCTTCCACTCCTCTTAGAGTGCTTGTAATTGTACAAGATTTTAAAGCTTCCTGAATTAATCCAAAGACACCCACTAGATAAACTCCTCATGGAGGAAGAATGATATATTCAATTAAAATAGGTTAATAGAATGTTGTAATTGGTGTTATTACGTATGTATTTTTACTACTTACAATACCATCACACTTTGATGACTATACTCCACTTCAATACAATTTAAACTTCTTTGACTAGTTGATTCTAAGGCTAAGTGAAACAACACCGAATATTTTCTCTCTTTTCACTACCCTACAAAACACATGTTTGTTGAATATCATGGAACATAGTGATGTACATAAAACTACAACTAATAAGGATAAAATAGCCAAAAGTAGTATGCTTGAGGCTCTATATCCTAAGCCCAAAGTTTATGATATCTCTACTAACACAACACACAAGTTAGACCAAGTTGAGCAGACAAAATCCCAAAACATTTTAGAGGAGGTTGATTAGATACACTTGTAGATTAGTGCCACAAAACCCAATTTGCCTACTTGTATGAAATCTTTGCTTATTTATTAATCATTGTGAGTAGCATGAATGTTGATTTGGCAAAAAAAGGCAATTCCTCTAAAGTAGAATGCCTTCTCCCATTTCAATCCATATTCACCACTTACCGCAAGTTATTTGCAATGACTGATTTGGGCCTTGCTGACAATGAAGTGATGCAAGTCACTTCTGATTGGTATTCCACTTGGGAAGAGAGTGAGCACCTCTTTCACAAAAGCCTTTTGATTTAGGCCCAATGTGCTAAGATCCTCCCTCAAAAGCAATTTTAGTCATGTTGACTTATCCCTTCTTATGCTTCTATGACCAAAATCAAAGATTAGTCAATACTTGATTAGCTTGAGCAGAATTACCATTCCTCAAGCCTAGTGAGCTTGCTCATGATGTCAATCAACTGAGCAACAATGTAGACCTAGTACACTTTAATTTGACCCAACTTACTATAGGACCACTTCACTATAGACACATCCTTGAAATTTGGACATGCCATCATAGCTACAATATCATCCACTTCTCGATAAGATTTTGACTAAAGAGGAATTACATATAACGAATCACTTTGTGGACCCTTTCTTGCTTAGTGATTTGGTTACATATAACCAATCACTTTGCAGACCCTTCCTTGCTTAGTCAATTGGCTACCAAACCAATTGAATTGGATGCTTTTGTTGAACTGGAGTGCCAAAGAACCTTCAACTTTTGAAATAATGCTACATCTTATCTAAGAACCAGATTAGAGGTATGAACTTTAAACTTTTTCTAGGAGTATTTAATCTTCAACATATACTTTTCATCAATCTTTGAGCCAAATTTATTATTTGTAGTTAGCCTTCGAATCTTTCATAGATCCATTTATCTTTGTAAGGTTGCATGTCTAGTTGTATGGCAATGTCATTATTCATAGCAAGAGGGGGGGGGGGGGGGGGGGGAACAAACAAAAGAAGGGAAAATAACAAGAAATTCCAAAGGAAAAAAAGAGTGGGTAAAAAACTAGGAAAAAAAAAAGTAAAAGCAATGAACAAAAAGTGAAATATGCATGCATTGCATTGTACCTAGGGATCCTCAAGTTGGATACATCCAGTTATCTTGTTTAGCTAGCTCCATCTTTAAGCTCCTAGCCCTCTCCCATTTTCTTGTATATTTCCTTAGTGCACATCAAGGTCAAGACATACCTAGGAAGTCTTGACTCGCCTTAATTCTCGAATTGTCTCCTTGAGTCACTCGTACTTTCTCCCTTTGCACTTCATCATCTCATTTTCTCTGTGCTAGTGACTCAATCAACTACAAAGCAACGTGGAAAAAGGTTCTTCACCCTAAAGATAACATTTGTATTAGCTACCGCATAGGGGGGAGAATCATGTGCTTCAAGCCCTACTTGGATTAGACTCCATCTTTTGTGTATCCTACCTTTTGGATGTTCCTAGAATCTTCTTCAACAACTCTCTTTTTCCTCAGCAACAACAACTATTTCCATGTTCATCAATTCAAGGTTCCTTGCTTCATCAACTAACCATTATCATTAGGAGAACCTATGGAGCAATCTTCTAACTAAGTATTAGCCTATGTGCACATGTGCACTCATAATAAATTTGCACAATAATCTATACACAATTTTGGATTCTCTCATGTGGATAACACTTAGGCTTGCATGGAGTTTAAACCATCTCCCAAATTGACAACATATGTCCTATGCATAAATTGAAGACTAGCACTCTCCCTTAGAAAGTGAATGCATGTGAGATTTTACTTTGAAACTATAAATGTTTGTGGAGACTCATAAGTCATTACTTTTGCATCCATATCAAATCTCCCATCCTTTGTAACCTCCAATTCATTTTCCATGACCATTCAAGCTCTATCCAAGAGGAAGGATCAACAGTAAGAGTCTTATCATCACCGATATCATCTTTTATAAGTTGTATCACCAATAATATTGTCATCCTTGTATGGTATCAACTCATCGTCATTTGTACTGTCATTCGAAACATCATCATCTTCATCAAGAGTTCTTCGTTAGTAGAGCAACAAGAATTGCACCTCCATTAGGACCACTTTATTGACTATCCTAGCATTCTATGTTTACCTTTTCTATGAGTGCCATGGGATTGGCACTCATCTGGGGGGGGGGGGGGGGGGGTAATGTTAATAGTATTTTATGAAGCTCATTGCTCCCGTGCATACAAAGTGAGGTGCAAATACTAATTCATAGGGGTCTAAATCCTAAAACAAAAAGGGATGCAAATCCTAAAATGTAAAGGGGCACCAAACTAGAGAAATGACCTAAACCTAACTCTAATCTTGGTCTATACAAGGATGGTAATGACCTAAACCTAACTCTAATCTTGGTCTATACAAGGATGGGAGGTCTCAATTGGATTTAGTCTTTCGATGCATCCATGCTTCAAAAGCTCTATCAATGAAACTATGGATGCAAATGTGGCATCACCTTAGAGAAGTAGGCTAACCCTAATCCTAGTATTGGTCTATATAAGGGTGGGAGGTCTCATTTGTATTTAGTGTTTTGATGCATCCACATTGTGAAAGCTCTATCAATCCAACTATTAAAGCTTTTTATTCATTTCTTATTGTCTATCATATTGTATCATCTTCTTGCTTTTCTTCTTCTCCGTCTTCTTCTCTCGGCATTGGCATAATTGGTGATGGACATGAAGAAGCAATAGCATCAAATTGAGTTGGTTGGGTTGTGGAACAATCTTTGAGTTTTTTAGCTTTTGAATTACGACTAAAAAAAGGTAAGATATGTGAGTTCACAACAAGTCGAAGCTAGAGCACAATGTTGGGGGTAAAGGCGCCTCTGCCTAGCCACTCGTGTATTACTACACTGACAGTCACCGCCACTACACACTGCAGGTGGCGGGCACCCGTCACTGTCACTTTATTCTTTATTCTTTTAGTGATAGTTTGAATAAAGGAAGGCCTGGTCACACATTGTGACTATTGGAGTTTCCATTTCTAGTCTCTCTCTTTCTTGCTCTTGCTCTCCCGCCATAGCTCTCGAGTCCAACCTTTGATCCGTCGCTCCCTTTCAACTGGTATCAAAGCTTTGCTTTCCGACTCTTGAGCTTGGTTCGTGGCATTCTCAGCATCCCATCGACTCCCTACTTGCATTGGGTCTCCTTCCCAGCAGCCATATCCGACTCCTTCGAGCTCCCGTCACTCCCTGGCTTCCCAAGCATATTCCCGGCATTGTTGGGCACCTTCAGGGCATTACATCAGAGGTATTTGATCATTTTCTTCAGGGTTTACTTGAGTTCTCAGGTCTTACGGGCTGTAAACAAGTTGTGGGTAGCCATAGCTCACACCTCTTGGAGCTTCCTTCACCCGGATCTTGCTTCCAACCTATCAAGGCTTGCTGAGGCTTAGTGTAGGCCTTCTTTGGCCCTCATTTGTGCCCCCTTTGGGCCCCATTGTTGACACGTGGGACAGCAGACCCCCCCAACCAGCTCACGTTTTTTTTGCGCCTGTTTCAAAATCTGGCCCAAAAATCACTCTTTTTGTCATATTTCGGGCATTCGGAACCTGATTCAGGCAAGGTAATAGTCTAAGTTGGGGTTTTGGCACGCTCCGGACACGATGGTAATGTCAGATTTTCCAAATTCTAATGATAGAATCTTCTGCAACAGATTTGAGGTCTGAGACAACACGTATTTGTATGCCTATGCTTGTTTGGGCATGCTAGTTTGATGCCTATTGCATCCCCATTGATTGGGGGATTGAAGCTACATGTAATGCTATGATTTTGACCTGATTTTGGGGCTGGAAATACACAATTTATAATAGTAAATGCATGCTGGACTGAAGCTATCTTTCATGCTTTGACATATGCCTATTGGTTCTAGATGTATGTCTTGGGCTATGCTATGATGTATTGATCATCGAGGGACGACTTTGAGCTTGTCATTGAATCTGGATGCTTTTAGAAGCTTGAGCTTATTTCAGCCCACACTTATTGACATTGGTATATGCTTTGACAATTATGCTTCTTGGATTTATGCATACCCGTTGCCTATGGCTTGATGCTCATGTCACAGTTGATTACCCTATGCATGCGTTGAGCTTGAGTGCTCATTGAAGCTCCACCTTGGATACATTTTGGATTATCTGGAGCTGTCTTGGATGTTACTTGGCTTGTCAGAGTTTGGATTGGGATGTATTTGATGTCTTACATGCTTACGGATGCTCTAGAACTTGACTTCACTTTTGCAAAGGATGTCAAGAACTTCACTTTTGCAGAGGATGTCACTCCTCTTTTCTTGCTTGGTACTCTTAATGAGTCATGGGATGTATTCTGCACTGCATTATGTGCCTCTATTGCTACCTTGAAATTATCTGATGTTGAGAGTGCTCTTCTGCAGGAAGAGGTTAACCGTAAGAATTTGGATGCCTCTCGTGTGTATCATGCTATGACAGCTAGAGGCAGGAATGATGAATATGGAAAGCATGGCAGTGGTAGTGGCCATGGATGGGATTCTCAGAAATCTTGGTCCAAGTCTCGTGGGAAGTCACGTAGCAAATCCTGTGGTAGGAATGCAGATGTTACTTGTCACCATTGTGGGAAAAAGGGCCATATTAGGCCACAATGCCATGAATTGCGCAATGAAAGGCGCAAAGATAAGGGGAAAGACAGTGTGTAGGATAAGTCTTCTGATCGCATCATAGTACCTACAAAGTCCAGTGTTAAAATTAAAGAGATCAATGTTATGCAGCCTGAGAATGTTGATGATGATGATTATATCTTAGCAGCTTCTTCTAGTGCTTCATAGATGATAGTGATACACTCTATGTATGCACAATGTTGGCTCTTGGACTCAAGTGCGTCCTTTCATGTGACACCTTGCCGAGAGTGGTTTCATTCATACCGTACTGTTTCGGGTTCTGTGCGCTTGGGTGATGACAGCTCTCTTGATATTGTGGGCATTGGTGATGTTAGGCTGCAGTTTGCTTCTGGCAGCAGTTTTGTTATGTAGGATGTATGTCATGTACCTGCTTTGACACGCAGTCTCATGTCAGCTGGACAACTTGATGACGTAGGTTATCATGTATCTTTTGGAGACTCTGCATGGAAGATCACTCGTAGTAGACTTGTGATTGCGAGAGGTGCCAAGGCTGGCTGTCTCTACCCCTTGATTGTATCAGCTTCTTCCCTTGATCATGTTTTATTTGTGGGTTCTATCCCACATGTATCTCTTTGGCATGCCCATTTGGGCCATATGTCTTTGAAGGGAATGAAAATGCTTTCTAGTTTGCAGTACTTACCGCCCCTTGATTATGCATGTTTTGATTCATGTGAGCATTGTCTTTATGGTAGGCAGACTAGGTCTACGCATAAGAAGTCTGGTAGGCCACGCATGAGTGAGCCCTTAGCATTGGTACATTCAGATGTCTGTGGGCCCATGCCTTGTCAGTCTATGGGCGGTGAAAAGTATTTTGTTACATTCATAGATGATTTTTCATAGAAAGTTTGGGCTTATCCCAGTAAGCTGAAATCAGATGTCTTGACTGTGTTTCAGAGATGACTTGCATTGGTTGAGAACCAGCCTAGGTATAGGCTAAAATGCCTAAGGACAGATAATGGGAGTGAGTATGTCTTACGTGCTTTTGAGCAGTTATGTGATGAGAGGGGTATTAAGCGTCAATTGACCATCCCCTACATCCCCCCAGAATGGTTTGGCTGAGCGGATGAATAGAACCATCCAAGAGCATGTACGCAATATGCTTAGCCATGCAGGCCTACCATAGAGCTTTTGGACTGAGGCAGTTAGTACAGCTGTGCATGTCATAAACAGATCACCTTTTAGTGGTTTGGATTTCCAGGTTGCAGAGAAGGTATGGACTGGAAAACCCCCCTCTTATGCGCATATCCGTGTCTTTGGATGTGAGGCATTTTGCCATGTGCCCAGAGACAAGAGAAGTAAGCTGGATCCCAAGAGTGTCAAATGCATTTTCCTTAGTTATGGGGATGCAGGCGAGATGGGTTACTGTCTCTAGGATCTGTAGGTGCGGAAAGTCATCCCCATTCATGATGTAGTCTTCCATGAAGACAAGATGCATAGGCAGCTTGAGAGAGTTGTTGAGATCCGCAGGGTCATATTTCAGGAGGAGCCGAGAGCTCCCGCACAGCCAGTTGGACAGCCTACACTTGCAGCAGATGCTCATGGTCAGGGTGTTGGACAGGCAGCTGGGTAGGCAGCAAAGCCTGCCGTGAGACGGTCTACTAGAGATAGACGTCCACCTGATAGATTTCATCCCTCGATTCATTATGTCTTGGTTATAGATGCAGGAGAGCCTTTCATCTATGATGAGGCTATGCGCAGGGGTGACAGTCACTCCTGGGAGAGGGCTATGCAATCTGAGATAGACTCCCTGTATAAGAATGACACTTGGGATTTGGTTTCCTTGCCTACGGGCAAGAAGGCTTTGCCATGCAAGTGGGTATACAAGCTAAAAAGTACCCCTGGACACCCCAAGTCGGCATATAAGGCTAGATTGGTAGTAGGAGCATGGTGTGAGCTTTGACGAGGTCTTTTCTCCTGTGGTTAAGATGACCACCCTGCACTTAGTCTTGGCTTTGGTTGCTCAGCTTGACTTGGATTTATACCAGATGGATATCAAGACGGCTTTCTTACATGGGGACTTGCATGATGAGATTTATATGGAGCAGCCTAAGGGCTTTGCAGAACTTGGCAGGGAGCACCCAGTGTGCAAATTGAAGAAAAGTCTTTATGGCTTGAAACGGGCACCTAGGGAGTGGTATCATAAGTTTGATGCCTTTATGCAGCCACAGGGCTACAGTCGGAGTGCTATGGATCCGTGTCTTTACACGAAGAAAGCCCGTGATGGTTCTTTATTGATTTTGGTACTCTATGTGGATGATATGCTAATAGCAGGGAAAGCTCATGATGAGCTAGATGCTCTTAAGGCTCAGCTCAAGAAGAGCTTTGAGATGAAAGATCTAGGACAGGCCGGTCACATACTTGGTATGCGCATTAGACGCGACAGGCATTAGGGACTCCTCTACTTGTCACAGAGGGAGTACATTCATAAAGTCCTTTAGCGCTTCTGCATGCAGGACGTAAAGCCTATTGGTTGTCCACTGCCTTCTTATGTGGAGGTATCACAGGCTGATTATCCGCAGACAGATGAGCAGAGGGTCGAGATGTCCAATATTCCCTATGCATCCGCAGTGGGCAGTCTTATGTATGCCATGATAGCCACTCATCCAGATATTGCATTTGCAGTCGGTGTTATGGCACGCTATATGGCTACACCTGGCAAGAAGCATTGGGATGCCGTGAAGGGTATCATGAGGTACTTGAAGGGCACTGCAGATATGTGCATATGCTATGGCAGCCAGGATACAGGAGTCGTGGGGTACACTGACTCTGATTATGCAGGACATGCAGATAGTAGGAAGTCCACTTTCGGCTATGTATTCACCTATGCTAGAGGTGCTGTTTCTTGGATGTCTAGGGTACAGAAATGCACGGCCCTTTCTACTACAGAGGCCAAGTATGTTGCAGCCACTGAGGCTTGCAAGGAGGCCATTTGGTTGGGTCGTTTAGTTGCTGACCTTGGTATTGATGCTATCCCTATACTGCATTCAGATTCTATGAGTGCTATTTAGTTAGCCAAGAATCCGGTCTTCCATGCGAAGACGAAACACATTGAGATGAGGTATCACTTCATACGTGGGGTCGTTGAGGACAAGTCTATTGATCTTGTCAAGATCTCGACTGACCAGAATCCTGCAGATCTGCTCACGAAAAGCCTCTTTACAGAGCGCTTTGCCTTCCTCAGGAGGCTGATGGGCATGGGATGAGATGACGTCTTTCCTAATCCTATTGTACATGTGTACATGTTATACTGTCTTTTTTCTTTTTCTTTTCACTCCTCACTAGGACAGATTTGCCTTTAAGTGGGAGGTTGTTGGGGGTAAAGGTGCCTCTGCCTAGCCGCCCGTGTATTACTACACTGACAGTCACCGCCACTGCACACTGCAGGTGGCGGGCGCCTGTCATCGTCACTTTATTCTTTATTCTTTTAGTGACAATTTGAATAAAGGAAGGCTCGGTCACACATTGTGACTGTTGGAGTTCCCATTTCTAGTCTCTCCCTTTCTTGCTCCTGCTCTCCCCCCATAGCTCTCGAGTCCAACCTTCGATCCATCGCTCCCTTTCACACAAGGTCTATTTGCAAACAGGCTACGTATTGTATGTATTATTGAGTAATCAATGAAAAATGTTGTTTCATGTATTATTATGCACATCTTTTGGGAGGTTGAAGAAGACTTGCTTGCTGTTTGATACTCAATTTGATTATAATGGTTGAGAAAAGTCAAAATTCTATTATTGAGAAGTTAGACAAGAATAGCCATCCATCATGGAAGTTCCATGTGACAAACTTCCTTATTAGACAAGGCCTCTACAAGTTTGTTTCATGTGAAGAAAAGGAACCGAAGCTAAGTGATCATACACTATAGAAAAATTAAAGACATGGAAAGAATGGAATGTGAAAGTAAAAAAAGTAATGTATTGGTTGTGTATAAATCATTTAACGATACTATGCTAGGGTATATAAAAAATGCAAAAAATTCACACGCAACTTGGATAACCTTCGAAAATATGTTTTTACTAAATACAAAGGCATGGAAGATTCAACTTAAGCAAGAGTTAAATATTTTGAAGAAATGAAAGATGTATGTAAATCAGTATGTTTTGAAGGTGAGGAGCATTGCAGATGCCTTAGTAACAGTTGATGAAATTCATGATGATGATGATGATTTAGTTTCATCTACTTTGAGTAGCCTTAACAATGAGAATGTTTTGAAATCTTTTGTTACTTTTGTATATGTATGGAAGCTGTTTTTAGATTTTGATAAGTTGATCTCTCTTAGAATTACGGAGGAGATCAACATGCAAGGTGAATCATTTGAAAGGAGTGGTGAATAGGTCTAAGAATTTGGCTCAAGTTTAAGAAGGAGATGTGGGAAATCCTTTTCAAGAGGCTGTGGTATGGGTCATGTTAGTGGTACATGTTAAATATACAATTTGGTGACATGTAGATTTTAAGAGGTCATGTAGAGATAGGGGGAGCTCTAGAGGAAAAGGTGGATAGTAGAATAGAGGTTCTAGCAATTCTGGTATTGTGTCTCATCATTATTGTGGAAGAATAAGTCTTATTACAACCCATTGTTATGATAAGAAAGATGACATTCACTGTGACAAATTGTAGTAAGGAAATTATGCATTTTCTTCAAGATAGAATCATGACAAAAATAAGCATTCGGTTGTCATAGAGAATATGATGAATGCTATTAGAAAGGAGGCATGTGATGATGTATGGTATGTTGATTTAAGGTCATCTAATTGTATGACCAGCCATGATAAATGATTTGGAGAAATACAAGATTTACTCAGTCCAAGTTATGTAGAGATAGGTGATGATTCATGCCACTTGATCTCACACATTGGAAAAGTCCATTTATCCTTGCATGATGGTTAGACAAAGTGTTTGCCAGGTGAATTATATGTGCCATCCATCACAAAGATTTTAATACTTATTGGTTAAATGGTAAAGCAAGGATTATAAGTTATCTTTAGTGCGAATGGTTATTTTGATAAAAAATTTAATAATAAGTGTACCTCTCTAATGAATTTAGTGATTTTTTGAGGTCTCGTGGGATAAAGCAACAAGTTTCGTTATTTCTTAATAGATGATATACATCAACCCAACTCGTGCATCATGTAGAATGAATCTCATACTTCTCTTTCTTTGGTTGGCATGGACAAACACATGTGACCTGTCCCCATTTCCAATTGATATATTGAAGTCACCATTGAGCAACGTAAGAACTCTATGCAAGCTTTGTTCAAGCTCTTTTCATTTACATGCTCTTCTTGCCAAGTTGTTGGGGGCATAAATTGATGCTATTTGCACCTCCTCCTTATCAACTTGTATTGGCCCTATAACATAGCATCCTTCTTGATCCTTCTTGACTAACGTAGGCCTCCATTGCTCTTTAATTAGTGGAAGTGTACCTTCCTTTCCCTTCCTACATGTTGCTATTAGGCACATGTATCTTGGGAATGTGTCTTTCTTCCATTCTTCTTCTTGAATCTTAGTTTCTTGGAGGGCTAGGACGTCTAGTTTTCTTTTGCTAAGCATCCCACGGAAAGAAGAAAGAAAAAAGAAAAAAAACCTCTTGCTAAGTGGCTCAACTTTGGCAATGACACGGTGTAGATAAATAGAGAGGCATAAGACGGCATATTCCCGAACGATGCTATAGTGGTTCAGCCGTTTGGGTTCATGCAGGTGAGCTAATGATCAAACACCACGTCGTCCGGAAAAAGCGCTACACTTTTGAGTGACTTTCGCGGGAGACCTCCACGTGCCGGTAACGTCCCCCACCAACGGATCTGCGCTCTCTCTCTCTCTCTCTCTCGCTCTCTCTCTCTCGTGATCACACCCACTGCTCTTGCCTTATTCTGGCCTCCTGCGCTTGTGTCGACCGCTCCCTGCTGAGCGTGTGATTCGGCTTTCCTCATCGGGTATGTTTCATGCTCGTTCCCTCTGCATCTAAATTCACACACACACACACACACACACACACACACACACACACACACACACAGAGAGAGAGAGCTCTCTTCTTGTCTTTCCCTCGCTCTATATTTGTTTGTAACTAGCCCCATGCAACAAGAAAATCTCAAGCGCGGTGGAAAGAGTTCGTAGAAGCAGTTGCTTTGCTTACTGGATCAAATGCATAAGAATCCAATTGCATTGCCTAATGTCATTTATGAACTGTCGAAGAAGGAGGTTTGTAAGTAGTCTCATGCTACCAGTCCCGTGCAAGCAGTTCTTACAAATCAAAACTGGGACAGATCGCATTGCATAATGATCTCCTGATTTGATATAATTTCCGAGTAACCAGTTCGTAGAATCAGTTCTTTGTGAAAATCAAAGCTGTAACAGGTCGCATGGCATTATGTTCTCCTTAATCATTTGGATGTGCTGTTTGCAGAGACAGCGTCTGGAATTTTTCTTCGAGGATCTTTGTCCTGCTGCTATTTGTTCTAGTTTCGTGTGCAATGACAGTCTTTAAGGTCACCACATGCCACACATCTCCGTATGAAGGTCAAAAACCAGGAACTTCAGGGTTGAGGAAAAAGGCACGTCCCATTTTACAAGTTACTTATATTAATAGTTTTTCATTGTGTTGCAAGATTGAATTATTTGATACGTGCATTTTGGTATTGCTGTTTTTACTTACACGAATCATATTTATGTATATATTTTGAAGTCACTTCATCATTTACTTGGATCTTTCCCTTGAAAATTGGCACGTAGATCTCCAATACATGATTTTAGCTTTGTGTACATTTTGGAAGCAATCACACTTGAGTAAGGCATAAGGAACAAGCAACATAGAATAATTGAAGTGTCCTAATTCCTTTATAGGAGAAGAGGGGCTCCTCAAATAAAGAAATCCAAAGAATCGGATCTATCTTTCCATTTAGAAATGATGAAATGTGTGGGCATATGCAATTATTTAATTGCGAGTAGAAATGAGAGATTGAACAAGAGAAATGAACTATTATAGGGCCCTTAAATAAGCATTAAGTATGTTAGAGTGGGCATCAATGAGGGGGAAGTAATGGTGGGATGCAAGGTAGAAGCTATAGAGTGGAAGAGGGTTGAGAGAAAGAAGCATACAAGAGACTTTAGTAGGTACAATGAATGGTACCCTTATTCATTGTTATCTTCACTTATGTATGATCGTACAGTATGTACTTATACAAGGGATGCTTGCTCGGCTGTTGGCTATTGGCTTTTATCCCAACAATCTTCCCCTTAAAGGCTACCCTTTGTTGACCGTTGTAAAACCAACTCAACAAAGCCTCTGGCTTTCCCACTTGTCCATCCTGTAAGACATGAGGCTTTCACTTGCATGTGGCTCTTCCACCTCAATATTAGTTGGCTGTCCAAGCCCTGCATCATGTGGAGTAGGTCGTACATATTGCTCATATGATGGCTGTCCATCCTCTTGGAACACTACCATGTGGATCTCAACTATTTTAACGAGCCGCCTATGCATCTGATACTCATTAAAAATGACATTATGGTTGCGTACAACCTTCTTAAACTCGGGGTCTCCTAAACAATTAGTCCGTTTCTCCCTTCCTTTTATAGTTTGCAAAGGCGGTTAGGTCGACCTATTTGACCTACTATATTGTGAACCTTTGCTAGACAGCCGAGGAATATTCCCTCTCATCATGTCGGCGGTGCTGCCTTCGGGTCCTTGTCAGGAGAGGGCTATTGGTCCCTCTAAGACTCCTAGCCAAGGGCTACTTCTATCGCCCTTGATCCCAAAATAGGGTGTAAACATGCTAGCGGTGCTACCTCCGAGTCCTTGTCAGGAGGGCTATTGGCCCCTCTAAGATCCCTAGCCAAGGGCTACTTCTACGGCCCTTGGATCCCAAAATAGGGTGTAAAGATATACTTGAACATAGAATTTAAACATAATCATCTGACTAAGCACATACTAATAAAAGAGCTCAGTAGGGTTAGAATAACTCAGAGACAAGGAATAGAGAATATGAAAGAATAAATGCTCAATACAACCAACACACTATTCAAGGTGGGCCGGACCTTAAACTCTTGTGTTTGAGTTGGAGAGTGTGTCGTACTCTGTACGGATCCCAAAACACAGCAGACGGTCTCCAAAAGTATTTAGCAATGACAAACACAAATTTGGAGAGTTTGGATTAGGTTGAACATGTTTGTGGTAGGTTGAGGAAGAGTGGGCAACAAATAGGAGATGAAGTTGATAATGTAGGTGGTTGCTCTATTTGTAAAACACAGTCTCTTGCTATCTCTTGCTATCTAAACTGGGATTGGCAATTGCTTAAATGATGACGTTAGTAATCTACCAAGTCTACACAGAAATAAATGCAGCTTCTAGAGTTGAAGATAGTCACAAATAGCTGATGGAGGGTTGGATGTAGGTGGCTACTCATGGATAGCAAGTTGAATTGTGATATTTGCCAGAGAGGGGTGTGGACAAAAGAGAACATGGCATGAGCAATTTAAAAAACAAGATAGGGCATAGAAGAGTGGATTCTCTTAAATTAGGTTGGTATGTTGGACGTGAATACTCTCTTGAAAAGTGGTAATTTATTGTAATTTTTGGTAATAAGCATGTTTTGGGGTTATAAATAAAGAGCTAATGAGTATATAATGCATTTTAAAGCTCAATATCTCCTCTCAAGTCCAAACTTGGAATGAAGAAGGGACTGCCAAGCATAGCTCAGTCCATAATCATCCTAAGGCGAATCACCCCAAAGCGGTCAAGGATGCACATTAGTTGCCTAAGGAACTACCAAGACTATAGGGGTGATGATTATATTACCAAGGGATCCCAAAGCTCACCCCAGAGAGGCCAAGGCATTCGACAAAGGGTGTTTGCTCAGTCCATAATCATCCTAAGGTGTCTCACCCGAAAGCAGCCAAGGGTGCACATTAGCTGCCCAAGGATCTACTAAGACTATAGGGGTGATGATTATATTACCAAGGGATCCCAAAGCTCACCCCAGAGAGGCCAAGGCATTGGACAAAGGGTGTTCGTTAGTTGTTCAGTGGCCTACTAGGACATGCAAAAGCGAGGAGCCACTTTGAACTTATTCTTTTGTTTTGTTTTGTTTGTTTGTTTTTTTTTTTCCCGACATGGCTTTGATCCAATTAAGTAAAAAGAGATAAATATGTACATATGTATGTTTACAAGAATAGAATGCCAATACATGGGGTAAATACAAAGGGCAATTGAATATATTATGCTCAAGCAAAATGCTATGCAATGGTGCCACTTGGAGAGTGGCCTTGTAGAAGAATTATTCACTTGTCCAAGCACACTTTTACAATCATGATAATCCTGGTGATATGGATGATGATACAAAGTACAAAAATAATGTTGTTGAAGCAAAAAGTAATCAAAATCCCATAAACACTAAGAGAAGAAGTCACCCCTTTCACAATTAGATGGTGGAAAGAGAAGTAAGCATCTCTCTCCCCAAGATAAAGGAGAAGCACTCAAAGAACAAGAGTGTGATGTATGTCTAGCTGAAAATTTGAGGTGTGACAGGCCAATGCAGGTGATAGCTAGCGAGTAGTCGACGGGGCGACGGCTAGGGAGTAGGCGATGGGACCACATTCTAGTGTTCAGATTCGACACTCACTTTTTTGTCATTAAAAAAATAAAAAATTTCTCAAATTTGTTCCTCTTCCATTGATAGACGTTCGCATGTCCATGTAGTGTGAAATTTTGATCCAAAAAATTAGAGCTTTTTCTGGATTTGGGGATTTTGATGTAGAACATGACCATTTGATTCAAAAATTGCAAATTCGGTGCACTTTTTGCGTGGGATATTTGGGCTTTTCACATTTTAGTGATTTTTTTTTCAATTTCATTGAAATTTGTGCACACTAGGCCTGAGAAACTTGGGGCTTTTGCAGAATTTCATCAATTTGTGCCAAGAATTGCTCAGTATATGCACTTGGATACATGTACTGATGCAATTTGGGTGGATTTGCCTTTGAAAAATTGGGGCTTTTGACCGCAATCGTTAAATTTGTGCCCGACAATGCATTTGCAGTAGAATTTTTGGGATTTTACATGTAATTGGTGCATTGGCCTATAAATGTGGCTGTAATTGATTCTGGAGTGCATGTACTGATGCAATTTGGGCGGATTTGCCTTTGAAAATTTGGGGCTTTTGACCGCAATCGTTAAATTTGTGCTCGACAATGCATTTGCAGCAGAATTTTTGGGATTTTACATGTAATTGGTGCATTGGCCTATAAATGTGGCTGTAATTGATTCTGGAGTGCATATCTGAAATTTCTGCAATTTCTTGATTTTTATTGCTCGTTTGGTACTTGCAGCGTATTGTGGTCATTTGTGTGACATTTGGGCTTGCATTTGTTGACATTTGAGTCAATTTAGTGCTGCAAATCATGTTTGGAAATAGTGACAGCAACAACCTTTTGCACATCAAGAAGCTTGAGGATACACACAATTTTGCAATATGGCAAAAACAATGCTACAATTTCTTCATGCAAAAAAAGCAGGTGAAGCCCATCAAAGCAAAGGGAATAAAACCAGCAAGTATGGAACAAGAAGAGTGGGGCACACAATTTTGCAATATGGCAAAAACAGTGCTACAATTTCTTCATGCAAAAAAAACAGGTGAAGCCCATCAAAGTGAAGGGAATAAAAGCAGCAAGTATGGAACAAGAAGAGTGGGATGATTTGGATGAGCTTGCATGCTCTACCATAGAGCTCTGAGTGTCAGACAACTTGCTCTTTAACATTGAGAAGCTGAATTCTGCATATGAAATGTGGTCGAGACTTGAGGAATTGTATGCTCAGAAAAGTGCAATCAGCAAGGTTTATTGGTTGAAAAAGTTGATGGACCTTCGCATGAAGGAAGGTAAAGTCATGTCTGTACATTTAAACGAGTTCAACTTAATTTTCAGTCAGTTGATTGCTTTGGATTTCCACATTGATGATGAGTTCAAGGCTACTTTCTTGCTATGCACTTTGCCTGAAGGTTGGGATACTTTCAGGACAGCTTTGAGTAACTCAAATGCTCAGTTGTTATATTTTGATGTGGAGAGTTCTTTGCTAATGGAAGAACTAAGCAGGCAAAATAATTCAGCAAACAAGTTTTCTAATGCATTACACACTTAAGGGCAGATTTTAGCAAAAGGGCAGTTCTAAAAATAGAGGATGGAGCAAGTCTCGTGGCAAAAATGTGGAGTGTTATCATTGTGGCAAAAAAGGGCACTACAAATAGGATTGTTTTCAATTCAAAAAGAAGAAACACTAAAGACAACAAGGTTGAGAAAAAGGACAACCAACCTGCAAAGAAAAGTAGTGTGAAGATAGAGGAGGTAAATGTAGTCACTCATGAGAATGACAGTGATAGTGATGTAATTTTTCTTTGAGTGCACATGCATTGATTGCAGTTTTTGATGATGACATGCATACTTGGATATATGATTCACATGTATCTTTTCATGTTACACATCATGAGTGGTTTTCTGACTACAATGGTGGTGCATGTGGTGTCGTCCTCTTGGGGGATAACTATGCATGTAAAATTGCAGCTTTTGGCTGTGTGAAATTGGAATTTCAGTATGGCTCCGTGTTTGTTTTGCATAATGTGCGGCATATACCTCAGCTCAAGAAGAGCTTGATAAGCACAGGGTAGCTAGATGACGAAGGCTATCAACCACCTTTGGGGATAGCAAATGGAAAATTTGTAAGGGCTCTCGCATTGTTGCCAAGGGTTCCGAAAACGATAATTTGTATCCTTTGCATGTATCTAGTATGCGTGACCATGTAGTCGCCATAACCGAGTAGCCAAGTGTTTCTTTGTGGCATAGCCAGTTGGGACTTATGAGTTAAATTACAATGAAAGTGTATTCTCCTTTGGGTCATTTGTTAACTTTGAGGTATGTTGATTTATGATAATTTGTATCCTTTGCATGTATCTAGCGTGCATGACCATATTGTCGCCATAACCGAGCAGCCAAGTGTTTCTTTGTGGCATAGCCAGTTGGGACATATGAGTTAAACTGGAATGAAAGTGCTTTCTCCTTTGGGTCATTTGTTGACTTTGAGATATGTTGATTTTGAACAATGTGATCATTGTATTTATGGTAAGCATGCTCAAACGTCACATAAAAAATCTCTTTCTCTAAAGTCCTTATCCTTAGAGTTGGTACATTCAGATGTATGTCAGATGCTAGGGTTATCTTTAGGGGGAAGGAAGTATTTCATTACTTTTGTTGATGATGCCACGTGCAAAGTATGGGTTTATCCAACCTGTTGTAAAGACGAGGCCTTGGATAAATTTAAAAAATTCTTGGCACTTGTTGAAAACGAGACTAATAAGACATTAAAGTGTCTTCACTTGACAATGGTAGCGAATATGTGTCCAAAGCCTTTTAGGACTTTTGTGATAGCAAAGGGATTAAAAGAGAGCTCACCAGCCCTCACAATCCACCCCAAAATGGTGTTGCAAAACATATGAAAGGACCATTCAAGACATGGTGAAACCAGCCTTCCTTCTTGGAATGGGTGGTGATAACTTGATTTAAGAGTTAATTACAGCAATAAATAAATGCACATAAAATGAAATACACACTTTACCATAACATTCTTGGACAGTAGACACCCTGTTGGCCCCAAAATTGGCGCCCCTTGCGGTATTTCTTTAGCTTTCATTCAATTGGAAGGAGTGCAACTTGAGATTCTTCAATCTCCTCCCGCTAACCAATTGCTCTTGCTGTCATAAATGACCAGCAAGCCTTTTGGGTCATTTGCCCCTTGATTCACCTAGGACTTCTTCTCCAATTTGACCCTTGGCTGGCCAAATGCTGCCCCAAATCAATTCGGGATGGGCTGGCTCTTGAAATCCCTTGATAATCTTCAATTATCAGCTGCTGATTTCAGTCCCTTGAGCCTTCAATCTCTGGCACGGATCCCAAGGTGGCTGCTAAACCCTAATTTCTGTTGTAAATTAGGGTTTACTGCAGAAATTACAGATCAGCCCACCAAAAATGGCTGAAATCTCCTCCAAATGGTTGAGAATTGCTGAGAATGGCTGAGCATAGGCTGAAGGAGATGAGAGAATGCTGTAAAGAGAGAAAATTTTGAGATTTGTCGCGAAGAACTGATCAAAATCAGTTGCTGCCCCACTGTACCAGCCCCAAACGGATGTACCAACAACAATAGGAGCATCAGAGACTCTGTTCTTTTGGAGAAAGTGCATCACCACCAATTGTTAGCTTCCCAAGGTCAAGAATATGCAATCTTCATCACCAAAATGGTCTCCAATGGCTGGGAATTGGCCCCAAAAGCTGGCAGCAACAGTCCAACACCTCTTTCCAACAGCTCCAAAATGAAAAAACGAGATTTTCCTCTCCCTTCAACCCTATTTAGCCTTTCCCCCACTTGCATGGGAAAGTTTTGCCAAGTGGCAGCTTTCTTAATCCATTTTTAGCAATTTCCAGCCATTTAATTAATTTTTGGAATTAATTAATTCTGAAAATTAATTCAGCCCTTAATCCATGCCCAGAAAATTGACCTTGTCCATCCAAAAATTAATTGGCTAGGCCATTTGCAACCCAAAGTGGTCCCATGCATTAATCAACCCTTGGACAAGCATTAATCCATTAATGAATGCCTAGTCCCTAGTGTCACCACTGGTACTTAATGGCCAAATAATTGTCCTAGGGGCAAACTGATACCAAAATTCACCTAGAATCTAACAAGTGTAAATTGTTACAACTTTTGCCTTTGACACCCATATTTTTCACAGGGTCCTTCGGCCTTCAATTGTGAAAAAAGTAGCTTGCACCTCACATGTGCATCTTTTAATTGCACATTTGATTAATCCTTTAATCAAATGTCAATTAAACATAAGCAAAGCATCAAATTTTCACGTCCTCGTGATAGACCACCCCCTTGAAATCCTTGCAATCGTCCTCGATTGCATTGTAATGTGTCAAAGTAAACAATACTGCACTGGAATTTCCACAAGGCATCATAGTCAACACAACATTGGCCACTGTTGGCTAACTATCTCATATGCCCACCATTTGCTGAAAAATTTCAGCTAGCATAAACATAGCATAAATGCATCCCAAACTCTTGTTTCTCAACAGTGCTGACTATACAACCATAGTAAAGCATAAACCAAGCCGAAACCATGACTGAATTGTCAATGGCATTCAATACACATGCTGCTGTCCATAGAACCAGCTGAATACCACTGAAACTAATGATCATACACTGAAAACCAGCACTCAGTAATGAGTCTCTCATGATCATAACCTGATGCAAATATACAGTTTCAGAGCTGCAGTGAAAACCATACCCATCTGCATACATACTACAGTGACTAGTACACTGAATAGTGACCTCATGGCAGACATACTGTCAGCACAGTACCTTGGATCATAGTTACACGAAACGCCGTTTCTGGCGTTTTATAAACGCTACAACGTTTCTAGAAGCGGAAACGCCCAAGAAATGGCGTTTCTGCAGACTGCGATTTGGGGCAAAACTTTGGCCCGAACGTGAGCACCCCCAGACTGCCACATTCTAGTCGACTTTTCACCTGCCTACGTTTCTTCTCTCCACTCTGTCGGGTCTGCTTCTTTGTCGACTGAGGACTCCAGAGCCACACACACACACACACACAAACACACACACATTCTCTCTCTCTCTCTCTCTCTCTCTCTCATTTCGAATCTTCTATCTCAAATTTCTGTTTGGTTGTAGGTTGTAGTCTGTGAATCGTGATTCTGATTCGTGAAGCTATGATTATCCCACGCTGCAGCCTGGGCCCTGCACTCATCACGGTGAAGAATGCTGTATGGGATCATGTGATGATTCTCACCGAGTATAGAGGTGGTGGTGGCTCCAAGCAATGGAGATGTAATTATTGTGGCATTGAAAGAGGAGGGGCAACCACAAGGATCAAAGATCATCTTGCACATGTGGCAAATAAAGACATAGGCCTGTGCCCAAATGTACCCGCAGACGTGAAGGATTCTCTTCAAGCGTGGAAGCTCAGTCGGTTAGGCAATCAAAGTGCATGTGATGATTCTCACCGAGTATAGAGGTGGTGGTGGCTCCAAGCAATGGAGATGTAATTATTGTGGCATTGAAAGAGGAGGGGCAACCACAAGGATCAAAGATCATCTTGCACATGTGGCAAATAAAGACATAGGCCTGTGCCCAAATGTACCCGCAGACGTGAAGGATTCTCTTCAAGCGTGGAAGCTCAGTCGGTTAGACAATCAAAGTGCATCAGTTATAGGGGAGAGGGGAGTAGATGACGTAGCTTCTGCAGCAACAGGGCCATCAAAGAGTAGAGCTACATTGGAGTTAGATGCAGCTTCAGTGGGAGGGGTTGGGGCGCACAGGACTCCATTGGCAGGGTCCACTAGTAGTGGAGTTGGTACAAGTACATTGGCAAGGCCGGCAAAAGGGTCACTTCAGAAGGCAAGCATTCAGGCAAGCTTGCAAAAGCAAGCTATTCAAGAGGCCACTAGGGAGCTCACTGGCTGCTTTATACAGTGTGCTATACCTTTTAATGTATTGTGAACGCCACGATGGAGATAAGCCATGAGGGCCATTAGCCGTATTGGATGCGAGTGGGAAGGTCCATCCTATGATGGTATGCGCACACGAGAACTGAAAAATGAGAAGATGCATATATAGGCTCAGTTAGAACCATTGAAGGCCACTTGGGTAAAGTGTGGATTTACTGTGTTATGTGATGGGTGGATAGATATACGTAAACATAGTGTCTATAACATTCTAGTGTCCTCATGCAAGGGGACAATGTTCTTGAGAGCCATTGATGCTTCAGCTCCTGGTACAGTGATCACAGGTTTGTACATCTATACATCCCACTGTATGAAGATATCTTGCTGTAATTTCTCAGCTGAGTACAAAGATTAGCACTAGCACAAAGCTTTGGCTTGCAATCAGGTGCCTTGGGTCCACCAAATCAAGAGATTTGATGTATCCCGGCAATGAAACCATGAAACCAGCCTTCCTTCTTGGAATGGGTGGTGATAACCTGATTTAAGAGTTAATTAGAGCAATAAATAATGCACATAAAATGAAATACACACTTTACCAAAGCATTCTTGGACAGTAGACACCCTGTTGGCCCCAAAATTGGCGCCCTTGCGGCATTTCTTTAGCTTTCATTCAATTGGAAGGAGTGCAACTTGAGATTCTTCAATCTCCTCCTGCTAACCAATTGCTCTTGCTGTCATAAATGACCAGCAAGCCTTTTGGGTCATTTGCCCCTTGATTCACCTAGGACTTCTTCTCCAATTTGACCCTTGGCTGGCCAAATGCTGCCCCAAATCAATTCGGGATGGGCTGGCTCTTGAAATCCCTTGATAATCTTCAATTATCAGCTGCTGATTTCAGTCCCTTGAGCCTTCAATCTCTGGCACGGATCCCAAGGTGGCTGCTAAACCCTAATTTCTGCTGTAAATTAGGGTTTACTGCAGAAATTACAGATCAGCCCACCAAAAATGGCTGAAATCTCCTCCAAATGGTTGAGAATTGCTGAGAATGGCCGAGCATAGGCTGAAGGAGATGAGAGAATGCTGTAAAGAGAAAATTTTGAGATGTGTTGCGAAGAACTGATCAAAATCAGTTGCTGCCCTGCTGTACCAGCCCCAAACGGATGCACCAACAACAATAGGAGCATCAGAGACTGTGTTCTTC
The DNA here is from genome assembly GCF_053477565.2 of Lygodium microphyllum. NCBI lineage: Eukaryota > Viridiplantae > Streptophyta > Polypodiopsida > Schizaeales > Lygodiaceae > Lygodium > Lygodium microphyllum. Next base: position 25,427,183 of record NC_141152.1, on the reverse strand, counting down.
AGGAGAAAGTGCATCAGCAGCAATTGTAAACTTCCCAAGGTCAAGAATATGCAATCTCCATCACCAAAATGGTCTCCAATGGTTGGGAATTGGCCCCAAAAGCTGGCAGCAACAGTCCAACACTTCTTTCCAACAGCTCCAAAATGAAAAAACGAGATTTTCCTCTTCCTTCAGCCCTATTTAGCCTTTCCCCCACTTGCATGGGAAAGTTTTGCCAAGTGGCAGCTTTCTTAATTCATTTTCAGCAATTTCTAGTCATTTAATTAATTTTTGGAATTAATTAATTCTGAAAATTAATTCAGCCCTTAATCCATGCCCAGAAAATTGACCTTGCCCATCCAAAAATTAATTGGCTAGGCCATTTGCAACTCAAAGTGCTCATATGCATTAATGGATGCTTGGACAAAGCATTAATCCATTAATTATTGCATAGTCCCTAGTGTCACCACTGACACTTAATGGTCAATTAATGGTCCTAGGGGCAAACTGACACCAAAATTCACCTAGAATCTAACAAGTGTAACTTGTTACAACTTTTGCCTTTGACATCCATCTTTTTCACAGGGTCCTTTGGCCTTCAACTGTGAAAAAAAGTAGCTTGTCCCTCACATGTGCATCTTTGAATTGCACATTTGATTAATCCTTTAATCAAATGTCAATTAAACATAAGCAAAGCATCAAATTTTCACGTCCTCGTGACACATGGTCCGTACAATGCTATCACATGCTACTTTACCTCATGGATTTTGGGCAGAGGTGGTTATGACAGCCATACACTTGATTAATTGGTCACCAAACAGTTTTTGGAGGGGAGAAGTCCCTCAAGAAGCGTGGTCAGGTAAGTCACCTTCGTATACTCACTTGAGAGTGTTTGGTTGCAAGGCATTTGTGCAATTCCCAAGGAAGAATGCAACAAACTTGAGCCAAAGTCCTATGAATGTATTTTCCTAGGATATGGTCATGAGGGTGAAATGGGGGTATAGTTTATGGGATCCCGAAAAAAGGAAAATTGTCTACAGCAATGATATTGTCTTTTGGGAAGATTGCATGCATAAATAGCCTGAAAAGATTTAAAAAGTCAGAAGGGTTGTATTCTGGGAGGATGTACAGATAGAATAGCAAAGGATGCCCGCTAGACAATAGCAAATACTTGGTGTAGATGGCCTTGAAAATGCAGGGAATAATGCTGAAAATGATCAATAAGATATTGCCCATGATGTACCACAATTTCAGCAAGAACAGATGCCTTTGGAACAACTAGAACTAGTTATATAGCATGCTGAACCTGTAGAAGGACAAGCTGTTAATGCAGATTTGCAGGCTGAATAGCTAGCAAATCTTGATCATTGGGTCCGTAGGTCGACTAGAATGCAAAGACAACTAGATAGGTTTATTCTTGGTGTTAATTATGCGGTTGATTATGCCATGTTGACAGATTGTGGTGAGCCGTCATGCTTCAAGGAAAAATGGACAGAAAAGATAGCAAGAAATGACATAAGGCTATGTTGTCAAAGATGGAATCTCTCATGAAAAATGGCACTTGGGATTTGGTGCATTTGCCTAAAGGGCAGAAAGTGCTACCATGCAAATGGGTTTACGAAATGAAAGTCACTTCTAGTTCTTTGCCAAGGTGCAAGGCAGAACTGGTTGCTAAAGGGTACAAGCAAGAACATGGATTTGATTTTGATGAAATTTTTTCTCCTGTAGTCAAAATGACCACTTTGCGAACCATTTTGGGCTTAGTTACATTTGAAGATCTGGAACTCATATAGATGGATGTAAAAACAACTTTCTTATATGGTGATCTGCATGAGGAAATCTATATGCAACAGGTTGAAGGTTTTGTTGCAAAGTGAAAAGAGCACATGGCATGTAAACTCAACAAGAGTTTATATGGATTGAAACATGCACCACAATTTTGGGCTTGGTTGCATCTAAAGATATGGAACTCATATAGATAGATGTACCACAATTTCAGCAAGAACAGATGCCTTTGGAACAACTCGAACTAGTTATATAGCATGCTGAACCTGTAGAAGGACACGGTGTTAATGCAAATTTGCAAGTTGAATAGCTAGCAAATCTTGATCATTGGGTCCGTAGGTCGACCAAAATGCAAAGACAACCAGATAGGTTTATTCTTGGTGTCAATTATATGGTTGATTATGTCATGTTGACAGATTGTGGTGAGCCGTCATGCTTCAAGGAAAAATGGACAAAAAAGATAGCAAGAAATGAAATAAGGCTATGTTGTCAAAGATGGAATCTCTCATGAAAAATGGCACTTGGGATTTGGTGCATTTGCCTAAAGGGCAGAAAGTGCTACCATGCAAATGGGTTTACAAAATGAAAGTCACTTCTAGTTCTTTGCCAAGGTGCAAGGCAGAACTGATTGCTAAAGGGTACAAGCAAGAACATGGAATTGATTTTGATGAAAATTTTTCTCCTGTAGTCAAAATGACCACATTGCAAACCATTTTGGGCTTAGTTGCATTTGAAGATTTGGAACTCATATAGATGAATGTAAAAACAACTTTATTATATGGTGATCTACATGAGGAAATCTATATGCAACAGGCTAAGGGTTTTGTTGCAAAGGGAAAAGAGCACATAGTATGTAAACTCAATAAGAGTTTATATGGATTGAAACATGCACCACAATTTTGGGCTTGGTTGCATGTGAAGATATGGAACTCATATAGATAGATGTCAAAATAACTTTCTTATATGGTGATTTGCATGAGGAAATCTATATGTAGTAGTTTGAGGGTTTTGTTACAAAGGGGAAAGAGCACATGGTATGTAAACTCAACAAGAGTTTGTATGGGCTGAAACAGACACGACGAGAATGATATCCTAAATTTGATACATTTATACAATCTTAGGGATTCCATAGATCTCAAGTTGATCACTGCTTATACACCAAGAAGGCAATAGATGGTAGCCTTATTCTCTTGGTTTTCTATGTCGATGACATGTTGATTGCAGATAGGAATGTTCATGCTTTAGACTCCTTGAAACAAAGCCTACACAGTTTCTTTGATATGAAGGATCTTGGTGAGGCCAATCATATTCTTGGCATGGATATACTCAAGGACAGATTAGAGGGTCTTCTTTATCTATCACAGTAGGAGTATGTTACTAAGGCTTTGCAACGTTTCGATATGGAAGGGGGGAAAGCCATTCGTGTACCTGCCTCCATATGTGAAACTTAGTGCAGATGACAGCCCTACATCTAATGATGGAAAGGTTGAGATAGCCAAGATTCCTTATGCTTCAGCTGTTGGTAGCTTGATTGATGTATGCTATGGTTGCTACACGTCTTGACATGGCATTTGCAGTGGGAGTGGTTAGTAGGTACATGGCACATTCATGTACCTGCCTCCATATGTGAAACTTAGTACAGATGACAGCCCTATATCTAATGATGGAAAGGTTGAGATAGCCAAGATTCCTTATGCTTTAGCTGTTGGTAGCTTGATTGATGTATGCTATGGTTGCTACACGTCTTGACATCGCATTTGCAGTGGGAGTGGTTAGTAGGTACATGGCACATCCTGGCAAAAAGCATTGGGAAGCAGTGAAGGGTATCATGAGATACCTTAAGGGACAAAGGACTTGTCCATCTGCTTTGGGAAGCAAAAGTCAACTGAACTTAGTGCAGATGACAGCCCTACGTCTGATGATGGAAGGTTGAGGTAGCCAAGATTCCTTATGCTTCAGCTGCTGCTGGTAGCTTAATGTATGCTATGGTTGCTACATGTCCTGACATTGCATTTGCAGTGGGAGTGGTTAGCCCTACATCTGATGATGGAAAGGCTGAGATAGCCAAGATTTCTTATGCTTCAGCTGTTGGTAGCTTGATGTATGCTATGGTTGCTACATGTCTTGACATTGCATTTGCAGTGGGAGTGGTTAGTAGGTACATGGCACATCTTGGCGAAAAGCATTCGGAAGCAATGAAGGGTATCATGAGATACCTTAAGGGCACAAAGGACTTGTGTATCTGCTTTGGGAAGTAGAAGTCATTTGTTGTTGGCTTCACAGATGCAGACTATGCTGGTCATTCTGACTGTAGGAAGTCTACTTCAGATATGTTTATATTCATAGAGGGAGCAATCTCTTGGATATCCAGGCTACAAAAGTGTGTTGCATTGTCTACTACAGAGGCAGAGTATGTGGTTGCCACTGAGGCATGCAAGAAGGCTTTATGGCTTTCACGTCTGGTGAGAGCTTGGCATTACAGAGATTCTTATCCTCCACTATAATAGTCAGAGTGCTATCATGCTAGCACGGAATCCTGTATTCATACAAAGACAAAGTACATACAGGTAAAGTATCATTTTATCAGGGATGTACTTGACAACAAGAGCATTAAGCTTGTTAAGGTACATATAGATGAAAACCCTGGAGACCTTTTGATGAAGGGTCTTTCAGCAAAGCAGTTTGCTCATTGCCGCCGGAGGATGGGGGTTGGATAGGATATGTGTATTTTAGCTTTGTATATACATAGACTTAGTTGATTCTTTCCTCTATCTTTTGGCACATTGCCTTTAGGTGTAAGGTTGTTGGGAATAAAGGGTCATCGTGCCTTTTACGGTGTTTGGGTATGCACACACCCTTACACGTGTACTTGATTCTTTTCTTTATCTTTTGGCACGTTGCCTTTAGGTGTAAGGTTGTTGGGAATAAAGGGTCATCATGCCTTTTACGGTGTTTGGATATGCACGCACCCTTACACGTGTACTTTATATATATATATTATCAAAAACCTAAAGAGGTACACTTAGTGATTTGTACCCACATTGAGTGTCGTGCTCACTCTCTTCCTCACTCTCTACTCTGCACTTTCCCTCTCTCACTGTGCATATCTCAGCTACGATTACTCTATCTCGATCCTTGTGCACTCGACAACATGTCCATGATATACCACAGTTTCAGCAAGAAAATGTGCCATTGGAACAGCCAAAATAGGCAGGACAACATGCTAAACCTTTTGAACAGTAAGTTGTTAGTGTAGATTTGCAGGTTGACTAGCCAACAAACATTGATTATTGGGTCCGTAGGTCGACCAGAAATACCAAACAACTAGATAGATTTGTTACTGATGCAAATTATGTTGCTAAATTATGTCATGTTGATAGATTGTCGTGAACCGTAATGCTTTAAGGAACCAATGGATAGAGAGGACAGTAAAAAATGGCACAAAGCTATGTTGTCAGAGATGGAATCTCTAAAGAAAAATGGTACTTGGGATTTTGTGCTTTTGCCTAAGGGGCCAAAAATCCTACCATGAAAATGGGTTTACAAGATGAAGGTCACCTTTGGTTCCTTGCCAAAGTACAAAGCATGGTTTGTTGCCAAAGAGTATAAGTAGGAACATGGGATTGACTTTAATGAGATCTTTTCTCCTGAAGTCAAAATGACTACTTTGCGAACCACATTGGCTTGGTTGCATGTGAGGATATGGAACTCGTATAGATGGATGTAAAGACTGCTTTCTTACATGGTGATTTGCATGAGGACATATATATGCAACATCTAGAAGGTTTTGTGGCTAAGGGGCAAGAAAAATGGTATGTAAACTCAACAAAATCTTGTATGGGCTGAAACAAGCACTGTGTGAATGGTATCATAAGTTTAATACATTCATGCAATTTCAAGGATTTAAAAGAAGTCAAGTGGATCACTGTTTGTATACCAAGAAGGTAGTAGATGGCAGCCTTATTATATTGATTTTGTATGTAGATGACATGTTGATTGGTGGTAGGGATGTTCATGCGTTGAGACACACTGAAGTAGAATCTATAATATATATAGCAACATTGATATGAAGGATCTTGGTAAAGTAAATCATATTCTTGGCATGCGTATACTTAGGGACATATCAAAAGGTCTTTATTAGAGACATATCAAAAGGTCTTCTTTATTTGTCACAGCAAGAGTATGCATCAAAGATTTTTCAGCGTTTCAATATGGAACCCGCGGGGGGGGGGGGGGGGGAGCATTTGGTGTACAATTACTTCCATATGTGAAACTTAGTGTAGAGGACAGCCTTACATTGATGATGAAAAGGCTGACCAGTTCAGCAAGTTGCAATATCATGCCAGAATGTCATGTTAGCATGACAATGCCAGATTGCCATATTATTGTGAACACGGTCTCGAAATCCATTTCCAGTTATGTAATTTCTTTATATAAATCACCTCTCTTCCAGGAACCCTGATTCCTGATCCATTACTACCATACAGATCTAGTACACTTTCCAATTGCACATTAGGGCTAAACCCTCATACATTAGGGTTAGGGTATATATATATAGGCAATGCATAGTCATAGTTTGCCAAGATTACCAAGGGCTCTAATACTATTTACTTAAGGTAGGTGTGATTCTTGATTCTTTTTCATCAGATGCATGTTTTTTAGGTTTCATCTCAAACCTTCTTTGTTGTGTGGTCTTGCTACTTTGAAACAATGCACAATCATGGTTTGCTAGAATTACTGAGGTCTATAACACTCTTTACATAAGGTAGGTATATAACTCTTGCCACCTTTTCATCAAATGCATGTTTTTAAGGTCTCATCTCAAACGCTTCCATGTTTCATGATCATATGTATCACTTTGAACTTTTGTGTTTCCTCTAACCCTCTTCTGCTTACATTTCATTAAATAGATGTGTTTGTTCTGACTCACTTAGAAAGCTGCTGTTGTAAATCCCTTCCCTCTTTTCCCCCATCCTTCTCCTTCTGAGGTGGGTAGGAGAGATGGAGGAGATGCTGGGGTGGAGGGACAGAGGGCTTATTCTTTAGTTATGATCTTTGACCTTGCAGGTTACTGTTTTCAAGCAACCAAATTATCTACACAACTTTGTGCAAGCAACAATCAATGCACTACCTGCTGAAAAAGTAAAAGGTGCACAAAACCATATCCCCCCCCCCTGCTCGCCCTCTTCCCGCTCTGTTATTTGGCGTTTGATCAGAATATCATATATGTTCTTTTTTACACAACTCTATGCATGAAGTATTTAAAGTGAAAGGTCCATTTTTCCTCCCTTTATTCTATTGAAAGGTTGAGATGATAGTGCTTTTACGATAATGCTTTAAGAATATTTCGAGCTCCTTAGGAAAACCAGTAGACTCGTCATTGTTTTTCTCATCATAGTTTTGACGTTGTTAGTTTTATACTACTCATACCCTGTGCTTCCCTTGCCAAGACTACTTAAAATTAATCATCATATTTTCCCAGGGGTTCAGCATCTATCTGTGTTTTCTTTCAGGGTCGACAATTGTTGTCTCTGGTGATGGCCGATACTTTTCGAAAGAAGCGATTCAGGTGTGCTGTACACTGGATACTCAATCATAATCAAATTCAAGACATTTTGTGATCTTTTCTGATGTTAGGGTAGTTCCTGTTCTGTCTTTTCAGATCATAATAAAGATTGCTGCAGCAAATGGTGTGAGCCAAGTGTGGGTTGGGCAAAATGGGCTGCTGTCAACACCAGCTGTTTCAGCTGTCATCAGGAACAGAGCTGATTCTAATGTAATTTAAATCTGAAGTGTCCTGTAAGTTGGCCTATCAAGGCTCTCCAAGGTGATAAAATGAAACCATTTTTCATGAACAACTAATGCCTTGTTTGGTTGCCAGGGTGAAAAAGCTTATGGTGCTTTCATTTTGACTGCAAGTCACAATCCAGGTGGTCCTCATGAGGTATATGATTTATTTCTTCAAACTATGTAACCCAAATCCCAGAGTATACTGTTTCACATGGAATCATAGCACATTGTACATTGTTTGCTGTATCTTTTCAGTGATTACTACAACTTAAATCTTGGTTGTTTGGTGGATGATTCATGGAATTTACAAAAGTACTGCTTTGATTACCAGTTAAATCTTGGTTGTTTGGTGCCAATTTGAGGGTTTTGATGATTCACGGAATTTTGAAAAGTACTTCTTTCAGCTTTGAGACACTGCACTATGGAGCCAAATGTGTCACGAAAGTAATAATCGATAACAGCTCCTTTCAAGCTTTTTACAATACTTAATTACTCCTAATGAAGCGTGTCTAATTGTTGTTGCCTAATGAAGCGTGTCTAATTGTTGTTGCAAGCAATGTCTGTTTGCGGCATCAGAATACTTTCTATTTGTTATCTATTCTACGTTGGTATTTTGCTTTGATATGTCTAGACTCCCTTCAACTTGGGCTGGTGAAACATTTTGCACATGTGGGTTTGAGGATGCATACTCTTCCACAATGAGCGTTGAGTAAAACTTTTTGACTTGGTTTTGGATTCGATTACCCATCGCTAGCTTAAAGGGTTGGAAATCTTCTAGTATCTTTATGTTTGTAACCTTTTATTAGCAAGCTTTGATAATAGTTTCTATCATAGGAACATGAGTATGAAGGATGGGGACAAGTGGGGACAGGGGATGGCTAAAACAATGGAATGGACGGCATATGGAAAATTCAATTATGTTAATTATTGACATTTGAGATGGCACCAAAAATGCCCAAGGGATAACCCAGATACCTTGCAACATTACCACGGGGAATCACCATACCTTGCCATTGTAAGGATTGCAAATTTGATTTAGTACAGCTAATGAGGGAGGATTTGCTACCATTAATATATGAAGACCAGAAGCACGTCCAAAAAGATTCCAGACATTGAATGCCTTATGGATGTTATCTTGATCTACTTTGAGAATCATGAAAGTGTCATCAGCTAATCCTAGTCTACCTCTGAGCACTCGATGATGGATGCACTTGAGAGTTGTGTGCGGCATGATTTTGAATTGGTTGTTTTGAAGCAAGACCTTTGGTCTTGGCTTTGCCTATTGGACTCAGGCTTTACTTTTCAGTCGGCATAGCATACTACCACATGGTCTCAATTATATTGCGTGTATGCTATGCAAGATGATGCCTTCTTAGAGATTTTGGACATGTGAGTGTTGCAACAATATGCGTTGTTTGATCATTTTTTTGCAGTTTGACATGCTTGCACACCCTATCGCTCCTTTTGCACAATTTTTGGGATGGCTCCCTTTGTGTTCAATTCATCTTATTTGCAACATCTAGTTTTTAATGATCATATGGGGTAGTTGGTTTACAGATTTTTACTTGATTTTCCCTCTAGGAGCAATGACTCTTTTGAGCAACTAATCCATAATGTGCACAGGGTTGCCTCACATTATGACATTTATCATGCCTCTCTTTTCAGGCAGTGCCAATAGGTTGCTAAAGAAATGTTGGCTTTAGTCTTTACTGCTTGATTTGCTGGATGATCCGTTTTTGCTTCCATGGCCACAAGACTTATGAATCTCATTCAACAGTTTTAGTTGAGATTATATCAGCAAGCTAAATTGAAAACTTTGATTGAGAATTTGCAAGATGCTTCATGTCAGTCTCATAAATTCTTTCAGGGATTGCATGCCTCTCCTGCTTGAGAGAATATGGCTAGACTTCAACATGCAGAAGATCGGATGGCTATTTTATGTTTTTGAGTAGTGGATTGCCATTGAGGCTGTGACCCAGCTGCTGTTAGTCAAACTATTCTACTGCCCATACAGGAGGAGGTCTGCCTACTCAAACCTTGCTATGGCCAACATAAACGGGCTGCTTCCCACCACTGAAGATTCTGCATTTTCTGCTGCTGCTACTGTTGTAGCTTGTCAGCTACCACCTTGCCTAACAGATCGGCGAAGAGGGAATGGTTTAGTGACTCCACCATTAGCAAAAATCAGGAAGAAGAGTCCAAACTAATAAGTATAAATTAGTTGTGACATTTGAGGACCAAATTCCATCCACTACATTAGCTGAGCCAAGAAGGACCATTCTAGATTGTCAAAATCTTTTTGAGATCCAATTGAACAATCACCAATTTGTGATTTGTGCAATGTGCATAGTCTATTACCATTTGGACATTCAAGATATTATGGAGAATATTCCTCCCTTTGATAAGTCCATATTGGGGTGGATGTGCGATGTCAGGAAAGTACTCATGCAATCTATTAGCCAATACTTTCATAAATATCTTCTATACACTACTCATCAAGAAATGCCCATCAAGAAAATTGATCTCTAATGCTTCAGAGTAGAAGGGGACGGTACTTTGGGAGCAAAACTTAGGAAGAAGAGTCCAAACTAATAAGTATAAATTAGTTGTGACATTTGAGAACCAAATTCCATCCACTACATTAGCTGAGCCAAGGACCATTCTAGATTGTCAAAAGCTTTTTTGAGATCCAATTGAACAATTACCAATTTGTGATTTGTGCAATGTGCATAGTCTATTCCCATTTGGACATTCAAGATATTATGGAGAATATTCCTTCCTTTGATAAGTCCATATTGGGGTGGATGTACAATGTCAGGAAAGTACTCGTGCAATCTATTAGCCAATACTTTCATAAATATCTTCTATACACTACTCATCAAGAAATGCCCATCAAGAAAATTGATCTCTAATGCTTTAGAGTAGAAGGGGACGGTACTTTGGGTATCACTTTAATGACACCCTCCTTTCAAGAGGTTGACATCTTTCTTGTCATCCAAACCTCTTGACATAGAATAGTCAAAGGCATGGCTAGTTGAGTTGCAAAGGTCTCAAAGAAGTTGTTAGTGAGACCATCCTACCCAAGACTCGTCTTTAGGCAAGTGCAACAAAACTTCCATCACCTCAGCTTGTGATATGTCATCATCTAATTGCTCAACGATATTGGGCGGAACTTGATCTTTAACTTGTTCACAAAATAAAGAATAGGCTGCTAAACTTTTGTTTGAAACAGAGATTGTGACCCAAGCAAATTCATAAAGTGATCTTTGCTTCAATAGTTTGAGGATTTGTAACCATTTCACTTGTACAATTGCTCAGCTTGACCATATTTTCCTTGGCAAAGGAAGTATGTAAAGCATGATAGAATTTATGGAATCAGCAATTATCATCTTGCAATCCCTATGATAATGCAGCAATTTTAGCATTTGATAAGATCACGTTTGAAAAGTATTATTGAGCTATGGCAGGTTCACAAAGGCAGAAAGCAAGAGGTCTTGGGGCGAGTCCATCAAAAGAGAATGTGCCAAGGCTAGATTTGCAGCCTGCAATCTTTGTTTGGGGGGTGTAGCATTATGTATTCCATATTGCCTAGCCAGATTTTGCACATTAGATACTAACAGATCAAGAGAGGCAATTCCTTGAGATAGGAGATCTAGTGTGAACCGATGCAATAATTGTCTCATATAGCCATCAAATATTTCATGCTGGAGGAAAGAGGAATTTAAATGCAATGGCAGCTTATTCAAAAAGCATCCAAAGGGATGAACATGATGCTTAAGGATCCTAAACATGAGAGGGAGTGATCAAAAAGCGCATAGCTTTGCAAAATCTGAATTTCCAAAACCTTTGGTAAAAAAGAACCATCATGCATGATAGACATGCGATCCAAATGGCCCCAAGTCTAAGTGTTACATTGAATGAAAGGTATAACATGGTCAAGTGGAGATAACGAAGACCATAGATTCTATTTCAACACCATTGCTTCAAAAGCATTCTAATCTTGGCATTTAGGCCCATCCAACAAGCCTTTTTTGGATGTAGGGTGAGATGGATCCAAACACATATTAAAGTTTCCCATGATAAGACTAGGCCTTCCAAGAGAAAGGCATGATCACAACTATCACCATAATTCACGATAGCTAGAGACATTATTCAAAGCATACACACCAATCAACCATAGTATTTCTCCATCACATGTAATCTTAACGACAAGGAATCTACTTGACATATCTCTCTTAATCAACATAGGTTCGAACTTCTCATGAACAATTAGCAACACACTAGAGTAAGTCTTTGTAGGAACACTAGCATAAAAGAGCTTGAAACCATGATAGTGCAGGATTCTTCCTACTTCTCTGTGACTCTTGCACTTTGTAGAAGACAAAACATCTCAACCATGAGAATTCAGAATTTGCCATATAGCATGTTGTTTGCCACGCGAGCAAATATTGCAGACATTCCATGTAGCCAACTTCATGAAGAATGGTAACCAAATCAAGTTTGAGGCTAAAACTGCGTTCCTTTGGCCTTATTTGCGAGGGTAGCAATAACCTTCTCATCCAAAAAGTCAGCTAGAATAATGAAAGCATTCTTCACATTACTTTGCACATTGGAAGTCGAGGACTGATGCCAAACAAAACATCCCAACCATCAAAATGCAGAATTTGCCATATAGCATGTTGTTTGCCATGCAAGCAAATATTGCAGATATTCCATGTAGCCAGCTTCATGAAGAATGGTAAGAAAATCAAGTTTGAGGCTGAAACTGCCTCCCTTTCGCCTTATTTGTGAGGATACCAAGAACATTCTCATCCAAAAAATCAGCTAGAACAACGAAAGCATTCGTCCCACTCCTTTGCACATTGGAAGTCGAGGATTGATGTGCGTCAACAAGACTATGATGTGGATATTTGCAATCCCAAGGACTAATCACTTTACCACATTTATCAAAAGTAAGATGATTTGGAGGATTACACGATGACTCCTATTGAGACCTTAAATTATAAGCCGTGTTAGAATTTGATGGTACCATACTAGTAATTCGAGGAGAAGATTTATCCTTGCAACGTGCATAAGTACACAAAGCATTTGGTGAAACAGCCTAGGACCCACTCTACAAGACATTATCAATTTTTTGGCCCTTTTTGAAATGCACCTCTTGTCAACCATGAGCATCATCAAACAAAGGCAAAACTAGCTGTTTCCCCTTATCTATTTCTTCTTTGAGCTAAAACATGCATTACTTGCTGATTAGCCTCTTAAACAACCCCAAAACACACTAAAAAATGCTCTTTTAGAGTAAAACCCTAAAACGAGGAGCGGTTTGAGAGAGTTCATTGGAAACCCTAAAACGGGGAGTCGTTCGAGAGAGTTTAGTGAAAACCCTAATTTTTGGGGCGCCCTTCCACATCTATAAATAGATAAGCTGCCCCCATTCAGTCTAATCCTGTCTGTGTAGGTTTCTCACTCCACGTGCAGATTTCAGCCATCAGCCTCCTCCCACGTGGCTGTCCAGCCCTCGAGATTGCTGCTGCTCCATCCGTGTTTGCTCTTGCTACTGGCACCTTCATCCATGCTGACGTTAGTTGCTGGCAACATCATCATCTGCTGCGATCTGATCATCCAGTCATCGCCAGCCACATCAAACACTGTTTCAGCCTGCTGTTTACAGCAGACTGTGCATAGTTTCCAGCCTCCGATCGGTGGTACACTACTACGTTTACCAATTTCCAGCCTCCAGATTGCTGCGTTTTGGTGACTAGCTTGCTGCCATTCACTATTCAGCACTTCTACACTCCGACTGGTGGTCATAGATTTGGGATTCGTCTCCCGTGGATGTCACATTCTGACATTGCTCTACCCTTGAGCACACTGTATACTCTTACATTCATTTACAGCATTCATTCACTTTAGAGTTGTGTTCTCTCTCTCCCTATTGGGTGTAAAGTCCCTTCGTCTCCGTGTAAATAGACTTACGGGTGTGAACACACCCTTAATGTATCCTAACATATAAATACATTCTTTTTATTCTTTGTGTACCATCACAAATGGTACACCTATCTTTGCGTTCGCTCTCGAACTCTCAACTTTGCTCCTCATGCCTCTGTCTCGCACTTCATTGCGCACTCTCCCCTTCAAACTGGTATAAGAGCGTTGGTAATGGTGTTCGCGTTTCTCAAGAAGTGCGAATTAGGTCTGCACAAGAGAAGAAGCTTGCTTCTGCACAGCAGTCGACAGTTGAGGCGACATGTGTATAAGCGTCAGGTCCAAGATTGGCAAGTCGTGACAAACAATAGGTCCAAGCGTCAGGTCCAAGATTGGCAGTGCGTGATAGATGATAGCTTTGCGATAAGGCTCAGGCGAGCGGACGTGACCTATCTTTGCATTCGCTTTCTCGAACTCTCAACTCTGCTCCTTACACCTCTGTCTCGCACTTTATTACGCACACTCTTCCCTTCAAATTGGTATCAGAGCGTTGGTAAACGGTGTTCGCGTTTCTCAAGAAGTGCGAATCAAGTCTGCACAAGAGAGCTTCTGCATAGCAGTCGACAATTGAGGCGACGTGTACAAGCATCGGGTCCAAGATTTGCAGGTCGTGACAGATGACAGGTCCAAGCGTCAAGTCCAAGATTGGCAGTGCGTGACAGACGATAGCTTTGCGATAAGGCTCAGGCGAGCGGACTGTAATATTTCCAATACCTAACCCGTGTTCTTCATAAGAACCTCCTCTTGGTAGGAGGCCAAAAGGATAATTGTTGGAATTATGGTAATTTTTTCAAAATTATTCCCTCTCCCCAACCGACGGTCATGCTGGAGGAGAGGGAGAGTGGCGTGGAACTCGTACAAGGGGTGAATGCCATGCAGCCAGGCCGCGTGGAGGGAGGGAGGTACCTCTCCCTCTACCTATAAAAACCATGGCTATGTGAGGAAGAAAGGAGGAATTGGACGAGAGGGCGGGACGCTGCCAGGCCTGGGAGGAGAGAGATCAGAGGACAACGCCGTGCTAAGGGCATGGAGAGAGAGAGAGGGAAGCTGCTGTTGATGCCATGCTGCACAAGGGGAGGAAGCAGCTGCTGTGTCACGAATAGGGAGAGAAGGGGAGGACGGTGAACTACCACCCAACCGTGGAGGTTTCCGTCCAGTCCAGTCTGCCAGCATCGCCGCCTTGCGCCGCATAGGCTCTCAGGCCGCCGCCATCTCCCTGACAGAGTCAGTTCCCCCCCAATCGACGTGATCTTCAACCTCATTATTACCCCCTTCCTCTTCCACGTGGGTTCTGATCATAGCCAAAAGCTTCTTAGAAGCTTCTTTTAGGAAGCTTCTAAGGGGGCTTTCTTAAACCCCAGTCCCACAAGGCCTCCATAAGTCCATTCCTAGCTATCCCGCATTTTAAAAGAAGAAGAAGAGGCTCATAAAGCCTCCATTTTCACAGCTCTCTCAAAAAAAAGGCCCATCTCCACAATCCAAGCTCTAACCCCACAAGGCCTCCCATAAGCCCAAATCCCGCAAGACCGGTATTCTCAAGGATCCGCACTTCGGAAGGGATCCCCTGCGTACGAGGGAGAAGGGCAAGATCTTGAGGCTGTTTACGAAGGCTGAGGAGTTTCACCGATCAGGAGGATCTTCTCCTAACATTCACGTGGACATTTCCTCGAGCCCACGAGTCCAGGTTTTTAGTATTTTGATTTCACGCAAAAAGTAATGCATTAAGCATGAGAACTTCATGGTCTAGGAAACACCTAGGCATGTCAAATGCAATTGGAAATAAATTGACTATTTGAACAATTACTAGAATTAATTCATGACATGAAATTGGGAAAATTGGTATTTTCAATGCAATAAACGCAAATTGTCTATCCATCTTACGACCTTAATAGTATGTTGCCTTGTCGTGCTTTTCAAAGTGATGAGCCTAGAACACCTGTTGCCTATCATTATAAGGTTGGAATTGTTAAAGTGCACCGTTGACTAGACATGGAAAGATTAAGCGTATGTTGCATTTTTAGGCAACATCTTCCTTGTAATGATTCATGAGGAAAAGTTAACACCCATAAGATGTTATCCGAAAAGAAATAGAAGAGCACGAAATTGATCTTATGGACTTGCAAGTGGCATGTAAAATGGAATAAGTTAACACTAACTTAGTTTTGTATGAACTTCATTAACTTCATTGTAGCTAGGAGAAAGTTGCGTGTTGCATAGTCGTCATGCAAAAATATCATTCATCAGGAGCCGTATTTAGGAAAGGTTGCATGGTTTATCAAAGCATGAGATTCTAAAGTATAGATAACAAGGTTGTAGGCATGATTATTTGATGTAAGTCCTAGTAGGTCCTAGGAAAGTTAGTATCCAGATTATCATGTATTTTTACTTTACCAAGGAAAGATAGAGTTATTGTGAACTATGTGATGCGTAGAAGCAATGAATCGCATGTTTACATGTATTGTGGTAGTTGCAACTATTTTTCTCCTTTAGATCTAGTTTATTATCTCTAGGAAAGGTTCATCCTTGTCGCAAGACAAGTATATTGAATTGTCTAAATCACCTAACCCACAAGGGATTCATATAGGCATGATTCAGTCGATATGATAAATATCCCAAGTGCTAACTAGGGTTTAGCGCGTTAAGGATTCGACCTAGTTTTGCACTTGTTGCCAAGTCAAAACCCTCAAACCCAAAGATCATACCCACATTCACGAAATGTTGAGTCAATTGGACGGGCTTGCAAGAAACGATCTAGGGTTTCTACCCTAAGGATCACTCGTTCAAATGATGAAACTCGAATTGAGTTGGAACCCCTAGGACCAAACGTTGTCGGCCTAGTGTAATTAGGAATAGGTTGGGTAAGAAGACACCATAAACCCTGCTTCTCGTCTGGAGATAATTCCGTGACCAGAAAACACCATTCAATGGGTGAAACGATCCCATGGAATAGATGCGACACTTGTACAAAAAGTTGCAACGTCGCATAGACTTGTGATTTGTTCACAAGAGAGTTTTGCCATTTCTTGAAATGGGGTTGGCAAGTTCTTGTGCAAGTTTAACTTGCAAGAGAATGAGTAATCATCCTATTACATCACCTTTCTTGGGGAAAAATTGCCAAGTAAAGGAAAGTTAGGTATTTGCTTGGAAGCAAATGATCAATCAATAAATTGGAGCGACATGGTCGCCAGGATTTACTATTAATAAAACCTAAGGTATTGGTTAAGTTGGGTTAACAGGGTATGTCCCTAACCCAAGGACAAAAGGGTGAATAAACAAACCCTTGGGGATCTTGTCAAGTCAAATTGATCCCGAATCGAATGCTGGATGCATTCGGAGAGAAGGATTCACTCCTTAACAGTTGGCAAATTAAACGACCACTGGAATTGATTGTGCTTGTAACAGTTTAGGAAGCACTGTTTGCATTGTTTGCTCAAGGAACTAAAGGATGAAAAGATATCTAAAGCTTTAGGTTGAAGGCCTGAAGGGAGAGGCAGCTTCAGTTACCCCCGACTGCCTGCCTGACCCTAACCAAGGGGGTTGTTGACCGCGCCGGGAACGTGGACCGAACCCGCCGCGAGAGGTCTTTCCGTTGAGCTCTACTTGGAGCAGGAGGACGCTTGGGTGCCAGGGGGGGCTCTGGCTGTAAATCCCTCGCCTTCCGGGTCCTGCACAAGAGGCTAACGTGACTCGGGATTGGATCTCGAGGCCCGCATACTAGTCTACGGGCAGAAGCTTGGAATAGTGATCCCTGGCGGATTACTGGATAGCCTTCGGGCGGATTATGGACAAGCCTACGGGCGGAACTCCTTGTATTTCAAAGATAAAATGATGAAATGATAATAAAGAAGTTGTTTGATATTGTTTTTCTATGTCACGTGATAAGATTACGTGAAGGAACCAGTGCTTAACAGGGTTAATTAAAGAAGCTGATTGTTATATGTCAAATTAATGTGTTAGATAATTACATAACTAAAACAAACCGAGGAAAGTGCGGAGGATGGACCATGGGTCCGTCCTACGGATGGGTGGTCCCGGTTAGCCGGGAACTTTTCTCAAAAATCTCGAAGAACAGTGGGATGATCATCATTATCAAACGAATAATGAGAGCGATGACCTAGAGTTACGTCTTACCCGATTTACGGAATGGGACTATGCCTATTGGTAGAGAGGTTGAGTTTTGCATCCCTCTCGTTTCCCATTCTCCTTGAACCCAGTGCAGCGTGAATCCGCTTCGGACCTGGCGTTTCTGCGTAAAGTAGTTCGCTCGGGTCTGACGCTAGTTGCTGCTAGCTAATGACCAAACAGGAATACCCAAATTCAGGTCGATCCTAAGTGGGAACGGCCATGATACTTCCGCTACGAGGCAGACGCGGGAAGACCTAGATCGCAAGTCCCGTAACATTCCATGGGAATGTCGGGCGGAGCTTTCTAGACATCCTTTCCGATGGACTGCTAAGACGTGTCCTGGATGATTCTAGTGGACACGTTACACGGACGTGCTAACTCTCAACTCTGCTCCTCACGCCTCTGTCTCACACTTCATTGCGCACACTCTCCCCTTCAAATTGGTATAAGAGCGTTGGTAATGGTGTTCGCGTTTCTCAAGAAGTGCGAATCAGGTCTGCACAAGAGAAGAAGCTTGCTTCTGCACAACAGTCGACAGTTGAGGCGTACATGATATTGCACATACCATGGAGTTTGTTATGGTAGCACATACAGTTGATGATGAGGAGCCTGAATGTTTTGAGGATGCACAACATAGTGTGCATTGGATAGCAGTAATGCAAGTTGAGTTTGATTCAATCTTTAAGAATCAAACATGGGATTTAGTGTCTTTGCCTATTGGGAAGAAAGCCATTGGAACAAAATGGGTCTACAAGCTGAAAAGGAATGTAGATGGATTCATTGACAAATATAAGGCAAGGCTTGTAGCCAAGGGCTATGCACAGAAGAAAGGCATTGACTATGAGGAGACATTTGCTCCTACCTCTCCCGCATGACTACCATCAGGTCTATGGTTGCATTGGCTGCTCATTATGAATGGACTGTGCATCAATTAGACATTAACACTACATTTTTACATGGGGAACTTCATGAAGAAGTATATGTACAACAACCCATTGGTTTTGCAGTTGAGGGATCCGAACACTTGGTTTGCAAGCTGAAAAAGACTTTATATGGCTTGAAACAAGCTCCTAGAGCTTGGTGTGCAAAGATTGATGCCTTTTTACTCAGCCAAGGGTTTATAAACAGCTCATCAGGGTCTACCCTTTACATATGTAAAGAGGGGGGGATCTATGCTGATCATTTGTCTATATGTTGATGACCTTTTGCTTACAGGGACACATGCTGATCAGATTTCAGCATTTACTTGGGGTCTTTGCACTATTACTTGGGCATATAGTTCATACATGATGCTAGAGGTTCGGTTTATCACAGTCAAGATACATTGGTAAACTCCTTGAGAGGTTTGGCTTACAGGATTGCAAGTCAGTTTGTACATCAATGAAACCTGGATTGAAGCTATCATTACAGGGACACATGCTGATCAGATTTCAGCATTTAAACAAAATTTGTAGCAAACTTTTGAAATGTTAGACTTGGGGTCTTTGCACTATTACTTGGGCATATAGTTCATACATGATGCTAGAGGTTCAGTTTATCACAGTCAAGATACATTGGTAAACTCCTTGAGAGGTTTGGCTTACAGGATTGCAAGTCAGTTTGTACACCAATGAAACCTGGATTGAAGCTATCATTGCATGATGATAGTGATTTGTTTGATATACACACATATGCTCCAGCAGTTGGACGTCTTATCTACCTATGCATTACTAGGCCGAACATACAGTTTGCAGTTTTAGTCCTGAGCAAATATATGTATCAGCCACGCATGTCACATTGACAAGCTACCAAGCGTGTCTTTCGTTACTTGCAGGGTACTAGATCTCTTGGATTGCTATATGCCAAGGGGGGACCATTGGACTTACATGCTTATAGTGATTTTGATTGGGCTGGTGATTATGATTCACGTCACTCCACTAGTGGCAATTGTTTCTTTCTTGGCCCATCTTGCATATCTTGGCTTAGCAAGAAACAGTCCACTGTTGCCACATTGTCATGTGAAGCTGAATACAAGGCAGCTTTCACTACCATAGTTGAATGTGTATGGATTAGACGCTTACTAGCTGATTTGGATGTATCTGTCACACGGAGCCCACTCCTTTGTTCACTGTCAGGCAGAGTGCCATTGCAGTGGCACGGAACCCAGTGTTTCATGCACGCACGAAACACATTGAGATACTTTATCACTTTGTTAGAGAGAGGC
The DNA here is from genome assembly GCF_053477565.2 of Lygodium microphyllum. Classification (NCBI taxonomy): domain Eukaryota; kingdom Viridiplantae; phylum Streptophyta; class Polypodiopsida; order Schizaeales; family Lygodiaceae; genus Lygodium; species Lygodium microphyllum. Next base: position 25,407,316 of record NC_141152.1, on the reverse strand, counting down.
TACATGCAGAAGATATCAGTCTTGTCTATTGTCCTACCACCAGTAATGTGGTAGACATCTTCACCAAAGCTCTTCCTCCTGACAAATTTGAAGCATTTTGCAATGCTTTAAATTTGATCTCCTTTGATGGGCAGATGACCCTTGTATTTTCACGCCTACGCTCACAGAGGAGTGTCGGTGATCAGTAGGACACTTGGGCACTTTTTACTCTCCGTACAGGGTTTTTTTTCCCAGGCTTATTCTCTTTTTTGTATGTGGCTATGTTACACATTTACGGGCACTTATCATGTTGCATACTCAGTGCAGGCAGAGGGCTGGCACAGGCTGAGGTGCTGGTCAAGCCTGGGCATTGCAGGCGCTGGCAGTGTAGGCCAGCGAGGCGGGCAGAATGGCAGATGAGCTGGAGCTGCTGGTGGTTACTGTGGCAATGGCAGATGGTATGTGGCGCCATGAAATCATAGGATGATACAATGACATTAGGCATTGATGTCTCTAGGACCAAGGCTAAGGGGTGAGCCAAGGACTTGGTGATGATGGCAGCGTGGCTCCAAATGACTACACTATCCCAGCTCATGCTCACGCCTACGCTCATAGAGGAGTGTCAACGATCCTCGATAGGGGATTGGTGCTCTCCTTACGTGAGGTTTTTCCCCCCAGATTTATTCTCTTTTATTTTATGTGCCTATATTACACAGTTTGGGCACTTGTTGTGTTTTACACCTTTTGGGTGTGAACACACTCTAGCAACCCTAAGATTTAAGGGTTGTACTTTGTACTTGCATCTTACACTCTTTGGTTATTGCATTGGGAGTTGTGCCTTCACTCTCACACACTCTCTTCACTATCAACTGTACTCTCAGCTGAGCTTGAGCTTCGATCTTTGTGCATTCTCTCCCCCCTCACATTTGGTATCAGAGCTGGCCCTCAGCTCCAGCTCAGCCAGTGGCCACCATCTCCAGCTAAGCTCCTCAGCTTTTGTCCACCAGCTCGCAGCTCCAGTTCCCTGTGCAGAGCTGCTTCAACATTCTTCCATTCTCAATGAAAGGGGCATGTAAAGAAAAACGTAGGGTTTGCAATGGAGACAACAAATTGCAATGCCCCTTTCATTGAGTTCTCTTAGTGCACTTTCCGCTTCCGCATGTACACTCACGTGGTATCATCCATGTTCCCATTAATCATAGATCCTTTCAGACATGCAGATTGATGGAGTGAATTAAGATGAGACTAGAGGGTGTCCCAAGAAAGGTTAGAGTTCCATGAATCATGTAAAACATTGGTGCTAACCATGTCTACCTCCAACTCCATCTCCTTCTTTGTATAGCTTTTGGTCAATTTAAAGAGTAATTATGTCTTACTTTCATACAGTAAGCTGACCAAATTAAGATTTAAAATGGTTCGTCAATATTGCTTTTGCATGCATTAAGCATCTACACCCTTTTAACTCTATGTCGAATGTTCTTTTTCAGGACTTTGGAATAAAATACAATACTGAAAATGGTGGACCAGCATTGGAGGCACTGACAGATAAGATTTATTTAATAACTAAGACCATCAAAGAGTACTACATAGCGGAAGATCTCCCTGATGTACTTGCCCTAAGCCCTATGGATACGGCTTTCCTGCCAAAAGCTTTATCTTTGTGCTTCTGTTCACATAACCAAGTATGGAACTCAAAGTTCTGACATGTGTTTTCACAGGTTGACATAACCAATTGTTCAATCTCAAAGTTTAGTGGACCTAATGGTACATTTAGTGTCGAAGTTTTTGACCCAACTGAAGATTATGTGAAACTGATGAAGTGAGCATCTCAATCTGAAATTATCTGAAGTTAATTGAGAGCTCTTTGATTCTCAACTTTACGATGTTATGATACTGATCTCTCATGTACTGCAGGAGTATCTTTGATTTTCAATCAATAAAGGAGTTGCTTTCACGACCAAATTTTACTTTCTGGTGAGTGGAGATATCTTACATCTTGCCTATTTGCTGTACTCAGAGTGTGAACAGTCCAATTATTTGTCATAATTATTTGATCTTGATTGCCAATTGGAAGCTATGATGCCTTACATGGAGTTGCTGGAATTTATGCGCACAAAATCTTTGTTGAGGAGTTGTCAGCTAAACCAAGTTCTCTGCTCAACTGTACCCCCAAGGTGCTGTGTGAATCTAAGGGTGCAAAATACTCACTGTGTAGCCTGATTCTCAAATTGCTCTGCAATTAATATTGTTGAGATTCCTTCTCAAAGTGTCGTGAATTTTTCTGAAATGGAAGAGAAATGAAATAGTATTTTCACTACTCTTTCACCAATTGATTCATCATATTTTTGAAGTAAACTGATGGTGTGACATTCAGGAGGACTTTGGCGGAGGTCACCCTGATCCCAATTTGACTTATGCAAAGGAGTTGGTTCAGCGAATGGGGTTGGGGAAGACCAATCCTGCAGAAGAACCACCTGAATTTGGTGCTGCAGCTGATGGTGATGCTGACAGAAACATGATCCTTGGACGAAGGTTTCAAAAAGCTTTGTTTCGTAATTTTTGAGGGCATGGTTCAGGAAAAGGATTTGCAAGCATTGTTTTGTGGCTCTTTGTAGATTTTTTGTGACTCCGTCCGATTCTGTGGCCATTATTGCTGCAAATGCTGTAGATGCAATTCCATATTTCAGGGCTGGTTTAAAAGGTGTAGCCAGGTAAGAACAGAACAGATGTGCAATGTTTCAACCATTTGGGTAGTAAAGAAAAGGAGGATGTTTGCATTCTAGTCTTTGCTGGTATCCTAAACAATTCTGTAACTGAAAACTCTGTTAGTATTTTTTCCAGGAGTATGCCTACATCTGCTGCACTTGATGTTGTTGCAAAGGCACTGAATCTTAAGTTTTTTGAGGTAATACTCATTTTTTTTCTCATATCTACATGAAGCTCGTGCATGACTCTAAGGTTAACCCATGTCTTAAAAGTTGGGTTGAAGCAGCTAGTCAATTTTTTTTTTTTGTAGGTGCCAACTGGATGGAAGTTTTTTGGAAACCTCATGGATGCGGGCATGTGCTCGATTTGTGGTGAAGAGAGTTTTGGGACAGGTTTGGATTTTATCTCTACTGTTTCATATATGTGTCATTTTGTCATGTTGTTGTTGACTCGAAGGGGTTGTTGAAAGGCTTGCATTTTCTTATGCTATACTTTTGATGGTTTATCATAGCTTATTGAGCCGTTGGTGACAGCTTCAGATTTCATTTATGTAATTAATATGTGGGTCATTCCTGTTCTCTCTGTATCCTTTCAGCCAAATTTTTGCTATCCTTTCAGGGGAGCTTTGTAGCCCTTTCAACATTCGTTTATAGTAATGAAAGGTCCTTAGAAAGTTACTAGACAAGGAACAGATAAAGGAAGACTAGCAAGAGGAATTAGATAAGAGGACAGAAAGCTCTACTTAAAATGAGGATTAGCTGACTTAACTTGCACCAATGGTATGGTTCCTTGACTCTTGGGGCTTCATCTTCCAAGAAGCCTTGGCTCGTGGACAGCAATGCTTCTAGTCATATGACCCACAAGTGTGATTGGCTCTAGGATCTTTGTCATCAAGAGGGTTTCATCACTATAGATGATTTATCATCCATGCCTATTAGTAATGTGGGCACCATGTTGTTACTTCCCGACCATCCTTATTTAAGATCTGTATTGAAAGTCTCACATGTTCCTTTTTTCGGCTTCCATCTCCTCTTAGTCTATGGCGTTATCTGACTCGATGCTTGGGTTCTCTTCACTAAACAAGCTGTCTTTGCAGATGATACTACCCCAAGAGCCATCCTTTGGATAGATCTTCAAGAATTGTTGGTTCCATTCCCTTTCATTTGAGTAGGGTCCTCAACATCTCCTTTTTGCCTCACCCATTCTCATTAAGCTCCATTCCATCCCCCACCAATTTGAGTGATGTGTGGCTATGGAGGATGTTCCCTTGGATACCCTATCCTTTTCAGAGGGGGATACCAATTTGAGTGATGTGTGGCTATGGAGGATGTTACCTCAAGAACCAAACTTTGGATAAGTCTTCAAGAATTGTCAGTTCCATTCCCCTTCTTTTGAGTAGGGTCCTCAACGTCTCCTTTTTACTTCACCCGTTCTCATTAGGCTCCATCCCATCCCCCATCATCTTCTTGATGGTTTCTGCAAATACCCTATCCTTTTTAGAGGGGATACTAATCTGGGTGATGTAATTGTGGATTGCTTGGCCGTTCCCTCATTTTTAGAGGGGGAATCTCGAGATTATGAGCCTTTTTAGGAATTTCCATTTTCCCAAGGCCAGTCCCTTTGCTCTTTGCTATCATCTTTTGGTTGTGGGCCACCAATCTAGCTCATCCATTCTTGAGTGGATATAATTTGTGTGGGGGTCTCCACACCCATTGGCATGTTCAGGTTACTTGCTCCTTGGGATTTTCATTGGGAGGAGGGGGTCATGCCACTCTGTTGGATGCTGCTTGGGATTTTCATTGGGAGGAGGGGGTCATGCCACCCTGTTGGATGTCATCTTTAATGGAGTACATTGACATTGATGTGTTTTGATCTTTCATTGGATCCTCTACTTCTTTGGCCTTCAGCCACGCCTAGGATATTAGAGGGGGTATAAGCAGACATGTTTTTCTTTATCTTCTTCTATGTTCCTCGTATTTGTGAGCCTCTAGCTAGAGTCTAGTGAGGACATATGTGTTGGGAACCCACTTCTTCACTTTACCCACTTTAGTTAGGGTTTTTCATTGACAACCCCAAAAAGGGTTGGTGTCCATATTTTGGTCACTTTTAGTGGGTGTCCACATAGTGTGTGCCACCTGAGATAGCTTATGGCTATAAATAGGTAGTCGCTTCATTCATTGATACACCACTTTAGTCATTCTCCTTCCCTCTTCATTTGCCACTCTGACACTCTTCTCTCTCCTTGCTGTTGGTGCCCACACCCCTATTAGATGACAACATAGTTTGTGGCCTTCTTCCACCATCTCCTACCTTGGCGTCATCTTCCCTCATTAGGTGTCAGCTTTTTCTCATCAAGCGTTAATCTCCATCAGCTAGTGTCATCCTCTTCTTTGTGTTTGCTATATTCTAAGTCCCTCCATTGGCTGGTGTAAACTCTTATCAGCTTGGTGACTTGCTTAAATCTGTGTTTTGGATCTGGAGGCCTTTCCTTTGCCTACTATCACTTCCCAGCACCTAGCGACAACATCCTTTCACCTGGTGACCATCCTTAGCTTCAATTGTTGGCATCTAGGTTGTTCCTGCCTTGCATTTTGCAGCTTGTTACTCTAGACATTTGCATTTGCAGCTTCCAGGTTGTAGGCATCATCATTTATCTAACGTTTCGTTGCTTGGACAGATGCGGTTGGTACACCGCCCATGAATAATAGCTAGATGACAGCTATCCTTATCTACTCTAGTTCGTGGCTCAGTTAGTATGCCACCTTAGTTAGTTGAGTTTGGTTTGAGACCTATATATAGGGTTCTTCTATTTCTATGTACTAGAGTTCTTTTGGCTTATACAACTAAGAAGAGGAAAATTGTTTTCAGCCTCCACCTTTGTGTGTATTCCCCCATTGTGCAAGTGAGAGAGCTACAAGTGAGACTCCTTCCTTCTCTCCCACAATCTTGACATGTAGATCATTGCTTATATACTAAAAAGACTGATGATAGAAGTCTTATTGTGCTGGTCTTATATGTGGATAACACGTTGATTGTAGGAAAGCATAAGAGTACGTTGAATGCTCTTAAAAGGTAGCTAAGTTCAGCCTTCTCTATGAAAAATTTAGGGGCAATTGAACACATTTTGGACATGCGCATTAAAAGAGATAGAGGGCAACACTTTTTTCTCTCACAAGATAAGTACATTCGCAAAGTACTTGACAAGTTTAATCCATGTGGAGAAGGAGACAAAGAAGTTCAACTCCCGTCATTGGACATGTAAGTATTGCGGGAAGCGCTACACAAGTGGTGCGACCTAGCTTCTTCAGCATTTTTCCCAGATCGGGGGGCAAGTTGTTGCATGCAAGGTCATTCCTTAATATATTGTAGACTAGATTCTCACCAAGATGAGAGAGGAATCCACTAGATGAGAAGAAAGTGGTGCATCGGCAATGGCACCCATACGTATGTCTACTCATGAGGAAGCCTCAAATGTAGGCGTATCTTCAACCAATGTAGATGAGGCCTCCACCATTGGTGATGTTGACTTCACATCCGCTTTCGGCTCCCAAGACGAGGGGGCAAGTTGCTGCATGCAAGGTCATCCCTTAACACATTGCAGACTATATTCTCGCCATGATGAGAGGGGGATCCACTAGAGGAGGAAGTGGTGTACCGGCGATGGCACCTATACCTATGTTTGCTCATGAGGAAGCCTCAAATATAGCCGTATCTTCAACCGATATAGATGAGGCCTCCACCATTGGTGGTGTCGGCTTCACATCTGCTTCCGGCTCCGGCATTGGCAAACGGCAAAGATTGGAGGCTCATGCGGCATTGGAGAGGCAATCCTCTCTCTCTCAAGCTCTTGGTCATATGCTTGGATTGGTTGCCTTTCTTAGAGAAAGAGTCTTTCATAGAGAAAGACAACGACAAGCGGACATTGAGATTGCACACATGGTGATCGAGTTCAATCTTGCATTCAATGTCCTAAAGTATAAGCAATGGAGAAAGATGGTGAGAACCATTGCCAATGTGGGCCCATGTGAAGATGGAGCGGTTTTACATACAATGACATGAGGATGAAGAAGATTGATGAAGAGGAGATGATTAATACAGCCCTTGATCCTATTCGGGCCACATGGACAAAATACGGCTGCTCCGTTCTCACTGATGGATAGAGAGATTACAGAAAACGGGGTGTCATCGGTCCACCCTACGTGGATGATGGTGTCCACTCTATGGAATGAGTAGGATGAGCATGAGACAGAGGAGGCGAAAGCCATACAGTGCTTATGCCTCAATGAGCAGTTCTGGCAAAGAGTCCGTGGGATCGTGATTGCCGTGACTCCCTTTTATAGGGTGTTTCGTATAAGTGATTGTGAAGGGTCCACCATGGGCTTTCTTGTTCGCTTCTTTAGAGCAGTGTCAGTGGAGGCGCACGGCCTTGCATGATAATCATGGAGTCACAATGTGCACACATCATTGACATAGTAGAGAAGAGATGGGTATGGATATGTAAGCCCATCCATGGATTTGCAACACTATTAGATCCGGCCTACAAGTCTCCAATAGTTATGGATGATATCCATGGATTTGCAACACTATTAGATCCGGCCTACAAGTCTCCAATAGTTATGGATGATAGAGAGTTGTGTTCTGATCAGCTTGCATATCTCACTCGTATGGTCCTCGTGGATGACCACAACACAGTTCTAGAGGAGCTTGGATGTTATGCGGATTAGAGAGTGAATATGGCTTTTTCTTCTCCCACTTGTTGGGGAAGAGAGTCACTTGTGGAGCCTCTTTTGGTGGTAAAATTTTGGATGTGCGTTGCATACTCTTCAGCCCTCGGCCATGAGAGTCCTTGCTTAGGATTGCTCTTTGGGTGCATGTGAGAGGAATTGGAGTGCCTATTCTCTCATTCACATGAAGATTTGCAATCGGCTTAGCACACGACAATTAGAGCAGCTAATCTATTGCCGCACTAACTTAATCAGCGTGCTCGTGGGCGAGGAGTTTGACTAGTTCGAGGAGTTCGAGTTATAGTAGTTGCTAGCAGGGGCATGGTCATTCGTGGCCTTTTGAGATCAACGAGGGGTGGTTTGAGTGGTTTGTAGATATATGTGAGACATGGCTCTAGTAGCTCTCATCTTGTGCCTAATGATGACATCCCCCCCTTGCCTATAGTTACACAACCATTGCCTAGGGAGCCATCATTTGATGATGATGGTAACCTCATTAGTGAGGATGAGTATGAGAGTGTCTCATCATCTGATGCCGAGGGATCATCTTTAGACTCTCTTGATGAGCGCTCAGATGATTATGATGATGTATGATTGATGGTTGTATTGAGATTGGCAGATTCCACTCCTGACTCTTAAGTCCGTTGTGACTCATCAGACTCCCAACTCCTATGATAGCTGTATCATGTATGATCATTGATCTTATTTTGTAATGGCATTGGTATAGCCTATTTTCACTTTAAACATGTGTCTTATCATTTATAGTTTTAAAAAAGTAAGTTTTTTTTTTTCATACTAATATCGTACCGTACCTTATAAAATCATAATCATAAGGTACCATTTAGTGCCATATTTAATCATACTATACTGCATCTCACCTTTCGTACCTGACAACCATGGTAGGCATCATCATTCATTTGACATTTTGTTGCCTGGAGAACTCTACAGTTCGCTCCCTCGACAGCTGATGATCATCTTCTTCGTCTTCGACAACGTCATAGGACTATGGTTTACTCCCTCAACAGCTGTCCTTCACCTTTCAGAGATCACTTCGATAGCCCACTACCCGGAGAACTGTGTTTTACTCCCTTCACTGTGCAGATTCCTGCAGGTGCTGCCACCTGATTCAGACAAGTCATCATCTGAGCTTCGGCTCCATTGTATCAACTTTTCTTTTCATAGCATGATCTAGTGTATCATCACTGAGTTTTTGTGTTTCTGAGTTTTTCTTCTCTCTTAATGTTTGCCATACACACTGTTTCTCCCTGCAAACCCTATTGTCTCTCTGCATCATCACACATTTTGACATGGTATCAGAGCATACCTGTTATTTTGACATCCTGCTGTCATAGTCTGCATCCTCCATTCAAATTTCTTTCTTGTGCCTTTTGCAGTCCTGGCCCTCATTCTTATGAGAGATTGCACAGGTAGGGGCTGTGGATTCTGCTTTCTTTGTGTTTATTTCATATCAGAGTTTTCTTTCCTCCATCACCTGCATTCTTCTGTGTTCTTTGTTGCTTCCATACTGTACACTTAAGTGGTTTTTGTCATTCAACTGATTTGATCTGTAATCTGCAATCACAAATTTAAGTGTATGTTACAAGTCTCTTCACCAGAAGGTTTTAAGTAACTGGAATAAACATGCAGGGCATGACAATATTAGAGAATGACTTATTTTTAACATTATGTGATTCATAGTGTACAATGACAAAGCTGAAGTACGTAACAAGATTTTATTATGCCTAGCAGAAGGATTCAAATAACTTGAATACACATGCAGGTTCTGACCATATCAGAGAAAAAGATGGTGTTTGGGCAGTATTAGCATGGCTTTCGATCTTGGCTGACAAGAATAAAGATGTTCCCTTAGATGGCAAGTTAGTGACTGTGGAAGACATAGTGCATCAACATTGGGCCACTTATGGTCGCCATTTCTACACTCGCTATGATTACGAGGTATGCATAACTAACAGTAGTATTTGTAATATTTTCTGAGTTCACAATTTGTCAAATATATTGGCTAATTTATATTTGTTCAGAGTGTGGATGCCGATGGAGCCAAAGACCTGATGGCACATTTAGTGAACCTTCAGTCATCTCTGTCAGAAATTAACCGGTAAATGAAAGTTTGGTTGTAATGATGCCATCACATTATGTTGTTAGGTACACCTGCAGGTTTCAAAGGATTCAGACAGCAGGCTGTTAATTCTGAGTCTGTTATTGGTGGAAGCATTGCAACTCTTTGGAATTTAGAGAATGAGAATTCATCAGCCATCTTCTCCTACATTAAATTGATGAACCCCTTATTATGTTACCAACAGGCTTGTAAAGGAAGTTAGACCAGATGTAGCTGAGGTTGTAGAAGCAGATGAATTTGAGTACAAAGATCCAGTAGATGGATCGATATCTAAGCATCAGGGAGTGCGCTTCTTATTTAAGGATGGGTCCCGATTGGTAAGCTGCTATAGGCAAACGTGGCTTTGTACATTTAAGAGTGTCCATCTCTCATGGTGGCATTTCCTTGTGCAATTCGAATCTTTCAATTACCTTTTATGCTCTTTGAGTCTAACATGCTCCTATTTACTATTGAAGGTATTTCGACTTTCGGGTACTGGGTCAGAAGGTGCAACTATCCGTCTCTATATTGAGCAATATGAGTCTGATCCTTCAAAGACAGGAAGGGAGTCACAAGTTGCCCTTGCACCCCTTGTAAGTAGGATGAAATTCTTGCATTTCCCCATTGTATCTTGTGGCTTATAATTTGTTTGATTGCTTTTCTCAGTGTATGATTCAGAAGCCATGGTTTTGTTTTGTGAACCTGTGAAAGAAATGCGTATGCTCTAAAATTTCATACTTGATTAATGAAAACAAAACGTGGGGAAATGCGTTTTGCAAATATCATTAAAAAAGTCATCTGATGCCGATGGGTTGTAGCCCAAGTGGTTTGACTGTGTGGGTGTATACATGGGTGCGTGAGTTCAAACCCTGGATACAACCTTGAGGCATTTTGCAACTTTCAAAAAATTTGAGTTCTTTTTAAACTTAACTGTGCCCTCACCTTGGGAGGGCTTGTAAATGCTTTCTTCTACTAATATATTCACGCATTATAAAACTTTCAAAAATTTCAAACCTTCTCCCCCCCCAAAAAAAGTAATCTGATGAATGAACAACCTATTTATTTCAAAGGCTTTGGCAGCACATAATCATGTTTACCCGTCCCTTGAAGTAGATGTAATTTATTGTGTACCTTTCCCTGTATGATTCAATTTAGAGCCCAACTATGTATGTTTCAGCTGGAGGCGGCCAACCATACTTCTTCCATACTTTTATACTTATTGCATGCTCATTGCTCATGCATACGGAAAAGATGTGAAAAGGAACTGGTCGATGTGTCATAGGCTGTTATCTGCATCATAAAATTGTGTTTACTGGTGGTGTTCTTGCCACTTCTGGATTGTACAAGGCTTTAACAGTTTACTGATTTATGATGACATGTGATTGGTAGGTGGAGGTAGCATTGAAGCTGTCCAAGATGGAAGCCTTCACTGGTCGCTCTAGTCCAACTGTTATCACCTAAGGTCCACACAGGTGGCCTTTTTCTCAACATAATATTTCAGCACAACCGAAGACTAGCATAGCAGGCTGCAGCAGCTTATGAATAAATAAAAGCCTCTTCCTTAACATTTTTGAGCTGCTTTCTACTGAGCTTTTCTCTCGATTCAGCTAACTTTATCCAGTTATTCATGTATGAGTGCTTCCATGTATCGGATCTCGGGTCATCACTATCATTATGGAATGAAGATAGAAGGCAGCCATTGCTGTGTGACATGTTTCATGCTCATGAAAATGATGGAGATCAATCAATTATCACACGTTGCACAGTTCGGAAAGGTACGTTGAAGACATTAAACGTGAGGAGGCAACAAATTATAGGCTGGAATGTTTGTAATGTTTGTTGTGTCAGCATGAATTTGGTCACCGGAAACGTGCATCAAAATGCTGGGAAGAACAAGTTAAAGGTCCCTGAAGGAAGTTTCACTTTCCAAAAGGGTTTGTATGTAGCTCAAGTTGTTTGAGCGTGTGGGTGTGTAAATGGTTGAGTTCAAACCTTGGGTATACCTTAGACCTTTGAGCGGGTGGGTGTGTATATGGGATGGGGGTGTGAGTTCAAGGTTGAACTCTTGGGTATATACCTTTGAGGCATCTTTCAAATTTCAAGCCCTTCTCCAAAAAAAAAAAAAAAACCCCCATTGAAGCTTCACCTTGTTAGCACGAGAGCCTCGCTGAGATCATTGGGAAGAAATGATGGATCTCAACATTTTTGAAACTAATATTTTGTAGTACTCTATAGCTGAGGTGAGTACTCCATCGCTTAGGTGAAAAGGGACAAGGAATGGGTTGGAAAGTTTCAAACACAACGTGAAGTCTGACAACACTTTCCCACATTGTTAAAGGTAACTAGGATGACTTTGAGATACGTGATATGTATTGTGTGGTAGTACTAAAAGTGGGAAGCTTAAAAAAATCAATGACCTATTCCAAGTGATGAGGGTGGAGCTATCATGCCGAGTTTTCTATTTTCAGGAGATTTCTCCCCAACTCACCATGGAAAGGAGATACTTTTAAGAAAATTTGATAGTTTTGGCTTTTCAAACTCATTGTGGAAAGTCCTTTATGACACTCCATTATCTCAGTGAACTAGGCGAAAGTGGGTTTGACTATCTTTAGCAAAGGTGCAAAATAACATTTATAATAATTGGTTTATTTTAAGTTTCTAAAAGTAACATCTCATTGTGCATATGGAAAAGTAGCAAGAGCTTAGGCTAATGCAAGGTGGAGAGAGAGAGAGAGAGAGAGAGAGAGAGAGAGAGAGAGAGAGAGAGAGAGAGAGAATCTAAAGGTAAGCAATAAAGTAGGAAGTTAAATATTAAACAAATCACACATATGACAATTGTCAAAGGTCATCTTTATAAAAGATCTTGATTGTTTCTCTCTTATCTTAGGTGAGGTAGACTAAGCATTGGTAGTGTAGGGCTAAGGGGGGAAGCAAAGAGGCCACTCTTGTAGCTAGAAGGTAGATCAAGGGTAAAAAGCTTAAATTGAAATATCAGTGTATGGCTTAGACCAAGGGTAAAAAGCTTAAATTGAAATGTCAGTGTACGGCTAAGGGGAGAAGCAATTGAGGCCACTCTTGTAGCTAGAAGGTAGGCCAAGGGTAAAAAGCTTGTAGCTAGAAGGTAGGCCAAGGGTAAAAAGCTTAAATTGAAATGTCATAAGCTTTTACGATCCCAACATACCCTATTTTTATTATTCTAAATCTAAAGTTTATCTTGGTGGTTGTGTAACATAGTCTCCATCTTTGATTCTATTCTCCAATAACAAGTGGAAAATAGAGGGAAATTTATTAACATAACATTTATAAATACATTCTCCTTGTTAATCTATCATTTCTCCTTTCCCTTAATGCAGTTCTTGTTGTCTTTTTATTTGAGTGTACTTGATATATAGATAATACATACTAAAGTTTGTAACTTAGCAATTGTCATATTTTTTCAATAAACTTAATTATTTAGACTCTTTTGTGTATCAATCCAAGGTAGCATTCTCAATAAGAACTCTATGCAATTGTCTAATTTGAAAGGCCCAATATTCCTAAAATTTTAGTGTGTTTGCAAGGAACATGCATTAAGTTTAATGCATTGAGCAACCAAACTTAAGATTAATCACATTGTGTCAATGTGTTAATCCAATTTAAGAAGGTTAATTAAGGCAGTTAGTGTTCCTCAAGTATGCAAGGATTTGAGGAAGTCCCATTTGCATTAGAGAGGCTGTTGCATCTCGTATGGGTCTCAATCTAGAAATCTCGTCTTGAGGTCAAGCTCCTTATCACGATCGAGAAAACTGTCAAGAATCGCGTGATGGGAAGATTTTCTTGAGCTACTGCGCAAAACACACTGTATACACAAGAGGAAGCTTACTCAAGAATACAAGAAGAGAGATGGAGGCCAAAACGTTTTCTTGTTGAATTTTCTTCTTCTTCCACACACTATAAGATACAACATAAAGGAAAGTGGCTTTCTAAGTCAAACAATGCATAATCGAATACACTAATGAATTGGCGCTATATTTTTGCCAGCTGTAGGTAGGTGTAACAAACTAAATATAATAAGTGATAAGTCATTGGCCATGTGAGTGTCATAATGACTACCAACGTGCTAAGTGTAGACATGCGGACCTATCTAGCCAGGTGGTCCATCATCAATGTCTACACGTGTTGAGCTTGCCATCTCAACACTTCCCATCAAGCTCAATTCTATCTCTGCAACTCTAAGTAAGCTTCGGAACTTTCGAGGCTTCTCTGCACCTAATGCCTTTGTGAAAATGTCAGCTATCTGACCTTGTGTGTTGATATATACCAAGTCAATCTCTTCTGCAAGCACCTTTTCTCTTACAAAGTGGTAGTGCATCTCAATGTATTTTGTCCTAGTATGGAACACTAGATTCCTAGCTAACTGTATGTTGCTCATGTTGTCACAATGAATGACAATTGGACCATCTCCTTGCACATCCAAATCACCTAATAACTTTTGCAGCCATACCATCTCACATGCTGCCATAGCAGTACCTCTATACTCGGCCTCTGTACTCGATAAAGAAAATGTAGGTTGCTTTTTGCTATTCCATGTAACTGCTGCACTACCAAGGGAAAACATGAATCCACTTATAGATCTTCTGTTTGACTTGCTACCAGTCCAATTTGCATCTGTGTATCCAAAGACATGTACGTTCTTACTTGCCTCATAAAAAAGTCCATAAAGTAAAGTGGACTTTACATATCTCAATATACGTCTAACTGTATACAAATGAGGCTTTCTAGACATTTGCATAAACTGATTGACAATGCCAACAATATAGTTCAAGTCTGGCCTTGTGATAGTCATGTAAATCAAACTCCCTACTATCCTCCTAAACATAGTAGGGTCTTTTATCTCATCCTCAAAGTCGGCACTCAACTTCACATTTTGCTCTAATGGTACTGAAAGAGGCTTACATGCTATCATACCATACTTGGATAACATATCCAATCCATACTGCCTTTGGGATAGCCATATACCATCATCACATCTGATCACCTCAATACCAAGAAAGTATCTCAGCTCCCCTAAATCTTTCATCTCAAACTTCTTTTTCAAGCAGTCCTTAACTTCAACAATCCCATTGTCACTGTCACCTGTAATAATCAAGTCATCCTTATAGATGACTATGATGACCAAACTTGCATCTCCCTTTCTCACATAAAGTGAGTGATCAGCATGAGAAATACAAAATTCAATATTGACAAGATACTCTCCAATCTTGTCAGACCATGCTCTAGATGCTTGCTTTAGCCCATAGAGCGCCTTCTTTAACTTGCATACATATGTGGGATGCTCTAAATCCTCATAACTTGCTGGCTGCTCCATATACACTTCTTCTTGCAATTCACCATACAAGAAGACATTCTTAACATCCATTTGTTGTAGACTCTAACCTTTGGCAGTTGCCAAGGCAATCACCCATCTAACAGTTGCCATCCTAGCAACTGGAGTGAATGTCTCTTCATAATCTATGCCATATGTTTGAGCATAGCCTTTTGCAACTAGCCTAGCTTTATACTTGCTAACTGAACCATTTGCATTATGCTTGACTTTGTAAATCCACTTAGAGCCAAAAGATTTTTTACCCTTAGGCAAGGGTACCAAATCCCAAGTCTTATTGGCTTTTAATGCACCAATCTCCTCATCCATTGCTGCATCCCAATAAGCATGACCAACAACACAACATCCTAAACTAGTTTCACCATATAAGCATAATGGTGAGCTGCATAAGCTTCAAAACCAAATCTTTTAACAGGGTATCTGACCCTGCTAGATCTGCATACCATCAGATCACTCAATGGAGCCTTTACATTACTATGAGCTCTCTGTACACTTGGTGTCTTGACTGAAGAAATACCAAGCTCATCATCCAAACTCTTTGAACCACTCGAATCTCTGTCAAATCCCAAATGGCTGGTAGATGCATCATTACCATCCATCGCTTTCTTCTTTCCTTTGTCCTTCCCTACAACACTTATGGATCCACCTGAAGATGTGGAGCTACTTCTAGTACTATATGATGTTTCTAGTCCATTAAGACTCTATGATTTTTGTTTTTTTTTTGCACATAACTGTCCTAATCATTATCATAATCTAATACATAACCAGTTTTTCTTTTTGCAACCCCATTTTGTTGTGAGATATACCTACAAGTAAATTGTCTCTTTATCCCATGAGTCCTCAAGAAGCCACTAAACTCATTAGAGAGGTACTCTCCCCCTCCATCTGATCTCAAGTACTTCACTTTTAAGCATGTTTCTATTTCAACAGCTGCCTTAAAAGATTTGAAGTGCTCAAACACATCACTCTTTTCCTTCATGAAGTATACCCATAACTTCCTTGAACAGTCATCAATAAATGTGACAAAGTATTTGCTGCCACCAAGAGATACATTCTGTGTAGGCTCCCAAACATCTGTATGCACTACATCAAGTATTTTTCTACTCACTTCTCTGTCATGCGAGAAGTGTTGTCTTACCTGCTTACCAAACTGACATGCTTCACAGACTTTATCCAATTTTACAACTCTAAATGAAGGCAACCCAGTATCCATTGCAGGAATTTCAACATCTAAAGTGAACATGTGGCCAACTCTACTTCCTTTTGCTACCAACCTGCACTTATCATTAAATTCTTATAGAAAATAACCTTTTGCATTGAATCAGACCTACAACCCCTGCCCTACCATTTGGCCAACATACACTAGATTCTTTATAATTTATGGCACATGTAATACATCTGTCAAACTCTTTGTCTGGCCATCATACAAGGACAAGGGAACCTTTTCCGTGTGTGAAATTGGGTGGCATGAATCATCATCCATCTGCACATAACCTGTATTTTGTAAGTCTTGCATCTCTCCAAACCATTCAACATGACTGGTCATATGATTAGATGCACCTGAATCAACATACCATACATCATCATGTGTCCCCTTTTCTGTAACTGCATTCATCATATGCTCCATAACAAACAGATGCTCATTTTTGTCTTCATTCTGTCGTAAAGACGATGCATAGTTTTCTTACTGCAATTTACCACTGTGAATATTATCCTTCTTAACATAGCAATGGGCTGCAATATGGCCTGTTTTGCCACAGTAATGGCAAACAATAGCAGAATTTCTAGAATCTCTATTCTACCATCCACCTCTTCCTCTAGAGCTCCCCCTATCTCTAAAGTTTCCTCGGCCTCCTGAAATCTGCATTTCACCAAATTGCCGATTGAACCTGTTTTGTCGGTTATCGCTAGCACGTCCCATACCATGGCCTCTCGAAGAGGATCTACCATGTCCCCTTCTTGAACTTGAGTAAAATGCTTGAACCTGTTCACCATTTTTTTCAGATGAGTCACCTTGCATATTGATCTCTTCGGTAATCATGAGAGAGATCAACTCATCAAAATCTGGAAATGGCTTTCCGTACATATACTGAAGTAATAAATGATTTCCATGCCTTCTCATTGTTAAGACCACTCAAAGTGAATGAAACCAAATCATCATCATCAGGCATTGCATCAATCACTTCTAAAGCATCTGCAATGCTCCTCAACTTCAACACATAATCATTAACAGACATTTTCCTTTCTTCAAGGCATTTAACTCTTGCTTGAGTTGAATATTTCGTGCCTTCTATTTACTGAAAATATGTTTTCAAAAATTGTCCAAGCTGCATGTGAAGTTTCTGCATTTTTGATATGTCCCAACATCGTATTATCAATGACTGCAGATAACCAGTACATCACCTTTTTATCTTTCTCATTCCATTCTTTTCATGCTTTTAATTCATCTGCAGTTGGAGGGATACCCAGCTCTGGCTCCTTTTCTTTACCTAAAACAAACTCATAAAGGCCCTTCCAATGAGGAAGTTCGCCACACGGAACTTCCATGAAGGGTAGTTGTTCTTGTCGAGCTTCTTAAAGATAGGATTTCCATTGTTCTCTGCCATTATCACAAACAAGGATACAACACAAGCTAGTCTTCTGCAATCTTTCACAACACGTGCACAACAATACACCAAGTAACCTTTTGTTTACTGATTGCTTAATAGTACATGTAATCTGCAATCTGTTTGCAGATAAACCTTATGTTTGCTTCCTGCAAACACCTCAAAAGTTACAGATTCGAAATTTGTAATCTGTGCACCTACTT
This sequence comes from Lygodium microphyllum, assembly GCF_053477565.2. Lineage (NCBI taxonomy): Eukaryota > Viridiplantae > Streptophyta > Polypodiopsida > Schizaeales > Lygodiaceae > Lygodium > Lygodium microphyllum. Next base: position 25,389,620 of record NC_141152.1, on the reverse strand, counting down.
TTGATCAATACAATCGAAATCACAGTGTACCCTGAAATTGCTGTCCGCAACCTTGCGGCTCTAAAATGGCCTCGGATGCCCAAAAAAACCACGGAGAGCCCTACAGGGTTAATCTTAGAATATACTGTGCTCTGCTCGCACACCAAATCTCACAGCAATCTAAGATTTTTGCTCTACCCTGCTTGTGGTGCCTCCATAGGCACTATTCAAGAGAGAGAGTGGAAGAATGGGAGAGCTTCTTACCTGTTGCTTGCTTGCTCGAACCTTGCTTCTTCTTCTTCACTTCAGCCTTCAAAATTAGCCTCTCTCAGTGGCACGGCTCTGATACCATGTCAAGAATCGTGTGATGGGGGGATTTTCTTGAGCTGCTGCGCCAAACACATACTATATATACAAGAGGAAGCTTACTCAAGAACACAAGAAGGGAGATGGAGGCCAAAAGGTTTTCTTGCTGATTTTTCTTCTTCTTCCACACACTATACAATGTACACAAAGTAGAGATAAGATACAACATAAAGGAAAGTGGTCTTCTAAGTCAAACAATACATAACCGACTACACTAATCGATTGGCGCTATATCTTTGCCAGTTGTAGGTAGGTGTAACAAACTAAATATAATAAGTGATAAGTGTAGACGTGCGGACCCATCTAGCCAAGTGGTCCATCATCAATGTCCACACATGTTGAGCTTGCCATCTCAACAAAAACAGGTTGACAATCCTTGTCCCAATTTGTGGAATGGTAATAAGGTGATGTTAGAGGCAAATGTAACAATGGTTACATAGTGCATCATTGGGATGTGTTGCGATGATTATCTCTTTACCATCATGGAAAAAATAGAAATATTAAGTAATAATAATTATAAAAGCATTAATTAATATTATTAATTTTAATAATAGTACTTAATCAAGCAATTTATAAGTAAAATTTATTTTGTTAATTAGACTAACACTAATGTCTAGTATTAATGTCAATTTTTTATTTTCTTAGTAACATTTAATGTTGATTATTGTTAAACATAAGCAATGCTAACATTAATGTTTAATTTGTGATGTGTTATTGTGTTAATGGATTGAAGTATTAATGTATTCTTAAACAATAATGTTTCCAATCTGCCACCCCTCTCTTTATATAAGACAATGTGCCCTCTAAATCATCACATGTGGAAGGTCTATCGATCCCACATCTTGGTTGAGGATCCCAAGGTGAAGTGAGTGTATATAGTTTAGGCAAAATATGAGCTAGTGGAGAGAGATGTCAAGATTGTGGGAGAGAAGGAAGGAATCTCACTTGTAGCTTTCTTGCTTGCACAATGGGGGAATACACACAAAGGTGGAGGCTGAAAACAGTTTTCCTCTTCTTAGTTGTGTAAGCCAAAAAGAAGTCTAATACAAAGAAATAGAAGAACCCTATATATGGGTCTCAAACCAAACTCAACTAACTAAGGTGGCATACTAACTGAGCCACGAACTAGAGTAGATAAGGATAGATGCCATCTAGCTATTATTCATGGGCGGTGTACCAACCGCATCTGCAAAACTGACAAGTCGGTGACATAAATGCACAACGGTCACCCTGGCATATCACGAGTGGAGCTCGATATCTTAACACTTCCCCTCGAGCTTAATCCCAATTCCTGCACACCAAGCATGTCTCTGAACTTGTGCAGCTTCTCTGCGCCCAATGCCTTTGTAAATATGTCAACTACTCGATCCTCTGTGCTGACATAAACTAGATCAATAAGACCTAGTAAAACTCTCTCTCGCACATAATGATAATGCACCTCAATGTGCTTTGTTCTAGCATGATAGATTGGGTTATTTGCCAAGTGTATACTACTCATATTGTCACAATAAATGACAACTGGCCCATCTGTAGGCTGATGCATATCATAAAGTAGCTTATGCAACCAAGCTACCTCACATGCAGCCATTGCTGCACCCCTGTACTCAGCCTCTGTGCTCGACAAGGCAACTGTAGGCTGTTTCTTGCTGCTTCAAGTGACTGTAGCACTCCTAAAAGAGAACACATATCCACTGGTAGATCGTCTATCAAAAATACTACCAGCCCAATCAGCATCAGTGTATCCATGCAACTGTATCTGAACCCCAGTCTCATAAAATAGTCCATACTGCAATGTGGACTTCACATATCTGAGTATGCGTCTAGCCGCATCCAAATGTGGTTTCCTTGGAGCCTGCATAAACTGACTTACCAATCCAACATCATAGCTCAAATCTGGCATGGTAATAGTCATATAAGTCAAACTTCCTACTATGCGTCTGTACATAGTAGGGTCTTTGAGAAGCTCACCTGCATCTGCGCTCAACTTCACATTCTGCTCCAAAGGAACTGAAATAGGCTTACAGCCTGTCATCCCATATTTGGACAGCATGTCCAATCCATACTGCCTCTGCAAGAGCCATATCCCACTTGGTGATCGAATCACCTCAATGCCCAAGAAATAACGCAGCTCTCCCAAATCCTTCATCTCAAACTTTTGCTTCAATAGCATTTTCACATGAAGGATATCTTCATCACTGTCACCTGTCATAATCAAATCATCAACATAAATGACAAGTAGCATAATACCTTTCTCTGTTTTTCTCACATAAAGTGAAAAATTTGCCTTGGAAATCTGAAAGCCAATAGTGACAAGATACTGTCCTATCTTGTCAGACCATGCTCTAGGTGCTTGCTTCAAGCCATACAAGGCTTTCTTCAACCTGCAAACAAACTCAGGATGAACAGCATGCACATAACCTGGTGGCTGCTCCATATAGATCTCTTCTTGCAAATCACCATGCAAGAAGGCATTCTTTACATCCATCTGATGTAAAGACCATTCCTTTGATGCAGCCATAGCAATGACTGCTCTTACGGTTGCCATCCTTGCAACCGGACTGAATGTTTCTTCATAATCAATGCCATATGTTTGTGCATACCCCTTGACTACTAATCTTGCCTTGTATCTCTTCACAGAACCATCTGCATTGTGCTTCACCTTATAAACCCACTTACAACCAATTGCATTCTTACCTTTAAGCAAAGGTACCAACTCCCATGTAGCATTTGCTTCCAAGGCATCCATTTCTTCATCCATGGCTTTCTCCCATTTTTCTTTTCCCATGGCTTGCTCAAAAGAAGTGGGTTCTGGTTCCTATATCACTTTGACCATATAGGCATAGTGAATGGCTGTAAATCCATCATATTTCAGCCTATCCACAGGATACCTAGCTCTGGTAGACCTGCGCAAAGTAGGTTCACTCCCAGGTGCTCTCAAAACATCCGTGGTCTTCCTTACTCCAGGTGTAACAATAGAAGGAATACCCAACTCATCATCAATGCTCTGTTTTGAGCCACTGGATTCACCATCCACATAAGAGTGACCTGCATTCACATCAAACATGGGCCGATCTACCTTCTCTTTTCCTTTTCGTGATACCTGAATACCACTATCTGCATTGCTTTGAGAAGATTCTCCTGATCTCAATCTGCCTGTCCATGGCGAAGAATGTGAACCACTGCTAGAGGACGCTCCAGGTCCACTAATATTTTGTGACTGCTGCTGTGAATTCTGTGCAGCATTACCATTTTGTGCATCTACATCATCAATCACATTTACTGGTTTATACCAGCTACTCATCTCATAAAAAACATCTCTGCTCACTGTAAACTTACGAGTAGAAGGGTTATAGCATCTATACCCTTTCTGCTCTGCAGAGAGTAACCAATAAAGATGCACTTCTCAGCTTTTGGATCCAACTTGGATCTCAACTCATCTGGCATATGAACATAGGCAATGCAACAAAAAATTTTCAAATGAGAAATATCCGGTTTCCTACCAGTATATCTCTCCTCTGGAGTCATCTCATGTATTGCTGCAGTGGGAGTCTTGTTCATTATGTAGACTGCTGTAGCAACTGCCTCAGCCCAATAAAAATCTGGCAGGTCTTTTTCATTGAGCATGGTACGAGATACCTCTCCAATATGCCAGTTTTTCCTTTCTGCAATTCCATTTTGTTGTGGGGTATGACTGCATGAATATTGCTGCTTTATGCCATGCTCTTGCAGGAACCTTGCAAACTCATTTGAGAGGTACTCTCCCCCTCCATCTGACCTTAGGCATTTTATTTGCAGGCCTGTTTCTTTTTCAACCATTGCTTTAAGAGTCTTGAAATGCCCAAAAACTTCACTTTTCTTTTTCATAAAATACACCCAAACTTTTTTGCTATAGTCATCAATAAAAGTGACAAAATAATGACAGCCTCCAAGAGATGCAGCTTTAGTAGTCCACACATCAGAGTGGATTAATTCCAATGGCTTCTTACTCTCTTGAACATGTCTAGGAAATGATTTCCTTGCCTGTTTTCCAAACTGACAGGCTTCACATACCTTATGCATTTCTGCAACCTTGAATTTAGGCAATCTTGCAACAATATTTTGGGCCTACATTGATTTAAGTCGCTGTACATTAACATGACCAATGCGTTTATGCCAGATATCAATATCTGCAACTACACCAGTCCCATGTGCAAACATTGCTGCACTCAATTCAGGCATGTCTGCATCCAATGTAAACATTCTGCCCTTCTTATTTCCTTTTGCTATCAAGCGACCTTTATTTTTCATATCCTCAATAAAGCATCCATGAGGATTAAATCTGACCTGCAAGCCCTGCTCAACCATTTGACCAACAGAAACCAGATTCTTGGTGATATTCGAGACATGAAATACATGTGACAGGTATTTCTTTTTCCCATCCTGCATAGACAAATGAATTTTTCCAATCTGCACAATAGGATGTGCAGTATCATCACCAGTCTCCACAAATCCTGGTTTTTCCATTTTTCTTGCATCCTCCATCCATTCTGCATGACCTGTCATGTGGTTTGATGCACCTGAGTCAACATACCATACATCGTTGCTTTCTTCTGCACTTGTCCTCACAGAATTATTCATGTGCTGCACCATAAACAAATGCTCATTTCTGTCATGACCCTGTTTACTAGAAGATGCATAATTCCCTTGTTGCAATTTTCCATTCATGATGTCATTCTGCTTTTTATAGCAGTCTTTAGCCATATGACCCATTTTACCACAGTAGTAGCATTCAATATTGCTGTTTGCATTTTGCCCTCTTTGCCATCCACCACGACCTCTTTGGCTCCCCCTGCCTCTAGAGTTACCACGTCCTCCTCCATAGGACTGGTTTTCTTGAGTCTGCTGCACATTCTGATTTCTACCACGGCCTCCAAATCGGCCTCCTCTACCTCTGCCTCTACCTCTTCCAGCATTTGAGTAGAAGACAGCTTCTTTTGAAGTTCCTCCTGAAGAAGATGCACCACCATTTCTCTGCTCCTCAGAAATTAGAAGAGCAATCAACTCCTCAAAATCAGAAAATCTTTCACGAACTGAAATGGATGTCCGACACTGTGCATAATCCTTTCCTAGACCATTCAAGGTCATAGAAACTAAATCATCATCTTCCACTGGCGACCCAATGGAAGCAAGTGCATCTGCAATCTTCTTCACCTTCATGTGGTAGTCATTGATGCTCATATTTTCTCTTTGCACATTGTGCAGTTCTTGCTTGAGCTGCATTTTCCTGGCTTGTGTATTTGTGCTATATATTTTTGACAAAGTATCCCATGCCTCCTTTGGCGTACTTGCATCTTGAATATGCACAATCATAGAGTCTGAAATGCTGATAAATAGCCAGTACATAACTTTCCTGGCTCTCTCATGCCATGCTTTAAATGCCTGCATTTGTTGTTGATTGGGAACATCAGGAAGAACTGGTTCTTCTTTATTTCCTGCAACAAATTCCCAATATCCTTTTCCCATAAGGAAATTCGTCATTCTAAACTTCCATGCTTGGAAGTTGTTCTTGTCAAGCTTTTCAGTTACAATTTGTGAAAGAGAATCAGACGCCATTACAGAACACTGCAAAAAATTCTGTCACTGCAAAAAACATAGCTTCACACTCACAAGGGAAAAATCTGCAAAACTGGCGAAAGTGGTATTTGACCACACAGTCACTTCCTAGTCGATTTTGCATAAACAGGAACCAAGGATGATTCTATAACTCCCAATGTCTCTGCACACAAGCATACGATGCAATTTCTATGGTAACTTTTCATCGACCTGTAGAACAGTGGTCGCACAGCATAAAACAGGGCCTTTTCCTGAGTGCGTGCAGAAAACTTTCGCCTCCAAAACAGGCCCCGAAATGGCCTCAAATAAAAAAAACAGAGCAATCGAGGGCTAAAGCCCTCGCCCGCAGCATATACTGCCCTCTTGCTATACCGCGAAGGGCGTCTCAATCTGAGACAATGCACTCTTGCACTTTTCGGCTGTGCTACCTGTAGAGACTTGCTCCCAAAACAGAAAAATGGAAGCAACACTGATCCTCTTACCAGAACACCGCGAACTTGGCTTGCTTTCTTGAGCTCCTTACCACGAACAAGGCTCTGATACCATGTCAAGATTGTGGGAGAGAAGGAAGGAGTCTCACTTGTAGCTTTCTTGCTTGCACAATGGGGGAATACACACAAAGGTGGAGGCTGAAAACAATTTTCCTCTTCTTAGTTGTGTAAGCCAAAAAGAAGTCTAATACAAAGAAATAGAAGAACCCTATATATGGGTCTCAAACCAAACTCAACTAACTAAGGTGGCATACTAACTGAGCCACGAACTAGAGTAGATAAGGATAGTTGTCATCTAGCTATTATTCATGGGCAATGTACCAACCGCATCTGCAACAACTGACAAGTCGGTGACATAAATGCACAACGGTCACCCTGGCATATCACGAGTGGAGCTCGATATCTCAACAAGAGAGACCTCTTTGGTAATCTCTAATCTTAAGTTAGATAGTAGTCCCTAAACAATTCCAAGGTGAAAAGAGGGTGTTGCTAATTTCCTTCCCCCTCTACATATTGGAATGCTGGAACACTTTGCTGATATAATCCTTTTGGGATAGATAGACAAATCTCTTTATTCTATCCTTAATTACATATATGCTAAGAATGCAATTTGTATGTACAAATCTTTTATTTCAAATAATTCCATTAATATTTTTTTAAAAAGGGCATCAATCTCGTACTTTCTTTTTCCAGCTATCAATATATTATCCATATAAAGGATCACCACTATCAAGTAATCATCTTTATCCTTTCCAATGTATGATAGGTGATATGTCTCACTTTTTTTTATAGCCATGAGATTGCATAAAGGCATCAAAATTATTTTACCATTCTTATGGGTAGACTTTAATCTAACTATTTTTAGCTTACATACGAGCTTTTCTTTGTCATGTTTAACAAAGCCCTTTGGTTATTATATGTAGATCTCATCATGAAGATCACCATTCAACTTACAGATCCACTAGGATGGAAAAACATTTTTACCATTTGGCAAATGCACCAACTCTCAACTCTAATGCTTCACAATGGAATTCCTTTTAGAATACATAGCTAGCTCCCACTTAAGTTTATCATCACGAGTCATGGCCTCTTTATAAGAAGATGTCTCCTTACAATTTTTCACCATCATGTAGTCAACCCTAGGTTTAAATCTCTCAAGGGGATGAGAGATATGAGTAGATCTGCATGGCACAATTGGTTGACTTGGAGTGGGAATTTCAGCCTCCACTCTTTTTTCTTGAGGCCCCATGAGGCTCTCAACCTACTGCTTAATAAATCCCCTTGCTTCTTGCTTACTAGTTGAACCCTTGTGTCCTCTTTTTGCATACTTTGTACACTAGAGCTTGCCCTACATGGGCAAAGTAATAGGTGACATTGTATCTTGGAAACTAACATTTCTTATTTTCACTTAAGGGGTTGCCTATGTATCTTTTTCTCATTGAGGATCACATCATTACTTCAAACAAGCTTTCTACCTTTTAGCTTCCCAAGCCAATAACCCATCTTACCAATCTATCCATAGCCCAAAAGATGTATTTAGTGGATTTTGGCTCTCACTTGCTATGCTTTTCCTTTGGTACATGCATATACACTCCACATCCAAATACTATTAAGTGACCATAAGAGGGCTTTTTGCATGACAATGCCTCTTTGAGAATATAAGCTTCACATCCAAATACTCTTAAGTGATCATATGAGGGATTCTTGCCCGACCATGCCTCTTCAAGAATTCCACCATCCAACCAACATTGTATTAAGAAATCTATTTATTAAATGTACAGTAATCACCATAGCCTTGGCCCAAAATCCTGGAGTAAGGTCATCACTAGATATCATACTCAACATCCTTCCATTTATTGTTCTAGTCATATGCTCTCCAACACCATTTTGGGCAAGATTACCAAGTTCAATGAGTTTCCTTTTTATCCCACATGCTCCACAAAAATTCGTAAACTCATTAAAGACATATTCTTCATCATTATCAATTTTAAGATAGTTGAGTCTTTTGCTAGACCAAATTTTTGCAAGTTTTAGACATTCCCAAAAACAAGACAGTCTCATCTTTCCTACCCATAGTGAAAGCCCACACTTTCCTAGTTGAATAGTCAATAAATGTGATAAAATAGGATAGCCCTCTATAAAATTTTTAGGTATAGGTCCACATATATCATTGTGCATTAAGTCAAGGGGCACACTCCTTTCTTTTTGTATAAGTTTTTCTAATGAGATGAATATGTATAATAATCACAAACAAAAATATTAGAAAAATCTAGAGAAGGCAAATAATCCAAATGAGATAGCATCTCATTTCCTTTTCTAAACATATGATCTAACTAGCAATGCCACAAAGATACCTTTCGCTACTTGTTTACTAGAACTACATGATTTTTGACAGAAGATACATAAAGGGGATAAAAATATTCACATTTGACTCCTTTAGCAACAACAAATGATTCCTTGTAGACTTTTGATGATGATTGACTCTGAAAAGTAAAGAGTATGCCAAGTCATACAATTGACTAGTAGATATCAAGCTCTTTGTAAGCTTAGGTATATGGTGTACATTTCAAAGAGTAATGCTAGAATCAAGTATCCAAACTTGATCTAGTTGTCAATCTATTACATCTTGCAATAGAACTTCAACATCATCATTGTATACAACCATTGTTTTTATTTCATCTGTATTTAACTTTCCTTTACCTTCTTTCTAGTTAGCATCCTTATTCTCCTTCTTGTTATATTTTTTGTCACCATCTAGAGTTGAATTACTTATGGCTATTCTAAACATGTCTCATGATGCAAGCAAGGAGCACATAAAAAAGATTGTCTTCACCTCATCTTTGGACCAACTTTTCAGCTCACATTTGACTAAATATGATATTGAATTCATTAAGATGGGAGGCAATAGCAGAGCCCTCTCTTATGTACAACTCAAATAAATTTTTCACAAGACATTTCTTATTAGAGGTAGTTTTCTTCTCATGAGTTTCACATAGCTTGTTCTGTAAGTCATGTGTAGTGGCCTCATTCACAACTATAGCATATATAAATTCTACTAAGCATAGCATAATAATGGACTTGGAAAATGCATGAAGCTTTGACCAATCATCTTCAGACTATCATCTATTTTACATTGGTGTCTCTTATGGGCCTCAACTACTTCTTCTCAATAAGAACATCTAGGATCTACTCCTTCCACAAATCAAAGTTAGTACCATCAAACTTCTAGATGTTATACAATTTCTTGTCCATCATAGAGGATAAAAATGAGTGCCAACAACTAACTACACAATGAAACTAGTAGAATTTCTGCAACACGTGTTCACAATATAACTAGAACCGAGAAGATAAAAATGAGCTAATACTCAGCAATAATGCATGCATTGCTATCTAAACGTTGTGAAAATCATTGTATATAGTTAAAGCATTTCATTACTCCATGTCAGGCATAGGATAGTGCAGATTGGTGGCTAAGTGTAATTAAAGATGACCAATATGGCGCAGTAATGGAAAGTGGCAATGTAGCTGATGATAGCGACTGAATGGAAAAAAAATGGGCTTTATAAGGAGCAAAGAGCATTGTTGAGTATTCCATCCATCAATGTATATAGTTCATCACACACATATGGTGACACCCAAATCTCCACACATGCAGATAGCTACATTGTTGCAGTGCTATTGCAACCATAACTATTTAGCTTATGCCTTGTATTTTCTAGTAGTCCATCCTTTGCATATATCCATTGGTTCGGGTCTTGCCATTTCTCGTTTTGTTGTCTCTCAGAGAGACCATGGCACCTTGTATGGACAATGTAAACTAAAGTGTTGGAATATATGAGCATTCTTTTTACAATCAATTTTGTCCATGATTGCCCATTTAGATAGGTTCTATTCAATATGTTGTGAGTGATGCATAATGTGCTCAATCTTAGCCCTATGAAAAAGATGTTGAGATGGTGAATAAGGTCTTTGATTTGATATATAGATTTATTTACTGATCTTGCATATTTGTGTTTGTGTCATGCTAGCATAATTTAAGACTATTGTCTTTATTTTATAGATTTTCTTTCAGAAGGAGGAGATGAGGTTCATTTGATACTAAAAAATGAAGAAGTCATCTCTATTTCCATATTGTCTCATGTTCAAATTATCTAGATGCATATTGTGGTGGATCAAAGATTGGAATGGGTAATGTATTTGTGATAGTAAATGAATCTTTCATGAATATTATGGTTTCTTTTCCTACTTGAGATGTGAGAGAGTTGAAACGTGTGGTGTGGAGAGCTATTTGATATCCCTTTTGGGTGTGAAGATAATAGATGATCAAGAGAGCACTACAACACTAGTGTCTCCAATTGAGGATTTTTGAAAAATAGAGCAATGTGATATTACTCAAAATATGGATAGCTTGTATATGTATGGAGAATGTGCACCCTCTAATGATACTATAGTAATTGATGTCATGTCACCTATCTCTTTTATGAGATGATAATGTAAGGATTCATAAGGTATGGAAGGATAAGCATGTCACCCTATGGGATGAGAGTAAGGTTTACAAAGGAGAAAGTAGAAGAGGTTCCACCAATCGACCCAACTCTCCTGCTCAACTTAAAGTCAAATGCAAAACCAGATTAAGTAGCTACAATAGTTGCATACCTAGACATCAGAGCTATTCAAGGCAAAACCTACTATAGAAATCATCATTGCAACATCCTAGGAAAAGCAGTAGTAAGACTAGAGCACTCAAAACCTTCCCAAGCAAAAAGATATAGTGGGTGACTTGGAAACTCTAGAGAATGTATAAAGAGCTCAAGGGAAGCAGGGCAATAGCACTTAAAGAAAAGCAAGAAGACCAAGGAGAACTAGAGGAAACTCAATAGAACTATAATACTTTCATCATCCATAGATTGAGAGACACAAGAGGTAGAATTTCAAAAGCAACTTGCAAGAAAAAGAGAATGGCTTGTAGGGGAAGACAAAGGAGTTCACTAAAAAGGAAGCATTGTTAATGAAGGAATTCCAAGAGCAATTGTGCAAGAGAAGAAGAACACCTTACAAGAATGGGTTGAGAAAATAGACAAGATGAGAAAACAAATGCTTGATATGAACTAGCAAATTGTTGATGATACTCCAAATCAAGCTCTCTCAAGAAAAGGAAAAAGTGCAACTTAGAAAAAGCGAGCACAAGCACCACTTCCAGGATAAAGAACAATGGAAGATTACATATGAAGACTTGCAAAGGACAATGGCTACCAAATTAACCCAAGAAGTAGACTCAACAGAAGGGGAAGCACAAAGATTGTGGGAATTAGCACTAATGAAGCTGTACATTGACCTATGGATTGATTTATATGGGGAATTCCAAAACAACATCCATCTTCAATAAGTAGCATAGGAGATCTACAAGGAGGTGGCACTTAGAGCATGCATTCTACAAATTGACGACCCTATTGAACTCAAGGCTCTCAATTAGACATAAGTATGTCAGAGAGCTTGGAACAAGTCAAGGAGGTCAACCTAAAGACTCTACATAACCAACTAGAAAACACCTCATATATCACTTGTAGCTAAAGGAGTACAAGGAATGAAAGATACATGCAATTGGACTTTTGCAAGATGAGTCCTCCCAGTAGAGTCTCCTCTTATCTTGGAGCAACTCAGTCATGGCATTGCCTACAAATCTGCATGATTTGCCAAATTTTGACTTTGGAGAGTCAATGGAGTAGCCAACTAAATAAACCATTGAGTTGAAGGAAGCCTTTAATGCCATGGTTGATGAGATGAAGGCAAAACCATACGTAATTGTTTTTCTTATTACACCAAAGGTCCTAGTAGAATAAGGACAAGGAAGTCATGAGGAGGTGGTACACAAATTTCAAATGCAAGAAGAATATAGTAGTGTAGTGACTTTTTATTTTAAGATGGATGAACGAGACAAGTTCAAGGAACCTTGCCCCATGAACAATGCGAGTATGCATCCGAATAGCCAAATCATAGTAGAGAAGTCGGCATGACTACTTGACATTGAGGCTTTCAAGGGACCTTATCAAGCCATAGTTGCCAAAAGCAAATATCTTACCATGAAACCATAGGAAGCCTAGCAAGGAACATGTGGAATAGAGATACCCCATCTTGAAAAACAAGAAGGTAGCATGGTAGGCCTTTGTTTAGTCCAATGATAGTGCAACGATAGATCCACTCCATTACCCCTATTCGTGTCAATACAGTAAGGAATACAAGGAGGGAGAACTTGGTAGATACAACTTTCCAAAGATTCCCAATGTCAAAGACACTGAGAAGAAAAGACTCCACCTATTCTAGGATCTTGACCTCATCCCATCTTTCATCTAGCAATTTACCAAATGCCAAATCCTTCCTTCATGATAAGATCCAACTACATTTCTCTCCTTATAACATTGGTCCAATAGCCCACCACACTATATGAGGTAAGGCTACCGTTACTATTCTTTCATGTAAATGCATGTATTAACTGAGTGGCGATGATATCACTACACCTCAAGGTAGTACTTCTTTCTCCTTACTATGTAGAGCTATTACAAGATATGGTGGATAGCAAGTTCACACTTTGAATCCATCCCTTCTTTCCAAAATCACACCTACAACTATGCAATTCATTAAAAGGGTATATGCTCAATAGGACATGTCTCCAGCATGCACTCAAGAAAATCCTATCCTAAATTTCCATTGAGGGCATCTCCTTTAGCAAACTACATGTTTCTTTAATGAGCATCTAAATGTATAAAGTCGCAATTTAGTTTGGTTAGAAATAGCACAAAGTTAGGAATAGCATGCATCTATTGCATTGTCAAATGGCACCTTGCATGAAGAGCCAACATCCATTGCTGAATGGGGACCTAAAGTAGAGGTAGGCCTCAATTGGGGGCACTTGGGGGACTTGGGCTAGGGTTGGGGTAGTTGGGGTTAGGGCTTGAGCTTGTGAAGCAATGACACTTGGGACTAGGGTTGGGGTTGGGGATCAAAATAGGGCTCTCAAGCTTGGGCTCATGGGATAGGGGCACTTGGACCTAGGGCTAGGGCTCGGGTTGGGGTCTAAGCTTGTAGGGTGGAGTGGAACACTTGGACTTGGGGCTACCGGGTAGCACTCAGGCTGGTGGGGCTTGGTCTTAGGCCAACATGGTTTAGTGGGTTCTATTTTAGGCTCAGGCTAGGGTACTACTCATGATCTTTGTAAGCATTGATAAGGTCTTGTGACTTGGGCTAGGGTGCTACTTCTACTCTTTGTAAGTGTGTATCTATCTCAATACGAGACGAGGGATCTTAGCCTAGCTCATCATTGGTGAAGAGGTGGGACAATAAGAATTTCTTGCATGTGATGGTTTGAGATCTCCATAGGATTCAAAATTCTATCATATTGAAGTCTCAAGTGGCACAATCTATCAAAATCTTTGGGTATGACCATCACCTACGGACATGGGCTGCAAGAAAATATGGATCTTAAAAAAATTAGATGAGGAAGTATTTAGCAATCTTGTGAAGTATAAAAATTACCAAGAAAGTCTATTGCATATCTATGGTCTAGTGATAATAGATTTCTCACAAAAATCTTTGGAAGGGCATACATGGCATTACAAGTTGTATTCAAGTCTCTATCTTGTGTAGCTTGCTAAGAATTGTGCAATAAGCCCAATATCTTCACACCTTGCGTAGGAGAGACCCCTTGCTATGAACCCTAAAACATAGGCCATAAAGAGTCACCATAAAGCCATAGAGGCCGTTCCACTATATTTATGAATTATGAACCATTTGGTGGCGACCCTTGAAGACAAGAACATTGGACAAGTCACAACCAAGTGATAGAGACTACCCCTAGGCAAAGAGTTACAATTTGGTGGTGATGCCGCTTAAAGACAAGAACACTTAATGAGGCTCATCACTAAGTGATAGAGGCTTCTCCTAGGAAAGAGCTACCACCAGTTGCACGGTGGTAGCACTCAAAGATAATAATATTAGAGAGGCTCACCACTAAGTGATAGAGGTTTCCCCATAGCAATGGGTTGACACGAATTGCTTGATGGTTACACTCAAAGACAAGAACACTCAATGAAGCTACCTTGTGTAATGATTGGTGGTGAACACGAGAACACTAAACAAGGGTCACCACCACTAGAAGTGATAAAGGTTGCCCTTGGAAAATGGGTTGCCAACGAAATGGTTGATGTTGACTCTCCAAGGCAAGAACACTAGATGAGAGTCACCACTAAGTGATAGAGGCTACCATGTGATAATAGGTTATATCTTGGGCACTAGCTTGTTGGATTTGAGGCTAGCTTGAAGCTAATGCAAGAGAGTTAGGCATGTCATTCTATTTGAAGTTATAATTTGCTTGATATTTGGCAAGTTTATCTTGTTGAAGCCTATATAAAAATTTCAAGTCTCTCCCTTCTACTGCTTGATAGGTTTTGTGTTGCAATTTTGCATTTGGGCAAAGTTGTAGTAGTTGTATGCAAGCAAGCACTTGTGTATCCATTGTAGGTGAGCCCAATGTAAGGGGGTTCAAAAGTGAGACTGGATCCACCAAGGCATCAATATATAGGGGAGACTTAAGAAGGCTATCATGTAATGGACCTTTGTCTAGGACCTTAGAGTGAGAGAAAAATCCCTATCAAGATGAGAGAAAGATCACCCTTGACTAGTAAATGATGAGCATGAGATCACTGGGGAGTATAGGGTAGAGGGACTGAGTCTCACATTGTCTACAAATCTAAGACTAGTATATGTGATACCAATGAGAATGATAAGAATTATTTCCAGCACGACATGTCATTGACATGTGAAATATTTTCTAGCTTATCTTTAGTGTTCACAAGGCATGGCTAAGACCCTATGAGAATGCAACTGAGAGTGGCCACTATTGCTGGTATGGTGATGTGATGGGAATAAGAGAGTATGTGGATCAGCCATGTGGTAGGAAAAAAGTACTAAAAAGTATTGTAACCATTCTTAGTAGTGTGTGGCTGACTTGGGGGATGTAATGGGCCCCATGCATGTCATTATATATTTGAGAGGGTAGGAGTTGGAGGTTGAGCTTAATACTATTAATATTTAGGTACTTTCTCATCCTAATTAATAGGCATTGATTGACTCCATTATGGTTGCTCTATAAAAATAAGTTTGTATTATTTGTTGTGTGGACATCTTAATCCTTGATCTCATTAGGTATGTTGCTTTAATCATCTTTTTTTGATTCCCCTTGTTTTTGATAGCTATGCAGTAACTTTATTGTCACCAGCCCTATATTACAATATATTCTCTTAACATGATAATATCAACAATCTATTTGACGATTCTATCTCATATCCCCAACTTTTTGGGATATCTCCTTATATTAGGGTTGATGATGTGTGAGTTGTTTTCATTTCCTATAATGTGTAGTAAGTGCTTGACCTAGGGCATTGCTTGTTTGTGTCTAGTGACTTCTTCTATTCTAGTTTTGGTGCTAGGTCTTTGGAATTCTTATCTTGTTCGATGGTTGAATAGGGATCACTAGAGTTTGGTAATATACAATATGCATACAAATATATGTTATTTTACAAATATATTAGCAAGGGCTACCATAGAAGAGCTCAATAGTAAGTATCTACGTCTCTCCTTTGAGATTAGTTTGTGCTCTTTGAAGGTTTCATCAAGAGCATAATCTTATCATGTGCCTCTAGAGCTACACACAAGCTTGTGAGCTACATGAAGAGTCTAGTACATTATCAAGAAAACGTTATAAGTACCATGACGGTACGGATTGTGCAAGTCCCATAACAGTCAGATCAAGATGTCCCTTGTGGGTGAAGAACATACCTTCACACATTTATTCTCCTAAATGCTATATATAATCTTCCAAATGTGAGTTGTTTGTACAATGCAAACTTATTTTGCCAATCAAGATGCCAATTGTGGGGTGGAGAATGTGCGTTAATGCATTTGTTCTCCTAAATACTATATATATGATATTTCAAATGTGAATGGTTTCTATAATGCAATCTTATTTTTCTAATTAAAGCTTGGATTTTATAATTTGGTGCAGTATATTAGTAAACAACACTACTCTGATTTTTATGTTAAAATATTCATAATCACCACCATTTAGTATATTGTGTCTTGTATTGCCCAACGCCATAAGGAAGAGGTGGTGCGGAGAGAGAGAGAGAGAGAGAGAGAGAGAGAGAGAGAGAGAGAGAGAGAGAGAGAGAGAGAGAGAGAGAGAGAGAGAGAGAGAGAGAGAGAGAGAGAGAGAGAGAGAGAGAGAGAGAGAGAGAGAGAGAGAGAGAGAGAGAAGCTCAATTAATTGTTATCTATGCATATGAACAAGCCACACAACAATTTGAACTCAATATGGTAGATGTGGAAGAATGGGTTCAATTGAGGGTAGCTTTGGAGAGTGGATCGCAAGCATGGATAATGGGCCAAAATTAGTGGGAATTGAGAGTAGAAGCTTTGTGGCATGATATGGACATGTCAATCCTCCCAATTCCAACCATAATCTTGCCACCAATCCTAACCACAATCTTGTTGCCAATCTGAACCTCGTTGCTTATCCCAAGCACAACCTCAACACCATGACAACCTTGTTGCCCATGTAGCTGCCTCTGCATTCGAGTTGTCACTTGCTTCCCTCGAGAACTCTTCATCTTGGCCTTCAAAGCCTTTACACTATACTTTTACAATGGCTCATTCATTACTTACTTTGTACATAACACATGAGAAGCTAGAAATGCAAAAAAAAAAAAAATCTCATTCATATTACTAAACTTGTTGAGTACAATTTTTGGTTATCATTACATTCTTGTATACAAAAGGCTCCTAAAATGTTTGTCTTACTTATGTGAAAAAGTCTTGTATAATGGCCTCTACTAATACAAGTATGCAAGTCGAATTAATGACTTTCTAATGTAGATGCACAATACTTTTTATTATCTATTTACACATAAAGCTATTTTCCTTTCTCATTGGGACTTGAGATTTAGGCATTGCTACACCTCATGAAAAATTTTACAATTGTAACTCTTTCTTATCCTTAAATCTATAGTAGTCACTCTCTACTCTTAAATCTAGAAGGGGAAGGCGGACAAGGTTCCCCATGCTCATTTTTGGGAGGTGGTACATAAAAATGATTGTAAAAGAATATACCCATCTCAGCAAGCTATGAATACTGCATGTATCCACAAGAATATGTGCAACCTTGCCATTAATGATACCTTTGAGTCTAAGTGTATTTTTTCCTTTGCAACCCATCCATGTATCGTGCAAAATAGCACATAAGGAAGAATGAGAATCATTGGTGCCACCTAGATCGAATGGAAACCCATCCACAAGGTCATAAAATTCCTCATTGGTGACATCCTCTTCTTCAATGCATTTCTTCCACCATCAGATCATCAATATGTAGTGAATTGCCCTCTTATTCCTCTTCTTCTTCAACTTCCACATCTTGAGTAATTACGATGTTGATTTTGGAGTTTTTGGCCTTGCACTTTAGCTTGGATTTTGAGACCATTTCTCTCCACATTTAAAGCACAATCCTTTAACGTGCGTTTTTCTAAGTTTATCATGAGGAAAGAAGTTGCTGTTGGAATTATTTTGGGTGAGTTTTGGAGCAGTTTGAGCTCTTGGAAATTTCCCTTTTACCTTAGTTATATTTTTGAAATGTTATCCCTATTTTAGAGCATAATTCCATCCTATTTTGAGGCATAAACAGTAGAAAAACTTGGCACTTTGTTGTAATTACTATCATGACTACTAAAACCCTTATTTTCTTGCTTGAAACCCTCTCTTGATTGGTTGAAAAATTGTCCATATCTTGTAAGAGCTGATTCAAGGAATTACTTCCCAAACTTCTTTGTTGAAAATTTCCTATATCTCTCTTGTATTTATGAGAATATCTTTCAGCCAATAGAATTACTTCATGCAAAGTTTTGGGTTGTTAAGATTCTACCTTTGATGACAAGGTGGGATCAAGGCCAAAGATATACGTGTTCACCTTTGCAAAATCTAAAATACCCTTAACACACATAGAGTGATTCAAAGAGGTATTTAAATAATCTCTTATGAACGTCCCTCTTTGGACCCATGCATACCATATTATTTGAAGTCTTTTCTTTTTCAAAGGGGAAACAAAAACATCAAGCATGGCTTGTTTGAACTCTTCCCATGCGAAAAATATTGACTAACATTGCACATATATCACCACTAAGTGCGAGTGTAGCCTTCAAGGTGAAGAGCTGTAAAATAAAATTTCACTTCATCACTTGGAGGATAGAGAGTGAAATACATCTCAAGTTTGTTTAAAATTTGCATGGTTTTTGAGACTTGAGGGATGTGCCAAGTCCGTCCTCAAGCTAGTTGGTGCACCCCTTCAAGGTCATAATCAGGAAGGGAGGGTCACCCTCTCTATTGTTTTTCTGACTTCCTTAGCATCTGCTTTGTTCTCACAGGAATGAACATCGCAAGTACATGCTACTTGGCTAAGAAAATAGTGATGCTATGCATTGATTGAAAAAATCTTTGAATCCTTGAATGAAATGAAAGAGGGAAATATGAATTTACTAAATTGGAATGAGCTAATGATAGGGTATTATCCTTTGGAGTGACTCGTTACATTACATGGATCCCACTTATCATTTTCACTAATATTTTTAGTCATATAGTTTCAATGATCAACCAACAAATCAAATTCCATGTTAGCTACAAAATGTAGGCAATGAATCAATGTTTTATAAAGCAAATTTGACACTAATCACGAGTGGATAGAATAGAAAGATATGGAATAATCACAATCAGCCCTATGTTAGGCTCTATATGCTCTTCATAATCAATTTTGATGATTGATTACTCTTAATCTCCCTTTCTCAACAATAGGTCCAGTTGACCAAGTTGTAGGTTCCCATAGACTTATTTTTCATAAATATATATGGTATAACTGAAAATTATATGCTAAATACAAAAGAACTTGTGTAACTAAGTTGGTTATTGGATAACAATGTCTGAATTTTGTATGCAAATTCCTCATATATCTTCCAGTGAAGCTCTTCTGTGTTCATAAGAATCCCATGATTTATATTATGAACAGTAAACTCTTTGACAGCGTAAATTAAAGAAGCTGTTAATTTCAGCCCCCACTCTCAAAAGGGCTTATTATTCAAATGGTCAACCCATCATCCTTACTATGGATATAAGTTCCATTGGGATAGGAGAGGCTATTGGCTAAGAGGATCTTGAAGGTAACAGGTATGCAATTTGTTTTGGAGAAAAAGTTCTCAATGAACGTCAAAGAAGGTATGCACAAGTAAAAAGGGAATTGTGGGGAGTTGTAACAGCATTAAACTGTGATCGTGAATACTTTACAGGTGCTTCCATAGTGGTAGAAACTAATTGTCTTCCACTCTTAGGCATGATTGCCAATTGCTCTACACTCGACATTGCTATGCTAAGATGGATTGCATATATTAAATCTCTCAACCCCGAATTAAAGCATATTGCAAGAAATGAAAATCTAGTTGCTGACATGCTATCACGTGCAAGATATGACAATGAAGAAGAGCTAATGGAAAAAGATGAAGCTGAAGAATCTATACTTGTTGAATTTCATTCCATGGCTACTGAAAATACCTTTTCAGTTATTGCATATACTGGTCCAAAGCTGAAAACAACAGGGTGGTAAACTAGAAGCCAACATGCTCATTGCATTGCTCAAGTTCTAGTTCATTTCGTTGAAGAAGATTATGAAGAAGATTGGTTGAAGATCAACCAATATTTGAGCACAATGAAGAAGAAGGAGACTTGGATTGATGAGGAGTTCAGGCATATCAAGAGGAAAGCTTATGGCTTTTTTCTTAAAGAAGAAATGAGCACATGTCCGAGTTTTAGGTAACAAAATATTGCAACAACAGGTAATGAAGGAATTTCATGAAAGCCTGTGGGTTGGCCATAGAGGCATATGGGGAACCTTTGGTAAAGTTAAAGAAAAATATTGGTGTGGCAAAACATGTATCGGGACATAACACATTTTGTTGAAACCTGTTATGTGTGTCAGATGTATTCTATGGTCAAGCATCGAGATGGGTTACAACCAAGTTATCCCTTGTCTATACATTATAGATGGATTATTGATCTTGTAACCATGCCTACATGAATATGGAATATGCGATATTTAGTGCTTGCAAGAGATGATCTAATCAATCAAGTTGAAGGCAAATCCTTAACAACCAAGAACACTCAAGCTATTTGTCGTTTTTTGCTTGAAGATGTATTTTGTAGATATGGTTGTGTGGGTAAAGTAACTGCAGATAGAGGAGAATTGGATGTTGATGAGGCACGCAACTTCTTTGCTCAATTAGGTATCAATTTGGCGTTGACATCAACCTACAATCCTGAAGGCAATGAAAAGAGTGAGAGAGGTTATCAACCTATTCTCAAAGCTCTAGCAAAGTCTTATAGAGAAAAGATCAAAGAATGGCCTAAAATGCTACCTTTCGCATTATGGGCTGACCGGACTGCTCACAGTTTAGTGATTGGCTATATGCCATTTGAACTTATGCATGGACAACAACCAATTATGCCAATTGAAGAATCTATTCTCACATGGAGTCTTCTACCTTGGGAGGAAGTCATCAGTAGAGAAGAGTTACTAACTTTGTGCATATGGCAGCTAGAAAGAAGGCCTAAAGATGTTCAAGCAACTATTGAGAAGCTAAAGACATCAAGACTAAAGAACAAAAGAAGATTTGATGAGCGACATCGACTTCGGCCAAGAGCAATTCAAGAAAATGACTAGGTGCTTGTCTATGATAGCAACCTAGACAATCAATATAGTGCTTCTAGGAAGATGGTAAAGCGTTAGTTTGGCGCGTATGTGGTAAAGGTCATTTATGACAATGCCACATATTCATTGGCTGAATTGGATGGGACCAACATAAAGATACCCATAGCTGAAAAAATAATCAATCTCTTCAAACAAAGAGAAAGTTCAACATATGAGTTAGAAGACTTGAATATAATTCAAGAGCATGAAGACATAGAGGAAGAAGAAGAGGCAGAAGATGAAGACATTGACATGGCAGACGATACTTCTTCTGACTCTGCAAATCTGTAAGAATTTGGCACATGCCAAAGGATTTGCAGATTAGGAGGGGGTGGATGTCATGCCGCTAAGAGCACACCATATAAAAAAATCTAGAGTGTGTCTTCCTTTTAGATTGAGAGAGCCAATACCACTTTAGGCATTAGTGTTAGTATCCATGGTTCAAAATATTAGATTTTCTTGGACAAGTTTTTAGGCAATTTTTTATATTCTAGATATTATCTCTTGTAAAAATCCATAAAATTATAGACAACTTCTAGATTAGGATGACATGTAAAAGAAAGCATGTAACTTTCAGTCAATTTGAGAGGATTTTATGTAAAAAGAGAGATTGACAAAATCAAGTGATGCATGATCGCTGTTTTCAGGCAGTGAACAACACTCCGAAGGGGGAGATGAAGGAGTGATCTGGTAGAATTCTGGCCAGGTGTATTGGTATTTTACTCCCCTTTCAGAGTCAATGGAAGCATCAGATTGGCGATCTGAGCAGCATAGAGGAATGCATTATTTTATACACATTTTTTTTCTATTAGAGTTATATCTTCTCATAATGCTAAAAGAAACTGATAGGATTCATCTCTGTTATTATTCTTCTACATTTTCTAATTCTTTTTTTGAGTATTCTTCTACATCTTCAATTTCTTCGAATCCCTTCTCTTCCATCTACTCCTCTCCCTAAATCTACCTTCACCATGCTGTCTCTTATCTTCAAGAACTTGTCTTGAAACCTTCAACCCTTCTCTTATCTCTACCATCTCCGGAGTCTAAGCTCTTGAACCCTTATACATTTTTCTCTTGCCAAACCCTTGTGGTGACTTTCAACCTTATGTGCTGCGACAACAATTTGTGATGCAAGCTCAAGCATCCTCAAGTCTCTTCCTCCATGCTCCATCCTCCATAGCCACTCGCGGGACAAGAGAAGAGAATAGAAGAGAAGAAGAAGAGAGGGGATGGTGTAGAGCTTCACCTCCAAGATCCCTCACTCTCACAAGCTCACTCCCTCCCTCAAGCACTCACAAGCAAGCAAGAGAATAGAAGGAGAGAAGAAGAAGAGTCCACTTTTCTAACACCAAAGAATGAGCTCTCATTCATCTTTTGAACTTTATATACAAAGCCCTAAATCCCATTTGGACGGTCATCCACTTTTTACATGGCCGGCTAGGCCCTTTTTTCCTTTGTTATTCTATCTTCCTAGCTTCCTTCCTACCGCCCATCTATATTTATCGGCCCTCCTTAAAATAAATCATAGTGCACCTTACGCTCTTTTACAAAAGTATTGAATTGTGCTTTTTCTTGAGCGCCTCTCCTTGATTTAGGACTTTTTCACACTTCATGTGTTTTCTGATTTTTATTGGCATGCCTTCATTTTCCATTCTTATTTTTCCTTGGCTTTGTCTTTTACTTTAGATTTTCTGGATTTTCCACCTTGGTTGCTTGAGGGTTAACATTACCCCCATCCTAGTTGAGTGCCACTCCCATGACACTTGTTGGGGGATGAGTTGGACTCCTATTGCTAGAGTAGCCAAGTAGCTTTTTGAGTTTGTGTATGAGTCATGTTGGAAGGTGTGTTGGAGAGATTTATGGAACTATAAGGCCCTTGCATTGGAGATAATCCCTTGTCTTGGAGGGATTTATGAACCTGAAATGTCCTTGAGTTTGAACTGAGCCTTGGTCATGGAGAGAGGCTGGGTGGGAGATCTGGAGTTGAAATTGAATATTTTGTTGGATGGATCCGTTGCCTGGCCCTCTGCGGTGACCTTCTTATGCATTGTTTGAAATGAACTTCTTCATTCACTTTTCGATTGGGGTTGTTGCGTCTACCCCCTTGGTTTGTTGGGTCTGCATGGTAGGATATTTCATAAGATGTGGAGCACATTGCGTGGATGATGGGGTCGTTGAAGCTAGTGGTGGGGCCTTCGATTGTACCTGGAAAGAAAAGAAAGGTGCATTACGTGTGGGTGTGTGCCATTGTCATGTGGTGCATTGTGCGTGTGCTAGTGGGATGGGAGCTTAGGGTGATAGGTCTAACCATAGGTGAGTGTTACCTCCCTGGGTGTGTCCTACCCTTGATGTGCCCTAAGCAAGAAATGTGGGATCAAAATGCGACTAGGGGGTTAGGAATGGATCCGGCCGACTGGGGCCACCGGACATGCCTAACTTGAGGACCCCTAGGTGTAATGGGCTGTGGTGGATGTGCAAGTTGTGGTGGCGACATGTGATACCTTTCTCATTTTTTAAAAAATATAATAATAATAATAATAAAGTTACCTAGTTGTGATAGAAGGTTTTTCTTTGTCAATGAAGTGAGGTGGAGAAGGGGGCTTAATAGATTTACTAAGGAATTGGCAAATTTGGAGATACCCCTTGAGGTTTAGGCGGACGTGAAGGATAGTGGTGGAGAGGAATGGATGATCTTAGCAAGTGAAGTGGCTATCATTCATGTCCTCTAGTAGAGCTAAGAAAAATTAAGGCAATAGAGTGGCTCGCATCATTAGTCGAGCCATTGCACAACTATCTATAGCATTAGGATAAAAATGGAGCACTGGGAGGCTGCGCTCTTGCGGGGTGGGGTCTTGCCTAAGGAGTATCCTAAGAAATCTAAGGTAATTACAAGTGGTAATAAAGGCGGGGTTCGGGCACAAAGAGAATTGGTTAGAGAAATGGATTAGAGTATTATACAAGTTTTCTGATGTAAAGAGGAGGGCATCTTCATATGTAGTACAATGAGGATTACAAATTGTAGGGAAGTCCTAACGACCGTGGTGGACATTGGATTCAAAATCCATTCCCACCCTTCGAGGGTAGGGCATAAAGGTTGGGTTGTTCCGCTCGAAGGGTTGAGTGTTGAAAAAGGCCATCCAAGTGTCCATGTTTGTGTTACAGACCCTTCTTCTCCATGTAGGTTGGCATTCGTAGCTGGACACAAACCATGGTATTTCAAAGACTTTATTTTGCAAAAAATTGGCATCTTTTGTGGCCCATAAGGTGGGGTTCTGCTCTCTCTCCTCCAGTCATCTTTGTCCAAGCCTGCTCCTGATGTTAATCACCTCCTCCACCACCTTAATAGGTAACACTCTACACAAGGTGGTGGGGAATTGGAAGTTGAGGTCGAAGGGGCTCCTGCTTATTTCTTGCCTTTCCTAGATTATGAGGTTGGCATGGAAGCTTGTTGGGGTGCCATCCACACATGGTGGGATAGGTGCCTGGGGTGCCCTCACTCCCCTAACATTCCATTTTCTCCTTGTCTCCTTCACCATTTGCTTCCTTCTTTCTCTTAGTGCCGCCTTTCTTTCTACGGAGGTGTCTGCCCGTTGTTGCTCCTCAGGCCTCGAGAAGGAGGTGGTGGGACAAGCTTGTCTACATACGGTTCCATTTCAAAGTTCACATCCACCTCCCCTTGCCAACTTGGCTCTTGCTATTCCTCTTCAAGGAACCCGAGTATGTCCACTTCCTGTGAGGTTAGGCCTGCCAATAGGAGATAATGGCATTGTTTATCCAGGCTTGGGATAACTCCACTATGTTTTGGCAGTATCTAGAGTTCGACCTTCAGTGCCTTACGAGCCATTCCTAGTTTCTTTTTCATCACTTCCATGGACTCTCCCTCCTCTGCCTGGGTGATGTCCAATAGGGTTTCTAGGAACGCACATTGTTGGGTGTGGAAGCTCACTTGGGCGGCCTCCGCTCTGCTTTTTGTGAGTATCTTTTCTTTTTCGGCTTGAGCGAGGCAACGTGCCAAGGCTTTGACCCTTTTTTCATTTTGAGTGGCCCATTCTTCCACCACTTGTTCATGTCTTTGAGGCTTTCCCCCTACCTCTAGGCTAGTACTGTTAGCCTTCGTTCTTGATCTTCCATTAATGCCCTTAGCTTTTGCTGCTCTTCCTATGCCAAGGTAGCCTCTTGGGTTAGTCTCTCCACCTCGCTTTGATACCTACGAGCTTTTTCCTCCCTCAGATCCTCCAGCTCTTCCGTGGCTTTAGTAATTTTCTCCATTTGAGCTTGTAGATCTTTGTAGAGGGCCACAATCTCTTCATTGTGCTACTATAGGTGTTGTGTGGCCTTGGTTTCTTTGTTCAAATGCACCTACCATTCATCTTCTGCCTCCTCCTTAGCTTGTAGCTGCTCTTTTGACTCATTTACTTCCCTTTGGGCCATGGCCATTTGGCATGTTCTCTCTAACTGGAACACGGCCATGGCCTCTTTTTCTGCTTCCAGCTCTACTACTGTAGTTCTCTTCTCCTCTTTGGCTCTTTCTAGTTGAGAGAGAAGCTCCATGACATACTTATCGTATTCTTCAGGCAACCTCTCTATTGTGGGGACGAAGGTTGTAGAGCCTGCCACCTTGTTGTTCCAAAAGAAGAAACATGGAACGCTTCGCCTATGCATTGACTACAAAGGGTTGAATCAAGCAACCATAAAAAATAAATACCCCATTCCAAGAATAGATGAATTACTTGACCATCTTCAAGGGGCGAAGATCTTCTCAAAGATAGATCTCAGATTTGGATATTACCAGATAAGGATCAAAGAAGAAGATATCCTGAAGACTGCATTCAGTACAAGATATGGACACTTCGAATTCCTAGTGATGTCATTCAGGCTTACGAATGATATCTTGATGACTGCGTACTCATCCTTTTTGATGATACCCTAGTCTACTAAAAATAGGAAAATGATCATGAACCCCAGCTTCGTATTGTTCTTGAAACAATGAGAGCACACAAGTTTTATGCCAAGAAGAAGAAGTGCGCATTTTTCAAAGCGACAGATTGAATATCTTGCAAAAAGAAAAAACATGCATATTGCAAAAGTTTCACGGGTGTTAATGGCTGAAAAGAATATGCCAAAATATTTTTGGTCTGAAGCTGTTTATACCACTGTCTATATTATGAATAGAACCCCCACAGCTGCAATTCATGGGATGACTCCTGAAGAATGCTTTACTAGCAAGAAGCCTAACGTATCACACTTGAAGGTATTTGGTTGTGTTGCATATGTTCATGTGCCAAATGAGGTACGGAAGAAGCTTGATCCAAAGGCTGAAAAATGTATTTTTATTGGATACTCTTTAGAGCAAAAAGGGTATCATTGTTATAACCTATCACAGGTGAGTTCAGAGTGAGCAAGGATGTTATTTTTTATGAGATGAGCAGTTGGTATGCACCTGCTAGTGATGTATTAGATGGTGATAATGATGATGATAGTTATGTGCAAAAAGAAAAGCAAGAATCATGGATTCTTAGTGGACTAGAAACATCATCTGGTACTACACCTATAGTGAGCCCTTAGTCTGGGAGACTAAGGGGTAGCCCCACATCTTCAGGTGGATCTATAAGTGTTGTAGGCAAAGACAAAGGAAAGAAGAAAGTGTTGGATGGTAATGATGCATCTACTAGTCATTTGGGATTTGTTGAAGATTCTAGTGGTTTAGAGAGTTTGGATGATGAGCTTGGTATTCCTTCAGTCAAGACACCAGGTGTACAGAGAGCTCATAGTAATGTGAAGGATCCATTGAGTGATCCAATGGTACACAAGTCTAGCAGGGTCAGATACCCTATTAAAAGATTTAGTTTTGAAGGTTATGCAGCTCACCATTATGCTTATATGGTGAAACTAGTTGTGGATGTTGAGCCCACTTGTTTTGCGGATACTGTTGTTGGTCATGCTCATCAGGATGATGCAACAATGGATGAGGAGATGGCTGCATTAGAAGCCAATAAAACTTGGGATTTGGTACCCTTACCTAAGGGTAAGAAAGTTATTGGCTCTAAGTGGGTTTACAAAGTCAAGCATAATGCAGATGGTTCAGTTAGCAAGTATAAAGCTAGGCTAGTTGAAAAAGGCTATGCTCAAACATATGGCACAGATTATGAAGAGACATTCAGTCCAGTTGCTAGGATGGCAACTATTCGATGTGTGATTGTCATGGCAGTAGCCACAGGTTGGAGTTTGTAGCAAATGGATATTAAGGATGTCTTCTTGCATGGTGAATTGCAAGAAGAAGTGTATATGGAGTAGCTAGTAGGTTATGAGGATTTAGAGCATCCCACATATGTGTGCAGGTTAAAGAAGGCGCTCTATGGGCTGAAGCAAGCACCTAGAGTATGTTCTGAAAAGATTGGAAAGTATCTTGTCAATATTTGATTTTTTATTTCTGATGCTGATCACTCGCTTTATGTGAGAAGGGAAGATGCACATTTGGTCATCATAGTCATTTATGTGGATGACTTGATTACTACAGGTGATAGTGACAATGGGATTGCTGAAGTTAAGGACTTCTTAAATCAAAAGTTTGAGATGAAGGATTTGGGGGAGTTAAGATACTTTCTTGGTATTGAGGTGATCAGATGTGATGAAGCTATATGGCTATCCCAAAGGCAGTATGGCTTGGATATGTTATCCAAGTATGGTATGACAGCATGTAAGCCTCTTTTAGTACCATTGGAGCAAAATGTGAAGTTGAGTGCCGATGTTGGGGATGAGATAGAAGACCCTACTATGTTCAGGAGGATAGTAGGGAGTTTTATTTACATGACTATCACAAGGCCAGACTTGAGCTATGTTATTGACCTTGTCAATCAGTTCATGCATATGCCTAGAAAGCCTCATTTGGATGCATTTAGATGTATATAAGGTATGTAAAGTCCACTTTACATTATGGAATTTTTTATGAGGCAAGTAAGGATGTACATGTCTTTGGATACACAGATGCAGATTGGGCCGGTAGCATATCAGACAGAAGATCTACTAGTGGATTCATGTTTCCCCTTGGTAGTGCAGCAGCTACATGGAGCAGCAAAAAGTAACCTACAGTTGCTTTATCAAGTATGGAGGCTGAGTATAGAGATACTGCTATGGCAGCATGTGAGGTGGTATGGTTACAAAAGCTATTAGATAATTTGGATGTGCAAGGAGATGGTCCAATTGTCATTCATTGTGACAACATGAGCAGCATACAATTAGCTAGGAATCTAGTGTTCCATGCTAGGACAAAACACATTGAGGTGCACTACCACTTTGTGAGAGAGAAGGTACTTACAAGAGAGATTGACTTGGTATATGTCAGCACACATGATCGGATAGCTGACATTTTCATAAAGACATTGGGTGTAGAGAACCTTCGAAAGTTCCGAAGCTTACTTGGAGTTGCAGAGATAGAGTTGAGCTTGAAGGGGAGTGTTGAGATGGCAAGCTCAACATGTGCGGACATTGATGATGGACTCCCTGGCTAGATGAGTCCGCACGTCTACACTTAGCACATTGTTGGTCATTATGATACTCACATGGCCAGTGACTTATCACTTATTATATTTAGTTTGTTACACCTACCTACAACTTGCAAAGATATAGTGCCAGTCGATTGGTGTAGTCCATTATGCACTGTTTGACTTTGTAGGCCATTTTCCTTTATACTGTATCTTATCTATACTTTGTGTACATTGTATAGTGTGTGGAATAAGAAGAAGAAATCAGCAAAAATAAATAAAAATTGGCCTCCATCTCTCTTCTTGTGTTCTTAAGTGAGCTTCCTCTTGTGTATGCAGTGTGTGTTTGGGCGCAACAGCTCAAGCAAGTCCCCCCACCACACGATTCATGGCAGTACTTAAGTATATCAATGATGTACTTAAGTATGTCAGTAAATATCTAATCTATAGACAAAGAGTAAAGATAGAGTATGTCAAGATATCATGAAAGCTTCAGTAGTTTGGTGTACCTCAAATGAAGTGGAAATTTATTAGCATTTGTGGTAGGGTTACCCTTAGTTCAAGGAGGATACTACTCAATCATGGTGATTGTGGACATACTAACCAAAATTGACTATTTTCTTCTCCTCTAGAGAAACTATTAGGCTTTATACCTTGCAAGATTATTTTTCAAGGAGATCTTTAAGTTGTTTCATGGTTTACCAAAAAGGATACTTAGTGATTGAGATTCTCTATTTTACTTCCAAATTTTAGAAGAGATTATTTGAGGCTATTGGGAGTTCTGCTTTAGTACGGCTTACTATCCACAAACTGATGGTCAAACAAAGCAAGTCAATCAATTTATAATGTAATAAAGTAAAATAATATCTTATCCAATATTTAGCCTTAGGTCTAGGGTTAGATATAAAAGGCTAAGTTGTAACTTGTTAGGCATTATTTTTGCCAATTCTTAACATTTGTTATTTAAGGCTTCCACCTCCCACCATCCATTGAGGGTTCATACTCTTTGGCCAGCATGGCATTGGGGTGGATACCATGCCTCTCCTTAGCATGAGGAGGATATCATGATATAGCCTCTCATTGATGATTTTCAGCCATTGTCTCAATTGGTAACATGATTCATGGCAACCTAGCTAACTTGTTGACTATGGTTTTCTTGGTATTATTATGTATTTTTTGTAATTTTAATATTTTAGTTTGTTGTGGGAATTAGCTTCTTTACAACATTATCAAAGCCTTGAATTTGATTCTTAGCAATGTCATTTTCAAGCCTAGATCTGGTTACCATCACCATGCAGGTTAACTAGAGTTTAAGATTTGATGTTATAGGACTTGGTACAATTCAGCCTGTGACTAGTCGAGGTTTCCTGCGATTAGTCTTAACCAATTTTAGAGCTCTTGGAGAAGATTTGAAGAAGAAATGGTGGGTTCTTGCACATTTTAGCAATTCTAGTGAAGTAGAGGCCCATTTTGGAGATTCTTGGTGTAACTAGGATTAATCAAGATTAAGAAGGGCTTAAACAAGTTTACTTTTTACTGATCAAAAGTTACCTCTCTTTCTCGCAAGCTTTCTCATAAGCTTCCATGGAGATAACTAGTTCAATCTTTCTTTTTTTTCTATTCTAAGCTTCAAGGATGACATAGACTTATACCTTACCATGATTACTACCAATAGAGTACCATTTTGCTATGGAAGTAAAGCTTGAAGACCATGTGGACAGCAAGTCTAGGCATCAGTATGATTTCCATTGATTTTTAGCAGACCCTTTGCAATCTAGTGACATTATCTTAGGAATTCCTTGGCGTCATAAATGCAATCCCGATATCAATTATTCCACACATTCAATAAAAATTCATTCCAACAAAAAACAAATCACATTACATGGAGTGCACACTTTCGATAATTTTCCATTGCTTAGTCACACATAGACTAAACGTGCATTAAGAAAAGGTAGCAAATCATACTTAGTATGGGTGAATGAAATTGAAACTAAGGAAAATTAGATGCATCCTAGGCATGCACAATTTCTTTCACAATTTAAAGATTGTTTTGCTATTGATTTACCCCCTGGATTACCACCTACACGTCTTGAAGATCATATCAAGTACCGACCAGGGAAGGAGAATGTAGTTGCCGATGCACTCAGTCGCAAGGCATTCCTAAATTCCCTAATCTTGCAAAATCCATCAACGGCCAGATCTCTGGCTACAAAAGTATCTATGCCAAACAACCCTATACTTGAACTAGCTAGAGAGGAAGCATGCCATGATTTGGCCTACCAAACAATGATAAAGGAAATATCTACCAAGGAGTGGGATATTAAGGTCTATTGCCACCATTGTCAAAGGATTCTTATGAGTATTCCTATCGAGTTCAGCAAGGAAGGAGGGATTGTACCTATCATACATCCTCTCTCTCGTCTCTTATCATAAGTACGAGTGAGGTATTAGTAGTATGGCATAGCTTATCAATGAAGAGTGGGTCTATACTTTGTATTTTGACGGAGCTTCTAGAGGGCCCGCTAAACATGAAAGTTATGAAACTGGGAGTATATTTAGGACATTCTTTTACTAATAATATGGCAAAATACAAGGCCTTGATTATGGGGCTAAATGTAGCCTGATGTGGTGGTATCTATGGGTTATTAGTGAAAGGTGACTCGCAGTTAGTGATCAATCAGTTGAATGGGACCTACAGTGTGTGGGATCTCATCCTGCGGATGTACCATCGTGCAACCTTGGATATGTTGCATATTTTGGAGATGGTGACTTGTTAACTAGTTCCTTGACAGTGGAATCACTTTGCAAGTTCCTTGGCCAATTATGCTTTTGTTGAAGATGCCTTTTTCAATTTTGGTCTAGGGGAGCTCTTACAATTACCTTCTAACATTAGCCCAAGACTACTTTGGGGTCTTCTCGCTAACATGTCCTATTTTGGCCATCGATGGCTAGTTTGGGTCATGAGTTAGGTAGAAATTGAGCACCTTTCTATTCTATCATGGATGCATAGGATCAATTATCGTCATATTTGTTGGACACCCCTTGCTATTTATGCAAGGGGTTAGCTAATAAGCTAATGCATTTAGTGTACGGCATGAGGAGCCCTTATCCTTGGTCTGTGTTATGCTTTAATAGAGTTATGTTAGGACTAATGGTTTGTTTTAGTAGTACGTTGTTGAATGGTTATTTTGTGAATTATCTTGTTAGGCTAAGAGGGCTAGTCATCATGTAGTGAAATGTCACATTTCATTAGGCTAAGAGGGCCATGTGTCTATTTAGTGCGGGTGCGGTAATGGGTTTTATTTTAGTATTGTGACAGACAAATTTAGTAGAACCTGGAGGGAGCCTCTTGTTGTGTAAAAGCTTCTTGTGGCCAAGTCTAGGTGATGTTCTTCCTTTATGAGTACTTTTCTTTTATGCTATATGTGTTTATGTACTTCAAGAGAATTGTTCTTTTGTTAAGGATTGGAAATCAAGGCATGCAGTCTCAGGGTTAGGTTAAGTATATTTGGGGGAGGTTCAAGTAGTTATCTACCTCCTGTAAAGACATTGTTAGGCATTGAAAGCCCTGTTTTTAAAAGGTAGTCCTAGTGACCATGTTCTGCTAGCTTGCTAAGCAACTATTCTAGGAGTCCCTGCTAGTGTGAGGAATTTAGAGAAGCCTGCCGAAATATAAAGAAGAGATAAGCATGAATATACTTAAAATATAAAAAATATAGAGGTGTGTTGAAATGGATTCTAACCCTTCAAATAGAAGAAAGAAAACAAAGAACAATCTTAAGAGTAGTTGATTATCGCCTTGCGAAGGCTTGGTAAGTTCTTGGGGATGAGTTAGTAGACCCGATGCCTCATCTTCCTAGAGATGGAATTTAGCTAAAAAAATACTAAGGGAGGTTGAAGTGAAAATAAAAGTGAGTGAAAGAAAAGGATTAAGTACCACCTCTTGCGAGAGCTTGGTAGGTTCTTGGGTACCAAGTTAAGACAATCTGAAACCAATACCCTATTCTCCTTGGGTTATTATGCTCAAATCCCTCCTTTTTACATGCCTAAGTATGAAAACCTTGAAAGAAAAATGTGTTGAAAGAGAATTCATGATGACCACAGGCTATATAAGTCCTCGCCTAGTAGGAGTTCCTGGTCTAGTTGGGTTTGTAGTTCATGCCACCACCTAGGATGACTTCTTTGATGGTTCTTTTTAGTTAGGATGTATTGGAACAATTGGTTAGTAATTTGCTCTAGTTTTTTGTCAAATTATCCCATGGTTGCCAATGAGAGTAGAATTTAAACACCCAGGAAGTTCTAGAAAGGAGTGGAATGATGCAAATTTTACTCGGGAATTCAAAGCTGATGGAAGCAGACGACACGGATTTGACAATTTTAAGAGACCCTGGACGACGAGAATGAAAATTTTGATATTTACCGTGGTTGCATATTTTTCATAAAATTTTTGACTACTGGATTGAAGCAAGATGACTTCTTGACCGTTCGGGATGTCTAGCCGGAAGCGCAAGATTTTTCAGATTCTCAATTTCTCTCTCTCTCTCTCTCTCTCTCACTCTCTCTCACTCTCTCTCTCTCATGTTTCTCTCCCCTCTTTGTTCCTTATTCATATGGATGTGTGTGTGTGTGTGTGTGTGTGTGGGCACACGCGCGCGTGCTGATTTGATGATTCAAGGATGGACGATGGTTTGAAAGTGCAATGGCACATAGATTGGGTAATTTGGATGTGTCAACGGGGCTAGAAAATAGCATCAATAGCTTCATTTTCTTGAAATACGAGGTGTACTTTGAGTATAATGGGCTGTCCATTAGAGTAATTAGCCCTCTTTAAAGTGGGGGCTGAAATCAGCATTTTCTTGAGTTTTCGAATAGCCTGAGTGTGTTCTTTTTCCCATATAAACCTTTGGCCCTTTCTTAGAAGCTGATAAAGACTTTCAGCAACATGGGCAAAATGTGGTATCCAAATAAGGTAGAATACACATGCACCAAGAAATCTTCTCACCTCTGAAATATTTGTATATTCTTCCTGCATTTTGCCGATAGCATCTATTTTGGATGGAGAAGGCTTTCGACCATATGGACCACACATATGTCCAACCACAAGGACTTCTTCGACTCCAAAAACAGATTTAGCTCCTGAAAGAGTAAGATGGACTTCTTCTAATTTAGACAAGATTTGAGCACAATCATTAATATGATTAGAAACAAAATTTCGACATCCAAGTTCATTGAGTTCTTCATTTTTCTCATGAACTTCACATCCTTTGATTGGAACATTATCAAGAAAAGGAAGAGTCAATTGAGGAATATAATCCCTCAATACTTTATGCATAGCATTCATCATGTGAGCTACTGAATTCGTAGCCCCTTGAGGTAGACACATGTGGACTAGGCCAAGAGGCATCTTCATTGTGGTAATGTCACGGCTTTCCAAAGCAAGCTGAAATTGGTCATAGCCTGAATATAAATCTCCCATGGAATAGATTGCCCTACCTGCAAAAGCTTCAGCAAACTCATCCACAATTGGTCCTGATCCAACATTTCTAATAGTGACTTTATTGATGGGTTGTAAATCTTGAATGAATCCTAAAGATCCATTCTTATTAGGTACGGTAAACCATCGGTTGGAATATGGAGCTGAAGATGGCTCCAATATTCGCATTTTTATATTTTCATTTAGAAGTTTCAATAACTTAGGCAAATGAGCCCTTGGAACCAGAATTGGTTTAAGATTCCAAGGAACATATGGGACCGTAAAAATTACCATTGGTGCCACAATGCTTGGATCCACATAGCCAATTTCATGTGGCTGAAATGAAAAGGCTTTACCATGATTCTTTAACACCTGCATGAAGATTTGCTTTTCAGCCATGGCAAGAGGAAAGAGTTCTCACCAATTTTCAGCTTTTGTAGACTTTCTGCTGTAAATTGGTGTCCAATATCTTTAGGATCACAAAGGCTTGGCTGTTTGGATTGTCAAGATTGTGGGAGAGAAGGAAGGAGTCTCACTTGTAGCTTTCTTGCTTGCACAATGGGGGAATACACACAAGGGTGGAGGCTGAAAACAGTTTTCCTCTTCTTAGTTGTGTAAGCCAAAAAGAAGTCGCATACATAGAAATAGAAGAACCCTATATATGGGTCTCAAACCAAACTCAACTAACTAAGGTGGCATACTAACTGAGCCACGAACTAGAGTAGATAAGGATAGCTGTCATCTAGCTATTATTCATGGGCGGTGTACCAACCGCATCTGCAAACTGACAAGTCGGTGACATAAATACACAACGGTCACCCTGGCGTATCACGAGTGGAGCTCGATATCTCAACATGGATACCCTTTCTGCCAGTCCTTCGCTTTCAGGCGGTAGAGGAGTAGCTACCGGCTTGACCTTTTTATCAACTGTTTTATACTTTATTTCTACTCTTACTTCATCATTGTTTGGCTGTCCAAAAGCTTCATAATCTGCAAATTCTTGAATTATGTCATACATATCCAATGCACATACCTGTATGGACTGATTTTCAGCTTGATTTTCTACATGAATGGCTGTATAAATTTCAGCCATTGTATCATTATAATTCAGCCCATAAAATAGTCCTGAAATTTCTTCATCTTTAGGTAAAACATCAATTTGCTTCAGCTCTTGCTCCATATGACTCAAATACTTTCTTTCAGCCCTATTCATGGCTGATAAATGTTTATAACAACCCACACTATTGACTGTTAAAACCTGCAAATCAGCTTTTGGCCTTGCCTCCTTTATATGTGGAGGCAATTTTTTGTGACATCATGCACTGCCATAGCCTCCACTTATAGCAGCGCTACCCAAAAACCCTTAAATTCTCGGGCATTAGGAGGAACATGATGATCTCTCAATTGATCCCTATTCCGGTGGTGATTAACACAGACGGTCAGGAATTGGACAGCTTTGTCATTATCCTTAGTTCTTATCCGGGCATATGATGAACCATCATCAAGAGCCTTTGTCTCTAAACGAGACTCGAAAATAAATGGTTGTCCAAGAATGATAGGATAGCTGCAGGAATCTTGAACAAAGAAATGAAATTCATCTTTTACATTACCAATAGTAACTTGTACATAAGGACATGCTGCATAAAGATCGCCAGAAGAGTTATTGGCTGCCTTCATGCGCCATCCTGGGTCCACATCAATGGGCCATCCACCATTCTCATAGAGACTTCTTGACATAACATTAATTTCTGAACCATGGTCTATAAGGGCAATGCATGGAGTTTCTTTTTCACCGATTTTAACAACAGTTTCAGTAGTCGCCCTTGCCCAATGGGTACGGGAGTAGTGACTACTAAGAATAAAGTGAGCTTCACTTTCTTCTTGCATGTTGTGAAGAAGAGTTTCTTTCTTACGCATGGGCTGCACTTTAGATTGAGAAGTCCCAACCATAATGGCTTCTTCAATTTCTGCTTCATAAATGTCTTCATCTTTGGCTTCTATGGCTACAATCAATTCTTTGATTGCCTCCAATCGAATCCCTTGAGTTTTCAACTTCTCTTCATCCTGCAAATACACATGAAGTACTTGCAAAAAAGCATGTACAAATTCTTCAGTTTCTTCACCAACATATTGTCTTTTTTGTTTAATTACATCAATTATTACATCATGAAATCCTCGTTTTGCAATACCGAGAATTTCACCTAATGTAAATTCAATTCTACTTCCAAGAATCCTTTCTTCTAGGATCCGTTTAAGATCCGTTGCGGTCTCTATGTCAGACTGCAACTTGTAACTGGGATGTTTGCTTTTTCTTTTTCCTTCTGTCTACTTTGCTTGAGGGGCATCTCCCATGTCAAACTCTGGTGGCGGCGGATTTTCAGCAGCCTTCTATTGGTCTGGTTTACTTCTTGTTATGCATTTAGTCGGTCCTGAAGAAGAAGGACCGACGGCAACATCTTCTTCTCTTCTTCTCTTTTCTTCTATCATGTCTTCTTGATTATTAATTTCAGCTAACCAAGCAAAAGCTAAAAATGAATCCACAGGCTCGGACCAACCGGTTCTCCCTCGAATACATTGACTAGCAGTGGTTAAATCATCTTTAGTTGCCTTGCCTTGCTCCATGCGTTCCAAGGCCTGCGTCCACACTTTAAATTTTGCATTAGTTTTACATGCTTTAACAATTTCATTAGTTGGCTCAATTTGCAGCCCATAAGTTGCAACATCAACAGCTGCATAGACCATTCTTGTTGCCAAATCCTCCAATATTTTCTTCATACCACCGTTGCCAAAGTTTGGCTCAAGAGGAAGCCCGGTTTCGGTTGCATGAATTTTACCATCCTTCCAAAAGAATAACTTTTGTGCTTCAGCTTCACGGAATGCGCGGCACTCCCTCTTGTCATGCTGAAGGCTATCTTGGTACATACTACAAGTTAAAGTTGAATCATGAAAGACTTGCATAGGCACCAAGTCCAATATCAACCCTTACACATAGTATGGCTTCAACTTATTAAAGTTAACTTTATTTTTAAACTCTAACCCTTGTAAATTTGCTAAAAATGTTGTAGAGCCATTCTTTCCTATATGCACAGCTTTGTACAGTCCATCCCATTTGGGTTCTAGTTTATCAGTAAATAGTCCAAAGGTTGTAAAGTGCTTTCATTATCTTCTTCCCTACCTCTTGATGTAATAATGCCTACAATCAAACTTCATCAAGATGTGTAAGAGAAATAAATCTTTCCTGCAATGCTTCTGCCTCACCCAATGGATGATTGAGAGAAAATCGCATAGTGAGTAGCTCTATTTCCAATGGTAAGATACACTCTTCCCCATATACGAGCTCTTGAACGAGGTGTGGCTTGTAGCTCTTTTGAATGCCCTATTGTAAGCCCAAACTGCCACACATTTTCTTATCCTAATCTTGCTTACTTTCACATACTATCTTGGATGAGATCCCTACAAGCTCTTTATTCGTACTCTCAACTTGACCATTTTCTTGTAGATTATATGGGGTAGTTTTATTCTATTTAATCTTCAAAACTTCCATCAAGACTACTATAACCTTATGCAAAAATTATGTCCCTCAATCAGACACTAACTCCTTAGGTGGACCAAAGAGGAAAAATTTTGCTTCATGATAAAACCGGCCATCTCCTTAGCGTTATCCTTCATCGTTGCTCAAGCTTCAGACAATTTTGTAAAGTAGTCAGCTACTACAATGATATAACACTTCTGCATAGTCAATGAAGGGTATATTGGTTCCACAAAATCAATATCCTATTTATTTGAAAGGTAACGTAACTAAAATTGGATTTAGCGACTGCTTACGATTCTCCCTGGCATCGTGTCTTTGGTAGACATCACAACACTTAACATAATTGAAAGAATCCTAGAGAATTGATGGCCACAATATCCAACATGGAGAGCTTTTTGGGCAGTAATCCATCCCAAAAAAGTACCTCATCACATACTACACATCAGGGATAAATATCATCCAAACCTTTCCGATACAAGACACCTGCTATAATCAAAAAATGTAGTGCTTACTACTTGAACTTTCTCTTCTCAGACTTTGATAGAGTAGTCCCAACCTCTCCTATAGATAGATAATGTAGATGGAAGCTGTATTGATTTTGAATAGACCTTTGATGTCACTTCCTTCAATGAGAATTTCATTTGGCTCCCCAAAATCCACAAGGCATTCCATAATGCCCTACAGCTTTCAATGGCTTACTCCTAATCTTATAATCAAACTCCTGCAAAGTGATTAACCACTTTGCTAAATGGTCAGGCGGCTGCAACTTGTTCATCAACAATCTAAGTCCCTCAGCCTTCGTAAAAAATACCACCTTCTCATAGAGAATATAGTGCCTAAATTTCTTTGTCACAAAAACCATTCCAAGGTACAATTTCTCCATATAAGTATCGTTGACTTTAAATATCCCCAATTTACAACTAGCAAAGGCAATTGGATGATATATTTTCTCCTTCCAAATTTGGGCTAAACAAGAGCTTATGCTATGCATTGTGGCTGCTAAAAATATATAGAAAACTTCACCTCTTTTGGGTGCTTTTAGGATTGGCACTTTCGCTAGTTCGTGCTTCACATCCTCAAAAGATACCTAACAAGCTTCACTCCAATTAAACAAACAGCCAAAAGATAGGAAGTTCGTCAATGGCAACGTTCTTTTTGCCAATGCGTTGATAAATATCTGAATATAATGATGATAGAAAGTTGTGTACCTCTTTTGGAGTGCATGGCGAACTTATAGCTATATAACCTTTATCTTTTCACGATTAGTTCGCGATCCCTGTTGACCTAACCATATGGCCCAGTAACAACACATAGGGCACTCTAAAGACGCACTTTCGTGGATTAAGAGCAATGCAGAACTATCTGAATGCTTGGAACATTTTCTTAAAATCATCAATTGTCTTTTCCTTGTGGTGGCTACCCCCATATTATCAATGGAAACTTTTAACTCTGCTAGGGAGATGTCACCGAAAGTCTTATCAAATATACGTTGCCAGGACCCTGGTGCATTGCATAACCCAAAGGCCATCACATGATATGCAAAGATATCAAAGATAGTGATAAACAATGTTTTTAGTTTATCTTCCTCTGCAACAATAGCCATTTGGTTGTATCCAGCAAAGCAATCCATAAATGAGTAGATTTTCCTAACCTGCTAATTGATCTAAAATCTGATCAATGAATAGTAACATATATAATCCTTAAGCATATGCTTATTAAGCTCTCTAAAATCTACGCAAAGCCGAATCTAATTATTCTTCTTTTTCTTGATAATGATTGTGAACACCACTCTATGTGTTGTATTGGAAATATCAAGCCAGCTTTTCGTAATTTTGTCAATTTCTCAAATATCCCATCCCTTAGTTTGAAAGGCATATGTCTTACTTTTTGGTGCATAGGACGACTACCTTCCTTTAGGGAAATGGTATGAATAGCCAGGTTGGGAGGAATACCTCTCAACTCATCATAACTCCAAGCAAAGATGTCGTGGAATTCCTGAATCAAGGACACATAGTCCTTCCTTTCTTCCAAACCGAGCATGGACCCTAATTTAATTAGTCATGAATCATTTAGCATACTAAAGTCCAACTCAATTACATCTACATTTCTTATCTTATCCTAAGCCTCTATTGGCTCATTCAAAGTTATCTAATAGACATCCTCTGTACTAGTAGTTGCATCCTCCAATGTATCCATCTCTATAGAGGATAAAGAAACTCTCTAACTTTGAGGAGATTCAGGGTAGGCATCTATTACTACACATCTAGTACCTCTGCCAAAGGTCAACCAACCAATGGGTATATCAACTTGATAGTCTGCTTGTAAGATCCATGGCCTGCCTAGCAATACTTGATAGCTAGGCCGCCCCATGAATTTAATCACTCTAAAGTCTGAAATGTTAGAAGAGAGAGAGACTGAGAGAAGGGTGGGAGCAACTAAGAGGAGTTGTATACTCACACTCTTCATTATCTTCATATTCCATAATCCATATAACTAAGGTGAATACAACACTCTAGGGTCTAAGGTCTATAAGACCATTCACATCAAGTACAGATGACTTATTTAATGTCTGCATGTGGTACAGCTGGACAAGCTAAGTGTCAGGTACACACAACCTAAAGATAGTAAAGCTAAGCTTGGAGTCTTAACACTCCCCCTCAAGCTCAAGACAACATCTGTACACCAAGAAGCTGTCTAAAAACACTGAACTTATCTTTACTCAAAGATTTGGTAAAGATAACTACACCCTGCTCATCCATCTTCAAATGCATAAGGTTTACTTTCCTTGCAAGAACCATCTCTCTGATAAAATGGTAGTGTACCTCAATGTGTTTAGTCTTGGCATGATAAATTGTATTTTTTGCCAGTAGTACACTACTAAGATTTTCACATAACAAGGTCACTAGAGCATCCACCTGTATGTCCAAATCAGCCACCATAAGCTTGAGCAGCCATGCAATCTCACATACTACCAATGTAGCACCCCTGTACTCTGCCTCAGTACTAGACAATGTAACCGTAGGTTGCTTCTTGCTGCTCCAACTAATCATTCCACTTCCAAATCCAAAAGCATAACCACTCGTAGATCTGTGATCATATGAGTATCCTGCCCAATCCGCATCTGTGTATCTAATGAGTGTCAAGGGTTTATCTTTCACATAGAATAGCCCATAATCTACAGTGGACTTAACATATCTCATAATCCTACTAACAACATCCAGATGTGGCTTCCTGGGCTTCTACATGAACTGACTTATGAGCCCAACTACATAACTCAAGTCTAGCCTAGTGATAGTCTAGTAGATTAGACTACCAACCATCTACATGTACATAGTCACATCATCAATTTCAGCTCCAGTGCTAATGTCCAACTTGGCATTTTGATCAAGAGGTGTATCGAGTGGTTTACATTCAACCGTGCCATATTTCTTCAACATTTCCATGGCATAGTGTTTTTGCATTAGTCATAAACCATTTTCAACCTTGATCACCTCAATACCCAAGAAATACTTCATTTCACCTAAGTCTTTCATGTCAAATTCAGATTTTAGCATATGCATAACATGTTGTATCCCTAAGTCATTATCACCTATGATTATCAAGTCATGAACATAGATGACCAGCACTACCAAACCTTTGTCTATCTTTTTTGTAAACAGACTATGATCAGTCCTGCCAATAGTAAATCCCAAACTTTGCAAGTAATTACTGACCCTTGCATGCTAGGCTCTTGGAGCTTGCTTCAACCCATACAATGCTTTTTTCAGTTTGCATACGTAATGTTGAAAATCAGGGTGTATATACCCTTCAGGATGATCCATATAATCATCCTTCACTAAATAACCATTGAGAAACACATTCTTAGCATCTGTCTACTACAATTTCTAGCATTTAGCAACAACCAATGAGATCACTATTCGTATGGTTGCCATCTTGGCAACCCATACTGTTGAGCATATCCTTTAACGACCTTTGTACCTCTCTACATTGCCATCTGACTTGTATTTAATCTTGTAGACCCATTTGCAGCCAATGGTTTTCTTTCCTTCTAGCAGTGGCACAAGATCCCAATTACTATTTTCAACCAAAGCATCTATCTCCTCATCCATAGTTGTGCACCAATTTTTATCCCTCTCACTGCTTCAACAAATGTAGCAGGCTCTTTGACCTCTGTCACCTTTGTCATATAAGAAAAATGCTTTGCACAAAAACCACGGTAAGTCAGCCTATCCACAAGATTCCTGACTCTCTGCGATCGTCTAAGTTGTGATGCACTACTCGATTTCCCTCTCTCATGAGGAAAAATGTACATGTTCTGCCTAGTACTAGGTGTATACACTATTGAAATACCAAGCTCATTGTCTAGACTATCAACTGATTCATAGCCTGAAGTCATCTTGCCAGGTGTCATCACACCAGTGTATCATCAATGACTTTTTATTTTCCTTTAATGTCCACCACATCATATCTCCCCTTCACTGACATAATGTGTTTAGTGGACGATGAGCCAGAGCTCCACAATTTCCCTATCCATGGAGATACCATCATACCACTAGGGTTGTCAGTGCATTACTCTGTTGTGAATCAACTATAGAAACATATGTAGAAGGCATATCCGATGGAATTGTAGCCGATGATGCATACCAAGAGGCCATCTCATCAAAGATGACATCTTTGCTCACTAATGTATCTCGAGTAGAGGAATCATAACATTTGTATGCCTTCTTCTCCTGCGAATATTCAATAAAGACACACTTATGTGCTTTTGGATCCAGCTTCTTCCTCTTTTCATCAAGGATATGCACATAAGCAAGACAACCAAATACTTTCATGTGACTGACATCAGGCTTGTAGCCATACAACTTCTCAAATGGTGTCATCTCATGAATACCTGCAGTGGGAATCCTGTTCAAGATATACATGGCTATCATAACAACCGCTACCCAATAATAGAGTGACCAACTCTTCTCATCCATCATTTCCTGAGCACCTTCCATCAA
This sequence comes from Lygodium microphyllum, assembly GCF_053477565.2. Classification (NCBI taxonomy): domain Eukaryota; kingdom Viridiplantae; phylum Streptophyta; class Polypodiopsida; order Schizaeales; family Lygodiaceae; genus Lygodium; species Lygodium microphyllum. The sequence continues at coordinate 25,346,876 of NC_141152.1, read as the reverse complement.
TACCCTACTCTTCCTTTCAGCTACCCCATTCTACTGTGGAGTGTAGCTGCATGTAAGATGCCTACGTATGTCATTTTCAGCCAAAAAATTGTCAAACTCATTTGACACATACTCCCCATCGATGTCATATCTCAAACAAGAGATGTAACAATCAAATTCATTTTCAACCTGCTTTTTAAACTGTTGAAAAACAACAAGTACCTCATTCTTTGTTTTCAGTATATAAACCCAAGTATAGCGAGACTGAAGTCATCAATGAATGTCACATAGTACTTGGAGCCTCCCATATATGCATTATGGGCTGGCCCCCACATATCAGAGTGAATTAACTGCAACGGTCGCGTACTATTTGTTACATGCTTGAGAAATGGCAACCTCAACCGTTTACCAAACTGATAAGCATCACAGACATGATCAATATCTGTATACTGAAACTTGGGTAAAACCTGTCACAAGCTGTTTCTTCTGCATCATTTGCAGTTGTTGACGATTAACATGTCACACTCTCTTATGCCATATTTCCAAGTCTCTAACTATGTCAGAGCCATGGGCAAACATTGTTGATTTCAGCTGTGGCAAAGTGGCATCAAGAGTAAATATCCTGCCATTCCTATATGACCGCGAGCAATCAATTTGCAACCATTACCAAACTCCTCAATAAAGCATCCATGCTTGTTAAATCGGACTTGCAAATTGTGCTCATTCATCTGACCCACAGACAATAGATTTTTAGTAATTGATGGGACATGCAATATATCATGTAAGTTCTTCTTCCTGCCATCATGGATTACCAAAGCTACTTTGCCTTTATGTTCTATGCTATGCTGCATGTCATCCCTTGTGCATACATAGCCATTCTTCTCAGGAACCATATTTGTAAACCAATCACCATGAGGTGTCATATGATTCAATGTCCCTGAATCAATGTACCAAACTACATTCTCATGAGACTTCTCAGTAGCCCTGTCTTTCACATATGTCATGGCAAACAATCTGTCCCCAGATGCATGTTTTGCTTGATTGAACGTTGCATAATGTCCATGTTGTTTGCCTCTTTGATTTCCATGCTTCTTCCATCAGTCCTTGGCAATATGACCATACTTTCCACAGTAGTGACAATCCTTATCCTTATTAGGATTGTCAGATGGACGTTGCTGCTGCCACACTAGACCACACCATAATCACCTTGTGTGATGAATTCCATATGCTCACACTCTCCATTATCTTCATATTCCATAATCCATATAACTAAGGTGAATACAAGACTCTAAGGTCTAAGGTCTGTAAGACCATCCACACCAAGTATAGATCGACTTATTTTAATGTCTACATGTGGTACATCTGGACAAGCTAAGTATTGGGTACACACAACCTAAAGATAGTAAAGTTGAGCTTGAAGTCTTAACACAAAATGCATTCCACATTGGCAACAATCATACAGACTTTAGTGGTACAACCTTCAAGTTGTATTAAACTATCATCAACCATTTAGAGAATCGTGGAGTTTTTTTGGATCTCTAACCATAGCCTCTCTATCGATTCTGAACTCATAATGTTGATGAAGAATCTCATGTCCATAATGGCATATTCCAATAATATGCCATCAATATATGTTGTTATGCTTGGACAATGCTTTTCAACATGCTCAAACCAATCATCTCCTAACCATGCTATGCCCAAGGGCTCCACAATATACCCCGTACACAAAATCTTTTTGAATTCCTTGCGCACTCATGTAGACAACTTAATCAACTGCTACATCTAGCTCAACTTTGCAAAGCAATATCACTAAATTAAATTCATGATAGCTAGCAATAGGCTCTCTTTTCTCCCCAAACCATACTCTCCTTTGGTCTTTGAACAGGCTTTGGTGCCTCTTTCTTGGCTTTTTCCTTCTTCTTTGGCAATTTCTTATCCTTCTTGGGGTCAGTTTTACTATCAACGGCTTTTAGAGGTTCCCCTTCCATATCGGGATTAAGGACTTGCATTCCCTTATCATCTTGCTTAGGATTTCCCTTAATTGTTTTTACCTTGTCTTTATCACTGTCTTTACCCTTTTGACCTCTTGTAATGACCTGTAAATTAGAAGCTTCAGTGCCATTGATAGTATAGCTTCAATAAGGCTCACTCCATTGCCACTAAGGAAACTCTTCAGCGATAGCCTTCCTTCTTTGCGATATTTGTTTCGGTCCCTCATCTTAATAGAGATTATTTTCTTGTGCTCGATAGTTGACTAGACATGGTTGTTTACTTCCTTGCTGGAGAGAGCTAAAATTGCTCCAACAAGTACTAGCTAAGTGATCAGACTTCCTGCATATGTCACATTTAACATTTGGACAATTCCTAGGAAAATGTTGGCTGCCACACCACTTACAGTAGAATCTTGAGGGGGCACCCTCTTCAGGGCATCGACTCCCTATCAAATTTTGCTACTTCTTAAGGAAATTGACATCAACAACTATTTTCCTTTATTGTTTGATGATCATGTTAGTATAGTGCTTCATCATATTCTTAACTTTGCTAAGGACATTCGAAGCATTTGACTTATAGCCATGATCATATATCTATCATTCCATTGGCCTAACCACTTGATTGGAAATTAGCTACTGATTCCTAAGAACAATATTCGGATTTATTATTTGGCCTCCAACACTTGGTGGAGCCATCTAACTAGCCATAGGGATGGTCACACTAGGAGGAACTGGCAACATAGGCACATTCTAAATCTTGCTTTCTCTCCCATTAGAAGTATGCATGAGCATCCCTTGACCTCCATTCAGCAGTGCCAAAGTATTTCCAATACCTACACTCAGATTCCACTTTGCTCTAGAGGTATAGGCCACTTGTAATTGCGACTCTACCTCCTCTGCTCGTGTAATAGCCATGTCAATGTCAGCAAGAGCAACACTATTCAGCTGCACTTGAATGTTAAAGTGTAGCCCATGCAAAAATTATTAGAGTTGAGCAGTAGTTGAAATGAGAATATAAGTCTGCAACTTATGAAATACTTCCTTCAATTTCTTGGCATAGCTTGAACATTCTCATGAAGTTATTGCCTTGTTACATTGAGAACATGTAGCCAATACTAGCCTCCCCTTTTAAGGGAAAATTCTCTTTGGAAGGCTGCAAAGAATAAATCAATCGTAGTTATGGTTCCAAACTCTAAGCTATGATACCATATTGCAGCTTGTCCTTTCAAAGTCATATTAAAGAACATCATCAAGTGTCCTTCATCTTGGATTTGACAATTAAACATGAACTTTTGGAATTCATTAATATGAAGTTTTGCATCTTCCTCTACTAACCCATTGAAATTGGGTAAAGAAAACCCTAAGGCTGGCAAGTCTAGTGTTCCTGTTGGGATTACAATGGGTTGCTCCATGGTGACAACCAGACTCACTAAAGGAGTTTGAATGGATGGCACTACTACCCCACTTGGAGTGGGTTGAGTAATTAGAAGAGGGAAAGTACTAGAGCTTCCTCCTCCTCCTAACAGACTATGCATGGGCTAGGGTTACTAAGACCCCTCCCTTGTAGGGATATTGGACTACTCCTTTACAGAGAATATCTCATAATAATTTCAGCTTTCCAACTAACCCATTCAACTCTTTATTGCTTCTGAAGCTTGGCTTGACGGTCTTTTGGATCTATTTCACTGTCTTTTGGCATAAACTAATAAACGGGTCCCTCTATCGATAGAGATTCAAAGGCCTTCACTCATTAGCGGCTCGTGGAAAATACACCACCTGCAGGACCTAAAACATGCTTGATACTGGCTCTATGGCTCTATGGCTCTAGTCAGCCTCTACTACACACCCAAACCACCCCACATGGCCTCACAGCCAAGAGCGTCTAAGGGGTCTACTACCCTAACCTCTAATGTAGAAATTTGCATTTATATGGATTGTAATCCAATGGATAACCCTTTCCACACTCCTCAAAGGGAGCCCATGCACATATCAGTGCAATACACCACGTAAGCACAGACAAAGGGAGCGCCCCACTGTGGCTCTCCTACACCTTAGAAATTGGCCCCAAGATGTGCCGCTCATACATAGAACACATACGATACATGCTCCACTCTTTTAATTGATTATTTCAAGAGATGCAATATGCACTCTCCCCAAAGGAAACGAACCACTAACCCTACAACTTAGGGTACCTCACCTCCTTAGCATAGGTCAATGCTCACAAAGGCAATTGTTGTGCACCTAGGATAATACCATGTGTTGCATGCAATGAAATTGTGTATGATTTATAGTATCAAGTATTTTTTTCATCAACAACCAGCATTGTGAAGGTGTAAAAATATTTCTTTTCATGTCTTTACTCTAAACGTAATTGTCATGTTTTTGCATAGGGCCATTATCCCTTAACACCCCCTTTCTCCCTACCACTTAAGGTTGTGCATTGTTAGTGGTAGATTTAGAAAGTATTTTTTATGTATTTTTTCTTCATAAAAGTAGTAAATACCCACTCTAACATAAAAATAGGGTTGAATTGAGGCTAAACCTCATTCTTGAGTCTTATCATACATTCACAAACACATATGTGATTTTTCTCTATTTTTTAGATGAAAAAAACTACTTTTTTCCTTTTTTTCTATTTTATTTATTCATTAATAAATATAGATATTTTTATTTAATGGTTTGGACTAATTAAGATTGCTAAAATTTACTTTTTATATCACATTCCATCCCATGCAAACACCATATATACAACAAAACCCCAAAAACTCATTATTTTCCTTAAAATCACAATGTTGTAGGTTTTGTGTGTTTATAGAGAAATTGTTAGATGACTAATTCTTTCTGATTTTAGTAACATTCTTTATCAATCATAGCATTGACAACCAAGAACAACCATTTACAAATGGAATTTATCATAATACATACATTTATGACTTACTCATAGGCCCATTGACACTTCCCAACAACCGTTGACGCTCCTCCAAACCTCGATCTATGCTCCCTCACGCTCTAGCATCATCCCAGGATCCATATCTCACATCTCAGTCTACCCTCTTCTCTCATAGATTAAGCATGAGAACACACATCAAGAGGAGAGAGGAGAGAGAAAGACTAGAAATTGAGATTTGTGATTAGGCAACCATTTTGCGAATGGAAAGGGGCAATGGAGAGTGAAAAATACAAGATGTCCATGGCAATGATTAGTTGGGTGGGTTGCTTGTAGCCCTCCTATCCCTCTTCCACCAAGTCATCGCAAGGGGGGCGGGGGGAGGGTGGCGTTTTTCTCACACCATTTTGAAACACCCCCCCAACGTAAAAAATTTCGGGACTTTGGCCCCCCCAAAGGCCCATGCCCATAACCTTTCAAATCTTGGTTAATTTTGGCCTTCAAAGTGCTGCCAGCCTCCTGTAGTTCCTTCGTTCAGCAGATCGATTGAGAATCTGAAAAATCATGCACGTCCAACTTAACATCCCAAGAAACAGCCGAGAAGTTGTCTTGCTTCAATCTTGTAGTCAAAAAAGTTATGAAAAAAACACAACACCGCAAAGGTCAAAATTTACATCCTTCTCATCCACCGTCTCTTAAAATCATCAAATCCACCTCTTTCACTTTCATCGGCTTTGAATTTCCGAGTAAAATTTGCATCATTCCGCTCCTTTTCGCCACTTTCTGGGTGTTTAAATTTTGCTCTCATCTTTTGTTCCATACAAGGATAAAACACATTGAAGTGCATTACCACATTGTGAGAGAGAAGGTACTTCCAAGTGAGATTAACTTAATATATGTCAGCACACATGATTAGATAGTTGACATCTTCATGAAGGCATTGGGTGGAGAGAAGCTTCAAAAGTTTCAAAGCTACTTGGAGTTGCAAAGATGCAATTGAGCTTTAGAGGGAGTGTTGAGATGGCAAGCTCAATACATGTGGACATTGATGATTGACCATCTAGTTAGATGGGTCTACACATCTATACTTAGCACATTGGGGGTCATTATGACTCTTACATAGCCACTAGCTTATTATATTTGGTTTATTACACATATCTACAACTCGCATACTTATAGTTTTAGTTGATTAGTATATTCCATTATGCACTGTTTGACTCTATATTGTCTATGTGACAAGATTTTGTTGCAAAAAAAAGGAATGATGTTTATAAGAAAATACATGATTTCTTTTCTAGGATTGATAAATATTGTACAACATGTACACATAATGAAATATTGGTGAAAGGGGCTTGTGATGTTATCCTTATTGACTTTCCTATTGGATGTTTGATTGATAAAGAATCTACATTTCTTGCTTGGAGCATGGACACAAAGGTATATATTCTACTAGGAATTATAGTTGTTGTTGTGACCTCCTTGAGAGATAGTGGATGGTTAGTTGCTTGGATTACTTTGATAGGGGTACCCTCTTGGTGTAATATCATGAGTTCTATATAACATCTTGAGCTCTTCAACAACCTAGAAGGAACATGAACGGAAAGCAAAGGAAAACAAATTAATAATAAGAAAGAAGTCTTTTTTTTTGGCAATGCCATCGTGATAGAAATGTAGCTACTAAGACTCTTCGTTTTCATTAGTAAATCCATCATGATAGAAGGCGTCACCACTAAGGCTCATTGCCATTATCACCCTTAAAAAATTTGAATAAATTTGAGTAGCTCCTATCTTACTAAAAGAGAAGAATAGTTGATTAGGAAACCATATAGAGTGCTGATCAAACTAAAGAGTACTAGGAAGTTATCGGATTCATCATAGCCAAAAAGAAGAGGATGAAACTAAACTAGCCACCATGCAAACAAGAGAGGGAGGGAGCATTGATTTAGGTGATGAAAGATAGATAGAGAAGGAGAGTTAAAGCCTTGATGAAGACTAGATAATAAAGCCTTTGTAGTAGCATATCACTTGATCTTCCAATCCATCTTCCACAAGGGCCATATTGAGAGAGAGAGAGAGAGAGAGAGAGAGAGAGAGAGAGAGAGAGAGAGAGAGAGAGAGAGAGAGAGAGAGAGAGAGAGAGAGAGAGAGAGAGAGAGAGAGAGAGAGAGAGAGAGAGAGAGAGAGAGAGAGAGAGAGAGAGAGAGAGAGAGAGAGAGAGAGAGAGAGAGGTGCGCAGATCGGTCACTGTATGCTCACGTAGTGAATCCCAGAAGGTCCCCAAGAACAATGAACTCTACTTTTTGCACAAATTACAAGGTAAAAAGCATGAACGACAAGAGCAAGAGACCAATTGGGTTCAATCTCCCCCCATGCCTTGTGTGAGCGCTTCACAAAGCATGTATTTTATGTATATTTCCATCTTCATGCTCAATAATAGCCCAATTTACAAAAATATGACAAGCTTTTAGCTTTTGAGTTTGATTTTACAAAAATAGGAGATAAAGGTAATGGACGGTGCCCATAGAGTCTGGCACGCCCAACACAATGTCCAAATAGAAATAACATATCCGTGAGCATAGGCGCATAAAAAATAATAATAAATAATCGATGCCTCAATAGACATGACAAAATATAGGTGTGGCACCTATCAAAATATAATCCATAGGTCGAATACTCGCTAGACTCCAATGCTTTCCTCCACCACTGCTGCTATCTCTACACATCAACTGAAGCATTCACAATCGTTAGTAAAATAATACAATTAAACCGACAAAAGTGAATACCTAGCAGTCTTCAGCTACATAAATAAATCAACTGGTTACAAATAAATCCTAACCTTAATTTATTACGAATGCGCACTCTAAACTCATAAACGTTTATTAATTTAATATGCATTTTGCAGAATCACCCGCTATGGAATCACCCATGTACACACTAAATTAATGAAACGCCCGAAAAGAATAGGCGTCCCCATCAACTTTTCGCACAAAGAATCCACTTTGTGTATGAGCCCCGGTCATCAAAGTTTACGGAATCCACCGTAAAACCTCACGGAATCCACCGTGAAATATGCCTCCTGGCATCATACCCCCTGGGTGGAATAGCAATTGACCTCAATTGCTATTAGCTCAATGTGGAGCTAACAGAGGGGGGAAAGCATTTAAGTCTCTAGTGTGCATCCATTGTGCTTCCTCTACAGGATGGTTCTTAAATTTAACTAGATATCTAGAATACCTTCGGCCAGTTCTAGTGGTCATAAAGTCAGTGTCTATGATAGCTTCTGGTTCAAGTATTTCAGTCTCTTCCTCTAATAAAGGTGGGTTTTCATAAACAGGGTGGATAGGTAATTGGCATCTAAATGGTCTCAATAAACTAATGTGAAATGTATTGTGAATTTTCCAATGAGATGGTAATTCTAACTTGAATGCATTATCATTAATTTTATGAATGATTCTAAATTGTGCATAGAATCTAGGAGCTAGTTTGACAACTGGATGTCTATCTACACTTTGCAGTCTACGTTTTTCTATTCTCAGCCAAACATAATCATCTACTTTGAAATTCATGGCTTGTCTTTTCTTGTTGGCTTGTTTGGTATATGATTGTTGGGCTTTAGCAATCATATCTTTAACCTCATCAAAAATACTGTTATGCATACTAGCAATATCATCAGCACTCTGAATTCTATTAGACAAAGATGCAACAGGTGTAGATAATCTATATCCATAAATGACTTCAAACGGTGCTTTCTTTGTAGATGTGTGCGGTGTATTGTTATATGCAAATTGTAATAAATGCAAATGAGTGTCCCAGGTCTGAGGTTTAGAGATAGTATATGCACGTAAAAGATCAGGGTTTCAGCTTACAACTAGAATATGCTATAGGATGATTGTCTTACATAAGTACGGCTCCTATTCCTGATCCACTAGCATCGGTCACTACTAGAAAGAATGGTCTATTAAAGTCAGGCAACTGTAGAACAGGGGCATTGGTTAATGCATGTTTCAGTTAGTCAAAGGATTTCTGTTGATTTTCAGTCCATTGATAAGTTATTCATTTCTTGAGAAGTTTGGTTAATGGTAAAGCAAGTAATGAAAAATTAGTACAAACTTCCTATAGAAACTAGCAAGACCAAGGAATGAGCGTAAGTCATGCACGTTTTTAGGAACAAGCCAATTCAATATTGCATCAATTTTCTTAGGATCAACTTTAATTCCATCAAATGATACAATATGACCTAAATACTCAATTTCTGTCTTAAAGAATTCACTCTTTTCAGGATTTGCATACAATTGATTTTCTTTCAATAATTGAAAAACTAATGACAAATGCTCATAATGTTCTTTCTCATTTTGACTAAACACCAAAATATCATCAAAGAAAACAATTACACAATACTAATATTTCAAAAAGATACGGTTCATCATTCTACTAAAGGTAGCAGGTGCATTAGTCAATCCGAATGGCATGACTAAAAATTCGTAATGACCAAACTGTGTTCTGAATGCAGTCTTGAATATGTCAGATTTATCTAGCCTCACCTGATGATAACCAGACTTAAGGTCAATTTTACTAAATATAGAAGATCCTTGCAGTTTGTCCATAAGGTCATCAACTCTAGGAATAGGATACCTATTCTTTACAATGATCTTATTTAAAGCTCGATAGTCAATACACATACGATAGGTATTATTCTTTTTCTTGACTAACAATATAGGTGTACCAAATGGAGAACTTCTAGGTCGAATCAAACCTCTATTTAGTAATTCCTCAACTTGACTCTGGATTTCTTTCTGCTCTATCTGGTTGTGCCTATATGGTGCTTTGCAAGGTGGTTGTGTGCCAGGGATCAAATCTATCTTATGGTCTTCTGGTCATGAAGGAGGTAAACCTGGTGGTAGGTCTTTTGCAAAACAGTCCTTAAAATATGCAAGAAATTCCTTATGCCTAGGGTGCATATGATTTTCTTTTACTTGCAATTCATTCACCCAAATGAGATAGGATTTACTACTCTTGCGTAATGCACGTTTAGCTTGAGTATGCGAAAGCAGTGGAAAAACATTAGATGCATGCATACCATATAATGTAATAGATTTTCCTTGAAAATTAATATTCATTGTGTGTGTGGAATAATCTATATCTGGGTTATGTTGGTGTCGCCAAGGCATTCCTAAAATAATGTCACTCGACTGTAATGGAACAACTAAGAAATTTCTTCTTTCAGTGTATGAACCAATTTGAATCTCTAAGTCTTGCACTTCTTGTGTACCATTATACCTAGTGCCTAAAAATGCAGCTTTTATGCGATAATGCGTAGGTACAGTCTGTAATTTCAATTCTTTTACCAATTTTGCTGAAATAAAATCATGAGTACTACCGTCATCATGCAAAATAGTATTTTCCTTTCCATGCACCAAACATTTCATAGTCAATAAAGAATGTGGAGTAGGCATACCTGGTAAAGTGTCGGAAGTAGTAGTAGTGTCGTCCTCATCTTCAGTGAAATCAGGCATATCCTCATGTTCGTCTTCGTCCATGGCTCCAAGATAGTTGATATGAGGTGGTGGCTTCTTTGAATGACAATTTGCTGCTAGATGTCCAAGCTGGTGGCATTTATAGCATACTATTGTCTTGGCTTTGGTTGCATTATTTGCAATGGCGGGAAGTCTAGGTACATTTGGATTTGGCTGTGGAATAGGCTTAGGATTTGGATTGACATTAGATGGTAATGCAGGTGGTTTAGCCCAATTCTTGCGGAAAGATGATGAAGAGAAACGACCTGGATTAAATCTTCTAAAATGGAAATTGAATTGTTTAGATCCATAATTACCATTGGCTTGGAATTGCTGTGGTTGTCTGTCTCTACCTCGTAGCTTATCTTCAGTGTCGTGAGCTAGTGAAATGGTGTCTTCAAGAGTAGCAGGCTTGAACATGTTCACTTCAGCGTAGTAATGCCCAAGAAGTCCAGACATATACTTTCGCTTATGTGTCGTCTCTAGTACGTCTTCAAGCATGCGTAGCTGTAGGAGTGCATTCCAAAAATGCTCTGTATACTGAGGTATAGGTTCACGATCCCGTTGTTGGAGTAGATCCCATTGCTTGATAGCCTTCTCATGAAATTGCAGTGGAAGGAAATTCTGCATGAACTTCTTCTTGAAATCTTCCCAAGTAGCAGGACATTCTATGCTCTTGCGTACTACAGTCCACCAAAGTGATGCTCTGTCTACCAAATGATTAGTAACACACTTGATTTTATCTTTTTCTGGATAAGTTTCCTCATGGAAATAATCATCAAACTGACTAATGAATGCTAGAACAGTCTTTCCTTCTCGTATACCATTGAAAGTGTGAAATTTGAAACTTCGTTTACTTATCTTTGATTCCTTGCGAATGGTTTGAGCTTCAAGGGTGGCGTCGATGGTACGTCGAATCAGATCTTTAGCTTGAGGTTCTTCTTTGTCGGTAGACGCTCTTTGTAATTTTGCCAATTGCGCTTGCAATGCTTGCCTAGCCTTTCGTTCTTCTTCCAATTGCATCATGATTAAGTTCAGCTTTTGCTCCATCGTAGGCTCAGGTAGGTCGTCTTCAGCCATAGGATCATCCATATGTGGTTCCGTCATCCTGTAAAACTCAAAAGACCTTTCTCACTCAAAATCAGGTTAGCGGGATGAGCGTAGCTCGAATTCGGGGTTACAAGGCTTATGTGTTTTTGGGTATTTCTTTCTCAATCTTCAGAAAATCTGTGATTTTTTCTTCTTCGTGTGCTGAAAATACTTCAGCAAACCTGTGTATGGGTAGAATACCTTCCAACGAACAACTTTGCAGTTCGGAGTTTCTGCGCAGGAACAACCCTTCTAGGAGTTTTGAGCACAAGTCAGTTCTGACTCCAATTGACTAGTCTGACTTGCAGAGTTGCAGACTTAGGTGACTTGCAGAGTTGCAGACTTGCAGAACTTAGCTGACTTAGCGAACTTGTAGAACTTGATCACAGATGACTTGCAGAACTTGATTTCTGAGGCGCGGGACCTGGAGTTTGTTGACTTGCAGGAGATGACTTGTGTTGCTTGAGTGATTTAGCTTAGCTTAATGGATTAAGCTTAAAAAGCTTAATCGACTGATTTCGTGGGGGGGGGGGGGGGCGTTTTTCCCAGGCGGCGAAAAACGCGGACAGCTCCTGATGTATCGCGATGATAAATTGAAGCTTTGAAGCTTCTTTAAAGCTTAAACTAAGCTTGTGAAGCTTTAATGGTTGAAGATTTGAAATATTTGAATTTTGGGATTTGTAACTTATCTCTTTGTTTGACGACTTGATGATGGAGATGAGGGGGTGGTCCTTCGCCTGTATTGCCTGGTCCTTCGCGATCTGATGACAGAAACAGGGGTTCTTGATGGCCAGAAGTCTGCTTGTATTGACGGTTCGTGACGAGATTGACCGTAGAGCCCGATTGTTCCAGGAGCTCCGCCTTTGCACGAGATGGGTAGCGATTGGAAGCTCTTGATCTCAGCTCCGCTCTCATACCACTGGTGCGCAGATCGGTCGCTGTATGCTCACGTAGTGAATCCCGGAAGGTCCCCAAGAACAATGAACTCTACTTTTTGCACAAGTTACAAGGTAAAAAGCATGAACGACAAGAGCAAGAGACCAATTGGGTTCAATCTCCCCCCATGCCTTGTGTGAGAGCTTCACAAAGCATGTATTTTATATATATTTTCTTCTTCATGCTCAATAATAGCCCAATTTACAAAAATATGACAAGCTTTTAGCTTTTGAGTTTGCTTTTATAAAAATAGGAGATAAAGCTAATGGACGGTGCCCATAGAGTCTGGCCCAACACAATGTCCAAATAGAAATAACATATCCGTGCGCATAGGCGCATACAAAATAATAATAAATAATCGATGCCTCAATAGACATGAAAAAATATAGGCGTGGCGCCTATCAAAATATAATCCATAGGTCGAATACTCGCTAGACTCCAATGATTTCCTCTGCCACTGCTGCTATCTCTACACATCAACTGAAGCATTCACAATCATTAGTAAAATAATACAATTAAACCGACAAAAGTGAATACCTAGCAGTCTTCAGCTACATGAATAAATCAACTGGTTAGAAATAAATCCTAACCTTAATTTATTACGAGTGCGCACTCTAAACTCATAAACGTTTATTAATTTAATATGCATTTTGCGGAATCACCCGCTATGGAATCACCCATGTACACACTAAATTAATGAAACGCCCGAAAAGGACAGGCGTCCCCATCAACTTCTCGCACAAAGAATCCACTTTGTGTATGAGCCCCGGTCATCAAAGTTTACAGAATCCACCGTAAAACCTCACGGAATCCACCGTGGAATATGCCTCCTGGCATGAGAGAGAGAGAGAGAGAGAGAGAGAGAGAGAGAGAGAGAGAGAGAGAGAGAGAGAGAGAGAGAGAGAGAGAGAGAGATGGAAGGATAGAGGAGAAGATTGAAGACAAGGGAACTACCAAAGCATCATTGGGTTAAAGCTCCAACATTGTCTTCCTCTATCATCCCCTCCATATTCTACCCATCAACTCTTAAATTGGCCTATTGATTCTTTATGTCCTTGATACCAACTTTTTTTAATCTATATTCAAAATCATTATCATCCTCATCACTATCCCATCATCCCCTTTACTCTCCATTATTATCCCATTCATCAAGCCTAACATTGTCTCTCAAACTAGAAGTAGCAAATTAACCCCTTCCCTCTTAACCTCTTTCTTATTATTCCATTAATATTTCTCCAAGAAGTATCCTCTTCTACAAGCCAAGAAATCCCTTCTTACTTTACCAAGCTCCACTTCAAGGGATATATAAGTTTTAGAGGACACTAGAAGGACCACAAAAGGGACAAGACAAGGGACATGTTAACAGAGTTTATGTGTTCACAATGGCCCCTAGGTGAAGAACTGTTGGAGATAGGCAAGAGATCACTCAAACAAAGAAAGTTCCCCACTTGCATCGACTCAAGTCTAGGTGCAATTAATTATATCTAGGATTTACAATCTTGCTGCAATACTAGCTAAAGCAATTATTGGTAATGAAAGAGCTAAGATAGCATTGATGGATAACTACTCAATTTTGGGAGTCCTTATGGATACCTATGATTGAATAAATGATAGAGTGCTTACCTAGATGGGAATCTCCATGAGGAGAATTGCCTCTTGTGGATACCATGAGGTGAGTGCTTTTTCATTTTATTTATTTATTTATTTTTTGGTCAGATACTAGGGGTGCTCTCAGACTCTACCCTAATCTTCCTCGGGTCACGAGGTGGTGTTGGGAATTTAGTCAAGAAGGCGTGGCTCTGCAAGTATTCCTTGATGTTAGCTCTCGCATTGAGAGGTGTGATTGACAAAAAAAAGGGTGGTTGCACATCGTAAAGTGGCTATCATTCATGTCTTCAAGGATCCTCATGCAAAATGAGGGAAGCAGGGTTGCCCTCATCATGAGCCTAGCCATAGCACAACTATCTATTCCTAGGTTAATGTCAAAAAAGAGTGGGGGGTGGGCTTCCTCAGCTACTGACTACTTTTGTTTAAGCAAAAACCTAAGGATCCTCAGGTAATTACAAGTAGTTATGAAGACTGGGTATGGGCAAGAAGAGAGATCCTCGAGGAAGCGATTAATAGAAGGGCACAAGTCCCCTACTCTCAAGGTCATGCATTCCTCGGGAGTTGCTACATTAACATTGTAGATCTTCAAAAAGTCATACTTGCCATGCACCCCCCTATCGTAATCCACTCCTTGTCTGCGAGGGTAGGGCATGTAGGTGGGATCATTCCGTTCTTCCTATAGTGTGCCGTAGAAGGCCAGATAGTCGGCTCCTGCAACTAGTTGGCGGGGTGGTGATCCTTGTGTGGCGGCATGGGCTCATCAGGAAAAGCTACTATGGTTGTGCTTGCACCCTCCACTGGGCTTGCTACACAAGTTCCCGTCTCCTTCTTCTTGCAGCAATAACGCACTCGGAAACCTGGGTGCCCTCTAGCTCTTCTAGGGTTAGATTAGGTTAGGGCGGACTGGCCTCCCTGATTCACGGTTCTTCTTTGAATGCTTGCCCGAGGTCAGGCCCTTCCTTGGTGTCTTGTTCCATAGAGAGTTGGATTAGGGGTGGATGGGGCTGCTCTTGTTCCTCGAATCCAAGTTCCCTGAGCTCATCGATGGAGAGGCCGACTTGTTGCAAGTAGCTACATTGCTACTCCTTGGTTATGCCTGTGCCGATTGGAAGTGTGCACTCTTGTAGGCCATGTCTTAAAGCTTTGGTTGTCAGTTTCAGCTTCCTCCTCATTCTCTCCACTAATTCCTCACCTTCAACTTGTGTGACATGAAGCACAGTGCTCAAAAAGGCTTGTCTCTACGTGTTGGAGCGTGCTTCAATGGCCTCAGCTCTGGACTCTATGAGCACCCTCTCACATTTTGATACTGCCAGGCAATCTGTCAATCCTCGCACTCTTTCAAGATTGCGTTCCTCCCACTACTGTGCCTTTTCTTCCATATTTTCCTTACCCCTCTCCATCTCCTGAGACAACATCACTGCTCTCTCGAAATTTCCATCATCTGGGTCTTATCTTTATATGGGTGATTTAGCAACTCCTTGGCTATGCTCCTACATTGCTCAACCCACAAATTACTACTGGTAGGCTTTTGAAATCCGTTCTAATAGATCTTCAATGGTTTGTGCATAGCTTTCAAGCTCTGCCCAGTGCAACTTCATTTCGGTCATGGCCATGGCCATTAGTGTCTCCATCTCCTCTCGGGTGTTCTTGAGGTCATCTTGTAGGCTTCCTTTGGCTTTGTCAATGGCCTCATCCCTCATTTCTGACATGGCTTCTATTTCTCTCTCAAGCCTTCCTTGCTCTTCCATTTCCATCCACAATTGGAGTACCAAGGCATCCTCCTGTTCTTGGCGTCATTCTTTTGGTACCTCATCTCCTTCTTGTAGGCCTCCTTGAAGTTTTGCATGTATAGCTTCCACCCGTGCCATTCCCTGCTAGAGCTCAGCATATTGCTAGATGAGCTACTTGTGGTCCCATTGCTCTACCACCAAGTCTTGAGCTTCATCCTCTAGTCTTCGCCTTAGGCGATCTTCATTTTCTTGAGCCTTCTATTCTTGGGAACTGAGTTGCTCTTTCATGCTCCAAATTTCTTTCTGATGCTTAGAGGCTTGCCGTGTCATCTCTAGTCGTAGGGTTGTGGCAACTTCTCTTTTGGCCTCTAGCTCCATAGCAACGGCCTTCTTCTCTTCCTTGGCCCTCTCTAGTTGGGCTAGGAGTTCAGTCACATAGGTGTCATAGTCTGTATAGCCGGGGGCATCGTTGGCAGTGCTGTGGTGGATGCTTCCAGCTTTTGCTGCTATGGGTCTGACCTGGACTCTCGGCATCAGCCACAAACAATCTTTTGGCTCCTATCCCTAGCACCATCTCTCGTACTTTTGTGACCAGGAACTGCATCATGGAAATGAGCTGAGTGGTGTCCATGGCAGACACTAGCTCCTGTGTGGTGGAGGAGGTGGTGGTAGTTTGAGGCATTAGAGTCAAAGGGAGGGGGTGCAACGGGGTCTTTCCCTTTCCTGCAACAACTAGGGCTACTTCAGCGATGCCGCTTGGTTCACCTTCGTGCCATGGGCTCAAGGTGGCCATTCCTCTGAAACCGTAGGCCTCCTCTACAGACCTATGCATGGCCTCTGCCGTGTCTTCATCTTCCTTTCTTTTTAGCTATTCTGCCTCTCTCTAGGCTCTTCTCTTTCTCTCATATTTGGCCCTCTTGAACTCTTTTTGGGTCTTCCTCAACTCGGCCCATTCCTCCCTTGTTGTCATCATTTCTTTTGTCTCCTTCTTTAATTTTCATGGGTTCCCTTTGTCTGTGCCTTCGGCTCTCCTTGGTCACGAACTGCGTCTCTTGCTCTTCCTTATCACTTATAGTGCTCTTGCTTAACTGCACTTGTTCATGGTGAGGCAGTCGGTCGGGGGTTTCCCCTACTCCCTCTCCACCTTCCTCTATGTCCTTCAAGGCCTCCTGGTGGATGATGGCTATTAGGATCCCACCAAACCTTATGGTGGATACTTTGGAGGATGACTTCTTTTTAACTGATCTTGCCATGGAGCTTGGGGATTCTCCTCCTGCTACCGTTCTACCAATGGTCAAAGCTTTTGCTGAGCTCTCAATAGTTTTGTGCACAAAGGCATTCCAATCTATTTCATCTGGGGATCCTACTGCGATGTTCTCCAACAATGACACCCCCATTTTGTTCATAAGGGCATTGTACCTTTAGCTAGAGAAGGGAGTATGGACCATCTTTGCATGTAGCTTGATCTTAGGATTTGGAATATCTACTAAACTTAACCCATCCACTATGTGTACGATAGCCTTGTTCATCCCTAGCATGTTGTGCACGTCCCTTTTTGGGCGTTGCTCGGTCCTGTAGTTAAGTCTAGGTTCCTATTCACCACCTTAGGGATCAATTCCACCTCCATTTGGTGGGCTTTTTCTCCTTTCCTGATTGTCACCGTGCCACAATTCCTTTTAGCATTAAAGCTCCTCAAAAATTCTATGCACTTTTCATAGTTGATTGCCTACTCGACCTTCTCTACGTACTTCTGTAGGCTACACTGGTCCACGAGCTATTTTATGGGATGCTCTTCCATGATGGTGTCTTCTAGGTTTATCACGTGCTTGAATGTGAACTAGCTATAGCCCCTCATTTCTATTGTCAATCCATACTTAGCTTGTTCTTCCTCCGTGAATGTAAGCTTGCTACCTTTATCTTGGCATGCCATTTTAGGTTCCTGTCATATATCATGGTTCACCATTAGTATTCTTGAGAAATTTTCTTGCTGGAGGATAAACATGGATTGATCATGCTTTTATGGAAAGAAGAACATGCTTTAAGCACTAAAAGAGAATTTTCCTTCAAGCAGTTCTATTTCTTTCTAGGACTTTATGACCCTTTTCCTTAACGAGAAGAATCCCTCCTAGGATTAGACATTTGAGCACAGTATGGTTCTACCTACTTTGGTAGAAGCCAATCGTAGAAATTCGGGTTGTATTCTAAGTGAGCATGACGATTGAGATTACGAGGACTAATGCATACTTGGGTAATGTAAGTTAGGACATTGGTTAGAAAATCACCCGAGTTGATGCCGCTAGCCACATGTAGCTCCTCCTCCATAAGGATGTGATCAATGTACGGGTGGGCCAAGACCTGGTCGTCTAGGTGTTTGTGTCGAGTGATGGCCAAGACCCTGAAAGAGGTTGGTGCCACGTAAGTCGGGTCATACTTGATTGTTTTGATGGCACGTTGCTGCTCAACATTAGTCATTATTTGGCAACCCCATTTCTCCCATTGGAGACGTGGGTTACACCATTTTTGTAAGAACGATGAGTTAGAGTCAACGAGGCGAGTGAGTTTCTCAAGCTCAACGAGTGACACAGGCCTTTGGGGCCTGTGGTATGATGTTACTAGTCATCTGATGAATGCGTGCTCTTTCAAGATTTTGCCATTATCGATAAGCTCCTTTGAGACCTTGGGGGATGTTAAGGTCATAAACTCGTATTCTTCCCAAGTGTAGGATATCAAACAAACCTCAATGGCAAGGGGTTCATCAAGCAAGCCGAGGTCAAGTCTTTCGTAGCTCCTAGTGAATATGGTAAATGTGTTATCCAAGAGCTTGATGCAAGTCACCAAGTCATCTCTTGTATTCTCAGCAAGGTCCTTGGTGACCGATAGAAATGAACATCGCTTGTAGGAAGGCCTAAGACCTATTGGTGGTTGGGGTGGAATTGGGCTAGATAGTGATGGTTCTAGTGGCAGCGGACTTGAAAATGGTGTGTCTAATGGTAGCTCTGTAGTCTGATCCATGGTCCAATGTTGCTTTGGGATACTAAGGGTGGCTCCAGTGGTGGGCAGAGATGGTGCATTGCCTTCCTCTTGTGCAGTTACTGGGGTGCTAAGCTCTCTGGACTTAGATGATTTTGGGGTATCAAGATGCTGTTTGGGTTGATAAATTGGTTGGGGTTTATTGACCAAAATCGTCGTGGGCTCTGTAGGCTTTGTAGCTTGGGTTTCATGGGTGTTTACTGCCTTAGTGGGAGTGTGGCTGTGTGGGGTTGGAGTGGTGAGCGATGGTCGTGGCTAGGCTAGGCTTCTAGGATTTTTCTTCTCGGGAACCCATATCCAGGTGTTTCCTTTGTAGTACCCTTAGGCTCGCAAACAGATCTTTTGGAATCCATCGCAGCTTGATTGTGTGCCTACGTTGATAGCATTGGGTCGGTCTCTTAGGTTTTGAACGATAGTTGTTACCCCTGTGGGGCTGTGTTTGCTAGCTATGAGTAGGTTTCTTTTGGTGCTTTGGCACCTATTTCAATGTGGGCTCTGTGGCTTTGGGGATGGCCTTGGTTGGCGGTAGTTTTGTAGTTGGGGTGGGTTGTAATGACCCACGACCCCCCTCCCTAGGCTTGGTCCTAGGTAGCTCTATCGATGGCATGGCAGCCTTGGATGGAGCCTCGTTGCCCTTGCTGAAAGGTGTCACAATTCAAATGTTACCAATGGTAAGGTGAATATGCTACAGATCATAATCTACATTGCACTGTCTTGCTTCTTGAAAGTGCATCCTAACAACGATTCTTGACCTGCATCCTTTGCATTTGGCAATACATAGAAGATGACTGATAGGCTCTCAAACTCGATAGAGACTGCAATCTTGCACTTCGCTAGGAGTGCATATGACTCGCCTCGACTAAGTTTAGCATTGGTGGGAATGAGGGTCCAATGAGTGTAAGTCAAGACATTGAGGTCAACTCCCTCGTCAATCAAGGCATCAAATGTGTATGTGCACCGGGAGGTGGTTGTGATGCATAGGTATGATGGTGCTACTACCTCCTCATCCTCGTCCTCTAATTCGGCAATGGTGGCTACATGAGCATTGACAGGGTCTTCCAACATAAGGGGCTCATGCAGTGGACGTGTGGGAGGGTAGTACTTCTTCATGTGACTGCCATTGAAAAAGTCTATGCATTCACCTTTGACGGTTTCAAGTTCTACGTTGCTGTCCTACTAGTGGTGTGTACTCAAAAAGATCCTAATCCTAGAAATTTCATTTTTGCTTGTGGCCCTTTGCCGAGTAGAGCAAAAAAAGGTCTCCTTGCTCAAACTCACATTGTTTGATGTGCTTTTCGAACCACATCTTCCATCGTGCTTTTTCACTAATGGAGTGGCAGTCCTTGTACTCATCATCGGAATCAACTCCTCTTGACTGCTCGTCATGCTCTAGACTCTTGTCTCTAGCTAGTGACTAAGGCCCAATTGTACAGTAAGTTTAGATCTTTTAGCCGGGCAAAGTTTGTTCGCTCTGCTATGTCTAAGCTAGTGTACCACATCCTACCTTTATCACCTAAGCAGAGCCCAAACGCCCAAGAGCATTGTGCAAGGTTTGTGAGACCGTTGGCCTTGAAAAATTACTCGAACTGCTCTATGAAGCCATAAGGGTCACTACTAGGCTGGTACTTGTCTAGTTGCTTAGCTACTGTAGGGATTTTTGATTGGCTCTTCACCCTCTGAGTAATTCCTAGGCCTAAGAGTAGAGAGGTTGCCAATGCTACTGCACCCTGTTTGGTAGCTGTGTTGTCCATGAGCCGCTTGCTCACAAGCTCACTCAGCGTGAGGCCTGTCCCTAGCACACTTTCTCCCTCTGTGTTTGGTCCCACCTTGCTTTTACCGACTAAGGCTAGCACACGTCAAGCTCCATGCACATCTACGTCCTGTTGCAACTTCCTAGCTCTCTACTTGTGGTTGTGGGTCGCTATGCCATGCAATGCTTTCCTAACTACTTTCCTTTCTTTCTCTATGCTTGCCACTACCTTCTCTACTAGCATACCATGGATTACTATTCTGGTTAGAAAGTCATATTCATTGACCATGTCTTGGATTGCGATTGGGAATTCACCCAAGTCCAGTTGATTGTCTCCTTGGTCTACGTTTTTTTGTGACATCATTCTTGCTTCCTGCTCTATGAGGTTGTGGATCAGTTCGAGCCACTCTAGTAGTGCTTTTCCCCCAATCTTGATGTCCTTTCAGTCCCTTTGCCATCTTCGCAAGTCTTATTAATGGGGCTTTGAGGCACTTGACTATGTTTTGGGGTCTCCTCCTACTGGTGAGTTCCTTCGAGTTATTAAGTTTGCATGTATTCCTTGTTATCGAAAACAGTCCTCAACTTATGTACATTCAATGATGGGTGCTCTATTGTGCATGGTGCAAAATAAGGCTTTTTGTCCTTTTCGAGTGCACTTTTGTGGAAGACATCACGGTATGGGGTGCATTTGTGACATGATTATGCAGTTCTAGTTGTCCCCCCTTCATGTCTACGACCTAATATGGCTTTGCATGCAGTCTCTGGTCACTGTTGAGGGTAGTACAGGGTCTATGGTGCTCCCTCTATTCTCTATCAAGGCTGGGTTATAGTCTAGAGGTCAATCCTTGGGCTATAAGCCTAGTCAGCTATGCAACTAGGCTCCTAGAGTCTACCTCTAAGTGGCATAGTTATGTTTTTCTCTAGTTCCCACTTTTTGCGAGCTAGGGTGGGTTTCCTGAGGTGTTCAAGAATGTGTCCCAATAGGTCCTGCCGTGGGGGTGGTCCTACTTCTAGTTCTTTTGTCTTCTACCCAATAGGTCTAATTGCCAGAATCAGACGGTTTGATCCTACGTGGTCCGACTCTCAAAGTCGGATGGTCCGACTGGTTTGGTTCAACCACGAAAGGTGGTTCAACCTCGAAAGGTGGTCCGACTGTTTGTGTGGTTCGATTGCAGTTTTTGGTCTAATTTTCGTGCATCCGATTCTAGGGATTCAATTCTAGGAATCAGATGTTTGATTTGACAGGTCTTCGATTTTAAGCCGTGTGATTTTGGATGGTCCAGTTGTGGAATGTCTGATTTCCAAAATCGGACTTGGCCTATTCGATCAAACAAGATGGGTTGGTCTTACTTTGTGGTCTAAGCGTCGTGATTGGATGGGTTGAGTGTCTGATTTTCAAAATCAGACAAGGTGTCTGATCGGACCAAGTAGGTTTGTGTGAGTGGTCGGATTCTGGAAATCGGATAGGTCCCTTGGTCTCTGACTCTGGGAGTCGGACCAGGATGACACGGTGGTCTGACTGCGAATCCTACGGCTCAATGTGATGATTTTTTGCCAATGTCTCCTAGTGCTCATCACGGCCCCCTATCATACCTTCTAGATTACTTCAATAGCATATAAAGAAGATCCTTACATACCTCGATCCGTCAAAAACACCAAAATCAAAGCTTGTGATCTCCTTTGTGATCAGCAAGTCTTTCTCTCTCTCTCTCTCTCTCTCTATAATGCAAAATGAGGTATTCCTAGCCACTCCTGGCCTCTTATTGCCTTGCCTAGGTCTGAATTCACCTTAAGCTTGCTCCACTTACTAGTATTTAATCCAGGAATTTGTTTTCGCCCTTCTTTTCCGAGTTTCAACTTGTTATATAGCAGCAGAAACCCTACTATGTGCTCAACTGTATTTCTCCTATCCTACCTAAATGTAACAAAAAAGGAAACACCTGCACTACTCCAACCTACTTTTCCAAATCCAAAAAACCAAAACTTACTTGCTAAGGAGATTGAATACCTCTTCAAATCCCTTACTTCCTACCTATCTACCTCAAGCATTGGTTCGGGGAAAACCCTACTTCAATGCTTGATTCAAAGAGCGCAAGTGCTCAACGCTTGAATCCATTGGTCCCGGCAATGGAACCAAAATATATAGGCGATCAACCATTGAGACTCACAGACCACTTATTCTTTCAAGCATTCCAAGCCAAGCACTAATGGCTATCTCTCACATAGCCAACACACTATCCATCTCTACGAGTGTAGTGATCTTACCTCCATGCCCGATCGAGTTACCTCCTCTCCTAAGCACTCTGGTAGCTCCACGATCCAAGTGCAAGCTTCAAGCAAGCTCCATCCTCAAGCTCCACACTCCAAGATCCATTGCCACGAGCAAGGGAAGAGAAGAGAAGAGAAGAGAAGAGAAGAGAAGAGAAGAGAAGAGAAGAGAAGAGAGGAGAAGAGAGGAGACGAGAGGAGAGGAGACGAGAGGATACGAGAGGAGAGAAGAGAAGAGAAGAGAAGAGAAGAGAAGAGAAGAGAAGAGAAGAGAAGAGAAGAGAAGAGAAGAGAAGAGAAGAAAAGAAAAGAAAAGAAAAGAAAAGAAAAGAAAAGAAAAGAAGAGAAGAGAGGAGAAGATGGAGAGCTTCTCCACCACGATCCCTCACCCTCACACACTAACTCCCTCACACTCTCACACTCCCTCTCTCAAGCACAAGCTCAAGCAAGCAAGAAGAAGAAGAAGAAGAAGAAGAAGAAGAGGAGAGCTACTTTTGGCCACACACAAGAATGAGCTTCTCATTCACTTTTCAAATTTATATACAAAACCGTAAATCCCTTTTGGGCGGTCATCCCCTTATCCCCTTTTTTTACATGGTCGGCCTAGGCCCTTTTTCCCATTGTCCTCCTATCTTCCTAGCTTCCTTCCTACTGCCCATTTACCTTTACAACTTGCACAGGTGAGAGACCAGTGCTCTTAAAATAAATCATGGTGCACCTTGCTCTCTTTTACAAAAGTATTGACTTGCACTTTTTCTTGTGCGCCTTTCTCCTTAATTTAGAACTTTTCTACACTTCTTGTATTTCTAGATTCTTCTTGGTGCGCCTTTGTCTTCCGTTTCACTTTTATCTTGGCCTTGTCTTCTGCTTTAGATTTTTTGGATTTTCCACCTTGTTTGTTTGAGGGTTAACATAGTCCACTCCCTTCATAACTATGAAGTCAACAGAGAACTAGATCCCTGCGATCTTTATTGGCCAAAATTTTGACACTCCAAACGGCTTCACCTTCATTCCATTTGCCAGTGTGATGTTAAATCTAGCAGTCTCGCTGGTGGATTACCCCAAGTTTGGAGTACCGCATGGCTTAGCACACTCACTCCTACCCCTATGTCCATGATCCCCTTTCTGGTGACATCTCCCAGTGTTAGGACTGGATGCTTTTCCGTGCCTTCCCAAAAGGTGTTGACGTGCAGGGACTTGGGCATGGATTGTAGCACTAGGCTTGGTATTTGAGTTTATGTGTCATGCTCAGGCAAGTCTACGGCAATTGGCTCATTTGATTCTTCAACCCACTGTTTTAGCTCTAACCATAAGCTCTAGCCATAGCGCTGGGTGTTGCCTAAGCAGTCGCCTAAGCTTAAAGTTACAGGGGTGGCCACTAGTGTATTGAGGAGTTTGTTAGTCACTTGCCTCTCTTCTAAGTCTGCGGTTCTTGGCCGATGGCCCTGATGAGTGGTTTGCTGGCCAAGTTAGGCTTTGTCTAGGCTTCCCAAGGTTGCTAGGCCTTGACAATGATATGCCAACTTGCTTCGTTTGTGCACGGGTCATGACATGCAATGGGAAAGGTGTGGCCTCCCCGTCGAGTGTCTCGACATCAAACAACCCCAATGGGACCGATGTCTCGTTTGCTAAACTAGAGAATGGTCTCCACCTAGGGCAGTCAACAAAGAGATAAGTGATTCCACACTCAACGCATCTTAAATCAACCTTATCTCTATTCACTTGCTCTCTCTCAGAGGGGCAGCACGAAGAAATATGTCCTGGGTGATTGCAAGTCCAGCACACAATTGGCTCCTGGGCTTGCCCTCTTAGGCCTTTGCCTCTCCCTCTTCCCAATGCCATCACCAGTACTGGTCGATAGTCCATGAGGATAGCATTGCCTTCCTCATTGTATGACACATATGGTTTTACATATGGCTTATCATTGCAAGGCTCGTTCACATAATGGACCAAGGCATCACTCAGTGGATGGGTCACATAGGGTCTAGGCGGTCTAGGGATACCTGTAGGATTGATTTCCATCCTAGGGATGGTAGGTTTAGCATCATTTGGTTCCGGAAGAGCCAACGGGGCTCCCCTTCCAAAGAAATTTTGTGGTCTATTTGCAAGGTGGAGTTGACTATAAGGCTATGAGTATAGGAGCCTCCGAGGTAATTAGCAATGCATGGTTTCATGGCCAAACCTACCACAATTAGCACAAGGTTGTGATCTAGGGTCATGACACTCAGCTGGCAAGTGTTTCTCGCCGCAATGCACACATTGGACATGTGGGCGTATTGGTCATCTTATCATCTTCTGCAGTTTGGCTATGTCCATCCTAATCTTTGCTAGCTGTTGTCATGTCTCAATGCTCTTTCCTTTGTCCTGAGTGATTGAGTCTATTCTCTCACTCGGCATTGAGGCCCTCTCCGAACTCCTGGCACTAGACTCTTCTTGATTCGAGCCTTTGGAGCCTATTTCCTTGAGCTGGTTGTCCACTCTAATAGCTTCTTCAAAGACCCTTGTCAGTGCATCTCGCTGCAAGCTCGAGTTGCCGACCAAGGCTTTGTAGAGCTCCTTGCCCCTTATTCCATTGATGAATAATCTTGAATGTCCTCTCTCTCTTTCTACTTGACGTTCACGAGCCGTACTAATAGGCTATCAGAGTATCCCAATTCCAAAAATCTCTTAATGAAGAGTTTTTTCAAGCCATTGAAATCGGCATGCTTTGCAGCATCATCTAGACTTATGTACGAGGTTTGACCCTTGTCGCCTAAGCACAACCCGAAGGCTTGGGAGCATTGAGTAGGATCAGTGAAGTCGTTGGTTTTGTAGAATTGATCAAATGGCTTCGCAAAGATGTATGGGTCATCGATTGCTTGGTATTTATCCAGCTGCTTTGCTACCACAGGGATTTTCGATTGGCTCCTAGAGCCTTGGTTGACTCCCAACCCTGTCAATAGTGATGTTGCCAATGCTGTGGCACTTTGTTCTGCATCCATGTTATCTAACAACCGCTTCATCAGGAGCTCGCTCATTGTGAGATCTCATTCTAGAGCTCTCTTACTCTTTGAACGATTCCTGCCCGCTAAGGCTAGCACTCTTTGGATCTCTCGCATTTCTAAGCTATAGCGTAAGTTCCTAGTTTTTTTATCCTGGTTGTATGCAGCTAGGCCTTGTAGAGCTCCATGGGCCAGTTTTCTTTCCTCATCTAGGTCTGCCATGATGTCCTTAACTGGTCTGCCGTGATGTTCTAGCCAGGTTTGAGCATCATATTTGTATACTAATGGTTGGACAACCTGAGGAAAGTCTCCTAAGTTAAGCTCCTTGTCGCTTTTATGGCCTAAGCTGCCTCCTTCCATGTTTAGGACTTACTATTCTACCAAGTTTTCGATCAAGTTGAGAAGGCTAAGCAGATCCACTTCTGTGGTATTATCCGTTCTTGTGGCATTTAGATATTTTTGGCCGTGTTCTCCGCTTGGTCCTACCTTTTGGAGATTAGATATCCCTTCTATGTCTTTGGGTCTTCTCTTATTGGTGGGTTCCTTTAAGTTCTGAAGTCCATGTGTATTCCTTGTTACTTACAATCAGTCCTCCTCAACTTACCCTCACTCTGCGTGTGGGTGCATTTGTGTGTGCTATTTTTTGTGCACTGTGCAAAATCACAATTTTAGCTTTCCTTAATTGAGCTTCGAGTGGTGGAACTAAGAGTGAGTGAAAAAACAAAGTGCGAGTAGCTTCGATGCTCTTGTCTCTACGGGTTGGCTTGAAAGGGTCATGTGTTTAGTTCCTGTGCTATCTCGTTCGGCTCCTCAGTCTGGGTCAAGTTGGGGTCTTACAATCAGTCCACAACACCCAACACCCTTTTAGTCCATTCGACCACAATCTCTAGGTTTGTAACTACGGGCGTTTGGTGGGTTCTTTCAATGCAGGCCATGCTTTTTGTTAGCCGGGGTTCATCAAATTCTTGGGTTTTCCTTCTTAGGCTGTGTCCGATTTACCACTATACGATTTTGAAAATTGGACATCCAACTTACTAGTGTCCGATTCTGGGGATCGAATAGCCGACTCTCACAATAGAACAAGTATTTGTCCGATCAAACAACTGGGGTTGGTTCGATTCTTGTGGTCCGATTTTTGTGTGTTCGATTCTAGGAGTTCGATCTCCCTGGAATTGGACCTCCGATGAGATAGTGTCCAATTTTAGAGCATCGGTCTAATTGGGGTATGTTAGATTGGACGGGTTGTGTGTCAATTGTGGGTTGTTTGATTTTCCAAATTGGACAAGGTCTATCCGATCGGACAAAATGGGTTGGTCTAACTCTGTGGTCTGATTGCCATGATCGGGATGGGGTCCGAGTCCACATGGTCTATATCCGATTTTAAAAATCTGACAGGGTGTTTAATCGGACCAGATGGGCTTATCTGAGTGGTCCAACTCTAGGAATTGGACACTATGGGGGGCATGCGATTGCTCCGGCCAAAATGTGTGGTGATCACTTATTTGCCCAAAATCCTAAAGATAGATGTCGCTAGTGGCTACCAGAACTTCCAAGAATAAAGGGGGAGTGTAGGCCAAGGCATTCCATATGTGAATCTCATTGGAAGTCTCGATATGCTCTGATCGATCTGATGTACACCTGTACCTGCAAGCCCTCTCCCTCTCACACAAAGCTAGAACTGTGAATGAGGTTTTTCCTAGGTCACCCAGGACCTTAAGCCCTCACTAGCCTCCACCTTAGCCTTCTCAATCACTCAACCTTCAACTCTGAGACATCTGAGCACTTTTTTTTTCATTTTCCCCTGTTATTGCCCTATTTAGGACTGTTTTACAGCAGTGAACTTCAAGCTTCCCTCTCTAATTTCTGTTGAGATGACAAGCTCAACACATGTGGACATTGATGATGGACCGCCTGGTTAGATGGGTCCACACGTCTACACTTAGCACGTCGGTGGTCATTATGACTCTCACATGGCCACTGACTCATTACTTATTATATTTAGGTTGTTACACCTATTTACAGCTGGCATAGTTATAGCGCCAGTCGACTAGTGTAGTCGGTTATGCATTGTTTGACTTCGTAGGCCACTTTCCTTTTATCTTGTATCTTATCTATACTTTGTGTACATTGTGAAGTGTGTGGAAGAAGAAGAAGAAATCAGCAAGAAAACGTTTTGGCCTCCATCTCTCTTCTTGTCTCTTGAGTGAGCTTCTCCTTGTGCATTCTGTGTGTGTTCGGCGCAGCATCTTGAGCAATCCCCTCCACCACGCGATTCTTGACAATTTCTCCTACCTATCCTACTCTAATTGCGACAAAAATCAAAAGTAGAGTACTGAATGGATTTCTCCTACTCAACCAATCATCAAAAACCACAAATACTTACTTGTAGCATAGATTAAAACCCAAAAACTTCTATCTATCTCAAGCTCTAATTTGGGGGTGAAACCCTTACTTCGATGCTCAATTTGAAGTGCGTAAGAGCTCAAGATTGAATCCATTAGTCCCGACAACGGAACCAAAATGTAGAGGCAAGCACAAGCTTGAGCACAAGCTCAACTGCCAAGACCCATGGACCGCTTATTGTTCAAGTGTTTCAAGCGAGCACTAATGGCTACCTCTCACATAGCTGATGCACTATCCCTCTCTATGAGTGTAGTGAGCTTACCTTGATGCCTGATTGAGTTGTCTCCTCTCTCAAGCACTCTGATAGCTCCACGATTCGTGATGCAAGCTCAAGCATCCTCAAGCCTCTTCCTCCATGCTCCATCCTCCATAGCCACGCATGAGATAAGAGAAGAGAAGAGAAGAGAAGAGAAGAGAAGAGAAGAGAAGAAGAAGAAGAAGAGAGGGGATGGTGGAGAGCTTCACCTCTAAGATCCCTCACTCTCACAAGCTCACTCCCTCACTTCCTCACATTCCCTCCCTCAAGCACTCACAAGCCAGCAAGAGAAGAGAAGGGGAGACGATGAAGAGTCCACTTTTCCACACACCAAAGAATGAGCTCTCATTCATCTTTTCAACTTTATATACAAAGCCCTAAATCCCATTTGGGTGGTCATCCACTTTTTACATGGGAGGTCGTAGCCTAGGCCCTTTTTTCCATTGTTCTCCTATCTTCCTAGCTTCCTTCCTACCGACCATCTATATTTACAATTTGCATAGTAGCTCTCTTTAAAATAAATCACGGTGCGCCTTGCACTCTTTTACAAAAGTATTGACTTTTGCTTTTTCTTGAGCGCCTCTCCTTGATTTAGGACATTTTCACACTTCTTGTGTTTCCTGATTTTTATTAGCATGCCTTCATTCTCCATTCTGCTTTTGCCTTGGCTTTGTCTTCTGCTTTAGATTTTCTAGATTTTTCACCTCGTTTGTTTGAGGGTTAACAACATGCATCATGCTTGTCACAGTTCTTATTTCGTATGTGCATTAAAGGATGGGAAGCAATCAAAACTCAAAGCACACAATGCAAGAATCAAATACATGGCCATTGTTTCATTGTTTGGTTGGTTGTTGCTTATTGCCATTTGATAGCTAGGAGCATTCACACCTAAATTTAGAGTTTCTTTGCACTAAAATAGAATCACCATCATAGTTCATACTCACACTAAAAGTTTACTTACATTTCTAGTTCACTCACACAATGATTCACTCACACTCACACCTGTAAACTCTAACCACCATTACCTCACACTCACATCAACAATCACTCATACTATTCTTCAAAGGTTCACTCATACTTGCTTTAGTCACACTCGCATTGACACATCCTTATCAAGAAAAAACTAGATATTTGAAGACCAAGACACTATTGACTTTACTCACTCGTATACATATTCATGCTGACGTTGAATTTAGAAAATTGAGGATAAGATGCTCTTAGAAAGGCCTCTGACATGGTGAGAGCAATCACAAAGTTGTTGGTGTTATCCTTGCGGTCATGGAGAAGTCATGGAGAAAATGACCAAGGCAGAGAAAGAGAAGCATTGCTTGATTCCCAAGTTCCACCCTAAGAAATGCATGGCAAGCAAGGAAGGCATTGCAACATTAGCCAAGAAAATTTGAAGGTCAAAGTGTGTTTGCAAGGAAATGGTATTCTAGTCGTAGTTTAGCTGCAAGGTATGGTAGCCATCTAATGACTATTGCTGAGTAGAGAAAGGCACTTTGGACTTTTGTGTATAATCCAACATATATAGCACCTACATCTTTGAGAGTGCTTGTGATTATATGCAGTGTGTTAACATTTTTAAACTTTCCAAAATAGATCCCTTATGTGACAAACTCCTTTCATAGGAAGAGGTGCACATTGCAAGTCAATTGGGACAAAGCAACATGATGATTGATATCATTAGATATATTTTCCACCTTATGCATGATCCACAACTTCTTGATGGC
Organism: Lygodium microphyllum; assembly: GCF_053477565.2. NCBI lineage: Eukaryota > Viridiplantae > Streptophyta > Polypodiopsida > Schizaeales > Lygodiaceae > Lygodium > Lygodium microphyllum. Next base: position 25,316,722 of record NC_141152.1, on the reverse strand, counting down.
CATGCTTTGTTATAGTGCAATCCCAGTTTCTTTGACTGGTTTATCCCAAGGCTGAGATACATGTGGAACTATAGCCATAGCCAAAACATGGTCAACTAACACAGATATAAGCAAAGCATAGAGATTACTAGACTTAGCACCAAGTGCAATAACAAGATTTCCATGGGTAATCTTCCATGAAGGTGCTAGCAAAGATAAGGATCTTCATGAGAGCCGGTGTGTGACTTACATCATGAAGAGTGAACATGCTGGTTGAACCAAAATACAGCTGTACATCACCAATACCAACTACCTCAATTGCTAGGTCATTATCCAAATGGACACATCCAATCATACTATAGGAGTGAAACCACTCTCTATGAGGGGTCACATAAAAGGAAGCCCCTAAATCTATCAGTCGACATTGAGTATATCTTGACAAAGCATTAGCGAGCTGTGAAGCATCCAAAGAAGAAGCTGCCAAGTTAAGATCATCAGATACATCATGATCCACTACATTGATATTTTCAAACTTAACACTAGACTTGTTAGGCATAATGTTGTGATTATCACTCTTGTCTTGCACTTTACCCTTTTTCTTTTCCTTGTGCTTGTCTTTGCTCATTTTATGGCATTATAGCTAAATATGATATGCATTCCCACAATAATGATAAGTAAGACCAGACTTATAGACATAGGACTTACTGCTGCAAAACTATCCATGTGTCCTAGATAGAGACCTATTAGAGTCTCTACCAAGCCACTTCCATCTTGTTAATTGATTATGTGCATGTGATGTACGGGAAACATCCACATTCTTTTTGTTCACCTCTTTTATTGAGAGAGCACTCTCAACATCTTGCAATTTTAACCCATCGTTAGCATAGAGAGCCATATGAAAAGTGTCACGCAACTCAAGTAGAGTACTAAGCAAAAATAAAGGATGCCTTTAAATTATCCTTGAACTCAATATCCAATAAAGCTAAATGGCTGATGATGGAGTGAAAATCATTCAAGTGTGTAAACATAGAAGTCCCTTCCTTCATGTGAATGTCCATCAACTATTTCAGCTAATACATTTGAGATGTAGAACTCCACTTTATCATAATTATTCTTAATTTGTGTCCAATTACAATATGTAGTTTGGTTGCCAATTACAATACTATAATCAAACTTCTAAGAGAGTGATAAAATAATTGTGGACTTTCATAGCTCATCCAATTCATCCCAATCCTCAGCTGCAATGTTTTCGAGTTTGGCACCCCCATTTTTGGGTGGTCTAACCTACAATTTTGCGCTAAAACCTGCCATATTTGGGTCTATTAATAGCTATAATTGGTCCAATCCAGTTTCTCAATATTGAAGATAACACTATCATGAGAACCACTAGCCATAATGAAACCAAGAAAGTACACAGAAAGGAAAGACATGCTACTCTAATACCTTGCAAATAAGCCCAACAATCATTGCTAAATCAAGTGGGAGATAGAAGATACTACCAAAGTAATGCGTTTTCCACAACCTATAGACAAAAAACTATCAAGTCCAGGTGACTACCCTCAAATAGAATGCATACAATTGAAAAGGCAGGTTGCTATAATAAATTGTAGCAATATGCCAACAACCAACTGTGAGCAACCAAGAAGGAAGAAGCTAGGAACATTTAGCATTGAAGACTGTCACAAATGTAGTGTGTCAAAAACTATATATGCAATAGGCATAAATGTCATGCATAGGGTAAGTCTCGAGGGTAAATGAAGAGAATTTCCGGATGCATAACCCACAAAGAAAAATCTCAATACATAACCTTGAAGCATATAAAGACTATTCACAACATCCTGATAGACATAAGTACTAGATCCAAGCCAAGAGATCAAATCAGCCCATGATAGGGCAATTACATCTAATGAATATCAAGAGAGCATCTACATGTCCCAATGAGTCCTAATGTCTCATTGTGATAAGCTGAAGCTTAACTACATAAACCGAATGTTGTGTAGTACATCCAAGTGGCAAAGTGGCTCAATACACAAAGCTGAATAACTCCCACTCAAGCAAGAGATTCAAATGCCAAATGAGCAAGAAAAGCTCAAAACATCATGTGAATGGCATCCAGACATCCAAGATCCATAGAGCATATATCTAGAAGCATAAGACCCAATTTGTATTCTTCAAGCCCATAACTACATAAGCCATTGAAGCAACCAAGACTTGAACCATAGTCAAGATGAATATTGCCAAGCTCAAAATCGAAGCTTAAGAGCATCTCATAGCATATTCAAGTGCATAGACCAATGTTAAGCATCAATACATGTATATGAAACACCCGAATGACATTCAAGAGCAATAGTTAGGCATTCAATGCTCCTTGAGAAAAGCTTTTTGTCCACTATATTACAGTGTGAAATCTCTATTAAAATTGAGTCAATGCAAGCTCAATCAAAGCATGAAAGCATTCCAAGTCATGTCTTAAGCATCTCCAAGTGTCAAGCTAACATTCATGTATCAATACCCAGCCAAGGTGGGGGCATTAAATGATAAGAGGCATATGCTTTTTTTAGATAAATGGAATTCAATCCTATTATTATAACAATGAAATCAATGAGAAAAATAAGCCAAATGTGTTCTCAAATCATCCCAATAGCATCTCACATCAATGTTATATCATCCCCAAGTATCGACGGACATGTGCAAATGAGCATCGTGGGAAGCATGTACAAGCTCCAACCACTAAAGTAGGTTCTCTCAAATTACTTTGATAGTAGGTTTGTTTTTAAAAATTACATAGTGCAGTGAACAGAATTTGAGAAAGAGATAGAGAGTACACAGCAGATAAGAGGAGAATTAAAAATTTTATTTAGCTCCAAACAGTTGATATAAAGATGGTTGTGCCCACCCATGCACTTCCACTATGAAGTTTAGATGGTGATCTAGACAGAAGATAGGTGAAGAGCTTAAGGCTAGCTAGAAAAACTCTGACTGGGTGAAAGATGTTGAGAAATAACAAATTATGTATGCTCTAGGAAGAGGTGTCCTTAATCCTATATGCACAGTGAGGAGAGTGGAGAAACTGAAAAGCTATAAAAGCATGTACATGGTTCATCTTTCAAGACAATTATTATGATGCTTTGTACTTTCACTTAGTATCTTGCCTATGTCAATTCATTACACAAGATTGTCTTTATGAGTCTAAGTTAATCTATCTTGGAACCTAATTCACTTGTGTAACAATTGGTCTCTCTTGGTCTATGACAACGTGAACATAGTCTTCATTTTCCAACCTCCATAGCTGCCATGCTCTAGATCTATGGTCTTTAACGAAAGATAGATGATGGATGGGCGCTATGAAGGGGTTTTTCTTTTATAGCCTGTGAAGACAATTAGGTCGGCCTGATGACCTACCATATGAGCCTCCACTAGTCGGCTAGGGAATATTCCATTTACTGTCGGCCGAGGGACCCCACAACTTGATGCAATGTGCCTCAAGTTGCTACCAGCTTAACTACTCCGTCTAACCCAAATATTAGACCCACAATAGTCACCTTTCTTCCATCCGATCACATAGATGTCATCTGACATATAATTCAGGACTCAACCAATATTTAGGCTCACATATGGCTTCTCCTCATAATGGGGGCCTTACAACTTTGAGCACCATGGATCATTGGTGGCACCTTATGAGGGTGGGACATTGAGCATATCTAACATGTTTTTGTATACAACAAAGAGCAAAGAGTATGAAGCTCAAATGGTACTTAGAATCACAAGACAAATTTTGATGAAGAGTCCAAAAAGGTTATCAAATGAGAGGAGCAATGCCTCCAACTACAAGGAGGTGGGATGTAGCTAGAGAAAGAGCAGGACATCCAAGTACAAATCACATTTGGCTATCCCTATTGATATGGTTATTAATACTGATGATGATAGAGCTCTAGAAGCACTCTAAGGAGCTCAATTAGGCCAAGTGATGCTCTAGAAAAAGTCTCAAAAAGGGGAGAAGAAGTTGGGTAAGAGCTCAATGCATACCTTGGGTTGAAGAATTTATGGCTGTTCTTGTTGAAGAGCTGAATCTTTTCAAATCTAGGTTGAAGTAAACTAAAGGGGAAGAGCTTCTCAATGCCAGTGCAGTGACACTAATACCAATTGAAAGGAGTGAGCTTGGGGTGGAAGCATGCAAGCAAAAGTAAGAGCTATGATGGAAGAAGCAAGAGAGAGAGAGAGAGAGAGAGAGAGAGAGAGAGAGAGAGAGAGAGAGAGAGAGAGAGAGAGAGAGAGAGAGAGAGAGAGGATGTGGGAACTCCCAACAATCATAATGTGTGATCAACCTTCCTTTTATTCAAATGTCACTGAAAGAATAAAGAATGAAGTGACAGTGATGGGCACCCACCACTTGGAGTGTATCGGTGTGTGGGTACTATTAGTGTAGTAATATATAGTTGGCTAGGCACATGAGTATTTACCCTCAACAATTTACACATCGTTTCTTAGCCTCAAATAATAGCAAAAAAAAGGGGATTTGGCATGAAATCACATTCAATTTGAAATGGTTGTAGAAGCTCCAATATTCTAGCCAAATATGGGTTGTCCTAATGAAATTTTGGACATCATTGACCCCAATCAAATCATGTCATAATTGACACATAGTTTCTTGGCGCCTCAAATAATATCAAAGACATAAGTAAGGGGATTAGGCATGAAATCGAATTCAATTTGTAATGGCTTTAGAAGCTCTAGTATTCTAGCCAACTGTGGGTTATCGTAATGGATTTTCAGATAGCATTAACCCCAATCAAGAACAAAGTTGGCCATTGATTGGATGATATCCAAGTTTCTTGTTTTGTGGAGCAAAAATTTGCAGCATTCAGATATCCTCAACTTAAAAAAAGTGTTGCTACATGTTATTTGGCATCCACCTAAGAGAGGGAATTCTTCCCTGAACATGTCAATGTGGTTAATAGCTGAAGCAACAAAAGACAACAGAGCACTATGCTTGCTCAGTCCTAGGAAAGCACTAAATCTTCACGAGAAATTATTAATTTCCTATAAAGATGTATAAGAGCACATAAGTAAAAAGTGAATGCCCATTGGTGAAATTCAACAATAGTTCAAGTTGATTGAGATCTATTTCGAGATTAATGAGGACTAGCCATTCTCACCTAGAATCAAAGTTGAATCAATTGGAGTCATGTGAGTGTAAAATATATCCATGTCGCTAGAATGAGATCAATACTAGAGAAAGCCATGGAAGATTGGGTGATAAAGGCCTATATCTTCTAGATCATATATAATTGTACTTGATCTATTAGATCCTAGTCATGCCAACTTGGAAGGCCACTCCCTCTAAAAGACACAACAGTTCTTTCTAAAGAGTTTTGATGGGGGTCAAAATTTCGCAAGAGATGTTTTTAGGAAATGGAAGCAACCAAACAAACACTGTCCTCTTTGCATGATGTTATAGCTTGGAAACTGTTTTGTTAGGGCAAAAAGGGAAAATGCCCCTGATAATTTTTTAGATCTAGCAAGTAATTAGGATTATTGTAGCTTTTAAGGTTTTGGATGGAATTTTGTGTTATTCAAGGGGAAGCCTTGGAATTCTTTTTATCTAGCTGATCGGTTTTTTATCAGTTTTGTAATTGGGTGTTGACTCTTCTTAGAGTGAAGGCCAAATACACAAGTTACAAATTGATTATCTCTAAGCTACAAAGCTTATCTCTTTTTGTAAGGCTATAAATTCTCTATGTTAGTACACAATTTAGTTTTGCATTTCAAAAGAATACTAAACTTTATTGAATTTGCAAAGTTCAAAATCCTTAGCTTGGTTTCTATAGATGCAAAACCCTTATGATCTACAAGGCACATGTACATGTGCAAACTTCCTACTTAATTACAAACTTTGGCTCATGTGAAACATGCCTCTTAGTTATTTAAAACTTGTTTAGTGGAGAGAGAGAAGAAAGAATGAGCTCTCCTCCCTCATCCCTATGAATGTTAAATGCCAATAAATTTTAATATTAAAAAATGTCACAGTTTACAACTTTGGGGTTCCTTAAAAAGCCTATGTGGCCATTGACACTAGCAAATGAACAAATATTTCATTGCTAGGATCCTGTGCTTCATATTCATAAGCCCCCAAAGCCAAAGATTCTAGCATGTTATATGAACTAGCTAAGAGGCCTTCACAAACATGGCCTCGACACATTTAATGCTTTCTCATTGATACCTTCACATGTGTAGAGTATGGCCTTCTACGCCAACTTACTTTCTTTTCTTTGGGCAACTTTTGTTTCTAGATTTCCGAGGCACATGCACATGGTACTTGGGCCATAGAGATGGTGTAGTTGGCATGGCGATTACTTTCCTAATTAACATCTCAAATTATGGGATGGCCCCCTACAAAGCACTTTCATTCTCTCTTCATGATATTGGACTAGGCTCATATTCAAGGTCCCATCCTACATGGGGCGCCTCCTTACACGATCCCCAGTACACTACACCAAAAACACTTTCTTAGTGTAGAGAGGACAATTGACCTCTGTTCATAAACAACTTTTATGAGAGCATTACCATAAGATCTCAACATTAGAGTAAGAAAAGACATAAAACACACACACATGTTTTACTAAATGGTAAGGCTCACAAAAAATGTGGGTGGGATATGTGTGCAATGTGTGTCACTCGCATACACATGCACTATGTAACCGAATACAACTATTTTAGTGCAAAAATCTCCAATTCTAATACACGTACAAAATACACCAGTATATTAGAATGGTAAAATGTTTGGGGTTAATGGCCACATAGAATAATATCTTTCATATCATGAGAACCCGAATCATAAATACTAACTTTATATGTATATTACATGTGAAAACTATATTTCGTGAACTCAACATATGTTTCTGCATGATGTGCTCTTTACAAATGAACCACTAAAACCTTCCTTCTATTGGAAATTCCTAATGCAATAGATAGCTATGTGAATTGTAGTTTAGGTTGCAGAGGAACTAGATTGGGATACATGATCACATTTTAGCATGTGCATCCACGGTCTTCAATTCAATCTAGATCGGATACTTTCAGCACATGTAGCCATTTCTTTGAATCGACCTTTAAATTAACCCTTTTTCAAACATCTGCTTTTGCGCTCCCTGACTAATTTCTCAGCAAATCTGCAAAAAGGCATGAAAAGCAATAGAATGTATGTTTGTAATTAATTGAATTGACAATAGGTATGTACTGCCTACAATTCTAGGTTGTAAGATTCAATTCCTCTCAAAGTCAATTTTGAGATGGTTTTATTTGGTTTCTATAATGCAATAAAGCACACAATTATGCTTTTAGGGCAGAAGGTTTGCAATAACTAGTAATCTTTCTAGGATTAATAAGATGACTCTCAAACACACTAATCATATTTTCAAAGTCTCCCAAGTTTTAATCATAACTTGTGATACTAAAATATTTTTCATTTGTGCAATGACTAGTTAGGATTGTTTATAAAACATTCGGGACTACCAATTGGGATCATAAGCTACATTCCATAAGCAAGTGGGATCTTCAAAAGAAAGTAAAGCATTGAGCTTCAACAAATGTGATAGAGCTTCAATCTCCTTCCTTGTTGAGCTTCAAACATACAACGCATGCACACACACACACATGCGTGCGCATGCCCCCCCCCCCCCCCCCCCAACACACACACACACACACACACACACACACACACACACACACACACACACACACACACACACACACACACACACACACACACACACACACACACACACACACACACACACACACACACACACACACACACACACACACACACACACACACACACACACACACACACACACACACACACACACACACACACACACACACACACACACACACACACACACACACACACACACACACACACACACACACACACACACACACACACACACACACACACACACACACACACACACACACACACACACACACACACACACACACACACACACACACACACACACACACACACACACACACACACACACACACACACACACACACACACACACACACACACACACACACACACACACACACACACACACACACACACACACACACACACACACACACACACACACACACACACACACACACACACACACACACACACACACACACACACACACACACACACACACACACACACACACACACACACACACACACACACACACACACACACACACACACACACACACACACACACACACACACACACACACACACACACACACACACACACACACACACACACACACACACACACACACACACACACACACACACACACACACACACACACACACACACACACACACACACACACACACACACACACACACACACACACACACACACACACACACACACACACACACACACACACACACACACACACACACACACACACACGCACACACACGCACACACACACACACACACAAAAGTGAAGATGTTGAACTTTTACCTTGTCAAAGCATGTTTGTTTGTTCCTCGATAATGTTGTGGTGCATACTTTCCTGTATCTAGATTCACAACATTGACAGTTGTATCGAGCAAATCATTTGCAATGCCTATGAGGTTATTTACATTTTGTGTGCTAATGTTGTCAATTAAAGCTACATCTCCAGAAAGATTCAAGGCCTGCTCTTCAAAGGAACAAAGTTAAAACGTAGCTTTGTATATTAAGTGTTGCATTTCTATCACTCAATCTACTAAACAAGTTGGAATAATCACCTGAATGCGTAGATAGTTTTCATCACATTTGAGTGTCTGAAACAAGATAGATAGATTGAAGTCCACTACATCTGCACTTGCCTCAAGTATCATATCTATCATGGGTGATCTACCATTTTGAATCATCCATGATAGCACACCCCAATTTGAGACTTGTGTTGAATTATAAGACTCTGCAATTGTACCCGTTCCAAGGGATAAAACTAAAAGGTTTTGATAATCCTGCCATGACGCAAATATTACATTAAAGTCCCATAAACAATACACAATCCAAAAATAGAAAGGTATAGTTTAAAGATCCATAATAAATGTTATGGTAGTGATGGGGTCATTGTGATCTAGCACCTTTTCAAGGATTATACCATATCTACCTACATCTTTGTGGTTACATGACTTATTTTATGTGCACTAACATTTCATTCAAACTTAAACTATATAGATGTACCTAGCTTGCTACACTAAAGAATTCTCAAAGTCTCTCATTAGCTCATGAAATCACCAATTATTGCTTTCCACTTTTTGTTAACAAGATGCATCTTCATTGACGCACACATGGAATTTTCTCACTCAACCTCACATAATAGCACTTGGTCCACATAGCAAGAAACAATGAACACACTTGCACTTCTTTAGTGCTCCACCACCACTACCATAGACTCCACCACCCACATGGGATCCACCTAACAAATTGACTAAGTTCTATGGAGCTTGACAATGGCACTCCTTAGTACCAAAGCACAACTTGTGTGACTAACACCCCAATTTAGAAGAACTTTGCTATGCAATGAAAGGCATGAAATCCATCATGTCAAATCTATATACATTTTCAAGCTCTCCATTTAACCTCACAAACTAAATGGAAACTATCTTCCAACATCAAGATTTCCTAGTCAAGTGTACTTTTACAAGGTACATGCTTCCTATTTATACAAGTAGTATTTTGGCAAGAAGGAACAAATGTGGTTCATGGGCCTAGATGCCATAGAGAAGTTGTCATTCTCGACTCTCAAAGAACTCTTTATCATGTAATTTTGAGAAGCTAGATATGGGGGAAATCTCATAATGAACATAGAGCAATAGGAGGAAGAGAATACAAAGATTATGTCTCCAAGGTTAGAGGTTTGTATAAAATTATTTTTATAATAGAAAGACCTAATGCCAAGTTAGTGACCAAGGTTTTCATCTAGGGCATCTGAGATGAGAGAATCTATGAGGCTATGGCTAACAGTCAGTCAATCCAATATCAATAGTGTACTAGATGAGGCAATCAGAGTAGATGATCGCCATGGGAGAGGAGCAATTTATGTAGGTCTTAATTGAAAAGGCTAGTCTAGCCTATTTTCCTCTAGTCATATAAAGTGGCTCTATAACAACTCACCAATACTTTGAGCTCCAAGATCTTGTAGAATATAGTGCTTGAGGCTTAAATCTCACCAACATGTAGAATTTATAAGGCAATGAAACGCAACTGTAGTGCATACAATGTACATATAGTTACAACAAAAAAATCCCTCGTATATTCCCCTTTCAAGATAAAAATGAATAGAAATCACACTCTTAGCTTACTAAGTACCTTAAGGTCAATTTGAGTGTGCCCATAATAGTAGTATTCTATGAATTATGAAGGTAACCTCAACCAAATAGTGTTTGCCTTTAGTTGGATTTTCCAATTATTGATTGTTTTTCTTTCTTATATATGTCGCATGTTAGAGAAAAATGGAAAAATGGCAACTAAAATTTTATGTAAATATAGTGGCTTAACTAGACATGTTTCCTCATCTATGGCTTTTCTATCAACATTTTCTAGCTATATGCTTCTCATGCTCAAATTTATGTTTTATGATACTATAAATCAATCATAAAATTTGAAGCCTCAAATGGGCATCAAAGGGGTCCTTGGTCTTCTACAAAAATCATGTTGAGTCAAAACAATGAACATTAAGAATTGTGGATGTCAAGAATAAACTACATATCTTACTTTTATGATTGCATATGAAGGCCTCTTTGGAAAAGCGTTTATTAATGAGGACCAAATAAATAAAAGTCTTACGGAACATATTTGTATCATGTTCATAATAACTAATATAAATGAGTTTTTTTCTCCTATTTATCTCACTTATTATAGTCACATGATAATGAGGGGCTTATGAGGTTTAGTTTTGTATCTCATAGCTGGTTTAGAGAATTCTCTATTTCTCATATTTCACTCACTTATTGCAATCAAATAAATAACAAGCTTGTGAAGTTTAGTTTGGATCTCTTAAATGGATTCATAGCATTCTATATCCTTTTCATTTCTCTCTCCTAGTTATTCTAGAATATGCAAATGACAAATTAGTGAAATAAATGGGATATATATATATATATATATATATATGCTTCCAAATGTATGAAATAGTCTATGCCTTAATTGTATACGAAGGATTAGATTATTCCCTTATCATGAGATTTTATAGTATTTATAATGGTTTGCAACTACTAGAGCTTGTATAAATTTTTGCATATCATTAACACTAATTTTAAGGTCAATATATGCAAACCTGGTTCACCATTCGTCCCTCGAACCACTTGTTTTTCTTATAGCACTCCTTTGTTGCATGGATAATAGCATGATATGTCTAAAACACAAATCAATTGAGTCCATCAAGCTACATTTTTAGATAGAAAGATGTATCAAGTAACCGCACTAGATTTCTAGAAAACTTTTCTTAAAACTTACGGGGTTATTCAATGCAACTCCTCCATCCACTAGATTGAATGCCCTTGGTGATTCTTTATTATCAGGTGTATAGAAAAGTGCAGGAGGAAAAAATGTGGGAGCTGCAGAGCTACCTCTTAAGACATCTCGAACATTTGCATTTTTAGAGCACTCTTGTTTAGCCTACAAAAATATGGAAGTTATTCAAAATTAACTCATGGAAAAAAAATGTGCCATTATTAGTTCAAAGTTTTACCTTTGTATTCATGTTGATATGAAGAGAGATCCTCATTACTCCACATGCATGCATGCATGTGTGACAATGTTGTACATACATATACATATTCATACAAAAATTTGAACCCACACATGCACACACACATACATACACATGCATAAATGCATGAATATATACATACATACATGCATGCACATATGCATACATTCATGCATATGTATGTACCATTCACATACAAGCATATTTTTTGCACATGCGTGTTACAACAACAACCTCTTCAATTCATGATCACTCTGGGCCTTTCTTATATGTAAAAGTTTTAACTTCTTCTATAAGCTAGAAATAAACTTCTTCTTATGTTGTTAACATATCTAGGTCTACTTGAGCATGTTATTTTTACTCACTAGTCCTCATAGTTATCATTCTTAGTACCATGCATGGGAATGACATACTATAACTTTAAGTTAGTGCTCTCAGATACATACATATGCACACATCCACATATGCAAAAATGCATGCTTGAACCATATTCAAGTGGTGAAAATATTTTTTTGCAAACCTTGAATGTGGAACTCACCAATAATGCATGAACATAAGAAGCTTAGAAAGCAAGCAACCTATAGGTATGAGCTTGTCAGTTTTGATGTTTTTTCCAAGAGAAAGAGGTCATGGAGAGGTCATGCTACTTGTGAAACAATTTGATATACATTTCTCAAACACAAGGAATGGAAGTGCAACAATCATATCAACTATTCATGGGGATAAAAAATTAAATAACAACATGGCAAGGTCAATATTAATCAAAGACAATTGCGAAAATCAACATTTTAGTCAAGGAATCAAATGGCATATATGCATTGCTTTCTTCTACAAGTTTATATTCTAGCCATGATTCTTAGCTCACTATTGCATCTAGCCCTACTATTAGCCATGTCAACTATCACTTGTCTGCATGTTGTTGTGGGCTAGAATGTCACTAGCATGTCTATGTTAGAACAATGTGCTAGGTGGGACTGCAATAATGCGACTTTGAAGAACCATAGCCCTACTCACTATTGCATGGCCAAAGACTTCTAGTCAAGTACTCAATGACAACCTAGCTATGCTCAAAATGGACATTTGAAGACCCATTAAGTAGCACAATCTTACAAGTAAAAGGAAAATTAAGATCTCAAAACTCATTCCTTTAACCCTTTTCAAGATTATCACTACAAAAGAGAGGACATTTATGTTTCATCCACCAGCATGGGTTGAGTGAGAGCCTAGTAATCCCTATACATGGTTACTTGGTGAAGGCGGATGGTAAGTTGACTACATTTCCAAGACTGCATGTGGTTATGCATGTATAAGGCAAAGCATACCATCAAATAGATTATATTTCTTACAGAAAAAGTTTATTGGCACTCCTCTAGACAAGCTCAATATTGGGGACCGAGGCATAATATCCTTTTCTCACACATGGAAAGGTCAAAACAATTAGCTAGAATAATTAAGGATTGTTTTGTAATTTGAATAAGCTTTTTGCAGACATTCTCCAAAGCAACAAGATTGTCATATTTTGGCTTTGCAAAAGCTTAAGTGTGGGGAAGAGATAGGTTTGAAATAGAAGAAGCTTGATATAGGTTTGAATGCTCCAAACTGAGGTGGTGGGGCATTGCTACTATCACTAGAAAGACCATTTGTCTCGGGTGAGGTCTTGAGCTCTTGTGTAAGAATGGAAAATAGATTTTTATTTGGAGTAACCTTGGTACATAGGGGTTAGAGATAGATGCACTCTCCATTTAAGTCCCTACTACTACTAAGTTTGAAAGAAAAGAGCTATGATAAAAGTTGACTAACATGGACATTGTTAGGCATCTTTTTACGATACATGATTGGAATATTGTTTTGAATGAAGGCTTATCATATGAAGAACTTGATTTGTGAGAGATGCTTAAGAGATGATTTATGCTAGAATAATGAGTAGAACTAGCCTAAAGAACTATGTTTTGAATCAACATATTGGTTTTTTGTAGTGGGAAGTGAGGCTTGACAAAGCATGTTTGTTTAATGCTAGGGCTTGCTAGTGAATCTATCAACTATTTAATCTTGTATCCTCTCTAAAAACTTAAGTTTATTACATTTCCTTGAGGTTGAGCTTCTTTAAAGGGAGTAATAAGGGAAAGAGGAATGCTCATAGCAAAAGGAGGCTAGCTTCAACAAAATTGTTAGATATAGGGATTTTTATTTTACTTTAATATGTCAAGTGACTTAATGACTCACATCTTGCTCAAATTTTGCAAGACCTTGAGATTTCTTGGAAAAACATGAAAAGTTAGCAATTCAAACAACTAGAGTTAAATCTTGGCTCTAGTGGTTGTGAGCAAAGATTATCCTACCAAAATATTTTACTTTAAAGATATTTGGAAAACAGGACTCGTGTATAACTAAGAAGGAAATAACTCATGTTGATAGCAAATCATGTTTTCTCTTGATATCTAGCACTATTGTAGGGAACATCTTGTAGATGACTAGCATTATAAACCTATACACATTTTTCTACAAGCGATCATGCCAAAGATGGCCGATATGAGTAAACCTGTCTTGTTTGATGATAGACCCTTTATACACAATAGGAGCTCAAAAATGTCATCTCTTCTATGAATAGAAAGTGAGTTATGCAATATGATCAATGAGATAAGGTCTAACATTGCTTTACATCAACAAGTTAATATAGGAATAATCAAACTGATTTCAAAGTCTTTAAGAAGATACCTATGCAAGGATGTCATTGCCTATGCTTAACATCTCCTAGAAGATGCTTACTAAAGAATTAGCATTTACAATCAAATCTATTTTGACAACAAATATCAATTAGGTTTTGTCCATGGTAGAAGAATTCATGAGTCTATCTTGAATCTTCTTATTGGATTAAACCATTTTTTGCTTAAGAACTCCAAGTTTATTACCTTGCTCTCAACAGTCTATTCTATTATCAATTTTGTAGAATGATTCAAGGCCTTTTTTTCTAGTGTAAGTGTTGATTTTTTTTTCTAATGGTTATCAATGGGAGCCCTTTTCTTTAAAACCTTTAATAGGTGCAAGTGTCCTTTGGTCTCATTGCTATTTGAACTAGCTAATTACTAGGAAATTGGATTAGAGGTTGCCTATTAGAATATTTGAGCACTTCCTCTACACCAATAGCTCCTAATTTAGAGAGAAAGTTTTTGCTTATGATAATCAAATAGTATACAAGATTACCAACAAAACATTACTATTTTTTTTTGTGTAAAAACTCAAATCTCATCTCTAGCTCTTCAATTAGTAAACAAGAGATTATTTCACTCAAATATTAAGGATAATATGTTAGATTATTTTAGCTTGAAGAACATTAGGAACATGGAAAACTTTTAGATATTTGGGCACTCTATTGGTATGGTCTACTATGAAATAGTAGTCTCTAGGCGTGGACTAGGAAAAATCATTAGATATTTTGGGTGCTCTATAAGTATATGGATTACTATGAAATAAAGGTTCCAATGTCCTTGCAATGGTTGTTTGGAAAATATAAATTAAAAATGGTCTTCGAATGATAATGTTTTGACATTTAGTCAAAAGATTATAGGATTGAAATATATATTGGAAATCACGAACTCTGTTTGTTGCTATTATGGTTCCTTTAGCAAGTTTTTAAGGGGAGATATTGAGAAAAAAATTCAGTAATCTTATAGTCTAATAGATGACTAGCTCCAAGAGTTGTGAAAGGGTTTGTCTTACTGTGGTGCTTAACATAGGCAAGTATGTAACAAATGGCTAATTAAAAAGGGCTCTCTTAGCCATAGGATATTTGTCTTATTGCGATGTTCTCTTAAAGTAGGCAAGCTTGCAACAAAAGGCTATTTAAAAGACCTCCTCTTACCCATAGGATATTCTATTGAAGGTTTGGATTAGTAATGCTAAAATTAAAGGGAAGCAATGGATGAGTGCTACTTAGCTAGATGGATTGTTTATGATTCCTTTAAAAATCTATAGTTGGTTGATCTTGCTAATTACAAATTGTACACCAATACAAGTGGACAAGGAATAGAATTGAAGGTGATGACAATCTATGCATGCTAGCATGATCAAATATGACCTTCTTTGATGGTGTATCTCCTACAATAGATTGAGTATGCTTTGTCTACACAACAAGGATATCAAAGTGGTGTGACTTAAAGGACTTTACTTAACTTGAATTAGAACATATGCATTATGTTTAAGATGACTTGTCTCTTATGGTCAAAGGTTTTTACTGGATCAACCAAGTACTTTAAAAGAGGAAAGGGGACTACTTTACCACCTTTCATGACTTATCTAACCATTCTTTAAGTCTATGGTTCCATCTTTACAAGGTTAGGATGATTTTAGTACCTCTGAGGTTGAAAAAAAGGTTGCCTTCATAAGCTTTATATCAAAAGTGGGAATAAGAAGCTCTGTAACTGTGTCTTGCATTTTCAAATCTTGTAAGTTTCTTAGTAGAACATTTTCAAGACCATCAGGAGTGTATTTTGGTCCCAACAATTGTGAAATAATTGGGATGTTCCTGTCCAAAGAAGAAAGAAGAAAAGGAAAACAAGTAAAAGAACAGAGACATACTTAGCACATGTTTACAATAAAACCTTCTCAAATTTTAAGAAAGACAAGCATTCCTTTTTCACAATGATAATCTTAATCTTTTCTAACAATTGTGATGAGATTGGTTGTCAAATTGAACAAGTGGAAGTTGGCATGCAGTAGAGGATTACTTGTCTTTGAAGATTTTACTTTTACAAGAAGAGACAATTTAGGGGAAAAATGATATTAGATGAACTAAAATAACTTTTAGCTTACTAAAACTCAAATTAACCTTTGCATGCAAATTCCATTGAAAAAGCATATGCCCTAAGGGATAGCTAATACATCCAAATGATAAAAAGTAATGTTAATGTTGCTTACCTATATGCATTTTTTATAAAATATAGTTGGACTTGAAAACTTGCTTATCTATATGAGCTAAATCACATGTGTAGAAGCATATACTATGATTCAAAAGCAAAAGTCTATTAGTGGTAGATGTATTTGTGATTAGAAGATAGAAAAGTATGCTAGATATGTACAACATATGAAAACTAGACAAGCAAGTTGGATACTTAAGAATGTTTGAAAACTCCTAATGACATACAAAACTATTGCTAATCATGTTCTATAATATTTGGCATTTGCTTTGAGATAATTATTAACTCTCCTAAGCTTTTCTAAGGACATTTATCTATCATGGATGTTGGTGAAGTACATGTAGGTCTTAGGTAAAATTTTAAAGCAATTTTGAAGTTGATTCATTTTGCCCATGAAGAATTGCTATGTTTCTTGATATACATATATGCATGCATATAAGTGTATGTGTGTGTGTGTGTGTGTGTGTGTGTGTGTGTGTGTGTGTGTGTGTGTGTGTGGAAGACACACACAGAGACACTTATATACACAATATGTGCACATGCACATGTGTGTGTTTCTCTAGAGAGAGAGAGAGAGAGAGAGAGAGAGAGAGAGAGAGAGAGAGAGAGAGAGAGAGAGAGAGAGAGAGAGAGAGAGAGAGAGAGAGAGAGAGAGAGAGAGAGAGAGAGAGAGAGAGAGAGAGAGAGAGAGAGAGAATTCCATTAAAAATAAAATGGAAGGTCTCACATGCCTAAATTTTGGAGGCTGTAGCCAACAACACCATTCAAATGGAGTGCTATCCTTCTAGGGAATGATTACAAAAATATTTTCCTTCAAATAAATAATTGTATATTTTAACATATGGTTATATACCCTTCAAACAACTATGGTAAAAAGGGAGTTCTTTGAGGCCTTCCAAATGAAAAATTGGCAACCCTTTGAATTCGAGGCTTGCATAGACATGCATATATTTATGCAGATATGCACGTATGTACATTGGTATGTATGTATGCATGGTTCCTATAAAATCTTATTCTTGCCTTAGAGGACACACACTCTCACAACAATCACACTCACAGGCATAATTGGGTGCATGTGTGTACATGTGCACATGCACACTCTCTCACCTAACAACTCTTCTCTTGTTGCCACCCCCTTCTCTCTCTCTCTCTCACTCTCACTCTCACTCTCACACACACTCTCTCTAAAAGAAGTGAACCATGTGACATCCTTCTCTCTACCACAATCAAGGCTTAAGTGGAGAAAAAATTGAGCTCACACACACACACACACACACTCTCTCTCTCTCTCTCTCTCTCTCTCTCTCTCTCTCTCTCTTGTTGCCACCCCCTTCTCTCTCTCTCTCTTACTCTCACTCTCACTCACACACACACTCTCTCTAAAAGAAGTGAACTGTGTGACATCCTTCTCTCTACCACAATCAAGGCTTAAGTGGAGAAAAAATTGAGCTCACACACACACACACACACACACACACACACTCTCTCTCTCTCTCTCTCTCTCTCTCTCTCTCTCTTACTCTCACTCTCACTCTCTTGTTGCCACCCCCTTCTCTCTCTCTCTTACTCTCACTCTCACTCTCACACACACTCTCTCTAAAAGAAGTGAACCGTGTGACATCCTTCTCTCCACCACAATCAAGGCTTGAGTGGAGAGAAAATTGAGTTCACACACACACATACACACACACCCACACACACACACACACACACACACACTCTCTCTCTCTCTCTCTCTCTCTCTAACATGGTAAGAACAATGTCAAGATACTTTAAAATCATACCCCAAATATCCAAGACTTCAAAACACACACACACACACACACAACACATATGAGAGAGAAAGAGTCTTACGATCGCCTAGTGAAGACTTGGGGGGTGTCTTGGGTGTAGAAGTTCATGGCATCCTTTGTGGAGAAGCGAGGGCGCCCTCTCATCGCCATTCGCTCCCCCTCCTTCGTCTTCGTCACCTCCTCCGCCTCCTCTTCTTTTCCTCCTTCCGCTTCCTGCTGGGTAGGCGCGTCGGAGGAGGAGGATGACGATGCTGGCGATGATGCTGATTCTGACGAGGATGATGAAGCATGTGATGACGATGATGG
The DNA here is from genome assembly GCF_053477565.2 of Lygodium microphyllum. Lineage (NCBI taxonomy): Eukaryota > Viridiplantae > Streptophyta > Polypodiopsida > Schizaeales > Lygodiaceae > Lygodium > Lygodium microphyllum. The sequence continues at coordinate 25,297,954 of NC_141152.1, read as the reverse complement.
CGTTGCCAGCAGCCCCGCTATCAGACCCCCCGTGCTCGTCCCCGCTATCACATCGAAATAATCGGCTATCCTCGCATCCGGACCGTCCAACCTCTGCACACACCCAGCCACCCACCCCTTGAAGTTACATGTTCATCAACCTTATCACACCAACATTACTCTTATCCTTTCTATCATCTCACCCATACACAACATCATGAACTACCATCGCATTCCACACACACACATAGCACTATCCTTATGAACTATTATGCATAAGGTCGCCAACACTCTCCACCATCACAAACCATAGGTTTATCCCACCATTTACCTGAAGCTCCTCCTCCAAAAACTCCAATATCTTCACTGGTATCACCCCCCGAACCCCTCCCCCATCGATGCTCAAGATTGTGACCCTCTTCCCTTCTAAGTCACCTAGATGACCCATTGCGTCACTGTTTTCAAAGCCCAACAATCCTAACAACTTTGGATGCCTTCACAATATGGTCACTCTCTCTATAGTGCTTTGGAACTTCAAATCTCCCTTGTTTAAGAGGGGAGAGGGGAGAAAGCAACAATCGCACAATTAACCTTCCTCAACCAAAAAGAAAGGGTGCATCTATACATGCTCCAATGCATGCATGTATATGTGCACACTCTAGTTTGCACAAGAAGTACTTCAAGTAGTACTATGATTTTGAAACTTCATTGAGGAAGATTAAGTCATACATTTCTCAACAAGTCAAGTCATACATTCCACAATCAACCTTTTAAACAAAAGCAAACCTTGATTCCACAACAAACAACTTTCCCTATGTTACTTGCACATTTTAGACAACAACAGCTTTCAGTAATATAGTGTCATTGTGTCAAGTTGTATGCATGCAAAGATTAGTGCCAATTATTAGAGTATTTTCAAAGTGACGTTTATAATGAAGACATGCACTTACACACACATCTAAGGTGAAATCACTTTACATCTTTAAGTTGTTCATATAATGTAATCTCCTAATGTTATTTTTTCAAGATTCTACTTTGTCTTGTCCTTGTAGTAATATTTGATAGTTGTTATACCAATGAAAGTGTAAAATAGACAGGCATGAAGTGACAAGTTAGGGCCATACAATTTCACGTGCAAACTTTGCAAGTCCTTTCTTAGGAGAACCATGTTTCACTTACACACGCATATAAAGCACTTTTAAAATATCTAAGTAAATTCTTAACAATTAAGGTGCAAATTCACAATGATCACTTCTACAAGTTTCCACTTTCGAGAGAACAAAAGTTTACTAGAAGGCCCCACCAAGCTTTGTGACCTCACAATTATTTTCATCCATGATCAACTAGATTAAGTTACATTTTTATAACCATTGCAATTAGAGGTTCTAGAAATGATTTTTATTACATATAAGATTTATTACACACTTTAGTTATTTATGGTTCTAAGCCATATACTTCAAGATCATATGAAGGTTTATTGAGCTAATACGTCTACTCAACTTAAGCATGATTTTCTAAAGTATCTTGCACATCCACATTGAAAATCACAACTACATGAGATTAACATTATTTAAGAATTCCCTCAAGCAAATTACTACACATCACCTTAAAAGGTGCCATTCTTATTGCAATATTGTTGAGTAGATGTGCATAATTTGAAGAACTATCAAGTTGTTACATCAGAAGTTAAATCATGCAAGCATGGAGTCTTTTCCACACAAAGTACTTAAATGCTCTATGTATTTAGGTTAAAGTATACATCAATTTTCACGTAACAAGAAAATGCTCCATATATCAACCAAACTTCTAAGGTTGGATAATATTTTTGTTTAGTACCTACATATAATTGAAAAGTGGATCTACCTTGGTTTATACTCTATAATTTTACATTGCCTCCTTATATTTAGACTCTATAATCTCAAAGCACATTTTTGAATGGAGAGAAGTAGAGAGATGGTAGAGAGAGAAAGAAACAATGGGAGAGAGAGAGGAGGGAGACAAACAAAGAAAGGGAAAGGGAGAGAGAAAGAGGGGTGGCACTAAAAGATACAAGTCTCATATCAATGTTCAAAGCGACGCAAATGTTCATTAAAAATTTGCCCACATCATCGCTAAACGCATTGGTATTAGTGTCTCTATAAAATCGTTGCTATATGCATCATTATTTTTGTCGATTTTGCAATGCAAATTGCGAAGGTTTGTGATACATGTTGCGATGCTAATAATGTCACATGCAGTAAATTTACAATGCTAATAGCGATGGTTAGAGAGAAAAAAAAATTTGTGGCAGGGCAGCAAGCTACCCTGCCACATGTAGCACCATATGCTGTGTAATACATGTTAGGTGCACAATGGTTGTCAAGATGAGCAAAAAATGTACTTGAACCCACAAGATTGATACATAGAATAAATACAAGATCACTAACGAAAACCTATGGAATTATGGCAAGATACAAAGGATGATAAGTACATAGTACATGGAAGATGCCTGCATAATCACATGACAAAAAAAGAAGAGGATGTGCGCTCCACGAATCCAAGTGCGAGATATAGATTCTCGCCATCTGAAAGCTTGTCCCGATGCAAAAAGGAGCATCGAATGGACTCTACAAAATAAACAATTACACATCAATCCACCATACATAATGCATTTTTAAAAAAATAGTAACTTCGGACAAGAAAGATGATTGACTTATTGGGCCGCCACATGCATACAGTCTATTGATTACTGCAGTGAGATTGTGTCTCTCTACATATTGAGTCTCCAAGATGGTGGGATAGTGGTTTGTAATAGAGTACCGCAAAGAAAATATAATACAAATGTTGGAAACATGATTGTCAGTACAAGCGATATTGCAAATAAGAAAGCGAGAAGAACAAAAGAAAAACTTACAAGTCCTCCACATAAGTTATATGGCCACCACTCCCCAGATGATGCATGACCCTTGCCTCCAATCACGCCCTCACACTACCTCCCACTACTCTCGCCAACATCCTAGAGAATGTGTAGCCTCCTCCTTGAGTCTCTAACTTTATCCGCATCTAGCTACTTGGGCTTTGAGGCGCTACTTTTGAGTGCCTTGCTTGCGTTTGATTGTCTATGCGACATGTATGCATGCATACACTCCATCATCCACCCAGTGGAAAACCTCTTTGCCATGGTAGATACCAAAAACTCCTTGTGCAAGGATGCCACTATATAGTCCTCACTCCCCTAGGGTATGTTCTTCCAGTGGTCCAAGACATGCCAAAAATCTTGTTGGTACAACTCTCTCATGCAAGAAATCACCCTCCTCCCCTCATTATTCATGATTACAACTCCTATCTTGTCATCTACAAGGTATCCATACCCCTCTGGGATATGCCTAAGGTGTGTCATTTCCCACCTACAACCACATTCTTGGGCATAACCAGGAGACCCTTGTACATCTAGTGTAGCCACAGGGGTAGTATTTCTTGGAGTAGCACCACCCATAGGGGTGCCACCTGCAGATGGCTAAGCAAAAGTTGGAGTCACTAGAGTTGATGTCCCCACAGGTGTGACAAATCCTACATGTGACATGCCTCCACCAGAACAATGAGATGAAGACACTGTATCATCGGTGCCTCCACAACACCCACCTGAGCCACCCTCTCTAAAACTTGTATGAGAGCGATAAGTAGCATCCCTATTTGGAGGCGACCATGGGTTCATAATATCCACATCTTCGCAACACCCCTCATAACCACTCCCTCCATTTGGGCCCAGTTTGGAGCATTGACCTCATCTACTAGAAACTGAAACATCAGAGCATGTTGAAGTAGATTCTAGTGGAATGGCCTGATGGTGTCCAAGACTGCTCTTGGTCAACCATATCTTTGAATTGGGCCATCTAGTCTGGAGACATATGTGTGAATATCTCCTGCAACTCCTTGTTGCTCTTCTCTCAACTCATCCTACTCTCCAAAATTTGTCAAAAGTAATCTGTACAAACAAAAAATGATGTTAGCATAATCAATATAAAGATTCAAGTAAAGCATGGTAATATAACTCTGAAAAAAATGATGTTACTTAAAATACATATTTCAGAGTAAACTTAAAAGCAATTCATCAACGAATTGAGTAGGCGGTGTCGTGCTGCTGTGCATCCGAGCCGTAAACACCTCCATTTTTTTTGTTGTGCATTTGTGTTAATTTCTACGTGTGATTCATTGTTTGTGTGATGCATTTTGATAATCCGCATCCGATGTATATATTCCCTTAGTGCATGCATATGATTTTGTTTGGTTGCATGATGTGCGTGTATTAGAAAAATATGAAAAACTGATGCCAAAGGACATTATCCAGCTGATAATTTTAATGATGAACTCGAAGAAAAGTGCAGGATACCGTGGAATCAAAGGAAGCTTTATAGAAGCTGACATTTAAGCTATGAAGACAAAGGTGTAAATTCAGGAATATCATGTGTAATAGGCAGAGCTTAAGGAGTGCTGAACGGGTTCCCTTGTCGAGATGAAGACTCTTGGAATGCACTTATTGCTGGGTATGTACAGCACTTGGGACTGCTGCGGTGGATATGTATGCTGAAAGTGATGCATTTAGCATCATCTTTGTTATCTTTTCATTTGGGCACATATCTGGAGCATAAGTGAACCTAGCAGTGACAACAGGATTTGCAAGTATAGGGAAGTTCCCTTGGCTTGATGTTCGTTGGTATATTCTGGGGCAGTTTGCTGGTGGGATCCTTGGATGTGGCATAGGAACATCACTTTATGGAGTGAGTTTAAAGGATGCTTTGGTAATACCAAATGCTTGGGGATCCCTTGGCTTTTTTCTGCACCGTTACAGAGAAAGAAAAGGGGAAAGAATAGAAAAAGATATTCTTAGATTTGTCCAAGAATATCGAGTGGTGGCGGAAAAAACGGAGGGAAGAGAATTCGAATGGGATAGAGGGAAGAACATACCGCTTGTGCAGAGGGGAACCAATCTGAATGTTGACCTGCAGCACAACACCATTTCTTTTCATTGAAAGGATGCTTCTGATGGCCATGTTCTGACAAAACCACCGTCTCTCATTCTGTGGATCATGCTCGCAAGCAGTTTCTGTGGAATTCATAGGCGACTCAGCTACCGGCTGCTAAGCCTCTCAGGAGAGACCGTTAATACCAAGGAGCATCACGGTATACAATTTGACAATACAAGTAACCATTGAAAGGATACAGGTCCAGACGAGGAGGATTATGAGCAGCAATTGATTGTTCTTTCCTACATAGATTCTCCACGCAGCCAAGTGGCGATGTCAAGTTAAGTGGTGGCGAACATATTCGAAAGATGACATAAATTTATGCTTTTCCAGTCAAGCACTTCTCAGTGGTGTATCTGGAATCTTTGTGCAGCGCTCAACTTTCAGTTACCGAAGCAACGTATCAACAGCAGAGGCATGTGGTCTAAAGCATAGGTGAGAAACGTCATTGCAGACCATGTGAAAGATCCTCTCTCTCACAAAGAACTAGCTCGAACAGAATGGGATGGGGCTTCTCCTAGATTTGAATTGAGCAGTCCTGTGACGTCGGAGAAACTACCTCTAAGAAGAATGAATGCAAAAGATGATGAGGAAGTTGCTTTTCTTCTAATGTATCAGTCCTCTGGTCCAACAAAACAACGGACTTTTGCTCTCTTTGAGGGCGTTGCTCTCTTCGAAGGCGCTCTGTGTACACGACGAAACATGATTGTAATACTGCAACTAATGCTGCCCTTTTAAATTAATGATATACCAGTGAACAGACACTGAAATTCATCCCCAGGAGAGCAACAGTGAACTCGTTGCTGAACTGAATGGATCCGATCCCAAACCAGCGATTAAAATTTCTGGTCAACTTTTGGCCTTTACTGTGAAGAACATTGAAGGATGAATTGAAGGTGCAGATCTCCATGGTTATTTTTGTCAATCCGTTTTTGCATATGGAGTTTACAAACAGTTTATATGACATTCCATCTCGCAAGTCTTCAATTTTTGTACACACCAGGATGTTGAGAACATTCAATTTCCTGGATGTAAAGAGACTTGAAGCAAATCCATTCCTATCAGAGACATTTTGATCCTCTCCATTTCTGGCATTGATGGAAACGCTCTCCACATAGTTGACACCCTTGTTACTGTGTGAACTCTCACATGTAAGGATGTCTAGTTTTCTTCCCATGTTGTAAACAATTTGTCACTGGTGCTGTTTCTAAAATCAACTACGGTTGCATTTGGAGATGGGAAAAAGCTGTTTATTCTGTACAGAATTTTGCCATATATGTATTATCCAGCATTCAGAAGTTAAGAAATGGAATGATCTCTATAACAAAAGGCTAATAGAGGAAAGGATGCTTGAAGCTGAAAGGATCTACTGACCATTCCAAAGTTGTTGAGCTCACTTGATACAGGCGATATCTATTATTGGAAAAACTGAACTCGAACATCTGAATGTAAAGCTGGATATGTACAGCTTTTTCTGAACATGGTCCTCATGTAACTCACTTGATATAGAATATAGTGAACTTTGGCATCAAAACTTCGTTCTCTTCTTGTTAGTTTCTTTCCTTGCTGTATCTTGAACCCCGTATTCTGCAGCCCTTGCGTAAACTCTACGACATTTCTGGTGAACCCGACGTGAAAGTGCTGCGTCATCAGCAAGATGGGAGACTCGCAAGAAGAGATGACAGATGATAATGTTATGAAGAACCTGTTTCAGTCATTTACCATGTATATGCAGCAGCAAGCTCATGCAAAACGAGATAGTGATGCTATGGATGCATTGAAAGCTGTCCAACAGGAGATGAAGCAGTTTAATGGCCAGCAAGTGTCAACTTACCTGCATTTGTATGAAGAAAATATGAAGTTTTTTGGGGTTTCTCAAGATGTTTGGAGCCGCTACTTCTTGCGGATCGTGGTGCGAGCTCTTGAAGGTCGAATTGCAGAAATTCAAGAAGCACATGCAGGTTGGGCTGAATTTAAAAAGGCATTAAAAGATGAATATTTCCTGGAGGATACAGGTCTTATGAATCGCAGGGATTTTTTAGCATGGGTTTCTATGCCTAATAAGGGACTTTCTGTTACCGCTCTTCTACGAGAGTTTGAAAGCCGTTATGATCAGTTGGATGGGACTGAACAGCAAGCTTTGGAGATGCAGAAAGTGGAGTTATTTTTGCAAGCTGCAGATGCTGATTTACAGGAAAAGTTGGATGATCTTTTGGAAGATCAAGCTACTGATTCAGGTTTAAAGACTGAGTGGAGACATGTCATTGATGCTGTGAATGCTCTTGTTAAGAAGCAGCGCAGGAGAGTCAGATTGCATCGAAATACAGGATCAGTTCCTGAGAAATCTTTGGAGACTTCTTCTTCAACCCCTGCTGCAACTTCTTTGCCTAAGCCTACTCCTCCTGTTGTGAATCCACCAGTTCCTGCTGCTCCAGTGCCTTTATCTGTAGATGATGTTATTAAAGGCTTGGCGGATTTGACGATTGAAGCAGTCAAAGCTGAAGTTGGTAAGTTAAAGGAGCAACTTATGTCAGTACCTGCTGTAGCACCAGCTCCAGTGACTGCTTTTCCAGCTAGTCAAAGAAAAGGATGACGATGTATTTGGTGTGATAGTACAGAGCACCAACACTGCAGAGATTGTGATGCTTTTCAGGAAGCACGTAAGAAGAATGTAGTGTTCTGGGGACAAGATGGGAAGATATGGCTGACAGAGACTGGCGCTCCTCTTGACACGAACTTTGGTAAGGGAGGTATGAAGAAGCTTGTTGATGATATGGCTGCGCGATCAGCTTATGTGAGTGTTAGAGGAGATGCTTCAGCTTTTGGAGTCCAGCTTGAGCAGAAATCTGATGGAGACTCTGCTTTATGGTCTTCTGCCTTGGAGATAGCGAGAAGAGGGAAAGTTCAAACTTCTACTATGACTTGTGTGGGCTCTAGCATCCGAGGAGAAACAGGATGGGATTCTCCTGTTGACAGGTATTCTATTTTTGCTTATATGGCTAAAACGCAGGGTTTAGATGCCATGGTTGAGGAAAAGAGAAGAAGAGATGAGGAGGGTCCTAGCTCCTCCAAAAAGACTAGAAGGGGTGACTTTGTTTCACCACCTGTTACAGCTCCACCTATGCCGAATTCTCCAGTTCAAACAGGTTCTGATCAACCAATGGGAGATAAGCAGAAAGAAAAGAGGCAACCAAGAAAAGAGCCAGGATTCAAGCTCTTGTCAGACCTTGATATGCAAACGGATATGAGTAAGATTTTTCATGAAAGAATTTTGAATAGTGAAGTCACTTTTACTGTTGGAGAGGCTCTTGGGATTGCTAGAAGAGAAATAGAGGATCAGATGCAGGATCTTTTGCGAAGGAAACGACATGCGATGGAAGGACCTGCTTTACAGGGATTGTGGCATGGAGCTCTTGGGGAAGAGCATGATGATGCAGTGATGGTTGAGAATGCTTCTGTTAATCCGCAATTGGAGAAAATAGTGCAGCCTATGCAGTATGAAGATGATGAGACCCCTATTCTCATTCCTCGCAGCCATTTTTCACGAAGTCATTGGGCTAGAGCAACCACTGAGACAGTGGTAAGGATTGGAGAGAAACAAATTCCCTTGATCGCTTTAGTTGATCATGGTTCTGAGATTAATCTTATTGCTCGAGGTGTTTATGAGAGTGGCAAGTGGCCTATGGATGCAGAGCATGGCTGGCGCATGAGAGCCGCCAATAATACTTCTGGTGATATGTATGCTGCTTGTCCGAGTATCAGAATTTCTATTGGTAATGTTGAAGAAGATTATCATTGCTTTGTTCAGGATTCATGCTCTTATCCGATTATTCTTGGACAGCCTTTCATTACAGAAGCAAGAATGGAAACAAAAGTGATGGATGATGGGTCAGCTTATGCGCGGATACGCAGTAAAGATGGTATGCGAGCTGTTCAGTTTATGACTGTTGGGGTAAATCATCCGAGAAACAGGGACTCCTTGCGTGAGGCACCACTACCTGCGAAGGAGTTGGATTTTCATTAGGTACCGCTGTCTTGCGAGACGCTAGTGGTACGGAGCGGAGAAAAGAGGAGATCTCGCCTCCTGGCAGCCAGTCTTTCTCCAATAACTTTGTTGGGTTTACTTCAGATAGTTCAGTAAGTTATCAGAAAATTTCAGATTTGCCTAGAGCTGCGAGGCAGTACATTGGTCGTAAGGAGAAAGAGTTGAAGAATGCAGGTATTTTGCAAGCAGAAGAGCATGTGGATGGATTGTATGAAGGGATGTCTTATGTAGATACATTGTTTGAGATGAGAGCAATGCTGAAAACTGATGTATGCAAGGTTTCAAAGATCATACCTGTGCAAACCTTGGATATGTTTCAGGAAATTTCTGGTTTTATGCTGCAAACAGAGTTAGAGGCTGAGAAAACTCAGAAAATTGAATTTATGGCTGACCTTGATCAGCTAATAGAATTATAGAGGGCTGAATCCATTCAGTCAACAGAGTTGAATGCAGAAAAATTTCTGCATACAGAGTTTCAGGATGCATCTATGCAGTCCATAGAGTCGAGGGCTGAATCCATTCAGCCAACAGAGTTGAATGCAGAAAAATTTCTGCATACAGAGTTTTAGGCTGCACCCATGCAGTCCATAGAGCAAAAGGCTGAAATTTTTCAGCCAACAAAGTTGAAAGTTGCTGAAAATTTGCAGAAATTGCAGCAAAGAAAAGAGTGCTTGAATGATGCCAAGGTTGACACAAAATATAAAACAGTTGATAAGAAGGTTAAGTCGGTTGCAGGCCCGCTTCCTTCTGATAGTGATGAACAGATTGAAAAAGCTATGAAGCAGCCTATGTTGAGGGACCCTGCAAATATTGGACATAAGTTTACAGCTGAAACTCTTGCAGAATTGAAGATTGGAAATGAGGATTTTTTTGCTTCCAGTGGAAAAAGAATGTTTTAGAGAGATGCTTGGACGTCATGGTAAGGCATTTGCTTTCTTTCCACATGAAATTGGCTGCATTAGTCCCGAATTGGTTGCACCTATGGTCATCTTCACTGTTCCTCATGTACCATGGAATATACGTCCTATACCTGTGCCTAAAGCACACTTGCCAAAGCTAATAGAGTTGCTGAATGAGAAGATTAAAATGGGGATTTTGGAACCCTCTTCTGCACCTTATTCTAATAGGTGGTTTACTGTACCAAAGAAGAATGGTACTTTGAGATTTATTCAGGATATGCAGCCCGTGAACAAAGTGACAATCAGGAATGTGGGAACAGGTCCAGTTGTGGATGAATTTGCTGAGGCTTTTGCAGGACGAGCCATCTATTCTCTAGGTGACTTGTATTCAGGTTATGATTAGTTTCAGCTTGCCTTGGAAAGCAGGGATATTACTACTATGCGGACACCTATTGGTCTTGTGAGGATGTGTACCTTGCCACAAGGTGCTACAAACTCAGTTGCTCATATGATGAATGCTATGCATAGAGTTCTTCGAGACTACATTCCGCAGTATACCATGCCTTTTCTAGATGATGTGCCTATTAAGGGTTGTGCAGAAGAAGAAAAGAATGAAAGTCTTGATTTGCGTGGATGTAGACAGTTTGTGGCTGACCACTTGATTGCTTGTGAGCAAATATTGACACGATTAGAGGAGGTAAATTTGACACTTTCAGGGCTGAAATCTGTCTTTGGTGTTAATGAAGTCATCATAGTTGGGCATATGGTTGGATATTATGGCAGAAAACCTTCTCCTACAAAGGTGGATGCCATAAACAGGATTGCAGAGTATTGCTCGACTACTTCAGAGGTGCGGAGATTTGTGGGAGCTTGTGTATTTTACATGATTTGGATTCCTCATTTTACTCATATTGCAGATGTTCTCTATCAGTTGCTTCGAAAGGGGCAGAAATTTCATTGGGATGAGAAGCATTCAAAAGCCATGCGTAAGCTCAAGAAGCTGTTGCAATCAGCTCCTACTCTATGCAAGGCGGATTATCAGTGTGGACGGCCGATCATGTTGACAGTTGATACTAGCCCTATTGGCATAGGTTGGGCTGTGGGATAGGATGATGCTGATGGAAATAGGTATGCAATCCGCTTTGGAGCTAAAGTTCTTAATGAGAAACAAAGGAGATATCCGCAGATTAAAAGAGAGTTGTGGGGAGTAGTCACTGCACTGAAGTGTGACAAAGGATATTTTATTGGAGCTTCAGTTATTGTGGAAACAGATTGTTTGCCTTTGCTTGGCATGATTACTAGTTGCTCGACTCCAGATATAGCGATGCTTCGGTGGATTGCCTATATCAAATCATTGAATCCAGAATTTCGACACATAGCAGGGAAAGATAATCCAGTTGCTGACATGCTTTCTAGAGCAAGATATGAGGATGAGGAGTCAATGCTTGCAGAAGATGATGAGACAGAGTTTGCTGCTTCTGTCCTTATTCATGATTGTCATGTATCTACTGTTGAAGCTTTTATTGAAGAACTTTATGTTGATGAGTGGCTGCAAATTGGACAGTATCTAAGTTCATTGACTCAAAGAGCTGATTGGACAGATGATGAATTCAAGAAAATCAGAAGGAAGGCTTATGGGTATTTCTTGAAAGATGGTTTTCTTTGGAAGCATCCAAGAAAGAGAGGAGGCTTGCCCTTGAGAGTAGTTTGTGATGAAGCAATGCAGATACAGATTATGCGAGAGTTTCATGAGAGCTCATGGGCTGGACATAGAGGTGTGTGGGCTACCTATGAGAAAATCAAAGAAAGATACTGGTGGAAAGGGATGTATAAAGATGTTTCTCATTTTGTGGAGACTTGCAGGGACTGCCAGCTTTACTCTTTAGTGCGACATCGTGATGAGTTGCATCCGACTTATCCACTATGTATGCATTACAAGTGGGTGGTAGACTTGGTTACTTTGCCAGTGGGACTTTGGCAGATGAGATATCTTGTCTTGGCTAGGGAGGATCTTACAAACTATGTTGAAGGTAGATCGTTGCGAACGAAGACCACCACTACAATATGTAAATTCTTGTTGGAAGAAATATTTTGCAGGTATGGATGTATAGGCAAGATTACAGCTGATCGTGGAGAACTAGATGCTGATGAAGCTAGAGAATTCTTCTCACGGCTTGGGATTAAATTGGCTCTTACTACTGCCTATAATCCAGAGGGAAATGGCAAAAGTGAAAGAGGACATCCGCCAATAGTTAAAGCATTGGCAAAAGCTTGTAGAGGTCGGATTGGAGATTGGCCAAGATTACTACCTTTTGCATTGTGGGCTGATCGCTCTACACATAGTGTGACTACTAGATACATGCCTGCGGAGTTGATGTATGGTGGGCAAAAGCTTGTCATGCCTACTGAAATTTGTGCTCTCACTTGGAGTGTTCTTCCGTGGCATGAGAATTTATCAAGGGAAGAGCTGTTAGCCCTTCGGATTCGTCAACTAGAGAGAAGGACAGAAGATGTGCAGCTAGCTGTTGATCGTTTGAAGGCAGCCCGTCTCAGAAATAAGGACAGGTTTGATTTAAGGCATCGCTTGAGGCCTAGAGCCATAAAAGAAGGAGATTGGGTTCTACTCTATGACAGTAGTCTAGAAAATCAGTATAGTAGCATGAGAAAAATGGTTCAAAGATGGTTTGGACCGTATGAAGTGAAAAAGGTTTTTGACAATGGTACCTATGAGCTGGCTGAATTAGATGGAATAGTATTGAGGGTGCCTATTGCTGGAAAACAAGTCAAGATTTTCAAGAGAAGAGAAGATGAAGAATATGCACTTCAAGCATTGACAGAAGAAAAACAGGTAGAAGAAAGACAAGCAGAAGAGACAGAAAACTTAGATGATGAAGCTGATGGAGAAACAGGTCTACTAGAATCAGAAGATGGACTCGACCTGTTTGTGGACTTGGATGATCCTGGATAGTTGGCTCATCCGGAGGATGCACAGGTTTAGAGGGGGTGGATGTTGTGCTGCTGTGCATCCGAGCCGTAAACACCTCCATTTTTTTTGTTGTGCATTTGTGTTAATTTCTGCGTGTGATTCATTGTTTGTGTGATGCATTTTGATAATCCGCATCCGATGTATATATTCCCTTAGTGCATGCGTATGATTTTGTTTGGCTGCATGATGTGCGTGTATTAGAAAAATATGAAAAACTGATGCCAAAGGACATTATCCAGCTGATAATTTTAATGATGAACTCGAAGAAAAGTGCAGGATACCGTGGAATCAAAGGAAGCTTTATAGAAGCTGACATTTAAGCTATGAAGACAAAGGTGTAAATTCAGGAATATCATGTGTAATGGGCAGAGCTTAAGGAGTGCTGAACGGGTTCCCTTGTCGAGATGAAGACTCTTGGAATGCACTTATTGCTGGGTATGTACAGCACTTGGGACTGTTGCGATGGATATGTATGCTGAAAGTGATGCATTTAGCATCATCTTTGTTATCTTTTCATTTGGGCACATATCTGGAGCATAAGTGAACCCAGCAGTGACAACAGGATTTGCAAGTATAGGGAAGTTCCCTTGGCTTGATGTTCGTTGGTATATTCTGGGGCAGTTTGCTAGTGGGATCCTTGGATGTGGCATAGGAACATCACTTTATGGAGTGAGTTTAAAGGATGCTTTGGTAATACCAAATGCTTGGGGATCCCTTGGCTTTTTTCTGCACCGTTACAGAGAAAGAAAAGGGGAAAGAATAGAAAAAGATATTCTTAGATTTGTCCAAGAATATCGAGTGGTGGCGGAAAAAACGGAGGGAAGAGAATTCGAATGGGATAGAGGGAAGAACAGACCGCTTGTGCAGAGGGGAACCAATCTAAATGTTGACCTGCAGCACAACACCATTTCTTTTCATTGAAAGGATGCTTCTGATGGCCACGTTCTGACAAAACCACCGTCTCTTATTCTGTGGATCATGCTCGCAAGTAGTTTCTATGGAATTCACAGGCGACTCAGCTACCGGCTGCTAAGCCTCTCAGGAGAGACCGTTAATACCAAGGAGCATCACGGTATACAATCTGACAATACAAGTAACCATTGAAAGGATACAGGTCCAGACGAGGAGGATTATGAGCAGCAATTGATTGTTCTTTCCTACATAGATTCTCCACGCAGCCAAGTGGCGATGTCAAGTTAAGTGGTGGCGAACATATTCGAAAGATGACATAAATTTATGCTTTTCCAGTCAAGCACTTCTCAGTGGTGTATCTGGAATCTTTGTGCAGCGCTCAACTTTCAGTTACCGAAGCAACGTATCAACAGCAGAGGCATGTGGTCTAAAGCATAGGTGAGAAACGTCATTGCAGACCATGTGAAAGATCCTCTCTCTCACAAAGAACTAGCTCGAACAGAATGGGATGGGGCTTCTCCTAGATTTGAATTGAGCAGTCCTGTGACGTCGGAGAAACTACCTCTAAGAAGAATGAATGCAAAAGATGATGAGGAAGTTGCTTTTCTTCTGATGTATCAGTCCTCTGGTCCAACAAAACAACGAACTTTTGCTCTCTTTGAGGGCGTTGCTCTCTTCGAAGGCGCTCTGTGTACACGACGAAACATGATTGTAATACTGCAACTAATGCTGCCCTTTTAAATTAATGATATACCAGTGAACAGACGCTGAAATTCATCCCCAGGAGAGCAACATTGAACTCATTGCTGAACTGAATGGATCCGATCCCAAACCAGCGATTAAAATTTCTGGTCAACTTTTGGCCTTTATTGTGAAGAACATTGAAGGATGAATTGAAGGTGCAGATCTCCATGGTTATTTTTGTCAATCCGTTTTTGCATATGGAGTTTACAAACAGTTTATATGACATTCCATCTCGCAAGTCTTCAATTTTTGTACACACCAGGATGTTGAGAACATTCAATTTCCTGGATGTAAAGAGACTTGAAGCAAATCCATTCCTATCAGAGACATTTTGATCCTCTCCATTTCTGGCATTGATCGAAACGCTCTCCACATAGTTGACACCCTTGTTACTGTGTGAACTCTCACATGTAAGGATGTCTAGTTTTCTTCCCATGTTGTAAACAATTTGTCACTGGTGCTGTTTCTAAAATCAACTACGATTGCATTTCAAGATGGGAAAAGCTGTTTATTCTGTACAGAATTTTGCCATATATGTATTATCCAGCATTCAGAAGTTAAGAAATGGAATGATCTCTATAACAAAAGGCTAATAGAGGAAAGGATGCTTGAAGCTGAAAGGATCTACTGACCATTCCGAACTTGTTGAGCTCACTTGATACAGGCGATATCTATTATTGGAAAAACTGAACTCGAACATCTGAATGTAAAGCTGGATATGTACAGCTTTTTCTGAACATGGTCCTCATGTAACTCACTTGATATAGAATATAGTGAACTTTGGCATCAAAACTTTGTTCTCTTCTTGTTAGTTTCTTTCCTTGCTGTATCTTGAACCCCGTGTTTTGCAGCCCTTGCGTGAACTCTACGACAGCGGATGCAGCAAGTATGATGTAGCGTATGGTCCCATGTAACTCTCTTGGTGCATACACTGGAAGGTCTATAGATAGATCATCACAGAAGGAGAAGTCCACTTCATGCTCAAAGAATTTCTGGCCTCCTGTCTTTCCATCATCGTTACCTGAATCTGCCTTCTCTACATGCTCCGGTTTTACCTCCAACCCTTGTAATATCTACCTCTCCACATGCATACTATCCTCATCTATGTTGGGAATGTTGCTTTCATCATACACTCTCACACTCAAAGGAGTTGAAGGCACAACATACCATCATCAAGGTTGTCGAGGTTTTGGATAGAAAATTACCTATTCAAAATCACATATAAGAGTGATTCAACATTTGTGATTATTTTGTGTCATGATTTTTTTTTAAAAAAAGTTCATGCACCTATTCACAATGGGTCGACAAGACAAATGTGTTGTGCAAATCCGTCCATCTTTTCTTGGAATCTATTTCGAGAAATCCAAATGAACCTTGCTGAACGGTTGTCTTGGCTCCTTTCAATACCACTTTGAACCACTATACACATCAAATATGATCATGGAGAAGCTATGGTAATCCATTGAGATAACAATTTGCAAGTTCCCAAAATACTCCATCTCATCTATAACGATGTTTGGATTCGTGGCTCGCCGTCGACTCTCTTGCTCGAACTTTGCTATGACACCACAATCTATTGTGGTGTACATTTTGTCGATGTGCTCGATGCAAAAATGTCATTTGCGTGACCATGCTGCACTGTATATCTTGTTTTGTACATTGAAACGGTTAGATTAGTTTTTACATGTAAAATCTAGATACGATAGCTTATAAAACATGTGGTCACCTTTGGACTACATCTCCTCGAGAATTCCAACTCCTCAGTAGAGACCGCCATCCCTTTGTGAGAGGTTGCAATCAAAGCTCCATGTAACCATTGCATACACATAAACCGTGGCATCTCCTCCATGCCCTTAGGATATCGAATCGGTTGATGGCACATACTGTGTCAAATTTCCAATCATGCTTCTTCCTGTCCTAGTGTGCTTATACCTAGCAAACCATGTCACCATGGATGCATGATGCAACATACAAAAATGATTCATTTTGTCCTCCATTGTAGCATCCATTATTTTTACTACCCCATTTTCAACTACCACATCTCTGGTCATTTTATCTTTGTCATTTAGTGACCATAACATATTGTTGTCTGAATCCACCCTTGATAGCCACTATGAAATATGCACTCATGCCTCCCATACCAACCAACCTTTAGCCATGCTACCTTTTGGCCGAGCTCATTGTCGCACAAAGCCTTTCATAGTTTTCATGAAGTGCTCCAAGAAGAACATCCGTCATGTATGGACGGGTCCTGCAATCTCCACTTCATATACAAGATGCACCAAGATGTGGGTTTGTATTGTGAGCATGCTGGTGGGCAGGTACTGCTCAAAGAGACAAACAATCTCCACTACTCCCCACCTTGTGGATTCAATAGAGGATGTATTGATCTCCTTCTGTGAGATCCGTTGCACTAAATTTGACAACCTGCAAATCACCCAACGTATTTCTGGAGTGAGGCATCCCATGATTGCAATCAGTAGTACAAATTTCCACAAATGAAGAAGCATTACAAATACCAACTAAACACTAAATAAAAAAATACGCATGCCACTTACAATTGAGGCCAGTACAAACCTAGCATATCTTATGCCAATGATAGAATTTTAGCCCTACTAGTTGGTAATCTTTAGAAAAAGTGGATTTGAGGGAACACATCATACCCGTAGTACTGATAGACATGATAATTTGCTTCACAATGCACTCTTCTTTAGTGGATAGAACCCAAGGAGCATGAGGTAGTTGCAAGTGACCATGTGATTATGGCCAAAGCACCTCCATCTTGCCTACCTCCTTAAAATCCATTCATGCCCCTATAGTGTTTCTATTTCCTGTGACGTGGTCCCATAATAAGCTACCCACATTCTTGAAAATATGCATGGGATCCAACAAGTGGTTGATCTATTGGTAGGTCCAATATAACAACTCATAGAAAACCAAGAATCGCCACATTTTGTTTGGTTGTGACTCCATGTGGACCATTTTCAACTTGTACCAACTTTGGGCGTTCATTTGTACTGGAGGTCGTCCAAGAAAATCTCTCCTCAATTCATGACTCTTCAACAAGAAAGCAGCGTGTCCTTGATATACCATCTTCTTCATGGTTTGTGATTGGTGAGCAAATTGGATGTTGGATGCATACGTAGCGAGTGCCAGAAGATCCCCAAGAACAAAAGAACTCCACTTAAGCTCAAAAAGCAAGAAGGAAGATTTGCAAAATATGAAGAAAAGAGACAAATTGGGTACAATTTCGCCCCATGCCTTGTGTGAGCGCTTCACAAGATATGTATTTAGAAATTTATTCATCTCAAAGATAAAAAATAGCCCAATTTTACAATTAGCATACATTGGCTTTTGTGTTTGCTTTTGTCCAAATATAGAATAAAGTGATTGGGCAGCCCAAAAGTCGAGGATGTGCCCAATTACAATGTCCAATAATGAAATATTTAAACCATGAGTCCATGTGCATACAAAATGATAAATGTTTGTCAAGCGCTTCAATAAATAAGTGTACCTAAATAAATATTAGCGCCATGTCTTCAATGATAAGATGTGTGCCCATAAAAAATGATAATTTCTTCTAGGTAATTTGAATACATGCTACTGCCCAGTGCTTCCCAACGCCACCATTGCCTGCTCTACATATCAACTGAAGCATTCATAATTATTAAAAAATAATTAAATTAAATCGAGAAAGTGAATACCTAGTAGTCTTCAGTTACAAAATAAATAAATAGGTTGGAACTCTGTAATACGAGTGCACTCTAAACTCATAAACATCCATTAATTTAAATATGTATTTTGTGGAATCACCTGCCATGGAATCGCCCACCTGCACATTAAATTAACATGATGCCTGAAAAGGACAGGCGTCCCCGTCAACTTCTCGCACAAGGAATCCACCTTGTATACGAGCCCCATCAAATAAATATAGTTTTACGAAATCTACCACAAAACCTCACAGAATCCACTGTGGAATAAAAAACTCACGAAATCCACCATGGTCTCACAGAGTCCACCATGGAATATGCCTCCTGGCATTGTACCCCCAGGGTGGGATAGCAATTTTCCTCAATTGCTATCAGCTCAATGTGGAGCGAGCAGTGAGGGGTAAGCACTTAGTTCGTGGGCATGCATCCATTTGGGCCTCTTCAATATGATGATTTTTAAATTTAACCAAATATCTAGAGTATCTACGGCCAGTTTGAGTAGTCATAAAGTTAGTATCTAGAATAGTTTTAGGTTAAAGGATTTCAGTTTCTTCTCCTAACAAAGGAGGGTTTTCATAGACAGGGTGAATAGGTGATCGGCCTCTAAAAGGTCGTAACAAACTGATATGAAAAGTATTGTGGATTTTCCAGTGTTGGGGTAGTTCTAATTTGAATGCATTGCCATTGATTTTGTGAATGATCTTGAAAGGTCCATAAAATCTAGGGGAAACTTAACAACAGGGTGTCTCTCAACTATTTGTAATCTTCTCTTTTCAATGCATAACCAAACATAATCATCAACTTTGAAACTCATAGCTTTTCTTTTCTTGTTAGATTGTTTAGTGTATGATTGTTGGGCTTTCGCAATCATGTCTTTGACTTCAGCAAAAATAGTAGCATGCATATTGTTCAGCAGCTTTAACTTTGTTTGAGAATGTTGTAATAGGTGTAGGCAATCTATGTCCATAAATTATTTCAAAAGGTGCTTTCTATGTAATTGTGTGCGGTGTATTATTGTATGCAAATTGAAGTAAATGCAAGTGTGTATCCCATATTTGGGGTTTTGAAATTGTGTATGCACGCAAAAGATCTGATATTCTACTGTTAGTAGCTTCTATTTGCCCATTTGTTTCAGGATGAAATGTAGATGAGAAATCAATCTTTGTACCTAAATTAGCAATCAAAGTGGTCCAATATATAATACAAAATCTAAAATCATGATAAATAATAATAACTTTTGACAAACCATGGTTAGTGAAAACAGTCTTCAAAAACATTTGTGCAACTTGAGATGTAGTTAATGTTTTCTTCAATGAAAGGAAATATGCTTGTTTTCTAAATCAATCTACAATAGTCCAAATCATATCACGATTAGCTTGGGTGTTAGGCAAACTAATTATAAAATCCATTGAAATATGTTCCCATGGTCGTTCAGGAATCGGTAAAGGCATTAACAAACCATATTGCTTACCATGGTGTCCCTTAACTCTTTGACAAATTAAACATTAAGAAAGAAAGTTACAAATATTAGATTCCATCTGTGTCCAATAAAAATCTTCAACCAATGTACGTAAAGTAGAAATAATACCTCTATGGCCTTGATATGGGGGACAATGAATTTCGTGCAACACAAATGATCTAGATGTAACGGTTACACACAACCTTTTCTCATAAAACATAAATCCTTCAGAATAAGATAATGAATCTATTGGAATCCAGTCATTAGCAACTAATGTATTCCAATCTGCTTGAAAACTTCGGTCTTGGTCACATAGGTATCTTTCATAGGGATAAGGGAATCAAAAGATATAACAGAGATATTATGGATACTTGGTCTTCTACTTAAGGCATTGACAACAACATTCTCTTTTCTAGGTTAATATTAGATAAGTGGATGAAAACTTTGAATAAAAGCAGCCCATTTGATATGACGGTTAGAGATTTGTGGCTAACTAAGGAGATGTTTGATACTTTGTTGGTCCGTTTTGATTATGAATTCAGATCCCATTAAATAGTGTTTCCATTGACATAAGGCTTGTACTACAACTAGCAATTCATTATCATAGGTAGAATACTTCAGCTCCGAGGGTTTAAGTTTGCCATTAGAATAGGCTACGGGATGTGAATCTTGCATAAGGACAGCTTCTATTCTTGATCTGCTAGCATCAATGACTATTAGAAAGAATGGTCTATTAAAATCAAATAATTGCAAAACAAGAAGGGTATGGGTTAAAACATGTTTTAGTAAATCAAAAGACTTTTGCTGATTATCAGACCAATGATATACACTACCTTTCTTTAATAATTTCATTAAAATTAATGCAAGTAATGAAAATTTTCTTACAAATTTTATGTAAAAGCTAGCAAGACCTAAGAAAGAATGTAACTCATGCACATTTTTAGGGATCTACCAATTCAAAATTGCTTCTATCTTTTTAAGATCATCTTTAATACCATTAAAAGAAACAATATGTCCTAAATATTCAATGTGGGTTTGGAAAAATTCACTCTTTTCAGGGTTAGCATATAATTGATTCTCTTTCAATAATTTGAAAACCAAAGATAAATGTTCACAATGCTCATTCTCATTTTTACTAAAAACCAATATGTCATAAAAGAAAACAATTACACAATGTTGATGCTTTAAAAATATGTGATTCATCATATGATTGAATGTGGTTGATACATTAGTTAAACCAAAAGGCATAACAAGGAATTGATAATGACCAAATTGAGTTCTAAATGTAGTTTTGAAAAGATTAGATGTATCCAATCGTACTTGATGATATCCAGATTTGAGATCTATCTTGCTAAATATAGTGATCACTTGTAGTTTATCCATGAGGTCGTCTACCCTAGGGATTAGATATTTATTCTTGACAATGATCTTATTTAGGGCACGATAGTCAATGCACATCCTCAGTAGGTATTGTTTGTCTTCTTAACTAATAGGACAGATGCACCAAAAGGAGAACTACTAGGCCTAATGAGTCCTCGGGTTAACAATTCTTCAACTTGGGCTTGGATTTCTTTCTGTTAAATTTGATTGTGTCTATAAGGTGCTTTACATGGTGATTGAGAACCTGGGATTAAGTCTATTTTATGATCTTCAAGACGTGTAGGTGGTAATCCAGGGGGTAAATCAATAGCAAAACAATCTTTAAATTGTGAAAGAAATTGTGCATGCCTAGGATGCATCTAATTTTCCTTAGTTTCAATTTCATTCACCCATACTAAGTATGATTTGCTACCTTTTCTTAATGCACGTTTAGTCTATGTGTGACTAAGCAATGAAAAATTATCGAAAGTGTGCACTCCATGTAATGTGATTTGTTTTTTGTTGGAATGAATTTTTATTGAATGTGTGGAATAATTGATATCGGGATTGCATTTATGACGCCAAGGAATTCCTAAGATAATGTCACTAGCTTGCAAAGGCACAACCAATAAATCATTTCTATGCTCAACATAATCACCAATTTTATTTTCTAAACCATGAACTTCTTGTGTACCATTGTAACTAGTACCTAAGAATGCAACTTTTATGAGATAATGAGTTGGAACAGTATGTAAATTCAATTCTTTGGCCAATTTTGTAGAAATAAAATCATGTGTACTTCCATCATCATGTAAAACAATCTTTTCTTTACCATGCAGAAGACATTTCATCATTAATAATGAATGAGGATTTGGCTTACCTGGTAAAATATCTGAAGTAGTATTGATCTCGTCATCATCTTCTATGAAATTTGGCATTTCTTCATGGTCTTCATCTTTAGTCACTCCCAAGTAGTTGATGTGAACAGTTGGCTTTTTGGATTGACAATTCACCGCTAGATGTCCAAGTTGGTGGCACTTGTAGCAAACTATAGGCTTGGCTTTGGAAACATGATTGGTAATGGCTGAAAGTTTAGGTATGTTGGGATTTGGATGGAAAGATGACTTAGGATTTGAATTTGTGTTTGATGGTAAAGCAGGGGGCCGTGTCTATGATTTACAGAAAGAAGAAGGAATAAAGCGATTTTGATTGAATCTTTGAAAGTTAGAATTGAATTTCTTTGTACCGAAGTTACTGTTAGTTGGAAATTATTGTGGTTGCTTCTCTCGTCCATGAATTTTGTCTTCAGCATCATGGGCTAAAGAAATCACATCCTCTAGAGTCATTGGCTTGAACATGTTCACCTCCACATAGAAGTGACCAAGCAGACCAAACATAAACTTGCGCTTGTGGATCGCCTCAAGTACGTCTTCAAACATTCAAAGTTGTAATAAGGCATTCCAGAAATGCTTAGTGTATTGCGAAATAGGCTCACGATCTCTTTGTTGCAGAGTATCTCACTATTTGATTACTTTTTCATGGAATTGAGGTGGAAGAAAGTTCTACAAAAATTTCTTTTGAAAAGCCTCCCAAGTAGTAGGACAATCAATACTTTTGCAGACAACAGTCCGTAACAATGCTCTGTCCACTAAATGGGTAGTGACACATTTGAGTTTGTATTTTTCGGCATACTGTTCTTCATGGAAATAATCATCAAATTGATTGATAAAAGTGAGAACAGTTTTTCCGTCATGTAGCCCATTAAAAGTATGAAATGCAAAATTTCTTTTACTTATCTTGGCTTCTTTCCTAATAGACTGTGCTTCGAGTGTCGCATTGATCGTACATTGTATAATATCTTCAAGTTGCGGTCCATCTTGATCGACATTAGATCGTTGAAAAGTAGCCAGTTGAGCTTGAAAAGTTTAATGTGCTCTTTGTTCCTCTTGAAGTTGCATCATAAATTAGGTTCAATTTTTGCTCCATCGTTGGTTCCGTTAAATCACCTTTGGCCATAAAATCTTCCATATTTTGATAAGATATCTTGCAAAATTTCAAACAATCTCACACACTCAAAAGTCTTGTTAATAGGATGAGTGTAGCTCAAGTTTGGGCTTACAAGGCTTGTTTTTTTAAAAAAATATATGGATTTTTGCGATATTTCTTCTTTTGCGGTACAGTAATTGATGAAGGTATTCTTCAAGCGGAAAATAGACTATGTGTGTCGATTTGCTTGCTGGAAACTATCTCTGTCAGAGTGCAGATATGAACAGGGACTTGCTGAAGGTTTGACACGGGTTTGGCATAAGCTCAATGTAAATGCCTGCTAAAGAGGAGATTTAAACTTGAAATTTTTAAGCCTTAGTAAGCTTAAAAACTTTAAGCTTTATAAAAGATTAATGACTCTTTTTGAAATAGGTAGAATGGCGGCACATACTGAGCAGATTTAGTGACCACGAGTACATGCTACCGCTGTCATTGCAAAAATTAATAGAGCTTAAGCTCTTTCACTTAATCTTTTTTATCTTATTGAACTTAAACTTAATGAAAAGTTTTTTATCTACGTCTCTGAGAAAAGGGACTTACAAAGAAGCTTGGGAAGTGGTCCTCTATCCCGCCAGAGAGTGCTCCTTCGCGATCCAACAGCACAGCAAGGGGTTCTTGACCACCAAGAACACACTGGTATTGACAGTTTGTGATTGTAGAGCCTGTTTGTTCTAGGAGCTTCGCCTTCACGCGACATGGTAAGCGATTGGAAGCCCTTGATCTCAACTCCGCTCTGATACCACTAGTGTGCAAAAGGCGGATGCTGAATGCATACGTAGCGAGCATCAGAAGGTCCCCAAGAACAAAAGAACTCTACTTAAGCTCAAAAAAAAAAAAGAAGATTTGCATGACATGAAGAAAAGATACAAGTTGGGTAAAATCTACCCCCATGCCTTGTGTGAGTGCTTCACAAGGCGTTGTCGTGCTAATGCGCATTCGAGCCGTAAACACTTCCATTTTTGTTGTGCATCTATGTTATCTTTTCGTGTGTGTTTCATTATGTTTGATTGCTGCATTATCTTTCCGTCCTTTTCAGTACCCGCATCCAATGTAGATACTCCACTTGTGTGTTTGTGTTTGTGTGTGTTTTTGTTTGCGTGCATGTTGTGTGTGTGCTAGAAAAATATAAAAAAATGATGCCAAAGAATATTATTATGCTGTCAATTTCAATGATGAATTCTAAGAAAAGCGCATGACAGGCTTCAAATCCCCAAAACAAACAAGATGTGCTTTGGCGTTGGAGACCCCAAAAAAACAAGGGGACATTGAAGTTGATATCGAGGATGGAGATGATGGGGAAATTATGAAGTTTGTCTAAGGCTTTTGGGACTTAAGCAAATCTTGCATCCCTAAATGAAGATGACATGAATGATGAGAATTACATGGATCACCTTGCTAATAGGAGCAACTAAATTTGTTGCGCCTTTTTGAGGGCTAGCCTATTCTGGTCAAAGGGGAGCTTTTTCGCTCTCTACCGGGGAGAAAAAGGAGGGAGATTAGTGGCAATGATTACAGGTAGTCTGCATTATTGTTTCTCCTCAGGCTCAAGGAGAGCATACACAACAACAAGACTTGTAGTTTGCTGGACTGCTTCTACTACTTCAGGCTGAGGGGAAGGTACAGAGCTATCAAGATCCCCCAAAATAGCGTCTAATTTCTCTTCTTCTTGTGCAGTTCTTGTGCAACAACCCTCCCCGTTTTCTTTCCTACTTCGCTTCCAACATCCTCCAGCTTGACAGGAGAAGGCAACTATGCAGCAGACTCCTGTAACTACCTTTAAAGCCTTCGTCGGTACAAGAAAGCAACCTCTACTACTTCCTAATCGTCGCTGCCAGATATCCACTTTGATGTCCGTACCTCTTTTCACGGAAAGAAACAGAAAAGTATTGAGATAACTAAAAAGGGACATCCATCACAACTCAATAATTCCTCTCCATGACAATGATGGCACCATAGCTACCATTGGATTTGGAGCCCTAATTGTAGGCATGCTATTATATTCTTCCTTTGGCTGAACATACATGGGAAGAGGGATTGAAGTTGGAGTTTGGCATATGCTTTTCTTCCCATGATTGCACCCAACTCTCTTGCAGAGAGAGATTTTGAGATACGATGTTTCTCCCCATGCAACTTTTCGTCCCTGAAGCTGGTCAATTGCTGTGAAGACAAATGGGAGTACTCTCAGGGCAACAAATACTAGGGTGATTATATAAATGCAAGCAAAGATAACAAAGGATCCTACAGATTCCCTAGTGCCCGATCACCGTTGCTTGATCTGTTTATGATGAGCTCGCTTGCAAGCCCTGAGATTACAGAGACCTCTCTGAACTTTGGATTTTTGTCATGTTGATTGCAGTTGTGTAATTGATAGCTCTGAGCCTTACTTCAATCAGTTGCAAAATGGAGTGTTGGAAGCTTATTCAGGAATTTCCCAAGCATTCAAGAACACAAAGCCGGAGCTGATGTCACCATATGCGGGCCATATTTTGCAGATTAAAAGCATTACTGCAGATGTACACAGGGATGATACAGTCACAAAGGCAGCAGTAGGTGTTTTGGGTGACTTAGTTGATACGTTGGATGCTAGTGCTGCAACTTTGTTTCACTCTTCATCCTTCTACAAGAACTTTCTGCAGCAGTGCCAGGCATCTGATGATCAACAGCAGCTGAATGAGACAGCAGATTGGGCATCCTTGACTATTATCCACATTCTATCTGGATGAATTTGAATCCAGTAGTCTTCATCTGATTCTTCTGTACAAGTTTGTAGCACATTGTTTACATAAACATCCTCGTCCATTGTGTTTTGCAAATAAGTTGGGATGATGGTGTTGTGCTGCTTTGCCCGTTTGACAGTGTTGGCATCTTTGCCACTACTGTTGCAGCAGTAAGGTTGATTGGACATTTTTCTATTGTACTGAGGGTTGGAGTTGAATACATGTACCAGAGTAATTGGTAGTGAAAAAGGTCATGTTAAATGCTGAAGATGCTCGACTGTAATTTTGAATATGCTGCTGGAGTTGATGATGAGGATGTACCAGAGCTTGTAGAAGGAGAAACATTCTGCCCAGCTTGCTTACAGATCATCCTAATCTCTATTAACACCTAAAGAAGAGTGGAGACAGGGAAATTGGCAAATCTTTGGTTACCAAGGTGTGGCTCACTTGTTGAGAAACCAGCAGGGTGAACATGGGCTTTCTCAGGATACTTTGACACTTTATGAACTGATTAAGCTACAAAATCTTTGTCCAAAAAGCTATATGCTGAGATAAAAAGGACTTGAGCAAAAATTGTTTGTTGACAGTATCTTTGTTGTAATTCATTTGACAAGCAATATAGTGATCTTTGGCATCATAAATTTGAGTTCTTCTTGTTAGCCTCTTTCCTTGTTGCATCTTGAACCCCGTGTTCAGCAGCTCTTGCTCAAACTCTACGACACCGTGTATTTATAAATTTATTCATCTCAAAGCTAAAAAATAATCCAATTTTACAGTTAGCATGCTTTGGCTTTTGTGTTTTCTTTTGTCCAAATAAAGAATAAAGTGGTTTGGCAGCCCAAAAGTCGGGGTTGTGCCCAAATATAATGTCCAATAATGAAATATTTAAACCATTTGCCCATGCACATATAAAATAATAAATGTTTGTGAAGCGCTTCAATAAATAAGTGTGCCTAAATAAATATTAGTGCCACGTCTTTAATGATAAGATGCACGCCCATCAAAAATGATAATTTCTTCTAGGTAGCTTGAATACATGCTACCGCCCAGTGCTTCCCAATGCCACCTGCTTGCTCTACATATCAATTGAAGCATTTACAATTATTAGAAAATAATAAAATTAAACTGAAAAAAGTGAATACCTAGTAGTCTTCAACTACAAAATAAATAAATAGGTTGAAACTCTGTCAAAACCTTAATTTAATACGAGTGCACTCTAAACTCATAAACGTCCATTAATTTTAAATATGTATTTTGCGGAATCACCCACATGCACATTAAATTAACATGATGCCTAAAAAGGACAAGCATCCTCGTCAACTTCTCACACAAGGAATCCACCTTGAGCCCCTGAAAATAAATATAGTTTTACGAAATCCACTGCAAAACCTCACGAAATCCACCGCGTAATAAAAAACTCATGGAATCCACCATGGTCTCACGGAATCCACCGTGGAATATGCCTCCTGGTATCAGTGACCTTCGGAAGTCCAAGAGTGGTGGCCCACACAATGGACATGCATGATAACCTAAGGTAACTATACATGTCCCAACACCCCTATTTAGTCAATACAAACTTGAACGAGCTATATTAGATATCACCAATGAGAATGGAAGTCTACTTACTTAAGCACTCCTCGAATTTGGGAAAGTCATGCATGGTCCACATGAGAATTGCTCGTATATTAGCAGACCGTCGACTATCGTGTTGCTTGCTCATATCTTCCATGGAAACCCCCTTCTCCCACAAAATCTTAAGCTCATCAACTAATGGACGGAGATAGACATCCATATTCTTAACTTTGTGGTGTCGAGGAAATGAGTAAGCTAAGGATCAAGTGACCTTTCTTCATAGAAAGCCATGGGGGGATGTTGTAGTTAACAAGGTCTACAAGCCACACCCTGTAAGAAGTTGAGCGGAGACCAAACGGGCTCACACCATACATAGCAAGACTGAGCCAAATATTCATTGGCTCTTGTGCAAAGCTTGGAAAGGTAGAGTCAATGTGGCTCAATGCCCGTAAAATTGCTAATAACTCCATCTGTGGATCTATTATGTGCATGCCACATTGTCAAGCTCGCTATGTCGCTTGACGTACAAAACATGTGACGTATACACGATATAAGTGGAAAGTATCTAAGAACTTTTTGAAGAATAGTTTGCCCTTGCAAGTCCTATCAATACTGTGATCACCACACTTTGCACATGTCTCCATAGTCCCATAGTCTCCTTCAAACATCATGCAATCATTGACACATGTATGGATGCTATTGTAGTCCATGCCAAGCTTTTATAAAACATGTTGTGCATCATCACGAGACTTAAGCATGGTATTTTCAAGTGGTAATATATGATACTTTAGCAACCTTTGAAAAAAGCATAAAATACCTTGAAAAAGCACAATTACTTTTTATAATGGAGTCAAAAAGATCAACGGAGCATACATAGAATGTACCTAAATGTAAAAGTCCGCATGAAAATAATTGATAGGGCTTTTTGAAAATTTTTTAAAATATATTTCCCCCCCTTATCCCTCCAGCCGACTGACGAGTTGGAGGGGGGGGAGGGGAATAGAAGGAGTTTACGAAGCTCCTTGGTGGAGCTTGTGGAGGGAGGGAGGGCATGCACGTTGACACGCAAAAGGAGAAGATCCCCCTCCCTCCACTATTTAAACGAGGGGAGGGGAGGGGCCGCTGGACAGGAAAGGCTGGGGGGAGTCCGTGAGGAGAATTGACGACGTTGCAAGGAGGAACGATGCCTCGACGCCTGACGAAGGAGTTGAAGATGGAAGGGAAAGAGGGGAAGGCTGCCGCCACGTGAGTGCCCAGGGAGGAGCCGCTGCCTTACCATCGCAGGCCTGCCACCTATCCATGATGCCGTGTCGCCGTTAAGTTTCCCCCACGTGGGGAAACTTTGGAAGCTTCCTAGGGGGAAGCTTCCAAAGGGCTTAACAAGCCCCCTTTTCTTTACATACCCCCCCCCCCGGTGCTAAAATCAATAAGCCTTTGTCTTGGGCCATAGAACCCCCTTTTCATCCCCTAGTGTGCCTATTGAAAACCTTTCATTTTCCCCCCGTGCTTTCAAAAATTTCCACCCCCTCCTTGTATGTTATGAAGCCCTTTCAACTCCCATATCCAAAACCCTTTTCCATGGGTATGAGAACCCCCTCCGTCGGGATTTAAAAATCCCTTAAATCCCCTTTTCACCCTCGTACTAAAGCCTTTTCTTTCACTTGGAGTATTTTTTTTTTCCCAAACACAAAGGCCTTATGGGTCTTATTACTTCTTTACCTGTGTATAATCTCTAAAAGGCCTATCCCCTTGGCTTTGGAATCACTCTTCCTGTGGCCTCTTAAAACCACTTCTCCCGTGATTACCCCTTAAGCCTTTACCTTGGCATCAAAAACCTTTCACCTTCCCACATGTGTAAGCCCCCATAAGCCCTTTTTCTCCAAGTTGACCTAAGGACCCTTAGACCCTTACTTATAATCTTTACGGCTATTATTTTTCCTTAAAGCTCTCCTACACCTTGTGTCTTCTCCACACCTTGTTATTTCCGTTCGTGCGAGCTTACAAAGACCATTAAGCCTTCCCCATGGCTTCAATGGGTCTTAGTTGTAAAAGTTTCTAAAAAATACCCTTTTCAATTCCCGAATTCAAGGGGGGAAACCTTCCAAAAACTACTTTGACGAACGGTGCAAGGAGCGACGGTGGAGTTCTAAGGAGAAGTTGTAAAGCTGCTTCCACGTTCGACGGACCACACTTGCGATGCCTCCTAAGAAAGTCCAAGGCGTAGCCGCGGGAGGGTCATCTCCCGGTATCCATGTGGATATCTCACCTCAAAGCCAGGTTGTCTTCTTGATGTAATTCGGGTTTTAGTCAATCATGCAAAGAAAAATTATCAAGAAAATATATATATTTGTTCGAATTAATTCTAACGAAGGAGTTAGCTTATGAATGACAATGTATTCAAATTAGCTTCCCTCAATTTTCCCTTTATAAGGTGCAATAGACCTGCATTTGACAATTGCAAGTGCAGCTACACCGGCTCAACTGGGCACAACTGATATTCCATGTACCGAACCTGCAAATGTTAGCTTGCAACTAATGGAATAGTCAAAAGGAAGTGAAATGGGAGGTCTAGTGGCTTCATATGAATCTTTTGGGCCTGGATTTCAAAGGCCAATGCATGGATGAAGGTGGAATTACCGTTGACTGACTGTAAAGCAACACTTGCTAGCACCAGATGATGATGAAGATCTGCCTCGTGAGCTCCCTTCCAATGAGAATCAATCCCAAAAGCCTTCTATTTGTTGCTTCTTCTAAAGAGGTTGCTGATTGTTTTAACATTGTAGATCTTTAGAGAGTGCTCTGTAGGTTTACAATTGTGGCACTTCCCAATGCTGCACATTGAACCATCATTGAAGGCTCCCTGGTGATCCTGGCAGATAAGAAGCCCCAGGTCTAAGCCACTCTTTAGAAAGAAATAACCGATGGCACCTATATCCAACAAGCCATGCTTTCCACTCAGCTCAATGAGTTTGTCAAATCTGCAAGACCATCACTCACAGCACTAACTTGCATCCAAGCTTTTAGAGTCCATGTTCTGATTTGTAATGCAATACAAACATATCATTGCCATAGCTTGCCGGCGGCTCTAGAGACCTTTGACATGCTTCCCAATCTCCCAAACTCTGATTTGTAATGCAATGCAGACAGATCACTGCCATAGCTCGCCGGTGGCTCCAAAGACCTTAAACATTAGAGGCATCTCAAAACCTTCAACATAGCATACAACTAGATAAACTCAATTGTTCCATACAAGCTATAAGAGCTGGGCCATCCCACGGCTCCATCAATGCAGAGAAGTACTCATACAAAGCCTTCCGATAAGGCTCCATGTTTGGGTCATTTTGCCACGCCTCCAGAATCATCATCATTATGGCTTCAGGGAGGCTTCAACCACTTCATACCAGCAATTCCATTACACTGTCAAAGGCACCTGCAATATTCACATCATTAGAGATCATTCTACACATACAAACTCTTTCCAACAAACAGTATTCCAAAAAACAGTCCATAAGTAAGACTTCAAGTTCAAATTCATGAAAACTTGAATTTGATGAGCTTGTCTCAACTATTGGTAAAAATTTATACATTTCATCTGGTGAAAGATTCAATGCATTGCATTTGAGAAGTCCCTCCCGAGCTTGCATCCTATTTATCATGGAAACATAAAGGTTAAGTATTTATCATGGAAACAAAAAGCTGAAGCTAGACCCTTGAATATATAGTATTGACAGTCGTATTCCCCTGATGTTGAGATATCGAGCTCCACTCGTGATATGCCAGGGTGACCGTTGTGCATTTATGTCACCGACTTGTCAGTTGCAGATGCGGTTGGTACACCGCCCATGAATAATAGCTAGATGACAGCTATCCTTATCTACTCTAGTTCGTGGCTGAGTTAGTATGCCACCTTAGTTAGTTGAGTTTGGTTTGAGACCCATATATAGGGTTCTTCTATTTCTATGTACTTGAGTTCTTTTTGGCACACACAACTAAGAAGAGGAAAACTGTTTTTCAGCCTCCACCTTTGTGTGTATTCCCCCATTGTGCAAGCAAGAAAGCTACAAGTGAGACTCCTTCCTTTTCTCCCACAATCTTGACATGGTATCAGAGCCTTGTTCGTGGTAAGGAGCTCAAGAAAGCAAGCCAAGTTCGCGGTGTTCTGGTAAGAGGACCAATGTTGCTTTCATTTTTCTGTTTTGGGAGCAAGTCTCTGCAGGTAGCACAGCCGAAAAGTACAAGTGTGCATTGTCTCAGATTGAGACACCCTTCGCGGTGTAGCAAGAGGGCAGTATATGCTGTGGGAGAGGGATTTAGCCCTTAGTTGCTCTATTTTTTTTATTTGAGGCCATTTCGAGGCATGTTTTGGAGGCGGAAGTTTTCTGCACACACTCAGGAAAAGGCCGTGTTTTATGTTGTGCAACCACTGTTCTACAGGTCGGTGAAAAGTTACTGTAGAAATTGCATCGTATGCCTGTGCGCAGAGACATTGGGAGTTACAGAATCATCCTTGTTGCCTGTTGATGCAAAATCGTCACTAGGAAGTGACTGTGTGGTCAAATACCACTTTTGTCAGTTTTGCAGATTTGCCCTAGTGAGGCTGAAGCTGTGTTCTTTGCAGTGACAGAATTTTATGCAGTGTTCTGTAATGGCGTCTGATTCTCTTTCACAGATTGTCACTGAAAAGCTTGACAAGAACAAATTCCAAGCATGGAAGTTTAGAATGACGAATTTCCTTATGGGAAAAGGATATTGGGAATTCGTTGCAGGAAATGAAGAAGAACCAGTTCTTCCTGATGTTCCCAATCAACAGCAAATGCATGCATTTAAAGCATGGCATGAGAGAGCCAGGAAAGTTATGTGCTGGTTGTCTATCAGCATTTCAGACTCTATGATTGTGCATATTCAAGATGCAAGTACGCCAAAGGAGGCATGGGATACTTTGTCAAAAATGTATAGCACAAATACGCAAGCCAGGAAAATGCAGCTCAAGCAAGAGTTGCACAATGTGCAAAGAGAAAATATTAGCATCAATGACTACCACATGAAGATTAAGAAGATTGCAGATGCACTTGCTTCCATTGGGTCGCCAGTGGAAGATGATGATTTAGTTTCTGTCACCTTGAATGGTCTAGGAAAGGATTATGCACAGTTCCGAACATCCATTTCCGTCCGTGAAAGATTTCCTGATTTTGAGGAGTTGATTGCTCTTCTGATTTCTGAGGAGCACAGAAATGGTGGTGCATCTTCTTCAGAAGGAACTTCAAAAGAAGCTGTCTTCTACTCAAATGCTGGAAGAGGTAGAGGCAGAGGTAGAGGAGGCCGATCTGGAGGCCGTGGTAGAAATTAGAATATGCAGCAAACTCAAGAAAACCAGTCCTATGGAGGAGGATGTGGTAACTCTAGAGGCAGGGGGAGCCAAAGAGGTCGTGGTGGATGGCAAAGAGGCCAAAATGCAAACAGCAATGTTGAATGCTACTACTGTGGTAAAATGGGTCATATGGCTAAAGACTGCTATAAAAAGCAGAATGACATCATGAATGGAAAATTACAACAAGGGAATTATGCATCTTCAGGTAGACAGGGTGATGACAGAAATGAGCATTTGTTTATGGGGCAACACATGAACAATTATGTGACAAGTGCAGAAGAAAGCAATGATGTATGGTATGTTGATTCACGTGCATCAAACCACATGACAGGTCATGCAGAATGGATGGAGGATGCAAGGAAAATGGAAAAATGAGGATTTGTGGAGACTGGTGATGATACTGCACATCCTATTGTGCAGATTGGAAAAATTCCTTTGTCTATGCAGGATGGGAAAAAGAAATACATGTCAGATGTATTTCATGTCCCGAATATCACCAAGAATCTGGTTTTTGTTGGTCAAATGGTTGAGCAGAGCTTGCAGGTCAGATTTAATCCTCATGGATGCTTTGTTGAGGATATGAAAAATAAAGGTCGCTTGATAGCAAAAGGAAAGAAGAATGGCAGAATGTTTACGTTGGATGCAGACATGCCAGAATTGAGTGCAGGAATGTTTGCACATGGGACCGGTGTAGTTGCAAATATTGATATCTGGCATAAACGCATTGGTCATGCTAATGTACATCGACTTAAATCAATGCACGCCCAAAATATTGTTGCAGGATTGCCTAAATTCAAGGTTGCAGAAATGCATAAGGTATGTGAAGCCTGTCAGTTTGGAAAACAGGCAAGGAAACCATTTCCTAGATATGTTCAAGAGAGTAAGAAGCCATTGGAATTAATCCACTCTGATGTGTGGACTACTAAAGCTGCATCTCTTGGAGGCTGTCATTATTTTGTCACTTTTATTTATGACTATAGCAGAAAAATTTGGGTGTATTTTATGAAAAAGAAAAGCGAAATTTTTGGGCATTTCAAAACTCTTAAAGCTATGGTTGAAAAAGAAACAGGCCTGCAAATAAAATGCCTAAGGTCAGATGGAGGGGGAGAGTACCTCTCAAATGAGTTTGCAAGGTTCATGCAGGAGCATGGCATAAAGCAACAATATTCATGCAGTCATACCCCACAACAAAATAGAATTGTAGAAAGGAAAAACAGACATATTGGAGAGGTATCTCATGCCATGCTCAATGAAAAAGACCTGCCAGATTTTTATTGGACTGAGGCAGTTGCTACAGTAGTCTACATAATGAACAGAACTCCCACTGCAGCAATACATGGGATGACTCCAGAGGAGATGTATACTGATAGGAAACCAGATATTTCTCATTTGAAAATTTTTGGTTGCATTGCCTATGTTCATGTGCCAGATGAGTTGAGATCCAAGTTGGATCCAAAAGCTGAGAAGTGCATCTTTATTGGTTACTCTTTGCAGCAGAAAGGGTATAGATGCTATAACCCTTCTACTCATAAGTTTACAGTGAGCAGAGATGTTGTTTTTGATGAGATGGGTAGCTGGTATAAACCAGTAAATATGATTGATAATGTAGATGCACAAAATGGTAATGCTGCACAGAATTCACAGCAGCAGTCACAAGATATTAGTGGACCTGGAGCATTCTCTAGGAGTGGTTCACATTCTTCGCCATGGATAGGCAGTTTGAGATCAGGAGAATCTTCTCAAAGCAATGTAGACAGTGGTATGCAGGTATCACGAAAAGGAAAAGAGAAGGTAGATCAGCCCATGTTTGATATGAATGCAGGTCACTCTTATGTGGATGGTGAATCCAGTGGCTCGGAACAGAGCATTGATGATGAGTTGGGTATTCCTTCTATTGTTACACCTGGAAGAAGGAAGACCATGGATGTTTTGAGAGCACCTGGAAGTGAGCCTACTTTGTGTAGGTCTACCAGAGCTAGATATCCTGTGGATAGGCTAAAATATGATGGATTTACAGCCATTCACTATGCATATATAGTCAAAGTGATACAGGAACTAGAACCCACTTCTTTTAAGCAAGCCATGGGAAAAGAAAAATGGGAGAAAGCTATGGATGAAGAAATGGATGCCTTGTAAGCAAATGCTACATGGGAGTTGGTACCTTTGCCTAAAGATAAGAATGCGATTGGCTGTAAGTGGGTTTATAAGGTGAAGCACAACGCAAATGGTTCTATGAACAGATACAAGGCAAGATTAGTAGTCAAGGGGTATGCACAAACATATGGCATTGATTATGAAGAGCCATTCAGTCCGGTTGCAAGGATGGAAACCGTAAGAGCAGTCATTGCTATGGCTGCATCAAAGGAATGGTCTTTACATCAGATGGATGTAAAGAATGCCTTCTTGCATGGTGATTTGCAAGAAGAGGTATATATGGAGCAGCCACTAGGTTATGTGCATGCTGTTCATCCTGAGTTTGTTTGCAGGTTGAAGAAAGCCTTGTATGGCTTGAAGCAAGCACCTAGAGCATGGTCTGACAAGATAGGACAGTATCTTGTCACTATTGGCTTTCAGATTTCCAAGGCAGATTTCTCACTTTATGTGAGAAAAACAGAGAAAGGTATTATGCTACTTATCATTTATGTTGATGATTTGATTATGATAGGTGACAGTGATGAAGATATCGTTCATGTGAAAATGCTATTGAAGCAAAAGTTTGAGATGAAGGATTTGGGAGAGCTGTGTTATTTCTTGGGCATTGAGGTGATTAGATCACCAAGTGGGATACAGCTCTTGCAAAGGCAGTATGGATTGGACATGCTGTCCAAATATGGGATGACAAGCTGTAAGCCTATTTCAATTCCTTTGGAGCAGAATGTGAAGTTGAGCACAGATTCAGGTGAGCTTCTCAAAGACCCTACTATGTATAGACGCATAGTAGGAAGTTTGATTTATATGACTATTACCAGGCCAGATTTGAGCTATGCTGTTGGATTGGTAAGTCAGTTTATGCAGGATCCAAGGAAACCACATTTGGATGTGGCTAGACGCATACTCAGGTATGTGAAGTCCACATTGCAGTATGGACTACTTTATGAGACTGGGGTTCATATACAGCTGCATGGATACACTGATGCTGATTGGGCTGGTAGTATTTCTGATAGACGATCTATCAGTGGATATGTGTTCTCTTTTGGGAGTGTTGCAGTCACTTGGAGCAGCAAGAAACAGCCTACAATTGCCTTGTCGAGCACAGAGGCTGAGTACAGGGGTGCAGCAATGGCTGCATGTGAGGTAGCTTGGTTGCATAAGCTACTTTATGATATGCATCAACCTACAGATGGGCCAGTTGTCATTTATTGTGACAACATGAGTAGTATACACTTGGCAAATAACCCAGTCTATCATGCTAGAACAAAGCACATTGAGGTGCATTATCACTATGTGTGAGAGAGAGTTTTACTAGGTCTTATTGATCTAGTTTATGTCAACACAGAGGATCAGGTAGCTGACATATTCACGAAGCATTGGGCGTAGAGAAGCTGCGCAAGTTCAAAGACCTGCTTGTTGCACATCAGTATGCATCGTACTTTCATGTGTCCCGTCAAGCATGATCAGAGAATAAACTGAAAGATTTCTATCAACAAGTACCTCTCTCAAGAGCATACCAACTGTCATGTACATGTACTTTATTCATGTCTCTAATACTGTATTCAAATATCCATGCCAAATACTTGTCCTGACATCTCTAGAGCCTTCTTGTAAAGATCATTATGAGGTTCCTGGATACACAAGAACCCAAGTTATTGTGACAGCCTATCTCAATAAAGCTAATAAATCTCAACAATGACAATTAGGTTGGCAATACCTCGTCTAAAGCTTGCTAAAAGAATTTGGAGGCCTTTTTGAATAGTTCATTGGCCTTCTTAGACTCTATTAAGAGAAATCTGTTAGAATCTATTAAGAGAAATCCATGTACTTTATTACTGTCATGTAGTTTATTACTATCTCAAGAACATGCCAGCTATCTCAAGTACCTCTCTCAAGAGCATACTAGCTATCATGTACTTTATTACCTCTCAGATCCAAATAAACCATAATATTGTATTCAAATATCCATGCCAAATACCTTTCCTCACATCTCTAGAGCCTTCTTGCAAAGATCATTACGAGGTTCTTGGATACATAAGAACCCAAGTTACTCTGATAGCCTATCTCAATAAGGCTAATAAATCTCAACAATGACAATTGCCTAAGCACCACAGTGTGTTAAGAGAAACCCATGGGAAGTATGGGCATTGCCCAAGCACCTAAGACCAAGCACACTTTAGCTATAAAACTAAAATATAAGAATCTCCATTGTACTACCACCATGTTGATAGATTCGTGGCCCTGCTCAAATTGTACCAACTCTAGAAGGGCCCCTCCCAATCTCAAAAATGTGTATCCAAAAACCTGTTTGATTCAAGGTACTGCAAAAGCAACAAAACAAAGAGCTCCATCATTTCTATTTTTATGAGCCACTGACATTGGCAACAATATCCCATCTATTTCTTCGAGCCATTGACATTGACAACATACGCATGTACAAGATGACTATTGTACTTACCTAGCGATGTTTCTGATAACACAAGAATGAGTCCAAAAATATGCCAAAACAAGACAAGAATATACAACATGGCCAGATATTCTTGTAAAACCTTGTTGCAATACATGACAAATAATAGAGTTAGAACCCATTTTCTCGCTTGCATTCAAAACCTTACGATAAAGCACACTAAAACATACCTAAAGTACTAATTCAAACCCACTTTCTCCACCTTGGTGCAAAACCTTGTTGTAATAACTCTGGAGGTATAATACTCGATGCTTTATTTGCAGCATGCTAAGATATAGTAATCGTGTGAGAGCATGCACTATCGCATCAAGTCTAAATCCCATCTCAAAAATCCCATTTGAAAATAAGTACAATGCAGTTTAGAATTTTGCTACATTGCATCTATTTCTATGAGCCACTGACATTGACAACATACACATGTACAAGCGACTGGAGAAATTACCTGATGATGTTCTTGATATTAAAATTATGGGAGGTAACATACATTTAATAGCAAAAGAAAGCCAGCATGGAAAATGGGTCTTCCGTCAAGTAACACAAGAATGAGTCCAAAATCTGCCAAAACAACACAAGAATATACAACATGACCAGATATTCCTGGAAAACCTTGTTGCAACACATGACAAAGAATAGAGTTAGAACCCATTTTCTCACTTGCGTTCAAAAGCTTACGATAATGCATACTAAGTACTAATTTAAGTCCCCTTTCTCCACCTTGGTGCAAATCTTTGCTATAATAACCCTAGAGGTATAGTACTTGATGCTTTTATTTGCCGCATGCGAAGATATAGTAATCGTGTGAGATTTGCACTATCACATCAAGTCTAAATCCCATCTCAAAAATGTGTATCCAAAAACTTGTTTGATTCAAGGTCCTACAAAAGTGATAAAACAAAGAACTCCATCATGCCAACTCTATTCCAGGAAAAATCACAAAGTTGTGCTTCTTATATGAGAAAAAATAAGAAATAAAGCATAATAAAAGACTAATAAAAGTACAAAGAAGAAAAACCTACCAAATTTTTTTAATGCCCCTTCACAAAGTCATTGAAAACATTCCAATCATTCTCATCTAGTTTGTACTTGTTTGTATTGCAATCGTAGGTCAAATTTGCCAAGGCAATGATACTATCAATGTCTATCATAGCAAGATCCATAAGGTCATATGTAAAGCATCGTGAGCCTTTTGTCTTTTGGTACCATCCAAGTTGGACTTCCACTCTTGAAGGCCTATCTAAAAGGTTGAACCCTCTCCTATACTCCACATAACCCCCTCTGACCTTTCTCCTCATCTTTTGCACTTTTCCAAGATACCATACAACCTGTGTCCTTTTCTTACTTTGCAAAGAGCTTAGTTTGCATTTTCTCGTGCTCTTCCTTGTTGTGTCCTCTTGAAAGTATACAGCACAATCTAATCCTATCCCAAATAGATTCTCATTTGACATAGCAAAAGGCTTCTCTTCCTTGTTATGGTATACTCCTTGGAAAACCCTAGTAAGTCTATCTTTTGAGAGTGTGGGATTTCCATTGAGCTGACTCACTAATGTAGACTTGAAGAAAGATTTACCCTCAATAGAAACAACTAGGTTCACAGTTTCTTGTTTGTCTAGCAAAGAATCCACTACATGTCTAATCTCACTTCAGCATGCATCATTGTCACTATCCTCACTGTTTATTGACTCCTGACTAGCTAGTTGATCTTCTTCTTCTTCTTCGCCAGATTCTTGTGCGTATGCATCTGTAAAGCTAATTGACCAAGGCTCAAGCCACCATTTCATTTCATTCTTGCCCTTTGGTTTTACATGTAATTGTTCACACATTTCATGAGCACTTTTCAGCCCCTTCTTCAAAGCATCAATAATTTCATCATCACTTGATACGCAATCATAGTCTCCTAGATTAGCTTCCAGCATGTTGTCTTTGAGATTCAACTCCCTCCAAAAATGCTCTTGTTTCTTGTGCGCTCTTGCAAACAAAGGATCATTCTGTTTCCACTCCAAGTAGGCAAGCCTATTCAAACTCCCAGCAGTATGCAACATATCCATCATGTCATACGAGCATTCTTAACCCACCATGCTCCCAATCTTGCTAAAGAAGATTTCAATTGCATCTGAGCCTGTAAGATGTAAAGGACATTTCAGACTTAGAAAGTAGTCTCTGAAATAGTTGATTAACAAGACAACAAAATGGCATGAGAGCTGCACATCCAAAAATGCCTCCTTGCTTATGAAGTTTACACTCAGCATATAAGTGGTATGATGCGTAATCCACAACCTCCAAATTTGAAAAAAGAAAGAGACTTTTCCTGCAAGATAGACTCGATCCACCAAGCTCATGTGTACAAAGTCTTGGTCATGAAGCCCATAAACTTCATTTTTTGAAAGTTTTGCTGAAAGCGGCCATCCATACCACTTGAGTCTAAATCTACTGCCAAACTTGTCTACATAATCTGTAAGCATCAACTTTCGTCACCGACTATCACCGTCGGATGCATGTCCAATGATTGGGCCAACTGTGGGCCCTAGCTTCTCATCCCACAAACTTAAAATAACTGCCCATTGCTTGAAAACAAAGCTTGCATCAAACCAATTGCAAGTACAATGAAGAACTAGGGCCAAGTGAGGGAGAGCATCATGCAAACAATTCTGAAATGCACCAACAATATTCTCATACCCTTCTTGTCCTTCTCCCACTTTGATTATGCATGCTATCAAGCACTTGTGATCGTCTGATTTATATCCATCAAACCCCACAAGCATATCATCCTTTGGGTTCCACCTGCAAGCATGGGTAAAAAAGCACAAACTCTTTTACAATACTTTCTTAATTCAAACAAGGTATGGATCCATTTTTATTGGAAAGACCATGATATTGTTACCTGACCTGCTTCTTTATGGCAGCTTCATCTTCCACTAAAATGAAAGGAACCTTCGACATGATGCCATGCTTCTCTTTCTCCTCTTGATAGATTTCAGCAATCGCATAAAAAATGGACCAGTGTATGCTTGGTACAAATTGAGTGGCATGTCTTTTCCCTCTCTTTGTTGTTGATAAAGAGGGTCCATTAAGGTTGAAACTTAGGAAATCCTGTAGCCTTGAGCCCCCCCACATCCTCGAAACTTCAAATATCACCTTTGTGCTTTCCCTATATCTTAGTCCCGCACTTGACCTAATCATGTTTGTGGAAACGTCTTATAGAAAGTCCCACAAGGCAGCTTTACCACCAAACTTGCCCAACCTATGGGCTTCAATTATGTTGTTGCAAAACCTTTTTACATCCTTACAATTAAGAGACTCTATGTTGGCTTCTCTTAAAGTTCACACTCTCATAGAAAGAATGGCAACTTGTGATTTTTTCCACCATAGATGCATGTTGAGTTCCCTTACTTGCTTTTTAGCAAAAATAGATGCCATTCTAAGCTCATTCTTGGTGAGATAATCTAGTCTTCTTCCGCACCCAGTCCCCCTATATCCTCTTTTGGTCTTAACCTTCTCATCTCTATAAAATCTCATTCTAAAGTCAGATGACTTAACTATCCCTTTGCAGTGGTGGCATGTGAGTCCTTCAAGTGGATGCCCATCCTGTGAAATGCATAGGCTGTTAATGTGATGAAAGCATCCATTCACATGAAAGTTTGTGCCTCCATCTTGTAAGGTTACCTTGGTGTGTGGCTCAGCAAACCAAATATTTCCATCACATTGATCATCTAAGAAGGTCTTTATCTTAATATACTTGTTGTTTACCTTAACTTCATGGCTCCAGAGACCCCAACAAAGCAAGTTCAAATTTA
Source organism: Lygodium microphyllum (assembly GCF_053477565.2). Lineage (NCBI taxonomy): Eukaryota > Viridiplantae > Streptophyta > Polypodiopsida > Schizaeales > Lygodiaceae > Lygodium > Lygodium microphyllum. Next base: position 25,256,746 of record NC_141152.1, on the reverse strand, counting down.
CTAGCCAATTGCTAGTCTCTGTATCATGACTAGAAGAGGGGGTGAAAGCACTCATACTTGTATCTCCTGTTTTCGTTGAGACTAAGAAGTTTGTGAGAGATCTTCGCTTTGGATCATGCTCTGTATCTTTTCGAGGATGGCCTCACAAGCCTGTGATGAGTATTGCCTTTGAACCTTCCTTGCTCTTCATGAGTGACTTTATGTGAGAATTTGATTTTGCGTGCTCGTTGAGGATTGTGTAGAGATCTGACCTTGAGGGACATAATCGCAGCCATGCATCATCAATCTTGCATCTGACCTTCATGCAATTTTTGTCTTTAAAGTCATGTAACGTAGCTTCAATCAACTCAAAATCCCAATCTACAAAAAATTTAACATAAAAGGGTTGAGTAAGAATCAATTCAAAAAGATAATAAAACTTTTGAACATAAAAAGAGATAGGAGACGAAAGAAAGGTATAGTACCTTCATTTGATGCCATATAAGAATGCAACTTCTCTATTGCTTCTTCTATTTGTGTCTTGTCATCCTTTGCCGACTGAGGTACTCCTTTGGGCATATTTTATTTTTTTAATCCTCGAGCAAACATTGCTTGAGCTCATGCTTCTTACTCTCCAAGACATGGAGCCTCATGAAGTTAGAGAAGCAATTGTAAGCTGTTATCTTTCCTTCTATCGAGCCTTTACCATAAAGCTCATTACATTCATGACACCAAATTCGCACATGAGGAGCCCCATCAAAGTCTTTGGAATGTAGCTCAAACCTATCATCCCTCAGTATTGCCATTTCTTTGAGCTTTGATCTAACTCTCTCACATTCTTGTTGCCAAACTTCAAGAATATCTAGTTTCAATAGATTACTACTCAGCTTTGTAGTCATATTTGGTTTAGCCTCACAATCTGCATCAACAACCGATTGAGAGTAATGTCTTTTATTTGGAGGGGGAGGGAGATATTCCTCTACATTTCATAATCTTCATTTGATGCGAACTAGGAGTTGATCATTGATTGTCCATCGTCCCTCTTGTTGCTTGTCAATGCATACCCTTCTTGATCAAGAAACCCAAAAGGCTCCAAGAGAAGCTCATCCCCTTCAATTTGTTCTCGAACATGAGAGAATGTGGGTTGGCCTATGTCTCTTCTGACTCTAACAAGGCCTATTTCCTCTTTGCTCTCACCATCGACCACTTGAATCCTATGTAAAAAAAACCACAAAATAAACTTGTACAATCTAGCTAAATTAAAAACATTAGGATGCATTACCAATATACTAAGTATACTTAGACAAAAAGACATAGCAATATCTCAATTAAGAGAAAAGGGAAATGGTAAATTAACATGGAGAGGATGTTTATTAAGGTAGCTTCATAAGATCATATACAGTTTTCACTTGCTATTGGAGAATAACATCAAAGGGCCTACGTTCCACAATCCTTAACCAAACCACCAAGATAAACTCTAGAAATAGAACAATCAAAATGGAGTAATTTGGCATTGTGCAAACAAAGTCATGGAATTTTAAGAAGATAGAAGCTATCCTCTTTACGATTGATTGGTCTTAAAGCATTGGCAAATTTAGAAGTTTAAGGAAAACCAATGAACATTTAAAATATCAAATCCTCTTATGATGGGATTAACTTACACACATAGAGTGATCCCTAACCTTATAAATGATTAGATACCTTAATTAGAATGAGTTACAAATCGCATGAGAACAAAAAAAACTATGTAATCTTAGATCCAAACTAAACTACTTAAGTTCCAATTCTCGTTGTTATTAGAATAACGTTTTTCAAAAACATTGAATATAATTTAGACTTGAATAATTATTCATGCTTAAGAAGTACCTTAAGTAGATAACAACTATTAGGAGTTTAGTTATGAATAGATACCTTGAATTGGAGGGATAGTGCTTTAGACTATTAGATCCTTTATTAGAGAATATTTGCTTAAATGGATAACATGAAGCTTGGTATTGACAAACTATAAATGTATCTATGCTTGATATAATACTCTCATCTTGTGTTAAAATACGCAAATCTAGAGCATGGATATGGCGGCTTGTAAGCATAGACTAAACTCATGATGACATTGACTAAAATTAGGTTCCAAGATGGAATATTGGACTCATAAACACAATCTTGTGTAGGATTGACAAAGACAAGACACTTAACTGAAAGTACAAAGCATCATGACATTGTATTCATTCTATATGAAAAGTGGTAGTCAAGTACAATGCTTTATAGTTGTTGGATAGCTATAGTTTTCCTCTCTATGCATATGAGATTCAGTCTGCATACATGTCCTAAGCCCAGAACTGCCTCATACAAAGAGACTACATTAGGTGTGATTGCTAATATCTCAACACCCCTCCTCAATCACAACCAAAAAGTACAAAGTGCGTAGAGGCTTTAGTGAAAGTAACACCTGCAAAGTGTGGGTACACAAAAAACGTGGCAAAACACCAGAGGCTTCCAGAAAAGGCTGTGTGGGTACCACAAACATGATGGTCATCCGGAGGCTGTAATAGGGGCCTTATAGAGGCTGTAGTACAAGGCTACATGAGGAGTTTACAAGCTTATGATAAAGACATTTGGGCTAGGCAATACAAGGCTAAAAAAGTCAGTAAAAAATAGGATCAAGACCGTGAGGCCCTTGCGGTTTTTAGCATTTCTTTTGACATAGATCTTCAATTCATTGCAGTTCTTCTTGTCTAGCTTCCTGTACGTGTACTTCACTTTGTTTTCCTCTTCCAAGTCTTCATGATTTTTTTGCATCTTCTTCTTATTCTTGTTCTTTTGGCCCTCTTGATCTACTTCTTCATTGACTTTGCTTGCAATAGTTGCATCAGTTTTTATATCCATGTCCCCCTCAAGCAAATGTATCATCATCTTTGAGGCAACAAAAATGTCTTCAAAATCTTCAAATAAATTCATTGATTGCTCTTCAAAACAAGTAAATCCATCTATCCTTGCAAGCGGAATAAATAAGTCTTCCATGTAGTTGAATTGAGTAACAAGAGTAATGTTACTCTTCATGAGAAGCATCTTCATAAAAGACTTGATTTTGGTCATTCCTATGATGGAAATCAGCTTGGAATGATTGAGAATAACCATCAATGAGTTTATCTTGTTAGATATGATCAATGCCCCACCCTCATTAGGTGCTACCAATGATCCATGGTGCTCAAAGTTGTAAGGCCCCCATTATGAGGAGAAGCCAAATGTGAGCCCGGACATTGGTTGAGTCCTGACTTGTATATCAGATGAGGTCTATGTGACCGGATGGCAAAAAGGTGACTGTTGTGGGTCTAATCTTTGGGTTAGACGGAGTGGTTAAGCTGGTAGCAACTCGAGGCACATTGCATTGAGTTGCGTGGTAAGGGAGTTAAAAGGGGCCCCTATTGTGGGGTCCGGGGGCAGCGCCCCCGGCCCGATGGTAAAGGGAATATTCCCTGGAATATTCCCTGGCCGACTAGTGGAGGCTCATATGGTAGGTCGGTCAGCAGGCCGACCTAACGACCTTCGCGGGCTATAAAAGCTAAACCCCTTCGCAGCCATCTTACACTGATCTTTCACCCAGTCAGAGTTGTTGTTCCAGCTAGCCTTAAGCTCTTCACCTATCTTCTGTCTAGATCGCCATCTAAGCTTCACACAGTGGAAGCGCACGGGTGGACAGAGCCATCTTTGTATCAGTTGTTTGGAGTTAAAGAATTTTACTGATTCTCCTCTTATCTGTTGTGTACTCTCTATCTCTTTCTCAGATTCTGTTCGCTGCGCCGTGTAATATTTTACATGGTATCAGAGCCCAGGGGGCTCTAGAGATCGGAGAGCGTGCAAGAGGCAAAGGCTTCAACAGCAAAGAGAAACGATGTCGACTCCGGGAAGCAGTTCTGGCGCATCCGGAAGCGGTGCAGGAGGTGGTGCTGCTGTACCGGCTATTCAAACACTGAGGATTCGTCCACCAACCTTCAGCGAAGGCAAGTTAGATGGTACAAACTACACCTTGTGGAAGTTCAAAATTACAACTATCCTTGATTCTTATGAGCTTCTGGAGACTGTGCTGGGGACTGACGCAGAACCACAGCCTATCCCCGACCCATCAAATCCTAGTGTGATGATTCCTCCGAATGCAGATCTTCTACGAGCTTGGAAACGAAGGAATGCAGATGCATTGTGTGCCTTAGTTACAAGCTGTTCTGACAGTGTTTTGACTCTGATTCAGCATACAACCAAAGCGTCAGAGGCTTGGAATGTACTAAGGAGTCAATATGAAACACGAAACCAAACAAGGATTCAAAACTTGGAGAATCAACTAGCAGCGGAGAAGTTTGCTGAAGGAGAGACGGTTGAAGCATTCATCACTCGGATTAAGAATCTGCGCGACCAGATGGCTGGCGCTGGGATACAAAAGACTAGCGAAGAGCTAGCTCGGAGGTGTCTTCGGATTTGTCCACAAAAGTTTGATGGACTAGTAACTGCCCTTAATACTCAGGTGAGACCTCAAGCTTTGACTTTTGAGGAGTTTTGTGCATTATTAATGGAGGAGGAGTTGAGGCTGAAAGCCCGAGAAGGAAGCAACAATGGAGATGCTGCATTCTCTGCCAATGCAAAAGGCAAAGGTGTTTCCTCCACCAAAAATGATGGTGACAAAAAGAAAAAGGGCGGCAAGAAGAAGTTTCAAGGAGAGTGCTTCTACTGTAAGAAGAAAGGACATGCGATTGCAGATTGTCGTGTCAAGAAGGCAGATGAAAAGAATGGTACCCTTAAAACTAAAGGGAAAGAGACAGCCAATACGGCTGAAGCAGAGTTGGAATTATTCATGGCGACCATTGAGGAAGTGTGCTCCTCGGCGCAAGAAGAATCTACCACTGACTCTTGGGTGTTGGATAGTGGGGCCTCCCGTCACATGACCAACAAGAAAGGTCTATACAGTTCTATGCAGCCTCTACAAGAATCCATCACTGTGACGGTTGGAAATGATGCTAAATGCCCTGCTGCGGGCACAGGTACTATTTCTTTTGTTGCTGCAAATGGTGAAGTCAAAAAGCTTTCAAATGTGTTGTATGTTCCCGAAATCAGAAGAAATCTCTTATCAGTTGCTGCCATAACTGATCTTGGTCATGAAGTAAGGTTCAAGAAGACAGGTGCAGAAATTATTGATAGTGCTGGCACAATTGTTGGCAAAGGAGAAAGGAGGAACAACCTGTATGAGCTAAGTGCTCTTACAGCCACCGCTGGAGTGGGCACAAGTAAGCTTTGGCATGAAAGGTTTGGACACATCGGATTTGCAGTATTGAAGGAGATGCAAAAGCAAGGTATGGTTGCTCACCTACCTACAATAACTGAATTGAAGGAACCATGTGAAGCTTGTATGATGGGCAAGCAACAGAGAAAGGCATTTCCACAAGAAAGCAAGAATAGAGCACATGCTCCTCTAGAGTTGGTGCATGCTGACTTGTGTGGTAAGATGCCTACACAGGCCTTGGGGGGATCTTCTTATTTTATGTTGATTGTCGATGACTACAGTAGGAAGATGTGGGTGTACTTCCTTCGTGATAAGGCTCAAGCTTTTGGTAAGTTTAAAGAATGGCTAATACTTGTTGAGAATGAAACAGGGAAAAGTGTGAAGAAATTTAGAACAGATGGTGGTGGTGAGTTCAACTCAAAGGAGTTTGAAGGCTTTTGCAAGAGCAAAGGGATCAAGCGTCAATTGACGACGCCTCACACACCTCAGCAGAATGGTGTTGTGGAACGCAGGAATCGTACCATTGTGGAGATGGCAAGATGCATGCTAAAGGGCAAGGGATTGCCTAACCATTTTTGGGCTGAAGCTGTTAATACTGCAGTCTACATTCTAAATCGGAGCTACACAAAGGCTCTCAAGGGAAAAACACCTCATGAGGCTTACACTGGTAAGAAACCATCTGTTTCACATTTCAGAATTTTTGGATGTGAATGTTATGCACATGTTCCAGATGAGAAGAGAAACAAGTTACAACCAAAAAGCAGAAAATGTATCTTCTTGGGTTATAGTGATGAGCAGAAGGCTTACAAGTTATATGACCAAGAGGCAAAGAAGATCATCGCGAGCCGTGATGTGGTGTTCAAGGAGGAGCCGCATACAGTGGAGGAGGAGAAGGCAAGGTCTTCCACTTTATCATCAAGCGAAGAAGTAGTCCACTATGAACCTGTCCCGAGAGCTATCCCTATCCTTAAGGAGGAGGAAGCATCATCTTCAGATGATGAGGAAAAAGTTCACCAACCTGACATCACCCCACCGGAAAAGCCATTGCCGCGTTGGGTGAAGCAGCTCTATGACCACAATAATCCTATGCCTGCATCTGTTGAGGAGAAGGCAGACGGACCAAGGAGGTCTCAGAGAATAGAGGAGCAAAGGAGGGCTTCTGCTCACATAGTCAACATGGCCTTGATGGTTGAGATTATGAGAGAAGTAAAGGAGCCAACTGACTTAGAAGAAGCACTTGCAGATCCATCATGGAAGGCTGCTATGCAGGCGGAGTATGACAGCATAATGAAGAATGACACTTGGGAGCTAGTGGATCGGCCAGCAAAGCGGAAGATTATTGGCACCAAGTGGATCTGGAAGGTAAAGTACAAGGCTGATGGTACCTTAGAAAAGTACAAAGCTAGACTGGTTGCCCAAGGATTTTCACAAGTTGAAGGGTTTGATTTTCAAGAGTCATTTGCCCCAACTGCCAGAATGACCACTATTCGCACGGTACTTGCAGTGGCTGCCCACAAGAAGTGGCCAGTGTACCAAATGGATGTTAAGTCAGCGTTCTTAAATGGTGACCTCAAGGAGGAGGTGTACGTGGCTCAGCCACCAGGGTTTGAGGCCCCCCATTCTGAGAACAAAGTGTGTAAACTGAAGAAGGCATTGTATGGGCTGAAACAAGCCCCCAGAGCATGGTACCAGCGGATAGATAGGTTCTTTTTAAACCTAAACTTCAAAAGATGTGCCTCAGATGCTAACTTGTATGTTTACAGGGATGGTAAAAAGTCTGTAGTGATTGTCCTATATGTGGACGACCTTCTTATTACAGGTGACTATGAAGATATGATCAACCAAACTCGAAAGGCTTTGAGTTTTGAGTTTGAAATGACAGACTTGGGCTTGCTGCATTATTGTTTGGGGATTGAAGTCTGGCAAGAGCCAGGAAAGATCTTCATCTCTCAGAAGAAGTATGCATGGGAGATCTTGAAGGCATTTGGCATGACCGAGTGCAAGGAGATAGCTACACCTATGGAGGTGAATGTAAAGTTATCCGTTGAGGATACATCAGCACTAGCAGACATTGGGAGGTATAGGAGGTTGGTCGGCAGTCTAATCTACTTGTGTAACACCAGACCAGATATCAGTTTTGCTGTTGGTGTTTTGAGCAGGTTCTCAAACAAACCTCATGAGAGTCATTGGAAGGCTGGGATGCGGGTGCTCAGATACTTGAAGAAAACTCTTGACTATGGTATCACATACAGTTTCGGAACTTCTCTTGTGGGGAACTGTGACTCAGATTGGGCAGGAGACATTGATTCCAGGAAGTCAGTTTCTGGTTATTGTTTCTCTTTGGGTTCAGGAATTTTCTCTTGGATTAGTAAGAAGCAACCAACAGTGGCATTGTCTTCTACCGAAGCAGAGTACAAGGCAGCTTGTTTTGCTGCATGTGAGGCCGTATGGTTGAGAAGGATTCTATGGCATATGGGAGTGCAGGATGAAGAACCAACTGTGCTGAGATGTGACAATCAGAGTTGCATCGCCATTGCCAAAAATCCAGTGTTTCATGCACGCACCAAACATATAGAGATCCAGTATCACTATGTGCGTGATTTGATGGAGGATGGGATAGTGGAATTGGTCTACTGTCCAACAGAGGAGAATGGAGCAGATATCTTCACCAAAGCACTTACGAAGGATCTGCTTCAAGTTCATCTTCAGAGACTCGGCATTGGGCCGAGGAGATAGTTCACCTATGGGTGGACATTGAGGGGGGGTGTTAGATATGATCAATGCCCCACCCTCATTAGGTGCTACCAATGATCCATGGTGCTCAAAGTTGTAAGGCCCCCATTATGAGGAGAAGCCAAATGTGAGCCCGGACATTGGTTGAGTCCTGACTTGTATATCAGATGAGGTCTATGTGACCGGATGGCAAAAAGGTGACTGTTGTGGGTCTAATCTTTGGGTTAGACGGAGTGGTTAAGCTGGTAGCAACTCGAGGCACATTGCATTGAGTTGCGTGGTAAGGGAGTTAAAAGGGGCCCCTATTGTGGGGTCCGGGGGCAGCGCCCCCGGCCCGATGGTAAAGGGAATATTCCCTGGAATATTCCCTGGCCGACTAGTGGAGGCTCATATGGTAGGTCGGTCAGCAGGCCGACCTAACGACCTTCGCGGGCTATAAAAGCTAAACCCCTTCGCAGCCATCTTACACTGATCTTTCACCCAGTCAGAGTTGTTGTTCCAGCTAGCCTTAAGCTCTTCACCTATCTTCTGTCTAGATCGCCATCTAAGCTTCACACAGTGGAAGCGCACGGGTGGACAGAGCCATCTTTGTATCAGTTGTTTGGAGTTAAAGAATTTTACTGATTCTCCTCTTATCTGTTGTGTACTCTCTATCTCTTTCTCAGATTCTGTTCGCTGCGCCGTGTAATATTTTACATATCTTTGTATGTATCAAAAGACACAAGCAATGGCAGTGAAGTATCAAAAGATACTAGTTTGAAATTTGATGTTTGTTGCTTGAGTTTGACTTGATGATCTTCAAAAAATATTCATAGCTTCCCCTCATTGCTGATTTGATGGTTGAATACTTGCTGAAAACTTTAGATTAGAGTGTCCTTGGCTTGGTTTAAGTGGCAGGAGAGAGAAAATGAAGGAAAAATGAGCTTGAAGGTAAGTGGCTATGGCTGTCCTATCAAAACAGGGACCAATGACTGGTAAATGAGCTCCCAAGAGCTCCACACGTTGAATCTGCTCAAACCCTTTGAGATGGAAGACCCTTGCTAATGGTTCTAACTCTGTCTAAGAGGGTTTGTATTGGTTTTGCCCGAGTTGAGAGATCTAAGCCTTCAAAGTGGTCGATGTCAAAACTGCACCGAGATTTGGAAAAATGCAAATGCTGGGCATGGTGTGCAGCATCAATCTCCTTGATTTTTGTGCCAAAAAGTTGCAGCTTGACATGAAGAACAATTCTCAAGAAGAAAGCTTGAAGAGATATGGCCTGGTTGATGAGATATGGCTGCTCCAACAAAGGTAGGTAGGTGCTGTCCCCACAGACACAATTATGCCAGCAACTCTGAAAAGAGGCAATGCTGAAGCTATAGTTGCCCAATCTCAATGATTGAGGTGCCAAGGAGGGGCTCTAAAAATAGAGAAACACTTCTCTAGAAGGAAGTTCAAAGAGATTTGGCATGTGGAGAGAGATATAAAAGCTTCAAGCTGATAGGGTGTTGCTAGCTATGGCTGCCATGGAAGCTTCATTGAAGGTAGGAATGCAAATGAAGTTGGAGATAGGGTCCAATACTCAAACTGAGCTGAGCAATGATGGAAAGGAGCTGAGAGGAGGGAAAGGAGAGTTGGTCCATGCTCAACTGAGCTCTGATACCATGTTAAAATACGCGGATCTAGAGCATGGCTATGGCGGCTTGTAAGCATAGACTAAACTCATGATGACATTGACTGAAGACCACAACTCTTACACAAGTGAATTAGGTTCCAAGATGGAAGCTTGGACTCATAAACACAATCTTGTTTAGGAATGACAAAGACAAGACACTTAACTGAAAGTACAAAGCATCATGACATTGTATTCATTCTATATGAAAAGTGGTAGTCAAGTACAATGCTTTATAGTTGCTGGATAGCTATAGTTTTCCTCTCTATGCATATGGGATTCAGTCTGCCTACATGTCTAAGCCCAGAACTGCCTCATACAAAGAGGCTAGATTTGGTGTGATTGGTAATATCTCAACATCTTGATTAGGACTCAATGCTTAAAGATGCATTGTTCTACACTGAATGTACCACGAGGAATGAATGTCTTAAAATGTTTGTTCTAGTTGTTCTTGGTTGATTCTTGTGATAATGAAAAGACTACTTCAAGATCAAGTTAGCCATAGCTTTTGAGAGTATGCTCTATTTGATGGATGTTCTTGATAAAGGTGATTTTTGTATGATAGTCCCTTGAAAATATGGGATGGATTATTATTAAGGGTTAATAAGTACTGTCTTGAAGGACTACTTGGTTTTGACTTGGAAAATATTATCTTCCAAGATAAATTAGGTTGCTTGCCTTGGTTGTAATTGAGGTAAATTGTTAAATATCATCCATGCCTCTAGCCAATGCCTCTAGCCAAACAAGACTAATTTTAGTGATTGTGTCTCCCCCAGGTCCTTTCCAAGCCAATCTTAGTAAGAGCCAAGCCAACTAGTGCATTAACCAATAGCTGACATGAGAGGTCATCCACAAAGGCAAGGTTCACTCCTACACTAGAATGAGAGCTAGTGGATCTATGGTTGTGTGGTAAATTCTCATGTTGATCATATGATGGAAAAGAAAGCTCCATGTCAATACATGGATATTGAAAGGAGAATTCTAGATTAGGGTAAGATAGATCCTAAAAGGAGCTTGGATGTATAGTAATTGAATAGTCATCTTAAAGAGGACAAGTTGTGTAGCAATACAATATGTTTTCAAGATTTGTTTTCTTACAAGACCATTTTCAATTGTTCTTGTGTACAAGACTAAGATTACATGAAAAAACCAATGTAAAAGATTAAGAAAGATGGTTTTCTGTATCTTGGAGTAAAGGCTAATGTTATGATTGTCCATCTTACTCACTAACCCTGACTATATATGTACAGACTTATTCATTATTCTTTGAGTGATAAGACAAGAAGTTGTTGCTCACAAGAGATACATAGGAAGCACCACAAACATAGCAACTTCTCTCTCTCTCTCTCTCTCTCTCTCTCTCTCTCTCTCTCTCTCTCTCTCTCTCTCTCTCTCTCTCTCTCTCTCTCTCTCTCTCTCTCTCTCTCTCTCTCTCTCTCTCTCCTTTATTCTCCTGGTATATCCAACAATTGATACTAGAGAGGGTCAAAGTCTCCAACATGCCGCCAATAGAATTCCTCATGGTCCCTAATTTGGATGAGATTTGACATAGGTGAAGAGGCTGAAAAAGTCTCAAATGGGCTGTAAGGGCTTAATCTATTTAGTTTATGTATTTGAGGCTATTTCAGATTTGATTTTTGACCCATAAGTGCCATATAGATTGTTTCTTCTTTTCTAGCACTTTGGCACATGTTATTCAAAACTTGCAAAATAAGTTAGGCTTATAGCATCCAATTTAGAGATTATGTATATAGATTATCAACCATTGGTAAACTAATGATTTATTTTATGTATTTGAGGCTATTTTAGATTTGATTTTTGACCCGTAAGTGCCATATAGATTGATATTCAGAACTTGCAAAATAAGTTAGGCTTATAGCATCCAATTTAGAGATTATGTATATAGATTACCAATCATTGGTAAACTAATTATGAGAAAGATTGCTAAAAGTAAGCAGTTTTACGTTGTAGGTTGTTTGACACAAATTGCAAATTATAGATTTCACTATTTTGGAGTTTGTTATTAGTTGCTATTGTATGCCATAAGTGTTACTAGAATATAACCTTTTATATCTATTATGTAGCAATTATTGAGCTACATATATTGTCATATTGTCCATATGTGTTTGCTAGTGAATGAGCAAGAATTTGTTTTTTTTCATGTATTGCAATAGTTTCATGTGGATTAGTCTACTTATATGCTCCTATACAATTGGATGCTATTATGTTGCTATATTTATAAGAAAGTATTGGTGGAGTGTAATCAAATTCAAGTCTATGTTGTGGTCACCAAGCGCAATTGGAGTGCGCCAACTTTGTGGGACTGCAGAGTCCTAACAGACTTAGACTCGGACAAAGAGATATGCTACCACTACAAATGCATCACTCATAGCATATCGAATAGAACCAATGTAAATGGGCAATCATGGACAAAATTGACAATAAATCGAATGCTCACATATTCCAATGGTTTAGTTTACATAGTGTATCATGAGTGATGATCGAGGATAAGCCTCTCACACAACCCAAGATGAACAACAAAAAGGAGCATTGGTATATATTTGTGGCTTGCTGCCTGATCTCAAATAACTTGAATTCTACCTAGAAAAATTTGAGTAGCTACCTCCAAGATGCAAAGAGACACCACAAAGGAATTATTATTTTCCAAACACTAGTAGTCAACCTCCCAAACAAAAGAACACTTTAACCTTGAGCCAAACCTTGACTAAAGCACGCATCAACATCTAGTGGTAAATATACAACACTCATCAATTTGATATGTCACTCTCCACTTTATGATAATTCTATCATCCCTTTAAGGCACACTGAGTGGCATTCTTTCTCTACACATGTATATATTCACTCTTTAAAAATGTAGGAACAAACTATCTCCTCCCATATTGACAGAAAATCAAGCTTGCAATCTTTGATAGTGGCCAATTGAAAATGATGGTAATGATCGAGTTATAGAATGCTTTCCAATCCATGTCAACAAGCATTCCATAAAAAAACAGATTAGATCATAGTAGTCACCATTCTCTTCCCTATATCACATAGATAGGATCTCCCTCTTCATAATCATACATGTATCTCCTCCAAAACAAAACCAGAATGGAGTTGCAAACTTTGCTCCATGTAGTGCCTCCACCCAAATGCTCATAGAAGTATGCCACAACCACCTCCAAAATCTGGATGTCACCATAAACATATGCTTAATAGCATCATTAGCACTAATGACAATCAATCCAAAAACAAGGCACTCTACCTCCTCTAATCTCCTGGATGGCCCGTCATGACGATTCACTTCCCTAAAATTACATTGCTTTCATAATAGCAGACATAGGATAGATAATAACTCTCCCATATTTTGTGCTACCGGCTATGAATAACTGTAATGCCATAACCATTGTAAATATTGGCCACAAACACTGCAACTTTCGGCAAGAAATATGATGAACACCCTCTTCTCATTTATTGTGCTGCTGCCGAGTATGGCGCACTATCGTAAGTTTGAGAACTAGTACTTCTCTTCTTGCCGCCCCTTTCAAATTGAACAACATGCTCCTACGCAAATAGAATAGACACCTAGTTTGATAATCACGGACTACTCCTTGTCCATATCCATGGATGGCGCTGCTTTGTATAGTTTGTGACTATTCTGTATGCTTTGCATGATGTTGATGAGGATGGATCAGTACGCGGCATGGAAAGGAGGGTGGTAATCATGGCTGAGCGCCCAAGACGGCTTCGTCTTCCTCCCCAGACTCTCATATTTTCATCCTCCAAAATGATGATCGTTGTCACCTCCCTCTTCAACATCCATCCTCCCACCTTATCATCCACTCAACACAGTTACGTTTGCTAAGCTTTCCTTTTTAAAGCTGCATTTAGCTTTAATTCTTTGCTTTTTCGACATGCTTCTTGCGTGTATGAAAATCATCGATATTCAAACATCACCTCTTCTTCTTGAATACATCCACATGCCCAAGTTTTTATGAAATATTGAAACATTTGTTGATCTTGTATGGAGATCAAAATCCCATGTTTTTCTCGAGTTAAGTCCATCACGTTATGGAATCATTCTCGTGCTTGCTAAAGCTCAAAAACCATGTAAATACAAGCTGCTATGATTTTCCACCTGCCAAATCTCTGGAGACCGAATTTCTTATGTCCAACTTGTAAGGTTGTGTGTGCTTGTTCCACTTCACCTAGATGTAGTTTCCAACTTATTTTTGATAGATCGATCTATCGTGAAAACACGTGACAATGGTCCATACAAGGTGCCATTGTCTCTCTAGGAGTTAGCAATAAGAAATGGCAAGACTCAGAACAATGGGTACATACAAAGGATCAACCACCTAGAAATACAAGGCATAAGCTAAATCACCATGGCTGTAATAGCAATGTGATAATGTAGCTATCTCTGTTGTGGAGATTTGGGTGTAACCATATGTGCGTGTTGAATTGGATGTGTGGATGGGTGGAACCCTTATCAGTTCCTCTGTACTCCTTATATAGTCCTTTTACCTGACCTACCTTGAAGTCCTTTTGCCACTTTCCTTGACTACACTACCACCTTCCATTACTACATTGCTACCATCATCTTTAATTGACACCTAGCTGCCCATCCACACTGGATGTGCCTAACACATGTCACACACTATGGAGTCAAACCCACATAAATGATTCTTTGATGGTTCTTGTGTCTTCTAGAGTGAGTGCATCTTGGGGTACTACTAGTTGTGCTATGCTAGGGCTGTGACTAAGATTGGAGAGCTACTAGTAGAGGATTTTGAGGAAGAGGCAAAGTCAGAGGAGGAGGAGAATAGTGACTAAGCTAGAATACGATGAAAAACATTTAAGAGGAGCCACATCACCATATGTTGTGAAGTCATTATCAAATTAAATCTAGACTCCATGAATCATCAAAGTTTTGGGATTAGACTAGGAATAATCAAAATGTGTGGCAGGGCTATTTCTAGGTCTTGAGGGCACTCTAGAGTGATAAAAAAGGGGCACACTAGTCTGCCCATATAGTGGCACCACAATCAAAATCCATTACGAAAATGTGGAAGGAGATTTCCCTGTAAATCAATGAGGTAAAAAGAATTAGATGGGGTTGCATGAAAAATACAAAACAAGTCACTCCGCATCTTCACTTTGCTAGGAAGCTTGCCCATCTAAGTCTTGATGAAGACCATTATTACTTGTCCCTACTCAAAGATCCTCTTCTTGGAGAGTCAATCCACTTGGTGTTTTTGTTGAAACTAGACTTTGAAAAATAAGTAGGAGCTCTAAATCCAATATTTATCTAGTTCTACTAGTTTCTCAATTAGGGATGGGAGGGACTCTTGCAGAAGAAACCGATCTTCCACAGCAATTTAGAGACTGGGAACAATGATATCTATAGGCGTGATTGCCTTGATGCCTAAAGCAAGCTTGTAAGCGGTAAGGCCTATTGCCACCTTGAAGGATGTGTGGTGAGCCCCTAATGCTACTAGGAGCTTGGTATCCCAATCTTTTTTGTGTTGCTCCTATAGTTTTGTTTAAGTTTTTTCATTGAGCTCTGTTGATTGATTTGGCCAACTTGCCATTTTCTTGTGTGTACTATTTAGAGGATTTCTCACGAATGACCATGAAGAAGGTAGTCATATGCTTGATGACCTTAATGATAAAGTGACTTCCGTGATCACTTACCAATTTCACCAAGCAACCATAGTAGGTGAAGTGGAGCCCCAAGAGGAACACCGTGAAAATGGGGAATCTACTGCAAGAAAATCTATATTGTATCATCAACAAACATCTTTCTCATATTTTATGTGTTCACAACAAGGAAAAGAACACCAAGAACAAGAAATCTTCACATGCAACTTCATAGAAATGATTCTCCCACGGCTTTAACTTGAAAAAATTTGATTATGATCTTCATATTCTTTATAGAATTCATCAAGAAACCACAAAGATACAAGAGAATACACCACTTTGAATGAAAATCATCACATAGTATTCTTCTTCAAAGGTTCCCTAGCTTTCGCTCACAATTTCTAACTCATAGATACATTGTTTTGCATAGATTTGGCTATCTTTCATACACACACACACACACACACACACTCTCTCTCTCTCTCTCTCTCTCTCTCTCTCTCTCTCTCTCTCTCTCTCTCTCTCTCTCTCATACATGCTCTTTCTCAATAGTACAATGATATAGTCAAGAAAAATCATCCATAACCCCTCTTTGGTCGTGAATACCCCTTCCAAGAGGCATGTCTACTAAAAAGGTCACCAAGACCACTACAGTACCCCTTGAGAGCTCATTGTCACTTCAGTCTTTAAAGGTATCAAAAAGCCTTTAGCTCACTTAAATCATTCAAAACCATCAAGAATCAATCAAGAAGCTTCCAAACACTCTCAAACTTCATCAAACATTATTCTAACCCATCATACAGAAGAAAACAGAGCAAAATAGAATCTCAACAGACCCAAATAGATACTAATAGGACATCAACAAAACAAGTTAGAACATCATATCTCCATTATAAAACATCATGAGATTCTCAAAACTAATCAACCTCATCCAAAACACTTCCAAACACTTTCAAAACAACTAAACATCATACAAAATCCATCAAAATTCAGCCAAAAAATCAAGTCATTTCAACCCTCAATATATCCCCACACTTAATCAGGGAGTGTCCTCAGGACCTAGGAAAAAGAGAATACAAGTTCATGATATAGCTAAACTTGATCTTCTTTAGTATCTTCACAAGAAACACCATTCAACTGAGACCCCAACTCATAACGTGTATCTAATAAAGAATTGCAATGAAAGACAAACACCTTTATCCATTATCACATCTTAGAAAGATAAAAGCATGACAAACTTTTAAAGGATATAAAATGTTGATTTTCTTCTGCCATAAGCATTCATCCCATAGACATAATCATGAATCACCATCAATTATCTTCTCAATCAGCTTCATCTTTAGACTACATTATGGGCACACCATAATGTAGTCTAAATGGCACATGCTCCCAAAAACTGAAGAGCAAGGAGAAAGATTTTCAGTTGAAAAAACATCAATACATCCAAGAGAGTGTCCACAGGCTATGTAAGATGAATATATTTTTTATTGAACTTCATACTTAGCTTGAGGAGTTCTAGACTCTTTGTCTCATCCACAAAATGTAGAGGCACATTTTGAAGAAATTATAAGCAACACATCCTTTCCAACAGGACAATAAACCTAGTAGGAAAAGCTTGTGCAAAATAATACAAAACATCCATATGAGCAACAATCACATCCTCATTCAAATTAATCATCAAGTTTAGAATACTCTTCTTAGTATTCAAGTGAGAATTCTGATGCTTAAAAGCAAGATACCAACAAAAATGAGATGCCAAGTGTACTGAAGTATCCTCAGAATAAGCATGTGCTCTAGCAAATTGAAGATAAGAAATGAGACATTGTGGCGAAGTGTTCCAGGAAAACCAGGAATGATAGGCCAATTAAACACTAGTCCTGTCAAAGAATCATTCAATGTCCACTGCCGTCGACGAAGGATATCACTGTTATACCCACAGGAGTATCCATAAGTGATTGTGGAGGAAGATTAATATAATCAGATGGAGATGGTAATAAGAGAACAATGAAGAGGGGAGTAAGATAAATCATAGAACAAAGATATTTAAAGGGATAATGAGGTTGGGAAAGAAGGGAAAGAAAGTAGGAATTTCTGAAGGGATTCTACTAGAAAAATAGAAGGAATAGGTTGAACAAAAAAAGTAGATTCAATAGGAGTAGGCGAGGATATAGTATCAACAATAATGGGCATGTAGTAAAAATTAGAATGTGAGGGAAAACTACAGGGGTACAAGATAAAAGAGAAATACTATTTGGATTATAATTGAGGATAGCAATATACAATGGTAATCGATAGGAGATTAAGGAATACGATAGGATATCATGAGGATCATAAGAATAGATGGAACATCGAAAATCAATAGCTGAGAATAAATCCTCAATAAATAAAGGATTGTTAGCAATATGGTTCAATAGTTGGGATTGCAATGGCTGAATATCTGACTTGTGAATATGATCTAGAACATCATCCTTCAAAGGAGGATGCCAAGCATAGCCTTTACACCACAATGTCCACTGATGATAATTCTTCAGGCCATCAACCAAAGTCATTTCAACTGAATGGACATACATGATTGCCTGCAAAATCACATCTCCTACCCACATAAAGGTTCATATCCTCCTCTCCAAGGACGTGCAGATTTCCTTGGAGATACATAAAAGATAATAATTGAGCTTCATGAGAGATCAAGTCATCAACTACTCTGTCAAATACTACTTTGAGTAAATTTTCCAACCACATATTTTGTCGCCCATCCTCTAGAGGTTCCAAATCCACATTACTCAAGGAGATGTACAATGCAAAACGTTGCTGAAGGTGCTTGACCTTGGCAAAAAATCCATCACACAATTTAGCCTTTTGTTGCAAATGATCTAGTTCTTCCTTAGACAATAAAGAAGACATCATGGGGGCTAGAGGAGGAACAGAAAGAGTGGCAACTTTATGATTAAGTTTATTGATAAACTTCTTTTGTGACTCTACAGTTTCTTGAGAATGCTACAATTGGCCCTACCAAGCTTACAAGCTAATTCAATTTTTTTCCTCAAGTGGCGGCATTCTTCTCTTTGGTTAAGGACACATTTTCTTCCTCCAAAGTAGCAACCTTAGCTTCTAATCCCTTAACCATGGCCTGCTATGAATCCATCAAAGTTGTAATTGAAGTCATTTATGTATTGATATCACTCAAAGCAGTCTTTTCAGAAGCTTTGCTAAGTTGACTAGTCAAAGAATCCACCTTGTCTTGTAAAGAAGTATACACTCCTGTATAGATTGTTTAAAGACATGAAGTCATGGAAGTCTCTAAAGCATTCTGAACACTAGAAACTAGTTGTGACATCATATATCCAGAAAGTACTATTTGCAAGGAAGGAGGAATCTATGGATCCAATTTTCCTTCCCTTTGTGCTGCAAAAAGATTGGTACAAGACATGAACGAGGGAGGAGAGCTACCAGACACATCAAGGATCAGAATCTCTACCACAAGGGTTGAAACAGGTAGAGGATTAGAAAGACCCTATGTGTGGTGCTTCTTTCAAATGATTCTGGTAGGGGGTACATCCACTAGATCTAAATTGACTTCCATAGGAGGAGAAGGAACAGATGGAGGAGACTGATGTGGAAGTGCTATAGGATTAGACACAAGAATGCCACCTAGGGGAGGCACCACAACTGAATGCTTTTTTGTAGAAAAACTCCATAGGACACATTATTGAGTTGACCTTTCGTGACTCACTGAAAATGTTGATCCATCTTAGCCAACAAGAAGGTTGTCTAATTAAGCTTAACCCCTTTCAGGATCCCGAATGAGGTTGTGAAGAGTTCTTCGGACAAACACTTTGAAGCAGATATTCCTGACATAAAGTGTTTGGCATTATTGCTTCCATAAAGGAGAGAAAATATGTGCCATTGATACTCTTGAATTAGTGAAATCTTATGTGCTACCGAAGGAGTAGAGGTTTCCTTCTACAACAAGGCAATGATCTTTGTAGTGGATAATAATTGATTGCCACTAGGCATAGGGAAAGTTGTAAAAGGTAGGAACAAGGCCTCATTGACAGTAACAAGGGATAACAAAATCGACGGCCATAAACCAAGCCTAAAAGCTTTTTGTAAGTCTTTGGGAAAGAATAACATAGCTTTGCATCCACTGGAGGAAACTTCAAGGCTACAAAAAGATTAATACTAGTCTTTCAAACATAGTCAGCATCCAAAAGAAGAGAATAATCATGAACCCGTAACAATACATGTTGGATTACAAGTGGGGGAGTGGAAGAGATGCCAGGAAAAGAAGGAAGGACTCCGAGTGGCATGTGGACACTTACAAGGCCTGACGTGCAAAATCCCACTTCCAAACAATCCAAAAAAATAGGAAAATTCTTGTACATAAATAACAAAGCGACCAAAGTCGGCCTCCCGATCACGGACGACATGGATTGCGCGTGAACAGTTGCAAGCTCTCCACCACTCGGACAAAACGACACGCATGTGGACCACAATTACAAACACTCGCAATGAGGTCAAAAGGCCCGCACGCACATAAGACCTTTTGAGGGCAATATATGTGAATGACACGGGAAAAATGGATGGGCACACACGAAGAAAGAGATGAGGGAAAGAAAAAATGGGGGGCGGCGGGCAAGGGTCCACCCTGGAGCGGCGAGCAAGGGCGAATCATCGACGGGCTGGGCGAGTGCTTGGGCGGCATTGGTGATGGTGCGGGTGTGGCAATGCATCGGGCAACAATTCGGCTTTACTAGCAAAATGTCGAGCTCTGTGGGCGGAATGTGCGGCTGTGCGGGTGGAATGTTGGGCAGTGAAACGGGCTCTGCAAGGCAGAACGTTGGGCGTTGCATAAGGCTCAGCTGGCAAAACACCGGGCTCTACAGGCGAAATGTTGAGCGTAGCGAAACCGACTCTGTTGGCGGAACATCGAGCGGTAGTGGACAGAGGAAGGGAGGAAGGCCGAGAGGAAGAAGAGGAAGAGGAGGGAGAGGAAGGAAACGGAAGGAGATTTTTGTTGGTTTATTTCTTTGTTTTCATGATTTATATTTTTTTTTTGTTTTTTTGTAGTTGTGTTATTTTTTTAAAAGGCTCCCCTCTTCATCATGCGCACGAATGCAAGCAAGAGGGAGTAAAAAAATTTGCGACGGTGGAGTCGACATAGTGGATGGTATGTATGTGCGGAAGGATGTTGGTACAAACATGGCGACATGTGAAAAATTGCAAAAACATGGGCGTTCATGGAAAAACACGTGAAAAAAAAACAAAAATTACATAAAAATTAATAACAATTAAATCAAGCAGTGGATGGACAAATGATAAGAAGGAAAAATACGCAAAGGATAAGAGAAAGAGGGTGAAAAAAGGAAATGAGATATTCGGTGATAGTTAAGGGAGTTCACGTGGAAAAAGGTGAAAATCGGGCATGCAAACACACATGAAAATTAATACCGGAAAATCCATAAGTCAAAATGAAGGGTAGACAAAAGGAAAAATATTCAAGATGATGTGGCTCACCGGCTGTCACATTAGAACACAATTCTGATATAGATAAGACCCGTTTGTATGGAAAAGACCGTAAAAACACACCCGAAAATGAGAATAAAAATTAATACAAAAAATTTGGCAATCGGAATAAAGCATAATAAAAACAAAAAAATGTCCAGAGAAAAGTGAAAAACACGATGGGTAAAGTAGAATGTGGTTTCGAGGGCGGGGGCAGCAGGGCGCATTCGCATGGGAGAAAAAGGGCAAAAATACTGATGGAAATAAAGTCAACAATTAATATGAGAAAATCCATGCATTGGAACAAAGGGAAACTAAAAGAAAAATTATCAAGGGAAATTGTGGGATAGGGTTACTAGGTCAGAATGCAGTTTCGGTGGCGTTAAGGGACATTCACATGGAAAATTTAGGAAAAAGGAGTAGAAAAACACACACAAAATTTAATAAAATAAAATCGATGGGTCAAAACATGATGGAGGAAAAAGAAAAATGGTGCAAGGGAACAAGCAAACAATACTCTCTAATCATAATGAAATTCTAAGGTGAGAAGGGTAGGTTCACATATGGAAAAAGAGTCAAAATCCACATACGAGAATACTCGAAAATATGAAAAAATTAATAACGGACAAACTATACATTAGAATGATGGGTAGTAAGAAGGAAAACTATCAAGGGAAAAGTGTAGGTTAGGGCTATCACCTTGGATTATTGTTTTGAAGTGAAAAAGGCACATTCACATGAAAACACGTTAAATGGACTAAAAATTCTTCAAAAATTAATAGCTCGTGATCTGTGGCTTGGAATGAAGGAGGGTAGTAAAAAGAAAAAGGGGCCGATTTAAATAGACAAACAAGGCTATAAGGTTAGATTTTAGAGGAACGTAGGATACATTCACATAGAAAAGCAACAAAACAAATGATAAAGCTGAAAAGACAAAGAACGATCCCAAGATGGGGTCAGAAGAAGACAAGTGGGTGGGGAGGGGCCCCGTTAGGGAAATACTAGGATGTGATATGCTTTAATTTTTTGATAGGGATGTTTCCATGAAGGTATGACAAGCAAATGCGCAGGGGCACTTCCCCACACTTAAGACCTTAATAAATGGGATTAACTAATCAACAGGGGCCTAATACTTAACCCATACTTAGACATGACCGACTTGTGTAATCAAAAGGGATAAGGTTAGAAAAAATTGACTTGATTTGCAAAAGGTCTAGGGAAACAGTCACAGTCACGTAAAGGGTCGTAGTTGTCGACAGAGGGTACCACAACTCACCACGCCACACATGTTGAGCATGGCAGGGACCACACAACAACACTTAGGGAGGTAGCTTTGTTGATGGAGCATTGGTTGATTTGTTGATGGCGAGGTATACATCACTCAATCACGACAATTGCTCATGTTGGAATGTTAGATCAGTCACTTGCCCCATAACTCACATCACTCGAGGAATAATAATGGAAACCCATAGCTCACACTTGGTTTAGAAATCGACAAGAGGGATGGTTCAGAGGAAGTATGCCAATGTGCATAGTTGATGGTGCATCAGTGCATCCCAATCCATTTAGCATAGGTGCAAGTAGGAAGGCCAGGGAGCCTTGGTAGGCGCAGTGCTCTGAATAGAATGAGGTGTAGAGTGATGGTGGAGGAGGCCCATCCCATGTGTGCATTAGGGAAATGAGGATGTACTTGACTCCAATTTTCGGAACATTCCTCAATCCTCACCTCCTAGCTCATAAAGGGGAAATCAATCACAGTCAGCCCCCCCTTTGTCTCATGCTCTATTTATGGTTATAGGAGGAAAATCGAGTTCCACACACCCCTTTGGTTAAACCCTCATAGCTACTTGTGCAAAGATTGTATGACTTGTGCGTAATTGGTGGTGCAAGGGTACATCCCACCTTGTGCCGGCATATTGTGCAAGAAGAAAGGCCAGGGAGCCTTATAGTGTTGTGCACATGAAAAATTTGTGCTTTGTGCATTGAGAGACCCATCCCATGCGTGCAATACTCTATTAACACATCTAGCCTCTCCATTGAATAGAAAGGGCAAGGATTAGTCACTCACCCCACCCTCTGTCTCACTCTCTGTTGATGATTACAGAGAGGGCAACCCACACTCACATCCGCATCCAGTTAGGATGAGAGCTCACATCACTCAAGGTTGTCGATGAAGATCGGTTTCGTCTAGTTGATGATGTAAACTTGTATCGATTGATGAAGAAGTATACTTGGGGAGGTAGCCAACAAGTCCGGTACTTGGATTGCATATTGGAAATATTGTATGTTGGAGGAGTCAGAAGCACTGATGAGGTTGCAAGATGCACTGCCGCATTCTAGGTGAAAGCTAACTTAAGAATGTGGGACAACTCATTCAGAGGAATGGCCACATGTGCAAAGAGGCATAAATGCCATCCATACCAATGAACTTGCCCAAGAAGACACAACACAAGTGGGGAATGTGGAACTACTGCTTGCATAATAGTAGTCAACTTATGGGGGTCCATAGCAATGCCATATCCTAAAATGACATGGCCCAACAAAACACCACCTTTTACAACAAAAACACACTTCATGGGTTTAGGATTGAGACTTACTTCTCAACATAGGGTATTACCACATTTTCCATAGCCAACTTCCTACCCAAGGGTGTTTGCCACCTTTTCTTGGAACAAGGTCTATTATGACAGGAAATTTCTTCATTTTCTACCATAATAGTTTTGATTTTTATTTATTTATTTATTTTCTTTTTCTTTTTGTTTTCTGTACTCTCAAGGGTGTTTCCATATTTTCTCAAATAATAGGTCGGCATGACAAGGACCGAAGACCTTTTCTCCCATGATCAATGGCAGAAACACCATGTATCAGAAACATCCTTGCTACCTTTGCTAGATCAAACAAAAAAGGAGCAACATTGGGGTGGAAGGTGGATGTGAGAGGCTAGCAGAACGAAGCCACGGCATTAGGATAAATAGAAGGGCTATTGATAGCAATAGGCAAAGCCTTACTGATCGACATACAAATAATGAGGGAGCTATCAATGGTGTTGCCAGGATCCCCAGGGATGGTATCACTTCTTTAGGCGATAGCCATTAATCAGGAAAGGATCATTAGAAGCATCGATTCTCTGCACTTGGACACAGCCATTAGGGTTGATGGCAAGTACCTATAGGGGCCCACCCATTGTTGTCGAAGCTTGCATGAAAACTTTCTAAATCAAGAATCATAGGCCACGATTAAGTCACCTTCCTTAAACTCCTTTTTGATAAAGTTGTCATGATAGGCCTTTCTGCGAGCTTGTGTGGTTTCCATACGCTATAGGGCCATCCTGTGAGTCTCATCTAGACATTCCAAGTGCAAGAGACGGCATTGCAAGGATTCATCATCTCCCAAGAGTTATTTGATAGGCACATGAAAATAGGGTAGCTCTAACTCAACGAGGAAGATGACTTATGTACCATACACCAACTCGAAAGGGATCTATCCTCTGTAGCAACCTTATGGGAGGTTGTGTATACCTAGAGGGCCTCTATAAGTCGACCATACCAATCACAGAGATGTGTAGCAATTGTTCATATTGGGATCGAGGAGAGGATGTGATTGGTAACTTTGACTTAATCGCAAGTCTCATATAAAAATAGGGCTATGATGTTGCTATCATCCCACTTTAGAGCTTTGGCTTCAACCACCTTGTCACATAGTGTGTACAGACGAAGATGTATCTATTATGTTTCCTTCTGGTTGGCGAATCAATGGGGTCCACGAAGTTGATCTCCCACTTCTCAAATGGCTTTAGGGAAAGTATGGGCTGTAGTGGCATGGCACTAGATTTGGTAGGCTTTCCCATTCTCTGAGAAGCATCACAATGTTTGTAGTAGTCATAGGCATCCTTGTGGAGGGTTAGCCACCAATATCCCATGAGCAAGGCTTTTTTGATTGTCACTTCACGTGCAAAGTGTCCTCCACAGTGCTTGTCATGGCATGCTTTCAGAATGATCCCAATCTCATCTCCTACAACACATCTGCATAGTACTTCATCCTTACCTTTCTTGTATTTCTTGTACAAAGTGCTACCTAACAGGGTGTAGGGGAGTGATTCCAACATAAGCTTCTTCTTTTCATGGTTAGAGATACCAAGGGGTTACGATTTTGACGGAAAGAGGGGAGCATCAACAAGGTCTAGGTCATCCTACTCTTCTTCGTTGCTTTGAGGGGTTTGTGATAGATGATCGGCCAAGACATTGGAACGACCGAGTTTGGTAACCACTTCAAAATCAAACTCTTGAAACAGAAGGAGCCATCTCATCATTCTTCCCTTCACATCGGCCTTGTTCATCAGGAAGAATAGGGCCTTATGATCCACATAGAATTGAAGTGCATCGATAGTAGGTAGTGTCACAATTTCTCCATGGCAAACACCATTGCCAAACACTCAAGATTTGTCACGGTATGGTTCCTTTCTCTATCAGTTACTCTTCAACTTGCATAACAGATAGGTTGATCTAACTTTGAGGGGCTCTTTTGGCATAAGACTCTACCTAGGTCTTCAACTGATGCATTAGTGTGCACATGGAACTCCTTCGTCCAATCAGGATGTTGCATGATGGGTGCTTCAATCATGCACTATTTTAGAGTATTTAATGCATTGTCACAATTAGCAATCCACATAAACTCTGCATCAGCTTATGTAGGGGATCTTCCTTTCTCGCAAAGTGTGCAATGAATCTTCTGTAGTAGCCCACATGGCCAAGAAAGCAACTGTTTGAGGTTGGTTGGCATTGTTAAAGTTGTAATTTTCTCGATCTTTGTAGGGTTTGCTGCTATCCCTTGTGCAGAGACAATGTGGCCCAGAAGAATTCCTAAAGAGACTGCGAAGATGCATTTTTTGGGGTTGAGAGAGATCCCATACTCTCAACATCTATCAAAGCATTGCTCTAGGTGTCCCCAATGCTCATGGATTAGGCTATAGACACAGAAGTCATCTAGGTACAGCTCAATAAAGTCATGCAGATATTTTTGAAATGTGGCTATCATCAGTCGTTGGAATGTAACATGAGCATTATAGAGCCTGAACGACATCACTTTATAAGCATATGTTCCCCATTCTGTTGTGAAGATTGTTTTGGATTGATCTGCTTCTGTGATCTAGACTTGGTTATATCCGCTAAACTTGTCCAAGAGGAAATAAAGTTCATGGCTTGCCATTGTGTTCAACAGTTGGTTTGTGAAAGGAATAGGGAAATGATACTTCTTTATCTTGGAATTCAACTTTTTAAAGTCCACACATATTTGCAGCTTTCCATTCTTCTTGGGTACTACCACGATGGGTGAAACCCATTCACTATTGGCCACTGAATATATAAACTCACCTTCAAGGAGCTTCAATAGTTGGGCCTTCACTAGGGCAGAGTAATTTGGATTCATGTGCCTCTATCTTTGCCCCATAGGTTTGGCATCAGGATCTAGGTCGATGTGATACTGACATACCGTGGGATCAATCCCTTTCAAATCTTTGTATGACCATGCCAACATGTCCAAGTTCTCTTTCAAGAGGTCATGTAGGGCCAATAGCTCTTTGTCTAGAAGACTGATACCCATCTTTAAGTGACATTCAGTACCATCATCATCCACAAAAGTTAATTGCTTTTCACCTTCCATATATGGAAAAAGGTCCCACGAACTACTTCTAGATATAAATATAACTCATTCAAGGAAGTAGTTGTTGAGATATCGAGCTCCACTCGTGATATGCCAGGGTGACCGTTGTGAATTTATGTCACTGACTTGTCAGTTGCAGATGCGGTTGGTACACCGCCCATGAATAATAGCTAGATGACAGCTATCCTTATCTACTCTAGTTCGTGGCTCAGTTAGTATGCCACCTTAGTTATTGTCTTTGGTTTGAGACCCATATATAGGTTTCTTCTATTTCTTTGTATGAGAGTTCTTTTGGCTTACACAACTAAGAAGAGGAAAACTGTTTTCAGCCTCCACCTTTGTGTGTATTCCCCCATTGTGCAAGCAAGAAAGCTACAAGTGAGACTCCTTCCTTCTCTCTCAAAATCTTGACATGGTATCAGAGCCTTGTTCGTGGTAAGGAGCTCAAGAAAGCAAGCCAAGTTCGCGGTGTTCTGGTAAGAGGAGCAGTGTTGCTTTCATTTTCTGTTTTGGGAGCAGATCTCTACAGGTAGCACAACCGAAAATTGCAAGAGTGCATTGTCTCAGGTTGAGACGCCCTTCGCGGTGAAGCAACAGGGCACTATATGCTGTGGGACAGGGCTTTAGCCCTTGGTGACCTTGTTTTTTTGATTTGAGGCCATTTCATGGCCTGTTTCGGAGGCGAAAGTTTTCTGCACGCACTCAGGAAAAGGACATGTTTTATGCTGTGCGACCACTGTTCTACAGGTCGGTGAAAAGTTACCACAGAAATTGCATCGTATGCTTGTGTGCAGAGACATTGGGAGTTACAGAATCATCCTTGTTTCTTGTTTATGCAAAATCATCACTAGGAAGCGACTGTGTGGTCAAATACCGCTTTCGCCAGTTTTGCAGATTTGCCCTTGTGAGGGTGAAGCTGTGTTTTTTGCAGTGACAGAATTTTTTGCAGTATTCTGTAATGGCATCTGATTCTCTTTCACAGATTGTCACTGAAAAGCTTGACAAGAACAACTTCCAAGCATGGAAGTTTAGAATGATGAATTTCCTTATGGGAAAATGATATTGGGAATTTGTTGCAGGAAATGAAGAAGAACCAGTTCTTCCTAATGTTCCCAATCAACAGCAAATGCAGGCATTCAAAGCATGGCATGAGAGAGCCAGGAAAGTTATGTACTGGCTGTCTATCAATATTTCAGACTCTATGATTGTGCATATTCAGGATGCAAGTACGCCAAAGGAGGCATGGGATACTTTGTCAAAAATGTATAGCACAAATACGCAAGCCAGGAAAATGCAGCTCAAGCAAGAGTTGCATAATGTGCAAAGAGAAAGTATGAGCATCAATGACTACCACATGAAGGTGAAGAAGATTGCAGATGTACTTGCTTCCATTGGGTCGCCAGTGGAAGATGATGATTTAGTTTCTGTGACCTTGAATGGTCTAGGAAAGGATTATGCACAGTTTCGGACATCCATTTCAGTTCGTGAAAGATTTCCTAATTTTGAGGAGTTGATTGCTCTTCTAATTTCAGAGGAGCAAAGAAATGGTGGTGCATCTTCTTTAGGAGGAACTTCAAAAGAAACTGTCTTCTACTCAAATGCTGGAAGAGGTAGAGGCAGAGGTAGAGGAGGCCGATTTGGAGGCTGTGGTAGAAATCAGAATATGCAGCAGACTCAAGAAAACTAGTCCTATGGAGGAGGACGTGGTAACTCTAGAGGTAGGGGGAGCCAAAGAGGTCATGGTGGATGGCAAAGAGGCCAAAATGCAAACAGCAATGTTGAATGCTACTATTGTGGTAAAATGGGTCATAAGGCTAAAGACTGCTATAAAAAGCAGAATGACGTCATGAATGGAAAACTGCAACAAGGAAATTATGCATCTTCTAGTAGACAGGGTGATGACAGAAATGAGCATTTGTTTATGGTGCAGCACATGAACAATTATGTGACAAGTGCAAAAGAAAGCAACGAAGTGTGGTATGTTGACTCAAGTGCATCAAACCACATGATAGGTCATGCAGAATGGATGCAGGATGCAAGAAAAATGGAAAAACCAGGATTTGTGGAGACTGGTGATGATACTGCACATCCTATTGTGCAGATTGGAAAATTTCCTTTGTCTATGCAGGATGGGAAAAAGAAATACCTGTCAGATGTATTTCATGTCCCGAATATCACCAAGAATCTGGTTTCTGTTGGTCAAATGGTTGAGCAGGGCTTGAAGGTCAGATTTAATCCTCATGGATGCTTTGTTGAGGATATGAAAAATAAAGGTCGCTTGATAGCAAAAGGAAAGAAGAATGGCAGAATGTTTACATTGGATGCAGACATGCCTGAATTGAGTGCAGCAATGTTTGCACATGGGACCGGTGTAGTTGCAGATATTGATATCTGGCATAAACGCATTAGTCATGTTAATGTACAACGACTTAAATCAATGCAGGCCCAAAATATTGTTGCAGGATTGCCTAAATTCAAGGTTGCAGAAATGCATAAGGTATGTGAAGCCTGTCAGTTTGGAAAACAGGCAAGGAAACCATTTCCTAGACATGTTCAAGAGAGTAAGAAGCCATTGGAATTAATCCACTCTGATGTGTGGACTACTAAAGCTGCATCTCTTGGAGGCTGTCATTATTTTGTTACTTTTATTGATGACTATAGTAGAAAAGTTTGGGTGTATTTTATGAAAAAGAAAAGTGAAGTTTTTGGGCATTTCAAAACTCTTAAAGCTATGGTTGAAAAAGAAACAGGCCTGCAAATAAAATGCCTAAGGTCAGATGGAGGGGGAGAGTACCTCTCAAATGAGTTTGCAAGGTTCCTGCAGGAGCATGGCATAAAGCAGCAATATTCAAGCACTCATACCCCACAACAAAATGGAATTGCAGAAAGGAAAAACAGACATATTGGAGAGGTATCTCGTGCCATGCTCAATGAAAAAGACCTGCCAGATTTTTATTGGGATGAGGCAGTTGCTACAACAGTCTACATAATGAACAGAACTCCCACTGCAGCAATACATGGGATGACTCCAGAGGAGATGTATACTGGTAGGAAACCAGATATTTCTCATTTGAAAATTTTTGGTTGCATTGCCTATGTTCATGTGCCAGATGAGTTGAGATCCAAGTTGGATCCAAAAGCTGAGAAGTGCATCTTTATTGGTTACTCTTTGCAGCAGAAAGGATATAGATGCTATAACCCTTCTACTCATAAGTTTACAGTGAGCAGAGATGTTGTTTTTGATGAGATGAGTAGCTGGTATAAACCAGTAAATGTGATTGATAATGTAGATGTACAAAATGGTAATGCTGCACAGAATTCACAGTGGCAGTCACAAGATATTAGTGGACCTGGAGCTTTCTCTAGGAGTGGTTCACATTCTTCGCCATGGATAGGCAGATTGAGATTAGGAGAATCTTCTCAAAGCAATGTAGACAGTGGTATGCAGGTATCACGAAAAGGAAAAGAGAAGGTAGATCAGCCCATGTTTGATGTGAATGCAGGTCACTCTTATGTGGATGGTGAATCCAGTGGCTCGGAATAGAGCATTGATGATGAGTTGGGTATTCCTTCTATTGTTACACCTGGAGTAAGGAAGACCAGGGATGTTTTGAGAGCACCTGGAAGTGAGCCTACTTTGCGTAGGTCTACTAGAGCTAGGTATCCTGTGGATAGGCTGAAATATGATGGATTTACAGCCATTCACTATGCATATATAGTCAAAATGATACAGGAACTAGAACCCACTTCTTTTGAGCAAGCCATGGGAAAAGAAAAATGGGAGAAAGCTATGGATGAAGAAATGGATGCCTTGTAAGTAAATGCTACATGGGAGTTGGTACCTTTGCCTAAAGATAAGAATGCGATTGGCTGTAAGTGGGCTTATAAGGTGAAGCACAACGCAGATGGTTCTGTGAACAGATACAAGGCAAGATTAGTAGTCAAGGGGTATGCACAAACATATGGCATTGACTATGAAGAAACATTCAGTCCGGTTGCAAGGATGGCAACCGTAAGAGCAGTCATTGCTATGGCTGCATCAAAGGGATGGTCTTTACATCAGATGGATGTAAAGAATGGCTTCTTGCATGGTGATTTGCAAGAAGAGGTCTATATGGAGTAGCCACCAGGTTATGTGCATGTTGTTTATCCTGAGTTTGTTTGCAGGTTGAAGAAAGCCTTGTATGGCTTGAAGCAAGCACCTAGAGCATGATCTGACAAGATATGACAGTATCTTGTCACTATTGGCTTTCATATTTCCAAGGCAGATTTCTCACTTTATGTGAGAAAAACAGAGAAAGGTATTATGCTGCTTGTCATTTATGTTAACGATTTGATTATCACAGGTGACAGTGATGAAGATATCCTTCATGTGAAAATGCTATTGAAGCAAAAGTTTGAGATGAAGGATTTGGGAGAGCTGCGTTATTTCTTGGGCATTGAGGTGATTAGATCACCAAGTGGGATATGGCTCTTGCAGAGGCAGTATAGATTGGACATGCTGTCCAAATATGGGATGACAGGCTGTAAGCCTATTTCAGTTCCTTTGGAGCAGAATGTGAAGTTGAGCACAGATGCAGGTGAGCTTCTCGAAGACCCTACTATGTACAGACGCATAGTAGGAAGTTTGATTTATATGACTATTACCAGGCCAGATTTGAGCTATGCTGTTGGATTGGTAAGTCAGTTTATGCAGGCTCCAAGGAAACCACATTTGGATGCGGCTAGACACATACTTAGATATGTGAAGTCCACATTGCAGTATGGACTATTTTATGAGACTGGGGTTCAGATACAATTACATGGATACACTGATGCTGATTGGGCTGGTAGCATTTCTGATAGACGATCTACCAGTGGAGATGCGTTCTCTTTTGGGAGTGCTGCAGTCACTTGGAGCAGCAAGAAACAGCCTACAGTTGCCTTGTCGAGCACAGAGGCTGAGTACAGGGGTGCAGCAATGGCTGCATATGAGGTAGCTTGGTTGCATAAGCTACTTTATGATATGCATCAGCCTACAGATGGGCTAGTTGTCATTTATTGTGACAACATGAGTAGTATACACTTGGCAAATAACCCAGTCTATCATGCTAGAACAAAGCACATTTAGGTGCATTATCACTATGTGCGGGAGAGGGTTTTACTAGGTCTTCTTGATCTAGTTTATGTCAGCACAGAGGATCAGGTAGCTGACATATTCACAAAGGCATTGGGCGCAGAGAAGCTGCGCAAGTTCAGAGACCTGCTTGGTGTGCAAGAATTGGGATTGAGCTCGAGGGGGAGTGTTGAGATATCGAGCTCCACTCGTGATATGCCAAGGTGACCGTTGTGCATTTATGTCACCGACTTGTCAGTTGCAGATCCAGTTGGTACACCGCCCATGAATAATAGCTAGATGACAGCTATCCTTATCTACTCTAGTTCGTGGCTCAGTTAGTATGCCACCTTAGTTAGTTTTCTTTGGTTTGAGACCCATATATAGGGTTCTTCTATTTCTTTGTATGAGAGTTCTTTTGGCTTACACAACTAAGAAGAGGAAAACTGTTTTCAGCCTCCACCTTTGTGTGTATTCCCCCATTGTGCAAGTAAGAAAGCTACAAGTGAGACTCCTTCCTTCTCTCTCAAAATCTTGACAGTAGTTTCCCTTTTCTAATGATCCAATGGAACCAACTTCCTCTTTTAGTGGGGACTTAACTTGCTCCTTGGGAAGCTAAAAGGATATTAGAGCTATTTTAGATCTTATGGGAGGGTTATTTGTCTCTTGACTTGAGGGTTCATCTTTTGAAGATGCATCTAGGAACATTACATAACAAAAACCTTTTGAGCCTGGCTTGAGCTACCGAACTAATGGTTGTTGGCAAGATGCATTGTCATCATCCTCGCTTGAGAAGGGTAACTTCAGAAAAAAAGAGCCACTAATCAAGGAAGGATTATTCTACTTGATCCATTTTTTATGGATATTTTGCATATGATGTAGCTTATTAGCTAGTCCAAAGGGTATGGGAATCATTATGTCCAATAGTAAGGGATCTTCTACTTCTATGGCCTTTGCAACTTCTTTTTCCCTTTACGCCTTCTATGGGTTGGATAGATTCCTCCAATTGATCTCATAGTATTCCTCTACACTCTCCTCTTTGACCTCTTTAGATTCTATTTCTGCTTCTATAGGTGCTCTATAAGAGAAGAATAGACTCTCTATTGTGTCCTCTACTTCTACTTTTGTCTTTGGCTTTGCCTCTACTACGGCCATGTAACAGGGAGAACAATACATCCATGCTTCTATCTCACTGTTGGAAGTGACTTTCAAAGTTAATTCTGGTTCAAGAAGGAGATATTCACCCATTAACAAAGACTTTGCTTCTTTTAGCACTTGGCTTACATTGCCCACTATTAGGGAATCTACCATTGTTTTCTTGGAAAAGATCTATTTGATGGCTTCTTTGTCTCCTAATGTGCTATTCGATACTTCATTGGAGGAGTCTGTATTCACCCATTAACAAAGACTTTGCTTCTTTCAGCAGTTGGCTTACATTGCCCACTATCAGGGAATCTACCATTGTTTTCTTGGAAAAGATCTATTTGATGGCTTCTTTTTCTCCTAATGTGCTATTCGATACTTCATTGGAGGAGTCTGTTACGACTTTGATCGAAGTGGATCCATTACCTTTTTGCGATTCATACCACTTCACTACCATCTTTTTGGGCTCTTTGCCTAGGGTTAGGGTTTCTTTGAACCAATCCGTTCATGCCCTTGATTCAAAAAGCCAAGGTCTTCCCCATTAGCAGAGGTTATTGTAGAGGCGAGCTCAAGCTCCAACTGCCAAGACCCATGGACCGCTTATTAAGTGTTTCAAGCAAGTACTTAAATGGCTATCCCTCTCTACGAGTGTAGTGTGCTTATCTTGATGTCCGATTGAGTTTCTTCCTCTCTCAAGCACTCCAATAGCTCTACGATTTGTGATGCAAGCTCAAGCATCCTCAAGCCTCTTCCTCCAAGCTCCATCCTCCATAGCCAAGCACGAGATGAGAGAAGAGAAGAGAGGAGAAGGAGGAGGGCTTATGATCCCTCACCCTCACACACTCACTCCTTCACTCACTCACACTCCCTCCCTCAAGCACTCATAAGCAAGCAAGAGAAGAGAACAAGAGAACAAGAGAAGAAGAAGAATCCACTTTAACAC
The DNA here is from genome assembly GCF_053477565.2 of Lygodium microphyllum. Lineage (NCBI taxonomy): Eukaryota > Viridiplantae > Streptophyta > Polypodiopsida > Schizaeales > Lygodiaceae > Lygodium > Lygodium microphyllum. The sequence continues at coordinate 25,223,133 of NC_141152.1, read as the reverse complement.
ACACCAAAGAATGAGCTCTCATTCACTTTTTGAACTTTATATACAAAACCCTAAATCCCTTTTGGGCGGTCATCCCCTTATCCCATTTTTCTTACATGGCAGCCTAGGCCCTTTTTCCCATTGTCCTCCTTTCTTTCTAGCTTAGTCTTACCACCCATTCATCATTACAAATTGCACAGGAGGGAGCTTGGTGCTCTTTTACAGAGGTTTTGGGTGTGCCTTTATATTTAAAGGTGTGCCTTCTTGCTTGCGACTTCCATGGTTGTGTCTTGTATTCTTGGTGGGCCCACTCTCTTGTAGGGCTCATTTTCCTTTTTTCCACCTTGCGCTTTTCCTCTTGATGCCTCGTTTTTTAATTCCTTCACTTTGCAGTAAACATTAGCCTCCTCCTAGATCAGTGCTAGTCGCATGGAACTGCTGGGTGGTGAGTCGGATGGTGTTGCGAGGGTAGCCAGGTGGCTTTTTGAGTTTGTATACAAGCCGAGTTGGAAGATGTATTGGAGGGATTTATGGAGCTAGAAGAACCTTGATTTGGATATGATCCCTAGCATTGGAGGGGTTTACGGAGCTAGAAAGCCCTTGAGTGGGATAGGATCCCTGGTGTTGAAGGGATTTATGAAACTGGGAGGTCCTTGAGTTGGCTATGATCCCTGGTGTTGGAGGGATTTATGGACCTATTAGAGGTATTTATGGAACTGAAAGGCCCTTGAATTTGGAATGAGCCCTGATCTTGGAGGAATTTATGGACCTGAAAGTTCCTTGAGTTTGGAAAGAGCCCTGACCTTGGAGGGATTTATGGACTTGAAAGGCCCTTATACAAGCCTTGGTGGAAGGTGTGCTAGAGGGATTTATGCCTTTGGAATTGAAGATAAAGTTGGATTAATCCCTACATGGAGAGAGGTTGATGGGCCAATCCAGCTTTAAAATTGAATATTGTGTTAGATGGATCCGTCTCCTACCGCCTTACAGTTGTCTTCTCTTATGCTATTCCAAATAAGCTTTTTCATTCACTTTTTGATTGGGACTACCTCAGTGTGCCCCTTCTTTGTTTCACTTGCATGGTGGCATTGTCACATAAGATGGGGAGTGCATTGCATGGATGATGGGGTCGTCGGAGCTAGTGGTTGGGGCCTTTATTTTGTACCTGAAAAGAAAAGAAGTTACACTACCTAGGAGTGTGCTCCATTGTCATGTGGTGCATTGTGCTCATGCTAGTGGGACTGGGGGACAAGCTTGGGCATTGTCCCTCACTTGAGGACTTAGTTTGTGCATAAGGGAGGTACGATGCGTGCAGCTTAGGATGACAGGTCTAACCATAGGTGAGTGTTACCTCCCTAGGTGTGTCATGCCCTTGATGTGCCCTAAGTGTGAAGTGGGGAATCAAAATGAGGCTAGGGGGTTAGGGACGGAACCATCGAGCACACCTAACTTGAGAACCCCTAGGTGTAGTGCCTAGTAGCTACGTGTAATTAGAATATTTTGCATGGTGTGTCTTCCCATTTCTTGCATTTTTTTTTTGGGAATAAACAGTTTCTTGACTTTGGTGGGGTAGTAAAAGATAGGGGCTTTATTTTGCAGGTTCTTGAGCGTGGGATGGGGAGGTAGGGGGCTTTAATGATTTACTAAGGAAGTGACTACTTAGCATGTATCCTTTTTGGCCTAGTCTAACATGGAGAGCGGTGGTGGACAAAAATGTATGGCTATAGTTGGTGAATTGGCTGTTGTTCATGTCCTCAAGGAGGGCCATGCAAAATGATGGGAGTAAAGTAACACATAGCATTAGCCAAGTCATGGCACATCCATCTATTCCTGCGTTAATGTCAAAAAAGAGAGGCGAGAGATGGTACTCTGCTGGTGCGTGGGGTTTCCTGAGGAGAGTCCTAAGCAATATAATATAATTACATGTTGTTACAAAGGCGGTCTATCAGGAAATGGGCCATGGATCCCCATAGATCTTGTTCTGAGAAAGCGAGTGCTTTCTCTGGTTTTGTGGGGTTGATGTTGTAGATCTTTGGGAAATCGTATTGACCATGGATGTCAGGGTCAAAATCTACTCCCACCCTCTGAGGGTTTGGTAGATAGGTCAGGTCATTTTGTTCAAAGGGTAGGGAGCCACAAAATGACATCCATGCGTGCACGTTGCCATTCCAGACTCTTCTCCTCTACTTAGGTTGGGATTCATAGCCTTTCACTATGTGGGGAACCTCCTCAACCTTGTTCTCCCAATAATCCAGGGATTTCATCTACCAAGCCATTGGATTTTTCTCTCTTTCAGCAAGCCATTGATTACCAAGCCTCTTTCCCATGGCGATTACTTCATTCACTACTTCGGTGGATAGCACTTTGTTCAAGGTTTCTGGGTATCAGAAGGTAAAATCGAAGGGTTGGTAGCAATTTTCCCATTGCTTCCAAACAGATAGCTCCATATTCTAGTTCATGGGTGAGTCAGTCCCTTTTTGGTGGGATGGGAGGCTGTGGAACTGCGGGAGGTTGTGCTTTTTCCCTTTTGCATGCTTGATCTAGCATGCTGACTCTCTTCTTTTCACTTCTACCCTCCTATCTGCTATAGCATATTGTTCTTGAGGGGGCTTTAGTCGTGGTGAGAAAGGTGGTGGGAGCTACTCCTCGTATCATTGTGCTTCTTTATGGCCTGACCTTGCTCCTTCCTCTTGTGGTTGTTATTTTTCAATGAACCCAAGTGCGTCTACTTCTTGCGAAGATAGGCATGCCAAGTGGAGTTAGTGGCATTGCTCTTCCAGGCTTGGGCCGATTCCACTAGGTTGTGGTGGCATTATCAATCCTACTTTTAGTGCTCTACGAGCCATTCCTAGTTTCCTTTTGATGGCCTCTATATATTCTCCCTCCTCTACTTGGATGACATCCACAAGAGTATCCAAGAAGGCGTGATGTTGCAATTGGAAACTCACTTGGGCAGCCTCTTTTTTGCTTTCAACAAGTATTTTTCCCTTTTCTATTTGAGCAAGATGGTGTGCGAAGGCTTCAATTCTTTCTTCATTGTGGATTTCCCACTCCTCTGTTTTATCCATAATCTTCTTGGAGCTCTCCCCCTGGCTACGTGTTAGGGATGTTATGATGGATTCCTGCTCTTTCTCCTTGTGGGTGAGCTTCTCCTTTTCTTTTTCCAAGTATTGAGTTTCTCTCTCCAGCCTTTCCTGCTCATCAATTTCCAGGAATACCTTGATAACGAGGTCCAACCTCTCGATGATACTCTTCCTGTTCTTGTTTCCTTTCTACTTCTTTCTCTGCCAACTCTTCCATACCTGATTGGACTCTTTGTAGTTGAGCTTCCAAGTCGTGGTGTTGCAATATTAAGGCCTTATATTCATGTTGTAGTGTCACCAATTCTTGGGCTTTATCTTCGAGCTGATGCCTCTAGGTTTTCTCCTCATCCTCCTTAGGGCTAAGGGTGGCCCTTAGCTCACTAACCACTTTTTGGTATGTGGCGACTTGTTGAGTTTTTTCCAGTTGGAAGGCCACCACTACCTCTTTCTTGGCTTCTAGCTCAGCCACCACCGCTATTCTTTTCTCCTCCTTGGCTTTCTTTAGTCAAGAGCGAAGCTCCTTGACATACTCATCATGCTCTACAGGTGGCATCTCTGTTTTACGGGGGTGGAGGTTGTGGAGCTTGCCACCCTTTGCCTCTTCGAGTCCTGCCTTGACTTGACGTCCATTGTAGCCGGTCTTTTGGTTCCTACCAGGGGATTCCTTCTCCTACTCTTTGGCCCACTTCTTTATTCACAAAGTAATGGACCCAAGCCATTAAGTTATTGGCATCCACCTAGGTTGTAGAACTGGGAGTGGAGATGGCGGTGGTGGTGATAGGCATCTTGAGTGGGGGAGTGGGGATGATTGGGGCCTTGCCCTTGCCTTCTTGTACTGTAGGTGGTACGATTTCTAGCACATGGGCGCTTGAGCCTGGCCCTTCATCTCTGATGGGCCTTGCGAGTTCAGAGGCTCATCCTACTTGAACTGCTGCTCAATGGACTTGCGCATGGTGAGGGCCATGTCCTCCTCCTCTTTTTTTTTAAACTCCTCCTCCTCCTCTTCTTGCTTCCTCTTTCTTTCCTCCTCGGCCTTTTTGGACTCCCTTCGAGCCTTTTATATGTCCACTTTCTCTTTTTTCCTCCTCTCCTCTTCATGCTATTCTTGTGTAATTTTCTTCTTCATCTTCTTGGCCTTTCTTTGGCTAGTTTTCTCTTCTTTTTTCTTGCTTTCTTCTTCTTCACTCATCGTCCTTTCACTGGATTGTACCTCTTGTTCCTGGTGAGGTGGTGATCGGCTTGGTGTTTCATCCACTCCCTCTTCTGCTTCCTCCTACCCTTGCCCCAAGGCTTCCTTGATGATTGCAGTGAGGACCTCAACAAATCCAATGGTTGCAGTCTTTGATGATGAAGCTTTCCTTTTAGCTTTGGTGGTAAGGGATTCCCCACGGTGGGCTATCCTCCCATTGCTAGAGCTTTTGTCGAGGTCTCATTGGTCTTCCTCACAAAAATGTTGAGGTTCACCTCATCTAGCAACCTTGCTTCAATGCTCTCTAGTAGGGGGATGTTGATGCAGCTCATGATGGTGTTGTATCTTTGACTAGAGAACAACACATGCACTATCTTGTCTTGGAGTTGGATTTTGGGGGGGTGAGGAGTATCTGCCAAGTTGATGCCGTCATTGGTGTGGACCCTTACCTTGTCCATTCCTAGCAATGCACATACATCTCTCTTTGGTTTCCTCTCTACTTTGTTCACCAAGCCCCAAGGCCTTTTCCACCAACTTTGAGGTCAGCTTAGTCTACACTCAACAAATTTCCTCTCCCTCATGCACAGTTATTGTTCCGCGGTTCATGTGGAAGGTTCTCAAAAATTCCGCACAATGGAAGTAGTCTACCCCCTGGCGTATTTCTTCCACGTATTTCTGCAAGTTGTATTGCTCGATGATCTACCTCATAGCATGTTCTTCAATGGCCATGTCTTTTAGGTTGAAGAACTTGAACTGGTTGAAGGTGCATGTCTCCACTAAAAGCCATACTTTTCTTGCTCCTCATTTGAAAAGGGCAGTTTGCTAGCCTTTTCTTGGCCTGCCATGATGGGTGCATGTCATGAAACCATATTTGCCATTAGTATTAATTAGAATAATCACATACAGAAGGGAATGATTAAATATTTGTTGAATTGAATTGCATGAGTACAGGAACCAATTTTTCTTCCAATTAATCTGTTGATTTCAAATTTTATTGGGCTTTTTTGTATTCACAAGTTGTTTCCCCCTACTAATGTGTGCCTTTCCTTTATTGTTTTCTTTGTGTGTTTGGTTTGATTTATCTCACCCCGAGCGCTGCCTTACATTTGCCTTCCCCATCCCCCTTGGGATTGAGAAGGATCCTTCCTAGGATTGGAAGCTAGGGGGCTAAGGTCGTTCTACGCATGGGTATAGTATTTTACTTTTGCATGAGCCAAGTATAAAAGTTTGGATTATATCCCATGTGAGCATACCAGTCCATGTGTCGGATGTCGAGGTTGGTGATATAGGTAAGGACATCAAGCAAGAAGTCATTAGAGCCCATGTGGCTAGTGATGTGGAGTACCATTTTTTCAAGAAAGGGTAGTTGTGGGTGTTGTGATAGTAGATGCATCAGAGATCTAAGGGGTATCATCAGCACTAGATTTGGGTGTTTGGTTTTGTAGCAGACTGTGATTGTGGGTGATAGATTGGTTTAGGCATTGTTGAGCTAGATTTTGGCGGTTCCATGGATTTTGCGGCCTGATTCTTTTGTTGCTTGGGTATCTCTAACTCACTACTCCGCATGGCCAAGCTCAAGGTGCTGTTTGAGCAAGATTTTGGATTGATTTGGCTTTAGGTAGCCAAATCTAGGGCTTACCCTTGTAGTAGCCTTGCGCTTGCAATAAGGTCCTAGGGATCCATCGCGACTTGACTGTGCATCCTTTTTTATAGGTTTTTCTTGGCCTCCTAGGTTTTGAGTGTGGGCCATTAGCCTTGCAAGATCGTGGGTTTTCTATTCCTAGGTGGTGGTCCTTGTTGTTTAGGTACCCATTTGAACTAGGGTTCATGGGCTTCAATGTTGGGTTCAGTGGGTTGCTGGCATTGAATTTTGGCAGGCCATGATGAGTCATGACCCCCCTCCTTAGTCTTGACAGTGGGTTTCTCTATCGATGGCTTTGCATACTTGGAAAGAGTAACACCACCCTTGCTGAAAGTTGTAACTATGCAGACATTACCCATGGCTAGGTGGATGCACTACGATTTGTAGTCGACATTGCAATGAGCTTTCTTCTTAAAAGTTCATTCTAACAACGACTTTGTGCCTACATCTTGTGTTGGGTAACACATAGAAGATTATCAGCATGCTTTTAGACTCGATAGAAACTGCAACCATGCACTTTCCCAAAAGTGTGTAGGGTTGGCTGCCATAAGGGCTAAGCTTAGCAGTAGTGGGCTGCAACTGCAACGGATTGCCAAATTGGGTCCAATGGTCATGGGTTAAGATATTAAAATTGGTGCCCTCATCGGTCAATGAGTTGATGGTACATGTGTGCTTAGCAATGATCGTCATACTCAGGTAAGGTGGTACTATAACTTTCTCATCCTCGCCATCTATCTTAATGATAGTGGCTACTCATGCATGGACATACATTCCCCTTTCACTCTCATCACTAAAGGAACAGTAGTCCTCATGTTTGTCGTCAGAACTATCTTTGTCTGGTTGCTCATCATTCTCCAAATTCTAACATATCTCTTTTTGCTAGTCAAGGATTAAGGCTCAATTGTATCTTAAGTTTAAATCGTGCACTTTTGATCATCTCCATTCAAGCTCCAAGAGGTCTTGGAGTGGCTTAAGATTCATTGATGGATTGCCATCCCATTTGTCCGTAAAGTACCCTAGGATCTCCAAGAGCTCTTGTCTATTTTTTGGGACTTGGAATGCAACAGGGTTGGGTCTTCCACGTAGGCTTCTAGTCATCATGCAAACTAGCAATAAAGGTTTGTCCTTGGGCTTACCAGTTGCCTTGATGGATTGCTCGTACTCCTCAGTATCTGAGAACGGTAGGTCGATGGTAGCAAGAACATGCATCCAGTCTCGCTCATCCTCAGGGCACGAGATATACTTGGTAAGGGGTTTATAGGATCCCCTAGTCTGTCCATCGCCCTTCAACATGGTGGAGATGGCATCTAGGTTGATTATTGGCGTAGTCTTCCAAGTGTCCACCTCTACTCTTACAACCTCTATTTGGTTGCCTAAGAAGATAAGACCATTGCCCCAATCTTCTACGACTCTTGCGTGTGCATCCAAGGTCAGCCTAGCAGGATGTCATAGTCCACTCCCTTCATGACTATAAAGTCAATCGAGAATTGGATTCCTGTAATCTTCACTGGCCAATTTTTCAACACTCCACACAGTTTCACCTTCATTCCGTTAGTTAGTGTGACATTAAACCTAGAAGTCTCGACAAGTGGGTTACCCCAAGTTTGGAGTACTACATGGCTTAGCACACTCACTCTTGCCCATGTGTCTACAATTCTATTTCTTGTGATATCCCCTAGAATGGTAGGACCACATGCATTTCCGTGCCTTTCCAGAAAGCATTGACGTGCAAGGATTTAGGCATGGAGTGCAGTATCAGACTTAGTATTTGAGTTTTTGCATCGTGCTCAAGAAAGTATATGGTAATTGGCTAATTTGGGTCTTTGACCCAACTGTTTCACCTCTAGCCATAGAGTTGGATGCTACCTAAGCAAGTTTCCTAAGCTTAGAGCTATAGGGATGGTCACTAATGTATTGAGGAGGTTGCTAGTCACTTGCCTCTCTCCTAAGTATGCGGTTCTTGGCCAATGGCCTTGATTGCTTTGCTAGCCCAAAGTATTTAGTCTTTGTCAAGGTGGCCCAGCTTGTGGTGCCATCACCTCCCTTGATCTTGGTCGTGGGAGAGAGATTGGCGTGCTTATGATTGAGAGATCATCGATCTCATCTTCTAGTATGAAATCAACATCCTTTAGATGCTCTTGGGCCTCCTTCACCCACTCTTTTACCTTCTTGATGGTTTCGAGTTGGCACTTTGGGTTGGGGTACTCCCTCACCTTAGCACTTCCCTTCTCAGCCGTCCATGGGGCTAACGTTTCTTCCTTTGCATCAATAACTTTCTCTCCAATTGGCAGTGTTGTGGAACTTTGGTTTTGAGGGTGACCTTAGCATCTTGTATCTCTCTCTCTCTCTCTCTCTCTCTCTCTCTCTCTCTCTCTCTCTCTCTCTCTCTCTCTCTCTCTCTCTCTCTCTCTCTCTCTCTCTCTCTCTCTCTCTCTCTCTCTCTCTCTCTCTCTCTCTCTCTCTCTCTCTCTCTCTCTCTCTCTCTCTCTCTCTCTCTCTCAAAGCTAGGATTGCAAATGAGGTTTTCCCTGGTCACCCAAGACCTTAAACCCTTGCTGGCCAACACATCAACCTTCCTAATCACTCCACCTATGAGTTTGAGACATCTGATCCCTCTCTTTTTCCCATTTTTCCCTGTTATTTCCCTATGTAGGATTGTTTTATAGCAATGAACTATAAGCTTCCCACTCTGATTTCTCCTTCTTATCCTACTCTAAATGCAACAAAAATCAAAGCAATGTACTGAATTGATTTCTCCTACTCAACCAATCATCATCAAAAACCAAAAATACTTACTTGTAACATGGATTAAAACCCAAAACCTCCTACCTATCTCAAGGTTAAGTTAGGGGATGAAACCCTTACTTTGATGCTTGATTTGAAGCATGCAAGTGCTCAAGCTTGAATCTGTTGGTCCTGGCAACATAACCAAAATGTAGAGGCAGAGCAACCGCCAAGACCCACGGACCGCTTATTGTTGAAGCATTTCAAGTGAGCACTAATGGCTAACTCTCACATAGCCGATGTACTATCCCTCTCTACGAGTGGAGTGAGCTTACCTTGATGCCCAATTGAGTTGCTTCCTCTCTCAAGCAGTTCGATAGCTCCAAGATTTGTAATGCAAGCTCAAGCATCCTCAGGCCTCTTCTTCCAAGCTCCATCCTCCATAGCCAAGCACAAGATGAGAGAAGAGAAGAGAGGAGGAGGAGGAGGGCTTCTCCTCCAAGATCCTCACCCTCACACACTCACTCCCTCACTCACTCACACTCCTTCCTCAAGCACCCACAAGCAAGGAAGAGATGAGAATAAGAAGAGTCCACTTTTTGTGACACACCAAAGAATGAGCTCTCATTCAATTTTTGAACTTTATATACAAAACCCTAAATCCCTTTTGGGCGGTCATCCCCTTTTCCCCTTTTTCTTACATGACTGGCCATGGCCTACTAGGCCCTTTTTCTCATTGTCCTTCTTTCTTTTTAGCTTAGTCCTACTGCCCGTTCATCATTACAAGTTGCACAGGAGGGAACCTAATGCTCTTTTACAAAGGTTTTGGCTATGCCTTTATATTTAAAGGTGCACCTTCTTGCTTGCAACATCCATGGTTGCATCTTGTATTCATGGTGGGCCCACTCTCTTGTAGGGCGCCTTTTCCTTTTTTCCACCTTGCACTTTTCCTCTTGATGCCTTGTTTTTTGCTTCCTTTGCTTTTTGCAGTAAATAGGTATGAGGTCCCATAGGAATTTAGTTTTACCACTAAAGTCAACCAATAATCTCTTCTTGTGAGGGTTGTCTTCACATACAGGAGAACGCCTAAATGCTTGATTCTACTTTGATTTGCCAATCTAATAAGCCACCACATAGGCTACATTCCTTGCAAGCCTAGATCCTTCATTATCACATCCATCATTATGTTCACTGATGAACCTCCATCAATCAATGCATCTCCAATAAAGCATCCTTCAATCCACACACCAATCTCTAGGGTACCAAGATCCAAGTGTTAGCTACATCTAGTTATTTCACAGGCTCTCAAACTTTGTTGGACTTGGTTGCCATGGAGGGAGCAATCCTTAGGCCTCTTCTTCTTATCAATATGCTTTTAAATTTCTTTCTTCAACTAGGAGACAACATCAACAACTATCGAAATGTTAGGCTAGGCTTAAAGGTGTCTAGGTCTTTGACCAAGTCATATTCTTGATAGGATCTATTCGCTTTTCCAATCGGCTAGGGAATGGAGCAACATCCACTTTTATTTTCCCTCTTTCCTCTAAGAGAGGAAACCTCTACATTTCTTCTACTTCTAGGCACACTTCAACATTATCTATGTCCTAGACGTCTGGTCATGTCTCTGCAACTGTCTCTATGCCTCTATAGTGCTTTGTACTATGTTGTTCTACCTACACTATTTTGTTTCTCCTTGGGAATATTAAACTTCACTAATTTAGTCAAGGGAATATTCTCTTTTGGAACTGTGGGTCTTCCTTTCTTAGCACGCCTTATTGCAGCAACAACCTCCGATTATCCTAATTGGAAGTAGGTTCTTGGGTCTTCTGTTGAGTCTCGAGAGTAGCTTTTACAAGAGCTAGACTTGGGTCTTGGGTCTTCTATTGAGTCTTCTGTTGAGTCTCGAGAGTAGCTTTTACAAGAGCTAGACTTGGATAGTCTTTTGCAATGTGGCCTTCTCCTTTGCATCAACTACATAAGGGTTTGTAGTCCATGGACCTTCTAGGGTTTGGATAGTTTGGTAAGATATGTCCCTTTTCTCCACATCTGTAATACTTGATCTTTGATCTCTGGCCACTATGCTAGAGTGTCATCCTCTATAACTTTGAGAGGGAAACCTCCTTGGACCAAAATCAGGATCAAAATCCCTAGGATTTGGTCTAATGTCTTGCATTGTCATTTTGGATTATTCCATCAAGTTGAATCTTGCTTTCTTTATCTTTCTTTCTTCTTTCATGCATCTCCTTCAGAGAGTAGATATCTTTTGTATGGTTCTTTCTTAAACAATATGAGCAGAAGGCTCCATGGATAGTTGGTTTTTGGGTACATTCAGTGGTTAAATGTCCTACTTGGTGGCACTTTCACACCATGTATTAGACCACATCACATTTCTTCCACCTCCTATAGGAGTGGATATGTTAGAGGTATTTACCTTCAATGTTTGTAGCTATTGTGTAATCATATCCATCAACTCCTTCTTGATGCTTGCGAATGAATTGGACAGGTAGTCCTTTAGACTCTCACCTCTTGGAGTACTTGTATTAGGGTTTTGGGGAGCCTCTATAACCCCAATATAAATTGGTTGGTTGATCCAGAGGGTCCTTTGTTCTGCTTCTGATTCAGAGCTCCTGTGTTGAGGCTAGTGGTTGTTGGCTCTAGTTGGTAGGGTTCCATTATTGTTGGTGAGTCGCCATTGGGGGAACTGATTGAGGCTACACATGCTACCATAAAATCTACTACATGAAGATCAGGGTCTTCATTGTACTCTCCCTTAAAGATGGGCAATGGGACTACATTTGCTGGCCTGTCATCAATATTTCGAGGATGGATTTGACTAGGAAGGGGACTTTGAGTTACCATGGGGACTTCTGTAAAGAGCGTTACTAGGATGTTGAAGGAGGCTTCTACTACTAGCTCATTCTTAGCTTTGATTTTTTCCTTATCTCTTCTCATGTACCTTTGGACTCGTTCTAGTGCTTGCCTCATGATTGTGTCATTCATCAAGGAATTAGCTCCACCTCCACCCAATTGGTTTATACTCCACATAATAGAAATAGAGGGCTTCAACCTCTGGAGGACTCTCTTGCCAACATTTCTTCTACTTCCTTCTTTTCAACATCTCTGAATTCAGCTTTTAGTTTGCTACAAAGGGAAATGTATTTAGTTTTGAAAGGGTTAAAACTCATTCTTCGAAGGATTGTTGTGGTGCCATTATCATAGTAATGCTAGCTTCTTATGGTTTCAATGGTATACATTGTGAAGAAAACTCTATCTACCAAATTCTAATGGGTTGCTAATTGAACAAACAAAAGGTTGTCACCATGCATCCCACATATCTTGGTATTGAGCATCCACGAATAGATTCCAACTCTTTTCTTTCTTAATCTCATGAACTTTCATTGACCGCGACTCCGAAAGCTTCTTCACGATCTCCCACTTGATGTTTAGAAACTTCTCAATGAATGCTAAATCTTCAATTGATGGTCATTCTCTTTATTTCTTCACTTCAGTTTTGCTCCCAAACAAATTTCCACCAAGATGCACATCTCTATTGCTTCATCAAGGAGAGAAAATAGTCCACCACATAGAGTCTACATTAGGATGGTAATATGTTTCCACCATTGTGGAATGAACTTCTTGTGGAAAGTGGCTTTGGTAATGAGAATCTCCAATTATTCATTGGTAGAAGGAACTTTGCAAGCATCCATTGAATTTTTCTCCTCTCATTAATGTCATTTTCTCATTTTCAGCCTCTTTTGATGCTTGTTGATGGTAGTTTTCCCTGACTGCACACCAAAAACATGGAGCCCCAAGAGGAAAACCAAGAAAATGGGGAATCTACTACAAGAAAATCTATATTGTATCATCAACAAACGTCTTTCTTATATTTTATGTGTCCACAACAAGGAAAAGAATAGCAAGAACAAGAAATCTTCACGTAGCTTCATAGAAATAATTCTCCCATGGCTTTAACTTGATCAAAATTGATTATGCTCTTCATATTATTCATAGAATTAATCAAGAAACCACAAAAGAGAATACACCACTTTGAATGGAGATCATCACATAGTATTCTTCTTCAAAGGTTCCATAGCTTTCTCTCACAATTTCTCACTTAGAAATACATTGTTTTGCATAGATTTGGCTCTCTCTCTCTCTCTCTCTCTCTCTCTCTCTCTCTCTCTCTCTCTCTCTCTCTCTCTCTCTCTCTCTCTCTCTCTCTCTCTCTCAATAGTACAATGAGATAATAAATAAAAATCATCCATAACCCCTCTTCGGTCCTAAATATCCCTCCCAAAGAGGCATGTCTACTATGAAAGGTCACTAAGAGCATTACAATGTCCCTTGAGAGCTCACTATTGTCACTATCACTTCAGCCTTTACTTCAAGTCTTCAACAGCTACTTCTTCCACTTCTTCGAGCTATTTTGAACTTATACTCATCTCTTCCTGATATTGGAAAACTCCCCCAAGCTACACATTCATCCATCATCACACTTACAGAGGCATACAAAATGGAAACAGAATAGAAACAGAGGCTCTATAGACGGTCAACAGAGGACTAACAGAAGGCATCAGAAAGCCTTTAGGTCACTTAAATCATTCAAAACCATCAAGAATCAATAAAGAAGCTTCCAAAAACTCTCAAAACTCATCAATCATTATTCTAACCCATTATAAAGAAGGAAAATAGAGCAAAATAGAAGCTCAACAGACCCAAACACATACTAACAAGACATCAACAGAACAAGTCAGAACATCATATCTCCACTATAAAACATCATGAGCTTCTCAAACCTAATCAATCTCATCCAAAAAACTTCAAAACACTTTCAAAACAACTAAACATCATACAAAATCCATAAAAAATAACCATTTAGTTCTCAAAAACAACAAAATTCATCCAAAAAATCAAGTCACTTCAACCCTCAACATGAAGGTATCCTTGAATAAGCACTTAGCTACTACCTCGACTGAATCATTTGAGATTGCCCAAGCTTCTACCCACTTAGTGCAGTAATCCATTTGCAGTGAGGATATATCTATTCTTGGTGTAAGATACCATGGGTTTGATGGGACCAACAAAATCCAAAACAAAATCCAATACCCATTTTTGAAAGGGTTTCAATGGCAAGATTGGAAGAAGTGGTAGCCGATCCTCCCGAGGAAGGGATTGGCCAAGCTAGTGGCAAGAATCACACTACCTGACAAACTTGCAGACATCTCCATGCATGGCAGGCTACCAAAATCCTACTTGCTAGATGCTCTTGATAGTGACATCAATTGCAAGGTGACCTCTTGCAATTCCTTGATGAGCTTCTTCCAACACAATATCTTTCTCCATGAAGAGAACCAAATGTTATAGTACTCTGGACTTCGTCTGATAATAAAGCAAGCTCAAGATAAATTCAAAATTTTGACTAGGGAGAGTTAGTTGTTTGCAATAGTCCATTGGAATGTGGATCGGGACTTGTATTGAGTCCAAGAAGACCAACATGTCCTTGCACCAAGTATAGATGGGGTTTGGTGGATCAAGTTTTGGATTGTCCGTTGCTGCAAAAAAGAGTTGAGCATCTAGAAAGGCTTCATTGACTCCTAAAGGGGCTTCTCTAAAATCTAGTTGGGAGAGGAAATTTACAACTACATATTGAGCTCTCGATCTATGCAACACTTTGAATTGAAACTCTAGGAACAATAGTATCAATTTAGCCAAGGATCCTGTGACATGCTACTCTTTGACCAAGTAAACTAGAGCAAATGATCCAGATAAAAAACAAAGCAATGACCAAGTTACATATTACTAGAGCTTCTTAACTAACTAAATCATTCCAAGGCATTCTCATTCAATTGACATACTAGTATTTTTTAGGAGAGGAGAGTCGTCTACTAACATAAATGATGGGTCAGAACCGTCCATTAGAATCCTGCTGCATGATCATACTACAAATTGCAGTATCAGATGCATCCACAAATACATGGAATCTAGAGGAACCAAAATTGGGGCCTGCACCTCCCTCCCTCCCCCTCTCTCTCTCTCATACACATAAATGTCTCAATGTCTTTACTCTCTCTCAATTTAGGGTTGTATATGCAATTTCTCCCTCTCACTATACATTTTCTCTCCACCTATACATATATACATATATAAATCTTAGTCACTCACTCACTCTCTATGTTTATCTCCCTCTCTCTCTTACTTCCTCTCTCTCATGTATGCAATTAGTCCACATTGTATAATAATGCCTCACATCAGATTATGGTAACAAACACTTCTCTTAAATCCTAAATACTCTCTCTCTCTCTCTCTCTCTCTCTCTCTCTCTCTCTCTCTCTCTCTCTCTCTCTCTCTCTCTCTCTCTCTCTCTCTCTCTCTCTCTCTCTCTCTCTCTGTGAATGCTTGTGCAACCACTGTGTGTTTTTAGAACTTTAATTGCAATGGATTGATAGCTCTCTTCCCTCCCCTCTCTCTCCCTTCCTCCCTCCCCCTAATGAATTTGATACAAGACAATACATGTTTAAAAATAGTTAATAATTATTAATTATTAAATAATTCACTAGTTCATAGTTAGTTAAAAAGTAGTTAATAATTAATAATGACTAGTATTTAGTTCATAACTAGTACTTAATTATCAGTTCATTATTAAAATTAGTAATCGATATTAGTAACTAGTAATTAAAATGTACCTAGTAGCTAGTAATTAGTAACTAATAATTAATAATTAATAACTATTAAGTATTAATTAGAATTTAGTTAGTAAATAATATCTATTTAAGTAGTTAATTATCTAATTACTTAATTACTTAATTACTTAATTATTTTATTATTAAAATTGTATATCTCTTATAAAGTTAATTAAGTAATTATTAGTTAATTAGTTGAGAAAATGAGAGAAGAGAGAAAAAGAGTGATGAGAGAGAGGGGGAAGAGAGAGAGCATGTGTAATTGTTTCTCACTAGAAAGGGGTTGTCACCAAACTATTATCAATGAATTTTGTTTTCTAGCAACCCATTCTTAGCAAGAATAAATTTTTGCCCAACTAGATTTGTGGGGTTTCTCTTCACCCAATATAAGGGCCTACCGATGACCCTTTCTTAGTGAAAAAAAAACAACAATTCCAAGAATAGAAGCATGGGAAGAAGAGAGAGAAATAGAGTGTGGGTTTTTTTTCACCCAAGAAGGGGCTGTGACAATCCCTTCTCAGTGGAAAGAAAACCCATAGGTCCAAAAATGCAAGGGGAAAAGAGAGAGTAACAGAGTGATGGGAGAGGGGACATGAGAGAGAGAGAGAGAGAGAGAGAGAGAGAGAGAGAGAGAGAGAGAGAGAGAGAGAGAGAGAGAGAGAGAGAGAGAGAGCATGCAATATGTACTATTTTTTCTTGACACCAAGAACACATCGCTGGCAGTCCCTTCTTGGATGAAAAATATTGCTCTATCCCTCTCTCATTACTCTATTGGTCTCTTTTTCCCATGCTCTCTATTCTCAAACCAATAGGTTCTTTTTTTTTGGCAAGAAGGGGTTATCGACAAGCCCTTCTTAGGCAAAAAAAACCCACACTCTATTGCTCTCTCTTCTCCCCATGTGATGGTATCTATTCTTGGAATTGTGGAATTTTTTTCCCCAAGAAGGGATCACCGATAGCCCCTTATTGAGCCAAAAAAAAACCCATAAATCTAGTTGGAAAAAAATGTACTCTCACCAACCATGGGTCTCCACAAAAAAATTTCATCCAATAAGGGGCTGTCATGCAATCCCTTTCTGGCGAGAAAAAATTACACATATCACATACTCTCTCTCTTGCCCCCTCTTCTCATCACTCTTTCTCTCTCTCTCTCTATTTTCTCTCTCCTTCACCTATAAATGGGCCCATCCCCTCCTTTTCACATTGTAAATCATTCCCATGACTCTCGATATGTACCTCTCTCTCGTGCTATCCCTCCCTCACTCACTCTCCTTTGTCTTTAAAAGGACCTCCCTCCCCTTGCAATTCAAGTTCGTGCTTTCTATCCCCCCTACCCTTGACACAGTTCTCTCTCTCTCTTTCCCTCCCTCCCTCCCTCCCTCCCTCCCTCCCTCCCTCTCTCCACACCTCTCTCTCTCATAGTCACACACATACTCTATTACACCTTTCGATCCCTGGCTTTTCCCCTCTCTGTTCACCTCTCTCTCTCTCTCCCTCCCTCCCTCTCCCTCCCTCTCTCTCTCTCTCTCAATCTATCTCCACCTTCCTCCCTCTCTCGCTCCTCCTTCCCCCCTTCCTCTCTCTCCCTCTCCCTCTCCCTCTCCCTCTCCCTCTCCCTCTCTATCTCTATCTCTTTCTCTCTCTTATCCCAATGTCATCTCTTCCTCTCCCCCCTCCCTCTCTATTCTCTCTTACCCCCCTCTCTCAATTGGTATTTGATGGTAAGAAATCAAGGAAGCAACATATCTGCAAGAAGTGACCCTAAGCCCCTCTATCATGGCCAAATTGGATTTCAAAAGACAAGGTCATGTCACCCTTTTTGAGGGCAATGAAAGAATTGCAAAAGGTTTAATCTGACAAACATTACCCTCACCGAGCTTGCCCCCCCTGGATGAGTGGGAGTTCTTGTCACTATCATGCATCAGAGAGGTATGAAGGCCCATGGAAAAGGCAATACTGAGATTGACATTGAGGAAAACATAATTGTGCAATGGCCAATGTAACAGACAATAAGCAGCTCCTCTCTTGATTTTTGTTATGGTTGCTTCATTGTTTGCAAGAAAGAGAGCGATGAGTGGACGAGTCTCTTGAGGACTCTAGCTTGGCTCCACGAGACCTGGAGCAGGATATGCTATTGTGACTAGTAGCTGCAATCACAAGGGAGAGTTGCCCTCCTCCAAGAGTGAGGGGGAGAACAACACAAATGTGATCATTGACTTCTGTTGTTGAGCTACAAGAAGCCATTGCAATTGCATGTGCAGAAGGAATGACATCAAGAGAAGGTGGGCATGCTTCGAACATGCAAATGAGGAAGGGCAAGAGAAAGCTTGTAGTATTAGAGAGTGATATTGCTAAGGAAAGTGATGGCCATCAAATCACTGAGTCCTTTAGTGCACAGTAGGGACATGGCTGCACACAAAGCAAGAAGAAATGAATGCAAAGAACTAAAAAGGAGTGGATGACAGAGGCCAAGGAAACAAATGGCGATACTGTTCTCATAGTCACTTGTGATAAATGTATTGTGCAAGCATGCATAGAAAACTAGTTGGAAATGCTGACAATGAGTGCTTGTAAGAGATGGTAGCATAATTTAAATTATGGTTTTCATTCCTTTATATTGATGTAGACATTAATTACTTCATCATCTCATTTAATTGCAGACATCCACCCCTTTGCCACCCATCCCATTATATCGTTTGGTTTCCATGCCTACAATTAGACAAGTCATATCAAGGTACAAGCACTCTGAAAGACATTTTTCAGCAATGGTACGTTAGAGGGATGGGTATATTTATAGTATCATTAGAGACTCCAAGGTACCAATGCAAGGAGGTTGATGATACGATTAGAATGAGTGGGACCCCCATTGGCTAAAGAAGCATGAGGATTTGGAGGAAAAAGTTAGCAGCACCAATAGGGCCTTTTTTTCAAATTGCATATTTTATGTTTGGGATGGTAACCATTTGCTCACAACATGGACGATGAGATATACACATGTGAATGCCTAAACAAAATTAGGACCTTAACATTTTTCAATGCATTTGTTTCTTACATTGTCATTAACATAATTGATTATTTGCATGAGTCTTTTCACATAATGCAATGCAACATGTGCGCATTGATTGTTGCCTTGTGAAAATGACTAGTGTGGTAGAGGGGGAGATTTTGTAAGCTATATCTTGTACAAATAGGTATGCAATGGACAATATTCTCATATGCTTGGATTACCTTTGTGCGTTAAAGGTCACGTGGATGATGAAATATGCATGAGACCCTAATAAAGAATGTACACAAGCTAACACAAAAGGGGATTGTCCATACCTTGTATCTAGACCTTGTTTGTGAAGCAAGGGTGCTAGAGTAGGATGACCACGTAGCTATTTTTGACAAGTTAACTGATGAGGCAAAGGCACACAGAAAGGCGATGCCCATTCCCACATGATACAAAGAACCATTGATTGCACTTTCCCACATCATGTGGAAGGTAGGTAGTTCTTCAAGAAAACTTAACAATGCTTTTTTAAATGCATTTTTTCCTAATGCAATGACGTTATCCTTAATTACCAAGTGCAAGATGAGTATAATATGGTGGTGTCACCAATAAAGTAGAAACAGACATAGCTCTTCGACTTTGAGTTTAAAACCAAGTGGGGCAATGCATACTATAGTATTAATGAAAAGCTCATCAAGAAAACTCAATGTTTGCATATTGAAGGCCATGTAGAGTTCTGATAGGAAAATCCAAACATTGATGGCTATGCCTGAACGTAGGTTATTCTTGTTCATCTAAATTATGTACATCGTAAGTTCAATGAACTCGTATTAAATGACATAACTTTGATTCAAGCAGATGGAAATGCACTGTTTTGAAGTTGCGTAGGACAAGAGACCTTTTGGTCCATGTTGTAAGATGGCAAAAAGAGATTTCTTTTGAGTTAGACGACTACTATAACATTCAAGTGGAACACAATTTGTTCTTCTAATACACACAGGAGATAACAAGAAAACATAGAGAGAAAATGTTTCACACCATCTTCCATGATTTCAAGCCAGATGAAGATATAGAGTCATAGAAGTCAACGAGGTTGGCAACATGGAGGATTTTGTACAGGTAGTTCATGTTGAGTGTTGAAATGACTTGTTTTTTGGCTGATTTTTGTTGTTTTTGAGAGCTGAATGGTTGATTTTATGAGATGATTGATTGATTTGGAAGTGGTTTGAGAGTGTTTTAGATGATATTGATTGTGTTTTGGAAGTTCATGATGTTTATTGGTGGTTCTGTGATGTTCTGATAGGTTATGATTGGTTCTATATACCTTCTGTTTTGTTCTGTTTTGGTCTGTTTTGTTCAGATTGTCTTCTGTAAGGAGGGATGGAGTATTGATTGATGAAGATTGAGATATTGTGAAAGCTTATTGAATGGTTTGTGAAAGTTTGGAATGGTTTGAGAATGAGTTATGTGGTTTTGATGACCTTCTGTGACCTTCTATAGGTCTTCTGTAGGGCTTCTATTTCTGTTCTGTTCTGTACTGTAGATGTTCTGGTACTGTTCTGTGACTGTTCTGTATGCTTCTGTATGTGTTCTGATGGATGAGAGTGTAGCTTGGGAAAGTTTTCTAGCCTTGGAAAGAGGTGAATACAAGTGCAAAAGAGCTGAAAGAAGTGAAAGAAGTAGTTGCTGAAGACTCAAGTGAAGACTAGAGTGAAGTGACAGTAGTGAGCTATGAAAAGACACTGTAGTGGCTCTGGTGACTCTTCATATCAGACATACCTCTTGGGAGGGGTATTCACGACCTAAGAAGGATTATTGAGAGTGATTTTGAGAGATTGTAGTGAGGATATGATGTATTATTGATGGAGTGAGAGAGAGAGAGTCAGAGATAGCCAATTCTACTCAAACAGAGTGATTGTATATGAGAGATTAAGAGAGAAGACTATGGAGATATTGAAGATGAATACTATGTGATGTATTTCCATTCAAAGATGGTGTATTCCTTTGCTTTCTTTGTTCTATTGATGGATTTTGTGAAGATATTGAAGAATATGGTTGATTCTATCAAATCCGTGGGAGATCTACATGATGCTGTATGAAGATTTGTTGTGCCTGGTGTTCTTTTCTTCATTGTGATCATATAAAACATGATAAACAAGCTTGTTGATGTTACAAGATAGATTTTCTTGCAAGATAATTCCCTCTTCTTTGGTGTTCCTCTCGAGGCTCGATGTTTTTGGTGCGCAGCCGGGGAAGCTTGCCATCAACAAGCACCAGAAGAGGCTGAAAATGAAGGAAATGGCATTGCCAAGAAGAGAAAAATTCAATGGATGTTTGTAAAGTTCCTTCTTCCACTGAAGAGTTGGAATTTCTCATAATCAAAGCCACTTTCCACAAGAAGTTCATCCCACAATGGCGAAAACACATCACCATCATGATGCATGCTCTATGTGGTGGACAGTTTCCTCTTCCTGTTGAAGCAGCAGAAACTTGCATCTTGGTGGCAAACTGTTTGGGAATAAACTGAAGAGCAGAAACAGAGAGAATCACCATCCATGAAAGATTTGGCATTCATTGAGAAGTTTCCAGACAACATCAAGTGGGAGATTGTGAAGAAGCTTCAGGAGTCTTGGTCTGTAGAGGTTCACAAAGACAAGAAGGAAAAGAGTTGGAATTTGTTCATGGATGCTCAACAGCAAGATACATGGGATGCTTGGTGTACTGATAATCTTCTGTTTGTTCAATTAGCAACCCATTGGAAGTTGGTAGACAGAGTGTTTTTCACAACATACACTGTTGAAACCATCAGAAGTTGGCATTACTATGATGATGGCACCACCACAATGCTTAGATGGATGCATTTTGACACCTTCAGAACCGAATACCTTCCTCTGTGCAGTGGCATGAAAGCAGAATTCAGGGACGTTGAAAAGAAAGAAGTAGAAGAAATGTTGGCAAGAGAGTCCTCCAGAGACTGAAGCCTTCTGTTAACCCTCTGTGGAGCACTAACAACATAGTGGAGCCAACCCCTTGATGAATGATGCAATAAAGAGGCAAGCGTTAGAACGAGTCCAGAGGTACGTGAGAAGAGAGAAAGCAAAAATCAAGGTTGAGAACGAGCTCGCAGAAGAAGCCGCCTTTGACGCCCTTGCGGAACTCTTTAAAGAAGTCCCAATGGCACATCAAGCCCTTCCTCCTCCTGGAGGTCCACTTCCAAGCCAGATCCATCCTGGAAATATTGATGACAGGCCAGTGAATGTAGTCCCATTGCCAGTTTTTAAGGGAGAGTACAATGAAGACCCCGATCTTCATGTAGCAGAGTTTATGGTAGCATGTGTAGCTAATAATGCCAGAACCCCTGAGCATTGGTTAGCAATATTCCCCGCCACTTTCAAGGGCGTGGCGTTTCAGTGGTATGAGAGACAAGCAGCAGGAACTTTTGGCACATGGGACGACCTGAAGTTGGCCTTCCTCACTAAATTCAAGCGTGAAGGTTTTGAAGAGCGGATGCGAGAGGAATTTATGAACCTAAGTCAGTCTTCTGGAGAAAGAGTGGAAGCTTATGTCTCACGAATGGAATCCATCTTGAAGAGATGGACTAACCATAATCTAGATGATGGCATTCAGAAGGGGGTGTTTCTCAGAGGATTACAACCAGAAGTCCGTAAGTTTGTGGAGCTGCAAAGACCAGCCACACTGCAAGCTGCAGAAGGTGCAAGACTGTACGATGAAGTGGAAGTTAGATTGGCGATGAATTCACGAAGAGGAGTCCTACCTCCTTTGATGCCAGGAATGATGTATCCACCAAATGCAGTTCCAGGGACTGTTTCCTATCCCTACCAACAGACGCCCCCGGTATTACAGTACAGTGCACCAAATCCACAGTGGCCACAATCCATGCCTCAAATGGTGGTTCAACCACAACAACAATGGTCCCAACCAATTTCCTCCATGCCAAATTAGCAGCAACAGTGGAATCCTACCAACTGGAGCCAACAACCAACAGTTCAAACAGGAGCTCTGAATCAGAACTAGAACAGAGACCCCTCTGTACCAGCCCAACCGGTTTATGCAGTGATTACAGAGACTCCTCAAAACCCTACTGCCAGTACCTCCGGAGGAGAAAGCTTGAAGGACTACTTATCTAACTCAATTGCCAACATCAAAAAGGAGTTGATGGATGTGATTACAGAGCAGCTACAGATGCTGAAAGTGAATACCGCTAGCATATCCAACATTGCAGGAGCAGGAAGAGATGTGATGCGGTCAAATACTTGGTGTGGTAAGTGTCATCAAGCAGGCCATTTAGCCACCGAATGCACACGCAAACCAACCATCCCTGGAGCCTTCTGTTCCTACTGTTTGCGGAAGAACCATATAGAGGACATTTGCTCTCTGAAGGAGATGCATGATAGGAGAAGGAAGGAAGAAGACGCAAGATTTAACTTGCTGGAATCCAAAATGACAACACAGGATATTGGACCCAAGCCTAGAGAGTTTGGTCCTAATTTCGGACCCAGAAGATTTCCCTCTCAAAGTTATAGAGGAAGACAGTTTGGCGGTGGTCAGAGAACAGAAGTGGAGTGTAACAAATGCGGAGAAAAGGGACACGTCTCACCAAATTGTCCAAATTCTAGAAGGTCAGTGGATTACAAGCCCTTATGCAGTCGATGCAAAGGAGAAGGCCACACTGCAAAAGACTGTCCAAGCCCAGCCCCAGTGAAAAACAGTGCTACTGATAGTCTGGCCAAGGCCCAAGAGCCTACCTCCAATTTAGTGGAATTGGAAGTTGCTGCCATCACACGTGCAAAGAAGAAGGAACCACCTATCCAGAAAGAAAATAACCCTCCTGCCAGAACAGTGAAGTTCAATCTTCCACCAGAAGAACAGAACAGAACAAAGCTTGACAGTGCCGTACAGAGCACTACAGTGCCACAGAGAGTTACAGAGACAGGACCAGAGGTCCAGGAGATAGAAGAGGAGGAAGTGCCGCAAGTGGCAGAAGAAGTTCCTGTAATTCCTCTGTTGGAAGAAAGAGGGAAAATGAAAATGGGTGTTGCCCCATTCCCTAATCGGTTAGAGAAGCTAGTGGATCCTATTAAGGAATACGATCTGGTCAGAGATCTAGATACCTTTAGACCAAATCTCACATTCCGACAATTATTGATGTTGTCTCCCAGTTGCCGGAAAAGGTTCAAAAGTATATTGACAAGAAGACGTGGTTTAAGGATTGCTCCCTCAACAGTGACAAAGTCCAACAAAGCTCCAGAGCCTGTCAAAGAAGTGGACGTAGCTAACGCCTTTCTAGATCCAGGTACCCCAGAGACTAGTGTGTGGATAGAAGGCTGCTTCATTGCAAATGCACTGATTGATGGTGGTTCATCAGTGAACATTATGACGGATGTGACAATGAAGGATCTAGGCCTACAAGGTGTGCAACCCATCCAATGGCTCATCAGACTAGCGGATCAGAGTAGAATCAAGCCTTTGGGCATTCTCCCATATGTGAAGACTACAGTGGCTGGAAAAGATTATTGGCTAACCTATTTGGTGGTGAAGCCAAACTCGTATGGTACATCCTATCCTCTGTTACTGGGTAGACCATGGCTTTTTGAAGCCAGAGCACGGATGGATTGGTTCAAATGAACCTTGATCTTGGATAGAGGGCCCAATAAAGTGGTGCTGAAACTGTATGGTTCTCAAAAAGGACATGGATCCACTTCCTTGGAATTATCTTCTAACTCCCCTAATGAGGCTACAGATGGAACATCAGCAGACGAAGATGCTGTCAAACAGATCCTTCCTAAGAAAACAGTGGCACGTTCCTTAACAGTGGATACTGTAAGCCGACTTCCAAAAGATGCAAAGCCATTATCAATGGGTGAATACTTCCTGCATGAACCAGGAATGACTTCTGAAATCACTTTTGACAGTGAGATAGAAGCATGGATGTACTGCTCTCCTTGTTACATGGCCATAGCAGAGACAGAGACAGAGGCAGGAGAGGAAACAGAGAATCTGTTCTTCTGTTACAGAGTGCCTGCAGAGACAGAAGCAGAGGTAGAAGCAAAAGCAAAGACAGAGACAGAGACAGAAGAGGATGAATATGATATGGACGAAGATGGTTATGAAAGTGAGCCAGAAGAATCTATCCCATCCGAAGAGGATACATTTGAAGAAGAAGTTTCAGAAGCATCAGAAGCAGACGAGCTCATGCTATGGGACAGAATGGCAATGGTACCATTTGGTCTGGTAAATGGATCTTCTCATATGCAAAATCTTTATAAGACATGGATTAAGAAGACCAAGCCGTTTTTCAGCAGTGGCTCATGCCATTCTAACCCATCTTTGCCTAAGAAAGATGATGATGATGCACCGTGCCAACAAGCACCAGTCCCACAAACCCAACAGGCATTAGAGGGTCTCTGTTATGTGGCGTTCCTGGATGCGTCTTCAGAAGATGAGTCTTCAAGCCAAGAGGTAATTAATTTTGAAACCAAACACAAAACAGCTCTAATCCCATTTCAACATCTTAAGGAGCAACCTAAGTCTCCACCAAAAGAAGAAGTTGGTTCTAGTGGGACATCAGAAGAGGACACCACTCCCTTGAAGGAGTCAGATCTGTATCCAGAAGCAGTCCGTGGGACCTTCATCCGTGAAGTAGAAGGTGAAAGTCAGTTAACCTTTGTGGATGCAGATGGCACTGAACGCCACTTGAAGGTGGGTAGCAGCCTCCCAGAAGAGGAGTTGTCAACCTTGTACAACTTGTTGAAAGAGAATTTGGATGTGTTTGCATGGTCTTACAAAGACCTAAAGGGGATTGATCCCACAATATGTCAACATCATATTGACTTGGAGCCTGATGCCAAGCCAGTACGGCAACGACAAAGGCGAATGAACCCGAATTATTCCACATTGGTGAAAGCGGAGCTACTGAAGCTTCTGGAAGCCGAGTTCATCTATCCAGTGGCAAATAGTGAATGGGTTTCACCCATCGTGGTTGTATCCAAGAAGAATGGAAAATTGCGAATATGTGTGGATTTCCAAAAGCTCAATTCCAAGACGAAGAAGGATCACTTTCCTATCCCTTTCACAGACCAACTGTTGGACACAGTGGCAGGACATGAGCTTTATTCCCTTCTGGATGGATTTAGCGGATACAACCAAGTGCAGATAGCAGAAGAAGACCAGTCCAAAACAACCTTCACCACAGAATGGGGGACCTACGCTTACCGAGTGATGCCATTTGGGCTCTGCAATGCCCCTGCTACTTTCCAGCGAGTCATGATGGCCGCATTTCAAAATCATCTACACGACTTTATTAAAGTATATTTGGATGACTTCTGTGTCTATAGTTTGATCTGTGAACATTGGGAGCACCTGGAACAATGCTTTGACCGATGCCGGGAGTATGGGATTTCCCTCAACCCCGACAAATGCATCTTTGGGGTCTCTTCTGGAGTTCTGTTGGGCCACATTGTCTCTGCACAAGGGATATCAACAGACCCTGCAAAGATCGAAAAGATTGCAGCTTTGACAGCACCCACCAACCTCAAACAGTTGAGGGGATTCTTAGGCCATGTGGGTTACTACAGAAGGTTCATAGCTCATTTTGCAACAAAGGCAACCTCCTTGCACAAGCTTCTGAGGAAAGATGCAGAGTTTACTTGGACGGAAGAATGTGACAAAGCCTTCACCACTCTGAAGCAGTGTCTGATTGAGGCACCCATTCTGCAACCTCCTGATTGGACGAAAGAGTTCCATGTACACACTGATGCATCAATTGAAGGCTTAGGTGCTGTCCTTTGCCAGAAGGGCTCCTCGAAGCTGGATCAACCGATCTATTATGCAAGCCGAAAAGTCACTGATAGGGAACAGAACTATACAGTGACAGAGCTTGAGTGCTTGGCAATGGTGTTTGCCCTAGAGAAGTTTCGCCACTACCTCCTATCCACCCACTTTAAATTTTATGTGGATCATGAGGCCCTATCCTTCCTGATGAACAAAGCAGATGTGAAAGGACGAATGATGAGATGGCTCCTTTTATTCCAGGAGTTCGACTTTGAGGTGATTACTAAGCCTGGTCGTTCCCATGTTCTGGCTGATCATCTGTCGCGCATCCCACAAACTGCAGACGAGGAGCAGGATGACCCAGACCTCCCTGATGCTTCCCTATTCTTGGTAGAAACTGTAACTCCCTGGTATGCAGAAATTTCCAATCTGCTGGCAACCCAACAATATCCTCCTGGTATTTCTAGTCGGGAAAGGAAGAAGCTCATGTTAGAATCAGCCCCCTACACCCTGCTAGGTGGCGCACTGTACAAGAAAGACAAAGATGAAGTGCTCAGAAGATGTGTTGCAAGAAATGGGATTGGGATTGTTCTGAAGGCTTGCCATGACGAGCCATGTGGAGGCCACTTTACAGGAGAAGCTACAGCCAGGAAGGCTCTGCTAGCAGGTTATTGGTGGCCTACCATCCACAAGGATGCCTATGATTACTGTAAAAGATGTGATGCTTGTCAAAGAATGGGGAAACCCACGAAGACAAATGCCATGCCACTGGAACCTATCCTTCCCCTGAAGCCGTTTGAGAAGTGGGGCATCGACTTTGTAGGTCCAATCGATCCTCCTACCAGAAGGAAGCATAACTGATACATCCTCGTATGTACAGATTATGTTACAAAGTGGTGTGAAGCTAAAGCCCTAAAGCGGGACGATGGTAACAGCATGGCCTTGTTCATGTACGAGAATATCATCACCCATTTTGGCAGTCCCTTAGAGCTGGTAAGTGACAGAGGCACTCATTTCCTTAATAAAGTCATGGAAGAGTTGACAGAGTTGTATAAGATCCGCCATCGCAAGTCCACTCCTTATTACCCCAGAGCCAACGGCCAAGTCGAAGTCACCAATCGCATCCTCTGCTCGATTCTGACAAGAACGATTGCCGCACATCGTTGTGATTGGGATGATCGACTTACAAAGGCCCTCTGGGCATACAGAACCTCCCATAAAGCAGCAACAAGACAGACACCTTTCCAGCTGGTGTATGGTACAGAAGCTGTTTTCCCTGTTGAACTGGAATTACCCTCTTTGAGAGTGGCTATCAAAGAGCGTTTGGGGGACGATGATTCACTACAACGCCATCTCCTGCACCTGGAATGTTTGGACGAAATTCGCAGGATGGCTCTACAGTGCATGGAAGCCACGCAAGCTCGACGTAAGGCTTACCATGACGGCTTCATCAAGCACAAGGAGTTCAAAGAAGGTGATTTGGTCCTAGCCTATGATTCACGATTTGGCAAGTTTCCTGGCAAGCTCCAACATCGGTGGATGGGCCCATATAAGGTACTTGCCGTCAACCCTAATGGCTCTGTCCAAGTGCAGACCGTTGATGCCTCTGATGATCCCTTTCTGATCAATGGATATCGCCTGAAGAAGTACTTCCCTCCTTGGGGATCCTGACAATCATGGTCACCTGATCCTTTCCCTCGTTGGCGTGGCACTATCACTCTTCTGATGCTACTTCTGATAGCCGTTCTTCAGCCACTCCTGATGAGGCGGACACAACCCTCTGTCCCCTCAATCCCACCTTCCAGCCGTGATCTCTTATCCTCTATTTTCCACCAGCGACAGTGGCGAGGTGGGTTCTAACAAATGGTATTTCTACCATTCCCTTGCTTAATTCGAAAAAGAAAAAGAAAATATATACATATCGGTCCTTGGAGAAAAGGACTTAGGTCCTTGTCATGCCGACCTATTCTTCGAGAAAAGGTGGAAACACCCTTGGGAATAGGGGAAAACAAGAAAAAAAAAAGGAGAAAGAAAAAAAAAACAAACAAAGAAAAAAAAAAGAAAAAAAACAAATCTGTTATGGGAGAAAAGGAAGCAATTCCCTGTCATAGCAGACCTCGTTCCAAGAAAAGGTGGTAAACACCCTTGGGCGGGAAGCTGGCTGTGGAAAAGGTGGCAACACCCAGCAGTCCAGAAAGTGGATTCATTGATTGATATCCCTAGGATCCAATTCCGAAGCTACCTCCCTTGGTACGCTGTGTTCTGGGTCTCTCTACAGAGTGTCTACCTATTCTCTCGCAGACGACATGTCCTATCTAACACAACGTTCGATTTGATGGCTACCTTCCTGGGTATGCCTCTTCAACAACAACTGACGACGCGATCTTCATCGACAAACAATCAAGTGATGTGAGCTTTCATCCTAACCGGATGGGGAAGTGAGTATGGTTGCCCTCTATAATTATCAATAGAGCGTGAGACAGAGGGTGGGGCGAGTGACCAGTCTTTTCCCTTCAAATCAAATGAGAGGTGAGAAGTCGGAATGAAGTGTTGCACGCTCGGGATGGGCCTCTCAATGCACAAAGCACGATTTGTTCTTGTGCACTGCACTATAAGGCTCCCTGGCCTTCCTTCTCGCACCGTATGCCGGCACAGGGAGGGATGCACCGTTGCACCATCAAATGCGCACAAGGCATACAATCTTTGCACAAGTGACCGTGAGGATTACATCAACGGATTTCAGGAAAAGGCTGCCCTTCTGTATTTATCAACAGAGCGTGAGACAGAGGGTGGGATGAGTGTGACTGGAGTTTCTTCAATCAATTACCGAGAGGTGAGATTGAGGGACGTTACGACACTTGGAGTTAGGTATGTTCCCGTTTCCTTATGCACCCACGGGATGGGTCTCTATTGTCATCACTGGACACGTCACCCTGTTCTGTACACTGCGTTGTAAGGCTCCCTTGCCTTCCTCCTTGCACTTATGCTAGACGGGTGGGACGCACTAATGCACCATTAAATGTGCACCCTGGCATACTCCTTCTGCACCATTTCCCTGTTGATTTCTAAATCGGGTATGAGATATGGGTTTCAATCATTCTTCATCGAGTGATATTAGTCCTGGGGTGAGTGACTGTTCTTTCATTTCATTTGAGTGATTGTGAGTGGAGTGTAATATCCCTCGTCATCGACAAATTTCCTATGCTTCCTTCCACCAGCTACCTCCCTGGGTGCTGCCACGTGGTCCCTGCCATAAAGGACGTGTGCAACGACGATGCCTTGGTACCTCCAGCAGCCGACAACAACACCGGATGTGCCATTGACAATTACCCTTGATTCTCAAACAACATGGGCCAAGTTTTTCTAATCCTACAACTTCTGTTTCTCCGTGACATTCATGTTTTAAGTGTGGGGACGTTAGTGGATGGTCTGTGGCGTGGTCCTAGGTCCTTGTTGCTCGGTTAACCTATCCGTTAAGGTCTGAAGTGTGGGGACGCGTCCCTGCGCGTCTACATTGCATACCCTTCTGCATATGCCTTAACCTGCTCATGCATGTATGCCATGCCTTGCTGTTACCCTGATGGGGTCCCTTCCCACCCACCCGTTTATGTTCCACCCACCCTTGGGGCTGTTCCCTTGCAGTTTTCCTTCATTCCCTGCCTTTGAGGTCCTGCCATGTGAATGCACCCTATGTTCATCGAAGTCCAAATCCAACCTTATAGCCTCGTTCCTCTCTTTGAACTGACCATTTTTCCTTTTTACCTACCCCTGTTTCGGTGCACGGTTTTTGAGTTATTAATTTTTGAAGCATTTTGCGTAAATTAGCCGGTTTTCCATGTGAATGCGCTTTTCTTGCTTCGGAACCATGATCTGATGTCATAGCCCTGCCAACCACTTTTCCCCTGATATTTTTCCTTTTTACTCTGAGTCATTCCGATACACGGTCTGTCCATGATTAATTTTCCGGTTTTTTACGACTTTTTCGTGCGTCTTTTTGACATTTTTCCATGTGAACCTGCCCTGTTTGCATCGGAATTCCAATTTGATTTGACACTCGTGTCCCCTGTGTCTTCCCCCACTTTTTTCCTTTTTCCTCCCCTCTCTTTTGACTTCCGAATTTTTACTTATTAATTTTTAAATGAGTTTTCGGGCGTCTTTTTGGAGTTTTTTGCATGTGAATCCCTCCTACTTCCACCGGAACTACAGTTTAACATGATAACCCTGTGCCACTCCTTCCTAGGACATTTTTCCTTCTTACTGCATGTCATTCCGGCGAACGGTTCGTCCGATATTAATTTCCGATCCCATTTTCGAGTTTTTTTTTTGGGTTTTTCCCACGTGAATGCGTCTTATTTCAGTCGGAATTATGTTTTGATGTGACAGGATTGTCAGGCACATCTTTTTGCACGGTTTTCCTTTTTCCTGCACTTTGTTCTGATGCACGGATCTTCCGATATTAATTTTAATTGCGTTTTTGGTTCATTTTTTGTGTTTTTTGCACGTGACCGCCCTTTACCCTTCCCGGAACCTCCATCGCATATTTTTCCTGTCTTCCTCCTGTCGTCTTGCCCACTTTTTGTTTTTACGCTATTTCGTTTTGACGTCCGGATTGGGCGTTATTAAGTTTTCTTTATTTTTATGAGTATTTACGCGCTTCGTCCCGCGCGTGAACGCGCCCTTTTTCCATTTTACGCGTTTTACCGCGCCCCGGTCGTGTCCGCGTGCCTCGTCCCCATATCCGGCTGCCTTTTCACAGACTCCGCCTAACCTAGTATCCGGCCGCCGACTCCGCCGAAGTCGCCGCCGCCACCGCTTCTTCCTCCTCTTCCTCCTTCTTCTTTCCCCTCCTCCTCCTTCCTCCCTATCACCCCAGGTAGGTTAACTTAACTAACCCTACTTAGCATTAACTAATCCTAATTCACTTAACCTAACCATCATTAACTCAACCTAACCCTAGTTAGGTTAGTTAACTTAACCCTAACCCCACCCCACTAACCCTAGTTAGGTTAGTTAACTTAACCCTAACCCTAACCCTAACCTTAACCCTAACCCTAACCCCACCCCACTAACCCTAGTTAGATTAGTTAACTTAACCCTAACCCTAACTTAACCTTAACCCTAACCCTAACCCCACTCCACTAACCCTAGTTAGGTTAGTTAACTTAACCCTAACCCCACCCCACTAACCCTAGTTAGGTTGGTTACCCTAACCCTAACCCTAACCCTAACCCTACTTAGGTTAACTAACCCCCTTTAGGTTAGTCTCCACTGACTTAGTCCCCCTAACTGACTTATCTGACTTCACCTAGACTAACCTAGTTCCATTTGCCTAACCTGACTTGCCTTAGTCTGACTTACATGACTTACACAGACTACCAGGACTTAGCTGACTTAATTTGACCTTCCTTACCAGACTAAGCTGATTTTCTTGATTTAACTGCTTAATTAATTTATAAATTAATTTCCACCTCATAAAATTTCTGAAAATTTTCTAAAAATTCCCTTCGCTTTTTGCCAATTTTTGGAAATTTGTCAGCTAGAAATTTCCACCCCCAAAATTTCTGAAAATTCAATATTTTCCAATTTATCCTAAAAATTACCAACAAATGTAAAAAATTCATTTAAAATTAGTAAAAAATACCCAAAAAAATTCTAAAAATTTCTAAAAAATTCCATTCAACCCCTTTGACCTTTTTCCATTTATTTTTCACTTTAAAACATTTTCATATATGGAACCCCTATTTTTTTTTCAAAACAAAAAAACCAACAAACAAAAATTAACCATAAACATCCCCATCTTATTTTCATACCCTAAATTGTGGATATTTCCTCCATGACTGAGTTTTCATTTTTTTCCCTTCATCACATCTTCATGTGCTATATATCTAGATTTCCTTATTATTATTATTTACAAAACAAACAAACACCAAAACAAAGACAAACCATAAATAATAATCAATTAATTTTTTTAAAAAAACAAATAAACGAAACCACACTATAAACCAAAACACACACACCTAAACTATAACCCCACTCCCATCCAAAATAACAAATTTAACTTACATTCAAAATCCCCAAATCCACTAAGGTGTTCTCTTTGTTGTTTCGTCAGTGATCTTTACTTTTCCTTTACTGGATTCACTTCTTTTGGGGGACTCTCCTGTGCGCACTTAGGCATTACATCCACACCCCTTCCAGGTATTTCTTTTATGTGTATTATTTATTTTCATTTCCCCCTTAATCACACATTAATTGTTAAAATGAACTCTTTATTCACCCACAGTTTCCACGCGCATTCACGCTACACACACATACTTTTTAATTAAAATAAACCCGCCGTTCACTTAGCACGCGCTAAGTGCGCTAAAGAGGCACTTTAAAATTTTTAATTAAAATGAACCAGCCGTCACAAGAGCATGCGTTGGCAAAAAAGCGCTCCACATCACCTTAATTTGTAATCAATGAACTTGCATTTAGAGACCTAGTCTGGGTATCGCAGTCCGGGATTCGAATTAAAGCACCATTTTCACCTAATAATTGGTAATTAAATTTATAATAAGGAACCGCCGTTTTCTTGCTAAGGTTTATCACTTAATAAAAATTCACCCATTCTTAATAATTTATTCAAATTAACCCTTCATTAAATTAATTTCCCCTCACTGCACTTAATTCCCCTTTTTAACGAACCCGTTCTGTGGGATGGGTATGCACAGTCTTTGGAGTTGTTTCCATGGTCCAGTCCTGGTTTATCATGTTGAGATATCGAGCTCCACTCGTGATACACCAGGGTGACCGTTGTGTATTTATGTCACTGACTTGTCAGTTGTTACAGACGCGGTTGGTACACCGCCCATGAATAATAGCTACATGATAGCTATCCTTATCTACTCTAGTTCGTGGCTCAGTTAGTATGCCACCTTAGTTAGTTGAGTTTGGTTTGAGACCCATATATAGGGTTCTTCTATTTCTTTGTATAAGAGTTCTTTTGGCTTACACAACTAAGAAGAGGAAAACTGTTTTTCAGCCTCCACCTTTGTGTGTATTCCCCCATTGTGCAAGCAAGAAAGCTACAAGTGAGACTCCTTCCTTCTCTCCCACAATCTTGACATGGTATCAGAGCCTTGTTCATGGTAAGGAGCTCAAGAAAGCAAGCCAAGCTCGCGGTGTTCTGGTAAGAGGAGCAATGTTGCTTGCATTTTCTGTTTTGGGAGCAGATCTCTGCAAGTAGCATAGCCGGAAAGTGCAGGAGTGCATTGTCTCAGGTTGAGACGCCCTTCGCAGTGAAGCAAGAGGGCAGTATATGCTCAGTTTTTTTTATTTGAGGCCATTTCGGGGCCCGTTTTGGAGGCGGAAGTTTTCTGCATGCACTCAGAAAAAGGCTCTGTTTTATGCTGTGCAGCCACTGTTCTACAGCTCGGTGAAAAGTTACTGTAGAAATTGCATCGTATGCTTGTGTGTAGAGACATTGGGAGTTACAGAATCATCCTTGGTTCCTGTTTATGCAAAATCGTCACTAGGAAGTGACTGTGTGGTCAAATACCACTTTCGCCAGTTTTGCAGATTTGCCTTTGTGAGGGTGAAGCTATGTTTTTTGAAGTGACAGAATTTTTTGCAGTATTCTGTAATGGCGTCTGCTTCTCTTTCACAGATTGTAACTGAAAAGCTTGACAAGAACAACTTCCAAGCATGGAAGTTTAGAATGACGAATTTCCTTATGGGAAAAGGATATTGGGAATTTGTTGCAGGAAATGAAGAAGAACCAGTTCTTCCTGATGTTCCCAATCAACAGCAAATGCAGGCATTCAAAGCATGGCATGAGAGAGCCAGGAAAGTTATGTACTGGCTGTCTATCAGTATTTCAGACTCTATGATTGTGCATATTCAGGATGCAAGTACGCCAAAGGAGGCATGGGATACTTTGTCAAAAATGTATAGCACAAATACGCAAGCCAGGAAAATGCAGCTCAAGCAAGAGTTGCATAATGTGCAAAGAGAAAATATGAGCATCAATGACTACCACATGAAGGTGAAGAAGATTGCAGATGCACTTGCTTCCATTGGATCGCCAGTGGAAGATGATGATTTAGTTTCTATGACCTTGAATGGTCTAGGAAAGGATTATGCACAGTTTCGAACATCCATTTCAGTTCGTGAAAGATTTCCTGATTTTGAGGAGTTGATTGCTCTTCTAAATTCTGAGGAGCAGAGAAATGGTGGTGCATCTTCTTCAGGAGGAACTTCAAAGGAAGCTGTCTTCTACTCAAATGCTGGAAGAGGTAGAGGCAGAGGTAGAGGAGGCCGATTTGGAGGCCGTGGTAGAAATTAGAATATGCAGCAAACTCAAGAAAACCAGTCCTATGGAGGAGGACATGGTAACTCTAGAGGCAGGGGGAGCCAAAGAGGTCGTGGTGGATGGCAAAGAGGCCAAAATGCAAACAGTAATATTGAATGCTACTACTGTGATAAAATGGGTCATATGGCTAAGGACTGCTATAAAAAGCAGAATGACATCATGAATGGAAAACTGCAACAAGGAAATTATGCATCTTCTAGTAGACAGGATGATGACAGAAATGCGCATTTGTTTATGGTGCAGCACATGAACAATTCTGTGACAAGTGCAGAAGAAAGCAATGATGTATGGTATGTTGACTCAAGTGCATCAAACCACATGACAGGTCATGCAGAATGGATGGAGGATGCAAGCAAAATGGAAAAACCAGGATTTGTGGAGACTGGTGATGATACTGCATATCCTATTGTGCAGATTGGAAAATTTCCTTTGTCTATGCAGGATGGGAAAAAGAAATACCTGTCCGATGTATTTCATATCCGGAATATCACCAAGAGTCTGGTTTCTGTTGATCAAATGGTTTAGCAGGGCTTGCAGGTCAGATTTAATCCTCTTGGATGCTTTGTTGAGGATATGAAAAATAAAGGTCGCTTGATGGCAAAAGGAAAGAAGAAGGGCAGAATGTTTACGTTGGATACAGACATGCCTGAATTGAGTGCAGCAATGTTTGCACATGGGACCGGTGTAGTTGCAAATATTGATATCTGGCATAAACGCATTGGTCATGTTAATGTACAACGACTTAAATCAATGCAGGCCTAAAATATTGTTGCAGGATTGCCCAAATTCAAGGTTGCAGAAATGCATAAGGTATGTGAAGCCTGTCAGTTTGGAAAACAGGCAAGGAAACCATTTCTTAGACATGTTCAAGAGAGTAAGAAGCCATTGGAATTAATCCACTCTGATGTGTGGACTACTAAAGCTGCATCTCTTGGAGGCTGTCATTATTTTGTCAGTTTTATTGATGACTATAGCAGAAAAGTTTGGGTGTATTTCATGAAAAAGAAAAGTGAAGTTTTTGGGCATTTCAAAACTCTTAAAGCTATGGTTAAAAAAGAAACAGATCTGCAAATAAAATGCCTAAGGTCAGATGGAGGGGGAGAGTACCTCTCAAATGAGTTTGCAAGGTTCCTGCAGGAGCATGGCATAAAGCAGCAATATTCATGCAGTCATACCCCACAACAAAATGGAGTTGCAGAAAGGAAAAACAGGCATATTGGAGAGGTATCTCGTGCCATGCTCAATGAAAAAGACTTGCCAGATTTTTATTGGGCTGAGGTAGTTGCTACAGCAGTCTATATAATGAACAGGACTTCCACTGCAGCAATACATGGGATGACTCCAGAGGAGAGGTATACTGGTAGGAAACCAGATATTTCTCATTTGAAAATTTTTGGTTGCATTGCCTATGTACATGTGCCAGATGAGTTGAGATCCAAGTTGGATCCAAAAGCTGAGAAGTGCATCTTTATTGGTTACTCTCTGCAGCAAAAATGGTATAGATGCTATAACCCTTCTACTCATAAATTTACAGTGAGCAGAGATGTTGTTTTTTATGAGATGAGTAGCTGGTATAAACCAGTAAATGTGATTGATGATGTAGATGCACAAAATGGTAATGCTGCACAGAATTCACAGCAGCAGTCACAAAATATTAGTGGACCTGGAGCGTCCTCTAGCAGTGGTTCACATTCTTCGCCATGGACAGGCAGATTGAGATCAGGAGAATCTTCTCAAAGTAATGTAGATAGTGGTATGCAGGTATCACGAAAAGGAAAAGAGAAGGTTGACCAGCCCATGTTTGATGTGAATGCAGGTCACTCTTATGTGGATGGTGAATCCAGTGGCTCAGAACAGAGCATTGATGATGAGTTGGGTATTCGTTCTATTGTTACACCTGGAGTAAGGAAGACCAGGAATGTTTTGAGAGTACCTGGGAGTGAACCTACTTTGCGCAGGTCTACGAGAGCTAGGTATCCTGTGGATAGGCTGAAATATGATAGATTTACAGCCATTCATTATGCATATATGGTCAAAGTGATACAGGAACCAGAACCCACTTCTTTTGAGCAAGCCATGGGAAAAGAAAAATGAGAGAAAGCCATGGATGAAGAAATGGATGCCTTGGAAGCAAATGCTACATGGGAATTGGTACCTTTGCCTAAAGGTAAAAATGCAATTGGTTGTAAGTGGGTTTATAAGGTGAAGCACAATGCAGATGGTTCTGTGAACAGATACAAGGCAAGATTAGTAGTCAAGGGGTATGCACAAACATATGGCATTGACTATGAAGAAACATTCAGTCCGGTTGCAAGGATGGCAACCGTAAGAGCAGTCATTGCTATGGCTGCATCAAAGGGATGGTCTTTACATCAGATGGATGTAAAGAATGCCTTCTTGCATGGTGATTTGCAAGAAGAGGTCTATATGGAGCAGCCACCAGGTTATGTGCATGATGTTCATCCTGAGTTTGTTTGCAGGTTGAAGAAAGCCTTGTATGGCTTGAAGCAAGCACCTAGAGCATGGTCTGACAAGATAGGACAGTATCTTGTCACTATTGGCTTTCAGATTTCCAAGGCAGATTTCTCACTTTATGTGAGTTCTCTAATGAAGAGATTCTGAAGCTGTTGCAAAAGCAGACAAGGGAAATGCTGGATGTTAAGAAGGTGATCAACTCTTCAGGAGTTTCCTTTTCCATGATCACTGATCCCGTATGGAAGATGATCTGTCAGTTTCTCCAGGACAGGTTTATGCCTGCCAAAACGCCATCCTAGTACTTGTCCAAAGAGCTTTTTACAGCTTCCAGGATGGTGTTGAAAGGAGTTGCTATTGATTGGAGCACTTACCTCCTCACTAAAATGGATCAACATTTCGTCAAAGTCACCAGGGGTAATGTTACCAATGTCACATATGGATCATATTTGTCTGCCTTCTTGACCTATTCAGGTTTACAGAAGACTATGCCTCCACCTCCTCCGTCAGATCCAGTACCTCCTCCTCCACCTTCAGATGAGTCAGAACCCATTGACATAGAGGATGATGATTCTCCGCCTCCCCTGGTCATCCAGTGCAAACGCTTGAAGAGGGTAGCGGATAAAGCTCCTTTAGTACTTCCTTCACTACCCATCCCTGCTACCTCTGGCAGTGAACTCCCTGGGTATCTCACTTGTAATAACCTGTTCAGAGCACATCGCGAAGGATCATTGGACATATCAGTTCCCTCCCTGAACAGTCTAGTCTCAGGAGATGAAATTCCTTTCCTCTGTAAAGATATTCAAAGTTCCATTGAATTGTTAGTGATAGCCTGTGTTCAACAGCTGTACGCGTCTTAGTTAGCTTCTGCTAAGGATACCCTAGCAGATTTGTTTAAGCAAATGGAACAACAAACCCAACTGGTTGCCACCCAAAGCGATGAGATTTCTTCTTTGAAGATCCAGTTACTAGAGGCTCAATCCCAGGTTACTAGCCTTTCACAGGAGAAGGTGCGGATGTCCAGAGAAGCACAGGAGTTCCAAGCTCTCTTCAATGTCAAACTTTCAACTTTACAGATCGCTAATGACACAGTTGTTGAGATATCGAGCTCCACTCGTGATACGCCAGGGTGACCGTTGTGTATTTATGTCACCGACTTGTCAGTTGCAGACGCGGTTGGTACACCGCCCATGAATAATAGCTACATGATAGCTATCCTTATCTACTCTAGTTCGTGGCTCAGTTAGTATGCCACCTTAGTTAGTTGAGTTTGGTTTGAGACCCATATATAGGGTTCTTCTATTTCTTTGTATGAGAGTTCTTTTTGGCTTACACAACTAAGAAGAGAAAAACTGTTTTCAGCCTCCACCCTTGTGTGTATTCCCCCATTGTGCAAGCAAGAAAGCTACAAGTGAGACTCCTTCCTTCTCTCCCACAATCTTGACATGGTATCAGAGCCTTGTTCGTGGTAAGGAGCTCAAGAAAGCAAGCCAAGCTCGCGGTGGTTTGGTAAGAGGAGCAATGTTGCTTTCATTTTCTGTTTTGGGAGCAGATCTCTGCAGGTAGCACAGCCGAAAATTGCAGGAGTGTATTGTCTCAGGTTGAGACACCCTTCGCGGTAAAGCAAGAGGGCGGCGACCCTGTTTTTTTTATTTGAGGCCATTTCGGGCCCTGTTTTGGAGGTGGAAGTTTTCTGCACGCACTCAGGAAAAGGCCCTGTTTTATGCTGTGCGACCACTGTTCTACAAGTCGGTGAAAAGTTATTGTAGAAATTGCATCGTATGCTTGTGCGTAGAGACATTGGGAGTTTCAGAATCATCCTTGGTTCCGGTTTATGCAAAATTGTCACTAGGAAGTGACTGTGTAGTCAAATACCACTTTCGCCAGTTTTGCAGATTTGCCCTTGTGAGGGTGAAGCTGAGTTTTTGCAGTGACAGAATTTTTCGCAGTGTTCTGTAATGGCGTCTGATTCTCTTTCACAGATTGTAACTGAAAAGCTTGACAAAAACAACTTCCAGGCATGGAAGTTTAGAATGACGAATTTCCTTATGGAAAAAGGATATTGGGAATTTGTTGCAGGAAATGAAGAAGAACCAGTTCTTCCTGATGTTCCCAATCAACAGCAAATGCAGGCATTCAAAGCATGGCATGAGAGAGCCAGGAAAGTTATGTACTGGTTGTCTATCAGCATTTCAGACTCTATGATTGTGCATATTCAGGATGCAAGTACTCCAAAGGAGGCATGGGATACTCTGTCAAAGATGTATAGCACAAATACGCAAGCCAGGAAAATGCAGCTCAAGCAAGAGTTGCACAATGTGCAAAGAGAAAATATGAGCATCAATGACTACCACATGAAGGTGAAGAAGATTGCAGATGCACTTGCTTCCATTGGGTCGCCAGTGGAAGATGATGATTTAGTTTCTGTGACCTTGAATGGTCTAGGAAAGGATTATGCACAGTTTCGGACACCCATTTCAGTTCGTGAAAGATTTCCTGATTTTGAGGAGTTGATTGCTCTTCTAAATTCTGAGGAGCAGAGAAATGGTGGTGCATCTTCTTCAGGAGGAACTTCAAAAGAAACTGTCTTCTACTCAAATGCTGGAAGAGGTAGAGGCAGAGGTAGAGGAGGCCGATTTGGAGGTCGTGGTAGAAATCAGAAATATGCAGCAAACTCAAGAAAACCAGTCCTATGGAGGAGGACGTGGTAACTCTAGAGGCAGGGGGAGCCAAAGAGGTCGTAGTGGATGGCAAAGAGGCCAAAATGCAAACAGTAATGTTGAATGCTACTATTGTGGTAAAATGGGTCATATGGCTAAAGACTGCTACAAAAAGCAGAATGACATCATGAATGGAAAACTGCAACAAGGAAATTATGCATCTTCTAGTAGACAGGATGATGACAGAAATGAGCATTTGTTTATGGTGCAGCACATGAACAATTCTGTGACAAGTGCAGAAGAAAGCAACGATGTATGGTATGTTGACTCAGGTGCGTCAAACCACATGACAGGTCATGCAGAATGGATGGAGGATGCAAGGAAAATGGAAAAACCAGGATTTGTGGAGACTGGTGATGATACTGCACATCCGATTGTGCAGATTGGAAAAATTCCTTTGTCTATGCAGGATGGGAAAAAGAAATACCTGTCCGAGGTATTTCATGTCTCGAATATCACCAAGAATCTGGTTTCTGTTGGTCAAATGGTTGAGCAGGGCTTGCAGGTCAGATTTAATCCTCTTGGATGCTTTGTTGAGGATATGAAAAATAAAGGTCGCTTGATAGCAAAAGGAAAGAAGAAGGGCAGAATGTTTACGTTGGATGCAGACATGTCTGAATTGAGTGCAGCAATGTTTGCACATGGGACCGGTGTAGTTGCAGATATTGATATCTGGCATAAACGCATTGGTCATGTTAATGTACAGTGACTTAAATCAATGCAGGCCCAAAATATTGTTGTAGGATTGCCTAAATTCAAGGTTGCAGAAATGCATAAGGTATGTGAAGCTTGTCAGTTTGGAAAATAGGCAAGGAAACCATTTCCTAGACATGTTCAAGAGAGTAAGAAGCCATTGGAATTAATCCACTCTGATGTGTGGACTACTAAAGCTGCATCTCTTGGAGGCTGTCATTATTTTGTCAGTTTTATTGATGACTATAGCATAAAAGTTTGGGTGTATTTTATGAAAAAGAAAAGTGAAGTTTTTGGGCATTTCAAAACTCTTAAAGCTATGGTTGAAAAAGAAACAGGCCTGCAAGTAAAATGCCTAAGGTCAGATGGAGGGGGAGAGTACCTCTCAAATGAGTTTGCAAGGTTCCTGCAGGAGCATGGCATAAAGCAGTAATATTCATGCAGTCATACCCCACAGCAAAATGGAATTGCAGAAAGAAAAAACAGACATATTGGAGAGGTGTCTCGTGCCATGCTCAATGAAAAAGACCTGCCAGATTTTTATTGGGTTGAAGCAGTTGCTACAGCAGTCTACATAATGAACAGAACTCCCACTGCAGCAATACATGGAATGACTCCAGAGGAGAGGTATTTTGGTAGGAAACTAGATATTTATCATTTGAAAATTTTTGGTTGCATTGCCTATGTACATGTGCCAGATGAGTTGAGATCCAAGTTGGATCCAAAAGCTGAGAAGTGCATCTTTATTGGTTACTCTCTGCAGCAAAAAGGGTATAGATGCTATAACCCTTCTACTCGTAAGTTTACAGTGAGCAGAGATGTTGTTTTTGATGAGATGAGTAGCTGGTATAAACCAGTAAATGTGATTGATGATGTAGATGCACAAAATGGTAATGCTGCACAGAATTAACAGCAGCAGTCACAAAATATTAGTGGACCTGGAGTGTCCTCTAGCAGTGGTTCACATTCTTCGCCATGGACAGGCAGATTGAGATCAGGAGAATCTTCTCAAAGTAATGCAGATAGTGGTATGCAGGTATCACGAAAAGGAAAAGAGAAGGTTGATCAGCTCATGTTTGATGTGAATGCAGGTCACTCTTATATGGATGGTGAATCCAGTGGCTCAGAATAGAGCATTGATGATGAGTTGGGTATTCCTTCTATTGTTACACCTGGAGTAAGGAAGACCAGGGATGTTTTGAGAGCACCTGGGAGCGAACCCACTTCGCGCAGGTCTACCAGAGTTAGGTATCCTGTGGATAGGCTGAAATATGATGGATTTACAGCCATTCACTATGCCTATATGGTCAAAGTGATACAGGAGCCAAAATCCACTTCTTTTGAGCAAGCCATGGGAAAAGAAAAATGGGAGAAAGCAATGGATGAAGAAATGGATAGTTTGAAAGAAAATGCTACATGGGAATTGGTACCTTTGCCTAAAGGTAAGAATGCAATTGGCTGTAAGTGGGTTTATAAGGTGAAGCACAATGCAGATGGTTCTGTGAACAGATACAAGGCAAGATTAGTAGTCAAGGGGTATGCATAAACATATGGCATTGACTATGAAGAAACATTCAGTCCGGTTGCAAGGATGGCAACCGTAAGAGCAGTCATTGCTATGGCTGCGTCAAAGGGATGGTCTTTACATCAGATTGATGTAAAGAATTGTTGAGATGGCAAGCTCAACACATGTGGACATGGATGATGGACCGCCTGGTTAGATGGGTCCACACGTCTACACTTAGCACGTCGGTGGTCATTATGACTCTCACATGGCCACTGACTCATTACTTATTATATTCAGGTTGTTACACCTATTTACAGCTGGCATAGTTATAGCGCCATTCGACTAGTGTAGTCGGTTATGCATTGTTTGACTTAGTAGGCCACTTTCCTTTTATGTTGTATCTTATCTATACTTTGTGTACATTGTAAAGTGGGTGGAAGAAGAAGAAGAAATCAGCAAGAAAACGTTTTGGCCTTCATCTCTCTTCTTGTCTCTTGAGTGAGCTTCTCCTTGTGCATTCTGTGTGTGTTCGGCGCAGCATCTTGAGCATCTCCCCCCACCACGCGATTCTTGACATGGTATCAGAGCCGCGCCATTGAGAGAGGCTGATTTCGAAGGTTGAAGCAAAGGAGAAGAAGCAAGGTTTGAGCAAGCAAGCTACGGGTAAGAATCTCTCCCATTCTTCCACTCCTTCTCTTGGATAGTGCCTGTGGAGGCACCGGAAGCAGGGCAGAGCAAAAATCTCAGATTGCAATGAGATTTGGTGTGCGCGAAGAGCGCTGTATATTCTGCAGATTAGCCCTTTAGGGCTTTCCCGCAGTTATTTTGGGCATTTGAGGCCGTTTCAGGGCTCGTTTTAGAGCCGCAAGGTTGCGGACAGCAGTTTCAGGGTACGCTGTGACTTCAGCTGTATCGACCGAAAGTGGGTGCGCAGGTTACAGATTTCAGATCTGTAAGATCAAAGGTGTTTACCAGTGAGTAAACACAAGGTTTATCTGCAAACTGGTTGCAGATTGCATGTATTGTTGAGCAGACAGTGAAAAAGGCTGTCTGGTGTATTGCTGTGCACTACAGGTCGAGGGTTGCAGAAGATTTGCTTGCTGTTTGGTATTATTCTTGTGATAATGGCAGAGAATAGTGGAAGCCCCATCATTGAGAAGCTCGACAAGAACAACTACCCATCATGGAAGTTTCGTGTCACGAACTTCCTTATTGGAAAAGGCCTCTACGAGTTCGTTTCAGGTGAAGAAAAGGAGCCGGAGGTGAGTGATCCTCCAACTGTAGAAGAGACAAAGGCACGAAAGGAATGGAATGCAAAAGACAAGAAGGTCATGTATTGGTTGTCTGCAGTAATTGACAATAATATGTTGGGACACATTAGAAATGCAGAGAATGCATATGCAGCTTGGACCATACTTGAAAGTATGTTTTCTGTAAATACAAAGGCACGAAAGATTCAACTCAAGCAAGAGTTGAATACATTGAAGAAAGGGAAGATGTCTATCAATGAGTATGCACTGAAGGTAAGAAGCATTGCAGATGCATTGGCAGCGATTGATGCAATGCCCGATGATGATGATTTGGTGTCGTCTACCTTGGGTGGACTTAACAATGAAAAGGCTTGGAAGTCTTTTGTAACTTCTGTATATGTCAAAAAGCCATTTCCAGATTTCGATGAGTTGGTCTCCCTTATGATCACTGAAGAGATCAACATGCAGAGTGAGACATCTGAAAGAAGTGGTGAACAGGTCCAAGCTTTCTACTCCAGTTCAGGAAGGGGACGTGGCAGGTTCTC
Source organism: Lygodium microphyllum (assembly GCF_053477565.2). Taxonomy (NCBI): domain Eukaryota; kingdom Viridiplantae; phylum Streptophyta; class Polypodiopsida; order Schizaeales; family Lygodiaceae; genus Lygodium; species Lygodium microphyllum. The sequence continues at coordinate 25,179,513 of NC_141152.1, read as the reverse complement.
TTCAAGAGGCCGTGGTACAGGACGTGGTAGTGACAACCAGCAAAACAGATTGAATCAGCAATTTGGCGATATGCAGGTTTCAGGAGGTCGTGGTAACTTTAGAGGCAGGGGGAGCTTTAGAGGAAGAGGTGGATGGCAGAACAGAGGTTCTAACAACTCTGGTATTGTGTGCCACTACTGTGGCAAAACAGGTCATATTGCAGCCCAATGTTATGCTAAGAGAGATGATATCCGCAGTGGTAAGTTGCAGCAAGGAAACTATGCATCGTCTTCACGACAGAATGAAGACAAAAATGAACGTTTGTTCGTTATGCAGCATATGCTGAATGCTGTTACAGGAAAGGGAACACATGAAGATGTTTGGTATGTTGATTCAGGTGCATCCAATCATATGACCAGCCATGCAGAATGGTTTGGAGAGATGCAGGATTTGCAGAATGCAGGTTATGTGCAGACGGGTGATGACTCATGCCACCCAATTTCACACATTGGAAAAGTTCCCTTGTCCTTGCATGATGGTAAGACAAAGAGTCTTTCAGATGTATTACATGTACCATCTATTACAAAGAACTTGGTGTCAGTCGGTCAAATGGTAGAGCAAGGGCTACAAGTAAGATTTAATGCAAAGGGCTGCTTTGTAGAAGACTTCAATGACAAGTGCAGGTTGGTAGCAAAGGGAAGTAGAGTTGGACGTATGTTCACTCTAGATGCTGGAATTCCTACTATGAATGCTGCTATGTATGCCAAAGGAAAAGGTGTTGTTGCAGACATTGAAATTTGGCACAAACGTGTTGGACATGCAAATGTACAAAGGCTGAAATTAATGCAGTCCAAAGGGTTGGTTACAGGTTTGCCTATATTTAAAGTTGCAGAATTTCAGAAGGTATGTGAAGCATGTCAGTTTGGTAAGCAGGCAAGACAACCCTTTTCACATGACAGAGATGTAAGCAGAAATATCCTTGATGTTGTGCATACAGACATTTGGGGGCCTACACAAAATGTATCTCTTGGAGGCAGTTCATACTTTGTCACATTCATTGATGATTGTTCTAGAAAGCTGTGGGTATATTTTATGAAGGAAAAGAGTGAAGCTTTTGAGCACTTTAGAACTTTCAAGGCTGCAGTTGAAAGAGAAACAGGCTTGAAAGTAAAGTGCCTGAGGTCAGATGGAGGGGGAGAGTACCTCTCAAATGAGTTCAGTGATTTTCTGAGGTCTCATGGGATAAAGAGACAGTTCACATGCAGGTATACCCCACAGCAAAATGGGGTTGCAGAAAGGAAAAACAGGCATATTGCAGAAGTTGCACGCGCCTTGATGGCTGAAAAGAATATGCCTAAGCATTTTTGGTCTGAGGCTGTTCATACTGCTGTTTATATTATGAACAGAACTCCCACAGCTGCAGTTCATGGTATGACCCCCGAAGAATGTTTTACAGATAAGAAGCCTGATGTTTCACACTTGAAAGTATTTGGCTGCATTGCGTATGTTCATGTGCCAGATGAGTTGCGGAAGAAACTGGATCCAAAGGCTGAAAAGTGTATCTTTATTGGATACTCTTTAGAGCAAAAAGGGTATCGCTGTTACAACCCTGTCACATGTAAGTTCAGAGTGAGCAGGGATGTCATCTTTGATGAAATGAGCAGTTGGTATGCATCTAGTGGTGATGCATTGGATGTTGATGATGATCATGACACTCATGTGCAGGCTGAAAGGCAAGAATCACGGACTCTTAGTGGACCAGAGACATCATCTGGTAGTCCTTGGTCTGGGAGACTAAGGAGTACCTCTACATCTTCGAGTGCATCTAGTAGCACTACAGGTAAAGACAAAGGAAAGAATAAAGTGTCAGAAGGCATTGATGCACTTCTTGATGGAGACTCCAGTGGCTCAGAGGTCTTGGATGATGAGCTTGGCATTCCTTCAGTGAGGACTCCAGGTGTGCAGAGAGCACGTGTTAATGCAAAGACTCCATTGAGTGATCCAGTGGTACGCAGGTCTAGCAGGGTGAGATACCCTATTAAAAGATTTGGTTTTGAGGGTTATGCAGCTCACCATTATGCTTATATGGTGAAACTAGTTGAGGATGTTGAGCCCACATGTTTTGAGGAGGCTGTTGGTCATGCTCATTGGGATGCAGCAATGGATGAGGAGATGGCTGCATTAGAGGCTAATAAGACTTGGGATCTAGTATCATTGCCAAAGGGAAAGAAAGCTATTGGATGTAAGTGGGTTTATAAGATTAAGCACAATGCAGATGGTTCTATTAGCAGGTACAAAGCTAGGCTGGTTGCAAAAGGCTATGCCCAAACATATGGCATAGATTATGATGAAACCTTCAGTCCAGTTGCTAGGATGGCAACTGTCAAATGTGTGATTGCTTTGGCAGCAGCCAAAGGTTGGAGGTTGCAGCAAATGGATGTAAAGAACGCTTTCTTGCATGGTGATTTGCAGGAAGAAGTGTATATGGATCAGCCAGCAGGTTATGAAGATTTAGAGCATCCCACGTATGTGTGCAGGTTGAAGAAGGCACTCTATGGGCTCAAGCAAGCACCTAGAGCATGGTCTGACAAGATCAGAGAGTATCTTGTCAATATTGGATTTTATGTTTCTGATGCTGATCACTCACTTTATGTGAGAAAGGGAGATGCAGGTTTGGTCATCATAGTCATCTATGTGGATGACTTGATTATTACAGGTGATAGTGATAGTGGGATTGCTGAAGTCAAGGGATGTTTGAAGATGAACTTTGAGATGAAGGATTTAGGTGAGCTAAGGTACTTCCTTGGCATTGAGGTGATCAGATGTGATGATGGTATATGGCTGTCCCAAAGACAGTATGGCTTGGATATGTTGTCCAAGTATGGTATGACCGCATGCAAACCACTTTCAGTCCCGTTGGAGTAGAATGTAAAGCTGAGTGCTGATGTTGGGGATGAGATAGAAGACCCTACTATGTTCAGGAGGATAGTGGGGAGTTTGATCTACATGACCATTACAAGGCCAGACTTGAGCTATGCTGTTGGTCTTGTGAGTCAGTTTATGCAAGTACCTAGAAAGCCACATTTGGATGCAGTCAGACGCATATTGAGATATGTGAAGTCCACATTACATTATGGACTTTTCTATGAGGCAGGTACAGATGTACAGGTGTTTGGATACACAGATGCTGATTGGGCTGGTAGTATGTCTGATAGAAGATCTACCAGCGGATACATGTTCTCTCTTGGTAGTGCAGCAGTTGCATGGAGCAGCAAAAAGCAATCTACAGTTGCTTTGTCGAGTACAGAGGCTGAGTATAGAGGTGCTGCTGTTGCAGCATGTGAGGTAGTATGGCTGCAAAAGTTACTGGCTGATTTGGATGTGTAGGTGGAAGGTCCAGTTGTCATTTATTGTGACAACATGAGCAGTATACAGTTGGCTAGGAACCCTGTGTTCCATGCCAGGACAAAACATATTGAGGTACACTACCACTTTGTGAGAGAGAAGGTACTAGCAGGTGAGATTGACTTGGTGTATGTCAGCACACAGGATCAAATAGCTGATATCTTCACGAAGGCATTGGGTACAGAGAAGCTTCAAAAGTTTCGAAGCTTACTTGGAGTTGCAGAGATGCAGTTGAGCTTGAGGGGGAGTGTTGAGATGGCAAGCTCAACACATGTGGACATGGATGATGGACCGCCTGGTTAGATGGGTCCACACGTCTACACTTAGCACGTCGGTGGTCATTATGACTCTCACATGGCCACTGACTCATTACTTATTATATTCAGGTTGTTACACCTATTTACAGCTGGCATAGTTATAGCGCCATTCGACTAGTGTAGTCGGTTATGCATTGTTTGACTTAGTAGGCCACTTTCCTTTTATGTTGTATCTTATCTATACTTTGTGTACATTGTAAAGTGGGTGGAAGAAGAAGAAGAAATCAGCAAGAAAACGTTTTGGCCTTCATCTCTCTTCTTGTCTCTTGAGTGAGCTTCTCCTTGTGCATTCTGTGTGTGTTCGGCGCAGCATCTTGAGCATCTCCCCCCACCACGCGATTCTTGACAAGAATGCCTTCTTGCATGGTGATTTGCAAGAAGAGGTCTATATGGAGCAGCCACCAGGTTATGTGCATGATGTTCATCCTGAGTTTGTTTGCAGGTTGAAGAAAGCCTTGTATGGCTTGAAGCAAGCACCTAGAGCATGGTCTGTCAAGATAGGACAGTATCTTGTCACTATTGGCTTTCAGATTTCCAAGGCAGATTTCTCACTTTATGTGAGAAAAACAGAGAAATGTATTATGCTACTTGTCATTTATGTTGATGATTTGATTATGACAGGTGACAGTGATGAAGATATCCTTCATGTGAAAATGCTATTGAAGCAGAAGTTTGAGATGAAGGATTTGGGAGAGCTGCGTTATTTCTTGGGCATTGAGGTGATTAGATCACCAAGTGGGATATAGCTCTTGCAGAGGCAGTATGGATTGGACATGCTGTCCAAATATGGGATGACAGGCTGTAAGCCTATTTCAGTTCCTTTGGAGCAGAATGTGAAGCTGAGCACAGATGCAGGTGAGCTTTTGGAAGACCCTACTATGTACAGACGCATAGTAGGAAGTTTGATTTATATGACTATTACCAGGCAAGATTTGAGCTATGCTGTTGGATTGGTAAGTCAGCTTATGCAGGCTCCAAGGAAACCGCATTTGGATGCGGCTAGATGCATACTCAGGTATGTGAAGTCCACATTGCAGTATGGACTATTTTATGAGACTGGGGTTCAGATACAGTTGCATGGATACACTGATGCTGACTGGGCTGGTAGTATTTCTGATAGACGATCTACCAGTGGATATGTGTTCTCTTTTGGGAGTGCTGCAGTCACTTGGAGCAGTAAGAAACAGCCTACAGTTGCCTTGTCGAGCACAGAGGCTGAGTACAGGGGTGCAGCAATGGCTGCGTGTGAGGTAGCTTGGTTGCATAAGCTACTTTATGATATGCATCAGTCTACAAATGGGCCAGTTGTCATTTATTGTGACAACATGAGTAGTATACACTTGGCAAATAACCCAGTCTATCATGCTAGAACAAAGCACATTGAGGTGCATTATCACTATGTGCGAGAGAGGGTTTTACTAGGTCTTATTGATCTAGTTTATGTCAGCACAGAGGATCAGGTAGCTGACATATTTACGAAGGCATTGGGCGTAGAGAAGCTGCGTAAGTTCAGAGACCTGCTTGGTGTGCAGGAATTGGGATTGAGCTCGAGGGGGAGTGTTGAGATATCGAGCTCCACTCGTGATACGCCAGGGTGACCGTTGTGTATTTATGTCACCGACTTGTCAGTTGCAGACGCGGTTGGTACACCGCCCATGAATAATAGCTACATGATAGCTATCCTTATCTACTCTAGTTCGTGGCTCAGTTAGTATGCCACCTTAGTTAGTTGAGTTTGGTTTGAGACCCATATATAGGGTTCTTCTATTTCTTTGTATGAGAGTTCTTTTTGGCTTACACAACTAAGAAGAGAAAAACTGTTTTCAGCCTCCACCCTTGTGTGTATTCCCCCATTGTGCAAGCAAGAAAGCTACAAGTGAGAGTCCTTCCTTCTCTCCCACAATCTTGACAACAGTGGCATCCCAAGCCTCTCAAATCAAGCAGTTGCAAGATCAACTGGCAAAGTCACGCTCTGTTCCTCCAAGCCCTAATGTTCCCTTGATTCCTTCTCTTTCACAGCAGGACTTGGCTGCTCTTCAGAGACAGGCTACTTTGTGTCCTCTATTCCAAGATAAAGTGGAAAGATTGCAGTCCAGAATGGACTTGTTATGGTCTACATTTGAGCAATTTCAGGAATATGTTCCACCAGACCATTCTTTCTTTGTCCACTACCACTTACAGAAGTTGGTCTTTTACATGAAGCTTTCCATGATGGATTTACCTCTTCCCGAGGATGGATGGAATGGGGCTTGGTCTGCTGAGTTGTTGACAGAGGTAGTAAGAATGGTGTTTGAAGATTCTGTCACGCCAGATACCATGTTGATGTCATACATGTATCTACGAGGAGACTTGTTAATTCCAGATGAGGTGGATATGGCATGGTATGTGGGGGATGTGGTTCTACAAGCTGTTTTGTATGTCAACCATTTGGAGTTGCGCATAGCTGACATGTTCCAGAGTTACTCCTCCAAAGTGGCTGATTGTCATGATAATTCGTGGCATCCCGTGATTGATTCTGTGGTCCTGAATCAAAGACAAAACACAGCTCCTATCTTTGCCCAGAGTACTAATCAACTAAGGATGGATCTCTTAGCCTATCTTTCAAAACATAATCCATTTGATGCTACCTTCTTTGATGCCTATCATAGACGATCTCTCTTAGGACCTTCTGTTCCTACCCTCCTCTATTACCAACAAATGGCTCACCGATATGCTCTATATCTTTCCCTTTGTCAATCTAATTCCACAACTATTTTACCCCTTCTTTTCCAACCTTCATCTTTCCCTCAAATTCCCATTTTTACATATTGTTCCTTTATTGAGGATAGGGTATTTTCTCCTTCTCCACCCTGTCCTTCTCCATCCATTCATGTACCCTCTACATTTCCTATTTATCAGTTAACACCCTTCCTTAGTGATTCCCTCCAAATTTCTGCCACTCCTTCTTTAACCTTTTCTTCCTTTTATGATTTTGTGTATCCCTCCCTTCATCCACTCTTCCTTATTCCACTACCCTCTTCTAACACTTCTATATCTCAACCACCTCAGTTGGTTAGTGACTGTGACGGGTTTGATAATCAGATTTCCAGAAGAAGGGGATGGAGTTCAGATGATTCCCTTACAGGACCTCAGATCAATTGGCCAGTAATTCCAGGAGAATGGACAGCTTCCAGCCAAGCTTATCAGAACTATGTTCATTTTGCTCAGCAGTATTCATAGTCTGCAGATCCTTCAGTGAGATTAACTGCTCACTTTGCTTGGTACTTGGCTTATATGCATAGGCACTCTCATAATGATTCCAAGCCTATTCCAAAGTTGTGCATGAATGTCAATGTGAGCATTGATTCCCAACAGCTGGATATATTGTATTTTCATGCCCTTTGTTTGCCTAGCAGATACCTGGTCCTGTTGGAAAGGATGTGCTGTCTTCAGTTTTTTCAAAATCCTCCTAAAACCTTTGTAGATGAATCCTTGTCTATGGATCGTTTCCGACAACATCAATCTTTCAAGAGGGATCATCTTCATTGATACCTTTCCAATGTATGGTGGATGCTTTTTAATGAAAATCTCTCTTTTTGAAGGATTCATTCAGATGGTTGTGTTGTATTAGTGTTTGTGTTGTGAGTTCCTTTATGTAATACGAACGTGGTGGTTTCCTATTGGATTGGTGGTCGTGTGCGAGCTACATTTTGGAGAATTGTGGTGATGGAGTCGTGGTTGCAGAGTTGAAGTTGATGCAGATGAAGAAGAAGACAACTCTTATATCCTTTACAAATTTGTTGTGTTTTTTTAGTTTGATAAGAAGTGTTAATGTATAAAGGGTTTTCCTTTCTTTGTATTTTTATATCAGAAACAGGTTATAAGTTGGGGTCGTAATGGATGGATTCTTTTTGAGAAGAGATATTGAAGATTAAAGTTGTGATTTTAAATGCACTTGTATTCCTTTTTCCTGGGTCGCGAGGATGCTTCCTTATTAAGTGTGGGGATATGTTGAGTGTTGAAATGACTTATTTTTTGGCTGATTTTTGTTGTTTTTGAGAGCTGAATGGTTGATTTTATGAGATGATTGATTGATTTGGAAGTGGTTTGAGAGTGTTTTAGATGATATTGATTGTGTTTTGGAAGTTCATGATGTTTATTGGTGGTTCTGTGATGTTCTGATAGGTTCTAATTGGTTCTGTATACCTTCTGTTTTGTTCTGATTGTCTTCTGTAAGGAGGGATGGAGTATTGATTGATGAAGATTGAGATATTGTGAAAGCTTATTGAATGGTTTTTGAAAGTTTGGAATGGTTTGAGAATGAGTTATGTGGTTTTGATGACCTTCTGTGACCTTCTATAGGTCTTCTATAGAGCTTCTGTTTCTGTTCTGTTTTGTACTGTAGCTGTTCTGGTACTGTTCTGTGACTGTTCTGTATGCTTCTGTATGTGTTCTGATGGATGAGAGTGTAGCTTGGGAAAGTTTTTTAGCCTTGGAAAGAGGTGAATACAAGTGCAAAAGAGCTGAAAGAAGTGAAAGAAGTAGCTGCTGAAGACTCAAGTGAAGACTAGAGTGAAGTGACAGTAGTGAGCTATGAAAAGACACTGTAGTGGCTCTGGTGACTCTTCATATCAGACATACCTCTTGGGAGGGGTATTCACGACCTAAGAAGGATTATTGAGAGTGATTTTGAGATATTGTAGTGAGGATATGATGTATTATTGATGGAGTGAGAGAGAGAGAGTCAGAGATAGCCAATTCTACTCAAACAGAGTGATTGTATATGAGAGATTAAGAGAGAAGACTATGGAGATATTGAGGATGAATACTATGTGATGTATTTCCATTCAAAGATGGTGTATTCCTTTGCTTTCTTTGTTCTATTGATGGATTTTGTGAAGATATTGAAGAATATGGTTGATTCTATCAAATCCGTGGGAGATCTACATGCTGCTGTATGAAGATTTGTTGTGCCTGGTGTTCTTTTCCTCATTGTGATCATATAAAACATGATAAACAAGCTTGTTGATGTTACAAGATAGATTTTCTTGCAAGAGAATTCCCTCTTCTTTGGTGTTCCTCTCGGGGCTCCAGTTCACAATATCCTTCTTTAATAGCATGTCTGCACAGTGCTATCTTGCCAGTCTATTCCAGAAATGTAATAGTACTCTTCAAGTCAGGTTTATGTAGTACGGGTAGATGGAGAGGGGAGACTATATAAACTTTGCCACGAGAATGTGAGAATTAGGAAAACTTGCAGAATGATCAGTGCATGTATGAGGATTACTAGATAGAGCAAGAGTGGGATGAGGAGATATATCGAAGATGCCCTATTTTCCTTGACTATCTAGAAGGTGAATACCCCTCCAATGAGAAGGGTTTGTACCAAAAGTACTTAAGGAAAAAACAAACAAAAGAGGCACAAGGATCCAATGGCATGCACTACAAGGGAATGGGGCAATAGCGATGCCGATTAGCGACGGCGGATATCGGTGTCGCTATATGCGTCGCTATTTGCGACGCATATAGCGACGCCGCAGGGAAAAAAGCGCGGCCGAAACCAGAGCGCCGTTTTCATTTTGTTTTCTTCGCCTTTTGAGAGCGAGAGCGAGGGAGAGAGCGAGGGAGAGAGCCAAGGCTTTGTGAGAGAAGAGGAGGAAGAGACTTGCCGCCGCCGCCGCCACCGCCACCGTCGTTGTTCGCGAAGGAGAGGAGGAGCCCTCGTTGCAAAGAGAAGCCGCCCACGCTCGCCATATCTCATTGGTGAGTCTCCCTCTCTCTTTCTTTTACTTGTTGAAGGTTTAAATCGTTCTCTTTTGTTTGTTTAGGAGAGGAAATGAAAGAGAAGGAGAGGGAGAGGGAGAGAGAGGGAGAGAAAGAGAGGGAGAGGGAGAGAAAGAGAGGGAGAGTGCATTCTCTCTCTCTCTCTCCCTTTTGCTTGTTTAATGTTTAAATTACTTTCTTCTTTGCTTGTTTAGGAGAGGAAACGAGAGAGTAAGAGAGAAAGAGAGGGAGAGGGAGAGGGAGAGGGAGAGGGAAAGAAAGAGAAAGAGAAATAGAGGGAGAGGGAGAGGGAGGGGGAGGAAATAGGAGAGGGAGAGAAAGAGAAAGAGAGGGAGAAGGAGGGAGAGTGCATTCTCTCTCTCCCTCCCTCTCCCTTTTGCTTGTTTAATGTTTGAATCACTTTATTTTTTGCTTGTTTAGGAGAGGAAATGAGAGAGAAAGAGAGTGAGAGGGAGAGGAAGGGAAGGAAATGAGAGAGGGATAGAAAGAGAAAGAGAGGGAGAGTGCATTGTATCTCTCCCTCTCCCTTTTGCTTGGAGGATGTTTAAATCACTTTATTTTTTGCTTGTTTAGGAAATGAGAGAGAAAGAGAGATAGAGAGGGAGAGGGAGAAAAAGAGAAAGAGAGGGAGAGGGAGAGGAAGAGGGAGAGGGAGGGGGAGGGGAAGGAAATGAGAGAGGGAGAGAAAGAGGGAGGGGGAGGGAGAGGGAGCGAGGGAGAAGGAGAGGGAGAGGGAGAAAGAGGGAGGGAGAGGGAGAGGGAGGGGGAGGGAGGAAATGAGAGAGGGAGAAAAAGAGAACGAGAGGGAGAGGGAGAGGGTGAGAGAAAGAGAGGAAGAGAGGGAGAGGGAGAGAAAGAGAGGGAGAGGGAGAGGGAAGGGAAGGAAATTTAAGATAATATACGTATTGATAATGGTATGCAATGTGCTTTGCATAAGTCGAGCGCAGACCGAATGGGTTCACACCATCCATGGCGAGACCGAGCCGAAGATTCCTTGGCTCTCACGCAAAGCCTGGGAAGGTAGAGTCAATGTGGCTCCATGTGCGCGAATCTGCTGATATTCGTTGCACTCCATCCGTGGACCTATTCTGCACATGCCACGTTGTCAAGCTTGCCATGGCAGACGTGCGAAACATGTGGTTTATGCGGGGGATGAGCGGAAAGTGTCTGAGGACTTTTTGAGGGATGGTCTGCCCTTGCAAGTCCTGTCGATACCTGTGAGCACCACACTTTGGGCATGTCTCCATAGTCTCGTATTCATCTCGAAACAATATGCAGTCGTTGATACATGCATGGATGTTATTGTAGTCCATGCCAAGCTTCCGTAAAACATGTCGCGCATCATCACGAGACTCAGGCATGGTGTTTGCAGGTGGCAATATATGATATTTCAATAACCTGAAAAAATCATAAAACACCTTGAAAAATCCATCCATGTTTGCAATAATACTGTTTTAAAAAAAAAACAATGAAGTCTGTGTGCAAGGTACCTGAATAACTCAGTCACACTCGTATCGCTCCAACCGTATTTTGCTTGCACACTTAAGAGTGCAAGCAATGTCTTCAACCGAGATACTCGGCACCCTTCATATAATGGTATGGATGCTTCCTCTCTAAGCGGTTCAGATGTCTCAACATCCATGGGAATCAATGCATCGATCATTGCCTCCATCTCAGGCTCCAAGATTGTAGGCAAGTCGGGAAGGTTGTCTGTCTCCTCTGGCATTGACGGTATAGATGGGCCTTGCGAGTGGTCGATTGGCTCCTGCAATCCATCCATCGCACGTCCACGAACTCTTCTAATTGGCCGCAAAGGGTGCACTCCCCCTTGGGTCGAGACATCACCCCCCTGGATACAAAATTTACCAACAAGACCCAATCTTATTGTGTATGGTTTTCAATTAGCTTGAGAGTACAATGCATGAAAAATGCTAACTTCAAATTACCGTTTGCTGAAAGTCTGCAATCGCCTGATCAATGATCTCAGATTGAAACTCGCCAAATCGTCGTACGTGTTCTATAGACAATCGGCGTTTTCGTCTAATTGCCAACTTGCATTGAGAGCAAGGACATGGGACACGCTGATTAAGATACGACTCGCGGTCTTGAACAATAGGACCTTCTTCGTTTGCCATCTTATCTACATTACAGCAAACAAGGCTTAAATGGATAGCTTTATGGAGATGTACGTCAAGTTGCAAGTTGACCATAAACCTTGCATTGTATATAGTAGTCGAGAGATTTTCCGATGTTATATCTCGGCCTTGTATCATGCTCAACGATTTGTTTGTCCCGGTAGATAATTTTTTGTTATATCTCGGCTTTGAGTATAAGTAATCCATTTTAAAATTAATGGATGGATTTGCACGACACCTTTGTGTTGCCGGCCCATTGTGAACAGGTGCAACTAGGCATTTGCTTGCTAATTGTAATACGACATGGTTTATGTCACAATGGTTTGAAGACGATTTGTAAGTGTTTGTGAACATGTAATCTTCTATCCAAATCCCCGACAACCTCGATGGTGGTATGTTATACCTTCAACTCCTCGAGGTGCGAGAGTATACGATCAAAGCGATGTTCCAGACATAGATGAAGAAAATATGCAAATAGAGGGATCGAAATTACAAGGGGTGGAGGCCACCGCAAGCTTGGAGCCTGCATCGGCTAACAATGATGGAAATACAGAAGTCGTAGAATTTTTTGAGAACGAAACAGACTCGTTATTTTGTGGTGACATGTCTATCGACCTTCCAGTGTATGCAGAGTTGTGTCAGGAGATTAACATGGGACCATAGAATACTTCATTCTTGGAGAATTGTATTACTCAATTCGTTGTTTAGATCTTCCATAAAGGTAGATAAGATATGCATTTTAAGAGGGATTTTTCAAAAATGATTTTATTAATGTGCTTTGTATAGTTTAAATTGATTATTCTAACATTATTTTCCATATGTGCAGGTATCGACATTTTCAGGATGAGTCGAGGGATGAGCGATGAGGAGTTTCAGGAGATGATGGCACGTATGTCTCCAGATCAGCTCGCGAGATTCAGAGAGATAGCAGATCAGGAGCTGTCTCGTTCTTCGTCAGGGTGCTCTGCTAGATCAGCTTCGGCGCGATCAGATGCTTCAGCTTCGAGCAGAGGATCTCGACGCTCGCGACTTGGGCCAGAGGGAGGGACTGTGACTGCAGGAGGATCAGGGGGTGCTGCTGTGGAGACACGGACGCGGTGTCTCTGTCTCGTCGTTCAGCTGGAGCTCGGTCACCTCCAGGATTTGTCACACCTGTGGGGACGTCCACTCCAGTTACTCCGGCTTTTGCGCATCCGTCGGCAGATGTCACGCCTTTTGGTGGCACTCCTTTTGGTGGCACCCCCTCTGGTGGCACTCCTTTTGGTGGCACCCCCTCTGGTGGCACCCCTTTGTGTGGCACTCCGGGAGAGGGTACCCCCATCGGTACACCGGATGTTCAGGGGTCTCCTGGATATGCCCAGGAGCGTGGACGGAGATGGGAGAGGGCCCATACAAGGCACACTCCTAGGGATTATGGATACCTAGTGGATGGCAGGTCAGGAGCCATCATCATGAATGATGAGGGGAGGAGGGTGATGGCTCGCATGAGGGAGTTGTGCCAACAAGTTTTTCGGCACAACGTCCTGGATCATTGGAGGAACATACCGGAGGTGAGCAAGGAGTACATAGTAGCATCCTTGCACGAGGAGTTCCCGGTGCCAGCCGCAGTGGATAGATTCTCTACGGGCTGGATGATGGATTGCATGCGTGCATACATGTCACATAGACGATCCGACGCACGCAAGGCAATCAAGAGTGGGGCTCCAAAGCCCGAGTGGTTAGATGCAGACGATTGGCACCGACTGAGGGAGGAGGCTACAAATTCGCCAGGATGTTGGAGTCAGCAGCGGGAGGCGGCGAGGGCACAAATCGAGGCCGGATCGGTACATCATCTTGGGAGTGGCGGCCACAGGACATATTTGGAGGACTTTGTAAGATTCTCTTTTGTTTTGCTTATTTGTTTTTTTGAGATATTCTTTGTACTGACAATCATGTTTCTAACAGTTAGCATTTTGTTTTCTTTGCAGCACTCCATTACAAATCGCGATCCGCAAGGCCTTGAGACTCGATATGCGGAGAGGCACGGTCTCAGATCATTGATCGACCGATTGTATAGACGCGGCGGCCCAGTAAGTCACTCATCTTTCTTGTCCGTAGTTACCATGAGATATTTGAATGCATTGTTGTATGGTGGATTGATATGTTGTTTCTTTTTCTGCAGAATCCGTTTGATGCTCCTTTACAGCGGGAAGAGCTTTCGGGGGACGACGATTTGTAGCTCGCCCTTGGATCCTTAGAGCTCACATAGCTTTAGTTTTTAGTCGCCCGATCTATGTAGACATTTTCTATGTATTAGTGATATTGTTTTATGATTGTACCAATCGCATTTTATGCGATATCATGTATTTATTTCATCCATCAGTTTTATGATTTCAGTATACATTCTTTTTGTTTGCAAACGCTTTGTATGAAGCAGTGCAGAAACTATTTTGTATGGCTCTCATACAGCACACAGTGCTATATGTGGCAGGGCAGCTTGCTGCCCTGCCACAAACTTTTTTTTTCTCTGTTACCGTCGCTATTTGCGTCGCAAATTTACTGCACGCGTCGCTATTGTCGTCGCTATCAGCGTCGCAAAATCTCTGTAATCGTCGCTATAACCGTCGCTATATGCGTCACATATAGCGATGCATATAGCGATGGTTATAGCGACGATTCCATGGCGTCGTCAATAACGACGCTTTTTGCGACGACAGGGGCAAATTTTGTTGTTTGTATTTTTGTCGCTTTAAACGTCGCTATAAGGTCTATATCTTGTAGTGATGGTAAGTAAAATGAGTTGCATTATTAGGGGCATATTGCACTTTGTTGTCTCCTAACAAAGAGATTATCATGGGTTCATAGGAAATTGATACTACTAGTGCAATTGCCAAAAAAAGAAAACAAAAGAGCAAGCTCACATCTAATATCATTGAGCCCTCATCATCAATTAATTCTGTTTCTCCATACTCAAAAGGTTTGATGTTTTGAAGTACTATAGCCAAGACATTTTTTGTGTCCCTATAGTGAAAATATTTATTGAATATGAATCACAACCACCAAACCAGGTAGGCCCCTTGATTGATACCACTGAAGAGCACATTGAGATGAAGGCACCACTGAGGAGGTCTATGTCATTGGCATGGATAAAAGGACACAACAAGTCCTTCCAGATCTTGTAGTGGGGGAGAGTGTTACCTTACACACCACTATAGAGAGATGCATGACAATGAGAAATAGTGAAGCAATAATTGATGACACGACATCACATCAAATTGATACACGTGTTATAGAGCACCGAGATGGTAAGCTTGCTTTTGCACAAAACTCTGATATGAAGGCAAGTAATTATTGTTCATCACCAAGGTAACAACATTAATATTTTTTACTATACAAAGGGTGAAAGAAATGAAGGTCTTGGATTTGAGGTGACAACGAACGTGGCTCGTGCACAGAGAGGTAAATAAATGATGCTTGTTAATTCAACACATACCATGATTGGATGACATCAAATCTTTAAAATATTTTATCATTAAACAATGTTAATAGTGATGTGTGTCCTTGTGTAGGGAAGGAAAGAATGCAAGAACATGGACTAGCCATGCCAAGGGACATGGCAGCTTATCAATAAACAAGCATAACTCATGGTTTTTTATTCCAACAATACAATGTCAAATAAGAATGGTATTCATTTTTGCAGAGGGGGATACAATTTTTGATTGTCAACCTATCTGTTGGAGGATGATGTGCCAGCCAAAGACACTGGAGAACTAATGTACCTTAAGAATACTATCTACAATAACATTTTGAAGAAAGAATATGCTGCTAATTGTGAATTCATCATGTAGAGGGCCATACTGAAAGACATATGGAAGTCCCCTTGAAAGACATTGTCCCCCACAAAGCTATAATGTTATAAGATGTACCAATCACACACACAGGTTAACAAACATGTATCAATAACATTATTTTTAGTAACATTCAATAAGAAGAATATGTTACTAGTCGAGGAGTCAATGTGCAAAGGTCCGCATTGAAAGCCCCATGGAAGACTCCTTGCAAGCCACTACGATGGAGAAGGTGGAGTGGCATACAACCCATTCAAGATAAAAATGCATTACAAAATGATCAACCAAGTGAGACATTCTCTTGGTTGGTAGGGGCATTGGAGGAGGTCAATCAACATAAGATGGTCGAGGTTGATGAAGAAACCACAAACTCAGCATGCGATATCATGGTGGTTCATCTCCCTAAAAATAGTGCCGTGCATGGATTGGGGGATGGAATTCTATCATGGAACTCCCATATTGAGGCTGAGTCAGTTGATGCCTTGCATATGGCTAATTGTGTTCTCAAGGACACAAAGATGTTACTTTTCCTTGCAAAAATACACTTGATGGTAGTAGGTTGTGGAGGATGGACATCGATGGATGGAGTTAGGGCAGAAGTGTTGGGCCTTATGCATGGCACATATATTGTTCATTGTGAGATGCCTGTCTATGTCATTGGAGGTAGAGAGGTGAGAGTTTTAAAGTCATGATTTGGTCATGCTATGTCACACTTTTTGGCTCCATTTAGTGAGTGCAATTACTGAAATTAGTATTTCAAGCTTTAAATGCAGGTATGTGTGATATATATTCTAGTATACATGCATTCAGACATCACTTACAATGGAATCATCCCTCCAAAGTTCAGAAAAGACAACATTATTGTGAATGAGTGGGTGTGAGATACATCAGGATCCCCATTGAGAGGTTTGTATGAGATCCCATGTTGTTAGACCACTGCAAATATGTTTTGTAGACATTTAGTAGATTCCTAAAACATTATATGAAAACCACATATTGTAGGTGGCATGCAATGTAGCAGGGCTTTTTGGATCTCTTTCTTACAAATGTACACAAAGGAAGGGGAAAAAATTTTAGAATGCAATGCAGGATGTGGTGACCTTACATTAGTAGTGCTAAATTCCATCATACAGATTGCATGTCTGTATCACTTTGCCAAGGATGGAAGATATCTAAGAGCAAAGGTAAGATGTTTACATAAGCTTATACAATATTTGACTATAATGTAATGCTCTTTTTTGTCATACCAATACATGGTCATCACCCTTCCACGTGTGTTATGGGTAGCCACTATCAAGCCACTAAGCCTCAATCTAGCGGTCTCTCCATACCTCTAAAAGGATCCGATATGGCACAAGTATTGTGCTGGAGGATTCTGTGCGGCTAATATTTGTGTCATATCATCAAAAGGTTGGATAAAACACGATGAATGGAACCAATTTCTTTCAACCTCTCATAATTCACATCATATCAGAACATGGCTTTAGAGGTATCTTTACAGCATGATGAAGGGCCTCCAAGGTAGTTTGGGAGAACATGTCACATTGTATAACCTCTATCATATAGATGTCAGAAATGGTGAGTGTGTTGGACGTGCGGCACGAATGAAGGACGGAATTGGCAGGAGTGTTGGACGTATGGCAAGGAAGACTGAAAGTGTAAAATGGGCTTTGTGCAAAATGGGAGGCCCTTATACATGTGTGAAAGTTTGTACATCTACCTTTCACAACCCCAAAAATTAATTGTATTTGATATGAATGGGATACTCATACATAGGCAATCAAAGAAGAAGGGATCATTAATGGTGAAGCCCTTGGAAGTGGATAGGTATTGGGTGATTTTACGACCAGGGCTCGCAAGGTCTTTGAAGGAAATATCTAGATCGTTTGGCATTGCCATCCGGAGCTCCATGAAGGAAGACACTTAAGTGAGCTACTCCAACTCGTTAGAAGTGAATAATGCATGAATTGATCAAAGTAAGCACCAACCTTTTTATTTCAATATGGACAAGGCAAGTGCAGAGCAACTCCCACAACAACATTTTTAGGAAGGAGTTACAAAAAGTGTAATATCTCCCCCCCCCCCCTTGTACCTTCCCCATAAGAACCACCCCTTAAATTTTTTTAAATTTTAACTCAAATTTTTTTTTACTCTCTCCCCCTGCCGTCTGCATGGCAGGGAGAGAGAGAGAGAGAATTAAAGGAAGAGAAGGGGGGGAATGCAGCCCCCCAGGTGGAGGGTGGCGGCCATTAAACGGTAGTCTCCCCCTTCGTGAAGCCTTCCCTCCTCTCCCTCTATAAAAGGGGAGCCCTCCCCTCCCTTGTGAACAACAGCCCCCCCTCATCATCTTCAGCAGGCGCCTCCCCCCTAGCAGTGATTTCAGTGCCCCCCTCCCCCCCCGTGATAAAAACACACCGCCCCCTGCTGAGAGAGAGAGAGAGAGAGAGAGAGAGAGAGAGAGAGGGAGAGGGAGGGAGGGAGGGAGGGAGGGAGAGGGAGAGGGAGAGGGAGAGAGAGAGAGAGAGGGAAGTTTCTGGAAGATTCTTCTTCCCCCTCCTTAAAGAGAGGTCACACACCCCTCTATCATTTTTGGAAATACACCCCTCCCCTTCATTATCTTTTCTCCACTCAAGGAGAGGCAGCAAGAATTTTGCATAGGAGAGTGCGAGAATTCTATCTTTTGTACACACGTCTTCGAGTATGGCCCCAAAGCGTAGTTCCACAATGATGGTCGAAAACCCTACAAGTGTGGATGGTGGTTCGAATCAAGATGGCACCGCAACCACGAATGGTTTATCAGGCATGAATACCATTGGAATCAAGACATCACTCCAAACCTAGGTTGCTCTATTATTAAATCATAGATTATAATTATCATGGTGAAAATCATATTCACGTGCATCACATTGATTACACGATTGATGGGCAATTGCCTTGGTATGTATTTAGTTGTGATGTTTGTAACAAACAAGATAAATTTTTTTGTAAGATGACATCATAATAGGTGAAATTGATTAGGTAATTGCATCATAAATTATCCAAAAAAATTTCTTGCATGAATTCTTGCATAAAGTGCTTTGCTCCTTGCACAAGCTCTTGAAAACTACATTTCAGAGGACATGGAAAGAAGCAAAGTGCATCTCCATATCGCAAGATGAGTTCTAAGGTACATGTAATAAACTGTAGAAAAGATTAAAGTGCAGCTAGACTCATACAATAATCACATAAAGATAAGATCATTCAAGAAGGTTATGGATCGTGTAAATAATTTCATAGAGGATAATGTTAAGATTGCATGTGTGGCATAAAATATCGTATGGATTATATCAAAATTGTAAGCATTGAAATGAAGGCATAGCATTACATTGCGTGCATTAAAGTTGTTGGGAAAATTCAACATTGTTTGTAATTTACCAAATGGGACTGAGATCCATGAGACCCATGTCAAAGTCCTTGGTGACTTCAAGAGGGAGAGGTAAAAGCTTAGTGCATGTGAGCATTATTAAGAGGACTTAAGAAGATTATACTTAAGATGGAGTAGGAACTGTTCTAAACAAAACCATCTTGACCAACCATGGTCAAGGGGATAGACAATCTTGATCAATTAAGACCAAAGATAAAGGTACATAGGTACTTCGAGGGATCTAGGAGATAACCAGCAAGTTGACCAACCGAGGACAACGGGGTGCAACACGGATAATAAAAGGTGTTCAAAAGGATCTACCTGTCTATTTGATTAAACTAAATAAGCTAGAACAGAATCAGGAATTTGGAGAAGAACCTTCATGGTTAAAGGAATGTGCAGACGTATTCCCTGAAGATCTGACGGAACTTCCTCCCCAAAGGGAAGTCTACCACGAAATCAAACTTGTGCCCGGAGCTACACTGATCGCAAAGAGGCATTCCAGAAGCTATCGAACTGAAAGAGCAACTCAAGCAACTGTTAGATCAAGGCTACATCTGACCTATCAGTTCTCCATGGGGAGCTCGAGTGTTGTTCCAAAAGAAGAAAGATGGAATGCTTCGCCTATGCATTGACTACAGAGGGTTGAATCAAGCAACAATAAAAAATAAATACCCCATTCCAAGAATAGATGAATTACTTGAACGTCTTCAAGGGGCAAAAATCTTCTCAAAGATAGATCTCAGATCTGGATATTATTAGATAAGGATCAAGGAAGAAGATATCCTGAAGACTGCATTTAGTACAAGGTATGGACACTTCAAATTCCTAGTGATGTCCTTCGGGCTAATGAATGCTCCTGCTACCTTCAACAGGTTAATGCAGGATATCTTTAGGCCCTATCTTGATGACTTCATACTCCTCTTTTTTGACAATACCCTAGTCTACTCAAAATAGGAAAAGGATCATGAACCCAGCTTTGCATTGTTCTTGAAACAATGAGAGCACACAAGCTTTATGCCAAGAGGAAGAAGTGCACATTTTTCAAATGTTAGATTGAATATCTGGGATTCATTGTATCAACAGAAGGAATTTCAGTAGATCCACCTAAGGTCAAAGACATTCTGGAATAGCCAACACCAACTTTGCCTTGGTTGCAGCACCTCTAACTGATCTACTAAAGAAGCAAGTAGCAATTGTATGGTCACCTATTGAACAGACTAGCTTTGACACCTAAAGCAAAGCTTAGTATCAGCACCCATCCTGAAACTTCCTGATCTTAGTAAGGAGTTTGAAGTGGTAACTGACACTAGCTCACTTGCTTTAGGATGTGTACTTATGCAAGAATATCATCCCATAGCATATTCTTCAAGAAAATTGAAGAGCCATGAAAGGAATTATGCTACCCATGACATGGAGTTGTTGGCTATCATCCATGCTCTCAAACTTTGGAGACATTACTTGCTAAGTAACAAATTTTCCTTAGTAACGGACCACAAGAGTCTTAAATGGATTTTCACCTAGAATTAGCTCAATATGAGGCAACATCGATGGATCGAAGTGCTGGAAGAATATGATTTTGAAATCAAATATAGGCTTGGAAAAGAGAATGTAGTTGCCGATGCACTTAGTCGCAAGGCATTTCTAAATTCTCTCATTTTGCAAGATCCATCAACAGGAAGGTCTCTAGCCACAAAGGTATTAATGCCAAACAACCCGATTCTTGAGCTAGCAAAAAAAGGGGCATATCATGACCCAGTCTATCAAAAAATGCTAAGGGAGATCCCCATCAAGGATCAAGACCCGAAGCTAAAGATAAAGTATCAAGAATTCTCCGTCAATAGTGGTCTTGTCTACTTTAGGACAAGATTATTTATCCCTACAAGCCAAACTCTCAAGTAGAAGATACTTTAGGAAGCCCATGACTCCCCTTTCTCAAGACATCCTGGTTATGCCAAGACCCTTAATGCGGTCAGAAATAGCTATTATTGGGAAAGGCTAAAGGGAGACGTACTCAAATATGTCAGAGAATGTTTGTCTTGTCAACGCTATCGAAGGGTTTTCGAAAGCAAAGTCGCGACCACAGAGGACCTTGACTAATTTCAGGATAGAAGATCAATCAAGCAAGATCACAATTCAATTTGAAAGAAGGTCACCTCAATTTCAGATAATGGCCCTATAATCAACTTGTTCAAGCCTTTTGGTCTCTTGAATGTGGCAAATAGACCTGAATGTATGCAATACTTGCTGCACTTCACCCGTTTGATTACAACCCTATTCAACATCAATAGCTTCAGCTTCATTAAAACAAAAACAAATCTGATTTATAAACTGGCTGCTCAAAAACTGAAGTCCTTCATGTCCCTTCTTGCTATTTCAGAGAGAGATACTCTACAAGTTGTCCGTTGATCAGTACTGTATAAGAAACAACAAGATAATCTGTATGCTAAAGACTAGACTCTTGTTATTTCAGAGAGGAACACTCTATAGGTTGTTTGGTGATCAGTACTGTATGATGAAGATTGTCTAAAACGTGCGCTTACAAGCTTGGATAGTACAGTAATAGAATAAACTCTATGCACGCTTTCATCTCTGCATGAACAAACCTCACAAGGCTCTGAGATGCAGAATTTATCCATTGGTCAAGAACATTGGTGGAGTCCAACAGACCTTTATAGTTTAAGGGAATAAAAGGATTTCCACATTCAATCTTGATTCGGACGCATTCTGAACCAAAAATCTATAGGCATTGTACCAAGGCAGGAACAAATCTTTGACCAGTGCAAAGACTCCTGCTTTCTTGAATCGCAAAGGTTGTGCTCGAACAACTGGGAGTTGATAAGATACAAGCGCCAAGCATCAGCTCCAACTCCCCAAAAGCATCTCCCTCTTCTAAAACTCGAGCACTTTCTACATTATCGTGAGTACTGTTCTCAGGTTTTGTGTCGGCTTTGATATCATGTGCTAGAGAATTGTCATGGTCCTCTACTTGCTGATCGGCTTCCTTTGCAACTGCTTCATTGTCATGGTGCCCTAAAACAGAGTTCCTGGTTTTTGACCCAGCTTCATTCAATGGCTTCTTCTCCAAAGGCTTTGCACTGCTTGCAACACCATCCTTGACAATCTCATTAGAGTGTTCAGTGAGCAATGAAAGTGTAGATCTTTGGCTTTCAGGAATAGAAGAGCTGCCCTTAGTCAGAGTTGTGCTGCCAATATCATCATGTTCTGTTTCACCTTAGACAAACTTTGCCCCATTACATCCATCCTGTCGACTGACAGTCTCAATGCTTCTTGATCCATGTGCCCCAGAAGCATGACACCCCTCCTCCCCCTTTCGCTTTGCAATCTTGATTTTCTCCCCAGATAGCTCAATTTTCTTGCGAAGGTGCTCAAGAGCTACCTTCTTTGGTCCAGCAACAGTAAGTTTTATCTCCAATGCAAGAGATGACAATTCACATTCCACATTTCGGATCTTCGAGTAATTGTCCGCAATAATTCTTTCCAGCCTGCTCCTCAATGC
Organism: Lygodium microphyllum; assembly: GCF_053477565.2. NCBI lineage: Eukaryota > Viridiplantae > Streptophyta > Polypodiopsida > Schizaeales > Lygodiaceae > Lygodium > Lygodium microphyllum. Next base: position 25,157,163 of record NC_141152.1, on the reverse strand, counting down.
TTTTTTCCACAATCACCTGTTCCTTCCACAATAGCTCCCTCCCCTGTTTCCATTTCTTGCTTTTTCTTCCCCCCCAGGCGGCCTACAACAACTCCCTTTTTTACTAGAAAAGCGGCCCCCTTTTTTATCAGAAAAGCGGCCTTCTCCCCTGCAAAAAACTAGCGTAGCTCCCTATAGTTACCATCATTGGCTAAATACATCTTGGGCCTTATCAGAAGAATGCGCCTGTTATAGCAAAGCACAGTGTAGTTGTAGCACACACTCCATCATATACAACAGGCATGCCAATGGTGGATAAAATGCCATTAGTGAGATCTGACAACAGAATGTCCCTTAGGCACTCCCATAGCATCGAGGTCCACAGTTGTAGCTACAACCTTGACATCTCCTAAAGAGAACTGGGATCCTCATGAAACTCTCTCATCACCTGTAACTGGGTCTCTTTATCGCAGGCAACCCGCAAGGGTAATCCACCTCTTTTCTTTGGGTGCTTCCAAAGAAATTCGTCCTTGAGGAAATAACCATAGGCTTTTCTTCTGATCTTCTTGGACTCTTCATCTGTCCATTTATCTCTTTTTCTTAGTGTACTAAGGTAGTTTCCAATCTGCAACAACCAATCTCCAACATAGAGTTCTTCTATGAAAGCCACAATATCATAAACATGACAAACATGATCAACCATAGCGGCTGAAATTTTTGCATCATCCTCTTCTGCAAGAAGTGTCTCCTCATCATCACATCTAGCTCTAGACAGCATATCCATCACTAGATTATCCTTCCCTGCTATGTGTTTAAATTCTGGATTTAATGACTTGATGTATGCAATCCATCTCAGCATAGCTATATTCGGAGTAGAGCAACTCGTAATCATACCTATCAATGGCAAGCAATCTGTCTCTACCACAACTAAAGCTCCAATAAAGTACTCCTTGTCACATTTGAGAGCCGTAACAATTCCCAGTAATTCCCTCTTGATTTGCGGATACCTCCTTTGTCTCTTGTTTAGGACTTTCGCCCCAAACCGAATAGCATATCTATTTCCATCTGCATCATCTTGACCCACAACCCAACCTATGCCAATTGGACTAGTGTCAACTGTCAATACAATAGGCCTTCTGCAATTATAATCCGCTTTCCTGAGAGTAGGAGCAATCTGCAATAACTTCTTCAATTTCTGCATGGCTCTAGTGTGGCTCTCATCCCAAAAAAAATTATGCCCCTTTCAAAGCAGCTGATATAAACAATTTGCTATGTGTGCAAAATGGGGTATCCAAATCATGTAAAACACACAGGCTCTAATGAATCTCCATACCTCTGAAGTGGTAGAACAATACTCCGTAATCTTGCCTATAGCATCCACCTTCTCAGGTGAAGGTTTCCTGCCATAATACCCACACATATGTCCAACAATGACAACCTCATTTACTCCAAAAATAGATTTTTGCCCTGATAGTGTCAAGTTCACTTCTTCTAACCTGGCCAAAATCTTTTCACAAGCTGAAATGTGATCAGCCACAAAGTGTCTACATCCCTGCTCATTTAGACTCTCATTCTTCTCTTCTTCTGCACACCCCTTAATGGGCACATCATCCAAGAAAGCATGGTAAGCTGAGGTATGTACTCATTAAGGACCTTATGCATGGCATTCATTATATTGCAACAGAATTAGTGGCACCTTGAGGCAAGGTACACATCCTGACAAGCCCAATAGGAGTTCTCATAGTGGTTATGTCCCTACTTTCCAAAGCCAGCTGAAACTGATCATATCCCGAATACAAGTCACCTAAAGAATAGATGGCACATCCAGCAAATGCTTCTGCAAACTCATCCACAACTGGACCTATACCAACATTCCTGATAGTATCTCTATTTACTGGCTGCATGTCCTGTATAAATGGAAGAGTACCATTCTTCTTTGGAATCGCAAATCACCTATTTGAGTATGGTGCAGATGATGGCTCTAGGATTCCCATCCTGATTTTCTCATTCAACAAGTCAATTAACTTTGGCAAGTGTACCCTAGGCACTAGAATAGGTCGAAGGTTCCATGGAATATGAGGAATAGTAAAGATCACCATAGGGGCAACAATATCTGGATTCACACATCCAATCTCATGCGAGAAGAAAGAAAACCCCCTTCCATGTCACTCAAGCATATCCTGAAAGCATTACTTCTCTAAGGGTAGCAAGAAATCACCATTTCCAATTTTTAATTCAGCAAGAGTCTCTGCTGAAAATTTATGACCTATATGCTCTGGATTCCTCAAAATTGGCCGCTTGGCAGCCCTCTCTATTTGCTGATCATTGTTAGGTGGAAGCGGTACAGCAACCGGCTTCACCTTTTTATCCACAGTCTTGTATTTCATGTCAACCCTGGCTTCATTATGATCCTCTGCATTACTCAAATCTTGCTGTAAATCAGAAATTCTGCACTCTGGTGCTGAATATCCTTAGCCCTTTGCTCTATGGACTACATAGGAATAGTCCTAAACTCTAGATGCTGAAATATTTTAGCAACAGTAAACTCTGTTGGCTGAAAGTTTTCAGCCCTCTGTGTCTCTGTAGGCTGATCATAATCAGCCAGAAACTCTGTTTGCTAAATTTCTTCAGCACTCAACACTTTTTGCTGAGTCACCTCAGCCTTTGACTCTATTTGTGACACAAAATCTGAAATTTCATGAAACATGTCCAGGGACTTCACTGATACATTAGTGTGACAACTTTGCATATCAGTTTTCAACATATTTTCCATCTCTATCATCGCATCTGCACAAACCATACTATTATACATCCCATCTATATGCTCATCATCCTCTAAAACACTTGCATTTTTCAAATTTTTCTCCTTCCTACATATGTACTGCCTGGCAGCTCTAGGCAACTTAGAAATCTTTTGATAACTCATCGAACTGTTTGCTGAAATTCCAACAAAATTGGAGGAGAAAACACTGTTGCCAGGAGGCAAGAACTCCAATCTCCTCTGCTCTATACCACCGTCATCTCACGGGACAGTGGTACCTAATGAAAACCCGAATCCCTCACAGTGGGCAAAGGTGCATCTCGAAGAGTATCCCTGTTTCTAGCATGATTTACACACACAGTCATAAACTGGACTACTATCATACCATCTTTACTGCGAATCAGTGCATAAGCAGATCCATCATCCATTACTTTCATTTCCATGCGCATATCTGTGATGAATGGCTGTCCAAGAATTATGGGATAAGAGCATGAATCCTGCACAAAGAAATGAAAATCCTCCTCTACATCTCCAATAAAAATCCTGACACTGGGACAAGCAGCATACAAATCACCTGCAGTGTTGTTGGCGGCTCTCATATGCCACCCATGCTCTGCATCCATAGGCCATCTATTACTTTCATAAACTCCACAAACTATGAGATTGATCTCTCAACCATGATTCACCAAATCAACATAAGGCACATGTTTCTCTCCATTTTTTACCATCGTTTCTGTAGTTGCCCTAGCCCAATGACTCTGCGAACAGTGACTACGCGGTACCAAGATAGGCTCATCAGTTTCAGCATAATGCATAGGCTGAACCCTCTTCTTTGTCTGCGGAAAAACAGAAGCATTCTCAACCATAACCTCATCCTCATCCTCATCCAACTCCCCAATCAAAACTCCTTGTGTATCAGTAGTAGGCAATGCATGTCTTTTTCTCTTCAGGACTTCTTGGAACTGATCTTGAAACTCTCTTTTCGAGATGCCCAAAACCTCAGAAATAGTAAAAGTCACCTCGCTACCAAGTATCTTATCATTAAAGATTTTCTTCATGTCCATAGATGTCTCAATATCGGACATCAATCTAAACCCTGGTTGCTTTCTCTCTCTAGGCTCTTGCCTCTTTTCTTTCTTTTGAGCATCCTCCATTTGTCATTTTGGTCCTGGTCTCAAAGACGGCCCTATAGTAGGTGGAGTAACAAATTCACCCCCTCTAGTCATTTTAGCTGCATTTGGATTCTCTTCATCTCTCTTACGCTTCTCCTCAACAAGTACATCTATTCCCTGAGACTTAGCCAAGTAGGCATAAATAGTGTACCTATCAACAGTGTCTCAGATCTGATGCTAGAACCTGCACTAGTCAAAACAGTCTGCTGAATTTTCCCCTTGTTTGCCATCTCCATAGCATAAGTCCATAATGCTGACTGATTCTCTGATCCTTTCTCAATCTGGACTCCATATGCAGAAGTATCTCCTCTAGTTGCCACATAAGAAGTACGTGCAGCCACGTCATCTACTAATTTCTTCATTCCGCCTTTCCCAAAATTGGTAGCAAGCAGAGCTCCTGTTTCAGTCAACCAGATCTTGCCATCTTGTCCCCAAAATACCAAATTATTCCTCCTCGCATCTTGAAAAGATTCGCAATCCCTGCAATGCTAATGGTCCATACTATCACACCAAATACATCTTCAATCTCTCATAGGTGCACTAGGAGCACTCCTAGGTGTAGTAGGAGCACTAGAAGGAATAGTAGGCATGGTCGAAGCAAACTGCTCTTTCAATTTTCCCACCAATTCTTCTTTAACTGACTCCAATGTCAAATCCGTTATGCCTTTGATCATGAGGAAGGAACTAACGGAACTGATGGTTTTGGAGTAGAAAGAGCCGGCATCAGTCTTGGAATAGGAGGAATAAGAGGATTAGAAATAGTAGGCACTAGCATAGGCCAAGAAATTGGTTGAGGAAGAGAAGAAATGACAGGGGTAGAAGCAAACATAGGAGCAAAAGACGGCATCGATGTCATGGATCCATTCTGTAGATGGGTCTTCCATATCCACCTCTTGGTCAAAGTTGAGACCGCATCCTGGGTGTCTTGCCAGTCTGTTTTAAGACCCATAGGCTTCGTGCGATCCTCAAGAAGCTCTCCTAATTCTTCCTGAAGAGCAGGATCTGCAGCTTGCAAGAAAAGCTCAACTTTCTCAACATCCAATGCTCTTTGTTCAATAGCATCAAGCTGACTATACCTCTCTTCAAATTCCCGTATCAATTCTGAAGCAGCTAGACCTTTGTTTGGCATGTAGACCCACTCTCAGAATGACCGCCGTGTAGCAATCCCAAAGTCCTCAAGAAAATACTCCTCTTTTAGGGCCTTCTTAAAATCTTGCCAATGTGAATTTGAAGAAAAAGATCAGTCACTTTTGCCCTCAAGGTGGGTGTGACAAGGCGAAGAAAATATTTACTCATAAGTCCATTTGGTACTCCAAAAAATCCCATCTTGATCTCATATGTCTTCAAATAAGCCGAAACATTACGGCCATCAAATAGCTTCTTTTCATTCTCAACTGCTTCAATTGCCTTAGTCGCACTGATTGCATTCTCTTGCTCTGAATATAGTTGCCTTTGCTGAGACAACTGTTGTTGATGCAACTGCTACTGCTGCTGCATCTACAATTGCGTCTACTGATTTTGAAGCTGCATATACATAGACATATTCTGCAAAATCTGCTTTAAATCATCCATAGAAGTACTTGAAGCAGAAGTCGATGATGAAGCTGAAGTAGAGGACAAAGCAGGAATCATAGAAGAGGCTAAAATGGATGCTGAAGTATATCCCGTCCTGAAATTTAAATGCGATGCTTTCATGTCGGGTTCACCAAAGATGTCGAAAGGTTTTCAAAAGCAAAGTCACGACCACAGAGGACCTTGACTGATTTCAGGATAGAAGATCAATCAAGCGAGATCACGATTCAATTTGAAAGAAGGTCACCTCAATTTCAGATAATGGCCCTATAATCAACTTGTTCAAGCCTTTTGTCTCTTGAATGTGGCAAATAGACCTGAATGTATGCAATACTAGCTGCACTTCACTCGTTTGATTACAACCATGTTCAACATCAACAGCTTTAGCTTCATTAAAACAAACAAATCTGATTTATAAACTAGCTGGTCAAAAACTGAAGTCCTTCACGTCCCTTCTTGCTATTTCAGAGAGAGATGCTCTAGAAGTTGTCCGTTGATCAGTACTGTATAAGAAGCACCAAGATAATCTGTATGCTGAAGACTAGACTCTTGTTATTTCAGAGAGGAACACTCTCCAGGTTGTTTGCTGATTAGTACTATATGATGAAGATTGTCTAAAACGTGCGCTTACAACCTTGGATAGTACAATAATAGAATAAACTCTATCCATGCTTTCATCTCTGCATGAACAAACCTCACAAGGCTCTGAGATGCAGAATTTATCCACTGGTCAAGAACATTGGTGGAGTCCAGCAGACCTTTATAGTTTAAAGGAATAAAAGGAGTTCCACATTCAATCTTGATTCGGATCGCATTCTGAACCAAAAATATATAGGCATTGTACCAAGGTAGGAACACATCTTTCAATAGTGCAAAGACTCCTGCTTTCTTGAACTGCAAAGGTTGTGCTCAAACAACTGGGAATTGATTAGATACAAGCGCCAAGCATCAGCTCCAACTCCCCAAAAGCATCTCCCTCTTCTAAAACTCGAGCACTTTCTGCATTATCGTGAGCAGTGTTCTCAGGTTTTGTGCCGGCTTTGATATCATGTGCTGTAGAATTGTCATGGTCCTCTATTTGCTGATCGGCTTCCTTTGCAACTGCTTCACTGTCATGGTGCCCTGAAACAGAGTCCCCAGTTTTTGACCCAGCTTCATTCAATGGCTTCTTCTCCAAAGGATTTGCACTACTTGCAACACCATCCTCGACAATCTCATTAGAGTGTTCAGTGAGCAATGAAAGTGTAGATCTTTGGCTTTCAGGAATAGAAGAGCTGACCTTAGTCAGAGTTGTGTTGCCAATATCATCATGTTCTATTTCACCTCAGACAAACTTTGCCCCATTACATCCATCCTGTCGACTGACAGTCTCAATGCTTCTTGATCCATGTGCCCCAAAAGCATGACACCCCTCCTCCCCCTTTAGCTTTGCAATCTTGATTTTCTCCCCAAATAGCTCAATTTTCTTGCGAAGGTGCTCAAGAGCTGCCTTCTTTGGTCCAGCAGTAAGTTTTATCTCCAATGCAAGAGATGAAAATTCACGTTTCACATTCCGGATCTTCGAGTAATTGTCCTCAATAAACCTTTCTAGCATGCTCCTCAATGATTTTTTCCACAATCGCCTGTTCCTTCCACAATAGCTCCCTCCCCTGTTTCCATTTCCTGCTTTTTCTTCCCCCCCAGGAGGCCTACAACAACTCCCTTTTTTACTAGAAAAGCGGCCCCCTTTTTTATAAAAAAATGAGCCTTCTCTTCTACAAAAATCTAGCGTAGCTCCCTATAGTTACCATCATTGGCTAAATACAGCTTGGGCCTTATCAGAAGAATGTGCCTGTTATAGCAAAGCACAATGCAGTTGTAGCACACTCCATCATATACAACAGGCATGCCAATGGTGCATAAAATGCCATTAGTGAGATCCAACAACAGAATGTCCCTTAGGCACTCCCATAGCATCGAGGTCCACAGTTGCAGCTACAACATCGATGTCTCCTAAAGAGAACTAGGATCCCTGATTCAACAATGTCCCCATTGATTGCAATACATGCACAACCATCATAGTAGACCCGACCACCATCACAGCCTTGTTGATTTGAATATGCATACACACCACCCACTCTACCTCTGGCAGCTCTTATTAAATCAAGGCACTTGTCTAACTTTCTAAGTTGATGATGGCTTCCGCTCCCATTTACAAAAATCTCAACACCTCGCAATGCAAGGGCAATATGTGGAGATAATGGTGTAAAGAGCTCTTCACAAGTCTCAATCCCAATAGTGGTGTCAGTAAACAAAAGGTATCCATCTCCAAAAGGCACAGTTGATTGTGTTGTCGCATCCATAATCAAGCAAGGTAGCTGCATTGTTTGCAATTCTTATGGCCTTTTCCTTAACTCAGTCCTCCCATGTCAAAGAAATGGATTCTAGTTGAATGCCTCTGCTGAGCTTCCAGAATGCTTCCACACTTGTCGTACATAGAGATCATGGTATTCTCAATAAACATGTCTAGATGAATATTTCTGCAAGCATCAGCATCTGGTAGGTTTCCATACTTGGCATACATGCCAACTAGAGCATTACAGATAAGTTCCTCTTGCTCCAATCCCCTCTCCACTATACTGCCCATGCAGAACAAAAATGCAAACACAACGACTAAGTATGTACAAAGTAACAAATGTCACATACACAACATTTTGGTGGATTCCACATCTTGAATTTGCAGCAGTACGACAACGAGTTAATGCAGAACATGTTAAAATGCTTGGGAAATTGCAACCACTTGACATTCCACAAATGAAATGGGAGTGCACTAGTATGGACTTTATTGTTGGCTTACCCCAAGTTCAAGGAGGATATAACTCTATTATGGTTGTAGTAGATATGCTCACCAAGGTCGCACATCTCATCCCTGTCAAGACGAACTATAAAGCTTCAGACATCGCAAGATTATTCATTAAGAAAATATTCAAAATTCATGGGTTACCCAGAAGAATCATTAGTGATGGTGACTCTCTTTTCACATCACACTTTTGGAGGGCTATCTTTGAGGCTATTGGAAATCAACTCTGTTTCAGTACAGCTTACCATCCCCAAAATGATGATAAAAAAGAATGAGTCAACCAAGTCATTGAAGATATGCTTAGGGCATACTGTTGTCGCAAACTTGAAAAGTGGATTCAATACTTACCACTGGTTGAGTTTGCCTACAATGCTTCTTACCAGCAGAGTATTCAGATGACCCCTTTCCAAGCATTGTATGGGCATGATTGTCGTACCCCTTTGGACTTGTGGGATCCAACTCTGAGGGTAGAAGCTTCAAGGCAGATGCTGGAAGACATGGATGATCAAATCAAATTAATAAGAGAAGACATTCAAGCTGCCAAGGATAGATAGAAGGCTTACGCTGACTTGAAATGAAAAGACAGATCCTTCATCGAAGGTGATATGGTCTTCATCCATGTACGCCCTAAAAAGAGTTCACTGTCCTTGGGAGAGTACAAGAAGCTAAGTCCAAGGTATTGTGGACCTTATAAGATCACCAAGTGTCTAGCGACCAATGCTTACAAACTACAGCTGCCTGAAACTCTAAATATTCATAATGTATTCCACGTTAGCCTATTGAAAAAGTATCTACCTAATCCGAATCATGTACTTCATGATCAGAAAATTGTAATGCCTAGCCAACAAGTCCTTGAGCTATGGCCTGATAGAATCCTAGATGTTATGGAGAGGCATTTGAGATCAAGGATCTTGAGAGAATACCTCATCTAGTGGAAATAATATCCCGAAGAGAATGCCACCTGGATGGATGAAAATACTCTCAACCAACAATACCCCCAGGTCTTCTCAAGATGAGGATATCTTGATTCCTCTAAGGGGGAGAGGATGTAATATCTCCTCCCCCCCCCCCCCCCGGTACCTTCCCCATAAGAACCCCCTCCTTAAATTTTTTTTAATTTTCACTCAATTTTTCTTTTATTCTCTCCCTCTCTCCCCCTGCCGACTGCATGGCGGGGAGAGAGAGAGAGGGAGAAGGAATAAAGGAAGAGAAGGGGGGGCATGCAGCCCCCCAAGTGGAGGGTGGCGGCCGTCAACGGCCATCTCCCCCCCTCGTGAAGCCCTCCCTCCTCCCCCTCTATAAAAGGGGAGCCCTCCCCTCCCTCATGAACATCAGCCCCCCCTCGTCATCTTCAGCAGAGGCGCCGCCCCCCTGGCCGTGATTTCAGCCCCCCCTGCCCCTACTGCTCTGAGAGAGAGAGAGAGAGAGAGAGAGAGAGAGAGAATTTTCTGGAAGATTCTTCTTCCCCCTCCTTAAAGAGAGGTCACACACCCCTCTATCATTTTTGGAAATACACCCCTCCCCTTCATTATCTTTTCTCCACTCAAGGAGAGGCAGTGAGAATTTTGCATAGGAGAGTGTGAGAATTCTATCTCTTGTACATGCGTCTTCGAGCATGGCCCCAAAGCGTAGTTCCACAAGGATGGCCGAAAACCCTACAAGTGTGGATGGTGGTTCGAATCAAGACGGCACCGCAACCGCAAACGGTTTATCAAGTGTGAATACCATTCGAATAAAGACATCACTCCAAACCCAGGTTGCTCTATTATTAAATCATAGATTATAATTATCATGGTGAAAATCATATTCACGTGCATCACATTGGTTATGCGATTGATGGGTAATTGCCTTGGTATGAATTTAGTTGTGATGTTTGTAACAAACAAGATAAATTTCTTTGTAAGATGACATCATAATAGGTGAAATTGATTAGGTAATTGCATCATAAATTACCCAACAAATTTTCTTGCATGAATTCTTGCATAAAGTGCATTGCTCCTTGCACAAGTTCTTGCAAAATACATTTCAGAGGACATCGAAAGAAACAAAGTGCATCTCCATATCGCAAGATGAGTTCTAAGTTAAATGTAATAAACTGCAGAAAAGATTAAAGCGCAACTAGACTCATACAATAATCACATAAAGATCAGATCATTCAAGAAGGTTACGGATCATGTAAATAATTACATAGAGGATAATGTTAAGATTGCATGCATAGAAAATACATTCGCATGTGTGGCATAAAATATTGTATCGTTTATATCAAAATTGTAAGCATTGAAATGAAGGCATAGCATTACATTGCATGCATTAAAGTTGTTGGGAAAATTCAACGTTGTTTGTAATTTACCAAATGGGACTGAGATCCATGAGACCTATGTCAACGTCCTTGGTGACTTCAAGAGGGATAGGTAAAAGCTTAGTGCATGTGAGCATTATTAAGAGGGCTTAAGAAGATTATACTTAAGAAAGAGTAGGAATTGTTCTAAACAGAACCATCTTGACCAACCATGGTCAAGGGGATAGACAATCTTGATCAATTAAGACCAAAGATAAAGATACATAGGTACTTCGAGGGATCTAGGAGATAACCAGTAGGTTGACCAACCGAGGATAACGGGGTTGTCCATGATCTATCTTACAAGGAGACCTAAGGTAAGGATAATTAGGATCGGTGGGGTACAAACCTTAACCCGAAGGAAAAGGGGAAACAAGCAACCTAGCTTGCCAAGCCTTGGAATCTCGCCAAGTTGCAAACGATCCAGGATCGAATGTTGGGAGCATTTGGGAAGAAGAAATCACACCTTAGCAGTTGGTCGTACGAACGACCACACAGAAATGATCATGATTGTACACTTAGGTACAATGTTTGAACTTCTTTGCTCAAGGAACTAATTCAAGGAAAAACACTTAATGCTTCAGGTTAAAAGCCTGGAGGGAGAGGCAGGTTCAGTTATCTCTGACTGCCTGCCTGGCCCTATCCAAGGGGGTTGTTAGCCGTGGTGGGTATATGGACCGAACCCGCCGTGAGATGTCTCTCCGTGGGTGCTGTTTGGAGCAGGAGGACGCTTGGGTGCTAAGGGAGGCTCTGGCTGTAAATTCCTTGCTTCCTGATCCCACACAAGAGGTTGACGTAACTCAAGATGGGATCTTGAGGCCATGTACTAGTCTACGGGCAAAACTTGGAGTAGCAATCATGTTGATTGCTAGGATAGCCTTCGGGCATGATACTTGATGTATTTCGGGACTATGATAAATAAAGATCAGATATTTGAAAAAGGAGCTTGCTTGACATTGTTTCTGTGTCAGTGCCTAAGTTATGCAAAGGAACCTGTGTTCAAATTGATTATTTAAGGAAGCTACTTTTGCATGTCAAACATAGTGTGGTAGGTAATTAGATAACTAAGCAAACCGAGGAATGTGCGGTGGATGTGACTTGGGTCCGTCCTATGGAAGGATGGTCCCGATTAGCTGGGAACTTTTCTCAAAATACGTGATAATGAGACTGTGAAGACCTAGCATCAGTAGAGTTAGAATCCTGATTTATGATTTTTAGGGGAGTGGAATGGGACTATGCCTTATGGGCAGAGAGGTTGAGCTTCACATCCCTCTCATTTCCCATTCTCCTTGAACCAAGTGCAGCATAAATCCGCTTTGACTTTGTTGTTCCTACGCAAAGTGGTTCATCTGGAGCTCGACGCTACCTACTTCCTAGAGAAGACTTTGCTGATGGGAAAGAAACCCTGACTTCAGGTCGATCCTAAGTGGGAATGACTGGATACTTCCGCTCAGGAAAGACTTGGGAAGACCTAGATCGCAAACCCTGTGACATTCCTTGCGAGTGCCAGGTGGCATTTTCTAGACTTTCTTTTCGATGGGCTGCTAAGACGTGTTCCACAAGAGGACAAGCAGACACGTTACACAAAGCCCCTTATCATAAAATGTTTTGATGACATTGATTGGCTAGAATTTCAACCCAACAATGACACTATTTGTGGATGATAGCATGGAGAAGATGTAGATGAGCCCACCCAATGCCTTTATATGCCCACCCCCATTTGACGGAAACCCCATGGATACTTTCCTCCTAGAGCACATGCTTCCCTACTTGACTAAGCTAGCATGCTTCCATGGTTCAATCCTAGACTTTGTTAGGGATCACCACTTCCAACCTCCAACAATGGAATTCAATTGATATTTGATGTGCATGATGAATATGTACTTTCAAACTTATTAGATTCTTTTTATTTACACGTGCAATAAAATGAGGATGAGAGGGAAGAGGAGAAAGAGAGAGGAATGTGCAAATGAAGGAGATTGTGTATAGGCATTTTCTCAATTGCAATACTATAAGACGTGTAAATAAAGCACATGCAAAATATCTAGGGAAGGTTGGAGTGTACAAACATGCATGCATGTGAATGTATATGCACACTGGATTGATAACAATGAGGTAATATTATTGTCCCGAGATTAACTATTTGAACAATGTGAAAAACAACAGACATTGCAATTATTGCAGTGAGTGTAACAGACTATTTGATACCCTTTCCTCTTGTAGTAAGTCTACACAATAGTGCTCAATTGAAAGTAGCAAAAACATGTGCGATGTACTTTTGCTTATGTGTGTACAATGGAAGAGATATATCGGGATATAATATCAATTAATGTACATAAAAGTGAGAGGTATGTGAATGTATATATGCATGTGGGAGTAACAACACGATATTCTTTTCATTCCGATATTAACAACTAAACAGTGTCTAAGACAATGGACCTCATGCAAACCCTTGACCCTTGCAAAAATAAGAGGGTTGTGAAAAAAAATGGACAACCCTTACAAATTTAAGAGGGGGAGAGAGAGGAAAGTTGCTAATTTAGAGAGAGTGTGTGTGTGTGAGTGAGTGAGAGAGAGGGGGGGAGAAAGAGAGGAGTTGCTATTTGAGAAAGAGAGGGAGAGAGAGAGAGGGGGGAGAGTGTGTGCATGTATGTCTTTGTGAGTACACAAGGAGAGAGAGAGAGAGAGTGTGTGTGTGTGTGTGTGTGTGTATGTGTGTGTGTGAGGGAGAGAAAGAGAGGAGTTTCTATTTGAGAGAGAGAGAGAGAGAGAGAGATCAGAGAGTGTGTATGTGCATGTATTTGTGAGTGACACAAGGGGAGAGAGAGCAAGCAAGAGAGAAGGTGAGTGTAAGAGAGGGAGAAAGCAAGAAGTTGCTAATTGAGAGAGAGAGAGAGAGAGAGAGAGAGAGTTGTACTTGAGGTAATTAACATGGGGGAGAAACATGGGAGGGAACGGTGGTGGTGGAAGTAGTAGAGGTGGTAGTGAGAGCGGCAGTGGAGGCAATGGTAGAGGTGGTGGAGGTGGTAGTGGCGATGGTGGTGGTGGTGGAGATGGTGGTGGCAGTAGTGGTGCTTGATATGTGCACAAGAGAAGAGGGGGAACAAGTGGACTATGTGGAATAAGAAATGGAGGTTGCCCAAAAAATCTCACTCAAAAAGTCGAATAATGGGGTCTAGTATGAATTTTCTCCTCTAGTACAATTGTAGTTAGAGCCACCAATTCAGGTTCTATTAGTACATGTTGATCCAGTTGAATCACTTGCAACAAATGGACGTTGAATGTTGGGACAAAATTTAGCAAATTTTCCAAAGTATTAGTAATAGAGATTGATCCCCATGCATTTGTATTTCAAAATTTGTTGGAACCACATGTGAAGAAGACTAGGCCTCGACTTCTAGTGTTGGTTAGATCCCTTCCACCCTCATGGGTATTGAATCTAGAGTCAGTTTTGTAAACTCTACATCACTATCGATGCTTCTATGATCCCTTCCACTCTTGTGGGTATTGACTTCAAACCAAGAGTTGATTGTAGATTCCACATTGCTGTTGATTCTCATGTAGTCCCTTCCGTTCTTGCAGGTATTGAATCTGATACAAGAATCGGTTGTAGATCCCTCATCACCACCAATTCCTTTGCTATCCATTCAACCACCTTGGGTGGACTTTATCATGTTAAGCTCACAAAGGTCCTATAGGCTTCTATGTTATTCCCTTGAGCTTTTTTCTGACTAGGAAACCACATTTACTTCCACACTGAGGTGACTTTTTGATTTCCACCATATTGACATAAGGCAAGGGATTGTAATCCTTACTTTGCCTCTTTTGGGCATTATATGCTTGGGCTTCCAAGCTCTTCGATCTCTAGTGTCCTTTTCCACATGCAAAAGAAACATTATTTGTATGAGGAGTTGTAATTTCCTCCTCAATTCCTTCTTTCCTCCGTGGCCCATGCCGAGAGATGGATAATCTTGTTGGATATAGCAACTACTAGTGCCAGTTCTATAAATGGTCTAGAGGTATTCCAATTGGCAAGTTGTGCTTGTCCCACACCTTGCTAGTTTGTAGGCTATACGACTCCCTTGCCTTGCCTTGCCCTAGCATGTCCCAATCTAGCTCCAACATTATACCATCAAACCTCCATATTGTGAGCATCCATATGGAAAATACCACATCATCACTAATTGATACCACAATCCGTCACCAAATGACCTAGATTGTTACACTTGGTACATTAGAGGGTTTTTATTGTAGGTTTACGAGCACCCTCTAAGGGTTTGTAACCCTTGTCCTTCCTCTTGGACTTTGTGGACTTACATCATTCATTATCCTTAGAGTCCTCTTCCTCATTGATACTCAATTCATCTAATACTAAATCCAAATCTAAGACACTAGATTTTTGATGATGGATTTTGGGGAATAAATGGAAAATGAGTACATCAACCATTCTCATAGAGACGATATTTATATGTCATCCACTTTATTTGATTGTCATCTTGTTACATTCTATTATTAGAGTGTTAGTTGCATTATTACAATGATTTGTATATTTTTCTTTTCCTAGCATGCATGCTCTCTTTGAGGTAGAGATCAAGATTATGGCAAGCACTTGTCAACAAGTATTTATCCTCCTCCTACTTTCTTGCTTCTCCCCTTTGCCCTCTTTGCCTTCATGGGAGCTACTCCTTGCCGGCTTTACAACACTTATTTGGCTTATTTCCTCATTAGTTTTCTCTTTGATATTTTCTTCCCGCACAATGCAATGAAATGAGGATGGAAGCTACTCATTCATATTAATGAATGGGCATGTTTTAAGAGATTAACCCCGTAGAATGAATGAGATAATGGTACGCATGAGACAATAGCTAATCCTCCAATTTACTAAGGGATCCAATTGGTTGGATAGTAGCAATCATTTCATGCATTGTAGGATTCATCAAGAATCTCTCATAGGCACCCAATGTAGGATTTCATCAAGTACTCATTAAGCATACCCATCAAAAAGGGTGTTTCATCTCAAAAGCATAAATGAAAAGGGGTGTTTTTAGTTTTTATTAATCTCTTTCAATAGTATGAGGTGGTGTTAGACACTAGCTTACACCACATCTATTCTTTAGTGGCTTGTTTTGATATATGGATTGAGCAGGATTACTCCTCACCATCTGCTAACCATATTAAAGAGAAAAACTTTAATCGATTTAGTTTTGGAGATCCCCCCTCAAATTTTTTTGTCAAGGTCATCATCCCTAATGTAATACTTGATTCCCCTCCTCATGCCTTAGGATACCCTCATAAATTAAAGATACTTATAAAGGCAATTTTCTATTTGGACCTCCTAGGACTAATCTTTCCTTGCAAGATCATGGATCATCTTATAGCAAACTACCTTAAGATGTAGTCAAGACATCTTGCCTCCTTCTAAGATGAGGGTGCTAATAGACCTCATCCTTATAGGAGGAGTAAAAGAGATCATTGAACAAGCATGATGCCAATCAAAGGATAGATAGAGATAAAGGTAAAGAGAGAAGACACAAAAAGAGTAGTGATAGGAATGGGAGGATGGGGGCAGTAGACACACATATAGATACAGTGGGGAGTCATCAATAATCTTTAGGTTGCCACCCACACCAAAGGCTCCCAAGAGCTTGAGGTGAATGCTCCCAAACCTCATACACCTAAGGCAATTACTCCAAGACTACATATTGAGGCACTTTGTAGGTGAATAGGCCCTTTTCTCATTTCTATGGCTTTTATACATATCCTAGAAGATATAACTTTCTAGATTCTACCTTAAGAGTACATGCAATTCAGTTAATATAGTAACACGTGGAACCATTACTACACCCCAATAGCAATGATAAACATATGCTATGAAACTTGCAAATATGGGACATATTGTCTCCTTTATCATTGCTAGTCTTTCACCTTCCAAGGCTTTGTTGTTCTCCTAGTTTTCATGTTTATACTTCATGTTGACATTGATCTCTATAAGGAATCCATAAAATATAGCAAAATCTCAAAGACTATCAAATAATACCCCTCTCTCTAGTGCTAGCACTCACTAACATAGGTCACAAGCATGAAAAGCATTACTATGCACTCAAAGCACTCAATAACTTTCATCGCCACACCAAGTTTGGTCATTCAATGCTATAATGAGTTTTGAGGACTAAAAACCCTAGATTCGAAGGCACATACCCCCAATCACTAGAACCCTTCTCGTTTTAAGCCATTCACCTAGGGACTTAGGCATATCTAGCCCACACTTGACTCAACCCTTAGGAGCCATTCACCAAGGCCTAGCCATACAATTGCAAGTAGTTGGACAAAATAAGTCAACAATTGCAAGTAGTTGGACAAATAAGTCAGGTGTGTGTGTTTGGCTAAACCATTTGAGAAATGGTTTGCATGACTAAAAGGAGTTGCTTGTATACTTATAGTACACTAAGTAATGATCTACCACCCCATATATAGACATTTAAAAGCGCAGAGAAACGCTCTTAAGCATAATAGTGAACGTCAGCCGTATTATAGAAGACCCTTACACATAGTATTACACAATTATCACGATTCTCACTATTCAACAAATAATAACGTGGCGCCCTACTCTCATCATCATGACTCGTGATTCCCACAATTCAACAATAGCGCGACAGCAGGCCGCAGGCGGAAGGCGGATTCAACATCGAAAGGATAGCATGCAGGTCATCTTCTTCTGATTAAAGAAATGAGAAACTCACGTAATCGTTGTGAGACATAACTTACCTAAGCCTTAGGTTTACTAACAAAGCTAGAAAACTAACCTAAGGTTTGTTACGAGACTAATCCATTTGTTTTGGCTCTTGTTTCTTCTTTCTGTACCAGCATTTTCAGAGTCTACCTAGTATAAGTTCTTTGTTTTCTCAAGAACTTATTATTGGCTTGTCTTCATCATCTCAACCTTGAAAACACATGCATACTCTCTTTATGTTGAAGCTCACAAGGTTAGGATCAGGAGGCTCTCTGTGTTTTTTTAATGTCAATACCTCTAGTTCTCTCCCTCTTTCTATGTCTATGAATATATTTTGATAATCTCTCTCGTTATCTCCTTGTTTCTCTCCTTCTTCCACATATATACATATTTTCTCTCTATCTCCATGTCACTTTCCTTCTTACCCACACACAAAATTGCTCTCTCCATCTACCTTTCTTCCACTCACCCCGCCCTCCTTCACACACACACGTTCCATGGATAGACACACACCACACACATTCTCTCTCTTACATCACTAATAGTTAATAATATAGATTAACACTAATTATTGCTTTGTGTGATTTTATACATGTTTACAAACAACCAAGCATTCAAAGTTCAAGCAACACAACTAAACTACTAATTTTTAGAGTATATAAATCAACTTAATAGATTTTTAAAAAATTACAATAGAAACATCCATCATAAAGATTACAAGATTCAATGTATAATATGCACTTGGTTTAGTTTGCATGATTTTCCAATCTTTGTATTGAAATTCTAACCTTAGCACAAAAATTATGACCTTAGCACGAACTTGTGGGGAAGAGGGAAAAACAAAAATCTAATATTGGTAAAATAAGAAAATGCTTTGCTAGAATTATACATCGTGCTTAGGAGGGAAATTTAAATTTCAAAATTTTTAAGACATTCGATAATATACACAACATATTTTAAATCTATAAAGTTTAATTGCGATGAGTACAAATATTTTTAAGCTAAGAAATCAAAATCTTAAAATTTAATGCTCATAGATTAAGCTCATGTAGCCTAACTTGATCTCCACCTTTCTTTGAGACTAGCCTTGACTATGTGGTCAACCTCACTCCAAAGACAAAGTTTGAACTATCTTGCTCTAAGACAAAGTTTAAACTATCTCACTCTTAGCGCAAGTTTGAAACTCTCTTTCTCTTTGTGCTAGATTTGATACATCTTGCCCCTAGTGTCAAGCTTAAGCGCATCAAATAGAGGAAAAAATCTTACCCTTGGGTCTAGGCATGAGCGCAAGGCCAAGCTCTACACCAAGGAGATCTCCAAGAGAGAGAGAACTATCTTGCAAAATAAGAATTCCCATTCTTGAATTTGTATATTCATATTCTCTAAACTATCTTGCCCTCAATGCCAAGCTTGAGCACTAGGGCAAGTGTGCATCCAAAGAGGTCTCCAAGATAGAGTTTGGAACTATCTTACACTTAGGGCCAATCTTGAGTGCATGGGCAAGATCTACAACCAAAGAGATCTCCAATATCGCATTGGAAGTATCTCGCCCTCGGGCCCTGATGAGAGAGTAGAATTATTTTGGTGTTATGTAAGCTATCTTGAACTTGGTGCTAGGCTTGAGCTTAGGGCCAAGCTTTGCTCCCCAAGAGATATCCAACATAGCGTATACCAAAACCTTGAGATAGAGTGGGATCTATCTTGCCCCACTGCAAGGCTTGAGCGTAGAGCCAAGCTTTCGACCCAAAGAGGTCTCCAAGATAGACTAGAACCTATCTTGCAAATCAAGGCCTTGATGAAAGAGTGGAACTATATTGGTGTTCTTAATGCAAAGCTTGCACTGATGGCCCTGATGAGATAGTGGAGGTATATTGCTATTCTCACTGACAGGTTTGCCTTGAGGGCCCCGATACTAAGAGTATAACTATTTTGGTATTCTTTAAACTATCTTGCCCTTAGTGTGAGGCGTGAGTGCAACGCAAAGCTATGTATCCAAAGAGGTCTCCAAGATAGAGTTGTAACTATTTAACACTTAGGGAAAGCCTTGAGTGCATGGGTAAGATCTACAACCAAAGAGATCTCCAAGATAGTGCTAGAACTAGGACTTGATGAGATAGTAGAATTATATTTTTTTTCTCTAAATCTCTCTTAACCTTGGTCCTAGGCTTGAGCACAGGGCTAATCTTTGCTCCCAAAGAGATATCCAACACAAAGGATACACAAAGGATATTTAGAGTGCTAAGATTGAGTGCACAACCAAGATATGCATTCAAAGATGTCTCTAAGATAGAGTTGAAACTATCTTGCACTTAGGGCCATGCTTGATTGCATGAGCAAAATCTATAACCAAAAAGATATCCAATATAGAGTTGTAACTATCTTACCCTCAAAGCCCTAACGAGAGAGTGGCACTAGAAAGTGTGTGTTCTTTTGAACAACTCACATCTCATGAATTTGTATCCTTGTACAAGAGATCATAAATCCTAAATGACTTAATCTCAAGCAAGGTGACTATTGAGTACTCTTTGTGGATCATATACTATAAATGACCAAGTACAACTTCCAACATAATGTATGCTAAGACCTTGAAATGGAGTGCCAACTATCTTTCCCTAGACTCAAGCTTTAGTACAAGGCCAAGTTGTGGATCCAAAGAGGTCTCCAAGGTAGACTAGGAACTACCTTGCCGTGAGAGCATTGATGAGAGAGTGTAACTATATTGGTGTACTACGTGCCACGCTTGCACTAAACACCCTAATAAGAGAGTGGAACTATATTGGTATTCTTAGCACCAAGTGCACCATCATGGCTCAGATGAGAGAGTAGAATTATATTGGTATTCTTGAAACTATCTTTCCCTCAATGCTAAGCTTGAGGGAGGATCAAGTTCTGCATCCGAAGAGGTCTTCAAGGTAAAGTTGGAACTATCTCGCACTTAGGGTGCAATTTGAGTGCATGGGCAATATCCACAATCAATGAGATCTCCAAGAGTGCTATCTTGACTAGAGGTCCCAAATGAGAGAGTAGATTTATGAGAGAGTAGATTTATATTGGTGTTCTCCAAATATCTCTTCACCTCAGTGGTAGGCTTGAGTTTAGAGCCAAGTTGTGATCCCAAGGAGATATCCAAGACAAATTACATTTGAAGTGTGAGGCTTGAGTGCAGACGGAAGCTCTACACCCAAAGAGGTCTTCAATATAGAGTTAAAACTACCTTGCAGTTAGGACCAGGTTTGAGTGCATGGACAATATCTACAACCAAAGAGATCTCCAAAGACACTATTGGAGCTATATTTCCCTTAGAATGCTAATGAGGGAGTAGAATTATATTTGTGTTCTCTAAGCTCTCTTGAGCTTGCTACTAGGTTGCCAACTCGGGGGGTTCACTATATATATATTCTCTATATAACGTGCGTTCATAGACTATTTATAAATATCCTAATCTGTGAATTTTTCTTGAATAAAACACAACCCTTTTCTATTCAATCTGTAAGTAACCCCTTTATATGACACCCTTCTGTATGTAAAAAATGTATAAAAATGGTGTTTTAAAAACCCCTTATTTTGAACTCACGTTATATATACATATATTCGTGAGTGACCCCCTCGAGGTTGCCAAGCTCTTCTCCCAAAGAGATATCTAACACATAGTACATTGAGAGTACATTAAACTAGAAAGTACTTCTATACATTTAGAGTACATTCAACTAGACAAGGTGAGTTCTTTTCAAGAACTTGCATCTTCTAAATTTGTATCTTTATATAAGATTTCATTAATCCCAAAGGATGACATAATCTCAAGAAATATGACTATTCTATACTCTTTGTGGATCATGTTTTGTAAATGGCCAAGGACAACATCAAACACAATGTGTACTTATACCTTGAGACACTAGAAACTATCTTGCCCCACTATGAGGCCTAAGTGTAGGGCCATGTTGTGGACCCAAAGAGGTCTCGAAGGTAGACTAGGAGCTATCTTTACATGAGGGCCTTGATGAGAGAGTAGAATTGGTGTATACTTATACCTTGAGACAATGGAAACTATCTTGCTCCACTTTGAGGCCTGAGTGTAGGGCCAAGCTCTGGACCCAAAGAGGTCCCCAAGGTATACTAGAAACTATCTTTGCATAAGGGCCTTGATGAGAGAGTAGAACTATATTGGTGTTCTGAGTGCCAAGCTTGCACTCAAGGGCCTTATGAGAGAGTAGAATAATATTGGTGTTTTGGATCCTAGGCTTGCCCTCATGGTGATGCCAGGAGGCATATTCAATGGTGGATTCCGTGAGGTTTTTATTTCAAGTGGATTCCATGAGGTTTCTGATGGATTTCATAAAACTATATTTATTTGCCAAGGCTCGTACACAAAGTGGATTCCTTGTGCAAGAAGTTGACGGACACATGTCCTTTTCGGGCATCAGATTAATTTAATGTGCACATGGGTGATTCCGCAAAATACATATTTCAATTAATGGACATTTATGAGTTTAGAGTGCACTTGTATTAAATTAAGGTTAGGACAGAGTTCCAATCTATTTATTTATTTTGTAGCTAAAGACTGCTAGGTATTCACTTTTGTCGGTTTAATTTTATTATTTTCTATCAATTATGAATGCTTTAGTTGTGATGTGTAGAGCAAGCAGTGGTGGCAGTGGGAAGCACTGAGCGATAGCGTGTATTCAGATTACTAGAAGAAATTATCATTTTTTATGGGCGTGCGACTTATCATTAAAGGCGTGGCGTTAGGTATGATGCTAGGAGGCATATTTCACGGTGGATTCCGTGAGACCACACTGGATTCCTTGAGGTTTTTATTCCATGGTGGATTCCCCGAGGTTTTGTGGTGGATTTCGTAAAACTATATTTATTTATCGGGGCTCATACACAAGGTGGATTCCTTGTGCGAGAAGTTGATGAGGACGCCTATCCTTTTCGGGTGTCAGATTAATTTAATGTGTACATGGGTGATTCCACTACAGATGATTCCACAAAAAACATATTTAAATTAATAAACTTTTATGAGTTTAGAGTGCACTCGTATTAAATTAAGGTTAGGATAGAGTTCCAACCTATTTATTTATTTTGTAGCTGAAGGCTGCTAGGTATTCACTTTTGTCGATTTAATTTTATTATTTTCTAACAATTGTGAATGCTTCAATTGATGTGTAGAGCAGTAACGGTGGCATTGGGAAGCACTGGGTGATAGCATGTATTCAGATTACTAGAAGAAATTATAATTTTTGATGGGCGTGCACCTTATCATTAAAGGCGTGGCACTAATATTTATTTAGGCACGCTTATTTATTGAAGCGCTTGCCAAACATTTATTATTTTGTATGCACATAGGCACTCGGTTTAAATATTTCATTATTGGACATTGTATTTGGGCATAGCCTGACTTTTGGGACACCCAACCGCTTTATTCTTTATTTGGACAAAAGCAAATACAAAAGCCAAAGCATGCTAATTGTAAAATTGGATGGGAGGAGGTTGTACCAAATTTTTCTGTTTTCTTTGGGACCTTTCGGCACTCGTTATGCACGCATCCAGCATCCAATTTGCGCACCACATGGCCTAGATGAGAGAGTAGAGTTGTATTGGTATTCTCTAAACTATGTTCCCCTTAGTGTTAGGATTGAACACATGGCCAAGTTTTGCATGTGAAGAGGTCTCCAAGATAGAGTCACAACTATCTTGTAGTTTTGAGTATATGAGCAAGATCTTCAATATAGTGTCAAAACTATATTTCCCATAGGGTCATGATGAGAGAGTAGAATTATATTGTTATTATCTAAAGCTCTCTTGAACTTGGTAGTACACTTGAATGTAGGGCCAAGCTCTTCTTTGACATAAATATCCAACAAATAGTATATTTGGAGTGCAAGTCTTGAGCACATGGCCAAGCTTTGCATCCAAAGAGGTATCCAACATAGAGTTGGAACTCCCTTGTAGTTGGGACCATGTTTAAGTGCATGGGCAATCTCTACAACCAAAGATATCTCCAGGACATTGTTGGAACTATCTTGCCCTCAGGACCCTAATGAAAGATTAGAAGTACATTGGTATTCTCTAAGATCTCTTGAGCTTGTTAGGTTGCACAATGCCAAGATTTTCTCCCAAAGAGATATCCAACACATAACACATTTAGTACATTCAACTAGAATGTACTTCTATACATTTAGAGTACATTTAGCTACACAGTGTGAGTTCTTGTCAAGAACTCGCATCTCCTAAATATGTATCCTTACATGAGGGATCATAAATTCCAAACGATGACTTAATCTCAAGCAAGATGACTATTGAGTACTCTTTGTGGATCATGTATTGTAAATAACTAAGGACAACTTCCAACATGGTGTATACTAGCACCTTGAGGCAGAGTTGAACTATCTTGCCCTAGTGTGAGGCTTGAGTGTAGGGCCAAGCTCTCGACCCAAAGAGGTATCCAAGGTAGATGAGGAACTATCTTGTTGTGAGGGCCTTGATGAGAAAGTGGAACTATATTTGTGTTCTCATTGCCAAGCTTGCACTCAAGGCCCTACTAAGATAGTGAAACTATATTGGTGTTCTTAGTGCTAAGCTTTCCCTCAAGGGCTTGGATGAGAGACTAGAAATATATTGGTATCCTTTAAACTATCTTGCCCTCATTGGCATGGTTGAGCATAGAGCCAATTTGTGCATCGAGAGGTCTCCAAGATAGAGTTGGAACTATCTTGCACTTAGCAAGAGGCTTGAGTGCATGGGCAAGATCGATAACCAGAGAGATCTCCAAGATACTATTGGAATGTTCTTGCCCCTTAGGGTTTTGATGAGAGAGTAAAATAAATATTGATGTTCTCTAAAGCTCTCTTCACCTCAATGGTAGACTTGAGTGCATGGCCAAGTTCTACTCCAAAAGATATATCCAATATAGAGTACATCTAGAGCACCAAGCTTTAGCATAGGGCCAAGCTATGCATCCAAAGGGGTCTCTACGATAGAGTTGAAACTACCTTGTAGTTAGGGATAGGCTTGAGCACATGGGTAAGATCCACAACAAAAGAGATCTCTAAGATAGTGTTGGAGCTCATAGCACTCATGAGTGAGTATAATTATATTGGTGTTCTCTAAGCTCTCTTAATATTGGTGCTAGATTGCATATAGGGCCAAGCTTTGCTCCCAAAGAGATAATTAACGCAGAGCACATTGAGAGTACATTAGATTGGAAAGTACTCCTATACATTTAGAGTACATTGAACTAGAAAATGCTAGTTATTTTCTACACATCCACATCTCTTGAACTTGTATCCTTATAAAAGAGATCATAAAACCTCAATGATGACTTAATATCAAGCAAGATGAATATTGAGTACTCTTTGTGGATCATGTATTGTAGATGACCAAATACAAATTCAAACACAATGTATAATAACACCTTGAGATAGAGTGAGAAGTATCTTGTTCCAATGCTAGGCTTGAGCACATGGCCCCAGCCCTAGACCCAAAGAAATGTCCAAGGTAGATTAGGAGCTATCTTGTCGTGAGTGCCTTTATGAGAGGCTGGAATTACATTGGTGTTCTCAGTGCCAAGCTTGCAATTGTATAGAGCCATCTTTATATTAGTTCATTTGAAATTAAAGGAATTTTTTTCCTTCTCATATTTGATGTGTGTTCTCTACTCCTTGCTCAGGTTTTGTCTATTGCACTATGTAATTTCTACACTTGTGAAAAATGGATGCAGTAACGGAAGCATATACGTATGTTGAAGTAAACTACTAGACACAAGACATGGAAAAAACTTATAACACTACAAAAGAAGAAAACTCTGAACAATGCTCGGTAAATGGAATCCATACACCAAGACATGAGACAGCCATGTACAACAGTGAGTCACTTGTTACATGGGCATCATCACTAGCTCCTCTCTCCAATTAGGACCTCCATGTGATGAATATACAGACTGAGGAGGAAGAGCACATAATATACAGACAATAAATATGCCATGAATAGTAGCTAGTTGGTCAATATTAAATGATGGCCAACTAGCATAAAATGCCCTAAAATGCCACAAATAATACACAATAAAATGCCTAAAATAGTAGTCATGTAGCTGACCCAATCTGGCATGCACAAACTCACACATGAGTTGGCATATCTACTAACAGTCATGTGGTTGATAAATTTGGAGAAGCATTTGTTAGTAGAGTAATTGATTCCTTAGGGGACTTGTATTCAAGTTATGATCAATTTCAGTAATAGAGAGCAAGGGCATTACCATTGTGAATACATCCTTGGATTTAGTGTGTATGTATACTCTTCCTCAAGGAGCAACAAATTTAGTGGCACATATGATAAATGCTATGAACAAGGTGTTGAGCGATTATATTCCCCATTTGACAATGTCATTCATAGATGATGTACCTATTAAAGGGTGTGCGGAGAAAGAGTAAAACAAAGATCTAAATGATCAAGCCTGCAAAAAAATTGTTGCTAGTCAAATTGCTGACTATGAGAAGATTTTGGCTAGACTAGAAGAGGTTCATCTCACTCTTTTTGGTATTTGGAGTAGATGGAGTGTTGATTGTTGGTCATATGTATGGGCCATATAGTAGAAGGCCATCTCTAGTAAAGGTTGATGTGATTGACAAGATGTAGGAAACTTGTTGTTCTATTTCAGAGGTAAGGAGATTTTTAGGGGCACGTGTATTCTATCTCATTTGGATAAGGCATTTTGTTCTTAAGAAAATTAACATCAATGGCTATTTATCTATATTGTTCACTAATCATGTTAGTATAGTGCTTCATCATATCCTTAACTTTGCCAAGGACATTCGATGCACTTGACTTATAGCTGCGATCATCTACCTATCATTCCATTAGCCTAACCACTTGATTGGGAATCGACTTTTTGATTTCCTAGAACAACGGTGGGATTTATCATTTGGCTTCCAACATTTGGTGGAGCCATTTGACTAGCCATAGGCATGGTCACATTGGGAGGAGTTGGCAACATGGGCACATTTGGAATTATGCTTCCTCTCCCATTAGGAGGACTCATGGGCATCCCTTGACCTCCATTTGCCAGCACTCAAGTATTTCCAAACCCTAAACTCTGATTCCAGTTTCCCCTAGAGATATAAGTCGCTTATCATCCAGATTCTACCTCTTCTGCTTGTGTAATAGCTATATCAATACCGACAAGAGCAACACTAATCAACTACACTTGAATGTTAAAGTCTAGCCCATTCAAAAAGTATTGCAACCGAGGAGCTGCTACTGGAATAGGAGTATAGGTTTGCAACTTACGGAATACTTCCTTTAGTTTCTTAGCATACCCACGGATATTGTTGTGAGGTTCTTGACATGTAACATTGAGAACGCATAGCCAATACTAACCTCTCCTTTTAGGGGAATACTCTCTTCGAAAGGCTACAAAGAATAGATCAATTGTAGTTATGGTTCTAGCATCTAGGCTGTGATACCACACTATAGCTCGTCCTTTCAGAGTCATGTTGAAGAACATCATCAAGTGTCTTTCATCTTGAATTCGAAAATTAAACATTAACTTTCGGAATTCATTTATATGAAGTTTCACATCTTTCTCTGCTAACCCATTAAAAATGGGTAGAGGAAACTCTAAGGCTGGCAAGTCTGGCATCCTTGCTGGGATGGCAATGGATTGCACCATGGTAACAAACAGATTCACTAAAGGAGTTTGAACAATCGGAGCTATCACTCCACTCAAAGTGGATGTCATATTGATTGGAAAGGGAGGAGGTACTAGAGCTTCCTCCCCCTATAAAGGACTATGCGTCGAGCTAGGGTTAATAAGACCCTGCCCTTGTAAGGATATTGGACCACTCCTTTGAGAATAATATCTTCTAATAATTTTGGCTTGCCGTCTAGCTCGTTTAGCTCTTTCTTTCTTCCGAAGCTCAGTTTCATAGTCATTTGACTCTATCTCATTGCCTTTTGGCATACACTAATGAATTGGTCCTTATTGACCGAGATTCGAAAACTTCCACTTATTAGCGGCTCCCAAAAAATGCTCCACTTGTCAGGACCTAAGACAGGTCCGGCATTGGCTCATTAGCCGGGCCTCTGCTACTCATCCAAAACCACCCCACATGGCCTTGAGGCTAGGAGCATCTAAGAGCTTTGCATTTGTAGAATTTTTAATAGCCCAACAAATAACTTTTTCCCTACTCTTGAGAGGGAGTTCCTAAATATGTTGGTGTTATACACCATGTAGCACACTCAAAGGGACACTCTTTTGATAAATGATCCAAGAGATGACATATATAAACCTCACCAAATAAACCCCAAGAAATAGAATATCTAGCCCTACGGCTTGGGATACCTCAAACTCTCAGTGTCAGGTCATCATTGATACAAACAGGTGTTATGCATCCAAGATATGCAACCATGAGGTGCATCAATGCAAGTGTGAATATGACCATCACTCAAAATAAATATTCATTGAAAATTAGCAACATAAATGTGTGAAGACAATTCTTTTCATGATTTTCCTTTCTATGCGAGTGTTGCTCAAGGCTAGCATTGAGTTTTCTCATGCTACTAGTCCCTTTTAATTTTTAAACAACCACAAAATCTACATAATATGCAACATCAAACATCAAAATATAATGCACGTCAACCCTCAACAACCCTATTTCCCTCTACCGTTTAAGATTTTGCTTGCATCGATAGGTGCATGCATGGCTTTTTATGTATTTTTCTTTATTGAAAGTAGTAAAAACTCACTCTAACAAAGAAATGGGAATGAAGTGAGGCTAAATCTCATGCTTCAACTCCATTATATGATCACACACATTAATCTTATTTTTCCTTTTTTTTATGATTCAAAAAAACTAGAATTTCTCATTTTTCTTTAATTTTCTCTATTTATTTATAGAAAATTACATCAAGTTACTGATTTTCAGATGTAGACTCTCTCTCTTTTACATTGATCTATAAGAACATTCCACAAGAGGAGAGAGGAGGGAGACGAGAGAAAGACTAAAAACAAATCTCCTTTGTTTAATGCATAAAATCCTGTGATTTTAATGGTGATGAAGAGCGAAAAAATAATGGATCTCACAGCCAAGAGGGTTCCTCATGAGGTTGTAGGTCCAAAATTTTATTTTTTAATGATTAGTGAGGGCGCCTAAAAAAATAGCGCCCTACCCCCTCAAAAACGTTTTTTTCTTCATGCCCCTTCAAATCTACAAGCTTAAACACAAGTTTTTAGAAACTAGATCACTTTTGCATGTTCACGTTTCCTACCAAGTGGATTTTTCACTTTTGGAGGGGCAAATGTGCTCAGAATTGAGATTCGTATGGATGTTGTTTTCATAACGTCAAAATCTATAAACTTGGCATCCGCTACGCACTTTTCGGCTTCTGGATCATGTAGCTACTTCATAATGCAAAACCTTACGGTGATTAAATAGTGGTTCAAACAAACTCGGAACCAAGACTTGGGTTGACTTCCTGGCATTGAACTCTATCTAGGTCATCGATCCACAACCATTTCATTTTGTATGAAAATTTGGCCTTTTACAACCTCCTGGGTTCTTTTTTGCTTCAAAAGTTCTCTAAAATCAGCTCTCATATATTGTTATACAAGAGATCATAAATCCCAATGATGACTTAATCTTAAGAAAGATGACAATTGAGTACTCTTTGTGGATCATGTGGTGTAAATGACAAAAGACAACTTGAGATGAGTGTATACTAATACCTTGAGATAGAATGGGGACTACCTTCCTCCAGTGCTAGTGTAGGGCCAAGCTTTGGACTCAAACAGGTCTTCTCAATGCCAAGCTTGCACTCAAGACTCTTATGAGAGAGTGAAACTATACTAGTGTTCCTAATGCCACTCTTGCCCTCATAGCCTAGATTAGAGAGTAGAGCTATAATGCTATTCTCTAAACTATATTTTCCTCAGTGCAAAGTTTTAACGCAGGGCTAAGCTATGCATTCAAAGAGGTCTTCAAGATAGAGTTGGAACTATCTTGCACTTAGGGTGAGGCTTAAGCATAAGGGTAAGAAATACAATCAAAGCGATCTCCAAGATAGTGTTGGAACTATCTTTCCCTTAGGGCCCTAATGAGAGAGTAGAAGTATATTGGTGTTCTCCAAAGCTCTCTTGACCCTAGTGGTAGGCTTGAGTGAAGGGCCAAGATTCACTCATAAAGACATATCCAACATAGAGTACCAGGCTTGAGCATAAGACTGAGACCAAGCTATATAGTGATAGAGTTATCCATGATAGAATTAGGCCTACTTGCATTGAGGGCTAGGCTTGAGTGTATGGGCAAGATCTACAACCAAAGAGATCTCCAAGATAGTATTGGAACTATCTTTCCCTTTGGGGCCCTAATGAGAGAGTGAAATTATATTTGTTTTCTCTAAGCTCTCTTTACCTCGATGCTAGGTTGAGCGTAGGGCCAAACTATGCTCTCAAAGAGATATCCAACACAGAGCACATTGAGAGTACATTGAACTAGAAGGTACTTCTATGCATTTAGAGTACATTGGACTAGACAATGTGAGTCCTTTTGAAGAACTCACATCTTGTAAATTTGTATCCTTATACAAGAGATCATAAATTCTAACTGATGTGTATTGACTACTTAGTGGATCATGTATTGTAAATGAACAATGAAAACATCCAACATAGTGTATACTAACACCTTGAGATAGAGTGGAAACTATCTTGCCCCCAGTGCTAGGGTTGAGCATGGGGCCAAGCTCTAGACCCAGAGAGTTCTACAAGGTAAACTAGGAACAATCTTTCCATTAGGACCGTGATGAGAGAGTGGAAGTACATTGGTTTTTTGAGTGCCATGCTTATAGTCAAGGCCCTGATGAGAGAGTAAAACTACATTCGTGTTCTAAGTTCCAAGCTTGCCCTCAAAGTCCTATTGAAAGAGTAGAACTTATATTGGTTTTCTCTAAACTATCTTTCCCTTAGTGCAAGGCATGAGCACATGGCCAAGTTGTGCATCTAAAGAGGTCTCCAAGATAGAGTTTGAATTATCTTGTAGTTAGGGTGAGGCTTGAGCACATGGGCAAGATCTACAATTAAAAAGATCTCTAAGATAGTGTTGCGACTATATTGCCATGAGGGCCCTCATGAGAGAGTAGAATTATGTTGGTGTTGTCTAAAGGTCTCTTGATTTCAATGGTAGGATGGAGCACATGGCCAAGATCCGCTACCAAAGACCAACGAAAAGTTCATCTAGTGTGCCAAGCTTGAGGATAGAGCCAAGCTATGCATCTAAAGAGGTCTCCAACATAGAGTTGGAACAATATTGCACTTAGGGCTAGGGTTGAGCGCATGGGCAAGACCTATAACCGAAGAGATCTCCAAGACAATATTGTAATTATTTTTCCCTCTGGAACCTAATGGGAGAGTAGAATTATATTGGTGATCTCTAAAGCTCTCTTAAACTTGGCCGTAGGCTTGAGTGCAAGGCCAAGATTTTCTCCCAAAGATATGTCCAACATGTAGTACATTTAGATTGCCATGCTTAAGTGAAAGGTCAATCTATGCATCAAAAGAGGTCTCCTTGGAACTACCTTGCATTTAGGGCCAAGCTTGAGCACATGGGAAAGATCTACAACCAAAGAGATCTCCAATACAATGTCTTGCCCTTAGGGTCCTAATGAGAGTAGAATTATGAGATAGTAAAACTATATTGGTGTTTTTAAAGATCTCTTGACCTCAATTCTAGGTCATGTGCAAGGCCAAACTCTACTCCTAACGAGATATTCAACATAGAGCTCACTGAGAGTATATTAAGCTAGAAAGTACTTCTATAGGTTTAAAGTACATTGAACTATGAAGCATGAGTTATTTTCATGAAATCAAATCTCTTGAATTTTTATCCTTATACAAGAGATCATGAAATCCTAAATGATGACTTAATCTCAAGGAATATGACTATTGAGCACTCTTTAAGGACCATGTGTTGTAAATGACCAAGGACAATTTGAGAAGAATACTAACAACTTGAGATAGAGTGGGAACTATTGTGCACCTGTGAGAGGCTTGGGCGTAGACCCAAGATTTGGACCCAAAGAGGTCTCCAAGATAGATTAGGAACTATCTTGCCCTCATGGCCCTCAAGGCCTTAATGTGACAGTGGAACTACATTGGTGGTCTCAATGGTGATAGGCTTGCCCTCAAAGCCTTGATAAGAGAGTAGAACTCTATTGGTATTCTCTAAACTATCTTGCTTTCATTGCAAGGCTTGAGTGCATGGCCAAGCTGTGTATCCAAAGAGACCTCTAAGATAGAGTTGGAACTACCAAGCACTTAGGGCCATGCTTGAGCACATGGGCCTGATCTACAACCAAATATATGTCCAAGATAGTGTTGGAAGTATATTTCCTTCCTGTAATGAGAGAATAGATTTATAAGAGACTAGGACTATATTGGTGTTCTCAAAAACTATATTGAGCTTGATCCTAGGCTTCACTACAAGACCAAGCTTTGTCCCCAAGGAGACATCCAACATAGAGTACATTTCGAGTGCCAGGTTTGAGCACAAGGCCTGGTTATGCATCCAAAGAGGCCTCTTAGATAGAGTTGGAATTATCTTGCACTCTCCCTCCTAGGTAGACTTGGAACTAACTTACACTCTTGACCAGTTATATATATATATATATATCACATGCATTTAAAGCCTATTTATAAATACCCTTATTTGTGAATTTTCCCTAAATAAAACACAACCATTTCCTATTCAATTTGTAAATAACCCCTTGATGTGATACCCTTCTGTATGTTGAAAATGTATAAAAATTTCAATTAAAAAATCCCTTATTTTGAATCCATGTGATACATACATATATTTATAAGTGACATGCACCCCCCCCTTGAGCTTACACTTACGGCTAGGTTTGAGTGCATGGGAAAGATCTACTACCAAAGCCAAGTAGATAGTGTTGGAACTATCTTGCCCTTAGGGCCAAGCTCTCAACCTAAAGAGGTCTCCAAGGTAGACTAGGAACCATCTTGCCCTCATGGCCTTGATGAGAGAGTAGAACTATATTGGTGTTCTCAGTGCCATACTTGCACTCAAGGACTTGATGAGAGAGTAGAACTATATTGGTGTTCTAAGTTATATGATTTCCCTAAGGGCCCTAATGAGAGAGTATAACTATATTGATATTCTCTAAACTATCTTATCTTCAGTACTAGACTTGAGTGCAGGACCAAGCTATGCATCAAAAGAGGTGTCCAACACAGAATACATTGAGCTAGAAATTACTTGTATAGATTAAGATTACATTGAACTAGAAAATGCAAGTTCATAAAAAAGTGTGAGTTCTTTTCAAGAAACACATCTCCCAAATTTGCATCATTATACAATGTGAGAAATGCGAGATCTAGAGCATGGCAAAGGCGGAAGCTATGGAGGATGGAAGGAGAAGTGTGGACTCATGATGGAAAAGACACTATTTGTTACACAAGTGAATTAGGTTCCAAGATTGAGACTTGGACTCATAAACACAATCTTGTGTATGTGGACAATGACATTGACACTTCACTGAAAAGAAAAGAGTACTATCATTGCATTAAGAAAAGGAAGCAAGTACAATGCTTTATAGGAAAGTAGGAAACTGCAGTAGGCACCATTGTGCATATGGGATAGGTTAGCCTGCATATCCTTGACCCTGAAGCTCCATACAAAGAGGCTGTTTAGTGAGTGTGATTGCTGATTCTCAACACCCCTCCTCAATCACAACTAAAAAGGCACAAAGTGTGTAGAGGATGTAATGAGAACCACCTACAAAGTGTGGGCACACCACAAACATGGTAGACACCAGAGGCTGTTGCAGAAAAGGCTAAGTGTGGGGACCAAAACATGATGGACATCTAGAGGCTGTAACAGGGGCCTCACAAAGTGTACAAGGACTATAATGCCAAGTTACATAAGGAGTTTACAAAGCTTATGGCAAGAAGCATTAGGGCAAGGAAGTACAAGGCTTTTAAAATAGTCTATCAGAGTTATGAGAGTAGGACTGATGAGTCTTGTCCTTCCGATCCTGGTGGTCTTCATCTTCATCTTCTTCTTCCTTTGCTCCATTTTCTTCTTCTTCTTTGACTGCTACTAGATAGGCCTTTTGGGATCTCTTTCTTGCGTGGCAGAACTTCTCGGTGTGTCCGGTCCTTTTGCAAAAGTCACAGAAGAGTTGATCCTTCTTGCCTTTGTACCTGTTGCCAACATATAATGCATGCTCATCTCTAGAGGTACTTGGTTCTTCCTTAGTTTTTAGCTTCTTTTCTTCTTCTAACAGTGATGCCTGGATATCAACAAGTTTAGGATTTGGCATGTTGATTAAAGTTGTTGATACATTATTATATTCAAGAGGCAAACTCTTAAGTAGAACACCGATGCAAACATCTTCATCCATTTTAATGTTGATTCCTGCAAGTTGAGTTAGGAGTCCTTCCATGTAATTGAGATGTGTGGCAAGTGATGTGCTGGACTTCATTTCGAGCCTGAAAAACTCAATCAGGAGACCATACTTTGATGATTTAGATTGTGCACCGAACAGGGTGTCAAGTCTTTTCCATGTATCCTGTGAGGTCTCACAGTTATCCACATGATGGATATAACTGTCGTCTAGCTCCAGTTTGATAATGGCTTGGGCTCTGTCATCATTCTTTTGCCAAGTAGTTGCAAGGTCCGCGTCCCGAGGTTTCTTCTCTTTGCCATTTGTGATGGCCCAGAGACCCTTTTTCATCAAGATGAGCTTGATGCGGGTTTGCCAGGTGTGAAACCTGACTCCTTTGAATCAAGCATTTGGAGAGTCTTTTCCCATGTTGAGGTTGCAAGATCAGCAGCAAATCAACACCAGAATTCTGAGATTTTATCAGTAGAAGAGCAGAATGCAGTGTGTCAAGGGACATAGTTAGTGACAGTGTGAAAACACACTATGTCAGTGTTGATGTTGAGCTTGATTCTTCTTGTTCGGGATTGTTCGGTCGTTCTTCAATCTTCTCAGGTCCTTCCCCTCCTTGATTTGATGCTAGGTTAATGGATTAGAGTGACAGAGGCTTGGGTTGAGTGTCAGGAGTGAGAAAAAACTGAGGAAAAAAAAAACTTGAGAAATTTTGGCTATGGTGAAATTAGGGTTTCTTAGACAGGGGCCTGTTTTTTCTCAGATTGCAGGAGCTATACTTGATCATTTTAAAAAAATTTTACATGCCTAGGAAGCTGAATTCATGGGCTATCAAAGCCCTATGAAAATCTTCAAGATCATGGACTGTATGAAGCACGCAGGGCACTCGATCAGATTCGGTGCAGTTCAGGACAGGTTTCCGCGATTTCCATAATGCCGAGGTCAAGGCGCAGCAATGTAGTCAATTTATGTGCCAGGATGAAGCGCCTTGAGTAGAAGAACAATTCCCTAGAAGACTTCAAGAGCTGAAGTGGCCTGGTTGAGAAGTTATTGAAGCTCCAAGTGAGGTAGGTCCTGTCTGGCTATGGCAGACACAGAGCAGAGATTGAGAATTTTCACAATGCTGAGCTTCAGATAGCCAAATGTCATGGATTGATGTGATACAGGGAAGCTTTGTGAGTTGGGGAATAATTTTCCAAAAGGAAGCTCCAAGAGATTTGACCTGTGGAGTGAGATATAAGCAGCTCAATCTAACAGGGTGCTGCTGGCTATGGCTGCCATGGAAGCTTCAGTGAGAGTAGAGTTGGGAGATGAAGTCATGAGCTGACATTGAGCTAGATTGAGGTTGAGAGGAATCAAGAGAGGCTGGAGAAGCAATGCCATGCCCAACTGGGCTCTGATACCATGTAAGAAATGCGGGATCTAGAGCATGGCAAAGGCGGAAGCTATGGAGGATGGAAGGAGAAGTGTGGACTCATGATGGAAAAGACATTGTTTGTTACACAAGTGAATTAGGTTCCAAGATTGAGACTTGGACTCATAAACACAATCTTGTGTATGTGGACAATGAAATTGACACTTCACTAAAAAGAAAAGAGTACTATCATTGCATTAAGAAAAGGAAGCAAGTACAATGCTTTATAGGAAAGTAGGAAACTGCAATAGGCACCATTATGCATATGGGATAGGTTAGCCTACATATCCTTGACCCTGAAGCTCCATACAAAGAGGCTGTTTAGTGAGTGTGATTGCTGATTCTCAACATACAAGAGAATATAAATCAAGAGTAATAAGAGTCTACCTTCCTGATGAGAGAGCATAACTATATTGGTGTTTTTTGAACTACCTCATGCTTGAGTGTAGGGCCAAGCTCTAGTATACAAAGTGGAAAAAATGCAATATGATAATAATGATCATATGTTTTCTAGGGGATCCGAACTTAGATGCTAGGGCGAAAGCCCAACCAATGATGAGATTGTGAACCCATTTGAAGATACGAAAAAGAAAACCTTACAGAAGACCAATAAAACAGTAAAAGAACAATCATCAAAAGAAAGAGAGCTAGCACTTTTGAAAATTTATCCAATTGAACCATTAGATCTAGGATCTTTTTTTGATAGCAAAAGTCAATGACGAAGAAACATGTTGCAAATCTGAAAAATAAGTCAAGGGCCCTAGGAATTAATGCCTATGTTGAGTACTTTCCATTTGACCTTGACAGACAATACTCCATTCTAGTAGTAAAATTTAGGGAAGCTCCATCCCAATACATTTGTAGGCTAAAGGAGTAGGTGTATGTAAATCATCCATTGAGAAAGTTTCAATCAAATCCCATTCCAATATTCTTTTATGCATATCTAAATTTGCCAATATATATGAATTCTTGTGGGGAAGTCATTTGTAAAACAAGAGAGCTAGTGAAAGAAGAGAGTTTGGACAATTAGTTATACTATACATTAGGAGGTCAATACTCAATTTATGTTACAAGAATACTCATCAAAATGAATTTACATGAGAATGAGAGTATTAAGCAATATTACATCAAGTGAATTGCAGGTATTGTGGTGGATGCCTCTTCAAAGATATTGATTGTATTGGGGTTAAAGGCCCTTGGGCCTGCCCATGTATAGTGACCACCCATATTCTTTATTCATATATATAAAAGTGCAATAAGGTTGTCATAACATTGTTGACATCACCTACATTGTGCGTGCTCTTCTCTCCCGCGTCTCCTGCATCCCTTTCAACTAGTATCAGAGCAGCACGCCCTTCGCGAGCACTTCTCAGCTTCCCTGGCATCTACACGAGGTATGAGAGCTCAGTTCTCAGCCATTATTTGACATGACTAGTAGGGTTTCATGAAGAGGCAGCCATAGTTTCCATCATTGAAGCTTGTTCTCTTCACCTCTTGCTTCGACTTGTCCTAGGCTTGTGTAGGTCTATCGTAGGCCTTCATTGGGCTCTTGCTTATCCCCTATCCACCCTGATTTGGCCCCTCAAGTACAGCAGCATGATCACGTTTTATTTGTGCCTGTTTGCAAAAATGGCTCAAAATCACTCTTTTTGTCATATCTCGGGCATTCGGAACCCGTTTCAGGCAAGGTAAGAGTCTAAGTTGGGGTTTTGGCATGCTCCGGATGCGATGGTGATTTCAAATTTACCAAATTCAAATGAAAAAATATTTTGCAACATATTTCAGGTCTGAGACAGCATGTATTTGTATGCCTATGGCTTATGTGATGCTTCTACTGTTGAGATGACAAGCTCAACACATGCGGACATTGATGATGGACCGCCTGGTTAGATGGGTTCACACGTCTACACTTAGCACGTCGGTGGTCATTATGACTCTCACATGGCCACTAACTCATTACTTATTATATTCAAGTTGTTACACCTATTTACAGCTGGCATAGTTATAGCGCCAGTCGACTAGTGTAGTCGGTTATGCATTGTTTGACTTAGTAGGCCACTTTCCTTTTATGTTGTATCTTATCTATACTTTGTGTACATTGTAAAGAGTGTGGAAGAAGAAGAAGAAATCAGCAAGAAAACGTTTTGGCCTCCATCTCTCTTCTTGTCTCTTGAGTGAGCTTCTCCTTGTGCATTCTGTGTGTGTTCGGCGCAGCATCTTGAGTAACCCCCTCCACCACGCGAATCTTGACATGGTATCAGAGCCGTGCCATTGAGAGAGGCTGATTTCGAAGGTTGAAGCAAAGGAGAAGAAGCAAGGTTCGAGCAAGCAAGCCACGGGTAAGAAGTTCTCCCATCCTTCAACTCTTTCTCTTCGATGGTGCCTGTGGAGGCATTGGAAGCAGGGCAGAGCAAAAATCTCAGATTGCAGTGAGATTTGGTGTGTGCGAAGAGCACTGTGTATTCTGCAGATTAAGCCCTCTAAGGCTTGTCCGCAGTTATTTTGGCCATCTGAGGCCGTTTCAGGGCCCGTTTTAGAGCCGCAAGGTTGCGGACAGCAGTTTCAGGGTACGCTGTAACTTCGACTGTATTGACCGAAAGTGGGTGCGCAGGTTACAGATTTCAGATCTGTAAGTTCAAAGGTGTTTACCAGTGAGTAAACACAAGGTTTATCTGCAAACAGGTTGCAGATTACATGTATTGTTGAGCAGACAGTTAAAAACGCTGTCTGGTGTATTGCTGTGCACTACAGGTCCAGGGTTGCAGAAGATTTACTTGCTGTTGGTATTAATTTTGTGATAATGGCAGAAAACAGTGGAAGCCCTATCATTGAGAAGCTCGACAAGAACAACTACCCTTCATGGAAGTTCCGTGTCACGAACTTCCTTATTGGAAAAGGCCTCTACGAGTTTGTTTCAGGTGAAGAAAAGGAACCGAAGATGAGTGATCCTCCAACTGCAGAAGAGACAAAGGCACGGAAGGAATGGAATGCAAAGGATAAAAAGGTCATGTATTGGTTGTCTGCAGTAATTGACAATAATATGCTGGGACACATTAGAAATGCAGAGAATTCATATGCAGCTTGGACCATACTTGAAAGTATGTTTTCTGTAAATACAAAGGCACGAAATATTCAACTCAAGCAAGAGTTGAATACATTAAAGAAAGGGAAGATGTCTATCAATGAGTATGCACTGAAGGTAAGAAGCATTGCAGATGCATTGGCAGCGATTGATGCAATGCCCGATGATGATGATTTGGTGTCGTCTACCTTGGGTGGACTTAACAATGAAAAGGCTTGGAAGTCTTTTGTAACTTTTGTATATGTCAGAAAGCCATTTCCAGATTTCGATGAGTTGGTCTCCCTTATGATCACTGAAGAGATCAACATGCAGAGTGAGACATCTGAAAGAAGTGGTGAACAGGTCCAAGCTTTCTACTCCAGTTCAAGAAGGGGACGTGGCAGGTTCTCTTCAAGAGGCCGTGGTACAGGACGTGGTAGTGACAACCAGCAAAACAGATTGAATCAGCAATTTGGCGATATGCAGGTTTCAGGAGGTCGTGGTAACTTTACAGGCAGGGGGAGCTTTAGAGGAAGAGGTGGATGGCAGAACAGAGGTTCTAACAACTCTGGTATTGTGTGCCACTACTGTGGCAAAACAGGTCATATTGCAGCCCAATGTTATGCTAAGAGAGATGATATCCGCAGTGGTAAGTTGCAGCAAGGAAACTATGCATCGTCTTCACGACAGAATGAAGACAAAAATGAACGTTTGTTCGTTATGCAGCATATGTTGAATGCTGTTACAGGAAAGGGAACACATGAAGATATTTGGTATGTTGATTCAGGTGCATCCAATCATATGACCAGCCATGCAAAATGGTTTGGAGAGATGCAGCATTTGCAGAATGCAGGTTATGTGCAGACGGGTGATGACTCATGCCACCCAATTTCACACATTGGAAAAGTTCCCTTGTCCTTGCATGATGGTAAGACAAAGAGTCTTTCAAATGTATTACATGTGCCATCTATTACAAAGAACTTGGTGTCAGTCGGTCAAATGGTAGAGCAAGGGCTGCAAGTCAGATTTAATGCAAAGGGCTGCTTTATAGAAGACTTCAATGACAAGTGCAGGTTGGTAGCAAAGGGAAGTAGAGTTAGACGTATGTTCACTCTAGATGCTGGAATTCCTACTATGAATGCGGCTATGTATGCCAAAGGAAAAGGTGTTGTTGCAGACATTGAAATTTGGCACAAACGCATTGGACATGCAAATGTACAAAGGCTGAAATTAATGCAGTCCAAAGGGTTGGTTACAGGTTTGCCTACATTTAAAGTTGCAGAATTTCAGAAGGTATGTGAAGCATGTCAGTTTGGTAAGCAAGCAAGACAACCCTTTTCACATGACAGAGATGTAAGCAGAAATATCCTTGATGTTGTGCATACAAACATTTGGGGGCCTACACAAAACGTATCTCTTGGAGGTAGTTCATACTTCGTCATATTCATTGATGATTGTTCTAGAAAGCTGTGGGTATATTTTATGAAGGAAAAGAGTGAAGCATTTGAACACTTTAGAACTTTCAAGGCTGCAGTTGAAAGAGAAACAGGCTTGAAAGTAAAGTGCCTGAGGTCAGATGGAGGGGGAGAGTACCTCTCAAATGAGTTCAGTGATTTTCTGAGGTCTCATGGGATAAAGAGACAGTTCACATGCAGGTATACCCCACAGCAAAATGGGGTTGCAGAAAGGAAAAACAGGCATATTGCAGAAATTGCACGTGCCTTGATGGCTGAAAAGAATATGCCTAAGCATTTTTGGTCTGAGGCTGTTCATACTGCTGTTTATATTATGAACAGAACCCCCACAGCTGCAGTTCATGGTATGACCCCCGAAGAATGTTTTACAGGTAAGAAGCCTGATGTTTCACACTTGAAAGTATTTGGCTGCATTGCGTATGTTCATGTGCCAGATGAGTTGCGGAAGAAACTGGATCCAAAGGCTGAAAAGTGTATCTTTATTGGATACTCTTTAGAGCAGAAAGGGTATCGTTGTTACAACCCTATCACATGTAAGTTCAGAGTGAGCAGGGATGTCATCTTTGATGAAATGAGCAGTTGGTATGCATCTAGTGGTGATGCATTGGATGTTGATGATGATCATGACACTCATGTGCAGGCTGAAAGGCAAGAATCACGGACTCTTAGGGACCAGAGACATCATCTGGTAGTCCTTGGTCTGGGAGACTAAGGAGTACCTCTATATCTTCGAGTGCATCTAGTAGCACTACAGGTAAAGACAAAGGAAAGAATAAAGTGTCAGAAGGCATTGATGCAGTTCTTGATGGAGACTCCAGTGGCTCAGAGAGCTTGGATGATGAGCTTGGCATTCCTTCAGTGAGGACTCCAGGTGTGCAGAGAGCACGTGTTAATGCAAAGACTCCATTGAGTGATCCAGTGGTACGCAGGTCTAGCAGTGTGAGATACCCTGTTAAAAGATCTGGTTTTGAGGGTTATGCAGCTCACCATTATGCTTATATGGTGAAACTAGTTGAGGATGTTGAGCCCACATGTTTTGAGGAGGCTGTTGGTCATGCTCATTGGGATGCAGCAATGGATGAGGAGATGGCTGCATTAGAGGCCAATAAGACTTGGGATCTA
Organism: Lygodium microphyllum; assembly: GCF_053477565.2. Taxonomy (NCBI): domain Eukaryota; kingdom Viridiplantae; phylum Streptophyta; class Polypodiopsida; order Schizaeales; family Lygodiaceae; genus Lygodium; species Lygodium microphyllum. Next base: position 25,116,299 of record NC_141152.1, on the reverse strand, counting down.
GTATCATTGCCGAAGGGAAAGAAAGCTATTGGATGTAAGTGGGTTTATAAGATTAAGCACAATGCAGATGGTTCTATTAGCAGGTACAAAGCTAGGCTGGTTGCAAAAGGCTATGCCCAGACATATGGCATAGATTATGATGAAACCTTCAGTCCAGTTGCTAGGATGGCAACTGTCAGATGTGTGATTGCTTTGGCAGCAGCCAAAGGTTGGAGGTTGCAACAAATGGATGTAAAGAATGCCTTCTTGCATGGTGATTTGCAGGAAGAAGTGTATATGGATCAGCCAGCAGGTTATGAAGATTTAGAGCATCCCACGTATGTGTGTAGGTTGAAGAAGGCACTCTATGGGCTCAAGCAAGCACCTAGAGCATGGTCTGACAAGATTAGACAATATCTTGTCAATATTGGCTTTTATGTTTCTGATGCTGATCACTCACTTTATGTGAGAAAGGGAGATGCAGGTTTGGTCATCATAGTCATCTATGTGGATGACTTGATTATTACAGGTGATAGTGATAGTGGAATTGCTGAAGTCAAGGGCTGTTTGAAGATGAAGTTTGAGATAAAGGATTTAGGTGAGATAAGGTACTTCCTTGGCATTGAGGTGATCAGATGTGATGATGGTATATGGCTGTCCCAAAGACAGTATGGCTTGGATATGTTGTCCAAGTATGGTATGACTGCATGCAAACCACTTTCAGTCCCGTTGGAGCAGAATGTGAAGCTGAGTGCTGATGTTGGGGATGAGATAGAAGACCCTACTATGTTTAGGAGGATAGTGGGGAGTTTGATCTACATGACCATTACAAGGCCAGACTTGAGCTACGCTGTTGGTCTTGTGAGTCAGTTTATGCAAGTACCTAGAAAGCCACATTTGGATGCAGTTAGACGCATATTGAGATATGTGAAGTCCACATTAGATTATGGACTTTTCTATGAGGCAGGTACAGATGTACAGGTGTTTGGATACACAGATGCAGATTGGGCTGGTAGTATGTCTGATAGAAGATCTACCAGCGGATACATGTTCTCTCTTGGTAGTGCAGCAGTTGCATGGAGCAGCAAAAAGCAATCTACAGTTGCTTTGTCGAGTACAGAGGCTGAGTATAGAGGTGCTGTTGTTGCAGCATGTGAGGTAGTATGGTTGCAAAAGCTATTGGCTGATTTGGATGTGCAGGTGGAAGGTCCAGTTGTCATTTATTGTGACAACATGAGCAGTATACAGTTGGCTAGGAACCCTGTGTTCCATGCCAGGACAAAACATATTGAGGTACACTACCACTTTGTGAGAGAGAAGGTACTAACAGGTGAGATTGACTTGGTGTATGTCAGCACATAGGATCAGATAGCTGACATCTTCACGAAGGCATTGGGTACAGAGAAGCTTCAAAAGTTTCGAAGCTTACTTGGAGTTGCAGAGATGCAGTTGAGCTTGAGGGGGAGTGTTGAGATGACAAGCTCAACACATGCGGACATTGATGATGGACCGCCTGGTTAGATAGGTTCACACGTCTACACTTAGCACGTCGGTGGTCATTATGACTCTCACATGGCCACTGACTCATTACTTATTATATTCAGGTTGTTACACCTATTTACAGCTGGCATAGTTATAGCCCCAGTCGACTAGTGTAGTCGGTTATGCATTGTTTGACTTAGTAGGCCACTTTCCTTTTATGTTGTATCTTATCTATACTTTGTGTACATTGTAAAGAGTGTGGAAGAAGAAGAAGAAATCAGCAAGAAAACGTTTTGGCCTCCATCTCTCTTCTTGTCTCTTGAGTGAGCTTCTCCTTGTGCATTCTGTGTGTGTTCGGCGCAGCATCTTGAGCAACCCCCTCCACCACGCGAATCTTGACATCTACTGATATCTATTGATACCGGATCGCTTGTGGATGTTATGCCTCTTATGTGAGAAACATTTGGGTCTGATTTAGCTCAGCCATTGACTATTGTGAACAGTCTCAGATCTCTCCAAAACAGGGCAGCCACCTGTTACTTCAATTTTATGCTTACAGGTCTTGGCATTGATGCCCGATTATGTCCGGTTGGTGCCTATACATACGGGAATGTATGCCTATGGATTTGATCTTGGATTGAGAAGTGATTTGCTCAGTTTATAGAGGTTATTTGTTGTTGGAAACTTCAAGGATGAAGCTATTTATGCTACAGTAAGGTTATGCCTATTGGTCACGGGGTGCTCCCGGCTACCCGGTATGATGTCATGATGTATTTGGACTATACCACATGTCTTGTTTATGCTCCAGAATGATTTCAAGCTGATATTAGAGCTTGATTTGGGTTTGACTGTCACTTCTTTACAGCTAGCATTTCATCTATGACATGGTTTATGCCTAGGCTACCCAATACGGGTTATGATGTCTTGGTGAATGCTTTATGCTTTAGCTGTGGATGGCAATTGTTTGAGCTCGTCTCGACATTCATTTGAGTATTGCCTTGAGTAGTTGGAAATTGAATTGACTTTTTACGTTAAAAATTTGGATGCTATATGGAATTTGATGCTCTAATTATGGATCTTGGCTATTACTTGGATGCACTTACAGCTATTGAGTAGTGAGCTGCTCCCTTGTTTTGGCAGTTGCCTATTGAGCTGTGATTGCTCATTTTCATTTGATATGCGGGATACTTACTGTTCAGTGGACTTGGATAGTGCTTGGGATTTACAAGTATGCCATTCTACTTCTCTATTTTATGGCATCTATGCTATTTGGGCTACTATTGCCCGTGTATGTCAGGAAGCAGTTGATCTTTACGGCCACCCATGTACGCACATGGTTTGATGCTATGTATTTTACAGAGCCTCTTACATGGATGGTTTTGCACATATATTTGGGCTTTTATTGGAGCTTGATTCTTGTAGGTTTATTTGCAACCTGCCATTCTTGGCTGGACATGTATGTCAGTACATGGTATGAGACACTGCAAAGTTATGTATACTGCTATGTTTCGGGGATACTTATGCATTTATGGCTCTGAGGCATGCTTATGCTTTTAGCTGTGAGCTACAGTGGTTGGATATGTCATGCTTTTGTCTACTAGGCTTGTCCATGTGGAAGCTTTTGCATTCGTGGTTGATGCCTTTGTGTTCTCTCCTTCTCATTTGGATGAGTCCCCTTTGCAGTATGCTATGATGACTTCCAGCTCTTCTAGTCATGCAGACAGTCCTCTTGATGAGATTGTTCTCTCTGATGATTCCCCCTGATTCTTTGAGCTCCTTGGATGTATTGGACATCCCTACTCATGTTATTACAGAGCAGTTGTCCTCTTCTACAGGTTTACAGGTTCTGTTTTCTTTCATTGTGGAAAGACATGGCATGTGAAGCGTAAATGCTTCAGGTGGATTAGAGAGTAGAAAAGATTGTGCCGCACTAGACATGAGAGTAGAGTCAGTGATATAGTAGGTGAGACCACTGTTGATAGTGGTATGGTGCATGTAGTTACCCATGATGATGCAACTGAGCCTAGACTCCTGGCATCATGTTACCCTGCAGATTACTTGCTTAGTGATACAGCCTATACCTTTGATTGGCTTTTAGATAGTATGGCATCTTGTCATGTTACTCTGCATAGAGCTTGGTTCTCTTCTTATAGGGAGGTTGATGGATGTATTTCTTTGGGCCTTGAGTAGGATTGTCATGTTATTGATACAGGGGATATACACTTGGCTTTACCAAATGGGTCTTCTCTTATGCTCCGTGACGTCTTGCATATACCTACACTCAGTAAGAGCCTGATATCTATTAGTCAGTGGCATGGTGCAAGATATTATGTCTCTCTTGGGGGATACTTCATGGAAAATTGATCGTGGTTGCTTGGTATTGGCCAAAGGTGCTAGATATGGCAGTGATTATGTAGTGCATGTCTCTCATGTGAGAGATTCTATGGTTGCACTTATGCAGATACCACATGCATTGTTATGGCATTGTCACCTAGGCCATGTACGACACACTGAGATGGATGCTTTATGTGATATGGGCTTATTGCCTGCTCTTCCCCATGTTAGTTTCCCTCATTGTACTCAAGGTCCGTGCAGAGCCTCTTTGGCTTATGGCAATCGTGTGAGGCATGCTCCTCTAGATCTAGTCCATGTTGCAATATATAGACCTATGCCTTCCCGGTCACTTGGTGGAGTGTTGTATTTTGTGACCTTCATGGATCATGCTACCCACCACGTTTGGGCTTACCCTTTGGTACGGATTGAGAATGTTGTTACTATGCTTGACAGGTTTATGGATTCTGCTGGTAGCAAGCCTAGATGCTTGCAGATGGATTATGAGAGTCATGCTATCTCTCCCAGCTTACAGATCTCTTGCCAGCAATATGGCACTGATTTCTTATACCCACGGTATTATGGGATTGCTCATGGCATGTGCCTACCTTTACATGCAAAGGTTGCTTCTATGCTTACCATAGCTAGGTTTTCTTATGGCTTTTGAGCTGAGGCCTTTATGACAGCAGTCTACTTGGTTAATTGGATATTGTGTTTCTCTTTGGATGTTATTACTCCGCATGAGGCATGGAGTGGCATGAGACCCTCTTATGATCACTTGAGGATGTTTAGTTGCTAGGCATTTGTCAGTATGCCACATGAGCCTATGTCACACAGATGCATACTCCTTGGTTATGGAGATGGTGACTTTATGGCTTACAGGTTTTGGTATTTAGATGCCCAGCAGGTTCTACATAGCCATCATGCTATCTTTTATGAGACGCAGACACCTCTCAGGCCTCTTGATGTGTGTTCAGTGCGCTTTATGGTTGATTCTACAGCCATATGCGAGTCTTCTGCTTTGTTGAGGCCGCATACTGTCTTGAGACCCCATCCTGACTTGTGTCCAGGATGCTGGCCCTCTTTCAGTGATTGACTTTGGAGAGTTTGGATGCTCTCCGCTATCTTGTATGCACCACGCTGATGCTATGCACTACTCTGATGATGATGATGTACAGCCTTGCACTCATGAGTTGTGCTAGATTGCTCCGTTGTATGGAGTTTTGGGATCACTTTCCTTCTGGATGTCTTGGGCTCAAAGATTCCTGACACTTATTGCACAATTTCCTTTCTGATTGGGCGTTGGGTGAGATGTCATGATTCCTCACCCTGTCTCTTTTCTTTTCTTTTGTTTTTTCACTCCCTGGCCCATTGGCCTTTTAGTGGGAGGTTGTTGGGGTAAAAGGCCCTTGGGCCTGCTTGTGTACAGTGACCGCCCATATTCTTTATTCATATATATATATAAGTGCAATAAGGCTGTCATAACATTGTTGATAGCACCTACATTGTGTGTGCTCTTCTCTCCCACGTCTCATGCATCCCTTTCATATTGTTGTATATTATAATCTAATAAAGAAATGCAATAGCACTTGGAGAAAAAATTGTATAAGATCACCCTTTGAGCACTTGAGATCCCAATAGATAACCTATGGAAAACCTTCAAAACATGCACTTGGTGTGACCGAAATTGCTAAAAGTTACCAACAATGGGATGTAAGTACTGCAAATAAATTATTCTCTCAATTATTATATTAAAGCTATTATTTTTTGTTGTGCAAATTTTTCAAGAAAACAATTGATTTTTTTTTCACTTATATTATATGAAAACTTGTTTGTATTGTTGAGATGAGCATTGGCCCAAGATTTGAACAAAAAGCTTCCCCACATGGTCATGTTTGAAGAATGCATTTTCAAAGACATGGCTCAACATTTTAGATTGTGCAATGGAAGGGAAATTGGATGGAAAGAAACCAACTACTAGTACTTTTTGTTGTTTGTTTGGACTAGTTGATAAAGACATAAGAATACTACAAAAGAGAGATTCTACAAAGAAAGATATTGCTTGCAAAGTGTGCCAAAGATATGGATGAGATTGATATATCTAACAAAGTGAAAAATATTAAGGATCAAGTTGTGCATGTGGAACTACTTCCTATATTCAATACATTTGCTAATGAGAAATCCAATAATTGGGGATAGTTATACAAAAATTTATGATTGAAGACAATGTATATAATTGATTGCAAGAAATGTATATCGATTGGATTAAATCAAATATTCAAGTTGAAAGATCAAATGTGAAGTTTCCTTCCAATACAAAAGCATATGTCAAGTGGTTGCTAGATCAAGTAGAGGCAATAAAAAATTGAGAACAAGACCTCAAATGGGGAGTATGCATGGCAAGTATTGAAATCGAGCATGGCTTTTTCTTGGATGTTTCAAAGTAGAGAATCTATAGTTGGGTATGTGTATAATTGACCAAACCCAAGGGCGTGCATCAAGGATGACATGGAACTTAGTTCTTTCAAGCATTGATGGACGTTATAGAGAAAATCCTTATTTTTGGATTCATGAAAATGAAAATCTTTGTTGTTATGCAATGGGCCTTGAAATGAGGAACTTAGAAGCATCAAATCTTCTTCAAGCTAGCATGCACAAGAGATGATACACCTTTCAAGTGCATTCATGTGATTATGTCAATTTTTATCTTAATTGGAAAGGAACATGATTATGATGGTTTTGATGTATATTTGAGTGTTCTCAATGATGAGAAGTTAGATCTTAACATTTTCAATATTGTGGAAGGTGGCCTTTAATAAAAGAAAATATAATTGATTCATGCATGTGCCAATAAATTTTGCAAGATTGAAAATTACATCATGGATACTTTTTTTAATGGATTCACTACAAAAATAATCCTATAAACTCATAAAAGCATGATGTTTTTGGTTGAAACATCAAAGTTCTCTAAGTTGTAAGACCCCCATTATGAGCAAGAGGCCGTGTGTGAGTACAAATATTGGGTAGATCTTGACTTGTATGTTAGATAAGGTCTATGTGATTGGATGGAAAAAGGTGACCCTTATGGATCTAGCCTTTAGGTTAGATAGAGCAATTATATTGGTAGCTACTCAAGGCACAAGGCATGGAGTTATGGGTTGTGGAAGTTATCACGGGCCCTTATTTTGGGGTTTGAGGACTACAAAAGCGGCCACTAGCTAGGGAATCTCAGGGGGGAACTAGAGGCCCCCTTGATGGGGTCTGGCTAGTGCCTAATTAGGAAAGATTCATAATATGGTTAGACATGCCGACTAGACTACATTCCTGGGTTATAAAAGAAAGACCCCTCTAAATCCATCATCAATCTATCTTTCACCCAACCAGTCAGAGTTCTTCCAGCTACCCTTAATCTCTTCACTTATCATATGTCTGGATCTCCATCTAAGCTTCACAGTGAAAGCGCATGGGTGGACAAAGCCATCTTTGTATTAGTTCATTTTAAATTAAAGTAATCTATGTTCTTCTCATATTTTCTATGTGTTCTCTAATCCTTACTCAGATTTTGTCCATTGTGCCAAATAATTTCTACATGGTCTCAGATCCCAAGGGGACTCTGAGGAGTGAAGAGTACTTGAGAGGCAAGTGCTTCAATAGGAATAGGAGAAATATAGTCTATTGCATCAAGTAGCACTGTTGGCACATGAGGTGTTGGTGGTGTTATATCGACAATTCAGACACTTAGGATTTTTCCACCAACCTTTAGTGAGGCAAGTTAGATTGTTGAAACTATACTTTGTGAACTTTTAAAATCATAACTATCCTTGATTTTTATGAGCTTCTAGAGGTGGTATTGGAGACTGACCTAGAACCACAACCCATCCTTGAACCATCAAATTTGAGTGTTATGATTCCTGCAAATGTAGATACTTAATGATCTTGGAAACGAAGGAACACAGATGTATTGTGTGCCTTAGTTACAAGTTGTTCTGACAATGTTTTGACCTTGATTAAGCATACAACCAAGGCATCAGAGGCTTGGAAGGTACTGTGAGGAGTTAGTACAAAATGTGAAATCAAACAAGGATTTAGAACTTGGAGAATCAACTAGTAGTAGAGAAGTTTGTTGAAGGAGAGACAAATAAAGCATTCATCACTTGGACCAAAAATCTTTGCTACTAGATGGTTGGTACTAGGATGAAAAAGACTAGTGAGGAGCTAGCTCAAAGGTGTCTTTAGATTTGTCGACCGAAATTTGATGGATTGATAACTACCTTAAACACTCAGATGAGATCCCAAGCTTTGACATTTAAGGAATTTTGTGCACTACTAATGGAGGAGGAGTTGAGGCTTAAAGCTTGAGAAGGTAGGAGTAGTCAAGATGCTACATTCTTTGCCAATTTGAAAGGCAAAGGTGGTTCCTCTACCAATAGTGATAAAATGATGAAGGGTGGTAAGAAAAAGTTCCAAGGAGAGTGTTTCTACTGTAAGAACAAAGGACATGCTATTGTAGATTGTTGTGTTAAGAAGGTAGATGAAAAGAATAGCAATGTGAAGACTAAAGGGAAGGAGATAGCCAATACGACTAAAGTAGAGTTGGAATTATTCATAGCGAGCATTGAGGAAGTGTGTTCCTTGACATAAGAAATATCTAACACTAAAGTAGAGTTGTTTATCTATGTGCAATAATTGAAATGAAGGAACCATGTGAAGCTTGTATGATGGGCAAGCAACGAAGAAATATATTTTCACAACAAAGCAATAACAGAGTGAAGGATTCTCTAGCATTGGTGTGTGTTGACTTGTATGGTAAAATGCCTACAAAATCCTTGGGAGGATCTTCTTGTTTTATGTTGATCATTGATGACTATAGTAGGAAGATATGAGTGTACTTCCTTTATGATAAGGTTCAAGCTTTTAGTAAGTTTAAAGAATAGCTAAAATTTGTCGAGAATGAAATAATGCAAAGTGTGAAGAAATTTAGAATAGATGGTGGTGGTGAGTTCAATTCAAAGGAGTTTGAAAACTTTTGTAAGAGTAAAGGGATTAAGTGTCAATTGATGATGCCTCATACACCTCAATAGAATGGTGTCATTGAACATCAAAATTGCACAATTATGAAAATGGCAAGGTGCATGTTGCTTAAGGGCTAGGAATTGTCTAACTAGTTTTGGGCAAAAGCTACTATTATTATAGTCAATATTCTTAATCGAAGTTACACAAAGGCTCTAAAGGGAAAAACTCCTCATGAGGCCTATTTTGGCAAGAAAACATCTATCTCACATTTTAGAACTTTTGGATGTGAATGTTATGCACATGTTCCAAAGCATAAGAGAAAGAAGTTAAATCCAAAAAGCACAAAATGTATATTCTTGGGTTATAGTGATGAGAAAAAGTCTTACAATTTGTATGACCAAGAGGCAAAAAGATCATAGCGAGCTATGATGTGGTATTCAAGGAGCAACCACATACAATGGAGGAGGAGAATATAAGTTCTTCCCCATTATCATCTAGTGAAGAAGTAGTCCACTATAAACCTATCCTATGACTTGTCCCTCATCTCCAACAAGAGGAAAAATCATATTTGGATAATGAGAAAAAAGTTCACTAACCTAAATCATACCATAGAAAATCCATTGTTGCAATGTGTGAAGCAACTCTATGATCGTAGCAATCCTATGCCTACCACAACTAAAGAAAAGGTAGATAGACCAAGGAGGTCATTGAGAAAGAGGAGCAAAGAAAGGCTTCTTCTCAAATAGTCAATATGGCCTTAATGGCTAAGATTATGAGAGAAGTAAAGGAGCCAGAAAGCATGGAAGAAGCACTTGCCAATCTAGCATGGAAAGTAGCTATGTAAGTTGATATGACATCATAACGAAGAATGATACTTTGGAGCTAGTGGATTAGCTAGAAAAGAGAAAGATTATTGGAACCAAGTGGGTTTGGAAGGTAAAGTACAAAGTTGATGTGGCAGGTTAGAAAAGTACAAAGATAGATTAGTTGCATAGGGATTTTCACATGTTGAAGGATTTAATTTTCAAGAATCATTTGCTCCAATTTTTAGAATGACCAATATTCGCATAGTATTTGCAATGACTGCTCATAAGAAGTGGTCAATTTACCAAATGGATGTCAAATCAATGCTCTTGAATGGTGACCTCAGGGAGGAGGTGTATATGGCTTAGCCACAAGAGTCTAAGGCCCCCATTTTGAGAGAAAAGTTTGTAAGTTGAAGAAGGCATTGTAGGCACTGAAACAAGCCCCTAGAGCATAGTACCAATAGATAGATAAATTCTTTCTAGGTTTGAATTCAAAAGATGTGCTTAGATGCTAACTTGTATGTTTACAGAGATAGTGAAAAGTTTGTAGTCTGATTGCCCTATGTGGATGACCTTCTTATTACATGTGACTATGAAGATATGTTCCATCATACTCAAAAGGCTTTGAGCTCTAAGTTTGAAATGATAGACTTGTGCTTGTTACACTATTGTTTGGGGATTGAAGAGCTTGGCAAAATCTTCATCTCTCAAAAGAATTATGCATGGGAGATCTTAAAAGCATTTGGCATGATCAGGTGTAAGGAGATAGCTATAGCTATGGAGGTCAATGTGAAGTTATCCATTGAGAATATATCAACACTAGCAAACATTGGGAGGTATAGGAGGTTGGTTGGTATCCTCATCTAATACCAAGCTAGATATCAATTTTGATGTTGGGGATTTGAGCAAGTTCTCAAATAAACCTCGAGAAAGTCATTGGAAAGTTTGGATATAGATACTCAAATACTTGAAGGGAACTATTGACTATGGTATCACATACAATTCCAAAAGTGCTCTAATGGGGAACTATGACTCAAATTGGGCATGTGATAGTGATTTCTAGAAATCAATTTTTGGATATTGTTTCTCTTTAGATTCAAGTTTTTTCTCTTGGATCAGTAAGAAGCAACCAACTATACCATTGTCTTCTATTAAAGTAGAGTATAAGGCAGCTTGCTTTATTGCATATAAAACAATATTGTTAAGGAGAATCCTGTGGTGACATATGGGAGTACAGGGTGAAAATCCAACAATGCTAAGATGTAACAATCAAAATTACATCACCATTGCCAAAAATCCATGTTTTCATGCACGCACCAAACACATCAAGATCCAATATCACTATGTGTGTGACTTGATCGAGGATGGGATAGTAGAGCTATGGAGAAGATATCTTCACTAAAGCTCTTACAGAGGATTCTCTTCAAATTCATCTTCAAAGACTCGACATTTAATTGAGAATGTAGTCGGACATTGAGGGAGGTGTTAGATATGCTTAATGCCCCACCCTCATATGGTACTACCAATGATCCATGGTTCTCTAAGTTGTAAGGCCCACAGTATGAGGAGAAGCCATGTGTGAGCATGGACATTGGGTGGGCCTTGACTTGTATGTTAGATGAGGTCTATGTGATCGGATGGAAAAAAGGTAGCGTTTGTGGATCTAGACATTAGGTTAGATAGAGCAATTATGTTGGTAGCAACTTGAGGCACAAAGCATCAAGTTGCAAGGCATGGGAATTATCAAGAGCCCCTATTCTAGAGTCTGAGGCAACGCTCGATGGTAAAGGAAATATTCCTTGGTGGATTAGGGAAGATTCATAATATGGTTAGACATGCCGACTAGACTACCTTCTTGGGCTATAAAAGGAAGACCCCTCTAAAGCCATTGTTAATCTATCTTTCACTTAATCAGAGTTCTAAGCTCTTCATCTATCATCTATCTAGATCACTATCTAAGCTTCACAATGGAAGCATATAGGTGGATAGAGCCATCTTTGTATCAATTCATTTGAAATTAAAGTAGTCTTTGTTCCTCTCATATTTTTTGTGTGTTCTCTACTCCTTGCTCAAATTCTATCCATGTTGTGCCATGTGATTTCTACACTTTAATGATGTGGAAAAAATCTCATGCGAATATTAGGGCTTGGACAGGCATAACAGAGGAGGTGCAAGAAAAGGACCATGCTATAGGTAGTAAAGAAGATACAAGTGAGAAAGTTAAATAAATTCAAGAACCATAACTTGCAAAAGATCTAGAAGGTTGTGATAGATCTTGTAGCCAAAGAGGATAATATGGATATAATGTAAATCTATATTTTTTTAATGATGATGCAAAATTTTGTATAGAGCTCATATATCAAAGCTAAAAAAAGTGGGTTTTTTCTTCTTTTGATATTTTTAAAATTCTTAATGAAATATATTTTGTTCTTCTTACAAACTATGTTGATTATTCTTATGCATTAGAAATTATCCCTTATGAAACCATTTATAGTTTTTGTAGCTTAAAGCTTGTGATGAACATGAAATAGATATAAAGAATAAATTGTATTGACTATCAACATACTCTTAAAATAAAAGTATCTATCCTATAGGGCCAAGATCAACCTCCAGGGGATCTCAAAGGGATAGTTGAAACTAATGCTTTCAAGGCCAGCCTTGAGCGCATGGCCAAGATCTATTGCAAGAAAAAATCCAAGAGAAAATTGAAACTCATTTGCTTATAGGGCCAAACTTGAGTGCATGGCCAAGATCTACAACTAAAAATATATTGAAGAGGGATTAAGACTATCTTAATTGTAGGGCTTTGCTTGATCTCCAAGAGATCTCTAAGAGAGATTTAAAACTATCTTGTTCTCAAGGCTAAGCTCACAAGAAGAGAAAGTTGAAAGTATCTTACCTTGGAGCTGCAAGAGGAACACCAAGAGCAACATCATATAACAATTCTTCCATGGTTTTATCACAAAAAATATTCAACACATTCTTCATATTCTTCATAGAAACCATCAAAGAATCACAATGACAAAAGATAAATACCAACTTTGAATGGAATTCATCACATAGTATTTATCTTTCATAGTCTTCATAGTCTCTCTCATGTAGATATAATGTTTCTCTTAGAAAATTGGCTATCTCTCATACTCTATCTCTCTCATACATGTTCTCTCTCAATAGTACATTGTAAGTACAATGAATAATCTCCAATAATCCTCTCTTGCTCGTGGATGCCTCTCTCAAGAGGTATGCATGATATAAAGCATCAACAAAGCCACCACAATGTCCCTTGGAGCTTACTACTGTCACTATTATTATAGTCTTCACCTCAAGTCTTCTTTAGCTACTTCTTCGAGCTATTTTGAGCTTTTATTCTTCCTCTTATAATATTACAAAAAACTCCCCAAGCTAAATATCTATCTATCATAATAGATACAAAAGTAAACAAAGGCTTATAGAACAGTGGCAAAGGCTCTATAGAACACTATAGAGGGTCAACAAAAGGCATAAAAATCATATAGCTCCAACCAAAACCACTTTAAACCATCCAAAACCATTCATCACACTCAATAATTCTTCAAAAGACCCTTTCAAAATCCCAAACTCACAAATAGAAAGAAATAAGTTCAAAACAAAGACAAAACAAACCCTATCAAAACCAAATGCACACATTATAAAACCTATTAGAATATCACATCTCAACCAAATGTTGGGGGTAAAGGTGCCTCTGCCTAGCCACCTGTGTATTACTACACTGATAATACCTGCCACTGCACACTGCAGGTGTCGGGCGCCCATCACCCTCACTTTATTATTTATTCTTTTAGTGACATTTTGAATAAAGGAAGTCCCGATCACACATTCTGATTGTTTGAGTTCCCATTTAGTCTCTCTCTCTTTCTTACTCTTGCTCTCTCACCATAGTCTTCCAAGAAAGATTCAATCCTTCTTACCTTTCAACTCATATCAGAGCATGGTTGCTTGATAATTCTGACTTGGTTCATGACTCTTTCAACTTCCTATTGATTGCCTACACTTATTGGATCTCCTTCTCGGCAGCCATAGCTGACTCTCCCAACCTCTCGCCACTCCACGACTTCCCAGCACCTACCTAGCCCATTTGGGCAGCCTCAGGGTATTCCTTCAGAGGTATTGGAGCTCTCTTTTGTTATTTTACTTCAGTCTATAGGTTTTGTGAAGCCGAGCAGCCATGTCCTCTCGCCTCTTGTGATGCCTACTCTCTACTAGTGACTTTCTCCTTCAAGAGAGGGAGCTCCTAGGGGTCCTTGACTACTTCCCCAACCTTGCCTTGACCTTGCCTAGTCCCTTCCATAGGCCCTAGATTGGCTTGGGATAGCTTGAAGACTTGCAAAAAAAATCGTTTTTTACTTCAGCCCTCCCTTGGCACTCATTGGTAGCTTGAAAACACTTCATTTAGCACTTGGAAACACCCCCTTGATGCTCGACATTGGTGGTTACCATTGGCATTGATTCTGGACTAATTTACCTTAGTCTAGGACTGTTTTCCACAGTCCATAGGCAGCCACAAATAGTGTTACATCAGCACTTTATGTTTATGCTTGGTTGACGTTGCCATTGGTTGCTCGATTGGACCCGAATGCTAGGGGAATGTATGCCTATGATGTGAGATAATTTTGGGACTGAATTTACTCAGCCATTGACTATTTCACATAGTCCATAGGCAACCCAAAACAAGGCAACTCCTTGTCATTACATTTTATGCTCATGCTGCATGGTCATTTGATGCCGGATTATGCATTGGTGCCTATACATATGGAAAAGTATGCCTATGGTAGATCTATGGTTTTAAGCTTGGATTAAGCCATTATTTAATCAATTTTGGATGTTTATTTGCTACCAGAATATTCAAGGCTGAAGCTTATTTTCTTATGTTTGGATATGCTTATTGCATTCGGGCCATGTCTTGGATGTATACATTGATGTAGTGACTCTTGGGGATCGACATAGAGCTTGGATTTGCTCTTGAATCATTGGTTGAGATTGAGCTCACTTTACATAGCATTGGGATCTTCATCTCTGATGTACTTATGGCATGAACTTTGCTTATGTCTGATCGTTTGTCACCGGAATTGGAGAGATCAAGGAAATGTTACATGCTAAATTTCAAAGATTTGGGTGAACTGAAGTATTTCCTTGGGATTGAGGTTGTCTCTACACCTCATGGTACTTGGTTGTTGCAGAAGTAATATGCACAAGACATGTTAACCAAGTATGGTATGTTGGATTGCAAGACTTTGAGCACTCCATTGGAACAAAATGTTAAGCTACTTGCAAATGTTGGACATGAGATTGAGAATGTCACTATGTATAAGCAAATGGTGGGTAGCTTGATTTACCTTGTGCATTTCAGAGAGCTACTTGGAGCGAAGTACCCCACTTAAGCTTGAGGGGCAATGTTGAGATTCAAACTCATAGTCTTTGTTCAGTGTTCTACCTTATTTGAATAAGGTTAAGTCATACTTGCCTAACCATGGTTAGATCTAGGTTACATGTCCTTTGTATGAGTGTGTTGTACATAGTTGACTTATTGAGTGAATAGAAAATGGATTGAACAGGGAGCATGCCTACTACCCTTCTAGATTGCCATCTCTCCTTGATTTCGTACACTTAGTATGTCTCTTTTTTTGATATTCCAACAAGCGTCTCTCATCTCTTCTTCTTTCATAGAGTACATTTCTCTAAATAGCCCGTATTTACATTTTTCCAAAAGTATCTTTTTATCCAATTTACACATATTACCTTGGACACTTGTTTTTTTCCTCAACATCCATACCTAAAAGGTGAAACCAATAGTGCATATTGATAAGATTTGTGTGTGTGTGTGTGTGTGTGTGTGTGTGCCCATCTTATGTAGTTAAAAAATTACTCTTACATTTTGAGCTTAAGATAGATACTAATGTGGATTATCGAGTACTTGCTTTGAAACGAGCGTATGAATAATTATGTAGTGTTAAAAAGCACAAATATAAAATCTACTAGCATTTTTTAACAGTAGTAATATTTTTACATATATAAATTAACCACACTAGATATGATATCCGTTGGTGCCAAAATCATAAAGACACTGGACATATATACCATATTTAGTGCAAGTCATCACTAACTATTCTTCCTAAACTTCAAAAATTGATCAACCTCATGCTTTATCAATAATCTTTATATCTCTTTAGTAATATTCTCTATTGGATCTTGCATTAGACTCCTTTTAGATTATAAGTAGTTTATGTATAGTTACTACATTGGGTAACACATTGCATAGTAAGATTATGTAAATTTTATGTCTCTTTAGATGTGAAAATAATGACACTAAATATAGTATCCTGTAGTGCCAAGCCAAATGGACTTCGGACATGGATACCATGTTTAGTGTGATCCATTTGTAAAAGCCATAGTGTAAAGTACTTTGTAGCCATAGTGTAAAGGATATATTGTCTCTTGAATGAATATCATTTGAAATTTCCAAAACACAAGGTCACATCATATGTTATACCTTGGTACTCCAATCAAGGATCATGTATGATTTGAACTATCATGATGGCTTATGTACTGGTTTAATTAATGTTCAACGGTCTATACAGTATTTTCAAAAGTTAAACACCTTCAAAAGATAATTGAAGAGAAAAAATCTCACTAATGAGTCTGATGAGAGAGAGAGAGAGAGAGAGAGAGAGAGAGAGAGAGAGAGAGAGAGAGAGAGAGAGAGAGAGAGAGAGTTCTTCCCATGCTTGAAACACTCTCCTTATTGTGAATGAATCTACAAGTACACATACAAACCAAGTATACTAAACAATAACTATTGTTTAGATATAGGAAAAATGTGAGCTCTGTAGTATGGGGGATAGAAAAGTACTCCTAAACAGTATGATGACCCATATTAAATGTTTCTAAGGTGTGCATGTAATCACTTGTGCATTGAAATGACATTAACAATGGCATGCACAAACCAAGTACACTAGGTGAGAACTATGACCTCTTAACTTGTGATAAGTGCAATCATATAAACATGTATTGATCATATGAAAATAGTAGATTTACACATGCAATAAATCCTACAATCAAAGTATTAACCCTAAAAAAGATATTGATCAAACAATTTATTTAACATTATCTAAGCACACTCTTGTAAAAGATATTATACCCTTGTAAATTTCCCTACTATCTAGTAGTGCAAGGATTTTAGTTTTTTTCCCTTTACTTTCACTCCACCATTTCACTTTGTAGGGTAGAGGGGCCAATCATATTACATGTAACTCTTTGTGGCTTGATGTTTGTACATCAAGGAAAAGGTTGAGAACTTCATAATGCTGTTGATGGGTGCTGCTAATGAAGGAGGTGGATGATTGAGAAAATGATCTAGTAAACAAATGGATTGTGTAGAATTGCCAACATATGAACAACCAAAAAATATGTTAGACTTTCCAATTTTTAGGCTATACTTGTTGTCTTCTTTGAATTCACACACATTTGGAAGAACTAGAGGATGGGAAGCTTAAACATCCACTCTAAGATTTAATCTAAAAGCACCAATAACCATCAATTATTGGGCTATTGTTCTATACTTGTTTTCTTTAAAAGCACATACATATGAAAGGATTTGGAGATGAGAAACTTAAATATCAAATCTAATATTTATCTAAGGTCACTAGCAAGAACTAATTATTGGAATATTTTTTTGAAATGGAGAAACTTATTTAAGCTAGACACATCATTAAAAATCACATATATACCATGAACCCTCACTATACAAAGCTTCTATAGGCAGTAATGGTATAAGGCATGGAGCTTGTTCAAGCTAGCTTCGCATTATTCATAGTTGGTACCATTGAAGTTTTGACAATATGCTTCATAGTTTTGTCTTAAACAAGTGTCTTGTACACAACCTTTGAGTTTGAATTCATTGGATTGTTTAGTGTTGAGAGTGGAAAAAGACTGAATTTTTGGTTGATTTTTGTTGTTTTTGAGGTCTGAATGGTTGATTTTTGATGGATTTAGAGTGATGTATGGTTGATAATGGAAGTGTTTTCTGGATGATATTGATTATGTTTTGGAAGCTCAAGATGATTCTTAGTGGAAATATGAAGCTCTCTGATGTTCTGATAGGTTCTGATTGGTTTTGATACCTTCTGTATAACTTCTGTTTTGTTCTCATTTTCTTCTATATGAAGCAGGGATTGATGATTGATGAAGGTTGAAATATTTTGGAAGCTTATTGAATAGTTTTTGATAGTTTGGAATGGTTTTAATATGAGTTATGAGTATTTGTTGTTCTCTGATGACCTTCTGTAACCCTCTGTAAACCTTCTATAGAGCCTCTGTCTTTGTTCTGTCTCAGCTTTGTTCCTGTTCTGTTCTATTCAGTAGATCTTCTGTAAGCATTTTGTAGAGTGTATGTGTGACTTTGGAAAAATTTTCTAACTTTTGGAAAGGATGTATCTAAGTTCAAAAGAGCTAAAACAAATGGAAGAAGCAACTGTTGAAGATTGAAGAGTAGACTGGAGTGATAGAGACAGTAGCGAGATATGAAGGGTTACTATAGTGGCTTTGGTGCCTCTTCAACACAGACATACCTCTTGGGAGCTGTATCTACGACCTAAGAAGGATTATTGAGAGCCATTCTTGAGTATTGTAGTGAGGAGATGATGTATTATTGAGAGAGATAGAGAGAGAGAGAGTCAGAGATAGCCAATTCTATCAAAACAGTGTACTTGTATATGAGAGATTGAGAGAGAAAACTATGAAAACATTGAAGATGAATAATATGTGATTGATTTCCATTCAAAAATGGTGTATTCTTTTATATTCATTGTTCTATTGAAGGATTCTGTGAAGATGTTGAAGATTATGGTTGATTCTATCAAATCCGAGGGAGATATCTACTATAATGCTGCGTGAAGATTTGTTGTTTTCTTTGTTTCGGTCATCTAAAGAATGAAATAAAAGCTTTTTGATGTTACAAGATAGATTTTCTTGCAGTAGAATCCCCTTTTCCTTGGTGTCTCTCTTGGGGCTCCATGTTTTTGGTGTGCAGCCAGGGAAACTTGCCATCAACAAGCATTAGAAGAGGCTGAAAATGAAGGAAATGGCATTACCAAGAAGAGGAGAATTCAATGGATGCTTGCAAAGTTCCTTCTTCCACTGAAGAGTTGGAGATACTCATTATCAAAGACACTTTCCACAAGAAGTTCATCCCACAATGGCGGAAACATATTACCATCATGATGCAAGCTCTATGTGGTGGACTATTTCCTCTTCCTGTTGAAGCAACATAAACTTGCCTCTTGGTGGAAAATTGTTTGGAAACAAACTAAAGGATAGAAACAGAGAGAATGACCATTCATGGAAGATTTGGTATTCATTGAGAAGTTTCCAGACATCATCAAGTGGAAGATTGTGAAGAAGCTTCATGAGTCGTGGCCTATGAAGGTTCACAAAAACAAGAATGAAAAGAGTTGGAATTTGTTCGTGGATGCTCAACAGCAAGATACGTGGGATGCTTGGTGCACTGACAATCTTCTCTTTGTCCAATTAGTAACCCACTAGAAGCTGGTAGACAGAGTGTTTTTCATAACATACACTGTTGAGACCCTCAAAAGCTGGCATTATTATAATGATGGCACAACAACGATCCTAAGAAGAATGAGTTTTGATACTTTTAGAACGGAATATCTCCCCCTCTATAGTTGTTTGAAAGCCCAATTCAAAGATGTTGAAAAGAAGGAAGTAGAAGAGATGTTGGCCAAAGAATCCCCTAGAGACTGAAGCTCCTCTCTGATTCTATTTTGTTGAGTATAGACCAACTCGTTGGAGCCAACCCCCTGATGAATGATGCAATCAAGAGGCAAGAGTTAGAACAAGTTTAGAGGTACGTGAGAAGAGAGAAGGAAAGAATCAAGATTGAGAATGAGCTCGCAACAAAAGCCTCCTTTGATGCCCTAAAAGCACTCTTTACAAAAGTCCCCATGGCAACTCAAGGTCCCCTTCCTAGTTAGATTCATCCTGAAAATATTGATGACAGGCTAGCAAATGTAGTTCGATTGCCAATTTTTAAAGAAGAATATAATGAAGACCTTGATCTTCATGTAGCAAAATTTATGGTAGCATGTGTGGCTAACAATGCCAGAACCCCTGAGCATTGGTTAATGATATTCCCCACCACTTTCAAGGGCGCGGAGTTTCAGTGGTATGAGAGACAAGCAGCATGAACTTTTGGCACATAGGACGACCTGAAGTTGGCCTTCCTCACTAAATTCAGGCATGAAGGTTTTGAAGAGTGGATGCGAGAGGAGTTCATGAACCTAAGTCACTCCTCTGGAGAAAGAGTAGAAGCTTATGTCTTGCGAATGAAATCCAACCTGAAGAGATGGACTAACAATCATTTGGTCAAAGGTATCCAGAAAGGAGTGTTTCTCAGAGGCCTACAACTAGAAGTTTGCATGTTCATGGAATTGAGAAGACCAGTCAATCTGCAAGTTGCAGTGGAAGGTGCAAGATTGTATGATGAAGTTGAAGCAAGGTTGTCAATGACTCCAGGAAGAGGAGTGTTACCTCCTCCCATGCCAGGAATAGTATACCCACCAAATGCAGTCCCAGGGATAGTTCCATACCCCTATTCCCAAATGCAAACAGCGCCATAGTATAATGCACCTAATCTAATGTGGTCCTCACCACAGACGATAGTGCCTCAAATGATGGTTCAACCACAACAACAGTGGCCTCAAAGAGTTCCTCCAATGGTGACTCAACAATAGTGGAACCCTACCAACTAGAATCAATAATCCCAAGTCTCAACAGGAGCTCTGAATCAGAACCAGAATAGAGGACCCTCTGGATCAACCCAACCAGTGCATACAGTAATTAGAGAAGCTTTGCAAAACCCTACTACAAGTACTTCAAGAGGTGAAAATCTGAAGGACTACTTATCCAACTCAGTTGCAAGTATCAAGAAAGAGCTTATGGATGTGATTACAGAGCAGCTACAGACGCTGAAGGTGAATACTGCTAATATATCTACTCCTACGGGAGCTGGGAGAGATATGATACATTCTAATACATGGTGTGGAAAGTGTCATCAAACGAGACATTGAACCACTGAATGTACCTGAAAACCAACCATTCCTGGAGCCTTTTATTCTTATTGTTTGCGAAAGAACCATACAAAGGATATTTCCTCTCTGAAAGAGATGCACGAACGAAGATAGAGAGATAAAAATGTAAGATTTAACTTACTAGAATCCAAAATGACAACATAGGATATTGGACCAAATTCTAGGGATTTTCGTCCTAATTTCGGTCCAAGGAGATTTCCCTCTAAAAGTTACAGAGGACAACAATCTGGAGGTGGTTAGAGATCCGAGGTGGAATGTTACAGATGTGGAGAAAAGGGTTATATCTCACCAAATTGTCCAGACCCTAGATGATCTATGGTTTACAAGCCCTTATGCAGCCGATGCAAAGGAGAAAGCCACACTGCAAAGGACTATCCAAGTCCAGCCCCTGTCAAGGCCAATGCCACTAATAGCCAATAGAAGGTACAAGAGCTTGCCTCCAATTTGGTAGAGTTGGAATTTGCCGCTATCACTCATGCCAAGAAGAAGGAACCAGTTGTCCAAAAAGAGAATAATTCCCCTCCCAAGACGGTGAAGTTCAACCTGACAATAGAGGGATAGAACAGTACAGGACAAAACAGTGTAGTACAGAGCACTGCAGTGCCATAGAGAGTCACAGAGACAGTCCCAGAAACAAGACCAGACGTATAGGAGATAGACGATATAGAAACACCTCCGAAAATAAAGGAATTGTTGATGCTGCCATTGCTAGAAGAAAAAGGAAACATGAAAATGGGTGTAGCCCCATTTCCCAGCAGGTTGAAAAAGCCCGTGGATCCTATCAAAGAATATGACTTGGTAAAAGACCTAGACACTTTTAAACCAAATCTAACCTTCCGACAATTGATAATGCTGTCTCCCAGCTGCCAAAAGAAATTCAAAAGCATCTTGACAAGAAGACATGGATTAAGGATTGCTCCTTCAATAGTGACCAAGACCAATAAGGCCTCGGAGCCTGTAAAGGAAGTAAATGTGGCTAATGCCTTCCTAGATCTTGGAACCCCAGAGATTAGTGTATGGATCGAAGGATGCTTTATTTCAGATGCATTGATTGATGGAGGCTCATTAGTAAACATAATGATGGATGTAACAATGAAGGACTTAGGGTTGCAAGGAATCCAACCTACACAGTGGCTTATCAGATTGGCAGACCAAAGCAAAATTAAACCGTTGGGTATTCTCCCATACGTGAAAAAAACCCTTGCAGAAAGAGACTATTGGCTGACATATTTGGTGGTCAAGCCAAATTCTTATGGAACCTCATACCCTCTACTATTGGGAAGATCTTGGATTTTTGAAGTGAGAGCCAAGACGGACTGGTTCAAAGGAACCCTAACCTTAGGCAGAGGACCCAACAAAGTGGTGTTGAAATTGTATGGATCGCAAAAAGGCAATGGATGCACATTCATTGAAGTCATAACTAACTCCTCCAATGAAGTAATAGATGGTACATCAGGAGACAAAGAGACTGTTAAACAGATCTTTTCCAAGAAAATAGAGGCACAGTCCCTAACAGTGGACACTGTAAGCCAACTACCAAAGGAAGCAAAGTCTTTGTCCATGGAAGAATACCTCTTGCCTCAACTAGAATTAACTTCTAAAATCACCTCTGACAGCAAGATAGAAGCATGGATGTATTGTTCTCCCTGTTACATGTCAGTCGCAAAGATAGTAACAGAGACGGAGCCAGAGACAGAAGCAGATGTAGAGGTAGAAGATCTGTTCTTCTCCTACAAAACCTCTACAGAAGCAGAGACAGAGCCTCCAGAGGAAGAGGATGGACATGATGAGGAAGAAAACAAAGTAGGATATGAAAGTGCAAATGAAGAAGATCCTTTGATAGTGGATGATCTTGTTGATGGCCCTACAAAGACCTTAGAGGCCGAAGATCTCGGGGTGTTGGATGGAATGACCATGGTTCCATTTGGGTTGACCAATGGACCATAAAGTATGCAGAATCTGCATAAGCAATTGATCAAAGGCATAAAAATTAAGTTCACCAATGGATCCTTGCCCTGACCATTCATTTTGGAGAAAAGATGATGATGCCCCTTGTCAACAGAAGCCAGAGCCATTAGAGCCACGGCTTCTAGAAGGTCCATGCTATGTGACATTCCTAGACGCATCCTCTGAAGATGAATCCCTAAGTCCAAAAGAAATCACCACTCACACAGAAGCAAGCAAAGCTCTGATACCCTTCCAGCAATCTCAACAGATAAATGAGTCATTTTTTTAGAAGGAGAACATTGGTACCAGTGGAACATCAGATGAGGACACTACTTCCTTGAAAGAGTCAGACCTCTATCTAAAAGTAATCCATCGGACATTTATCCACGAAGTGGAAGGTGAAAGGCAAGTGACGTTCCTGGATACTAACGGTACTAAACGTCACCTAAAAGTGGATCTCAATCTTCGAGAAGAAGAACTAGTGGTCCTGTGAGATCTATTAAAGGAGAAATTAGACGTGTTTGCTTGGTCATATATAGACCTAAAGGCGATTGATCCCACAGTATGCCAACATCATATTGACCTAGAGCCTAATGCCAAACCTGTAAAAGGCAAAGACAAAGGCATATGAATCCTAATTATTTTTCTCTGGTAAAGGTTGAATTATTGAAACTTCTTGAAGCCAAGTTCATTTATCCAATGGCTAATAGTGAATGGGTTTCACCCATTGTGGTTGTACCCAAGAAGAATGGAAAACTTTGAATATGTGTGGACTTTCGAAAGCTGAACTCCAAGACAAAGAAGGATCATTTCCCTATCCCTTTTACAGACCAACTGTTGGACACAGTGGCAGGTCATGAGCTCTATTCCCTCTTGGATGGATTTAGCGGATATAACCAAGTTGAAATTGCAGAAGAGGACCAATTCAAAACAACCTTCACCACAGAATGGGGGACCTATGCCTATAGAGTGATGCCATTTGGGCTCTGTAATGCTCCTGACACTCCAATGAGTAATGATGGCTACCTTCTAGAATCATTTGCATGATTTCATTGAGGTGTATCTTGATGACTTTTGTGTCTATAGCTTAATCCATGAGCACTGGGGACACCTAGAGCAATGTTTTGATAGATGCCGAGAGTATGGGATTTCTCTCAACCTTAAAAATGTGTCTTTGGCGTCTCATCGGGAGTTCTTTTGGGCCATATTTTGTCTGCACAAGGGATTGCAATAGACCCAAAAAAGATTGAGAAGATTGCCGCCCTGACAGCACCAACAAACCTCAAGAAATTGAGAGGATTTCTTGGCCATGTGGGCTACTATAGAAGATTTATTGCACATTTTGCAACCAAGGTAGCCCCTCTGCACAAACTCCCAAGGAAAGATGCGGATTTCCTTTGGATTGATGACTATGAAGAAGCCTTTAATACCCTGAAATAGTGCCTTATCCAAGAACCTATCTTGATGCCTCCTAACTGGACAAAGGAGTTTCACGTGCACACAGATGCATCAGTCAAAGGGCTAGGTGCTGTCCTATGTCAAAAGGGCCCCTCTAAATTAGATCAACCAATATATTATGGAAATCGAAAGGTCACTGATAGAGAACAGAACTACACAGTGGCAGAGCTTGAGTGCTTGGCAATGGTGTTTGCACTAGAGAAGTTTCGACACTATCTATTGTCAACGCATTTCAAGTTCTACGTGGATCATGAACCTATGTCCTTCTTGATGAACAAAGAAGATGTTAAAGGACGACTGATGAGATGGTTGCTCCTATTCCAAGATTTTGATTTTGAAGTGGTCACTAAGCCTGGCCGTTCCCATGTCCTAGCCAATCATCTATCACGGATCCCTCAAACTGCAGAAGAGGAACAAGATGATCCAGACCTTCCTGATGCTTCCTTGTTTCTAGTTGAAATAGTTACTCCCTGGTATGCAGACATAGCCAACCTCCTGGAAACTCAATAGTATCGTCCTGGCATCTCAAGCCATGAGAAGAAGAAGCTTCTGTTAGAATCAGTCCCCTACACTTTGCTAGGCGGTGCACTGTACAAGAGAGGCAAAGATGAAGTGCCGAGAAGATGTGTTGCAGGAGATGAAATCGGCATAGTATTGAAAGCATGCCATGACGAACCATGTGGTGGACACTTTGCAGGAGAAGCGACAGCTAGGAAGGCTCTGTTGGCAGGATACTGGTGGCCGACCCTCCACAAGGATGCAAATGACTACTGTGAGATATGTGATGCCTGTCAGCAAATGGGGAAACCCACCAAAACAAGTGTCATGCCACTGCAACTTATTCTTTCCCTAAAGCCGTTCGAGAAGTGGGGGATTGATTTTGTGGGTCCCATTGATCCACCCACCAGACGGAAGCAGAACAGATACATCTTAGTATGCACGGATTATGTCACAATGTGGTGTGAAGCTAAAGCTCTGAAGCGGGACAATGGTAACAACGTAGCTCTGTTCATGTGTGAAATATTATCACTAGTTTTGGCAGTACCCTCAAGCCGATAAGTGACAGAGGTACTCATTTCCTTAACAAAATCATGGAGGAGCTAACAGAGCTGTATAAGATCCGCCACCACAAGTCCACTCCTTACTACCCTAGAGCCAACGGCCAAATTGAAGTCACCAGCTGCATTTTTTGCTCGATCTTGACAAGAATGATTGCCGCACATTGTCACGACTTGGACGATCGACTTACATAAGCCCTCTGGGTATACAGAACCTCCCATAAGTCAGCTACATGATAGACCCCTTTCTAGCTAGTGTATGGTACAGAAGCCGTCTTCCTTGTTGAACTAGAATTGCCCTCTTTGCGAGTGGCAGTTAAAGAGCGTTTAGGAGATGATGAGTCACTACAATGCCGCCTCCTGCACTTGGAATGTTTGGATGAGATTCGGAGGATGGCTCTACAGTGTATGGAAATTACTCAAGCGCGACACAAGGCCTATCATGACAGTTTCATCAAGCACAAGGAGTTCAAAGAAGGTGATCTTGTACTGGCCTATGATTCGAGATTTGGCAAGTTTCCTGGCAAGCTTCAACAACGCTGGATGGGCCCGTACAAGGTACTTGTTGTCAATCCTAATGGCTCTGTTCAGGTGCAAACCGTTGATGCCTCTAATGATCCTTTTTTGATCAATGGCTATCGCCTGAAGAAGTACTTCTCTCCTTGAGGATCTTAACAATCACAGTCGACCTACCCTCTCCCTTTTGGGTGTCGCATTGTCATTCTCTTTGTGCTTCTGATAGCCCTTACGATTCTCCTTATGAGAAGGCCTCGTTTTGCTACCCCCTCACAGATACCTCTCAACCCTACCTTGTTCTCTTCTCATTTGATCCAACAACGGTGGTGAGGTTGGTCCTGACACATGGTATTTCTACCATTCTCTTTCTTAACAAAAAATGGAAAAAATGAACAAAACGAAAAAAATAAAAAAAATAAAAAACAGACAAAACTGTTATGGGAGAAAAGGAAGAAATTCCCTATCATAGCAGGCCTAGTTCCAAGAAAAGGTAGAAACACCCTTGGGCGAGAAGTTGACTATGGAAAAGGTGGTAACACCCCACAAGTCAGGATAGTTGACTCGCCAGGAGCACCTTTCCAGTAAGTAATTTGAAGCCACCTCCCTTGGTGCACTGTCTCTGCAATATCAATCTGTCTGCCCTTTTTAACAGACAACCTTTCTTACAAATCATTCAAGTACCTGACTTGTTGGATACCTCCCTGGGTACGCCTCATCTTCAACATCTTGATGAGAACAACAGATAAAGCGATCTTCATCATCAACCCCTTGGGTGATACGAGATTTCATCCTAACAGGATGGGGACGTGAGTATGGGCTGCCCTTTGTATCTATCAGTGAGCGTGAGACAGAGGGTAGGCTGAGTGACCAGTCTTTCCTTTCAAATCAAATGAGAGGTGAGATGTGTGAATGGAGTGTTGCATGCATGAGATGGGCCTCTCAATGCACTGATGGGGTCCCTTCCCCACTCATTCGTTCTATTTCACCTTGTTCTCGAGGTTGTTCCTTGTCCATTTACCTTTATCCTTTGTTTTGCCATTTTCCATGTGAACGCACCCTATGTTCACTAAGACTCACATTCAACCTTGTAGCCTTGTTTGTCCCTTTGAATTGACCATTTTTCCTTTTTATATACCCTTGTTCTGACTTACGGTTTATCCGCTATCCCATTTTGAATAATTTTATATTTTTCCATGTGAACTCATCCTACGTTCACTGGACCTGATATCTAATGTCATAACCTAGTTTGTCCCTTTGATTGACAAACTTTTCCTTTTTACATCCCCTTGTTCCAGCTTATTGTTTTTAAGTTATTAATTTTTGAAGCAATTCCCGATAATTGGATATATTTCCATGTGAATATGTCCTTATCGCTTCAAAAAAGCAATCTAACATATTAGCCCTATCCTACGCCTTCCCTTGGACATATTTCCTTTTTATACCCTATCCTTCCGCTGTATGGGTTGTCCGTTATTAATTTTTGCGAGTTTTCGTGTCTTTTTTCCATGTGAACCTTTTGCTGTACGGGTTGTCCTTCCGCTGTACAGGTTGTCTTCTTCCATGTGAACCTGCCATATTCTCTTCAAAATACGATTCTATTTGGATAGTCTTGTGCGGCCACCCTTCTTGCACAATTCTCATTTTTTCTTTGCCTTGTTTCGCCCTCTGGATTTTTTGTTATTAAATTTTATTGGTGTTTTTTAGCTCCATTTTCTTTTTTTGCACTGTAACACACATGTAATTGTAATAAAATCAACCGACCATCGCACCTACCAAATAAATAGAATGCACTTCACTAATTTTTAATTTAAAAGGAACCCGACTATTAATTGTAAAAGGAACCCCGCCGTTGCACGAGCAGATGGTACAATAACCCACATAATTTTCTAAACTAAATCCACAGTGCATGTGCACACGCGCTACAGACACAATTTATTTGTAATTAAAATGAACCCCCGTCGTCACACATGCATGCGCTTTGCGCCACAGATCACGTAAGTTGTAACAATGAATTGCATTTTTAGAGACCCCCAGTCAGTCAAGTCAGTCTAAGTAGAGGTTGGGATTGCGGAATCAACTCACTATGCATTAATGGTTAATTAATAATGAACTACAATTTAATTTGTACATGGTTAAAATGAATTCGATAGTGTTCACCCATCCATGTTCACTGCACCATAGGTTTACGCAATGCGCTTACGGGGATTGGGATTTATTAAGGATAGTGTTCACCCATCCATGTTCACTGCACCATAGGTTTACGAGGATTGGGATTTATTAAGTCTAAGATTTTGGCCTTGTTCATCTCTCTTTATTCTGTTGGTCTAAGTCTTGGATTCAGTTCGAGTCTGGTCATTGTTTGGGGTACGGTGTGTTTGAGCTTTTTTATTGATTGCTTGATTATGCAGGATCAAGGTGCCTGCTTGTTGCATAGCATGAAGCTTTCGGTCGCATGAGTGCATAGGTCATGTCAAAAATTTTTAGTAGGATGTGGATTGTTTGGGAAAGTCTCGTCTAGTCTGGTCTGGTCGTCTGTCCTTTGTTTTAATATTCTTCTTAGCGTTGATTTGTCTGGGTTTTGCAGGAAATTTTTCATCTTTTTCCTTGGTTATGTGTGTGGATTTTTTGTTGTAGTCTGAATGGCATCTACCTCTATTCCTTCTATTGTCATCCAACAGGTGTCTGTAACATGTCCACCTGTTCCCTTCAGGACGCGTCTTAGCAGTCCATCAGAAAGAGAGTCTAGAAAGCTCCGCCCGGCACTCCCATGGAATGTTACGGGGTTTGCAATCTAGGACTTTCTGTGTCTGCCACGTAGCAGAAGTATTCCGGTCGTTCCCCACTTAGGACCGACCTGAATCAGGGTTTTCCCTAATGGTCACCTTCCTAAACGACAGCTAGCGTTGAACCCTAAGCGAACTACTTTACGCAGAAATGCCAGGGACGAAGTGGATTCAGGCTGCACTTGGTTCAAGGAGAATGGGAAACGAGAGGGATGCAAGGCTCAACCTCTCTGCCCATAAGGCATAGTCCCATTCCGTTCCCCTAAAATAGCATAAATCGGGATTCTGGTAACCTAAACCCTAGGTTAGTGCCCTTACTGTTCATTTCCTTTAAGAAGAGCTCCTTGCTATCCATTTCGATTGAGAAAAGTTCCCGGCCAACCGGGAAATCCCTTGCCTTCCGAGCCCTGCACAAGAGGCCAAGGTGACTCGGGATTGGATCTCGAGGTCCACATACTAGTCTATGGGTAGAATCTTGGATTGGTAATTCCTGTGGATTGTTGGATAACCTTCGAGCGGATTATGGATTAGCCTACAGGCTGGACTTTATGGATATATTCCAAAGATAAATATGATAACATATTGAAAAGGAACTTGTTTGAGACTGTTTTTCTATGTCGTGCTAAGATTATGTGAAGGAACCAGTGTCTAACGAACTAATTAAGGAAGCTGCTTGATGCATGTCCAACTAAATGTGGTAGGTAATTAGACAACTAAAGCAACCGTGAGGAAAGTGTGGTGGATGTGGCCATGGGTCCGTCCTACGAATGGGTGGATTTATGGCTAGAGCCCCCCCTGGCACCCAAGTGTCCTCCTACTCCAAGTGGCACTCAATGGAGAGACCTCACGCGGCGGGTTCAGCCCACGTTCCCAGCACTGCTAACAACCCCCTTGGTTAGGATTAGGTAGACAGTCGGGGGTAGCTGAAGCTGCTTCTCCCTTCATGCCTTCAACCTAAAGCATTAAATATCTTTCCATACTTTAGTTCCTTGAGCAAACAATACAAACTGATGCCAGGAGGCATATTCCACGGTGGATTCCGTGAGGTTTTACGGTGGATTCCGTAAACTTAGATGATCGGGACTCATACGCAAAGAGGATTCTTTGTGCGAGAAGTTGATGGGGACGCCTGTCCTTTTCGGGCATTTCATTAATTTAGTGTGTACATGGGTGATTCCATAGCGGGTGATTCCGCAAAATGCATATTAAATTAATAAACGTTTATGAGTTTAGAGTGCGCACTCGTAATAAATTAAGGTTAGGATTTATTTCTAACCAGTTGATTTATTTATGTAGCTGAAGACTGCTAGGTATTCACTTTTGTCGGTTTAATTGTGTTATTTTACTAACGATTGTGAATGCTTCAGTTGATGTGTAGAGATAGCAGCAGTGGCGGAGGAAAGCATTGGAGTCTAGCGGGTTTCCGATCTTTGGACTATATTTTGATAGGCGCCACGCCTATATTTTGATTATGTCTATAGAGACATCGACTATTTATTATTATTTTGTATGCGCTTATGCGCCTGGATATGTTATTTTTATTTGGACATTGAGATTGGGCGTGCCAGACTCTTTGGGCACCGTCCATTAGCTTTATTTTCCTATTTTTGGTAGAAAGCAAACTCAAAAGCTAAAAGCTTGTCATATTTTTGTAATTGGGCTATTTTTGAGCAAAAAGATTGGAAATATATATTAAATACATGCTTTGTGAAGCGCTCACACAAGGCATGGGGGAGATTCAACCCAATTTGTCTCTTGTCTCATGTCGTGCTTGTTTTTACATTGATTTTTGTGCTAAAAAGTAGAGTGCTTTGTTCTTGGGGACCTTTGGGAATTCGCTACGTGAGCTACCTGCGTCCGATCTGCGCACCAGTGGTATCAGAGCGGAGCAGAGATCAAGGGCTTCCAATCGCTACCAATCTCGGGCGAAGGCAGAGCTCCAGGAACAAACGACCTCTACAGTCAATCTCGTCGCGAACCGTCGATACAGGCAGACTTCTGGCGATCAAGAACCCCTGTTTCTACTGTCAGATCGCGAAGGACCGATCTCAGCAGGCGGAGGACCACTCCTTCATCTCCATGAACAAATCGTGGATAATACAGTAAGAAGCCATATCTTTTGCTTCAAAAAGCTTAGTATTGAAGTGTAAAGGCTTAAGAAATTGGAGAAGACCCACGAAATTTGTCAACGAGTTATCTGAATATGTCCGAAAATTCCGCGACGGCATGAAATCTATATTGAAGTCCTCCACGAATTGCGCCGTTTTCTGACGGCTCTTCATCTCCCCAAAGCTTAAGTTATTAAGCTTATTAAACTTAAGCTTAATTCCTTAAGCTAAGTCACACAATCCTCTGCAAGTTACACTGGGCAGACAAGTTCAGTAACTCTGGGTCACGCACTCCAGAAGACAAGTTTCGCAAGTCGACACTAATCAAGTACTGCAAGTCCTGCAAGTCAGCTAAGTTCAGCAAGTCAACAACCCTGCAAGTCTGTTAAGTCTGCAACTCTGCAAGTCAGACTAAATCAGAACTGACTAACGCTTGAAACTCCTAGAAGACTTGTTCGTTTGCAAAAACTCAGAACTGAAAAGTTGTTCGCAGCAAGATGTTTTACCTATCTACAAGTTCATTGAAGTACTTTCAGCAAACAGAGACAGAAATATTTCAGAATTTCTGAAAATTGAAGAAGAAAATACCCAAAATACATAGCCTTGTAACCCCAAATTTGAGCTACGCTCATCCCGCTAACTGATTTTGAGTGAGAAAGGTTTGTTGAGTTTTACAGGATGACTACCCCACTTATGGATGATCCTATGGCTGAAGACGATCTACCCGAGCCTACCATGGAACAAAAGCTGGATCTTATCATGTTGCAATTAGACGAAGAGCGAAGAGCTAGGCAAGCCTTGCAAGCGCAATTGACAAAGCTACAAGGAGCGTCCACTGATAAAGAAGAACCTCAAGCTGAAGATTTGATACGCCGTACCATCGACGCCACTCTTGAAGCACAAACCATTTGCAAGGAATCCAAGATAAGTAAACGAAGTTTCAAGTTTCGCACTTTCAATGGCATAAGGGAAGGAAAGACTGTTTTATCATTCATTAGCCAGTTTGATGACTATTTCCATGAGGAAACTTATCCTGAGAAAGATAAAATCAAGTGTGTTACTAATCATCTGATAGATAGAGCTTCACTTTGGTGGACTGTCGTCCGCAAGAGTATAGAATGTCCTGCTACATGGGAAGATTTTAAGAAGAAGTTCATGCAAAATTTCCTTCCACCGCAATTTCATGAGAAGGCAATCAAGCAATGGGATTTACTGCAACAACGCGACCGTGAGCCTATTCCACAGTATACAGAGCGTTTTTGGAATGCACTTCTACAGCTACGCATGCTTGAAGACGTACCAGAGACGACCCATAAGCGGAAGTACATGTCTGGACTTCTTGGACATTACTACGCTGAGGTGAATATGTTCAAGCCTGCTACCCTTGAAGATGCCATTTCCTTAGCTCACGACACTGAAGATAAGTTACGTGGAAGAGATCGACGACCGCAGACATTCCAAGCAAACGGTAATTATGGATCTAAACAATTCAATTCCAATTTCAGAAGGTTTAATCCAGGTCGTTTCTCATCACCATCTTTCCGCAAGAATTGGCCTAAACCACCCGCATTACCATCCACTGTCAATCCAAATCCTAAGCCTATCCAACAAGCAAATCCAAATATACCCAGACTCCCAGCCATTGCAAATAATGTGACCAAAGCCAAGCCTATCGTATGCTACAAGTGTCACCAGCCAGGCCATCTCGCAGCAAATTGTCATTCAAAGAAGCCATCAGCACATATCAACTACCTTGGAGCTATGGACGAGGACGAGCATGAGGATATGCCGGACTTCACTGAAGAAGAAGATGATCCTACTACTACTTCCGACACTTTACCAGGTATGCCTACTTTACATTCATTGTTGACTATGAAATGTATGGTGCATGGAAAAGAAAGAACTTTATTACATGATGACGGTAGTACGCATGATTTTATTTCAGCAAAATTGGTAAAGGAATTGAAATTGCATACAGTACCTACGCACTATCGCATAAAAGCTGCATTTTTAGGTACTAGGTACAATGGCACACAAGAAGTTCAAAATTTAGAAATTCAAATTGGTCCATATATTGAAAGAAGAAATTTCTTAGTTGTCCCATTACAGTCTAGCGACATTATTCTAGGAATGCCATGGAGACACCAACATAATCCCAATATAGATTATTCCACACACACAATGAATATAAATTTTCAAGGAAAATCTATTACATTATTTGGTATGCATGCATCTCATATGTTTCCACTGCTTTCGCATACTCAAGCAAAACGTGCACTACGCAAGAATACTAAATCATATCTCATTTGGGTGAATGAATTGCACGCAAAAGAAACTCATATACACCCTAGACATAAGGAATTTCTTGCATATTTTAAGGACTGTTTTGCAGAAGACCTACCACCAGGTTTACCACCATCACGTCCAGAAGACCATAAGATTGACCTAATACCTGGCACACAACCACCTTGCAAAGCCCCATATAGGCACAATTAAATAGAGCAAAAAGAAATCCAGACTCAAGTAGAAGAATTACTAAATAGAGGTTTAATTCGACCTAGCAGTTCCCCATTCGGTGCACCTGTGCTCTTAGTCAAGAAAAAGAATAATACTTATCGAATGTGTATTGACTACCGAGCATTAAACAAGATCACTGTAAAGAATAGGTATCCTATACCTAGAGTTGACGACCTTATGGATAAACTGCAAGGATCTTCTATATTTAGTAAAATTGACCTTAAATCTGGATATCATCAGGTGAGGCTAGATAGATCCGACATATTTAAGACTGCATTCAGGACACAGTTTGGCCATTACGAATTCTTAGTTATGCCATTCGGATTAACTAATGCACCTGCCACTTTCAGTAGAATGATGAATCGTATTTTTCTAAAATATCAGTATTGTGTGATTGTTTTCTTTGATGATATTTTAGTGTTCAGTCAAAGTGAAAAAGAGCATTACGAGCATTTATCATTAGTTTTTCAATTACTGAAAGAAAATCAATTGTTTGCAAATCCTGACAAGAGTGAATTCTTTAAGACAGAAATAGAATATCTAGGTCATATTGTATCAAAAGAAGGAATAAAAGTTGATCCTAAGAAAATTGACGCAATATTGCATTGGCCTATTCCTAAAAATGTACATGAATTACGCTCATTCCTTGGTCTTGCTAGTTTCTATAGGAAGTTTGTTCGTAATTTCTCATTACTTGCTTTACCACTGACCAAACTTCTTAAGAAAGGCATTGTTTATCAATGGACTGAAAACCAGCAGAAATCCTTTGATTTACTTAAACGTGCATTGACCAATGCCCCTGTCCTACAATTGCCTGACTTTAATAGACCATTCTTTCTAGTTGTGACCGATGCTAGCGGATCAGGAATAGGAGCCGTGTTAATGCAAGATAACCATCCAATAGCATATTCTAGTTCTAAGCTGAAACCCTCTGAGCTTAAATATTCCACCTATGACAAGGAACTCTTAGCAGTTGTACAAGCATTGAAACAATGGAAGCATTATTTAATGGGTTCAGAATTCATGATAAAGACCGATCAGCAAAGCATTAGACATCTACTTAGCCAACCCCAAATTTCTGACCGCCATATCAAATGGGCTTCATTCATTCAAAGTTTCCATCCTATCATTCAATACCAACCTGGAAAAGAAAATGTAGTTGCCGATGCATTAAGTAGAAGACCTGCAATTCATAACATTTCTATCATATCTTTTGATTCTTTGATTGCTATGAAAGACACATATCACCAGGATATTACTTTTCATTCTGATTGGCAAAAATTAGTTCAAAATAATTTCATTCCTGTTGATTCATTGTCATATAATGATGGATTCATGTTCTTTGAAAAGAGACTGTGTGTTACTATTCCATTCCGATCTTTTGTTTTAAATGAAATTCATTGTCCCCCATATCAAGGTCATAGAGGTATCATTTCTACATTACGCATGTTAACTGAAGATTTTTATTGGCCGCATATGGATGCAGATGTGTCTAATTTTGTTTCTGAATGTCTGATTTGTCAAAGAATAAAAAGACATCATGGTAAACAGTATGGGTTATTAATGCCTTTATCTATTCCATCTAAACCTTGGGAACATATATCTATGGATTTCATTACTGGCTTACCAAATACTAAATCTAACCATGACATGATTTGGACAATTGTAGATAGATTTAGTAAGCAAGCATATTTCATTGCATGTAAGAAAACTTTAACAGCATCACAAGCAGCACAGTTATTTTTGAAAACTGTTTTTACTAACCATGGATTGCCGAAAGTGATTATTTCAGATAGAGATTCTAGATTTTGTAATAATTTCTGGATTACATTGTTTGCAAATCTAGGCACAAAGATTGATTTCTCATCTGCATTTCATCCAGAAACAAATGGACAAACAGAAGCCACAAATAGCACTATTTTAGATCTTTTACGTGCATACACTATCTCTAAACCTCAAACATGGGATACTCATTTGCATTTATTACAGTTTGCCTACAATAATACACCGCACACATCTACAAAGAAAGCACCTTTTGAAGTTATTTATGGATATAGATTATCTACACCTGTTGCTTCTTTGTCTAATAGAATACAAAGTGCCGATGATATTGCTGTTATGCATAATACTATTTTTGATGAGGTCAAGGATATGATTGCTAAAGCCCAACAATCATATACCAAACAAGCCAACAAGAAAAGACAAGCCATGAATTTCAAAATTGATGATTATGTTTGGCTTAGAATAGAGAAACGTAGACTGCAAAGTGTAGATAGACATCCAGTTGTCAAATTAGCCCCTAGATTCTACGGACCATTTAGAATCATTCATAAGATTAATGACAATGCATTCAAGTTAGAACTGCCATCTCATTGGAAAATTCATAATACCTTTCATATTAGTTTATTGAGACCATTTAGAGGACAATTACCTATCCACCCTGTCTATGAAAACCCACCTTTACTAGAAGAAGAGACTGAAATCCTTGAACCAGAAGCCATCATAGACACTGATTACATGACCACTAGAACTGGCCGAAGGTACTCTAGATATCTCGTGAAATTTAAGAACCATGCTGTAGAAGAAGCACAATGGATGCACGCTAGAGACCTAAATGCTTTCCCCACTCTGTTAGCTCCACATTGAGCTAATAGCAATTGAGGTCAATTGCTATCCCACCCCGGGGGTATGATGCCAGGAGGCATATTCCACGGTGGATTCCGTGAGGTTTTACGGTGGATTCCGTAAACTTAGATGATCGGGACTCATACGCAAAGAGGATTCTTTGTGCGAGAAGTTGATGGGGACGCCTGTCCTTTTCGGGCATTTCATTAATTTAGTGTGTACATGGGTGATTCCATAGCGGGTGATTCCGCAAAATGCATATTAAATTAATAAACGTTTATGAGTTTAGAGTGCGCACTCATAATAAATTAAGGTTAGGATTTATTTCTAACCAGTTGATTTATTTATGTAGCTGAAGACTGCTAGGTATTCACTTTTGTCGGTTTAATTGTGTTATTTTACTAACGATTGTGAATGCTTCAGTTGATGTGTAGAGATAGCAGCAGTGGCGGAGGAAAGCATTGGAGTCTAGCGGGTTTCCGATCTTTGGACTATATTTTGATAGGCGCCACGCCTATATTTTGATTATGTCTATAGAGACATCGACTATTTATTATTATTTTGTATGCGCTTATGCGCCTGGATATGTTATTTTTATTTGGACATTGAGATTGGGCGTGCCAGACTCTTTGGGCACCGTCCATTAGCTTTATTTTCCTATTTTTGGTAGAAAGCAAACTCAAAAGCTAAAAGCTTGTCATATTTTTGTAATTGGGCTATTTTTGAGCAAAAAGATTGGAAATATATATTAAATACATGCTTTGTGAAGCGCTCACACAAGGCATGGGGGAGATTCAACCCAATTTGTCTCTTGTCTCATGTCGTGCTTGTTTTTACATTGATTTTTGTGCTAAAAAGTAGAGTGCTTTGTTCTTGGGGACCTTTGGGAATTCGCTACGTGAGCTACCTGCGTCCGATCTACGCACCACAAACAGTGCTCCTAAACTGATTACTTGCACAATCATTTCCAGTGGTCGTTTATTTGGCCAACTGCTAAGGAGTGAATCCTTCTCTCCGAATGCATCCAGCATTCGATCCAGGATCAATTGCAACTTGGCAAGATCCCCAAGGGTTTTTTTGTTAACCCTTTTTCCTTGGGCTAGGGCCATACCCTGTTAACCCAACTTAACCAATACCTTAGGTGTTAATAAACTTAACCAATACCTTACATTTTATTAATAGTAAACCGTGGCGACCATGTCGCTCCAAATTATTGATTGATCCTTTGCTTCCGAGCAAATACCTAACTTCCCTTAACTTGGCAATTTTTCCCAAGAAAGGTTATGTAACAGGATGATTACTCATCCTCTTGCAAGTTAAACTTGCGCAAGAACCTGCCAACCTCATTCCAAGGAATGGCAACTCTCTTGTGATCCAACCACAAGACCATGCGACGTTGCAATTTGTTGCACAAGTGTTGCATCTATTCCAAGGGATCATTTCATCCATTGAACGGTGTTTTCTGGTCAAGGAATTATGATTAGACAAGAAGCCGAGTTTAGGGTGTCTTCTTACCCAACCCACTCCCAATTGCACTAGGCCGACAACGGTCGGTCCTAGGGATTCCAAACTCAAACTGAGTTTTAGCATTTGAACGAATGATCCTTAGGGTAGAAACCCTTAGATCATTATTAGCATGAGCGTCCAATTGACCCAACACTCCGGAATGTGGGTAGGACCTTCGGTTCAAGGGTTTGTCTTGGCAACAAGTGCGAAACTAGGCCGAGTCCTTAACGTGCTAAACCCTAGTTGGCACTTGGGGTATTTATCATATCGATTGAACCATGGCTATGCGAATCCTTTGCGGGTTAGGTGATTTAGATAATTTCGATCTACTTGTCTTGTGACAAGGACGAACCATTCCTAGAGATGTTAACTCGATCTAAAGGAGAAAGCTAGTTGCATCATCTCACAATTCACGTAAACATGCGATCATTGCTTCTACGTACCGCTAAATTTGCAATAACCCTAACTTTTCTTCTTAAGATCAAAACACATGATAAATTGCAAAATAACTTCCATTGAACCTACTAGGACTCACATTCAAGAATCATGCCCACAATCCTTTTTCTAAGATTTTAAAATTTCATGCTTTAATAAACCATGCAGCTTTTCCCTAAACACAATTCTTGATGGATGAATTTTTGGCGCATGACGAATGTGCGACATGCAATCCTTTCCTAACTACGATATAGTTAAATGAAATTCATGCTAATTAAAGCTAGAGTTAACCTATTCCATGCAAGCTCATAGAATCATTTCCATGCTCTACTATTTCCTACGGGTGATAATGACTTTCCCTAGTGAATCATTACAATGAATATTTGCCTAAAAATGCAACCTACGCTTAATCTTTCCATGTCTAGTCAAAGGTGCACTTAACAATTCAACCTTATAATGATAGGCAATAGTTGTTCTAGGCTCGTCACTTTGAAATGCACGAAAGGCAACTTACTGATAAGGTTGTAAGATGCATAGACAACTTACATTTTTTTGTTCATCATATTGAAAACACCAATGACCTATTTCATTTCATGAACTAATTCTAGTAATTGTTCAAATAGTCAATTTATTTCCAATTGCATTTAGCTAGGTGGATTTGACATGCATAGGTGCTTCCCAGTCCATGAAATTATCGTACATAATGCATTACTTTTGCATGGAATCAAAATTAGTAAAAACCTAGACTTGTGAACTCAGGGAAATGTCCACGTGAATGTTAGGAGAAGATCCTCCCCCACAGGCGTGACTTGCGACTTCTTGGGGGCCATCGTGGGCGTAATTATAGACTTCCGTTTGCCTTTACCCTTAAGCGATCGGTGAAACTCCTCAGCCTTTGTAAGGAGCCTCAAAATCTTGCCCTTCTCCCTCGTACGCCGGAGATCCCTTTCAAAGTGCGGATCCTTGAGAATACCGATCTTGCGGGATTGGGGCTTATGGGAGGCCTTGTTGGGTTGGAGCTTGGTTTTTGGAAGTGGGGCTCTTACGAAAAAAGTTCTTGGGAATGGGGCTTTTAAACACCTCAGGTGGCCACTTGGAAACATGATTTAAGGAAGCTGCCTTATGGAAGCTTCCGAGAAGCTCTAAGAAGCTTCTACTTTTCCCCCCAGGAGCCACGTGGGTTAAAGGTAAATGATTGGGGGTATAATAGAAGAATGACGTCGAATTGGGGGGGGGGGGGGGGATGGACTTGACAGGGAGATGGCGGCGGCCTGACAGCTTGTGGTAGCCCAAAATGACATTACTGGCGGGCTGGCTTAGGCGGCGATAGCTAGCAGCCTGGCGACAAATATAGCGATGGCTTACCACGACACGCCGGCCTCCTCTCACAACGTCGACAACAGCTCCCTTTCTCTCTCCACGCAACATAACATCCTCTGCTTCCTCCTTTTCCTCTCACGCAACCTTTCCTCCCCCTACTCCAAGGCTAGGGGGGGTTTTATAACCCAAGGGGGGAGAGGGGAGCTCCACCACGTGGGCAATGCATGGCTTCCCCCCCCTCCCTCATCATGCAGCCCACCTCTCCCACCTAGCCCATCCCCTTCCCTCCAGCCACGCATCGGCTAGGGAAAATTAGCAAAAAATATTTACATTAAATTGAACATTATCCTCTTAACCCCCTCCCAAGAGGGTGTTTCCCCGCGGTTATGCGGATTTGAACCCTCGGGCTCGCTTTGCCAATGTGGAGGTTTGTAAAGAAGGGGATTAGAGGGTCTTACATGGGGATAGCACATGCGAATACCCGAATACACGGATGGGGTATTTAAGGTGTACAAGGACCTGGTTAGGGGACCATTTTTTTATGAATATACATCTGTCCTTTCACCTTCTTCACCTTCTTCCCTATCCTTCCATGGCTGCCAGTCATTTTTCTCTCCTCTTCTTGTCTTTCTCTATCTTCAGCTAGTATTTCTCTCTCTTCTTCTCTCATCTTCTTCCTCCTTCTCTCTCCTCTATGCAGTCTCTCCCTTCTCTCCTCTCTCCTAGGTCTCCTTCATTACAGTTGGTATCAGAGCCGTGTCCTTGATCCTTCTTCTTCCCTTAGATTTAGGTTAATTACAGTTCTTCATAGTTAGAAAATCCTAGTTACATAGTTCCCATAGGTACACAGGGACTACTCAAACAAGCTCTCAGCCTTCTTGAAGACTATAGAAGCCTTTCTTGGGAGCTCATTGGAGGTTTGACCGTGTCTCGAGGCAGAAGGGCAAGAATGGCAACTCATTTCTCGTATTGAGTATGCTTGCGATGGCATTGTCGAGTATGGACAGATCCTTGGGGGCTTCCATCTCGAATGATGTGGCCATAGGCTGCTTGGGCGAGGGCTGAGGGCCATCATCCTTTGTCCAAATATCTTTAGCCCCTCTGACAGCTTGAACGAGTGCTTCACCTGCACCAACTTCCCATTCTTTGTCAAAATTTTCAACTGCACAAATAGTAGCTTCTTGAAGTTCAGTGGTAGGCCTGTCTTGTACTTCTCCTCTACAAGCCAGTGCGCTCCTTTAGGGTAGAGATGGCCTCCACAATCATCTAGAGGTAGGTAGGATGCGTAGCGCAAGCCTTGGCGACTTTAGGCTTCTTTGCCGCAGCAAGCAGACTTTGCTTCTGGGAAGCCGGGTGGGGTTCGACATCTAAGATAGGGGCAGAGACAATCTCGATGGCCATGGATGATAGCTCGGGCACAAAAATTGCAATTTACAGGGAGAGTAGAAGACGCTATCGAATATCAATGGTGGCTTATTGAAGCGCCTGATGAGGCACTTGCACAAGTGGATAACGACTATATCAAGCCCGTGTAAGTTGAAATGCTGACAGAAGTTGGTGAAACCATCCTGGTGCTAGGAGTACTGAGAGAGTTGAGATGCACAGCCTGAGGTATGATTGCGATCTTGTTTTTTCTGTTGACTTTGATTGCAAAATACTACTGCGACCTGGTTTTTTTGCTGACTTTGGTCGCTCTGATTTTCATGTTGACTTTGGTTGCATTGAGCCACTACGATTTGATATTTCTGTGGGCTTTCATTGTGGGATGCTTCCTCCAATAGAAGCCCGCTTGCTAGTTGCAAGAGCAAATGATTATGGTACTGTAATCTATGAGGGTAAACCTCCACTATTCGCAAATTGTGGATGACTTTTACCCACTTAAAAGCTGGTGTTTCCTCTACACAATCACATGAATAGCTTTGTGTGGAGCATTGAGAACAATGCAGATCATGGGGGACTTTTAAGCAAGCCTCTTGCACTATTCCACCAGCCATAGCACCCACTCCAGTCCCACCAGGAGCCATCTCTGCACATTGTACGAAGCCCCAACACAGTGCCTGCAGATCCATCCAGGGAGCCAGTTGAGTCATGCGCTACCTTGTGTCCTTGAACAGTAGCGTTTGAAAGAAGCCAAGCTTGCCACAACGAATGTTAAAGCACCAGGTCATGCTGTTATCTCAGTCTGCAAATCACTCGTTGCTGGTAGCATGGCTGGAGGATTTTCACGCAGTGCTGTTGCACCACTTGAGTGCCTCAAGATTCTATTATAGGTACAAAATCCTCTTAAACCAAAATACAATGGTATGGTTCAAGGGCTGAAATAAATCTAGCAAAACGAAGGCATTGCTGGATTCTTCAAAGGCAATGGAACAAATTGTGCTCGAATTATACCCAATTCTGCAGTAAAGTTCTAAAGCTATGAGCAAGCTTCAAGTGCAATTCTATGGTTGTACAGAAGACAAACCGGACAGGACAATGCTGAACTCAAGCTAGTTTTGCGGCTGGGAGATGGTGCATGTGTGGGTATAATTGCTATGTCTGCTACATATCCAATGGACATGGTGCAGGGCAGGCTGACAGTCCAAAGGATTCACCTGCACGCTATAGAGGAATGTTCCATGCTGCATCAACTATTGTAAAAGAAGAGGGGCCGGGGGCTTTGTACAAAGGTTGGCTGCCATCGGTTATTGGAGTGATACCTTATGTGGGATTGAATTTTGCTGTTTATGAGTTTCTCAAGGAGTACATTGTGAAAAAGAATCAAGCCTTGTCAGGAGAAAGTTCAAAGTTAAGCGTGCTGACAAAGCTTGGGTATGGAGCTACAGCTGGTACAGTTGGTCAGACTGTTGCATATCCTTTAGATGTGATACGCAAAAGGATGCAGATGGTAGGATGGAAAGATTCTTCAG
The DNA here is from genome assembly GCF_053477565.2 of Lygodium microphyllum. NCBI lineage: Eukaryota > Viridiplantae > Streptophyta > Polypodiopsida > Schizaeales > Lygodiaceae > Lygodium > Lygodium microphyllum. Next base: position 25,074,365 of record NC_141152.1, on the reverse strand, counting down.
GTGTCATAATAGCAGATGGTCAGTTGAAAGCTCTTGTACAATACACTGGCATGATAGATGCATTCAAGCAGACAGTTAAGAACGAGGGGTTTGGTGCATTATACAAGGGTTTGCTTCCTAATTCTGTCAAGGTGGTCCCTTCAATTGCACTTCATTTTGAGACATATGAAGTGGTGAAAGATCTTCTCGGTGTCGAATTTCAAATCTCGGATTAGGTCTCTGAACTTGGAAGAAAAGTGGTGGCATGTCAACGGGGTTGTGTATGGGTGCAACATTGCTGTCTGTAAAGCTTGTCACAAATGGGCCCTTGATTTGAATGAGTATGCATGCAAAAGTTTGAAATACAACAATCCACAGACAGAGGTGTGCAATGAAGCTGTTGAGGACTTTCTCACTTTGCTAAGGGAATGAAAGAAGCTGTGTGAGAAGTATTGCCAGGATGAGGATGTTGAAGATAAAAAGGCCCGTAGGCAGCGGCGTTCACTCTCTGTAGTCAGTTCATTAGATGATGAGAGTGATGATTCAGATATTGAGCTTGGTGAGTTTGAAGTTGAAAAGATAATTGGCATTCGATATGTGAATCCGTGAAGCTCAAATAAGTCTAGAATTCAAATAAGATTAAATCGAAGGGCCAGTAGAGAGAGATTCTGAAGCTAGCAAGATTCCAGTAGATAGATGGTTAGAAAGTGCAGTTGACAAAGGCTTGGGTAATTCAAAGGTTGTATCTGATGAGAGATCAGATACTGGTAATGAGAGAAGGTCAGAACACCGAGCTGGATTGGATAGTAGATCAGACAGTGAGCTTTAGATAGAAGATCAGAGACGATTGCTCCTGTAGAAAGTGATGAAAGAAAACCTTCCAGGATTCCCTTGCGCATATAGGCAACATTGATTTTGTCCAGCGCAAGAATTGCTTCCTCCTCCACTCCCATCATCCAGACCATCATCAGGACTGCAATGCTGTGGGAGATGCTTTCCCGTGAATTGTCTCATACAAGAATACACTTGCTTGGGCAGCAATCCAGATCAAGAAGACATTGTCTCCCCATGGCACTCCTTGTTCATCAAAACACATAAAATTTGAAGGCATTGCAAGGTTGTAGATTGCACCTCTATCCTGGAAAAATCATCCATGCTAATACAGCATGAGCCCAGGAATGTAGCCTACAGGAATGCATGGGAAACTAAAGACATTGTGCCTTCCTCTCATAGCTATGATGTCTGTGAATGAATTGAGTTGATTACCAACTTATAGACATATTTGAGAGCAGATTTGTGAGCCTCCTTAAGGACAATGATGGAACTAAGAATGGAAGGCTCTGGTTTACTGCACCCTGAAGGTGCTGGCATTCTATGCCCCTAGGGCCCTGGTATACTACACCCCGAAAGGGATCTCACTTTAAGGATGATTGATGGTGCTGCTATCACCCTGAGGATGACAATAGTTTGCAGAGAAGAGAAGGCCATGATGTGCTTCATCTTGAAAATTTCAATGCTGTTAGGAGGATAGATGGTCACGGAATACTATGACCTGCTAGTGACAAGACTCGTAGGAGAAGGGAGAGACCTGGTATGCCACAACCCGAAGATGATCATCTGAGGAGAATGGAAGGGACTGGGATTCCTGATCCTGAAATTGATGATGTATTTAGAAGAGTACAAGGCCTCAGTGTTAACGCAGATCGTGGCAATGATTTTAGGCGGATGGAAGGGCCTGGTATGCAAAAGTCAGATGGCAACAATTTTGATAACCAAAGTATTGTACAATATGACTTTGGGCAACACCTAGGCTATGTACCTTGTCATGAGGGTGGATCATACTCCAATGGATTTGATGAGCAGTATGGCTATCATGGGTAGCATGATTATGGCCATTATGGACATCATGATTACGCTTACAAGCACTCCTTTATGGAGCAACACAGTTCTTATGCAAGTCATGATCATGGACATGTATATGGTAGCTCATACAGCATTGGTCAGCATCTTGCATATGGAGATTCTTACGCCACGCAACCATATGGGCAGCTACCTCATGGAGACCTTGATGCAATGTAGGAGTGGCAAGCAAGTGATTAACCGACATCATGCCGATACCTATGCTCATGGACTTGCCAATCATCATACTTATGGTCTGCCTAGGATGCAAGGACACTGTTGTAGTCATGTTGGACAGTCATCATGCAATCTTGGGCATCATGTTTATGGGCAACAATATGGCCAAGGTTTTGGTAGTAGGCAATAGCAAATAGATGTATTTGGGTAGCAACATGAACATTTTTGTGACATGCATTCTCATAGAGATTATGGACAGCATGACCAATGCTGTGGGATCAATGATCAAAGGCAGCATGCTTATGACAGTTATGTGTGTGATGCACATCAGGGCTATTATCACCATATGCAGTATGGACAGCATGAATATCATTATGGGCAGCAACCACATTGGTATGACCATCCATATGGATGGCATGAGCATTATGGTCATGAGCATGGACAGCCATGTGTTGTACATGAGTAGCAAGATGACTATGAGCAACATGTCAAAACTATTACTGAGCTGACAAAGGGTGATGAGCAGGTGTGTAAATTGATATCTAAGGCTAAACGCATTAGACACCTTACTAGTGATACGATACGGAAATTGCATGCTGCGGGCTTATGCTATCGATGTGCTAAGCCAATATCTTGTAATCATCAAGCCACATGCAGGGCAAAGACTACCAAAATACTCTTGGTATTAGAGTATTATGATGCAAAGGATAGAGAAGTTCTTGTTGAAGACCATTTTGGTATGGGTCCACAACAAGAACTTCAATTCAAGAAAGAAAATCATGGATAGCATGTGGATTTGGATGATCATGACCCCATGCGGGAGCCCCTTCAGTCCACAGACCTGCAGTTTGAATGCTTGGACATCACTAAGAATGCAAGGTCCATGAATATGTAGCACTTAGGGGCTGATGCAGTAAACTTTTTAGCCTATGCAACCCCGTGTGTTGTTGACAACATCCAAGCGCAGACCAAGCTTAATCATATGATGCTTATGGCAGACTCGATGCATCAGCTAGTGGTTCTGACCATTCTAGCTTTACTTGTGTATGGTAACCCAATGCATGGAAAGGATAACCACTTTCCATTTGACCCTGGTGGCAGTGCAGAGACCTACGCTTGCATGGATGACATGTATGCTGGTGATGCTTACCATGCAGGTTATCAATTTGATCCTAGGGGTTAAAGAAAAACTATATCTACATCAGCACTCCCCCGGTGCAGTCCCCTCACCTTGAGGCAGCAACCTTGGCTGAAGAACAACTCAATTTGGGCATGTTTTGCAATAGTAGACAGCCATCTGTTTTCGAACAATTTTGGGCTAGGGTTAGGTACATACTTCTTCAGTAGGCAGATATGGAATAGATTATGAACCCTTAGGTTCTCAGGGAGTTGCAGTCTATAAGCATTGGGTTCTAGGCACTTGAGGATCTTGTATGGTCCACAATACCTTGGACTTAGCTTCTTGCAATCTCTTAAGGATAGGGAACTCTTCTTCGGGCGTATGCGAATGAAGACCATGTCTCCTTCCTCGAAGGTTCTATCTTGACATTTCAAATCCACGTATGCCTTCTATCTATCCTTAGCGGCTTGGATGTCCTGTCTTACTGACTTCATTTGGTCATCCATCCAGTGTTCCATCATTTGCCTTGAAGCTTCAACCCTCAAGGTTGGATCTGAGAAGTTTAAAGGACTTCGACAGTCATGCCCATACAATGCTTGGAAAGGGGTCATCTGAATACTTTCTTGGTAAGAAGCATTGTGGGCAAACTCAACCAATGGCAAGTATTGAATCCACCTTTTTGGTTCACGGCAGCAATGTGCCCTTAGCATATCCTCGATGACTTGGTTGACTCGCTCCATTTGACCATCAGTTTGGGGATGGTAAGCTGTACTAAAATAGAGTTGAGTTCCAATGGCTTCAAAGATAGCTCTCTAGAAGTGTGATGTGAAGAGAGAATCACAATCACTAATGGTTTTTCTGGGCAACCCATGTCGCTTGAATATCTCCTTGATAAACAACCTTGCAATGTTTGAGGCTTTATAGTTTGTCTTAATAAGAATGAGATGTGCAATCTTACTAAGCATAAACCACAACCATGATGGAGTTGTATCCTCCTTGAACTTGGGGTAGGCCAACAACAAACTCCATACTGATGAATTCCCATTTCATTTGGGGAATATCATTTTGACATGTTTGGCCTTAATACATTGACAAGACAAACACTCAATGACATATTTGAGAATGTCACCTTTAAGCCTCTCCCAATAGTAGCTCTTCCTGGCTGCATTGAGGGTCTTGGCATAGCCAGGATGTCCTGAGAAAGGGGAATCATGAGCTTTCCAAAGTATCTTTTGCTTGAGTGACTGGCTTGTCGGTATGCATAATCTCATTCTATAGTAGACAAGTCCACTACTTATAGAGAATTCATGATACTTAGCTTGTAGCTTTTGGTCCTGATCCTTGATAGGGATCTCCCTTAGCATCTTTTGATAGGTTGGATCATGGCAGGCTTCTTCTCTAGCTAACTCAAGTATTGGGTTGTTTGGCATGGATACCTTTGTGGCTAGAGATCTAGCTGTTGATGGATTTTGAAAGACTAGAGAATTAAGGAATGCCTTGCGAGAGTGAGTGCATCGGCAACTACATTCTCCTTTCCAGGCTAGTATTTGATTTCAAAATCATACTCCTCTAGCACTTCAATCCACCGATGTTGCCTCATGTTGAGCTCGTTCTGGGTAAAGATCCACTTGAGACTTTTATGATCCATCACTAGAGTAAATTTGTTACCCAACAGGTAGAGTCTCCAAAGCTTTAGAGCATGGATGACAGCTAACAGTTCTAGATCATGGTGAGCATAATTCTTTTCATGGCACTTCAGTTTTCTTGAAGAGTAATCTATAGGATGACCTTCTTGCATAAGCACACATCCTAAGGCAAGCGTGCTAGCATCAGTTACTACTTCGAACTCCTTATTGAGGTCCGAAAGTTTCAGGATAGGTGCTGATACCAAACTTTTCTTTAATCTATCAAAGCTAGATTGTTCATCAGTTGACCATGCAATCGATGTTTGCTTCTTCAGTAAATCCATTAGAGGTGCTGCAATCAAAGCATAGTTTTTGATGAAGACCCTATATCATCCTGTCAATCCAAGAAAACTGTGTATTTCTTTGACAGTTGTTGGTATTGGCCATTCTAGAACATCTTTGACTTTGGCCAGATCCACTGAGATTCCTTCCGCCGATATGATGAATCCCAGATATTCAATTTGACATTTGAAGAATGCACACTTCTTCATCTTAGCATAAAGCTTGTGTGCCCTCATTGTCTCAAGGACAATGTGAAGCTAGGGTTCATGGTCTTTTTCCTGTTTGGAATAGACTAGGGTATCGTCGAAGAAGGCGAGTACGAAGTTATCAAGATATGGCCTAAAGATATCCTGCATTAACCTATTGAAGGTGATAGGTGCATTCGTCAGCCCGAATGACATGACTCGGAACTCAAAGTGTCCATATCTTGTGTTGAATGTCATCTTTGGGATATCTTCTTCCTTGATCCTTATTTGATAGTATCCAGAGCTGAGATCAATCTTGGAGAAGATCTTTGCACCTTGAAGACGGTCAAGAAGCTCATCTATTCTAGGAATAGGGTACTTGTTCTTAATTGTTGATTGATTCAACCCTCTGTAATCAATACACAATCGAAGCGTTCCATCTTTCTTCTTCTGGAATAGCACTGGAGCTCCCCATGGTGAACTGCTAGAACGGATGTAGCCCTGATCTAACAGTTGCTTGAGTTGCTCCTTCAGCTCAATTGCTTTCGGGATGGACATTTTATAAGGCCTCTTTGCAATTGGCACAGCTCCTAGCACTAGCTTGATCTCATGATCCACTTCCCTTTGAGGCGGAAGTTCTGTCAACTCTTCAGGAAATACGTCCATGTACTCCTTTAGCCATGAGGGTCCTTCGCTAGACTCTTGCTTTTGATCTAGCTTATTAAGCTTAATCAAGTAGACGGGTAGTCCCTTTCTAACTTCCTTTACAATCCGAGATGCTTTGGCCAATTGAATCTTTGGCTTTCCAGCCTCTCCTTGAGTTGTGACCAATTCCCCTTCAGAGTTTCGAAAGGAAACTTGGCCCTTTCCACAATGAATGTGGGCGTCATTAGGTTTAAGCCAATCCATTCTAAGCAAATACTCATGGATACCTAGGTTCATGATCCTGAATTTGACCGAAGTCGACTTTCCTCCCAAAAAGAATTCCACCTTAGTAGTTTGCCTGGTACAAGTGACCTCATGACCATTTGCTAATTCCACAAGCACAGTAGATGCTTCTATTGTGGCTATTCTTAATATTTTTGCACAAGCTAGTGAGATAAAGGAATGCGTACTGCCACAATCAATCAAGGTTTTTGAAACATTTACCTTGATAGTCCAATGGTGTCTAAATCACCAAAAACTGGCAATTCAGGCCTTTCTTGTGAAGAGCAACATGGATTGTTGCCCTCTCAAACTCTGCTTCCATGATTGGGTCTTCTTCTTCTCACAATTCCCTATTGGCAACACAGGCGGTTCTTCCTCTGCCTTGGGTGGCAGCTCCTTGGTCACGAGCGGTTCCTTGGAAAGGAGCTTGACGTTGTCCTCTGCTAAGCTTGGGACATTGCCTTTTGAAATGACTGGGCTCGTTGCAGTGGAAACAATGGAGATTGTGGCCATTACTTTGGGTAGGGGCAAATTTATTGACATTGTTGGTCCTTGCTTTCTTTCTTTGTCCCCGGTTTTTACCTTGAACTCTCTTCACTTGGGGTCTATATGCTCCTCTGTTCTGATCATTATAAGACCAAGTCTTGTTACTTCTTGGCCTAGCCTGCACCTTCTGAATTATGGGCCCAGCTCGAATGAGTGCGTCTTGTAGATCTTTTGGGCGTATAGATTCGAGGCCGGTATTCACAGGTGGGTTTAAACTGGCACAAAACTTCGACACTTGTGTCATATCCATTTGTGGTGCATACTTCAAAAGTGAGAGAATTTCGAGTAGTATGTATCAAGAGTCAGACCCAGCTGTTTTAGCTCATAGAACTCATTCATTTTCTACGTGCGATACACAGGTGGTAAGTATCTTCCTTGCACAGCTTTTTTCAGCTTTTCCCAGGTAACGGATCCTTTCGAGATCCCTTGATCTCTGCACCATTGCTTCCACCAAAGCCTGGCTTCGCCGGTGAGCTTCAGCTTGGCGAGCATTGCCTGGTTGGCGGGTGCAGTACCGGCTGCTTCAAAGTAATCTTCCAAGGACTCTATCCAAATCTCAGCATCAGCTTAGACAGTCCTTCCTTTCCCATCGAATTCAGGCAGCTTGATCTGCTTGAGAAGAAACTTCTTCTCTTGAATCATGGCCGTACTTGATGTAGGGGTCGGACTGGGAATCTGTTCCTGGGGTTGTGCCTGGGTAGAGGATTCTTAAAATTAACCACTCGCTAATCGTTATGATTATATTTTTATTCCCAATTCAACTTTCAGCCGAGAAACCTAGCTCCTTAACTTTTTATCAATTCTCATAGACAAGAAAAACATTAAAAAGAAGTCTTATTTCATTCATATGGGCATAGCCCTTTCGGAGTACAGTATTTCTTGGGATGGTAGAGCAACTAGTACATTAGTTTGGGGAGAATAATATTGTGTTATATTTAGCCACAAGAACTAGATAATAGTATAGTTTTGGATCATGGATCTTCAAGAATCGATAAGTCATCGAAAGATTAGGGTATCCTTTTCTTTGGTACCCATTCTTCTCATAGCGACCCAACACCTTGATCCTATCAGTGGGAATTATGCGGGTCACTTCCTCGTATACATATGAGTTCAGTTCGACCCTCCGACCTTCGACATGTAAAGTTGTGTTTACGTGAGCCTCAACAAAAATGAACAACTTCACGATCTTCAGGTCCTTCAACCACTTGATTCTCTTTAGGTTGGTTCGAAGGTATGGAAACCGGTGCATAGCTATGTAGTAGATTCCTGAGTCACCCGCCCATCTCTCTTCCATGTACAAAGGCGATGGATTATAAATATGGTCTAGGATGTTCATCGTATCGATCCTTCATTGATAATCTAAGGAATGCATCGCGGTCATAAACATGACTTGGAACAGTAAGAATCTGTTCCATGCTTCATAATTCTGCAAGACAGCATCGAAAGTAAGAAAATGTTCTTAAGAGAAACATTTGCTTTACTTCTTCTTATTAAGATTTCTTATAAAGACAGATCCTTCGTTGGTTTGCTCTCATACCAACTGTAACGTGTCAACCTGTTCCCTTCAGGACACATCCTAGCAGTCCATTGGAAAAAGAGTCTAAAAAGCTCTGCCCGGAACTCCCATGGAATGTTATGGGGTTTGTAATCTAGGACTTTTAGAGTCTGCCATGTAGCAGAAGTATTCCGACTGTTTTCCACTTAGAATTGACCTAAATCAGGGTTTCCCCTAATGGTCACCTTCCTAAATGGCAGCTAGCGTCGAACTCTAAGCAAACTACTTTACGTAGAAATGCCAGGGACGAAGCAGATTAAGGCTGCACTTGGTTCAAGGAGAATGGGAAATGAGAGGCATGGAAGGCTCAACCTCTCTGCCCATAAGGCATAGTTCCATTCCGTTCCCCTAAAACAGCATAAATCGGGATTCTGGTAACCTCAACCCTAGGTCAGTGCCCTTGCTGTTCATTTCCTTTGAGAAGAGCTCCTTGTTGTCCATTTCGATAGAAAAGTTCTCGGCCGATCGGGACCACCCATCCGTAGGATGGACCCATGGCCACATCCACCGCACTTTCCTCAGGGTTGCTTTCGTTGTCTAATTACCTACCACATTTAGTTGGACATGCATCAAGCAGCTTCCTTAATTAGTCCGTTAGACACTAGTTCCTTCACGTAATCTTAGCACTTGACATAGAAAAACAGTCTGAAACAAGTTCCTTTTCAATAGGTTATCATATTTATCTTTGGAATATATCCATAAAGTCTAGATTGCAGGCTAATCCATAATCTACCCAAAGGCTATCCAGCAATCCACAGGGATTACTAATCCAAGATTCCGCCCATAGACTAGTATGCGGGCCTCAAGATCCAATCCCAAGTCACGTTGGCCTCTTGTGCAGGGCTCGAAAGGCAAGGGATTTACGGCCAGAGCCCCCCCTGGCACCCAAGCGTCCTCCTGCTCAAAGTAGCGCGCAACAGAGAGACCTCACGCGGCGGGTTCGGTCCACATTCCCGGTGCAGCTAGCAACCCCCTGGTTAGGCTCAGCAAATAGTCGGGGGTAACTGAAGCTGTTTCTCCCTTCAGGCCTTCAACCTGAAGCATTAAATATCTTTCCATACTTTAGTTCCTTGAGCAAACAATGCAAAGAGTGCTCCTAAACTGATTACAAGCATAATCATTTCTAGTGGTCGTTTATTTGGCCAACTACTAAGGAGTGAATCCTTCTCTTCGAATGCATCCAGCATTCGATCTGGGATCAGTTGCGACTTGGCAAGATCCCCAAGGGTTTGTTTGTTAATCCTTTTTCCTTGGGCTAGGGCCATAACCTGTTAACCCAACTTAACCAATACCTTAGGTGTTAATAAACTTAACCAATACCTTAGGTTTTATTAACAGTAAACCCTGGCAACCATGTCACTCCAAATTATTGATTGATCCTTTGCTTCCGAGCAAATACCTAACTTCCCTTAACTTGGCAATTTTCCCCAAGAAAGGTGATATAACAAGATGATTACTTATCCTCTTGCAAGTTAAACTTGCGCAAGAACCTGCCAACCTCATTTCAAGGAATGGCAACTCTCTTGTGATCCAACCACAAGACCATGCGACGTTGCAATTTGTTGCACAAGTGTCGCATCTATTCCAAGGGATCATTTCATCCATTGAATAGTGTTTTCTGGTCAAGGAATTATGATTAGACAAGAAGCCGAGTTTAGGGCGTCTTCTTACCCAACCCACTCCCAATTGCACTAGGCCGACAACGTTCGGTCCTAGAGATTCCAAACTCAAACTGAGTTTTAGCATTTGAACGAATGATCCTTAGGGTGGAAACCCTTAGATCGTTATTAGCATGAGCATCCAATTGACCCAACACTCCTGAAATGTGGGTAGGACCTTCGGTTCAAGGGTTTGTCTTGGCAATAAGTGCGAAACTAGGCCGAGTCCTTAATATGCTAAACCCTAGTTGGCACTTGGGGTATTTATCATATCGATTGAACCATGGCTATGCGAATCCTTTGTGGGTTAGGCGATTTAGATAATTTTGATCTACTTGTCTTGTGACAAGGATGAACCATTCCTAGAGATGTTAACTTGATCTAAAGGAGAAAGCTAGTTGCATCATCTCACAATTTACGTAAACACGCGATTCATTGCTTCTATGTACCGCTAAATTTGCAATAACCCTAACTTTTCTTCTTAAGATCAAAACGCATGATAAATTGCAGAATAACTTCAATTGAACCTACTAGGACTCACATTCAAGAATCATGCCCACAATCCTTTTTCTAAGCTTTTAAAATTTCATGCTTTAATAAACCATGCAGCTTTTCCCTAAATGCAATTCTTGATGGATGAATTTTTGGCGCATGACGAATGTGCAACATGCAATCCTTTCCTAACTATGACATAATTAAATGAAATTCATGCTAAAGCTAGAGTTAACCTATTCCATGCAAGCTCATAGAATCATTTCCATGCTGTACTATTTTCTACGGGTGATAACGACTTTCCCTAATGAATCATTACAATGAATATTTGCCTAAAAATGCGACCTACGCTTAATCTTTCCATGTCTAGTCAAAGGTGCACTTAACAATTCAACCTTATAATGATAGGCAACAGTTGTTCTAGGCTTGTCACTTTGAAATGCACGAAAGGCAACTTACTGATAAGGTCGTAAGATGCATAGACAACTTATGTTTTTTCATTCATCACATTGAAAATACCAATGACCTATTTCATTTCATGAACTAATTCTAGTAATTGTTCAAATAGTCAATTTATTTCCAATTGCATTTAGCTAGGTGGATTTGACATGCATAGGTGCTTCCCAGTCCATGAAATTATCGTGCATAATGCATTATTTTTACGTGGAATCAAAATTAGTAAAAACCTGGACTTGTGGGCTCGGGGAAATGTCCACGTGAATGTTAGGAGAAGATCCTCCCACAGGCGCGACTTGCGACTTCTTGGGGGCCATCGTGGGCGTAATTATGGACTTTCGATTTTTCTTTACCCTTACGCGATTGATGAAACTCCTCAGCCTTCGTAAGCAGCCTCAAGATCTTTCCCTTCTCCCTCATACGCTGGAGATCCCTTCCGAAGTGCGGATCCTTGAGAATACTGGTCTTGCGGGATTGGGGCTTATGGGAGGCCTTGTGGGGTTGGAGCTTGGTTTGTGGAAGTGGGGCTCTTACAAAAAAAGCTCTTGGGAATGGGGCTTTTAAACACCCGGGGTGGCCACGTGGAAATAGGCTTTAAGGAAGTCGCCTTATGGAAGCTTCCAAGAAGATGTAGGAAGCTTCTACTTTTCCCCCCTAGGAGCCACGTGGGTTAAAGGTAAATGATTGGGGGGTGTAATAGAAGAAAAAAAAGAATGATGTCAAATGGGGGGGGGGGGAGATGGACTTGACAGGGAGATGGCGACGGTCTAACGACTTGTGGCGGCCCAAAATGATGGTTCTGGCAGCTGGCCTGGGCGACGATAGCCACCGGCTTGGCGGCGAATACAGTGGCGGCCTACCACGACAGGGCGGCCTCCTCTCACGACGTCGATAGCAGCTTCCTTTCTCTCTCCACGTAGCACGACATCCTTTGCTTCCTCCTTTTCCTCTCACGCAGCCTTTCCTCCCCCTACTCCAAGGCTAGGGGGGGTTTTATAGCCCAAGGGGGGAGAGGGGAGCTCCACCACGTGGGCAATGCATGGCTTTCCCCCCCTCCCTCAGGCAGCCCACCTCTCCCACCTAGCCCATCCCCTTCCCTCTAGCCATGCATCGGCTGGGGAAAATTAGCAAAAAAAATTTGCATTAAATTGAACATTATCCTCTTAACCCCCTCCCAAGAGGGTGTTTCCCCACGCTTATGCAGATTTGAACCCCCGGGCTTGCTTTGCCAATGCGGAGGTCTCGTATTCATGCGTGCGGGTTACGGATTAGACTGCCGGCAATTATAATGCACAAGATAACCTTGCGCAGGGTTTACACGGTGTGGGGGGAGTCAATATTTACGAGAAGGAATATTACATTGTCGTTGTCGATGCATGACTATGATCTTCTCCTGAAGGTGGATTGCATTCGCCGTGCTGGTCTTCGTCCTTTGTGGCTTTGAAGTTTTCGCCAGTGGTGGACAACACGATTTGCTACTCCTTCCTGGCATCCTACAAGAACAAGTCTGGCTTGGTTTATAATCAACGCTTTTGCTTATCCACAGCCAATATCAGTGATGCGTTGTGTTTGCTTGCCTCTTTCAGCTTCTTTCGTCCCTAGTGAAAATCAATTATTGACAGTTGAGGAGATTCTTTCTCTCCTGCAGAAAGAAACCTCTACCCCTTTGGTCTCCAGCAAATTTATCACCAGTTCTGTGGTTTCTGTAGCTCACATATCCTCCCTGGTATGGAAACAACTTTGCCAGTTTTTACAAAGATAGGTCCATGTCAGGGAAGCCTACTTCCCAATGTCTCTCCAAGGGGCTATTCACTGCTTCTGTTAGGATCCTGGAGGGAGCCAAGTTCAATTGGGTAGCATTCATGTTCGCAAAGATGGATCATTATTTTCAGAGAGTTCGCAAAAGGTCATGGTAGTAATGTCTCCTATGGTGTTTTTCTTCAGAAGATTATCTCCCTTGCACCTCTTGGTGGGGTGTGCTAGTTCCTGATCATGTTCCTCTTTCAAAGCAGCCTCCACCTTCTCTTTCAACTCCTCCTCCATTACAGCCCAATTCTAATTTGGAGGATGAGCCCCCTACCAGATTCTCTCGTAGTAAAAGATTATGTACTAAAGGGTCCTTTAGTCCTATTTCTATTTCAGTTTCAGATTCTCCTGCACAGGACTCCATTCTTCCTGTTTCTACCAATTCACTTCCTTCATTCTTGTCATATCCTACTCTATTTGTAGCACAAAGGGATGTGCAGTTGGATAAACAGATCCCTGCTTCCTTACAAACAATGTTAGCTGGACCTTTGCTTTCTCAGCTAGTTTCTGGTGTCTAGGCTACATTGGAGACTTCACTGATGACTTGTCTTTAGTCCATTTGCATAGGGATGTATACTTCCTTGTAGGACAAAGTGGATTCCCAAACTAGTCAATTGAGTAAGGCTTTGGAGGATCTAGATTTTGAGAAAGCCGCCCTAACGGATATTCATAAACAAATGACTGAAGCTACTACCCTGATGGATTTTCAGAAGGCCACCATTTAGAAGTTAGAAGCTCAAGTAGTTACCCTGGAATCATAGAATGCGTCCTTAACTAAAGAGAAGAATGTTGCCCTTGAGGAGATGATTGACTCAACCAGTAGACTGGGTACTTGTGAGGGTCAACTACAATCTTCTCAAGAAATTGTTGAGTCGCAGAAGAAGATGATTACAGAGCTTAATCAGAAGATTGTTACTCTTTTTGTTCCTCCACCTTCTGTGGTTTCTTCTGTAGTATCTTCCAACAAGGAGCTTGACCAGCTACAGCAAAAGGAGAAGTTGTGTAATGGTTTTTCTGCTAAGGTAGAATGCCTTCAACAAAGTATGAATTGTATGTAGGATGATTTTACTAGTTATGCTAAGCTGGTGTCACCCCCACCGTCTTTCTGGATCAAGTATAATCAGTGGCGTTTTTCCTTGTGTATCTCTTTGAGCAATGTGGATTTAGAACCTCCAAAGGATGGGTGGCAGAATTTGTGGTCTGCAGATTTGTTGAAGTCTGTGTTTGACAGATTTGTTGAAGTCTGTGTTTGACATATTTGTTGATGAGCTGATTTTGCATGAAGTACAATTGCTGTCCTTCATGTATCTTACAAGGTAATTGTAGATTCCTGATGAGGAGGATTTGAATTTGTATGTGGGAGATGTCATCTTACAAGCAGTGATGTATGTGCAATCAATTGAGCTCCTGCTAGCAAATAGTTTGAAGCATTATCATGAGTAGTTATCAGATATCCAACCTTTGCAAACTGAACTGTTGCATCATATTACTGATCATCCATTATTCACTGATTCTTTTTTCCAAGATCTTGCTTATCGTTGTTCTTTTTATCCATTAGATCCCATTGATCTTTTGTCTTATTCTCTTATGTCCTATCGTTTTACGTTGTATATTTTCCTCCTCACTTCCAACCTTGACACTATTCCTCTGTCGTCTTTTACTCCTTCTAATTTTCCTCACATTCTTGTTTTTACTTTTTGTACTTTCATTGCTGATCCGACATCATCGCCTACCCCTTCTGAACCTCCTCATGTAGTTCCTCCTGTTCCTTCTGTTTTATCAGTAGATTTCCTTTGTAAGTTTTTGCTAAAATTTCCATCTTTTCATCTTCCTTATCTCTTCATTTCCCTTATTTTTATGATCTATCATATCCTCCTTTACAATGCTCTCCTCTTATTCCATTCCCCTCTCCTTCCGATTACATTAACCTTCCTCCTCAATTAGTGCTGGATACACCAAGTTATGATAGTGATATACTTCATGGATGACAATGGACATTGCAGGATTCTGTGATAGGACCGGTGGCCTTTCATTCCAAGGTCCTGGGATACCCCTGCAGCATGTTCGAACTCTTATCTTAATTTTGCTAGGGTGCATGCTCATTCTGAGGATACCTCTATATGTCTTGCAACTCATTTTTGCTTGTAGCTTGCTTTTATGCATCAGTGCTCTGATCTGAACACTCGCAAGTGTATCCCCCGTTTGATCATCAATCCGAATGTGGATGTGACTGCTACTCAGATGGATATTATGTATTACTTCGCACAAGCTTTCCCTACCAAGTTTCTTATTTTGCTGGAAAGGATGTGTTGTATACAGTTCCTCCAAAATGTGCCATTGCATTTTGTAGATGAGAGTAAAACTCTGGAGTGTCTCAAGTCTAGCATGCAGTTTAAGAAGAAGTGTATGCATCCTGCTTAGCAGTGGAGTTGTTTTTGGATATATCTGTTCTTTTTCTTTAATGGAAATCTTTTTTTTGTGCTCTCCATTTTTGGGGGCATGTGCCATTCAGATTACTTGATGTTGTGTCTGTGTGAGTTGTATATGTGGTATGTATATATTTTTTATCTTTGTTGGATGGAGCTGAAGTTGAAGATGGATTGATGAAGAAGATGTTGGACTACAAGCTAGTAGAAGATGATGATAATTTAAAGAAAACTCTTATATCCTTTATGACTTTATGGTTGCTAACAAATTTTTTAAAAATGGAGATAATATCCTTTTCCTTTCGTTGTAGTATTATCAGATATCAGGTGATAAGTTGGGGTCGTGGTGGAGTGATTATTGAAGATACTAAAGAATATTAAATTGAGCTCTTTACTGAACTTACATTCTTATTTTCCTTAGGTCATGAGGATGCTTCCTTTCTAAGTGTGGGGATATGTTGAGAGTGGAAAAAGACTGAATTTTTGGTTGATTTTTGTTGTTTTTAAGGTCTGAATGGTTGATTTTTGATGGATTTAGAGTAATGTATGGTTGATAATGGAAGTGTTTGAGAGTGTTTTGGATGATATTGATTATGTTTTGGAAGCTCATGATGATTCTTAGTGGAAATATGAAGCTCTGTGATGTTCTGATAGGTTTTGTTGAGGTTCTGATTGGTTATGATACCTTCTGTATAGCTTCTGTTTTGTTCTGATTTTCTTCTATATGAAGCTTGGATTGATGATTGATGAAGGTTGAAATATTTTAGAAGCTTATTGAATAGTTTTTGATAGTTTGGAATGGTTTTAGTATGAGTTATGAGGATTTGTTATTCTCTGATGACCTTCTGTAACCCTCTATAAACCTTCTGTAGAGCCTCTATCTCTGTTCTGTCTCTACTCTCTTCTTGTTCTATTCTGTTTTGTAGATCTTCTATAAGTGTTCTATAGAATGTATGTGTGACTTATGAAAAGTTTTCTAACCTTTGAAAAGTATGGATCTAAGTTCAAAAGAGCTAAAACAAATGGAAGAAGCAGCTTGCTGAAGATTGGAGTGACAGAGACAGTAGTGAGATATGAAGGGTTACTGTAGTGGCTCTGGTGCCTCTTCGACACAGATATACCTCTTGGGAGGTGTATCCACGACCTAAGAAGGATTATTGAGAGCCATTCTTCAGTATTGTAGTGAGGAGATGATGTATTATTGAGAGAGATAGAGAGAGAGAGTCAGAGATAGCCAATTCTATCAAAATAGTGTATTTGTATATGAGAGATTGAGAGAGAAAACTATAAAGACATTGAAGATGAATAATATGTGATTGATTTCCATTCAAAAATGGTGTATTCTTTTATATTCCTTGTTATATTGAAGGATTCTGTGAAGATATTGAAGATTATGGTTGATTCTATCAAATCCGTGGGAGATATCTCCTATGATGCTGCGTGAAGATTTGTTGTTTTCTTTGTTTCGGTCATCTAAAGAATGAAATAAAAGGTTGTTGATGTTACAAGATAGATTTTCTTATAGTAGAATCCCTTTTTCCTTGGTGTCTCTCTTGGGGCTCCATTTAGAATCTTAGAGTCAAATGGAGATTTGTGAGCTGCAAAAGGTCTCTAGAACAAAGCCAATATATAGTAGGCAAGGTAATTGGGCAACCACTCTGGGGCATGAGACTGGTTGCCCCTTGTCCAAGCAGACCAGCTTTGAATGTGCTTACATATTTTGTTAAGCCCACACCTAGATCAACTTGCAAAATCCTCACATGACAACAAATGCAAGCAAAGCTTAGAACATGGACTTTCCAACCATAGTTTGTCT
Source organism: Lygodium microphyllum (assembly GCF_053477565.2). NCBI lineage: Eukaryota > Viridiplantae > Streptophyta > Polypodiopsida > Schizaeales > Lygodiaceae > Lygodium > Lygodium microphyllum. The sequence goes on along the minus strand of NC_141152.1, from coordinate 25,057,356 downwards.
CACCTCTAATTAACCTCTATGCTATAAGGTTAATGCATTCAAAATTTTGACCTAAATATAGAAGAATGGTAGAGGCTCGAGAGTTCAGATCCTTCTATGCATGTTGATGGTAGTGTGGAATAATGGATATATGATGTATCTATAGCTCGTAGGTCCCTCTCGACTCCAAGCTCCTCAACAAATGCACTTGAAACTTCCCACTACCGTTTCTAAAACTTCATCTACCAGGCTACCAACCTATGTGTTGCAGCAGGACAACTGCATCAGTCTTCAAGTAGTGCACATTTTGAACTTTGAAGACCAACAAGATACCAGCCTATGTGTTGCAATGTCCAACTGTCTGAGCTTGCAAGCAGTGTGGACTTTGAAGACCAACTTGGCAATTGGGAGTACTCAACAATGGCATTGTGGAAGTTAGAACTCTCCTATGGAGGCAGAGAAAATTGTGAGGCTAAGCTCTAACAAAAGCACGCTATCAACTTGAGTCGAGAGTTGAAGCCACTACATTAATAAGGAAAAGAGCGTGTTTAAGGGGTATACTTTTAGATGAATTAACCTGCAAGCTCACACACACACACACACACACACACACACACACACACACACACACACATAGAGCATGCTTTCATTTCTATGATTTTTTTTGAGAGAGAGAGAGAAAGAGAGAGTACACTTTTACCTTAGCCATGTCCTTGGCACCTCCATTGATGGTGGCAACGCTTGCTAGGAAGCTCAAGCCACATCCCTAGCACCACCGATGATGGCACTACCTACTAGGAAGCCTGCCAGGAAGCTCAAGCACCATCATTGATGGCAGCCAAGAAGCTCAAGCACCACCGTTGATGGTGGCAGCGCCCTCTAGGAAGCCCTCCAATAGAAGACATGAAGCTCAAGCATCATTGTTGGTGGCAGCGCCCACCAAGAAGCTAAATCCACGTCCTTGGCACTGTCAAATGATGAGCATAGCCACATCCTTGGCATCATCATTGATGGCAATGCCCGCCAAGAAGCTCAAGCCACCCGTTAGTGTCTTGCAGCTCAATGCTCATGAGTCAACGAGACATGGCGGCTTTCCCAAAACCAGTACTCACCACCTCCTCCTGTGAGTGTCTTGCATCTCAGTGCTCATGAGTCAATGCAACATGGCAGCTTGCACAGAACTAGTACTCACCACCTCCTCTTAAATTGCAACACCCTCAGTAGGAAGCCTTGAGGAAACATCCCTTATAAACATCAACTCCATTCTTAGATATCTTTTCTCACTGTAGGTAATGGTGTAGGGAGGTAGCTTGCTCTCAGGAGAGTAACCACAATCACATGCAGTACAAAAAGGGGAAAGAGAAAGAGAGATCTTGATTTTTCAAATTATGTTTTTAATAGGGAGAGGGAGTGTATGGGTGAGGGAGGGAGGGGGGGGCTTGGATTTGTCATAATGAAGGGGCATTTTTCATAATGGGCATTAATCCCCTACTAGGGGGGATTTGTCATAATGAAGGGGTGTTTTTCATAATGGGCATTAATCCCCTACCAAGGCTAGCCAACATCATGCAATAGGTTGGTATGTTGCCAATTTTTTAATTCTGTTGATAACTCCTCTGTCCCATGCATAGACTCTAAAATAATCTTTGTTAATTACAAACTCTCGTAGTATGATACTTAATTTGAATGCATAAGGCTTTATCAATATAATTGCAAGACATTGGTCCCAGCATGAGTGCTAAGCATGGTGTGCCACAGTTATAATTGAGGTTCAAAGTGCATAGCAATGCAACCATAGCACCAACTTAGTTTATGAGTTAATTCTCGCTTATCCAAATTAGTTAGGCTCAGTTAGACGATCCAATTTGCTCAGTTGCCTCCAACATCCAAGCTTTGATTCAACTCCAATATCCCCCTTCTTGAAAGTCGATATCCAAATTTTTAGTGAGGACAATAAAATGATGCTAAAAAAAAAAAGGTGTCATTGATTGTTTCTTGAAGCCCAATATTGGGCATCAGATTTAAAGCTTGGAAAAAATCCATTAGAACACATCACACTCACTTGCACTGATCAAAATTTGCACCCAATTGCAATAGCTTAGGAACTTGTCAATAAGTTAGGGTTGGCAATGTACACAAGTACACAAATCATGCATAGTAGCTAGGGTTGAGGTACTCATGTACTTAGTCCTAGGTGATACACTCATTCATAGAACTTAGAAACTCAAGCACATTACCCCTCAAGAAGTTGCACACATTAATTTCTTAATCACATAAGGCACATAGGCGCCCTTGGGATATCTAGAAGCACCCAATCACATTGCCTTGATCCATTTAGGCACACTTAGACCAACTATCCTAGGACACATCTAGTTAGGTGCATTTTCACTTAGAAATTGGCGTATCCTTGGGCACGAGACACCCATCTACTCAGGAGCATTAGACACTCAAAATTAAGATAAAATTGTGCACTCGGTCTAGGGTGTACTGTAGGAGTTTGCACTAAAGTGTACACCACCCTAGGTCATTTAGGACATATAGCTTAGGACACATAACCGATAGGCACTCTGCACACATTAGGCATGAGCACTTAGTTACATGTCAGAAGGTAGAACCTAAGCACATAATATAGGGATATAACCTTGCACCACTTGTGTACATGTAGGGTGGACACTCAAGCACATGAGTATCTAGGCGCACCACTTAACCTTAGTACATATTACCATTCCAAATATAGAACTAAAGCACATACCATCCATATATTGACCTAGGCACATTGCACATAGGCATTCTAGGGCACTCTTAGATAATAGGGCACCACATACATACTAGACCTTGCACTCTTACATAGACCCCTCTATCATGCAAAATTAATCTAAAGCACTTAGGTGATTTTTACCATAGAAGAATATTTTAAGAACTTTATTCTCACAACCACCACTTCCTAGATGCAATAAGTCCTTTTTAGGACACATCCCAATTTCCTTGCCTAAGGTGCTTCTACCTTTGATTAGGGCAAGCCCCACACATATTCTCTTGTGCCCCCCCTCCCTCACGTCCCTAAAAAAGTGTGCTTCTCAAAATTTTTGAATAAAAAGGCCCCTAATGTTGAGGTTCATCATACCCTTTTGTTAAAGATCCAAGCCAATTTTATGATTTAATAATACCCTTTTGTAAAAACTTTACATGTTCAATATAAATACCCCTTTTGTGAATAGATTTATTGCTTTTAAAATATTTCCTTTTGTAAATGTACATCTGTAAGCCTATGTATTTTTTATATTCCCTTTTTTTGAACTCACGTTACACACATTTTTATATATAGTGACCCCCTCCACTGGAGTCTAGTATCGAGCTAAGATGGTCAGTGTTGCACAAGCTATCAAAGAATTAAGACAAATAGGCATTGCAATTGGCTCAATGAGAGTGAGAAATGAGGGGAATTGAGTATCAACGCCCATAACACATAGTCTCACACCACTCCCCTAAAACAATGTTTATCTAGCTAAGACTTGGCCCTAGGATTATCATGATTTTTTGGCCCTTTTTAAAATTTTTGGGGAAAGCCACCTAGCTAACCAAGTCCACCCAACCATAGGATAATTTCATCAAGAAGACTATCTACCCAACTTCCATTAGTGGCATATTTTAGTTATCTAAGCAAGCATACTACTCACATTGTGAAATATATTAAAAAAATTTCATAATTAATCTTGCATAGGTTTCATTGGCATGTTCTTAAATACAAACACCAAAATAATCCTCTTTGAAAACAAGGTAATTTATATTATTATCATAATTATGACTACTATGAAGAGTGAATCAACCCAAAAATCAGGTTGCAACCTTGTCTTGTTTATCATGGGTCTTCCAATGCTACACCATGTTGGAATCATATAGGTTTCATTCCCTATCATATGATTGGGATCAAGATTAAAACCTCCAATCAAACTATCGATGGTTCTTTGCTTGCCATAAGGAGGACCTTTCCTATAGGGATGACCATACATACCTAAGTAGTGTTCAGCTACCTCAGACAATTAATATACAACTTTGGGTGAAAAGTAACTATCCTAGGTGTGACTTGGGGATGGCATCATGCTTCAATCCTATCCGGATGTTGAAGGCATAGATGCCATCAGAAACTTTTTCAAGAATTATTGCAACCAAAATTGGCAAAGCAAGAACAATCATACAAACAATCATTTCCACAAAGGATGAACATAACTTTTCTAATGGAACTTCAATAATTTCCATTCAAATAATAAGATGTAACTCATAACTTGAGTTTAACTTTATGTATGTGAATGTGCATTAATAGACTAAAGTGTTTGAATTAATTTTTAATCAACTTAAAAACTATAAAAAGAACATGCTTATTATTTATTATATGAATTTTTCTAAGCTACAAAAATGTAAGTGCAATATATGCAATTTATAAGGAATTTATGGTTTCAAAAATATTTTCTAAGCTATGACTACAAAATTAATAATTTGCCTAGACCATTTAATAGTATTGTGATAAAAAATTCTATCTAAGTATCTAATCACTTCAAAACTACAATTTTAGAAATCTTATGCTTACTTATTTAAAAACCTAAATTTTTACTATTTTTCTAAATACTTATTAATAATTTAACTAAAAGAATTTAAGTCTCTAACTACTACGGTACCTTTTTGCATAATATATGTTATTTATTTAAGTCTTTTTTAATGTTTCATTAATTAATTATAATTTTATGCTAATTATGTAAGTTATATTTTATTTTTAGCTTCAAAGTAATAATTTTAAAAAATAAATTGTATTTTTTATTGTGATTCAATTTTTTTAATAATCAATAATGATAATAAAAATTTATCAATGAGAAAATAAGACATCATCAGATCATTGCAATCACTCAATGCTATTTAGTGTTCAATCGGAACACAAAATTTGGTGGCTAGGAGCATTCAAAGTAGATATAGAGGATTTTGATATATTGTATTGGGTTTTTCATCAAACACCAATACATGATGTTATTAAGAGACAAGAAGCAGGAAAAGAGCTATTTGTTGAAGAATTTGGAAACTATAAGATTGAATGGCACATAGCTGGTGACTTAAAGACACTTAAATGTATGTACAATGTAGCAAAGGGAGCCAACTCTAGATCTCCTTGCCTATATTGCATGTCCCTAGCTATATAGTTGAACTCAAGCAATTGGAATAGAGCTCCCTTTAGGCACAACAAGGATCCACAGTTTAAGCCAGTCCTATATCTTCCTTTACTGAATGCCCATATCTGTAAACTTCATGCGCTTTGTAGGATAATTGAAAAGCTTGTTCATCTTTATATAGGATTTGCATGGAAATGGAACCATTATCAGTTAGAACACATGCTATAACAAAGATTGAAAAAGTCTTATATGCAATTGGTTTGATGGGACATGCTTGGCCTATGCCACTACTACATGCACGTTACATTGTTTGGATTTGGATGCTACTGAGCCTTCATTTGGCTTGACATTTGATTGCCTGAATCTTACTTTGGCTATTTCTCAGTTTGCTAGAGTTATAGTTTGGATGTACTTGATGTCTATGCATGCTCTGTATGGATGCTACATGGCCTATATGCTCATGAGATCTTATTGATGCTTGATCTTGGATCTTCTGGCACTGGTGCTATCATGTGCCCTTGTTGAGCTTCTTTGCTTGATATTTACGGCTTTTGTGCCAGTGGGAGTATCTTGATATGCTTGATAGACATTGAGTAGGCGGTTTATGCTACTTGAGCATTCGGATACTTGGGATTGAGATCTTCACTTGGATGTTGCATGGTTGATATGCCATTGTCCTCACAGATGTACTTGGGCTGATTTGGGATTTACACTCTCTAAGCATACACCTCTTTGTGTCAGGTCTTGCCAGTGTTGTGTACGCTTTGCCCTATTACACAGGGGGTGTGCTTGCTTATTGTGGATTTATTTAACATGCTTGGGTATTTAATCGATGTCCATATGATTGTCACATGGTGATTTATGCCCGCTTGATGCTGGTTATGCTTTGACAATCAGTGGTTGACCTGGTGCATTCATTTTGCCTACAGTTTGCTGTCATTGTACCTAGCTGTAATTTATTACAACAAGCAATTATACATGGACTGACGTGGAATTTTCATGTTGAATCATCCTGATTTTATGTACTTTTGATGGTACTTGGTGGGAAACATCATAAGCTATCAGTTCGTGGTCATTTTGCCTTGGTTTTGGTGTATTTTGGTTGTTTACCGTAGAAAACATCAAGCAGTTTTGAACTGTCTGCACCATTTTGGACTATAGTATGGCATCTTCTTCCACTGATAGTACTATCTTCAACATCATTAAGCTTGATGGTATACGTTATGCCTATTGGAAGAGCCAAGCTTGGCAAGTATTGGTGTAGAAATCTCAGATCAAGCCACTAAGGATGCATGGCGAGCAGCTTGAAACTATGATTGATGACAAATGGGATGAGCTTGATGGTTATGCAAGTCCACCCTCATCTTGTCTCTCACTGAACATGTACATTACAATGTGGTTGAGGAAGCATAGAGTGCTTGGTAGCTTTGGGATAAAATTAAGAACCTCTATGACAAGAAAAGTCCAGCAAGTTAGATACATTGGTTGAAGCAACTTATGGACCTGCACATGAAGGAGAATATGCCAGCAATGTTTGCTCACTTGAGCCAGTTCCATGCTATTCTCAAGAACTTAACTTCGCAAGGAATTACCTTTAATGATGAGGTTACTCCATTATTTTTGTTTGGGACTTTGAGTGAGTCATGGGATGTATTCCGCACTGCCTTATGTGTTCTTGCTACTATTTTAAACTTGCATGATATAGAGAGTGCTCTTGTACAGGAAGAGATCAACCGTAAGAACTTAGATGCCTCTCGTGTGTCGTGTGCTTTGACTATTAGAGGCAGAGATGGTAATGGAAATAATGACAGTGGGTATGGACATTGCAAAGACTCGCAGAATGTCTAAGTTGAGTGGTAAGTCACGCAGCAAGTCTCGTGGGAGAAATGCTAATGTGACATGCCATCATTGTGGCAAGAAGATTCATAAACGCCCATAGTGGCATGAGTTGTGCAGTGATAAGTGCCAAGAGAAGGGGAAAGACAAAGTACATGAAAAGTCCTCTGATCGCAACATATGCCTGCAAAATCTAGTGTGAAAATTGAGGAGATAAATGTCATGCACAAATTGATGACTCCGATGGGTGTACATAATTGCAGCTAGTTCTTGTGATGCTATGCCATTGATCGAGGTTCACTCTATGTATGCGAAGTGCTGGCTTTTGGATTCACATGCTTCATTTCATATTACACCATGCCGTGAGTAGTTCCATTCCTACCTTCAATTCTCTTGGGTGATGATAGGTCACTTGGTATTGTTGGCATTGGGGATGTACGACTGCAATTCTCTACTGGCAGTACTTTTTTGTTACAAGATGTACGTCATGTACCTGCGCTTATATGTAGTCTTATGTCTGCAGGAGGGCGGCTTGATGATGTTGGATCTCATGTTTCATTTGGGGATTTTGCCTGGAAGATCACTTGTGGAAGACTTGTGCTTTCTAGAGGTGCCAAGGTTGGTAGCCTCTATCCTCTTGTAGTTGATGGGTCCTCTGTTGACCATGTTTTGTCAGTCAGTTCCATCCCACATGTATCTCTTTGGCATTACCATTTGGGCCATATGTCCTTGAAGGGAATGAAAATGCTTTCTGGTTTTTGCTGTACTTACCGCCCCTTGATTATTCATGTTTTGATTCATGTGAGCATTGTCTTTATGATAGGCAGACTAGGAATACGCATAAGAAGTCTAGTCAGACATGCATGGGTGAGCCCTTGGCATTAGTACATTAGAATGTCTTTGGACCCATGTCTTGTCAGTCTGTGGTTGGATAGTGCAAAGTATTTTGTGATGTTCATTGACAATTTTTTGTGTAAAGTTTGGGATTATCCCATTAAGCTTAAGTAAGATGTCTTGGCTGTGCTTCAACGATGGCTTACATTGGTTGAGAATCAGACTAGGCATAGGATGATATGCCTTAGGATTGACGATGGGGGAGAATATGTGTCACGTGCCTTTGAGCAGCTATGCGATGAGAGGGGTATTAAGTGTTAGTTGACCGCCCCCATACCCCACCCCAGAATAGTGGCTAAGTGGATGAATAGAACCATCCAAGAGTGTGTATGAAATATGCTTACCATGTAGGCCTACCATAGAGCTTATGGGTTGTCAAGATTGTGGGAGAGAAGGAAGGAGTCTCGCTTGAAGATTTCTTGCTTGCACAATGGGGGAAGACACACAAGGGTGGAGGCTGAAAACAGTGTTCCTCTTCTTAGTTGTGTAAGCCAAAAGAACTCAAGTACAAAGAAATAGAAGAACCCTAGATATGGGTCTCAAACCAAACTCAACTAACTAAGGTGGCATACTAACTGAGCGACGAACTAGAGTAGATAAGGATAGCTATCATGTAGCTATTATTCAGGGGCGGTGTACCAACCGCATCTACAACTGACAAGTCGGTGACATAAATGCACAACGGTCACCCTGGCGTATCACGAGTGGAGCTCGATATCTCAACATGGGTTGAGATAGTCAATACATCTATGCATGTCATAAATAGATCACCTTCTAGTGGTTTGGATTTTTAGGTTGTAGAGGAGGTATGGATTGGGAAATCTCTGTCTTATGCACATCTACGTGTCTTTGGATGTGAGGTATTCTGCCATGTGCCCAAGGACAAGTGGACTAAGTTGGATCCTAAGAGTGTCAAATGCATTTTCCTTGGCTATGGAGATGCAGGCGAGATGGATTGCCACCTCTCGGATCCACAAGCATGGAAAGTCATCCATAGCCATGATGTAGTCTTCCATGAAGAAAATATGCATAGGCAGCCTGAGAAGGTGGTAGAGATATGCAGGGTTATATTCTAGGAGGAGCCCTGTGCTCCCGCACAGCCAATTGGACAGCCTGTAGTAGCAACAATTGGTACACATGGCCGGGGTGTTGGACATGATGCTAGGCATGCAACAGAGCCTGCAGTGAGATGATCTACTAGAGCTAGATGTTAACTTGATAGATTTGAGCCCTCGATGCATTATGTCTTGGTTAGAGATGCAGGAGAGACTCTCACCTATGATGAGGCTATGCATAGGGGTGACAATCACTCCTGGGAGAGGGCTACGCAGTTTGAGATGGACTCCCTACATAAGAATATGAATTGGGATTTGGTTGCATTGCCTAACGGCAAAAAGGCTTTGCCATGCAAATGGGTGTACAAGTTGAAAAGTACCCCTCGACACCCCAAGCTGGCTTATAAGGCAAGACTTGTTGATAAGGGTCTTAAATAGGTGCATAGAGTTGACTTTGATGAAGTCTTTTCTCATGTGGTCAAGATGACCACCCTATGCTTGGTTTTAGCCTTAGTCGTGTAGCTTGACTTGGACATGTATCAGATGGATGTCAGGACTACATTCTTGCAAGGGGATTTTCATGATGAGATTTACATGGAGTAGCCTAAGGGCTTTGCAGAACCTGGCAGGAAGCACCTAGTGTGAAAGTTGAAGAAAAGTCTTTATGGATTGAAGCAGGCACCTAGGGAGTGGTATCATAAGTTTGATGCAGTTATGCAGCCACAATCCATGTCTTTACACGAAGAAAGCTCATGATGGCTCATTGCTTATTTTGGTACTTTATGTGGACGATATGCTAATAGCAGGAAAAGATCATGATGAGATGGATGCTCTTAAATGTCAACTAAAGAAGAGCTTTGAGATGAAGGATTTGGTACATGCCTCTGATATTCTTGGTATGCGCATTAAGCACGATAGGCATAAGGGACTAGTCTATCTCTCACAGAGGGAGTACATTCATAAAGTCCTTGAGCGTTCACACATGCAAGTCGTGAAGCATATTGGTTGTCCATTACCTTCTTATGTGAAGGTCTCATAGGCTGATTATTTGCAGACAGATGAGCAGAGGGCCGAGATGGCCAAGATCCCTTATGCATTAGCCATGGGTAGTTTGATGTATGCCATGATAGCCACTCAACCAGATATTTCCTTTGTAGTTGATGTTATGGCACGCTATATGGCTACACCTAGCATGAAACATTGGGATGCCATGAAGGGTATCATGAGATGTGTTGAGTGTTGAAATGACCTATTTTTTGGCTGATTTTTGTTATTTTTGAGAGTTAAATGGTTGATTTTATGAGATGATTGATTTTTTTGGAAGTGGTTTGAGAGTGTTTTGGATAGGTTGGAATGGTTTTATTAAGCTCATGATGTTTTTTAATAGAGATGTGAAGTTCTGTTGATGTTCTGATATGTTCTGTTTGGTCCTAATAGCTTCTGTTTTGTTCTATTTTCTCTCTGAATGGAAGGATGGAGTATTGACTGATAGGGTTTGAGATTGTTTGAAATCTTATTGAGCGATTTTTGATGGTTTGGAATGGTTTTGGTATGAGTTCTGTGGTTCTGATGCTTTCTATTGGCCTTCTGTAACTCTCTGTTGGGCTTCTGTGAGTCTCTGTAGACCTTCTGTATGCTTCTGTATGTGTTCTGTTGGATGAGAGTGTAGCTTGGGAAAGTTTTCTAGTCTTGGAAAGAGGTGAATACAAGTGCAAAAGATCTAAAACAAGTGAAAGAAGTAGCTGCTGAAGACTCAAGTAAAGACTGGAGTGAAATGACAGTGGTGAGCTATGAAGAGTCACTGTAGTGGCTCTGATGCCTCTTCATATTAGACATACCTCTTGGGAGGTGCATCCACGACCTAAGAAGGATTATTGAGGGTTATTATTGAGTGATTGTAGTGAGGATATGATTTACTATTGATGGAGAGAGAGAGAGAGAGAGTTAGAGATAGTTAAATCTATCAAAACAGTGTGATTGTATGTGAGAGATTGAGAGAGAAAACTATGAAGATATTGAAGATGAATACTATGTGATGTATTTCCATTCAAAGATGGTGTATTCCTTTGCTTTCTTTGTTCTATTGATGGATTTTGTGAAGATGTTGGAGAATATGGTTGATTCTATCAAATCCGTGGGAGATATCTACTATGATGCTGCGTGAAGAATTGTTTTCTTCTTTGTTTTGATGATTAAAAGAATAAAATAAAAGCTTGTTGATGTTACAAGATAGATTTTCTTGCAAGAGAATTTCCTTTTCCTTGGTGTTCCTCTTAGGGCTCCAAGATGCCTAAAAGGCATAGCATATATGTGTATTTGCTATGGCAACCAGGATACGAGAGTTGTGGGATACACAGACTTCGATTATACAGGACATGAAGATAGTAGGAAGTCCACTTCTAGCTATGTATTCATCTATGCTAGAGGTGTTGTCTCTTGGATGTCGAGGGTTCAAAAGTGTACAGCTCTCTTTACCACTGAGGCTTGCAAGGAGGCCATATGGTTGGGCTATCTGGTTCATGACCTTGCGATTGATTCTATACCTATGCTGCATTGGATTTTATGAGTGCTATTCAGCTAACCAAGAATCCAGTCTTCCATGCAAAGATGAAACACATTGAGGTGAGGTATCATTTCATATGTGGGGTTGTGGAGGACAAGTCTGTTGACCTTGTTAAGATCTCCACTAACAAAAATCCTATCAATCTGCTCATGAAAAGCCTCACTACTGAGTGCTTTTGATGGGATCTAAAATGGGTCGGCACTGCCTCATGCACTAGCCGGACCTCTATCATACGCTCAACAACCCCACGGCCTCGCGGCCAGGAGCGTTGATGTCACATACATCATACATTGCCTTCCTAAACATCTTGCATTTGTATCATGTCTCGTAGTCCAACTCTAACCCAATTAACACTCCTCAGAGGGAGTCCTAGCACATTGCCAAATGGCATGAAGTACAAACATAGGAGGTCCTCCCAGAGCTTACTGCCGCTACCTCACTACGACTCTCCTACATCTTGGGGATTGGCCCCTCGATGCGTCGCTAAACATATATGACACTTCGCACATAGTCCTCTGAAGGTACCAATTATTTCGTTCCAGGATGTACCATACCTCACTTTACTTTTCCCCTTAGACCCAACGCCTAGCCTACAGCTTGGGACAACCTTACTCACTCAACATTGGTCACGATCTAGAAAATACAGATGCTATGCATCCAGGAGGTATTGTCTGATACCTTTTATCATTTTATGCTTCATGCAAATTGTGAATGTCCATGTGCTCAAACAAAGAAAAATCAGCATTGTGCTTAGTGCAAAAGCATTCTTTCAATGAATTTCTCTGACGCGTAATTGCTACGTTGCACGAACCTAGCACCGAGGAGACCTCGTGCTACTAGATATTTATTTTAAATTAATGATCAATCTATATGATATGCACAAATGAAAACAATCAGCCTTTTCTTTCTCTCAGCACTTAAACACCACTCTCATTCTCTCTACCCCCTCGCCGTTTAGATTGTGCACGATGCATAGGTTTAGGGTAATATTTTTCCATGTTTTTTGTTGTATGAAAAGCAATAAAAACTCACTAAAACATAAAGGTAGGGCTGAGAACTGAGGCTAAACCTCATACTTCAGACCACTTATACATACACAAACATGAATCTTATTTTTTAGTATTTTTCGCACACTCAAAACCTATTTTTTCCTTATTTTTATCAAATTTTTCTATTTTTCTTATATTTTTTACAATATTAAATAATTGAAAATACAAAATGAGTTATGGGCTGTGGCCTTTAGGTTCATTTGTAGCAAAAACACAAATTTAGTTGGTGTGTCTCATTATATTTTCCATTTATATACCAAAAACACCCAATTTCTCCCTATTTCGCGTGTCTTACGGGTTTTATATCATTAATTTTAGTCACAACACTTATGATTTTCTGGTTTTCTGAGCATAAACTTATCAAACTCATAGCAAACAACAACATAATGCATAATCATCCCATGGGAACAAATATTCATGAAGCAAATTGCATAAAACATCAATTTCCTTTGTAAAAATAAAATTACCGTTCTTTGCGGGTTGCGGATTTTTTATTTGCCATGTCTCGAGACTGATTTCCAGCAGTCATTAATGCTCATGACGACCCACAATCAGCAATCTTCATTCCTCTTGAACCACGGAGCAATCCCATCTTGGTTGGACAAGCATCCGTCAATCCTTCTTCTTCCCACATGAATCTGCCCTTAGAAGAGAGAGAGGGAGGAGAGAGAAAGACTGAAATCAGAGATCTTCATAGAGGCCACCATTGCGCGAGTGAAGCACAGCGATATGACCAGCAGCTAGAGGGGAAGCAAGGCCAATGATCAATTGCAGTGGTTGTTCACAGCTTGCATCTTCCATCCCCAACATCTAGGCGCAAAAATCGGCGCCATCTGCTCACGCCATCCTCCTCTCTCTCTCCACGATTTTTTCCCCAACATTTCATATGGCATGCAATTTTTGGCCCCAAAGGTCACTTATCCATTTGACCACTCTAATGTCCACCTCTTCAAATCTTGACCGGTTTCTTGGCTCCTTCCATGTCCGGACTCCGAATTGAGCTCTGAAAAATCTTGGGCGTCCGGCTCGGCATCCCGCATTGGCTGGTAACTCTTGTCAACCTGCATGACAGTTTGAAAATTTATCAAAAATCACCAAGTGTCGCTCGAGCGCCTTTAAAGCACTTTGACGCTTAAAATCATCCTAGATCGAGCCGTCGCCTTCGACATTGAATATTTTTCCCTTGATATTCGTAATTTTTAGCTATTTTTAAGCACTTCTCAGCATCAAAACTCTCCTCTCATTGGCGACCACGGGATAGGGTGACTCAGCCCGTTGAATCCCACAATAGATCTGCACAAAACAACGAAAGGAAGCATCAAGCTGATACAAAATAGATACATACTAAACCTAGCACAATGCGCACCGTACCCCCTAACAAAACCAAGGCATGACATCCACAAGGAGTAGGCCTAGCATAATCTGATAAAAGGTCCGAAGCTAGTCACTGACCAACTGCTCCAACACGGCCAAACTAAAAAGAACTATCAAAGAGGTTGCCCTAAGTGGTGGTCTGAACTACCTACCTAACTAAGGACAACACAATGAGGAGCTCCTACTAAGTGAGGACTCCTATAGCCTGATCAAAAAGTATTTTCTTTTAGCACATTTCTCCTTCTAGTTTTTTTTTAAAAAATTTATTGACATACTCGGGCATGTAAAAAGGAGGGAACTGAGCATAGTGACCCAAGGAGAACAAGGCATCGGCCTCAGGTTCTGTCTCGGTACCCAAGAACCTACCAAGCCCTCGCAAGGCGACACTTAATCCTTTTTTAACACTCCCTTTTATTTTCATTCCAACCTTCCTTAATTTCTTCTTTTCCAGCAAGATGCCACCCCTAGGAAGACAAGGCATCGGCCCCGGGTCTGATTCATCCCCAGGAACCTACCAGGCCTCCCTAGGCAATGATCAACTGCTCATAAATTTTCATTTGTTTTCTTTTCAATTTTTATAGGGGTTAGAACCCCTTTTTACACACCTTCGTATATATTTATTATCTTTAAGATATTTAGGGTTTTTTTTCCTTTCTCATCTTTATTTTTCTTCTGGCAAGCTTCTCTAACTGCCTCACAACTAACAAGAACTCCTAGAACGGCTGCCTAGCAAGCTAGCAGAATAGGGTCACTAGGACTTCTGTCTAAAACAGGTCTTTTGATGCTTGACAATGTCTTTACAGGAGGCAATTACTACTCAGACCTCCCTCAAACATACTTACCCTAAACCTCGGGACTTCATGCCTTGGACACCGATCCCCAACAAGAAACGAAAAATCCCCCAAACAAGTACACAAACACATATAGCATAAAAACCACAATACTCATAAAGGAGGGATATCACCTGGATAGGGCCACAAGAAGCTTCCGCGCAACAAAAGGCTCCTTCCAAGCTCTTCTTCAAACCTCTCTAGCACAAAACTAAAACAAGAAACCATTAACCACACCTACACTAAACAGACAATGGGCCCTCTTGGCCTAATGAAATAAAGCACTTCACTACCAAACTTAATCGGCCCGCTTGGCCTAACGAGATCAAACAAAATAGCACCTACACATCCCTCCCTGAAAGAATCCAGATATACAGTAATAGGCTCCTTTCCAAGGAGGAAAAATAGGCTCGCAGCCCTAAACTAAATGCTTAAGGTTATGACCCATCCCTCCTGCATATATAGCAAGAGGCGTATGCATAACATGTTGTCTAATTAACCTATGGGTCTAGGATAATAACGGTAGATTGGTCTCGACTACTTTTTTCATCACCCATATCAACCATCATCTTCCATATATTGCATGCTCTGATAACATTCCCCACAAGCGACCGGGTCCTATTTCATCATTGATAACAATATCTAGACTAGGACCACAAATAAAGAAGAGGTCTTTCTCATAAGCAAGATTTGCTAATGAATCCGCAAACTGATTCCAGTAACGTGAAATAGGCTGAAAAGACACTCTCTCAAACTCTTCAAGTAGGGTCATCACAGTCCGATGATACATACAGAGAATGGGATTCCGCACTGTGTATGTCCCATCTAGCTGATTCAGGATCAACTGGGAATCCCCTTTTACTAACAACCAACAAATACCACCTTGTTTGGCAATATGCAGTTCCATAATCAAGGCTTTATACTCCGCCATATTGTTAGTGAATCATAGCCTGAGATAAGCAGCTAACTTCATCGTAACTCTACGTCGGGGGTCTCGAATTACTACTCCAACGCTGTTGAGTGTTGAAATGACTTGTTTTTTGGTTGATTTTTGTTGTTTTTGAGAGCTGAATGGTTGATTTTATGGGATGATTGATTGATTTGGAAGTGGTTTGAGAGTGTTTTAGATGATAATGATTGTGTTTTGGAAGTTCATGATGTTTGTTGATGGTTATGTGATGTTCTGATAGGTTCTGAATGGTTCTATATACCTTCTGTTTTGTTCTGTTTTGGTCTGTTTTTGTTCTGATTGTCTTCTGTAAGGAGGGATGGAGTATTGATTGATGAAGAATGAGATATTGTGAAAGCTTAGTGAATGGTTTGTGAGAGTTTGGAATGATTTGAGAGTGAGTTATGAGGTTTTTGATGACCTTCTGTAGGTCTTCTGTAGAGCTTCTGCTTCTGTTCTGTTTCTGTTCTGTTCTGTACTGTAACTGTTCTGGTACTGTTCTGTAGACTGTTCTGTAAGTGTTTTGTGGAATGTATGTGTGACTTTTGGGAAAGTTTTCTAGCCTTGGAAAGAGGTGAATACAAGTGCAAAAGAGCTGAAAGAAGTGGAAGAAGTAGCTGCTGAAGACTCAAGAGAAGACTAGAGTGAAGTGACAGTAGTGAGCTGTGAAGAGACACTGTAGTGGCTCTGGTGACCCTTCATATCAGACATACCTCTTGGGAGGGGTATCCACGACCTAAGAGTGATTATTGAGTGTAATTTTTGAGAGATTGTAGTGAGGATATGATGTATTATTGATGGAGTGTGTGAGAGAGAGTCAGAGATAGCCAATTCTACTGAAACAGAGTGATTGTATATGAGAGATTGAGAGAGAAGACTATGAAGATATTGAAGATGAATACTATGTGATGTATTTCCATTCAAAGATGGTGTACTTCTTTGTTTTCTTTGTGACATTGATGGATTTTATGAAGATGTTGAAGAATATGGTTGATTCTATTAAAAACCGTGGGAGATCTACATGATGCTGCATGAAGATTTGTTGTGCCTGGTGTTCTTTTCTTCATTGTGATCATATGAAACATGATAAACAAGCTTGTTGATGTTACAAGATAGATTTTCTTGCAAGAGAATTCCCTTTTCCTTGGTGTTACTCTCGGGGCTCCATGTTTTT
The DNA here is from genome assembly GCF_053477565.2 of Lygodium microphyllum. NCBI lineage: Eukaryota > Viridiplantae > Streptophyta > Polypodiopsida > Schizaeales > Lygodiaceae > Lygodium > Lygodium microphyllum. The sequence goes on along the minus strand of NC_141152.1, from coordinate 25,040,497 downwards.
GGTGCGCAACCGGGGAAACTTGCCATCAACAAGCACCAGAAGAGGCTGAAAATGAAGGAATTGGCATTGCCAAGAAGAGAAGAATTCAATGGATGTTTGTAAAGTTCCTTCTTCCATTGAAGAGTTGGAATTCCTCATAATCAAAGCCACTTTCCACAAGAAGTTCATCCCACAATGGTGGAAACACATCACCATCATGATGCATGCTCTATGTGGTGGACAGTTTCCTCTTCCTATTGAAGCAGCAGAAACTTGCATCTTGGTGGCAAACTATTTGGGAACAAACTGAAGAGCAAAAACAGAGAGAATGAACATCCATGGAAGATTTGGCATTTATTGAGAAGTTTCCAGACAACATCAAGTGGGAGATTGTGAAGAAACTTCAGGAGTCTTGGTCTGTAGAGGTTCACAGGGACAAGAAGGAAAAGAGTTGGAATTTGTTCGTGGACGCTCAACAGCAAGATACATGGGATGCTTGGTGTACTGATAATCTTCTGTTTGTTCAATTAGCAACCCACTGGAAGTTGGTAGACAGAGTGTTTTTCACAACATACACTATTGAAACCATCAGAAGCTGGCATTACTATGATGATGGCACCACCACAATGCTCAGACGTATGCATTTTGACACCTTCAGAACCGAATACCTTCCTCTGTGCAGTGGCATGAAAGCAGAATTCAGGGATGTTGAAAAGAAAGAAGTAGAAGAAATGTTGGCAAGAGAGTCCTCTAGAGACTAAAGCCTTCTGTTAACCCTCTGTGGAGCACTAACAACATAGTGGAGTCAACCCCCTGATGAATGACGCAATAAAAAGGCAAGCGTTAGAACGAGTCCAGAGGTACGTGAGAAGAGAGAAAGCAAGAATCAGAGCCGAGAGCGAGCTTGCGGCAGAAGCCGCCTTTGACGCCCTTGCGGAACTCTTTACAGAAGTCCCAATGGCACATCAAGCCCTTCCTCCTCCTGCTGGAGGTCCACTTCCAAGCCAGATCCGTCCTGGAAATATTGATGACAGACCAGCGAATGTAGTCCCATTGCCAGTTTTTAAGGGAGAGTACAATGAAGACCCCGATCTTCATGTAGCAGAGTTTATGGTAGCATGTGTGGCTAACAATGCCAGAACCCCTGAGCATTGGTTAGCGATATTCCCCGCCACTTTTAAGGGCGCGGCGTTTCAGTGGTATGAGAGACAAGCAGCAGGAACTTTTGGCACATGGGACGACCTGAAGTTGGCCTTCCTCACTAAATTCAGGCGTGAAGGTTTTGAAGAGCGGATGAGAGAGGAATTTATGAACCTAAGTCAGTCCTCTGGAGAAAGAGTGGAAGCCTATGTCTCACGAATGGAATCCATCCTGAAGAGATGGACTAACCATAATCTAGATGATGGCATTCAGAAGGGAGTGTTTCTCAGAGGATTACAACCAGAAGTCCGTAAGTTTGTAGAGCTACAAAGACCAGCCACCCTGCAAGCTGCAATAGAAGGTGTAAGACTGTACGATGAAGTGGAAGCTAGATTAGCAATGAATACAGGAAGAGGAGTCCTACCTCCTCCGGTGCCAGGAATGATGTACCCACCAAATGCAGTCCCAGGAACTGTTCCCTATCCCTACCAACAGATGCCCCCGGTATCACAGTACAGTGCACCAAATCCTCAGTGGCCACAATCCATGCCTCAAATGATAGCCCAACCACCACAACAATGGTCTCAACCAATTTCCTCAATGCCAAATCAACAGCAACAGTGGAACCCTACCAACTGGAGTCAACAGCCAACAGTACAAACAGGAGCTCTGAATCAGAACCAGAACAGAGACCCCTCTGTACCAACCCAACCAGTTTATGCAGTGATTACAGAAACTCCTCAAAACCCTCCTGCTAGTACGTCCGGAGGAGAAAGCTTGAAGGATTATTTATCCAACTCAGTTGCAAACATCAAAAAGGAGTTGATGGATGTGATTACAGAGCAGCTACAGACGCTGAAAGTGAACACAGCGAGCATATCCAACGTTGCAGGAGCAGGAAGAGATGTGATGCGGTCAAATACTTGGTGTGGTAAGTGCCATCAAGCAGGCCATTTAGCCACTGAATGTACACGGAAACCAACCATCCCTGGAGCCTTCTGTTCCTATTGTTTGCAGAAGAACCATACAGAGGACATTTGCTCCCTAAAGGAGATGCATGACAGGAGAAGAAAGGAAGAAGACGCAAGATTTAACTTGCTGGAATCCAAAATGACAACACAAGATATTGGACCCAAGCCTAGAGAGTTTGGTCCTAATTTCGGACCCAGAAGATTTCCTTCTCAAAGTTACAGAGGCAGACAGTCTGGCGGTGGTCAGAGATCAGAAGTGGAGTGTTACAGATGCGGAGAAAAGGGCCACATCTCACCAAATTGTCCAAATCCTCGAAGGTCAGTGGATTACAAGCCCTTATGCAGTCGATGCAAAGGAGAAGGCCACACTGCAAAAGACTGTCCAAGCCCAGCCCTAGTGAAAAACAGTGCTACTGATAGTCCGTCCAAGGCCCAAGAGCCTACCTCCAATTTGGTAGAATTGGAAGTTGCTGCCATCATGCGTGCAAAGCAGAAGGAACCACCTATCCAAAAAGAAAATAACCCTCCTGCCAGAACAGTGAAGTTCAGTCTTCCACCAGAAGAACAGAGCAGAACAGAGCCTAACAGTGCCGTACAGAGCCCTACAGTGCCACAGAGAGTTACAGAGACAGTTACAGAGACAGGACCAGAGGTCCAGGAGACAGAAGAGGAGGAAGTGCCACAAGTGGCAGAAGAAGTTCCTGTAATTCCTCTGTTGGAAGAAAAAGGAAAAATGAAAATGGGTGTTGCCCCATTCCCTAACCGATTAGAGAAGCCAGTGGATCCTATTAAGGAATACGATTTGGTTAGAGATCTAGATACCTTTAAACCAAACCTCACATTCCGACAATTATTGTTGTTGTCTCCCAGTTGCCAGAAAAGGTTCAAAAGTATACTGACGAAAAGACGTGGTTTAAGGATTGCTCCCTCAACAGCAACAAAGTCCAACAAGGCTCCAGAGCCTGTAAAAGAAGTGGATGTGGCTAACGCTTTCCTAGATCCGGGTACTCCAGAGACTGGCGTATGGATAGAAGGTTGCTTTATTTCAAATGCACTGATTGATGGAGGTTCATCAGTGAACATTATGACGGATGTGACAATGAAGGATCTAGGCCTACAAGGTGTGCAACCAACCCAATGGCTCATCAGACTGGCGGATCAGAGCAGAATCAAGCCTTTGGGCATTCTCCCATATGTGAAGACTACAGTGGCTGGAAAAGATTATTGGCTAACCTATCTAGTGGTGAAGCCAAACTCTTATGGTATATCCTATCCTCTGTTACTAGGCAGACCATGGCTTTTTGAAGCCCGAGCAAGGACGGATTGGTTTAAAGGAACTTTGACCTTGGGTAGAGGACCCAACAAAGTGGTGCTGAAACTGTATGGTTCTCAAAAAGGACATGGATCCACCTCCTTGGAATTATCTTCTGATTCCCCTAACGAGGCTACAGATGGAACATCAGCAGATGAAGATGCTGTCAAACAAATACTTCCCAAGAAAACAGTGGCACATTCCTTAATAGTGGATACTGTAAGCCGACTTTCAAAAGATGCAAAGCCATTATCAATGGGTGAATACTTCCTGCCTGAACCAGAAATGACTTCCGAAATCACTTCTGACAGTGAGATAGAAGCATGGATGTACTGCTCTCCCTGTTACATGGTCACAGCAGAAGCAGAGACAGAGGCAGGAGAGGAAACAGAGAATCTGTTCTTCTGTTACAGAGCTCCTACAGAAGCAGAAGCAGAAGCAGAGACATAAGCAGATGCAGAAGCAGAGACAGAGACAGAAGAGGATGAATATGATATGGACGAAGAAGGTGATGAAAGTGAGCCAGAAGAGTCTATCCCACCTGAAGAGGATACATTTGAGGAAGAAGTTCCAGAAGCATCAGAAGCCGATGAGCTCATGCTATGGGACAGAATGATGATGATACCATTTGGTCTGGTAAATGGATCTTCTCATATGCAAAACCTTTATAAGAAATGGATTAAGAAGAACAAGCCGTCTTTCAAGTGTGGCTCCTGCCGTCCTAACCTATTTTTGTCGAAGAAAGATGATGATGATGCACCGTGCCAACAAGCACCAGTCCCACCAACCCAACAAGCATCAGAGGGTCCCTGTTATGTGACGTTCCTGGATGTGTCATCTTCAGAAGAAGAGTCCTCCAGCCAAGAGGTAATTAATTTTGAAACCAAACCCGAAATGGCTCTTATCCCATTTCAACGTCTCAAGGAGCAACCTAAGTCTCCACCAAAAGAAGAAATCGGTTCTAGTGGGACATCAGAAGAGGACATCACTCCCTTGAAGGAGTCGGATCTGTATCCAGAAGCAGTCCGCGGGACCTTCATCCGTGAAGTAGAAGGTGAAAGGCAGTTAACCTTTGTGGATGCAGATGGCACTGAACGCCACTTGAAGGTGGGTAGCAGTCTCCCAGAAGGGGAGTTGTCAACTTTGTACAACTTGTTGAAAGAGAATTTGGATGTGTTTGCATGGTCTTACAAAGACCTAAAGGGGATTGATCCCACAATATGTCAACATCATATTGACTTGGAGCCTGATGCCAAGCCAGTACGGCAACGACAGAGGCGAATGAACCCGAATTATTCCACATTGGTGAAAGCGGAGCTGCTGAAGCTTCTGGAGGCCGAGTTCATCTATCCAGTGGCAAATAGTGAATGGGTTTCACCCATCGTGGTGGTACCCAAGAAGAATGGCAAATTGCGAATATGTGTGGATTTTTGAAAGCTTAATTTCAAGACAAAGAAGGATCACTTTCCTATCCCTTTCACAGACCAACTGTTGGACATAGTGGCAGGACATGAGCTTTATTCCCTTCTGGATGGATTCAGCGGATACAACCAAGTTCAAATCGCAGAAGAAGACCAATCCAAAACAACCTTCACCACAGAATGGGGGACCTACGCTTACCGAGTGATGCCATTTGGGCTCTGCAATGCCCCTGCTACTTTCCAACGAGTCATGATGGCTGCATTTCAAAATCATCTGCATGACTTTATCGAAGTATATTTGGATGACTTCTGTGTCTATAGTTTGATCAGTGAACACTGGGACCACCTGGAACAATGCTTTGACCGATGCCGGGAGTATGGGATTTCCCTCAACCCCGACAAATGCATCTTTGGGGTCTCTTCTGGAGTCTTGTTGGGCCACATTGTCTCTGCACAAGGGATATCAACAGGCCCTGCAAAGATCGAAAAGATTGCAGCTCTGAAAGCACCCACCAACCTCAAACAGTTGAGGGGATTCCTAGGCCATGTGGGTTACTACAGAAGGTTCGTAGCCCATTTTGCGACAAAGGCAACCTCCTTGCACAAGCTCCTGAGGAAAGATGCAGAGTTTACTTGGACGGAAGAATGTGACAAAGCCTTTCACACTCTGAAGCAGTGTTTGATAGAGGCACCCATTCTGCAACCTCCCGATTGGACGAAAGAGTTCCATGTACACACTGATGCATCAATTGAAGGCTTAGGCGCAGTCCTCTGCCAAAAGGGCCCCTCGAAGCTGGATCAACCAATCTATTATGCAAGCCGAAAAGTCACTGATAGGGAACGGAACTATACAGTGACAGAGCTGGAGTGCTTGGCAATGGTGTTTGCCCTAGAGAAGTTTCGCCATTACCTCCTATCTACCCACTTTAAATTTTATGTGGATCATGAGGCCCTGTCCTTCTTAATGAACAAAGCAGATGTGAAAGGACGAATGATGAGATGGCTTCTTCTATTTCAGGAGTTCGACTTTGAGGTGATTACTAAGCCTGGTCGTTCCCATGTTCTGGCTGATCATCTGTCGCGTATCCCACAAACTGCAGACGAGGAGCAAGATGATCCAGACCTCCCTGATGCTTCCCTATTCTTGGTAGAAACTGTCACTCCTTGGTATGCGGACATTGCCAATCTGTTGGCAACCCAACAGTACCCTCCTGGTATCTCTAGTCGGGAAAGGAAGAAGCTCATGTTAGAATCAGCCCCATACACCCTGCTAGGCGGTGCACTGTACAAGAAAGGCAAAGATGAAGTGCTCAGACGATGTGTTGCAGAAGATGAGGTTGGGATTGTTCTGAAGGCTTGCCACGACGAGCCATGTGGAGGTCACTTTGCAGGAGAAGCTACAGCCAGGAAGGCTCTGCTAGCAGGATATTGGTGGCCTACCATTCATAAGGATGCCTATGATTACTGTAAAAGATGTGATGCTTGTCAAAGAATGGGGAAACCCACGAAGACAAGTGCCATGCCACTGCAACCTATCCTTCCCTTAAAGCCGTTTGAGAAGTGGGGCATTGACTTCGTAGGTCCGATCGACCCTCCCACCAGAAGGAAACAGAACCGATACATCCTCGTATGTACGGATTATGTTACAAAGTGGTGTGAAGCTAAAGCCCTAAAGCGGGACGATGGTAACAGTGTGGCCCTGTTCATGTATGAGAATATCATCACCCGTTTTGGCAGTCCCTTAGAGCTGGTAAGTGATAGAGGCACTCATTTCCTTAACAAAGTCATGGAAGAGTTGACAGAGTTGTATAAGATCCGCCATCGCAAGTCCACTCCTTATTACCCCAGAGCCAACGGCCAAGTCGAAGTCACGAATCGCATCCTCTGCTCGATTCTGACAAGAACAATTGCTGCACATCGTCGTGATTGGGATGATCGACTTACAGAGGCCCTCTGGGCGTATAGAACTTCCCATAAAGCAGCAACGGGACAGACACCCTTCCAGTTGGTGTATGGTACAGAAGCAGTTTTTCCTGTTGAACTGGAACTACCCTCTTTGAGAGTAGCTATCAAAGAACGTTTGGGGGATGATGATTCACTGCAACGCCGTCTCCTGCACTTGGAATGTTTGGACGAAATTCGTCGGATGGCTCTACAGTGCATGGAAGCCACGCAAGCTCGACGCAAGGCTTACCATGACAGTTTCATCAAGCACAAAGAGTTCAAAGAAGGTGATTTGGTCCTAGCTTATGATTCACGCTTTGGCAAGTTTCCTGGCAAGCTCCAACAGCGGTGGATGGGCCCCTATAACGTACTTGCAGTCAACCCTAATGGCTCTGTCCAAGTACAGACCCTGGATGCCTCTGATGATCCCTTTCTGATCAATGGATATCGCCTAAAGAAGTACTTCCCTCCTTGGGGATCTTGACAATTACGGACACTTGATCCTTTCCCTTGTTGGCACGGCACTGTACTTCTTATGATGTTACTTCTGATAGCCGTTCTTCAGCCACTTCTGATGAGGTGGACGCAACCCTCTGTCCCCTCAAAACCCCCTTCCAGCCTTGATCTCTTATCCTCTATTTTCCACCAGCAACAGTGGCGAGGTGGGTTCTGACACATGGTCTTTCTACCATTCCCTTGTTCAATTTGAAGAAAAGAGAAAAATTAAAAAAAAAACAAAACATATCGGTCATGGGAGAAAAGGACTTAGATCCCTGTCATGTCAACCTATCCTTCGAGAAAAGGTGGAAACACCCTCGGGAATTAAAAAAAAAAGAAAAAAAAAAACAAAACAAATCTGTTATGAGAGAAAAGGAAGCAATTCCCTGTCATAGCAGGCCTCGTTCCAAGAAAAGGTGATAAACACCCTTGGGCGAGAAGCTGGCTGTGGAAAAGGTGGTAACACCCAGCAGTCCAGAAAGTGGATTCATTAATTGATATCCCTAGGATCCAATTCCGACGCTGCCTCCCTTGGTACGCTGTGTCATGGGTCTTTCTGCAAAGTGATTACCTGTCCTCTAGCAGACGACATGTTCCTGTCCAATACAACGCTCGATTTGATGGCTACCTCCCTGGGTACGCCTCTTCAACAACTGATGACGCGATCTTCATCGACAACCCCTTGAGTGATGTGAGCTTTCATCCTAACTGGATGGGGAAGTGAGTATGGTTGCCCTCTGTATCTATCAACAGAGAGTGAGACAGAGGGTGGGGCGAGAGACCAATCTTTTCCCTTCAAATCGAATGAGAGGTGAGAAGTGTGAATGGAGTGTTGCACGCACGGGATGGGCCTCTCAATGCACAAAGCACAATTCGTTCTGTGCACTGCACCATAAGGCTCCCTGGCCTTCCTTCTCGCACCGTATGCCGGCACAGGGCGGGATGCACAGTTGCACCATCAAATGCGCACAAGGCATACACCCTTTGCACAAGCGACTGTGAGGATTACATCAATGGGTTTCAGGAAAAGGCTGCCCTCCTGTATCTATCAACAGAGCGTGAGACAGAGGGTGGGTTGAGTGTGACAGGAGTTTCTTCAATCAATTACCGAGAGGTGAGATTGAGGGACGTTACGACACTTGGAGTCAGGTATGTTCCCGTTTCCTTGTGCACCCACGGGATGGGTCTTTACCGTCAACACAAGACATGTCACCCTGTTCTGTGCACTGCACTGTAAGGCTCCCTTGCCTTTCTCCTTGCACCTATGCCAGCCGGGTTGGACGCACTAATGCACCATCAACTGTGCACCCTGGCATACTCCTTTCTACACCATTCCCCCTTGTTGATTCCTCAACCGGGTATGAGTTATGGGTTTTAATCATTCTTCCTCAAGTGATATTAGTCATGGGGCGAGTGACTGTTCTTTCATTCCAATTGATTCCAATTGAGTGACTGCGCGTTGAGTGTAATATCCATCATCGACGAATTTCCTGCGATTCCTTCCATCAGCTACCTCCCTGGGTGCTGCCGCGTGGTCCTTTCCATGACGAATGTGTGCCAAGGAGATGCCTTGGTCCCTCCAGCGCTGACAACAACACTGGACGTGCCATCGATACTCAACCTTGATTCTTGACGAAACGGGCCAAGTTTTTCTAACCCTACACTTTGGTTTCTTTGTGCCGGTCATGTTTTAAGTGTGGGGACGTTGGTGGATGGTCTGTGGCGTGGTCCTAGGTCCCTGTTGCTCGGTTAACCCTATCCGTTAAGGTCTTAAGTGTGGGGACGCGTCCCTGCGCGTCTACATTGCATACCCATCTGCATATGCCTTATCTTGCTCATGCATGAATACCATGACTTTCTTTTACCCTCCTGGGGTCCCTTCCCACCCACCCAGTTATGTTCCACCCACCCTTGGGGCTGTTCCCTTGTAGTTTTCCTTCATTCCCTGATTTTGAGGTTTTTCCATGTGAATGCACCCTATGTTCACTTAAATCCCCATCCAACCTTATAGACCTGTTCCTCCCTTTGAATTGACCATTTTTCTTTTTTACCTACCCCTGTTCCGGTGCACGGTTTTTGAGTTATTAATTTTTGAAGCATTTTACGCAATTTGGACGGTTTTCCATGTGAACGCACTTTTCTTGCTTCGAAACCGTGATCTGCTGTCATAGCCCTGACTAGTGCTTTTTCCCTGCCAGTTTTCCTTTTTATTCCGCATCATTCCGATACACGGTTTGTCCGTTATTAATTTTCCGGTTTTTAAAGACTTTTTCATGCGTCCTTTTGCTATTTTTCCATGTGAACCTGCCCTATTTGTATCGGAATTCCAATCTGATTTGACAGCCGTGTCCCCTGTGCCTTCCCCTACCTTTTTCCTTTTTCCTCCACCTTTTTTTCAACTTCTGGATTTTTACTTATTAATTTTTAAATGAGTTTTCGGGAGTATTTTTGGAGTTTTTCACATGTGAACCCCTCCTATTTCCGCCGAAACTACGTTTTAATGTGATAACCCTGTGCCACCCCTTCCTGCGGACGTTTTTCCTTCTTACTGCATGTCATTCCGATAAACGGTTCGTCCGATATTAATTTCCGATCCCATTTTCGGGTTTGTTTTTTGGGTTTTTCCCATATGAACGTGTCTTATCTTAGTCGGAATTATGTTTTGACATGATAGGATTGTCGGGCACATCTTTCTGCACAGTTTTCCTTTTTTCTGAACTTCCTTCCGATGCACGGATCTTGCGATATTAATTTTTAAATTGCGTTTTTGGTTCGTTTTTTGTGTTTTTTGCACGTGACTGCCCTTTACCCCTCCCGGAACCCCCATCCCGTATTTTTCTTGTTTCCCCCCTGTCGTCCTGCCCACTTTTCGTTTTTACGGTATTTCGTTTTGACGTCCGGATTGGGAGTTGTTAATTTTTCTTTATTTTTTCCATTTTTTCTCGCGCTCGTTTTGCGTGTGAACGCGCCTTTTTTCGATTTAACGCGTCTCCACGCGCCTCGGTCGTGTCCGCGAAACCCGTCCCGTCTTCCTCGCGTCGTTTCAATCCCGTCACGGCAAATTTTTTTTACCCCGCCCCGCGCACGTGCGCGGGACGAGGATCCGCCCCCTCTTGACCCCGCCCATCCTCCCTTACCCCTGCCCGCCCACCTTTTATTTAAAAAACAACCAAAAAAAATTATTAATTAATTAAAAAAAAAGCATCAAACGGACACCCCCTCCCGCCAACCGTCCCTTCTCTCTCTCTTCTTTCTCTTTCTCTTTCTTTCTCTCTCTCTCTCTCTCTCTGTGCGTCTCTTCTCCCTCCTCCCTCTCCCTTCTCTCCTGCCGACTCCCTCCTCTCTTCCTTCTCCCTCTCCACCCACTCCTCCTCCTCTCCCCTCCTCCTTCTCTGCTTCTCTCGCCTCACGCCTTCTTCTCCTCCCTTCCTTCTCCCTTTCCTCCCCTCCTCCTCCTCCTCTTCCTCTCCTTCTCCTTCCCCTCCTTGCCCCCCGTCCGCTGCCGTCCTTCCACCTCCCCTCCTTTACAGCGCGTTGTCCTCCCCCCGCTCCTTCCTCCTCCCTCCACCTCCTGCCTCCTCCCTCCCGCGCCCTCCTCTCCCTGCGCTCTCCCCTTCCTTCTCCCTCTTCTCACTCCCTCCCTTCCTTCTCCTCTCTGTGCTTCTCCTCTCCTTCCCCTCCACCCTCGCCTCCACCCCCCAGCGCTGTCCTCCTCCTCCTCGTGGCCGCCGACCTGCCCTCCTCGCCTTCGCCCGCCGTCGCCCGCCAGTAGCACCGCCGTCGCCGTGTGGACCACTGTTCGCCGCGCCGTCGCCGCCGTCGCAGCGCCACTGTTCGCCGCCGCCGCGCCCGGATCGCCCTTTCGCCGCCTCCTCGCCGCCCCCCACTCCCACCTCCCTTCTCCTCCATCACCCCCACCTCCTCCTAAGGTTAGCTACTAACCTTAGTTAACTTAGGATTAATTAATCATTAACACTAACCTTAACTTAACTTAACTAACTAGAGTTAGTTAGACCTTAGTTAGACTCAACTTAACTAACTTGACCTAGGTAGACTTACCTGACCAACCAGACTAGACTTAGGTTAACCAACCTGACTAGACTTAGGGAGACTAACCTGACTTACCCCTACTAACCTGACTAATGTGACTTAATTAATCACTACATTAATTTTTCCCTAAAAAATTCCAGAAAAAATTTCTAAAAATCCCTTCTGCCAGTTGCCAATTTTTGGACCTTTGTCTGCTAAGAATTGCCTTTCCTATAATTTCAGAAAAATCCATCTTTCCTAAAATTACCCATAAATTGCCAAAAAAATATGGAAAAATCATTTTAATAAATTGTAAAAAATTCTACCAAATTCTAAAAACATTCTAAAAAATTTCCCTCACCTCCCTTACTCATTTTCCATTTATTCAAACATAAAAAATCACAACTAAAAATAAAATAAAATAAATAAAAATAACAAACCAACATAAACCAAATTAACACATCTGCTAAGGTGTTGTTTGTTGTTTCACCAGTATTCTTTGCTTTTCCTTTACTGGGACTCTTCCGTGCGCATTCCTGCATTCCATACACACCCTTCCAGGTATTTATTTTATGTTATTTATTTATTTATTTTCCCCCTTAATCACAATTAATTGTTAAAATGAACCCTTTAATTCACTCACTGTTTCCACGCGCATTCGCGCTAAACACACATTTTTTTAATTAAAATGAACCAGCCATTCACTTAGCACGCGCTACGTGCGCTACAGAGGCACTCTAAAATTTTAATTTAAAATAAACCAGCCGTCACATGAGCACACGCTGGCAAAAAAGCGCTCCACATCACCTTAAATTATAATCAATGAATTGCATTTAGAGACCCAGTCGGGAATCGAAGTCCGGGAATCGAATAAAAGCACCGGTTTAACCTAATAATTGGTAAATAAATTTATAATAAGGAACCGCCGTTTTCTTATTAAGGTTTATCACCTAATAAAAATTCACCCATTTTTAATAATTGATTAAAATCAACACTTTATTAAATTAAATCCCCCCTCACTGCACTTAATCCCTTTTTTTAATGAACCGTTTCGTGGGATGGGTATACGCAGTCATTAGTGTTATTTTCCATGGTCCAGTCTTGGTTCTATCACAGATGTCGTATTGATATGTGTCGGATGTGGTCTTGTTTTGGTTTCCTGTCTTAGTTACGGTTACGGGTACGGTATGCAGTTTTTTCTTTTATTGCCTGATACGGGGTTCAGGGTGTTTGTCTGATGCATCGCATGAAGCTTTCGGTCGCATTTGTCTCAAGGTCATGTCAAATTTTTTCTAGGATGTGGTTTGCTTGGGGTTAGTAGGTCGAGTCACGTTTGATTGGTAATTCTCTTATCCTTGGTTTTTGTCTGTTGCTTTGCAGGCATTCACTTTGATTGTCTGTGTTTGTGGTGTGTGTGTAACCATCTGAATGGCACCTTCTCATGCTCCTCCCCCTATCCAGTACGTCCCACTAGTTAGTAGGGATTACTCGTCCCTACTTACTTTTGAGCCTCTCACGAAGGCAGGACTTGCTGCTTTTGTGGCCACTCCTTTTCCATTACTTCCAGAGGATCCGTCCGTATGTGATGAGTTCCTAGCCTCTTACAGCAAGAAGACAGGTGTAGTCCAAGGCATGTCTATGACATTGACATCTTGAGGCTTAGGGAAGGCTCTGTCCTTACCCTTCAAAGGAGAACCTTTTGTGACCACTCGTCAGCTCTTCTCTAATGAAGAGATTCTCAAACTGTTGCAGAAGCAGACAAGGGAAGTCCTTGATGTTAAGAAGGTGATAAACTCTTCAGGAGTTTCATTTTCTATGATCACTGATCCTGTCTGGAAGACGATGTGTGAGTTCCTTCAGGACAGGTTCATGCCTGCCAAAACGCCATCCCACTATTTGTCCAAAGAGCTTTTCACAGCTTCCAGGATGGTGCTAAAAGGAGTTGCCATTGATTGGAGCACATACCTCCTTACTAAGATGGATCAGCATTTTGTTAAAGTCACGAGGGGTAATGTTACCAATGTTACCTATGGATCCTATTTGTCAGCCTTCTTGACCTATTCAGGTTTACAGAAGACTGTGCCTCTGCCTCCTCCATCAGATCCAATACCTCCTCCTCCACCTTCAGAAGAGTCAGCACCTATTGACATTGAAGATGATGATTCTCCGCCTCCCCTGGTCATACAACGTAAACGCTTGAAGAGGGTAGCGGATAAAGCCCCTGCTGTACTTCCCTCAGTGCCTATCCCTGCTACTTCTGGCAGTGAACTCACTGGGTTTCTCACTTGCAATAATCTGTTCCGAGCACATAGAGAAGGATCCTTGGAGATCTCCGTTCCTTCCCTGAACAGTCTCGTCTCAGGAGATGCCATTCCTTTCCTCTGCAAGGATATTCAAAGTTCCATCGAGTTGTCAGTGACAGCCTGTGTTCAACAGCTGTACGCATCTTTCTATGAGGAGCTCATGCAGTCCAAAGACCAGTTGCATAAGGCAACATCTGAGTTAGCATCTGCTAAGGATACCCTAGCAGATCTATTTAAGCAAATGGAACAGCAAACCCAACTGGTTGCCATTCAAAGTGATGAGATTTCTTCATTGAAGACCCAGTTATTCGAGGCTCAGTCACAGGTTACTAGCCTTTCAGCAAAGAAGGAGAGGATGTCCAGTGAAGCGAAAGAATTCCAAGTTCTTTTAGATGACAAGCTTTTAGCTTTACAGATGGCTAATGACACAGTGGCCAACCAAGCCTCCCAAATCCAGCAGTTGCAAGATCAGCTTGCAAAGTCCTGCTCTGTTCCTCCAAGCCCTCCTGTTCCATTAATTCCTTCTCTTTCACAGCAGGACTTGGCTGCCTTACAGAGACAGGCTACTTTGTGCCCTCTATTCCAAGACAAAGTGGAAAGATTGCAGTCCAGAATGGACTTGTTATGGTCTACCTTTGAACAGTTTCAGGAATATGTTTTACCAGACCATTCTTTCTTTGTCCACTACCACTTGCAGAAGTTGGTCTTCTATATGAAGCTTTCCACGATGGATTTACCTTTTCCAGAGGATGGCTGGAGTGGGGCTTGGTCTGCTGAGTTGTTGACAGAGGTAGTCAGAATGCTCTTTGAAGATTCTGTCACGCTAGACACCATGCTGATGTCATACATGTATCTCCGAGGAGATTTGTTAATCCCAGATGAAGTAGATATGGCATGGTATGTGGGGGATGTGGTCTTACAGGCTGTTTTATATGTCAATCATTTGGAGTTGCGCATAGCCGATCTGTTCCAGAGTTATTCCTCCAAAGTAGCTGATTGTCAGGATAATTCGTGGCATCCCATGATTGAGTCAGTGGTCCTAAATCAAAGACAAAACATAGCTCCTACCTTTGTACAGAGTACTAACCAACTGAGGATGGATCTCTTAACCTATCTTTCCAAACATAATCCATTTGATGCTACTTTCTTTGATGCCTATCATAGACGATCTCTTTTAGGACTTCTGTTCCTACCCTCCTCTATTACCAACAAATGGCTCACCGCTATGCTATATATTTTTCCCTTTGTCAAACTAATTCCACAGTAATTTTACCCCTTCTTTTCCAACCTTCTAATTTCCCTCAAATTCCTATTTTCACTTACTGTTCCTTTATTGAGGATAGGGTATTTAAGATGATTATTGAGTGTAATTTTTGAGAGATTGTAGTGAGGATATGATGTATTATTGATGGAGTGTGTGAGAGAGAGTCAGAGATAGCCAATTCTACTGAAACAGAGTGATTGTATATGAGAGATTGAGAGAGAAGACTATGAAGATATTGAAGATGAATACTATGTGATGTATTTCCATTCAAAGATGGTGTACTTCTTTGTTTTCTTTGTGACATTGATGGATTTTATGAAGATGTTGAAGAATATGGTTGATTCTATTAAAAACCGTGGGAGATCTACATGATGCTGCATGAAGATTTGTTGTGCCTGGTGTTCTTTTCTTCATTGTGATCATATGAAACATGATAAACAAGCTTTTTGATGTTACAAGATAGATTTTCTTGCAAGAGAATTCCCTTTTCCTTGGTGTTCCTCTCGGGGCTCCAAACGCTCCCTTTTTTATTAGGGCCCCTGGACGCTCCGTCAAAATATAATGTATAAGTCCACAATGGGTTTACACAGCTGGCCATCACAAACCCCTCTACTCATAATTATGATAATCAAAATTTAGCATGTTTAGAGGATGAATTGACGGCTCCATCCCACCTTCTTCATTGAACTCAACAGGGATACTCGTCAACAGCTGTAAACAGTGATGGCAGAAGACTTTGATCTCCCACATAAAGGTTCCGTCTTCTTGCTCAATCACTTTGTATCCTTTGCTCCACCAGATGAGTTTCCCCTAATGGTATCTCTACTCTAGATATGGGTGCTCCAAATAAGGGATTAACTGACCCATCAACCGACTTTAAGCTCTTTTGCAGGTCTCAAATCATCCCCAGCATGGATCTGCAATGCATTTCTCTGTATTAGCATACTTAGAAATAATAAGGTTTAATCTTATTAAGATTAACCTTATTTTTAAACTCTACTCCCTGTAGATTAGCTAATAGGGCCGTAGACCTATTCTTCCCTAACCTAACAATCTTGTAGGGACCATCCCATTTAGGTTCCAGCTTCCCTGGAAACAACTCCCTACGCGCATCATAATAGAGGACTAATTGCCCTTTTTTGAAGGTATATTTCTTCGCTCTAAGGTCATGCAACTGCTTCATTCGACGTTTAGCTATCTCCTGGTGTAATAAGCTCTGCAACTTCAGCTCGTCCAGGTGGGCTATGGTCGTGAAACATTCAAAAAGGGAATCCTTATCTCCCAAAGAATGATTAATTTCAAACTGTATGGTCGGCAATTCGATTTCAAGGGGTAACACACACTCTTCCCCATAAACCAATTTGAATGGGGTATGGCCAGTAGCTCGCTTGAACGTGGTATTATACGCCCATACTACCACATACAACTTCTTGTCCCAGTCTCATTTCTTCTCGGAGACTATCTTAGACAAAATACCCACAAGCTGTTTATTAGTACTTTCAACTTGCCCATTCGCTTGTGGATTATAAGGAGTTGTTTTATTGTGCTTGATTTGCCAAGCTTCAGTCACCTTATTTAGAAAATGGGTTCCACGGTCCGACACTAATTCTCTCGGGGGACCGAAACGGCAGATTATCTGTTCTAACAGGAAACTTGCAGTCTCTCTTGCATTGTCCTGCCTCGTCGCCCGCGCTTCTGACCATTTTGTAAAATAATCAGTGGATACTATAATATACCTCTTCTAGGTAGTAGACGACGGGGTAATAGGACCCACAAAATCAATACCCCACTTCTCAAATGGAAGAATAGCCATGATAGGCGTAAGTGGGTGTTTCCTATTTTCTCTACTGTCATGCCTTTGATAGGTGTCACATCTCTTTACATATTCAAAAGAATCTTGGAAGATGGATGGCCACCAATATCCTGCTCTTAATGCTTTCTGCACCGTCAACCGTCCCGCAAAGTGTCCTCCACATGCAGAGTCATGGCACTCCTCCAAGATAAAAGGAACCTCGTCAGGCATCACACATCGGTGATAGATATCATCAACCCCTTGCCAATATAGCGTCCCTGCGATCAAGGAAAACTTCAAAGCCTGTTGTTTGATTTTCCTCTTTTCAGACTTTGATAAGCCAGTTCCCGTCTCTCTTGTTGATAAATAATGCGTAATAGCAACATACCAAGATGGAATAGAAGCTGTATCAATTTTAAACATTTCCTCAACATCACTTCCTTCAGCCAAAGTCTCTTTCGGCTCCCCGAAATCCACAAGGCATTTCACAATACCCTGCAACCTTGGTGGCTTACTCTTAATCTCATAATAAAACTCCTGCAAAGTGATTAACCACTTTGCCAAACGATCAGGCGGCTGCAGCTTGTTCATAAGCAATCTTGCCCTTCTGCCTTCGTATAGAATACTACCTTTTCATAGAGGATGTAGTGCCTGAATTTCTTAGTTCTAAAGACCATCGCAAGACACAACTTCTCCATGTAGGTATAATTGATATCTGAAATGCCCAATTTCCGACTAGCAAAAGCTATCGAATGATACCACTTTTCCTCCCAGATTTGGGCTAAACAGCAGCTTACACTATGCATGGTGGCTGAAAATATGTAGAACACCTCACCTCTTTTAGGTGCTTTTAAAACGGGTGCTTTTACTAGCTCCTGCTTCACATCCTCAAATGATATTTTGCAAGCATCACTCCATGCAAATAGATAGTTATAGGATAATAAATTCGTTAGTGGCAAGGTTCTTTCTGCCAGGGCATTGATAAACCTCCGATAATACCCTACTGATGACAGAAAAGTTGTGTACCTCTTTTGGAGTACGTGGCGGACTCATAACGACTATAACCTTGATCTTTTCAGGGTCAGTTGCTATTCCTGCTGAACTAACCACATGTCCTAGCAATAATCATTCCACGTGCCAAGGTCTAACTCAATCACATCTGCATCTCTTATCCTATCCTGCGGCTCTATCGGCTCATTTAGAGTTATCTGATAGATATCCTCTGTAGTGGACCTCTCTTTAGATTCATCAATGGATGACGTCTCACTACTAGATGGATCATCTGCTGTCTCTAATTCCATAGACGATAAAGGAGCTCTCTCACTTTGAGGAGACTCAGGATAAGCATCAACTATTACCCGATTAGCACCTTGACCTAAGATCACTCGACCGGCGAGTATATCGACTTGACAGTCTATTCGTAAGATCCAAGGCCTACCTAGCAAAACTCGATAGCTAGGGCGTCATGCAAATCTTATCACACTAAAGTCCAAGAAACATTATACACTCGCAACTGTAACATGGACTTTAGTAACGCAACCTTTTGGTTGTCTTAGACTATCATCCGCCATTCTCAGAAGGGTGGAGCTGTCTTTCTGGATGCCTAGACTCAACCTCTCCATCAATTCTGAACTCATGACGTTGATGGAGGATCCAGTGTCTACAATGGCATGTTCCACTAATATTCCATCTACATAAGCTGGAACCCTAGGGCAGTTCTTTTCAGCATGGTCAAACCAATCTTCCCCTACTCGTGCTATACCCAGAGGTTCCACAATATACCCAATACGTAGGATCTTCTTAAATTCCTTACGTACTCCTGGAGATAACTTAATCAATTGCAAGAGGTTCACATCTGGTTTAACTTCACAAAGAGAACTCGCTAAATCGAAGTCATGATAAGTAGCCAAAGCTCTCTTTTCTCGCCAAACCATTCTCTCTTTTGGTCTTTGGACCGGTTTTGGTTCTTCTTTCTTAGCTCTTTCCTTCTTTCTGGGCACTTCCTCATCCTTCTTAGGGTCGCCTTTCTTGTCAACCGGCTTTAGCGGTCCCCCTTCTATGCTAGGACTGTGGACTTGCGTCCCTTCATCCCCTTGTTTAGGGTTTGCCTAAACCGGTTTTGTATTATCTTTGTCAACCTTTTTATCCTTTTGGTCTCTTGTCACGGCTCTTAAGTTAGAGCTTTCAGCATCATGGTCTCGTACAGCCTCAATAAGGCTGACTCCGTTGCCTTGTGGCAACTCTTCTATATTTGTTTTTCCCCTCTGTAATATTTGCCTAGGTGCATCCTTCTGCTGCAAGTTATTTCCTTGCACTCTATGATTCACTGGGCCCGGCTGTTTACTCCCTTGTTGGAGAGAACTAATCTTGCTCCAACAAGTAGCAGCTAGATGGCCTGACTTCCCACAAATGTCACATTTCACATTTGGACAATTTCTGGGGAAGTGCTGTCCACCGCACCATTTACAATTGAGTCTAGAGGGTCCACCCTCTTCAGGGCGTCAACTCCCTATCAAATTTTGTTGCTTCTTCAAGAAATTAACATCGACGGCTATTTGTCGATATTGCTTAGTAATCATATCGGTATAATGCTTCATCATGTCCTTAACTTTGCCAAGGACATTAAATGCACTCGACTTGTAGCCTCGATCGTCAACCCGTCGTTCCATTGGCCTAACAATCTGATTTGGCATTGGTTGCTGACCCACAGGAACAACATTAGAACTCGAAACTTGGCCTCCAACATTTGATGGAGCCAACTGACTTGCCATAGGCATAGTCACACTGGGAGGAGCCGGTAGTAAAGGTATATTCGAGACCACACTCCCTCTCCCATTAGGGTGTTACAACTATATATATCATCTCTCACTTGACTTGGGTCTCACCTATATATACTAACTCTACATCAATATGAATCATTCTTTGGGAGCATGTCTTGTGTATCTCTCTCGTACTCTCTCTCTCTCTCAACATGGTATCAGAGCTATAGATGTGTAGCAACAACAAGGAAGATAAGTTGTTTCATTGTTTATACTTGATTGAATTCTTTGCACAAGTGATGATTTGATACATGAACTTGTTCAAATTAGAAGTATTAGTTAGTTTTGTCTTTAAAAACAAAATCAGGTCCAACTGCGTAGCTCTCATCGTGCTCTCGAATCCTGTCAAAACCGCTTATCAATCGGAGTTCTGGATCAAAAGTTATGACAGTTCAGGATTCAAGACAGCAATTCTGCTCGAATCTGCGATTCTTTATTTAAAACTGTATTTCTATTTACATCAATATGAATCATTATTTGGGAGCATGTCTTGTGTATCTCTCTCGTACTCTCTCTCTCTCTCAACATAGGGTTAGTCATAGGTATCCCTTGACTTCCATTCGTCAATTCTGGATTGCCACTAGGTACTAAACCCCCATTAACATTCATTCGAGAGGAGTAGGCTGTTTGTAATCGTGCTTCTACTCCCTCTGCCCGCGTAATAGCAGTGTCTATATCTGCCAAGGCCACACTGCTCAATTGTACTTGGATATTAAAGTCCAATCCATGCAAAAAGTATTACAATTGGGCAGTTGGTGGAATGGGAATGTAAGTTTGCAACTTACGGAATACTTCCTTCAACTTCTTAGCATATGCTTTTACATTCTCATGAGGATCTTGACGTGTTACATTCAAGACCCGCAACCAATATTGGCCACCTCTTTTAGGGGCATATTCCGCTTGAAAAGCTGCATAGAATTGTTCAATGGTGGTTATAGTTCCATACTCTATGCTGTGATACCATACCGCAGCCCTTCCTTTTAATGTCATATTGAAGAACATCATGAGATGTCCCTCGTCCTGACTTGGTGGAGAAGAGGAAGAACTTATGCTTCCTCCTGCCCCTAATGGAATAGGTGGAGCAGTTAGGTGACTAAGACCACTGCTTTGTATACGTACTGGACTACTCCTTTGAGGAGAATAACGGCTTATGATCTCCAACCGCCGTCTAGCCCTCTCAGCACATTCGGATTTTTGAATTTCGGCTTGACGGTCCTTGTCAGAGGACATAAACCAACTTCCTTTTGGTCCCCAGAAACCCTAGATTCGAAAATCACCACTTATAAGTGGCTCCCCGCAGATGCATCACTGATGGGACCTAAAACGGGCCAGCATTGGCTCATGCACTAGCCGGACCTCTATCATGCACTCAACAACGCCACGGCCTCGCGGCCAGGAGCGTTGATGTCACATACATCATACATTGCCTTCCTAAACATCTTGCATTTGTATCACATCTCGTAGTCCAACTCTAACCCAATTAACACTCCTCAGAGGGAGTCCCAGCACATTGCCAAATGGTACGAAGTACAAACACAGGAGGTCCTCCCATGGCTGACTGCCACTACCTCAATACGACTCTCCTATATCTTGGGGATTGGCCCCTCGATGTGTCACTAAACATATATGACACTTCGCACATAGTCCTCTCAAGGTACTAATTATTTAGTTCCAGGATGTACCATACCTCACTTTACTTTTCCCCTTAGACCCAATGCCTAGCCTACAGCTTGGGACAACCTTACTCACTCAACATTGGTCACGATCTAGAGAATACAGGTGCTATGCATCCAAGAGGTATTGTCTGATACCTTTTATCATTTTATGCTTCATGCAAATTGTGAATGTCCATGTGCTCAAACAAAGAAAAATCAGCATTGTGCTTAGTGCAAAAGCATTCTTTCAATGAATTTTTCTGACGCGTAATTGCTACGTTGCACGAACCTAGCACCGAGGAGACCTCGTGCTACTAGATCCTTATTTTAAATTAATGATCGATCTATATGATATGCACAAATGAAAACAATTAGCCTTTTCTTTCTCTCAGCACTTAAACACCACTCTCATTCTCTCTACCCCCTCGCAGTTTAGATTGTGCACGATGCATAGGTTTAGTGTAGTATTTTTCCATGTTTTTTGTTGTATGAAAAGCAATAAAAACTCACTAAAACATAAAGGTAGGGCTGAGAACTGAGGCTAAACCTCATACTTCAGACCCCCCCATACATACACAAACATGAATCTTATTTTTTAGTATTTTTTGCACACTCAAAACCTATTTTTTCCTTATTTTTATCAAATTTTTCTATTTTTCTTGTATTTTTTGCAATATTAAATAACTAAAAATACAAAATGAGTTATGGGCTGTGGCCCTTAGGTTCATTTGCAGCAAAAACACAAATTTAGTTGGTGTGTCTCATTATATTTTCCATTTATATATAAAAAACACCCAATTTTTTCCCTATTTCGCATGTTTTACATGTTTTACACCATTAATTTCAGTCACACAACACTTATGATTTTCTGGTTTTCTGAGCATAAACTGATCAAACTCATAGAAAACAACAACATAATGCCTAATCATCCCACGGGAACAAATATTCATGAAGCAAATTGCATAAAACATCAATTTCCTTTGTAAAAATAAAATTACTGTTCTTTGCGGGTTGCGGGTTTTTTATTTGCCATATCTAGGGACTGATTTCCAGTAGCCATTAATGCTCATGATGACCCATAATCAGCAATCTTCATTCCTCTTGAACCACGGAGCAATCCCATCTCGGTTGGACAAGCATCCGTCAATCCTTCTTCTTCCCACATGAATCTGCCCTTAGAAGAGAGAGAGGGAGGAGAGAGAAATACTGAAATCAGAGATCTCCATAGAGACTACCATTGCGCGAGCGAAGCACGGCGATATGACTAGCAGGCAGAGGGGAAGCAAGGCCAATGAAAAATTGCAGTGGTTGTTCACAGCCTGCATCTTCCATCCCCAACATCTAGGCGCAAAAATCGGCGCCATCTGCTCATGCCATCCTCCTCTCTCTCTCCATGATTTTTTCTCCAACATTTCATGTGGCATGCAATTTTTGGCCCCAAGGGTCACTTATCCATTTGACCACTCTAATGTCCACCTCTTCAAATCTTGACCGGTTTCTTGGCTCCTTCCCCGTCCGGACTACGGATTGAGCTCTGAAAAATCTTGGGCGTCCGGCTCGGCATCCCGCATTGGCTGGTAACTCTTGTCAACCCGCATGACAGTCTGAAAAATTGTCAAAAATCACCAAGTGTCGCTTAGGCGCCTTTAAAGCACTTTGACGTTTAAAATCAACCTAGATCGAGCCGCCGCCTTCGACGTTGAATATTTTTCCCTTGATATTCATAATTTTTAGCTATTTTTAAGCATTTCTCGGCATCAAAACTGCGCTCTCAGCTTTGCCTTCCTCAGGAGATTGATGGGCGTTGGATGAGATGACATTTTTCCTCATCCTATTGAACATGTGTACATTGTACTATCTTTTCTTTCTCTTTTTCACTCCTCAATGGGGTAGATTCACCTTTAAGTGGGAGGTTTTTGGGGGTAAAGGCACCTCTGCCTAGCCGCTTGTGTATTACTACATTGACAGTACCAGCCATTGCACACTGCAGGTGGCGGGTGCCCGTCCCTCACCATCACTTTTATTCTTTATTCTTTTAGTGATAGGTTTAATAAAGGAAGGTTTGGTCATATATTGTGATTGTTGGAGTTTCCATTTGGTCTCTCTCTCTTTCTTGCTCTTACTCTCCCACCCTAGCTCCTCCAAGCAAGCTTTGATCCTTCTCACCTTTCACCAAAAACCATAATGAGCTTCTCAAACATACTCAACCCATCCTAACACATTCTAAAACACTTCCATGTTAACAAAAATCAATCAATAAACCCTAAAAAATAACCATTCAACTCACAAAAACCACAAAATTAACTCAAAAATTAAGTCAATTCAGCCCTCAACATATCCCCACACTTAATCAAGGAGTGTCCTTGGTGACCTTGAAACAAGGAAGAATAGTAAGCCCAAAAACTAGTGTAACATTGCATTCTCAAACATAGATCAATTAGCATTTACAAAAAAACATCAATCCCATCAATCTTGAAAATATCATGGATCTATTAAATAGATTGGCAAAAGAAAAACACTTTAGAGTATAACTAATTCTTAGTCAAACTAGAACTAAACAAATTAGTAAAGGATATAAGAGGTTATTACAATCCTTTGCAAGTCTTCAAAACTTTAGCCAAATCCATAAATTGGCATCTTAAAATCTTTTCCAACTTTCTTGAACCATATCTTTAGATGAATACTCACATATAACACACACACATAAAAATTTGATTAACGCCCCAACAAGGGAGAATAGAAAAAGAGAGATACTCAATCCACCAGGTACATCCACAAAGAAATCATCAATGAAGATGTTCACTTTTAAAGACTTGATGATTTTGAAACCTATCCATAGAAAGAGATTCATCTACAAATATCTTGGGAGGATTTTTAAAAATTTGCAAACAACACATCCTCTCCACAAGGACAAGATATCTACTCAAAAGACAAAGGGCATGAAAGTACAAGATATCTAATTGATGGGGATCAATATCCACATTTGCAGTCATGCACAGCTTTGGGACTTACTTTTGATCATTATGATAGGGGTAGATGCATGTATGCTAGGTACCAAGAAAAATGAGCAGCCAGTCTAACTGAAGGTTCAATAAATTGATGATGAAGCTAAGCAAAGTGCAAATAATTCTGATACACTTGGATAGGAGTCTACAAATCCCTTGGAATTATAGGCCAATTAATCTGAGGTCTTGTCAATGAATCAGAGTGGATCCACCCTCTTCATCTTGTAGATCAAAACCAAAGTAGCTACTAACCAACTGAGGGGGGCTAGGAATAAAAGAGGTAGGTGGTGGAGGTGGAACAAGTACTAAGGGATGAAGTGATGGATAGGCAAAACCATAAAAAGCACAAAGGGCTAAGAATGGATATTTGGGTAATTTTACTAAATTAGATAAGAAAAGTGTTAGAAAATAGTTGGAAAAGTGGAAAGGAGTGTGATAGATGGTGTAGGATGAGGAGTAGGAGAGAAAACATGATCGATGATAAATGGACAATGAGTAACGACAGGAATTTGAGGAGCACCTTGTGGTTGGAAAAGAAGAGGGGAAATGACATGAGGAGTTGTTTTGAGTATGGATAGATAAGAATCAAATTTGTGGGCCATTTGTTGATAATAAGTAAGGGAAGGTACTGATGGACCTAAAACATAGTGGTGATTATAAGATTCAAAGAAAGAGGTATCAAAAGGATCTGGATTAGAAATATGAGCTAAAAGATCCTCCCTCATTTGGTTAGTAGTTTGTAATCTTACAATAGCTTTTAATTGTCTCTAGTTTAGTGCCATAAACTCATTTATGGAATGCCAAGACACCTCAAGACATGCATCCAGTTTAGAAGGATAGGCTTGAAAATTTTCATCCATCTACAACTCCAAGTGTCTAACACATAGAGAACAGCTTGCAAGATGGCATCCCTTGCATACTAAGATATATTCTCATCATCAGGAATTAGGAGACCATCTCTAAGGTACAATTAAGATAGCAACATAGTGTCTAGTATTATTGAATCCATAAAAACCATTCATGTAACTTGTACTAAAAGATTTGAAGACCAAGCAACCCCATCCATCCTCTAGAGGATGAAAATCCATAGTAGATAGTTTCATGTAAAAAGCCATCTTTTGTTGTTGATAATGTACAAAGAAGGATTGATATGGCAAGATATACTCCCAAAACTTACTCAAAATAAGACCATAAAAGATCCATTCTGGATTGAAGTCTTTCCACTTTAGCTTGGAACAAAGGACATAAAGTAGCTTGATGTTGAAGAGTAGCCAGGTTCGTAGTTGATAAAGAGGGTATTAATGGTACACTAGGACTTGAAGGAATTGAGCATAGCTAAGCCAAGTGTTTTAATTCCTCAATCTTGGTATTTTGATTCTCAACTATATAATTGAATGATTGTAACTTTAGTGTTTGGGAAAATATTAAAGCTTTATGCTCTTGGGTCTCTTGAAAAAGATAGTCCTTAGCCTGCAGTAGTTACTTGAGCTTTTACTTCAGTCAATTGAGAGAAAATTTTTACTTTCTGGGCTGCTATCAACTTAGTTTGGGACTCCACTTGCTTGAAAAGATCAAAAAGAGTTTCCTTAGAGGAGGAAAGCTGAGTGATAACCTTATGTAACTTCTCCTTGGAGTGTTGCATCTCCTCATGAAAAGAAGAATACAGCTACTAGACACAAGTTGTAACTAAGATCTTTATAGAACTTTGAATATCCTTACAAAGAAAAGGTATAACATCTCCTGAAACTAAGCAATGCAAAGAAGGAATGGGTATATCCAAACTATCAAGATTGTGGGAGAGAAGGAAGGAGTCTCACTTGTAGCTTTCTTGCTTGCACAATGGGGGAATACACACAAGGGTGGAGGCTGAAAACAGTTTTCCTCTTCTTAGTTGTGTAAGCCAAAAATAACTCTAGTACATAGAAATAGAAGAACCCTATATATGGGTCTCAAACCAAACTCAACTAACTAAGGTGGCATACTAACTGAACTACGAACTAGAGTAGATAAGGATAGCTGTCATCTAGCTATTATTCATGGGCAGTGCACCAACCGCATTTGCAACTAACAAGTCGGTGACATAAATGCACAATGGTCACCTTGACATATCACGAGTGGAGCTCGATATCTCAACACTCCCCCTCGAGCTCAATCCCAATTCCTGCACACCAAGCAGGTCTCTGAACTTGCGCAGCTTCTCTGCACCCAATGCCTTTGTGAATATGTCAGCTACCTGATCCTCTATGCTGACATAAACTAGATCAATAAGACCTAGTAAAACCCTCTCCCGCACATAGTGATAATGCACCTCAATGTGCTTTGTTCTAGCATGATAGACTGGGTTATTTGCCAAATGTATACTGCTCATGTTGTCACAATAAATGACAACTGGCCCATCTGTAGGCTGATGCATATCATAAAGTAGCTTATGCAACCACGCTACCTCACATGCAGCCATTGTTGCACCCCTATACTCAGCCTCTGTACTCGACAAGGCAACTGTAGGCTGTTTCTTGCTACTCCAAGTGACTGCAGCACTCCCAAAAGAGAACACATATCCATTGGTAGATCGTCTATCAGAAATACTACCAGCCCAATCAGCATCAGTGTATCCATGCAGCTGTATCTGAACCCCAGTCTCATAAAATAGTCCATACTGCAATGTGGACTTCACATACCTGAGTATGCGTCTAGCGGCATCCAAATGCGGTTTCCTTGGAGCCTGCATAAACTGACTTACCAATCCAACAGCATAGCTCAAATCTGGCCTGGTAATAGTCATATAAATCAAACTTCCTACTATGTGTTTGTACATGGTAGGGTCTTCGAGAAGCTCACCTGCATCTATGCTCAGCTTCACATTCTGCTCCAAAGGAACTGAAATAGGCTTACAGCCTGTCATCCCATATTTGGACAGCATGTCCAATCCATACTGCCTCTGCAAGAGCCATATCCCACTTGGTGATCTAATCACCTCAATGCCCAAGAAGTAACGCAGCTCTCCCAAATCCTTCATCTCAAACTTCTGCTTCAATAGCATTTTCACATGAAGGATATCTTCATCACTGTCACCTGTCATAATCAAATCATCAACATAAATGACAAGTAGTATAATATCTTTCTCTGTTTTTCTCACATAAAGTGAGAAATCTGCCTTGGAAATCTGAAAGCCAATAGTGACAAGATACTGTCCTATCTTGTCAAACCATGCTCTAGGTGATTGCTTCAAGCCATACAAGGCTTTCTTCAACCTGAAAACAAACTCAGGGTGAACAGCATGCACATAACCTGGTGGCTGCTCCATATATACTTCTTCTTGCAAATCACCATGCAAGAAGGCATTCTTTACATCCATCTGATGTAAAGACCATTCCTTTGATGCAGCCATAGCAATGACTACTCTTACGGTTGCCATCCTTGCAACCGGACTGAATGTTTCTTCATAATCAATGCCATATGTTTGTGCATACCCCTTGACTACTAATCTTGCCTTGTATCTATTCATAGAACCATCTACATTATGTTTCACATTATAAACCCACTTACCAATTATGCCTATTTTTTCTTTCTGCAATTCCATTTTGCTGTGGGGTATGACTACATGAATATTGCTGCTTTATGCCATGCTCCTGCAAGAACCTTGCAAACTCATTTGAGAGGTACTCTCCCCCTCTATTTGACCTTAGGCATTTTATTTGCAGGCCTGTTTCTTTTTCAACCATAGCTTTAAGAGTTTTGAAATGCCCAAAAACTTCACTTTTCTTTTTCATAAAATACACCCAAACTTTTCTGCTATAGTCATCAATAAAAGTGACAAAATAATGAGAGCCTCCAAGAGATGCAGCTTTAGTAGTCCACACATCAGAGTGGATTAATTCCAATGGCTTGTTACTCTCTTGAACATGTCTAGGAAATGGTTTCCTTGCCTGTTTTCCAAACTGACAGGCTTCACATACCTTATGCATTTCTGCAACCTTGAATTTAGGCAATCCTGCAACAATATTTTGGGCTTGCATTGATTTAAGTCGCTGTACATTAACATGACCAATGCGTTTGTGCCAGATATCAATATCTACAACTACACCGGTCCCATGTGCAAACATTGCTGCACTCAATTCAGGCATGTCTGCATCCAACGTAAACATTCTGCCCTTCTTCTTTCCTTTTGCTATCAAGCAACCTTTGTTTTTCATATCCTCAAGAAAGCATCCATGAGAATTAAATCTGACCTGCAAGCCCTTCTCAACCATTTGACCAACAGAAACTAGGTTCTTGGTGATATTTAGGACATGAAATACATCCGACAAGTATTTCTTTTTCCCATCCTGCATAGACAAAGGAATTTTTCCAATTTGCACAATAGGATGCGCAGTATCATCACTAGTCTCCACAAATCCTGGTTTTTCCATTTTCCTTGCATCCTGCATCCATTCTGCATGACCTGTCATGTGGTTTGATGCACGTGAGTCAACATACCACACATCGTTGCTTTCTTCTGCACTTGTCACAGAATTGGTCATATGCTGTACCATAAACAAATGCTCATTTTTGTCATCACCTTGTCTACTAGAAGATGCATAATTTCCTTGTTGCAATTTTCCATTCATGATGTCATTCTGCTTTTTATAGCAGCCATATGAGCCATTTTACCAGAGTAGTAGCATTCACTATTGTTGTTTGCATTTTGGCCTCTTTGCCATTCACCACGACCTCTTTGGCTCCCCCTGCCTCTAGAGTTACCACGTCCTCCTCCATAGGACTGGTTTTCTTGAGTTTGCTGCATATTCTGATTTCTACCACGGCCTCCTGATCGGCCTCCTCTACCTCTGCCTCTACCTCTTCCAACATTTGAGTAGAAGACAGCTTCTCTTGAAGTTCCTCCTGAAGAAGATGCACCACCATTTCTCTGCTCCTCAGAAATTAGAAGAGCAATCAACTCCTCAAAATCAGGAAATCTTTCACGGACGGAAATGGATGTTCGGAACTGTGCATAATCCTTTCCTAGACCATTCAAGGTCACAGAAACTAAATCATCATCTTCCACTGGCGACCCAATGGAAGCAAGTGCATCTGCAATCTTCTTCACCTTCATGTGGTAGTCATTGATGCTCATACTTTCTCTTTGCACATTGTGCAACTCTTGCTTGAGCTGCATTTTCCTGGCTTGTATATTTTTGCTATACATTTTTGACAAAGTATCCCATGCCTCCTTTGGCATACTTGCATCTTGAATATGCACAATCATAGAGTCTGAAATGCTGATAGACAGCCAGTACATAACTTTCCTGGCTCTCTCATGCCATGCTTTAAATGCCTGCATTTGCTATTGATTGGGAACATCAGGAAGAACTGGTTCTTCTTCATTTCCTGCAACGAATTCCCAATATCCTTTTCCCATAAGGAAATTCGTCATTCTGAACTTCCATGCTTGGAAGTTGTTCTTGTCAAGCTTTTCATTGACAATCTGTGAAAGAGAATCAGACGCCATTATAGAACACTGCAAAAAATTCTGTCACTGCAAAAGAGCACAGCTTCAGCCTCACAAGGGCAAATCTGCAAAACTGACAAAAGTGGTATTTGATCACACAGTCACTTCCTAGTGACGATTTTCCATCAACAGGCAACAAGGATGATTTTGTAACTCCCAATGTCTCTGCGCATAGGTATACGATGCAATTTCTACAGTAACTTTTCACCGACCTGTAGAATAGTGGTCGCACAGCATAAAACAGGGCCTTTTCCTGAGTGCGTGCAGAAAACTTTCGCCTCCAAAACAGGCCTCGAAATGGCCTCAAATAAAAAAAATAGAGCAACTCTTGCTACACCGCGAAGGGCGTCTCAATCTGAGATAATGCACTCTTGCACTTTTTGGCTGTGCTACCTGCAGAGACTTGCTCCCAAAACAGAAAAATGAAAGCAGCACTAGTCCTCTTACCAGAACACCGCGAACTTGGTTTGCTTTCTTGAGCTCCTTACCACAAACAAGGCTCTGATACCATGTCAAGATTGTGGGAGAGAAGGAAGGAGTCTCACTTGTAGCTTTCTTGCTTACACAATGGGGGAATACACACAAGAGTGGAGGTTGAAAACAATTTTCCTCTTCTTAGTTGTGTAAGCCAAAAAGAACTCTAGTACATAGAAATAGAAGAACCCTATATATGGGTCTCAAACCAAACTCAACTAACTAAGGTGGCATACTAACTGAACCACGAACTAGAGTAGATAAGGATAGCTGTCATCTAGCTATTATTCATGGGCGGTGTACCAACCACATCTGCAACTAACAAGTCGGTGACATAAATGCACAATGGTCACCCTGGTATATCATGAGTGGAGCTTGATATCTCAACACAAACTACCATCTCTATGTGCCTTGAAAAAATTTAGAGTTGTGAGGCATGGAGGAAGGATTCTATTCGATGTAGCAATGATTGGCACTTTCTCTGTGAATGACTACAAGAGGAGGGGAGTCATGATCTCTAGAGATCAGTTCAAAATCCTCAATAGAAGGAGGGGGAACCACTCAAGGGTTGTAAGGAGGTGGAGGAATTTATTTCATAGTGACAAAGTATGTCAAGAAAACATACAAATAAGAGCCATATGTGACATTAGTCACAATACCCCTAGTCACTCTGATGAAATGCTGATCCATTTTAGCCAAGAGATAGGAACTCTAGTCAATGGTTATGCCCTTGAGCACTATTTTGGAAGTACTGAATAATTCCTTGGACATATAATTGGATGGAGTCTTGGCAAGCATAAACCTATCCTAAAGAAATTGACATAGCTGTTTCAAAAAAGGATCGGAAATCATGGAGACACAGACCCCAGATGTAGTGATGATTTGTTTGGCATCCAAGAATTCTTTGGTTTGTTTCTAGTAAGAGCTTCAAAATATTAGCATTAGAAAATAGTTGGTGGACTACTAGAAAGGATTCCCCATGATAGGGAAGAGACAAGGCTTTCCCCAATCCTTGAGGTGTCATTAGAATAGTGTTACCTCGAGCAAAGCTTGAATGCTTCTTGTATGAGGTTAAAAATGCATCACAAAGGGTGGGATCATCAGGGATAAGTGATAATGAGAAAGCCACAAATTGGGAGAATTTGGCCTTGATAATAAGATCCAATATCGTCAATTGAGAATAATCTTAACTAACTAATGGAACATATTGGATAGGGGGAGGGGTACGGAATGCCATTTAGATAGAAAAAACAAAACACACACCACAAACAAACACAAGGGAGACTTGAAAAATAAGAAAATGAAAAAACAATAAGATCTTGATAGAGGATCACTTCGTTCACAACATAGAAAACCACCCCAAGGAAACCACATCCTAGAAAAAAATTGGCATGACCTATCCACACATGCGACTAATAGCTTCATGAAATGCAACAATATTTAGGCACCCTGATATCCATAACAAGTAAGAAAATAAAAATAAATAAACATACCATATCCCAAACCACATCAATGTGACAAGCACAAAAAAAGTAATAGCACAAACTACACCACTCTTGACACAACTAAACTAGGACTTGACTAAAACCTGCCAACATTGTCTGACGAAGTAACTGCATCTCCCTCTTTCCCACGTATTGTGTTCATTGATTACATGAGAGATGTGTAGTTTAGGTTTAATGGAAGGTGGATTTTATCAATTATTATCAATGTGTGGATTGTTTAATTAATTGATTAACCTTAAAAAGAAAACTGTGATTCATTTTATCCTTTAAGAAAACTTTATTACGTTTTGCGATGCATTAAAAAAACACAGTCTTTGATCGTGATGCTACAAGTATCTAAATGTATGCTTATTTTTTACCAATTTATCATGTGTATAGCACTTTTTACAAGCGCATGCAAGAATGACAGCTAGTTTATTTTATTATCAATTAAAAATGATGCATGTTTAGTGCATGAAACCCGTGTAATGTGGACAACGCGTTAACTTCATTTTAATTAAACTAGTGTCCATGGAGCATGGATATACATGTAAAAAGTGATCCATTGGTTTCTTTTAACCATTAAATTTGGTAGGGGTGGAGTAAAAAGAAAAGAAAATTACAAATACATGTAGGGTGTGTGAATGTACCCTAATTTGAATTGGCACTTAAAAATTGACAGGTGAAGAGAAAACCAGCCTTGAAGCAATCCGAAAGATAATCCCACCAAATTGAAATTATATAGTATGAGGGAAAAATACCAAAATGTCACATGTATTTTAGATTTGTTTGGATTCTTAAAGATATTTTTCTAAATTTTATTTACTTTTTAAATGGATTATCAAATTTTATGCAAGTACAAATAGCCATCAAAAGGTTAAAAATAAGTCATGGATTCTTAAAAGAAAATTTTAGAATTTTAGAAAAACTTTAGAATTTCAATGGATTTTTAGTGAAATTTCTAGATTTTTAATAGGCTTTTCCATTTTTAAATTTGTACCTTGTGATTGAAATGTGTGAAAAAATATCAATGACTTTTTAGAAAATTTCAAGATTAAAAAAAAAAAAATTATTTGAATTTCTATGTGTTTTTAAAAGATTTTCTCGTGTTGTAAAAATAGTGCCTTGTGGTTTTGGTATTTTAAACAGTTTAAAATGGTAGAAAATGTGTGTAGCGGGATCTACAAAACTGTATGTGAATAGTAACAACAGATCGACATGGTTGAGATCCCACACACATCCTTGCATGCGTGAACAAAAGTTGAAGAAAGACACCCACGACTACAACTAATCCCGCACGTGCGAACAACGACGAAAAAAACCCAAAAACAGACACCACAAGCACGAATCAAGGGAAAGGGAGTGGGGGGTACAAAAGGAGGCAGGAAAAGGTATCCGATGTCGGTGTTGTACAAAAATGGGGGGTTTGTTATCGCGTATGGTGGTGGGAATGGGGAGTGGAAGAAAGGGGCTAGTAAGGGGGAAGGGGGAAATAGGGGCTTTTAGGAGGGGGGAGAGAATGGGTGGGCAGGGGTATGTACTTGGGGGGGCAAAGGGGGGTGTTCAGAAGGGGTAGGGGTGCCAAGAAGGTGATGGGGGGGGGGGAGATAGGGAATGGGGGCATACCAATAAGGTGTTGGGTGAGGGGATTAGGAGTGGGGGGTAGGGAATGAGGTGGGGAGTCGATGGGTAGGGTGGGAAGATGGGCAGGGTGACAAGGAGGGAGGCCCACCAGCAGGCATGCGATGAAGGGGTGGAGGAGTCAACCAACGAGTGATGCAGATATATTTCTTGGGGTCTAGTTTGTCGTTTATGCTGGAAGACTTGCAATAGCCAGTTTTGAGGGGGGGTTTTGGGGCGCATGCGCGTATAATTATAAAAATCAAAATGGAGAAGAACAGTTTTTTGTTTAATACAAATTGATACATAAGGGCTTTTGTTGATTTATGGTCTATTATAGTGGTTGCATCACTGTCTGATATAGAGCAGGTCATGGGTTCAATTCCTCCCTCGAAAGGGTTCATTCATTTCAAATTTGGGTTATAGTTTTTATCACACTTTAACTTTTGCAAAAATTTTCATTGTAAGGCAGACCCATGATGTTGACCATCACCTCCCCGTTACCTTGCGAATA
Source organism: Lygodium microphyllum (assembly GCF_053477565.2). Classification (NCBI taxonomy): domain Eukaryota; kingdom Viridiplantae; phylum Streptophyta; class Polypodiopsida; order Schizaeales; family Lygodiaceae; genus Lygodium; species Lygodium microphyllum. The sequence continues at coordinate 25,006,785 of NC_141152.1, read as the reverse complement.
CGACAAGCTATACCCGAAGAAATTTATCCTCACCCACCAACGAGCACATAGCGAAGAGCTACAACCAGCGAACAGGAGGTGGCACATGGGAGAAAACGGATGGTGCATGGGCAGCATGATAGTGGGTGTGGAGGCACCATGTGATGGGTGGGGTTGGCAAATCAATGGGCCATGTGCACGGATGGTAGGAGGTGGTGCATGTGACATGAGGCATGCTAGCAGTGGGAGGTGGCATGGGTTGATGGGTGGCACAAAGGTGCCAAGTTGAGGAGTGAGTGGCAGGCAGGTTGACGGGCACTCGGAGAAGGTAATAGGGGAGGAAGGGGAAAAGAGGAAAGGGCGAAGAAGAAGCAGGGGAGGGAGGGGGAGGAGGGGGGATGGAAAAGAGAGAAGAAAGAAAATGAGAGAAAAAAAAAAGAGAAACATGAAAGAGCATGAGAGAGAGAGATGGAGGGGATGGGGGGTGGTAGCGGCCAGGGGGAGGGAGCAAGGGAGTGTTTTTTAATAAAAAGATAATAATAATAATAGCACACTAGCTACCCCTTCCCATGCACCATTGCGAGGCGGGGATTTCTTTTTTTTGCGATGGAAACGTTTGGCATGACTAGAGAACGAGCAGTTTGTTAACAACAATGACTTGACGACACACGATGTAAGATGAAAACCAATAGTTCGCGAGATGCAAAGATGAAAACCAAGTGTTCACGTGAGCACGCAGACACAATAAGACTGAAAATGCATGGAAATTTTATTGCAAAAAATTTTGAGCCTCAGATTGAGATGCCATGAAAAAGAAAAGTGGGCAAGGCAATAGGGAAAATAGCATGGATGACACGAACGCGATGTTCGGTAGGAGAAACCGGAGTTCACACGGAAAAAATAGAAAAAATACACTAAAAAATAGAATAAAAATTAATAATAGAAAAACTATTCGTCAAAACAAAAGGTAGCCAAAAAAAAATTCTAGGTTGAAAAGGAGACCATGGCCATCTAGTCAAAACATGGATCCGATGAGAAATAGGGACAACAAAAATTGAAATAAAAATTCATTCAACACAATGTTGAAACAAGGGGCAACAAAAAGCAAGAATGCCAAGAGAATGGTGATCGATAGGGCTATCGGGTTAGAATGTTGGTCCGGGTATGAAGGGTATATTCATATGAAAAAATGTCAAAAATGTGTAGGAAAACATAGTTAAAAAATGAATAACAAAAAATCTATGGGTTGGAACGAGGGGAAGGAAAAAGGAAAAATGTCTGATGGGACGAAAGCTTGAAGCTAACCAAGAGGGATGCCATTCTGATGAGAAAAGAGCATGTTCACATGGAAAAATAACACAAATATCTTAGGAATAAACTTGCAAATACACAAAAATAAATAACAACCAATCCGTACACATTGGATGGACATGCTATAAAAAGGAAAAGTGCCTAGGAGAAGGAAAAGATCAGGGCTATCATGTCAAGTTGCAACTGGTGTGAGAAAGATATATTTGCATGGAAACATGTCCAATTCACTTAAAATTCTTCAAAAATAAATAATTGATGGACCATTACTTGGAATAGAGGGCAGTAAAAGGAAAAAGTGGCTAGTTTGAAGGGAGGAATGAGGTTATAAGGTCAAAATTTCAATTTTGATGAACATAGGATGCATTCACATGGAAGATTAGTGAAATAAGGAAAAAGACTAAAGGAGTTTGGAAAGACCCTCATAAATGGGGTAGAATTGGATAGGTGGGTGAGAAAGGACCTCAAAAGGGCATAAATAAAATTGAATATCATTTAAGATTCAAATAGTGAGGTGTTCATAAATATATACAAATAAGATGTGCAGGGATGCATCCTCATACTTAAAATGTGAAGAGATCAGTTTGTCCACTCATTAGGGGCCTAGTACTTGACCATGACTTGCGCCCTTGCATCCCCACACTTAAGACATGACACATATATAGATAAACACAATAGGTAGGGTTAGAAACACTTGGCTTATTCAAGTGGTCGTTGTGGATCATTGTCGGTGTGTTGTGAGTCGTCAGAGGTGTTTGCAGGAGCTATCATGGCTCACCACAGTACATGTCCAGTATGACAGGAACATGGAAAAACACCTAGAGAGATAGCGATGGTGATGACTAATGATTAAGTTGTTGGTATCAAATAATAGAATACTCAACTCAAAAAATGCTCATATAAGAATGATAGATCACACTCATCCCATGACTCATATTATGTAGAGAGGAAGAAACGAAATCCCATATCTGACACCCAATTGAGAAATTGAGAAGGGAAATGATGCATAGGAAGTATGCTAATGTGCACAATTGATGATGCATCAGTGAGTCCCAACCCATTTGGCATAAGTGCGAGAAGGCAAGTCAGGGAGCCTTATGGTGCCATGCATAAAACAAAGTGACATGTTTGTTGGAGATAAAGGTGCCTTTGCCTAGCCACCCGTGTATTACTACATTGACAGTACCCCTGTCAAGAATCGCGTGGTGGGGGGACTTGCTCAAGACACTGTGCCGAACACACACAGAATGCACAAGGAGAAGCTCACTCAAGAGACAAGAAGAGAGATGGAGGCCAACACGTTTTCTTGCTGGTTTCTTCTTCTTCTTCCACACTCTTTACAATTGTACACAAAGTATAGATAAGATATAACATTAAGGAAAGTGGCCTACTAAGTCAAACAATGCATAACCGACTACACTAGTCGATTGGCGCTATAACTATGCCAGTTGTAAATAGGTGTAACAACCTGAATATAATAAGTAATGAGTCAGTGGCCATGTGAGAGTCATAATGACCATCGACGTGCTAAGTGTAGATGTGTGGACCCATCTAACCAGGCGGTCCATCATTAATGTTCGCATGTGTTGAGTTTGTCTTCTCAACACTCCCCCTCAAGCTCAACTGCATCTTTGCAACTCCAAGTAAGCTTCAAAACTTTTGAAGCTTCTCTGTACCCAATGCCTTCGTGAAGATGTCAGCTATCTGATCCTGTGTGCTGACATACACCAAGTCAATCTCACCTGCTAGTACCTTCTCCCTCACAAAGTGGTAGTGTACCTCAATATATTTTGTCCTCACATGGAACACAAGGTTCCTAGCCAACTGTATACTGCTCATGTTGTCACAATAAATGACAACTACACCTTCCACTTGCACATCTAAATCAACCAATAACTTTTGCAACCATACTACCTCACATGCTGCAACAGCAGCACCTCTATACTCAGCCTCTGTACTCGACAAAGCAACTGTAGACTGCTTTTTTTTACTCCAAGCAACTGCTGCACTACCAAGAGAGAACATGTATTTGTTGGTAGATCTTCTATCAGACATACTACCAGCCCAATCTGTATCTGTATATCCAAACACCTGTACATCTGTACCTGCCTCATAGAAAATTCCATAATGTAATGTGGACTTCACATATCTCAATATGCGTCTGACTATATCCAAATGTGGCTTTCTAGGTACTTGCATAAACTGACTCACAAGACCAACAACGTAGCTCAAGTCTGGCCTTGTAATGGTCATGTAGATCAAACTCCCCACTATCCTCCTGAACATAGTAGGGCCTTCTATCTCATCCCCAACATCAGCACTCAACTTTACATTCTGCTCCAATGGGACTGAAAGTGGTTTGCATGCTGTCATACCATACTTGGACAACATATCCAAGGTATACTGTCTTTGGGACAACCATATACCATCATCACATCTAATCACCTCAATGCCAAGGAAGTACCTTAGCTCACCTAAATCCTTCATCTTAAACTTCTTCTTAAAAAAATCCTTGACTTCAGCAATCCCACTATCACTATCACCTGTAATAATCAAGTCATCCACATAGATGACTATAATGACCAAACCTACATCTCCCTTTCTCACATAAAGTGAGTGATCAGCATCAGAAACATAGAAGCCAATATTGACAAGATACTCTCTGATCTTGTCAGACCATGCTCTAGTGCTTGCTTGAGCCCATAGAGCACCTTTTTCAACCTGCACACATACATGGGATGCTCTAAATCTTCATAACCTGTTGGTTGATCCATATACACTTCTTCCTGCAAATCACCATGCAAGTAGGCATTCTTCACATCCATTTGCTGCAGTCTCCAACCTTTGGCTACTGCCAAGGCAATCACACATCTGACAGTTGCCATCCTAGCAACTGGACTGAAGGTTTCATCATAATCTATGCCATATGTCTAGGCATAGCCTTTTACAACCAGCCTAGCTTTGTATCTGCTAATAGAACCATCTGCATTGTGCTTAATCTTATAAACCCACTTACATCCAATAGCTTTCTTGCCCTTCGGAAATGATACTAGATCCCAAGTCTTATTGGCCTCTAATGCAGCCATCTCCTCATCCATTGCTGCATCCCAATGAGTATGACCAATAGCATCCTCAAAACAAGTGGGCTCAACATCCTCAACTAGTTTCACCATGTAAGCATAATGGTGAGCTGCATAACCTTCAAAACCAAATCTTTTAACAGGGTATCTCACCCTGCTAGACCTGCGCACCACTGGATCACTCAATGGAGTCTTTGCATTGACGCGTGCTCTCTGCACACCTGGAGTCCTCACTGAAGGAATGCCAAGCTCATCATCCAAGCTCTCTGAGCCACTGGAGTCTCCATCAAGCACTGCATCAATGCTTTCTGACACTTTATTCTTTCCTTTGTCTTTACTTGTAGTGCTATTAGATGCACCTAAAGATGTAGAGATACTTCTTAGTCTCCCAGACCAAGGACTACCAGATGATGTCTTTGGTCCACTAAGAGTTCATGATTCTTGCTTTTCAGCCTGCACATGAGTGTCATGATCATCATCATCATCCAATGCATCACCACTAGATGCATACCAACTGCTCATTTCATCAAAGATGACATCCCTACTCACTCTGAACTTACATGTGACAAGGTTATAACAACGATACCCTTTCTGCTCTAAAGAGTATCCAATAAAGACACACTTTTCAGCCTTTGGACCGAGTTTCTTCCGCAACTCATCTGGCACATGAACATACGCAATGCAGCCAAACACTTTCAAGTGTGAGACATCAGGCTTCTTACCTGTAAAATATTCTTCGGGGGTCATACCATGAACTGCAGCTGTGGGGGTTCTGTTCATAGTATAAACAACAGTATGAACAGCCTCAGACCAAAAATGCTTAGGCATATTCTTTTCAGCCAAGGCGCGAGAAACTTCTACAATATGCCTGTTTTTCCTTTCTGCAACCCCATTTTGCTGTGGGGTATACCTGCATGTGAACTGTCTCTTTATACCATGAGACCTCAGAAAATCATTGAACTCATTCGAGAGGTACTCTCTGTTGAGATATCGAGCTCCACTCGTGATATGCCAGGGTGACCGTTGTGCATTTATGTCACCGACGAGTCAGTTGTTGCAGATGGGTTGGTACACTGCCCATGAATAATAGCTACATGACAGCTATCCTTATCTACTCTAGTTCGTGGCTCAGTTAGTATGCCACCTTAGTTAGTTGAGTTTGGTTTGAGACCCACATATAGGGTTCTTCTATTTCTTTGTACTAGAGTTCTTTTTGGCTTACACAACTAAGAAGAGGAAAACTGTTTTCAGCCTCCACCTCTGTGTGTATTCCCCCATTCTGCAAGCAAGAAAGCTACAAGTGAGACTCCTTCCTTCTCTCCCACAATCTTGACATGGTATCAGAGCCTTGTTCGTGGTAAGGAGCTCAAGAAAGCAAGCCAAGCTCGCGGTGTTCTGGTAAGAGGAGCAGTGTTGCTTTCATTTTCTGTTTTGGGAGCAGATCTCTGCAGGTAGCACAACCGGAAATTGCAAGAGTGCATTGTCTCAGATTGAGACGCCCTTCGTGGTGAAGAAAGAGGGCAGTATATCACAAAAAGGAAAAGAGAAGATTGATCAGCCCATGTTTGATGTGAATGGAAGTCACTCTTATGTGGATGGTGAATCCAGTGGCTCAGAACAGAGCATTGATGATGAGTTGGGTATTCCTTCTATTGTTACACCTCGAGTAAGGAAGACCAGGGATGTTTTGAGAGCATCTGGGAGTGAACCTATTTTGCGTAGGTCTATGAGAACGACCTATTAAATTAGGGGCTATGCTTAGTCTAAAAGAGAGGAGGGACTATGTGTCCCTGATCCAAGAATTCTATGACATCTTTGCTTGGACTTATGATGAGCTGAGGGATATTCCTCCTAGTTTTGCTGTGCATACTATTCCTTTGATGGAAGGTAGCCGTATTGTGCAACAAAAAGTGAGGTGTATGCCTTTTGAGCTAAGGGACAGACTATTTGAGGAGTTACAAAAATTGCATAAGGTTGGTGTGATATTTCTTGTACAACACACGGAGTGGTGTTCACCAGTGGATATTAGGAAAAGAAGAACAATCAAATCTAGCTTTACATAGATTTTAGGGAGCTCAATAAAGCACATGTAATACATCTAAAAGACTCTTTGTCTTACCATCATGCAAGGACAAGGGAACTTTTCCAACATGTAAATTGGGTGGCATGAATCATCACCCGTCTGCACATAACCTGCATTTTGCAAATCCTGCATCTCTCCAAACCATTTTGCATGGCTGGTCATATGATTGGATGCACCTGAATCAACATACCAAACATCATCATGTGTTCCCTTTCCTGTAACAGCACTTAGCATATGCTGCATAACAAACATACGTTCATTTTTGTCTTCATTCTGTCGTGAAGACGATGCATAGTTTTCTTGCTGCAACTTACCACTGCGGATATCATCTTTCTTAGCATAACATTGGGCTGCAATATGACTTGTTTTGCCACAGTAGTGACACACAATACCAGAGTTGTTAGAACCTCTGTTTTGCCATCCACCTCTTCCTCTAAAGCTCCCCTTGCCTCTAAAGTTACCATGACCCCCTGAAACCTACATATCTCCAAATTGCTGATTCAGTCTGTTTTGCTGGTTGTCACTATCACGTCCTGTACCACGACCTCTTGAGGAGAACCTGCCACGTCCCCTTCCTGAACAGGAGTAGAAAGCCTGGACCTATTCACCACTTCTTTCAGATGTCTCACTCTGCATGTTGATCTCTTCAGTGATCATAAGGGAGACCAACTCATCGAAATCTGGAAATGGCTTTCTGACATATACGGAAGTTATAAAAGACTTCCAAGCCTTTTCATTGTTAAGTCCACCTAAGATAGATGACACCAAATCATCATCATCGGGCATTGCATCAATCGCTGCCAATGCATCTGCAATGCTTCTTACCTTCAGTGCATACTCATTGATAGACATCTTCCCTTTCTTCAATGTATTCAACTCTTGCTTGAGTTGAATCTTTCATGCCTTTGTATTTACAGAAAACATACTTTCAAGTATGGTCCAAGCTGCATATGAATTCTCTACATTTATAATGTGTCCAAGCATATTATTGTCAATTACTGCAGACAACCAATACATGACCTTCTTGTCTTTTGCATTCCATTCCTTCCGTGCCTTTGTCTCTTCTGCAGTTGGAGGATCACTCACCTCCGGCTCCTTTTCTTCACCTGAAACGAACTCGTAGAGGCCTTTTCCAATAAGGAAGTTCGTGACACAGAACTTCCATGAAGGGTAGTTGTTCTTGTCGAGCTTCTCAATGATGGGGCTTCCACTGTTCTCTGCCATTATCACAAAATTAATACCAACAGCAAGCAAATTTTCTGCAACCCTCGACCTGTAGTGCATAGCAATACACCAAACATACTTTTTCACTGTCTACTCAACAATACATGCAATCTGCAAAGTTTGCAGATAAACCTTTTGTTTACTTATTGATAAACACCTTTGAACTTATAGATCTGAAATCTGTAACCTGTGCACTCACTTTCGGTCAATACAGTCGAAGTCACAGTGTATCCTGAAACTGCTGTTCACAATCTTGTGGCTCTAAAACGGGGCCTGAAACGGCCTCAGATGCCCAAAATAACTGCGGGAAAGCCCTAAAGGGCAGATCTGTAGAATACACAGTGCTCTTTGCGCACACCAAATCTCACTGCAATCTGAGATTTTTGCTCGACCCTGCTTCCGGTGCCTCCATAGGCACTATCCAAGAGAGAGTGGAAGAATGGGAGAGCTTCTTACCCGTGGCTTGCTTGCTCGAACCTTGCTTCTTCTCCTTCGCTTCAGCCTTTGAAATCAGCCTCTCTCAGTGGCACGGCTCTGATACCATGTCAAGAATCGTGTGGTGGGGGGACTTGCTCAAGATGCTGCGCCGAACACATATAGAATGCACAAGGAGAAGCTCACTCAAGAGACAAGAAGAGAGATGGAGGCCAAAACGTTTTCTTGCTGGTTTCTTCTTCTTCTTCCACACTCTTTACAATTGTACACAAAGTATAGATAAGATACAACATAAAGGAAAGTGGCCTACTAAGTCAAACAATGCATAACCGACTACACTAGTCGATTGGCGCTATAACTATGCCAGCTGTAAATAGGTATAACAACCTGAATATAATAAGTAATGAGTCAGTGGCCATGTGAGAGTCATAATGACCACCGACGTGCTAAGTGTAGATGTGTGGACCCATCTAACCAGGCGGTCCATCATCAATGTCCACATGTGTTGAGCTTGTCATCTCAACAACCCTACCATTGCACACTACAGGTGGTGGGCACCCGTCACTGTCACTTTATTCTTTATTCTTTTAGTGAGAGTTTGAATAAAGCAAGGCCCGGTCACACACTGTGATTGTTGGAGTTCCCACATTGTGAGTCTTGCTCTTTCTCTCCCGCCATAGCTCTCCTGTGTAAGCTTTGATCCTTCTCACCTTTCAACTCATATCAAAGCATGGATTTATGACTACTCGAGCTTGGTTTGTGGCATCTTCAGCTTCCTACTAATTACCTATACTCATTGGGTCTCCTTCCCGGCAGCCATATCCGACTTCTTCGAGCTCCAATCACTCCTCCCAATTACTCGGCTGAACCTACTGGCCAATTTGGGCACCCCCAGGGCATTCCTTTAGAGGTATTGGAGCTCTTTTTTATTATTTTACTTCAATCCATAGGTTTTGTGAAGCAGGGCAACCATGTCCTCTTGCTTTTTGTGATGCATACTCTCTACCAGTTACTTTGTTCTTCAAGAGAGAGCTCTTGGGGGTCCTTGACTACTCCCCCAACCTTACCTTGGCCTTGCCTAGCCCTTCTATAGGCCCTAGATTAGTTTGGGCCAACTTGAAGACCTCCAAAAAATTCGTTTTTTTACTTCAGCCCTCCCTTGGCACTCATTGGCAGCTTGAAAACACTTCATTTAGTACTTGGGAACACCCCGTTGATGCTCGACATTGGTGGTTATAATTGACATTGGTGGTTATCATTGGCACTTTATGTTTATGCTTGGTTGGCATTGACATTGGTTTCTCAGTTGGTAGTTCCGAATGCTCCCCGAAAGCTAGGGGAATGCATACCTATGATATGAGATGCTTTTGGGGCTGAATTTGCTCAGTCATTGACTGTTTAACACAGTCCATAGGCAGCCCAAAACAAGACATCCCCCTGTCATTACACTTTATGGTCATGCTACATAGCCATTTGATGCACGATTATGCCCAATTGGTGCCTATACATATGGGAAAGTATGCCTATGGTTTGTCTATGGTTTTGAGCTTGGATTGAGCCACTGTTTTTTTTAGTTTGGATGTTTACTTGCTACTTGAATATTCAAGGCTGAAGCTTATTTTCTTATGTTTGAATATGCCTGATGGATTCGAGCTATGTCTTGGATGTATACATTGATGTAGTGACTCTCGGGGATCAACATAGAGCTTGGATTTGCTCTTGAATCATTGGTTGAGCTTGAGCTCACTTCACACAGCATTGGGATCTTCATCTCTGATGTACTTATGGCACATACTTTGCTTATGTCTAACCGGTCTTGACATGCCTCTGGCCTATGCCACTACTACATGCCCGTTACATTGTTTGGAGTTGGATGCTACTGAGCCTTGATTTGGCTTGACATTTGATTGCATGGAGCTTACTTTGGATATTTCTCGGCTTGCTAGAGTTACAGTTTGGATGTACTTGATGTCTATGGATGCTACATGGCCTATATGCTCATGAGGTCTTATTCATGCTTAATATTGGATCTTCTGGCATTGGTGCTATCATATGCCCTTGTTGAGCTTCTTTTCTTGATATTTATGGCTTTGTGCCAATGGGAGTGTCTTGATACGCTTGACATACATTGAGTAGGCAGTTTATGCTACTTGAGCATTCAAATACTTGAGACTAGGATCTTCACTTGGATGTTTGATGGTTGATATGCCATGGTCCTGAGAGATGTACTTGGGCTGATTTGGGCTTTGCACTCTCTGAGCATACACCTCCTTCTGTCAGGTCTTGGCAGTGTTGTGTACACTTTGTCCTATTACACAAGGGATGTGCTACCTTACTAACGGATTCATTTGACATACTTGGTTTTTTTCTCAATGTTCGTATGACTTTCACATGGTGATTTATGCCCGCTTGATGTTGGTTATGCTTTTGACAGTCAGTGGTGGACTTGATGCATTCATTTTGCCTACAGTTTTCTCTCATTGTACATGGCTATAATTTATTATAACAAGTAGTTATGCATGGACTGATGTGGAATTTTCATGCTGAATCATTTTTATTTTATGTACTTTTTATGGTACTTTGTAGGCAACATCATTAGCTATTAGTTTGTGGTCATTTTTCCTTGGTTTTGGTGGTATTTTGGCTATTTACAGTAGCCAAGATCAACCAGTTTTGAACTGTCTACACCATTTGGGACTGCAGTATGGCATCTTCTTCCCTCAGGGGGGGTCACTCATGAATATATGTATGTATAACGTGAGTTCAAAATAAGGGGTTTTTAAAATACCATTTTAATACATGTTTTACATATAGAAGGGTCTTGTATAAAGGGGTTACTTACAGATTGAATAAAAGAGGGTTGTGTTTTATTTAAAAAAATTCACAGATTAGGATATTTAAAAATAGGCCATGAACGCACGTTATATAGAGGATATATATATAGTGAACCCCCTGAGATTCTTCCACTGACAGTGCTATCTTCAACATCACTAAAGCTTGATGGTATGAATTATGCCTATTGGAAGAGCCAAGTTTGGTAGATATTGGTGCAAAAATCTTAGATCAAGCCACTAAGGATGCATGGCGAGTAGCCTAAAACTATGACTAATGACGAATGGGATGAGCTTGATGAGTTATGCAAGTCCACCCTCATCTTTTCTCTCACTAAACAGGTGCACTACAATGTGGTTGAGGAACAAAGAGTGCTTGGCAGCTTTGGGATAAAATTAAGAACCTCTATGACAAGAAAAGTTTAGAAAGTCAAATATATTGGGTGAAGCAGCTTATGGACCTACACATGAAGGAGAATATGACAATGTGTGCTCATTTGTGCCAATTCCATGCTATTCTCAAGAACTTGACTTTGCAAGGCATTACCTTTAATGATGAGGTTACTCCATTGTTTTTGCTTCGGACTTTAAGTGAGTCATGGGATGTATTCTGCACTGCTTTATGTGCTCCTGCTACTAATTTGAACTTGCATGATGTAGAGAGTTCTCTTCTACGCAGGAAGATATCAACAGTAAGAACTTGGATGCCTCTCGTGTGTCACATGCTTTGACTATTAGAGGTAAATATGGTAATGGCAAGAATGACTGTGGGAATGGCCATGGCAGAGACTCACAAAAGTCTAGGTCTAAGTCGCGTGGTAACTCACGCACTAAGTATCATGGAAGAAATGCTAATGTGACAAGTCATCATTGCAGCAAGAGGGGTCATATATTTCCATAGTGTCATGAGTTGTGTAATGAGAAGCGCAAAGAGAGGGGGAAAAGCAAAGTACATGAAAATTCATCTGATTGTAGCATTATGCCTACGAAATCTAGTGTGAAAATTGACGAAGGAAATTCGGTATGGCAGCCTCTATACTATGCCAAACTCCCTTCTGCCACAAAGTGAATGAGGTAAGGGCACCACATAGTCATGGAAGAGCGGACTAGGACGCTATGTAAGAGGGAGAGGAGATTGTGAGGGAGAAGAGATGAAAACTAAGAGAGGGAGAGAGAGAGAGAGTGAGAGAGAGAGAGAACTACAAAAAAATAAATGAATCGATAGACTTAAGAGATGGAGAACCCTCGGGACATAACCAATATACACAATATGGACACCAATATCATGGGCTTATTACATTGTAGAGCATACATAAGCTATAGTAAGAGAAGGAATTTCATAAGCTCATGAGGGAGAATGGGGAAGGCTCAATAGGGCTGAAGGAGGCCTCTTTGCTCTCTCTCTTCTTGCCTACAAATTACAAAGGAGAAGGCCTCTTTATATAGGCCTTGAGGGTGTTTAGGGAGGAGGTTAAGATATAATAGGAATTAATACCACCAAAGCTGTATTAAGGCGGTTCCACCAATGTGGAAGCTCCGTCTAGATGTTTTGTTGACCAATTTGTACTTAATCAAGCTCCATCATAGGTGAGTTGTCTCCATTCTCCCCCCCCATAGCTTGAGTCCAAGAGCTCTCCTATAAAAAAATATAGAAAATCCTTATAAAATAAGATCATATCTAGCAATAATAGAGAGAGAGCAATGAGAGTTCATACATTACTACTACAATTAAGGATGATTTGAGGGTGATTTAGGAGGAAAATTCTAATGGTTTATTAGCTTGAGAGAGAGGAGAAGAGAGGGGAAAGGGTTGAAGGTCTAATGAATGATGTTTTATGGAAGTGTTGTGTGGGGAAGAAAGTATGGATGTGTATTAAATTGGGAGGTGGTCTCCACTGCAGTTGGAAAAAGTTGGTATCCACCATTTTGGCCATATCTCCCAACTCGTAGCTCCAAAACATTATAAAAAAATACGAGCCAAAACTTCAGCTCACGGGCTACAACTTTCATGTTGAAAAGTCTTTTTTAGATTGGAGTGGAAGTATTTTTAAAAAATCTTACAAAATCATATGCTTGATTTTTCTTCCACTAATGCTTCCAAGAAGGGTCCCATTTGGTTGAATTGTCATAAGGCTCCAAAGTCATGACATTATGAGTCTCACATGCCCTTTGGATGGCTCCAAATCCATTTCATATCTTTCCTTTTCACATTATATATTTTTCCTTCACCTTCCTCCATTGATCTTTACTCTTCACCCCCCCTTGGTAAACCGGTCCATGAAATATTTTCATCCAGTGATTTCTTGGATTTCCCAATAGGTTGTTCCCACCCTCTTCTTTATTTCAAAGCCCCAAATGTACAAAAAATCAACAAAGTATTAGACAAATATTTTTTTGTGGTTTTCTCGGATCATATAGCCCCCCGAAACCTGGCTAGAGGTATTTATGCATCTAGACACTCTTTGGTAACTTGAGCTAACCCCACCCTGATGTGATAGGGTTTTAAGCGCCATCCATTTACCCTGGTCTTGTGAACTTTTCCCTCAATGTCTTGAAGTTTGTAGGAGCCATTGGTGAATTTTTTTGTGACACAAAACGGTCCCTCCCATCGGTAGAGAAACTTGCCATCCTTTCTTTTATCAAAGCGATTGTCATATCGAAGCACTGAAGATCCCTCCTTAATGTTTTTATTTGTTAGCTTCTTGTTGAAATTTTCTTTACGCTTCTCAGCTTCCTGGGAGTAGTGGTTAATGGCTTCTTCACGATCCAATTGTAGCCTCTCTAGGTCCAGTAATCTCTGATGTAGCTTCTCCTTTTGAGAGCCTACTGTGCCACCTAATACCCGAAGGCTAGCTAATTTCACCTCAATAGGCAAAAGAGCCTCTTGTCCATAAACTAGATGAAAAGATGTGAACCCTAACATGGTTTTGAAGGAGGTTCTGTAAGCCTATAGAGCTCCACTAAGGTGGTTGTCCCAATCCCGGGGCCTTGAATGTACCTATTTGTGCTGATGATTTTACAAATCATTCCATTTACCTTTTCCACCAATCCATTGCATTGAGGGTAGTAAGGGGTAAAGTGTCGTCGTTGAATATTTAGCTTTTGCATGAGTTCACCCACCACATTAGCTCTAAACCCTGGTCATCTATCTGATAGTATTTCAAGAGGGGTACCAAACCTACAACAAATGTGGTCAAAGATGAATTTACTCACTTTCTTAGCAGTGATTCTTCTAGTTGGCATAGCCTCAGCCCATCTAGTCATGTAATCTACCCCCATGATAATATACTCTTTTCCTGATGGAGTGCGTGGTAGAGGCCCTATGGCATTAATTTTCCACTTCTCAAAGGGTCCATAGACCTTGATTGGGGTTTGGGGTTCTGCTATGAGCCCTCGTGGTCTTGATTTCTGACATTCTTCACATGTTTGACACCAATATTTGACATCTCGGTGTAGACTGGGCCAAGTAAAGCCAGCTTGTAGAACCTTTCTATTTGTGATGTCATGTGCACAGTGGCCTCCACACACATCATCATGGCAAGCTTTTAAGATTTCTTCAATTTCCCATTTTGAAGGCACTTTCCTAAGCACACCATCCTTACCAAGACAATACAAACTGTCATTTACCATGCGATATCTTGTAGCCTTCCGAGCTAGCCACTGTCTTTCTCCCTTAGTCAGGTGTTTGGGAGCTTCTCCTTGTTCTAAGAGATGTAGAATATCTTCTAAGTCTTCCTTGCCTTGTCGAAGTGGGGGTTTGATACCCACTACTCCCACCATTGACTCATTCAGCTTTGATGATGCTAGATGGTCGGCATCTTTGTTCCGATCTCTTGGCACATGATGTACTTGTGCCTCCCTAAATCTTCTCATAAGAGATTTGGCCTCTCTCATTTTACTAGAGAGGTTTGTATTTTTTCATGCCCATGTACCTTGCATCTGCCTTACCAATAGCATGGAGTCTCCAAAAGCATTCAATCTCTCGATTGAATTACTAAGACACCAACAAAGACCATGAATTAAAGCTTGATATTCTACCTCATTGTTAGAGTGGACACCTTCCAAGATGATTCCTTCACAATAGATTTTCTCTCCTAAAGGAGAGAAAACAACGATGCCTGCGGCTGCCTTATCCTTAGTTCTCTTGTATGCACCATCAGAGTAGAGGCTATAAGCATCTACAAGAGTTTTTATGGATGGGGCTGGTGGAAGGTTCTTTCTTTTCACCACGAGATTTTTCTCATAGCACCTATTTGTCAAAATATCAGCCAAGCATGCCCGAGTTGTTTTTTCAACCTGCACCGTATAGTCAAACTCTTGAAGTCGGACCACCCACTTTGCTATTTTGTCAGAGATTTCCATATGTTGTAGTGCATAGGGAAACATATCCTCCACAGTGATGATCACAAACCTCTTTGGAAGTAAATATGGCCAAAATTTGGTTACTGCAAACGTGAGGGCCAACACTAGTTGTTCCATGGAGGTGTAAGCCTTCTCTGAGGCTTTCATGAGGCGGCTGGCAAAATACACAGGCCTCATGAAGGATGTTTTTGGATCTTTTTGTAGGAGAGTAGCACCAATGGCCTCTTCTCCCACACTAGGGTTTACAAAGAATGTTTCTTCCCAACAAGACTGGAGGATTATAGGAAGTGACCCCAACATTTTCTTTATCTCCTTAAAATGTCCTTCACTTTGTTCACTCCATACAAGTGTTTCTTGGCGTGTCAGTTGCTGCAGGGGATATATGGCCTGAGAGAGTAAGTGTATAAATCTACCCAAATATCTTAGCTTTTGTAAGAAGGAGACCAATTGTTTGATGGAGGTTGGGGAAGGTAGAGCTAGCAATGTTTCTACCTTATTTGGATCTACCTCAATCACTTCAATTGACACTACATGCCCTAGTAGTGTAACCTTGCTTTCCCCAATGTGACATTTATCCTTATTTAGTTGTCCACCCAACCTAGCTAAGTGAGTAAATCCTTCATCAACCTTGCGTAGATGTATGTTCCTTGAGCTGTAAATACAAAAGTCATCTATGAAAACCCTTATGGACTTACCAAAGTAAGGTTGGAAAACCATATTCATGAATCGTTGAAAGGTTGCTGGGGCATTTGTGAGACCAAAGGGCATGACCCGAAAGGCAAAACAGCCCCATGGTGTGATGAAAGTGGTCTTCTTTTGATCCTCCTCTGCAATGCGAATCTGGAAGTAGCCAGAGTAGCCATCACACACCGTATACCGCTCATGTCCCGCTACTTCATTCAACATTTCATTTTGAAATGGGAGAGGGAAGTGGTCCCTCTTTGTTGCGGCATTTAATGGCTTGTAATCTATGCATACTCGCCACTTACCATTTTTCTTTGGCCTCATTACTACTGGGGAAACCCATTCTGAATCTTCCACTGGGTATATGAATCCTGCATTCAAGAGTCTCTTCACCTCCATCAACAGTGCATCTTGTTGCACAACTCCCAGTCTTCTCAATCTTTGTACTATAGGTTTGCTTCCTTCTTTGAGTTGGATGTGATGCTTCATTGCAGTGACACCTGCAATGTGTGTATAATAAGAAATAAACAATGATGCACGCTTCTTGAGAATATTCACATAACCCTCCCTTTCTTCATCCTTTATATCCTTGGATATCATCTTCTCTAGGCTAGCATCCCACACATATTCTCCTTGGATTCTTGGGTTGTCTTCTAAGGAGGTAGTTTCCTTTAAGGTGACGCCCATAACTTCGAGAGTGCTATCACTCTCTCCACTTGAACTCTCTTCCTCTTCTACTGATGAGGAACATCCACTTGAGCTCCACTCATCGGCAGACGTTTCTAGTTCAAGGTTCTCTTGATTCCCACTCTTCAAGCTGTAAACCACCTTTTGATCGTGGCTACCCACCTTACGTGGCCTCAACTCCAGATCTCCTGTTGCCCAATCTTGCCTAGCTCCGATGCCCATAAGCCAAGGTCTCCTTAGGATGAGGGGATATCCTTCCCCCTTTACTGGCATCACATAAGCATCCACTACTGCAATGATTCCAAAAACAGAAACTTTCAAAGCTTTCACTACACCCACACATGTGACCGCATCATTGTTGGCCATCTTTGCCCTGAAGGTTAAGGATTCCATTACTTCTAAACCTAATTGATGCATAAGTTTTTCTGTCATGACACAAACCTCTGCTCCACTATCGATGTATGTTTTTTGAATCCGTTGACATTTAATTTGAGCCTCCACTATAGACACTATATCTTTGAGTCCATATGCCTTGAATGCACTAATCATTTTACCTTGCCTTGCCCTTGTGCTTACCATTTTTGACCATTGTTGCCGTAGCTTTGGAGAGACATGAAGTAGTTGTGGCCAAGCAATTTTTGGCCCTTGAGAGCTCACATCTGCTACCAGATCATAAGGTTGTGTCCGAGAACCCAAAGGGAAGTTAGAGATATCAATTTTATACCTAGTTCGAGTCTTTCTCTTCTTTCCTTCATCTCTAGGTGCTTGTGATGTACTTGCCTCATTGGTTGCTTCCTTGCTTGCCTCAGTCTAGACACGTACCCACTTGATAGGCATGGTCTCTACTACATCTATCTTCATCTTACCTCTCGCTATTTCTTCTTGAAGCCTTCTATCCCTGACCACCTCCTCTATTTTTATGACATTAACATT
The DNA here is from genome assembly GCF_053477565.2 of Lygodium microphyllum. Taxonomy (NCBI): domain Eukaryota; kingdom Viridiplantae; phylum Streptophyta; class Polypodiopsida; order Schizaeales; family Lygodiaceae; genus Lygodium; species Lygodium microphyllum. The sequence goes on along the minus strand of NC_141152.1, from coordinate 24,989,179 downwards.
TGGTTGAACAGCAGGGGTTTGAGCTTGAACATAAGGTGGCTGTAAAATTGCAGGTCGTGACTGCTCTTGCTCTTGAGTCCTAGCACGAGGAGGGATTACTTGTTGTTGAGGACCTCTGGCCGGGTGATCATATCTTCTAGGGTGAGGACAATTGTACATGCCATGTCCATTTTCTCCACAGTTGTAACACAACATCTCCCTTGCTTGTCGCCGCATTTGTGGTCGATTCCCACCATTCCCCTCAATAGGTCTTCTTGCACCTTGCACAAGATTCACTCTCAAACCCTCTAATTGATTAGTAAGATTGTTTATTTGTTGGATCATGTCTTCTTGACCTCTAACAAGGCCTGGTGCATTAGATACACTTGGGGAAACTTGAGAGGCCTCCATAGTTGTGATGTTGTTTCCCAAACCTGCTTGGCTAGCTTGGGCTTGGTACAGAATCTTTCGATTCTTTTCCCTAGTGATTCTCAAAGCATCTTCAAAAGTGTTTGGAAATTTCACCTTTACCTTCTCCCTGAGCAAGGGATACAAACCTGAAATAAATCGATCCTTTTGAAGGCAGTTTGGAGCTCTCTCTCTAGGGTTCAGTGAGTCTGACCACTACCCCCAAAGCTTCAAAAACCCTTCCTCATAAGTTGCATAACCATAAGGATCACTTTGATGGAGGGCCAAAAGCCGTTGCCATAACTCTTCAGCTAAGTTAGTTTGTTGAAATCTCTGCAAGAAAGCTGCCTTCAATCCTTCCCATTCAGCTCTTTGGGCCAGATTTAGAGTTTGGAACCACATTCTAGCTTCTTCCTTGAGCATCAAAGGAAAAGCCCTCAACTTTAATGCTTCATCATCCCTCCCAGAGACAAGAAAGGCCATCTCAAGGTTGTCCAAAAAATCCAATGCATTTTCTCCATTGCGCCCAAAGAAGCTTAGAAATGCCATGTTGCCTTAGTAGAGTACAAAGATGAACACGTCTAGACTTAAGTTGTATTTTATGAGGGGAAGGATGAATGGGTTTACAGATGCATTGATTTCAGCAAGACGTCTAGGCCCCAATATGCTTCTAATAATGCCTTGGAATCTAAGCTTTGTGCTGGCTACAATATGCACAGTTTGCATAGCAAGTGGACTGATAGGTCCATACAACTCGTTGTGATTCATGAGAAACTATTATAATAGGATAAAGACATGTACATTGAAGGATGCATTGTAGTCTAGCATTGGGAAGATTATAGGTTCTGGTGATACAAGAATCTCCCTTAATCTTTCAGCCCCAAAGTACATGACAAGACACTGTTGGAAGAAAATCTTCCTACTGATACATACATTAACTTGGATGTTTTGTACAGAGTGGAAGGTGTAGAAATTCGGGCCATTATTATTATTCATGAGTGGAAACTACTTAAGGGAGTAGAGGGAATGCACTTTCTTGAATTCTGAAGGATTTTTCCCAGAGTGTTTCTTTCTGGAACCCACCAACTTTGCTATACAGAGAATTTGCTCACCAGTGATTGTTCTTGCCTTAGTGTGTCCATCCTCGGCGACATATATTTCATAAGGTGTGATGGCCACCTTTTCAACCACACCCAACCTTTGAGCTAATAACAGTTGAAGGTAGTCTTCATACTTTGCACTTCTACAAAACTCCACACCATTCATGCATAGTTGTCTTCCTTTGATGTGGATTAGGCCAGAGAGAGAGAGGGATTTGATGATTTGGAGACGAGGACCTCCCGGAAGAGCCTTTACTTTGTTTGCAAAACACTCACCACAATTATGAGAACCTAGCAATTGATGGCAACATGATTTTTTCCATTGTGAGAGAATGGAATTTCTAAGGTGAACACCTTTTACCCGCATACGTGCCGTCATCCGATAGGCATACTTCCTTTCTTGGGCTTCCTTGGGAGACCATTGTGGGAGTTGTGGACTTCGACCAACTTCAAAAAGAGTTGGTGAAGGCGTTGGAGAAGAGCCACGTACTTGTTGTAGAGGATGCACCACCATGTGTTGTATCGTCCTGCATGGATGAGAATGTCCTCAGCAGGGGCACCAGTTTATGACGAAGGAAATTTGGTATGGCAGCCTCTTTACTATGCCAAACTCCCTTCTGCCACAAAGTGAATGAGGTAAGGGCACCACATAGTCATGGAAGAGCGGACTAGGACGCTATGTAAGAGGGAGAGGAGATTGTGAGGGAGAAGAGATGAAAACTAAGAGAGGGAGAGAGAGAGAGAGTGAGAGAGACAGAGAACTACGAAAAAATAAATGAATCAATAGACTTAAGAGATGGAGAACCCTCGGGACATAACCAATATACACAATATGGACACCAATATCATGGGCTTATTACATTGTAGAGCATACATAAGCTATAGTAAGAGAAGGAATTTCATAAGCTCATGAGGGAGAATGGGAAAGGCTCAATAGGGCTGAAGGAGGCCTCTTTGCTCTCTCTCTTCTTGCCTACAAATTACAAAGGAGAAGGCCTCTTTATATAGGCCTTGAGGGTGTTTAGGGAGGAGGTTAAGATATAATAGGAATTAATACCACCAAAGCTGTATTAAGGCGGTTCCACCAATGTGGAAGCTCCGTCTAGATGTTTTGTTAACCAATTTGTACTTAATCAAGCTCCATCATAGGTGAGTTGTCTCCATTCTCCCCCCCATAGCTTGAGTCCAAGAGATCTCCTATAAAAAAATATAGAGAATCTTCATAAAATAAGATCATATCTAGCAATAATAGTGAGAGAGTAATGAGAGTTCATACATTACTACTACAATTAAGGATGATTTGAGGGTGATTTAGGAGGGGAATTCTAATGTTTATTAGCTTGAGAGAGAGGAGAAGAGAGGGGAAAGGGTTGGGGGTCTAATGAATGATGTTTTATGGAAGTGTTAAGTGTGGGGAAGAAAGTATGGATGTGTAATAAAGTGGGAGGTGGTCTCCACTGCAGTTGGAAAAAGTTGGCATCCACCATTTTGGCCATATCTCCCAACTCGTAGCTCCAAAAAATTATAAAAAAATACGAGCCAAAACTTCAGCTCACATGCTACAACTTTCATGTTGAAAAGTTTTTTTTGGATCGGAGTGGAAGTATTTTTAAAAAATCTTACAAAATCATATGCCTAATTTTTCTTCCACTAATGCTTCCAAGAAGGGTTCCATTTGGTTGAATTGTCATAAGGCTCCAAAGTCATGACATTATGAGCCTCACATGCCCTTTGGATGGCTCCAAATCCATTTCATATCTTTCCTTTTCACATTATATATTTTTCCTTCACCTTCCTCCATTGATCTTTACTCTTCACCCCCCCTTGGTAAACCGGTCCATGAAATATTTTCATCCAGTGATTTCTTGGATTTTCCAAGAGGTTGTTCCCACCCTCTTTTTTATTTCAAAGCTCCAAATGTACAAAAAATCAACAAAGTATTAGAGAAATATTTTTTTGTGATATTCTCGGATCAAAAATCAAGGAGATAAATGTCATTTAGACTGATGACTCCGATGGGGAGTACATACTTGCAACTAGTTCTTATGATGCTATGCCATTGACCAAGGTTCACTCTATGTATGTGCAGTGTTGGCTTTTGGATTCTAGGTTACACCATGGCGTGAATGGTTTCACTCCTACTGCACTATCTCTAGTTCAGTTCGATTGGGTGATGACATGTCACTTGCTATTGTTGGCATTGGAGATGTACGACTATAGTTCTCTACTGGCACTACTTTTCTCTTACAGGATGCACATCATGTAGTTGTGCTTACATACAGTCTTATGTCTGCAGGGCAGATTGATGATGCTAGATTTCATATTTTACTTGGGGATTCTGCGTCGAAGATCATCCGTGGCAAACTTGTTCTTGCTAGAGGTGCCAAGGCTGGCAGCCTCTATCCTCTTGTAGTTGATGGGTCCTTTGTTGACCATGTTTTGTCAGTGGGTGTTCCATCCAACATGTATCTCTTTGGCATGCCCATTTGGGCCATATGTCCTTAAAGGGAACGAAAATGCTTTTTGGTTTGTAGTACTTACCACCCTTTGACTATTCATATTTTGATTCATGTGAGCATTGTTTTTATGGCAGACAGACTAAGAATACATATAAGAAGTCTAGTCGGACACGCATGGGTGAGCCCTTGGCATTAGTACATTTCGATGTCTATGGGCCCATGTCATGTTAGTCTATGGGTGGTGCAAAGTATTTTGTGATGTTTTTTAATGTTTTTTTGTGTAAAGTCTGGGCTTATCCCATTAAGCTAAAGTCAAATGTCTTGGCTATGTTTCAAAGATGGCTTGTATTGGTTGAGAACTAGACTGGGCATAGGCTGAAATACCTTAGGGCTGACAATGGGGGAGAATATGTGTCATGTGCCTTTGAGAAGCTATGTGATGAGAGGGGTATTAAGCGTCAGTTGACCGCCTCCTATACCCCACCCAAGAATGGTTTGGCTGAGCAGATGAATAGAACCATCTAGGAGCGTGTGTATAGTATGTTTAGCCATCCAGGCCTACCACAAAGCTTTTGGGTTGAGGCAGTGAGTACAATTGTGCATATCATAAATAAATGATCTTCCAATGGTTTGGATTTCCAAGTTGTAGAGGAGATATGGACTGTCGTCTTATGCACATCTAAGTGTCTTTGGATGTGAGGTATTCTGCCTTGTGCCCAAGGACAAGCATAGTAAGTTGGATCCTAAGAGTGTGAAATGCATTTTCCATAGCTATGAAGATGCATGTGAAATGGGTTACTGCCTTTGGGATCCACAGGTGTGGAAAGTCATCTATAGCCTGATGTAGTGTTCCATGAAGAAAAGATTCATAGGCAGCTTAAGAAGGTAGTTGAGATACACAGGGTTATATTCTAGGAGGAGCCACGTGCTCCAGTAGTACAACCTGCACAACCAAATGGTCAACCTGCAGCAAAAGTTGGTACACATGGCCAAGGCGTTGGATAGTCAGTAGACCTGTGGTCTACTAGAGATAGACATCCACCTGATAGATTTGAGCCCTCAATGCATTATGTCTTGGTTATAGATGCAGCAGAGCCTCTCACTTATGATGAGGCTATGTATCCTTGCCTGTTGGCAAGAAGACTTTGCCATCAAAATGCGTGTACCCCAATCCGGCTTATAAGGCAAGACTTGTTGCTAAGGATTTTAAACAGGAGCATGAAGTTGAATTTGATAAAGTCTTTTCTCTTATGGTCAAGATGACCACCCTTCTCTTGGTTTTGGCCTTAATCATGTAGCTTGACTTGGACATGTATCAGATGGATGTCAAGACTGCATTTTTGCATGGGGATTTGCATAATGAGATTTACATGGAGCAGCTTAAGGGCTTTGTAGAACCTAGCAGGGAGCACCTAGTGTGCAAGTTGAAGAAAGGTCTTTATGGCTTGAAGCAGGCACCTAGGGAGTGGTATTATAAGTTTGATGCCTTTATGCAGTCGCAGGGCTACATCATAAGCACTAGGGATCTGTGTCTTTATACTAAGACAGTGACATATGATTTTTGATGTCGAGAAGTGCTTAAAAATAGAAAAAAATTACGAATATCAAGGTAAAAATAGACTTCGTCGAAGGCGGCAATGGCAATCAGTATGATTTTAAGTGGCAAGTCCCTAAAAGTGCTAGTGCTTATTTTCATGGAAATCAAATGATGGCGGATGGCCGAGATGGAGTTTTTCTAGATGCAAAATGGCGTCATGAATCCAATGCAAGTCTTGGATCTCCATTCCGAGGTTATTTGATCCCCCATTTAATCCCCACAAGGTTCGGGGTTGTGAAACAGCTACTAGATTTAGAAGCCAAGAAGAGCATGACGGGCCCCAACTTTGTAGATTTTGATGCCACAGAACCACCCTTCCAGACGGATCTCGAATCCGATGGCGTTTGCCCCTCCAAAAGAGAAAAATTCACTTGCCGAAAGTGTGAAACCAAAATGCATAAACTAGATAATTGGGGATAAAGTCTTAAAGCTCTAATTAAGAGCCAAAAAACCTCACGATATGAAATGTTTGGGGGGAGGGGGGGGCATTAGTTTTTTGCGCCCCATTTTGCCCCCCTCTTTCATGCATTTCTTGGTAAGAAGAATGGAGAGAAGCCCTCTTGGGCCTGAGATGCTTCTATCCTTTGCCCTCCATTACCACAAATGGATCAAGAAATGATGCACTGAGTCAAGAGATCAAAAACCAGTCTTTCTCTCTCCTCCCTCTCTCTCCTACAGAGAGGCAATTCATGTGCAAGAAATCAAGAAGAAGGTTTGAAGAATGCTTGTCCGGCTGTGATCGGATTGCTTCAAGATGAAGAGGAGGCTGAAGAAAGAGGTTCAACATTCAAGTATAGTTGCTAGTCGGTCTGTGGGCTGCTCAGAATAATTATTAAAAAACCCACAACACGCAAGATATGCGGTATGCTCTAATTTTATGAAAAATTTTGCTTGTTTTTCATGATCCAAATGTTGTTCATATGCGATGAATTTTTGTTTGAATCTTGTTTGCATCATGTTTGAGGGCTATAACTACAAAAATGCAGAACCCGTAATGGTTTAGAGCCATTATTAATTCTTTAAAATTCGTAAAATGTCATTTTTAATGGAAATTAGTGGTTTTTTTCGGTTTTGAGTTGGAAAAAACGAATGGAAATGGAATAAAATTAGAGAAACGTTAAGTTTCAATCAAAATAATAAGCCAATAAAAATAAATCAAAAAATTCCTATTTTTCATGAATAATAAATAGAGAAAATAGCAAAAAATAAAGAAATTTGGGGTTTTCGTGCTAAAAAAATATGAAAAAATAAGATCTATGTGCGTGAATTTTGGCGAGGTTAAAGCATGGGCTTTGGCCTTGTCCTTTGTGTTATAGTATGTGTTTATTGTTTTTTACATACAAAAATGATACAAAACAACCATTTACACCTATGCACAGCAGCTACGCCTAAACGGTGTTTATTGTTTTTTACAAACAAAAATGATACAAAACAACCATTTACACCTATGCACAGCAGCAACACCTAAACAGTGAGGGGAAAATGAAGTTTGTGCGACAATCTAATTGCTGAAAAGATACAAATTCTGATTTCCCTCTTTGTGCATAGCATTCAAGGATCATTCCATAATTAAATATAGGCGACTAGTAGCATGGAAGTTCCGGTGCTAGTCCCTAAAGTAGCACAGCACGTAACGCTTAGTTAAAATTCATGAAAGGGGCTGTTTTCCGCACCTCACATGGCTAGTTTTTTAATTCATAAAATGGTTGTACACAATCTTCATACACCTTGCATCAAGCATGCCACGTGGTATCTCTTGGAATGCATTGCAATTGATTGATAAACTTTGACCAACGCTGAGAGGACAAGAAACCTAAGATGTAGGTTAGACGGGTGCTTCCGTTGGGGAAAGTTTTGTGATGCAAATCAAAATCTCCTGGAACACTGAATTATGAAAGAGTGGAGTTTGTGCAGATGTTATATGTGTTAGCGACACATCTTGGGGCTAATCTGCGAGGTGTAGGAGAGTCGCAGTGGAGACGCGGCAATTAGCCCCACGAGGTGCTTCCCTATGTGCATATTACGAGGCATTATGCCTATATGTTATGGGATGTCCCTTTGAGGAGAAGGGAAGGTGAACGTTGGACTACATATTGGATACAAACGCAAAATCGTCATAAGCATTTAGTGCAGAGTGACTCTTAGACACTCCTGGCTGGCAAGGCCGTGTGGTGGGATTGTCTATCGTATGCATGAGGTCTGGCTAGTGCCATAGCCAGTGGCGGCCCATTTTAGGTCCTATCTTTGGTGTGTCTGCCAGGAGCCACCAACAAGTGGTCGTTCTCGAATCTAGGGTTTTTAGGGACCAAATAGTTGGTACAAGGACTTCTACCTTCTAAAATGCACAAAAACAATGTATCAAATAACAAGAGCATAGAAGGACCTTTGGCATAACAAAATTGTCAGGTAGAAAATTAGTTGAGGACTTATACTATGGCCACATCGATACATATTTCCTATTAGATTAGACCTCTCTAATGATGATCTACTCCCATCTTGTAAGAGCCATATGCTTTCCCTTGGAGGCTACCCATAACTAATTTATATAATCCACTGACGTACATGAGAACATATACAACAGTATGCCATATATATTATGATGGAAGTGACCAAGATGTAGGCATAATAGCCTCGATCCCATTTGCCATACTTACAAGTGGCCAAATATGTACTTCTCCCAAATAGGATCTCACTTTATAGACTTCTTGTATTTTAGTCTTTTTTTGGCTTCCTCTTTTACAAGTAAGGACCGTCAAGCCGAAATACAAAAAGCAGAATGTGTTGAGAGGGCCAGAACGTGGTTGGAGATTATAAGATGCTATTCTCCTGAAAGGAGCACCTTGTTACGCATAAGTGGCAGTGGTTCTAGTAACCTAGGTGTTACGAGTAGCTCTTCGAGTGCAAGTGGAAGTCTTGGTACTTCCCTATTTCTAGTTAGTCAACCCACAAGAAGTGGGGATGTAGTGTTGCCTACACAAACTCCTGTTGTCAATCCGGTTGTAGCCATGGCACAACCTATCACAATTCCAGTAGGTACATTCGATTTACTAGCATTAGGAGTACCGTTACCCATTTTCCATGGGTTAGCAGAAGAAGATGGAGAACTCCACATTAAGGAGTTTCAAATGCTCATGTTCAGCTATCGAATCCAAGACGAAGAACACCTAATGATGTTCTTCAACATGACGTTAAAAGGAAGAGCGATAGTGTGGTATCACAGTCTAGAAGCCGAAACCATAACTAGCAGTGCCCAATTCTTTATGGATTTCCGTAGGGAGTTTGCCCTTGAGAAGGGTGGGCAATATTGGTTGCGTGTTCTGAATGTAATACGCCAAGAGTCAAATGAGAATGTCCAAGCATATGCCAAGAAACTAAAGTAATTTCTTCGCAAACTTAATGCTTATATTCCCATTCCAGTGGCTGCAGAATATCAAGCTCCCATTACTCTCTTGTCAGTATGTATGACCTACGGACCTTAATACTATTGTATACACTTATGTTATGTTAGTAGTCTATGAAATGATGGAAGATTATGAACGACCTGAAGGTCAGATTGCTCCTCCATTACATTGTCTCTCTCCCTCTCTCTTCCAACACTAAGCCATCCCCACATTCAAATCCCAACATTCCTAAACTTCTTGCCATTACTAATAATGTATCCAAAGCAAAACACATAGTTTGTTACAAAATGGCATCAACCTGGACATCTAGAAGCCAATTGTCAATCCAAAAAGCCATATGTTCATATCAATTATCTGGGAGCAATAGAAGATGAAGAACGTGAGGACCAGACCTCGCCACCACTCTCTCTTTGTTTTTTATCCATTCATTTTCTCCTCTCCTTCCATCTCTCTCTCTTTTTCTCTTTCTTTATTATGCTGTATATTTATTCCCTCTCTCGTTCCTTCTTCCTTTTTCTCTTTCTCTCTTTCTCTCATTTCCTTTAACAATACATATCTCTCTCTCTACAACAACAACAACAACAACAACAACAACTACTACTACTACTACCACAACAACAACAACAACAACAAACGAGAAAAGAAGAAAAAACTACGATTACTACCACTACTACAACAACAACAACAAATAAGAAAACTAGACAACAATAAATAAGAAAACAAAAAAAACTATTACAACAACAACAACAACAACAACAAACAAGAAAACCACTACTACTACTACAACCATAACTACAACGACTACGACTACGTCTAAGATCACGACTATGACTACCACTACCACTATAATAAACAAGAAAAAAAGAAACAATAACAACAACAACAAAAACTATTACTACTACTACTACAACAAAAAACAATAAAACTACTATTACTACTACTAGTACTAGTACTACAATCACGACTACGATGACTATGACCACCACAACAACTCTCTCTCTCTCTCTCTACCACTATCACTACCACTACCACTACCATAAACAAGAATAGAAGAAAAATCAACAACAACAACAACAACAATAACAACAAAATACAAGAAAAGGAAAAAAAACTACTACTACCACTACAACAACAACAACAAACAAGAAAACTAAATAATAATAAACAAGAAAAGAAAAAAAACTACTACAATAATAACAACAACAAAAACAACAACAAACTAGAAGAGAAGAAATTAAACAACAACAACTACCACTACCACTACTACTACTAATACTACTACCACTACTACTACCACAACAACAACAAACAAGAAAATAATAAATTAAACAACAACTACTGCTACCGCTACCACTACCACTACCACTACCACTACCACTACAACCACAAAAACAACAAACAAGAAAATAAGAAATTAATCTCTAACTACTGCTACCACTACTACTACTGCTACCGCTACCGCTTCCGCTACCACTAATGCTACCGCTACTATGACTACCACAACAACAACAAACAATAAAAAAAGAAAAAAAGAAAAAAGACAACAATAATAACAACAACCTCTCCCTCCTTCTCTCTCTCTCTCCCTCCCTCTCCCTCTCTTCCTCTCTTTCCCTATTATGTTTAATGTTTTCTCCCTCTCTCTCTCGTTCCTTCTTTCCTTTTCTCTCTTCCTCTCCCTCTCTCATTTCCTCTCCCTCCCTCACTCTCACCCTCTCTTTCTCTCTTTCCATATTATTTTTAATGTTTTGTCCCTCTCTCTCTCGTTCCTTTTTTCCTTTTCTCTCTTCCTCTCCCTCTCTCATTTCCTTTTCTCTCTTCCTCTCTCTCTCTCATTTCCTCTCCCTCCCTCCCTCTCGCTCTCCCTTTCTTTCTCTTTCCCTATTATGTTTAATGCTTTTTTTCTCTCTCTCTCGTTCCTTCTTTCATTTTCTCTCTTCCTCTCCCTCTCTCATTTCCTTTTCTCTCTTCCTCTCCCTCTCTCATTTCCTCCCCCTCTCTCACTACATATGATTTTTAACAAAAACAAGTAAAAGAAAAAGATAAAACACAAAAACAAAGCAAGAAGGAACAATGCACTCACTGTAAAGGCTCGAGGATGGATTCGGTGGCTCCTCTTCGCGACAGCGACTCCTCTTCGCCCTCCCTACACTTCCTCCTCTTCTTCGCGAATGGCAGCGATGGTGGTGAGAAGCTTTCCTTCTCCCTCTTTCTCTCTTTCTCTCCCTCTCCCTCTTAAATGTAAGATGGAGTTTGCTCTCCCTTTTGCTCTCTCTTTCGTGTACTCGTGCAAAATAACACGCTCGGGTTTCGGCCCGTGTTTTTTTCGTCTGAGCACCATCGCTATTTGTATCGCTAATAGCGATGCAAATAGCAACACCACTATTTTGCATCAAAAAGTGTCGTCACTATGCCTCCATATCCTTGTAGTGATTGGCTATCTACAGTCATTGATAATACTATGCTGGGACATATTAGGAATGCGAAAACTTCACATGTAGCTTGGACAATTTTTGAAAACATGTTGTCAGTAAATACAAAGGCATGAAAGATTCAAGTTAAGCAAGAGTTGAATACCTTGAAGAAAGGAAAAATATCTGTCAATGAGTATGGTTTGAAGGTGAGGAGTATTGCATATGCTTTACCAGCAATTGATGCAATGCCTCATGATGATGATTTAGTTTCATCTACTTTGGGCGGTCTTATTAATGAGAAGGCTTGGAAATCATTCATCACTTTTGTATATGCATGGAAGCCATTCTTAAATTTTGATGAGTTGGTCTCTCTCATGATTAAAAAAGAGATTAATATGTAGCACGACTCATTTGAAAGAAATGGCAAATAAGATTAAGCATTTTACTCAAGTTTCGGGAAGGGGTTGTTATAGATCCTCTTTGAGAGGCCGTGTATGGACGTACTGGTGATAACCACCACAATAGATTAATTTAGTAATTTAGTGAAACGCAAGTTTTAGGAGATAAAGGAAGCTCTAAAGAAAGAGGTGGATGGCAGAACAAAAGGTTTTTGAAATTCTACTATTGTTTGTCATTATTGTGGCAAGACAAGTCATATTATAGCCCATTTTTATGCTAAGAAGGATGATATTTGCAGTGATAAATTGCAACAAGGAAACTATGCATCATCTTCACAATAGAATGAAGACAAAAATGAGTGTTTATTTATTATGCACCATATGATGAATGCAGTTATAGGAAAGGGGACACATGATGATGTATGGTCTATTGATTCAGGTGCATCTAATCATATGACCAGTGATGTTGAATGGTTTGGAGATATGTAAGACTTACAAAATCTAGGTTATGTGCAAACAGGTGATGATTCATGCCACCAGATCTTACACATTGGAAAGATTCCTTTGTCCTTGCATGATGGCCAGACAAAGAGTCTGATAGATGTAATACATGTGCCATCAATCACAAAGAATTTAATGCCTATTGGCCATGGTAGAGCAAGGGTTGTAGGTTCGATTCAATACAAAAGGTTGTTTTGTAGAAGAGTTTAATGATAAGTTCATGTTGGTCGCAAAAGGAAGTAGAGTTGGCTGGATGTTTACTTTAGATGCTAGAATTTGTACAATGAATGTTGCTATGTATGATAAAGGAAAATGACTAGTTGTAGACACTAAAATATGCTATAAATATATTAGACATGCAAATGTGCAAATGCTAAAACTAATGTGATCCAAAGGATTGGTTACAAGGTTGCCTTCTTTTAGAGTTACCGAATTTCATAAAGTGTGTGAAGCATGTCAATTTTCTAAGCAAGCAAGACAACCCTTTTCACATGATAGAGAAGTGAGCAGAAATTTACTTGATGTTGTGCATACAGATATTTAGGGACCTACACAAAATGTATCTTCTAGTGGCAGCAAATACCTTGTCACATTTAGTGATGACTATTCAACGAAGCTATGGGTATATTTCATGAAGGAAAAGAGTGATGCATTTGAGCACTTGAAAGGACAATGATGCACTCACATCTTGCACCTCAATACCTCTCCATAGCCTTTCTAGCTCCTCGATCAAAGGCTCTAAATAAATGTCCATGTTTTTTACTTTGTGTGTTTCAAGAATCAAAAGGGACAACATTACATGTCCTTTTTTTATTGCCATGGACGGAGGGATATTATAGTTTACCAATACCACTGGCCATACACTATATGAGGTGCTTTTGATGCCAAATGGATTTATTCCATCTAATCCTAGACCAAATCTCAAATTTTTGGGCTCTTCTTTGAAAGTAGGCCACAAATTGCCTACGTGTTGCCAAGTTGGTGTGTCCGAAGGAATTCTCCACTTTCCATCACTTGAATGGTGACTAGCATGCCATGACATGAGTCTCACAATAGATTCACACTTAAACATAAGTTGAATACATGGAATAATAGGAAAATGTCGCAAAACCTTATGAGGCACATCCATTGATTTCATCTCCTAGTTGTATCTTGGTTCACCGCAAATAGGACAGTGTCATGCAGATGCATGATCCCCATGAAACAAGATGCAATCATTGATACATGCATGGATTTTAATATAATCGAGACCTCCAAGAGATGTCAAGAAACACCTTGCTTGCTCCCTTCTAGTTGGTAATTTATTTCCATTTGGAAGCATTTGTGACAATAACCTGTATATATTGTGCAAAAAGAGTTAACAAACCGTGAATATTGTCTAGAAGTATTTATGAATATCAAATGATACATACTTCAATAATATATTCAAGCTAGCATTACTCCATCCATAAATGGTTTGTAAGTTCAATTCTCGAAAGATGCACGTAGAATGGAGCATGTGCAACCTTCATAAAATGGAGTTTTTGACACTATGTGTAGCGGGTCATCTGTCTCTTTAGTAGCACTCTCCCCCGAACCTCATGGGAAAATAAATCGTGCACCATGTTGTCCAAAATCTCTTCCTCCAAAACTTGATGGGGCATTTCAAGAGGGCTGCTATCGCCGTCATCAGTCTCTACTCTTCTTGAGGACTTTGCCTCCTTGCATCGATGCTTTGCAGCCTCTCAATGCCTTGGAGGGATCATTTGAGGATGTGGTACTGCATCCTGCTCAATTAAAAAAAAGAGGTTTTGTTTAATGGTGAAGACGCAACATAGACCAATAATATTTGTGCAAATAAAGCAATAAAAATTTTAGGGTCTTTTTCTTGGTCCCACTCTTCGTACATGCTGAGGTATGACATTGTGATTCGACGTGCTAAAAAAAAACCTCTACAACGATCACACATACATTTGATTTTCGATTGTAGCCAAGCATCTCAATTGTGAAGACGCAATGTCTCGTCCTCACTGGAAGATGACTGTTTGTTGACTCAGCATGTCCCATACTAGTAGAAGATGACGACATAATTACACCTGAATCATAAGGACATATATGATTTCATTTGGTATATATGTCATATTCCCTAAATATTTTGATACTTACAATATAGAGACAAACATTTTGATATTGAAAGACTAGGAAAGTCATGTTGATCCAAAAACAACCATAAGCTAGCATTTAATAAGTTTAATTGTAATTGCGTGTCTATCAGCACGTATAATATGTTCTATCTGTGCATATAGACATGCAATTACATGTGCTTACAAACGCGCCACGCGAATATAAATTTTTTTAAAAAAAGTTGTGGCTTTCTTTTCAAACCAGTGCTTTCCTGCATTTTTTGCGTGTTTTCTGCAGTTCGAGCTCGACATCACTAATCATGTCTATCTATCACTTCATGAAGACAATGAGGGAAGGAAATAAGAGTAAAAAGAGGACAGGAGGAAGGAAGAGCCAAAGAGTAAAGAAGAAGAGCCAAACAACAAGGAAGAGAAGAAGAATCAAGCAACCTACCAAAGGAAGGGAGAAGGAGGACAAGGAGCTTGCAACCTAGCCGCCACCTGTCGGAACAAGCAAAGAAGGTGAGTTCTTCTTCTCTCTCTCAATCTTGTTTGCTTTCTCTTTGTTTGTTTGTCTCTCGCTCTCTCTCGCTCTTTACATGTTTTAGACTATCATCTATGGAGGCTTTTTGCACGTTTTTTATAACAGTTTGCAAAATATGGTCTGACTTTGCGCGTCTGTAGATGCGTCTAGATGACAGTCTAGATGCGTTTTTAGATGTGTATATAGACGCACTGACAGATGCGCGTATAGACACAGGTATAGACGCAGCGTGTAATATGTTTTACGGCCTGCACAGGGTAGTAATGGATTTTTGCTTGTGTAGATGTGGAATCCTGGATCTTCCAACACTGATCCTGAGTTGGAACGCATGAAAAACACCTTAGTGGAGTTTTCTAGAGATGTTAGTAGTTTTTTTGGAGGTTTTCCAAACAAGGAGCAATTCATGGGGGAGATGACTAGTTATCTTGGTCGCCCTCCCACTGTAGAGGAGGTTTTTAGTGTCATGTCTGGGACACCTATCACATCTTTTCCTAGCATTGCCGCATAAACACCAAACCTTGGCACACCAAACCTTGGTACACCTTTACTAACAGGTACTCCACGCACTATGCATACACACAAATCAGTTGATGCACAAGGATCAATTGAAGTACATGGATCGGTCGAAGCACGTGCATCGAGTGAGGTAGAGGGTAGTGCTCGTCGAGGAAGGAGGGATAGTCGTGCGGGAGGACGAGGGCTTTGTGGGGGTTGCCTAGGAGGTGGCTCTCGATCACCCTCACCGGGAAATGAGAGAGGTGAGCCTCCACAAATGTACTACTCTGTCATAGATGTTGGTGGTATCTTGCATAACCCTCAGGGGAGGGAAGTGATAGCCTACTTGAAGAGTGTCGTGCATGCCACATACAAAGATTGTATGATTCCCTTCAAGCACCAAAAAAGTGGTTTGTGGCAAGAGGTGTTGCAGGCAGTACATGGAAGGTACCCTAATCTCGAGAATTCATGATTCTCAGATGATTGGGGACAGTCAGAGGTGAGAGATGCACTTCATAATAAGAGGTCTCACCTTATGACACATGCCAAGGAGTCACTGTGGAGACAAGAGCAGGGGCACCCTGGATATGGCCAACCACCCAATTGCCACCACAGGGAGTGGAAAGAGGCCAAGAAGAGAGTAGCAGAGAAAAGGACAAGTCACCAGCATCATGCAAAGGCATGACGTATCCAAATGGCAACCATGGGATCGTTGCATTATGGATTGCATGGCAGGGAGTCATGGGAGGCTGAGTTTGTAAGTATTATTTGATTTTTTAAAAAAATTAAATTTTGTAATTTGTTTCAATTCATTATGTAGTGTGTTCTAATACATTGTATGTTTAAAAAAAATTGTAGTATCATATCGTTGGTAGGATGCCTACTTCTAGAGAAATAGGCTACCATCGAGGTCATAACCCGGCCTCCACTTGGCAGCATTTCTATGAGGAAGGACTGATCATAGAGGAGCAATATAATCGTGCCATGAGGATTCCATAGCTAGAAGAGGTATGTTTTATTTTTTACATGAAAAGTATAGGTAACTCTAATTTATTGTTTGTAATGGTATTTATATACCTTAATCCTTTGTGTAGGCGAACCCTGATGCAATTGAGGGTAGCAAAGGGGGGGACTAACAGTAGTGGTGGTGGCATCGGTAGTGGCACCGGTAGTGGTGGTGGTAGCGACGACGATGCCTCTTCTGAGGAGATGTAGAGGAGCCCCATGCATCCATGCCTCCCCTAGGCGCGTCTATATGTGCGTGTAGTTTTCACTATAAGTGCACTTGTAGATGCGAAATTTTAGATGCATTAGTAGACACGGCAATAAATGCACCCGACATTTTTAAACACAATTCAAATACTGCATCTACAAGTGTGTCTATGGAGACTTTTTGTTGTAGTGAATCCTTCAAGACAATCCTCACCATCCAAGGAATTCACATCATCCTTCAGAATATTCAAATCCCTCAAAGCCCAACCATAATTCAAAATCTTCATACCCCTCAAATCACAAATATACTAAAAAATGTTCAAATCCCACCCATCCTCCCTAGGAAAAACCATGTTACTTCTAGAGTTTCTAAATAAAGTTTTGACCCTTTTTTTGTTGCCAATCTCAAATTCATCCACTGATTTATCAATGCAATCATGAACAACTTCTCCCAAAGATACTATGCAAGGATCTCCCAACTCAATCTCCAAATCAAACACAACATCAAAAGGAGTCAACTCTGGACTCAAAACACCACAAGAACCAACAACATCTACAAATGGGGTCACTGCAGTACACCCATCCACACCACTTAACTCATCAACAATACAAGACTCCATCAAGTCTTTCACACACAAAGAATGGTAAAAACCTTGCATAGTATCCTTACAAGGAACCTCACGAGAATCTTTACAAGAAATTGAAGAAACTTTCATATCTATGTCATCACAAACAACATCTTCACACCATAACAAGTTTGGGTCAAAAACCTCAATCAAAGACTCCTCAACTACTTCCTCACAAACATCTTCCAACTCCATTTCCATGGTTTTAAACCTCTCCTCCCTCAAATTCTCAATTCTTTTTAAAGCCTTACTCAAATTCTCTCTCACATCCTCATCAATGTCACTCTCAGGGTCCTCAAAAACCCAATCAAAATCATCACGAACAATGTCAAAACCTTTAGGAGAACTCAAAGAAATAGAAAGACTATCAGATGAAGTTTTCTCTTCGACATTGTTGCCAAAATCAACCAAACAATTATCCACATGACTATCAAGAAGCATGAGGCTAGGTCTACTCAAAACAACATGAGAAACACCACAAACAAAAGCCTTTCTAGGGCTACACAAACCATCAACAACCAACTCAGAAGACTCACCAGAGTCAACAACACCAACACCAAAATCACAACAAGATTCAGAACCAAGGATATTGGAGTTGAGTCAAAGCCTGGATGTTGGAGGTTGACAAAGACATAAAGAAACAACTTCAGAGGGAATATGATGATGGATGTAATGCTAATTTGGAGAGCAAGTTGATGTTGAAAATGGGTTAAATGGGAGTGTAGATAGCAAGCTCGTGGCTAAAATTCGTCTTATGGGCAGCAGTGCATAGAGAGAATGCTATGTATAATGGGGATTTCTAACAACAAGTACATGAAGAAGAAGATGCTCATTTTATTCCAAGCAGTCATTATTCATGAATGCATTGGGATTATGCTACAATAGAGACAAATGTTAAAGCGGGAGAAAGAGAGATGCCTTGAATAGCTCTCTTTGATCATGGTTCCGAAATTAATGTCATGGCATGCACCTTGTATAAGAATGGATGTTGGTAGATTGATGTAGATCTAGGATGGTGCACGCGGGTATAGCAAACAATTCATTAGGGGATCTTTATGCAGCTTGTCCAAATGTACACGTGACTATTGGAGATGTTAGGGATGAATATCATTTTTTTATGTAGGATTCATGTAGTTACCCGGTGATTTTGGGACAACCCTATATTTTGGAATGTTGGAAAAAAAAGCCTTGGATGATGGTTCTTCATATGCTCGGGTTCGGAGTAAAGACAATACAAAGGTGGTACAATTTCTCACTATTTGTGTGAATCATCCCTGTAATTGAGATAGGCTGCAAGATAATCCTATGCTACCTAATACACAAGAGTTTAAGGGTTTTTAGATAGCAGTGTTGTAAGTGGAGGCTATGGCAGTGCCTGTAGGAAGATAATTATGCCTCCAAGAAAGGAAAAACTATGTTTGAGGCTGGATTGCAAGAATGGACAACATGTAGTCTTGGCATTTTTAAGAATATTTTAGCTATGTGTACAGGTTTGAAAAGAAATATGTACAGTGGGTAGGAAAAGAGCTGAAGACATATGGTTTGATGGCTACAAATGAAGGTATTTGAGGGACATTTTCAAGGAGGGTTGATATTGATATAGTGGCGAAAATTTTTGTAGTAATGAATGCTAAAAATAGGGCAAAAAAAGAGGTTATTTATGTTGACACTTTAGAGATATATGAAGTCATCCAATAGTTTGTTGAGCATAAATGTTACGGCCTGCAAAACAAGGCTAAAGCAAAGGGTGGATAAAAAGTACAAAATAGTTGCAAAGAAGGTTAAGCCTATGGCTTTTCCTTTGCTGCCTAAAAGTGATGGGTTGGCTGAAAAAGTGACTCAACAGCCTAGTTTACAGGATCCACATGGAGTAGGACATAAATTTACAGCTGAAATTTACAAGAGCTGAAAATCGGTGATACAAGATTCCTTTTACCTACAGAAAGAGCTTGTTTCTTACATATGTTGGCAAGGCATGGATAAGCCTTTGTATTTCATCTAGATGAAATTGGATGTGTTGATCCTAGTCGCACCTATGGTGATCTTTACAGTACCTCATGTGCCATAGAATTTAAAGCTTATTCCAATGCTTGAGGCACACTTGCCTAAGCTACTAGAGATTTTGAACAAAAAGATCACGATGCATATTTTGGAGCCCTCTTCAGCTCTATATTCAAATTAGTGGTTTACTCTTCCAAATAAGAATGGTGTTTTGAGGTTTATACAAGATCTACAACCAATTAATAAAGTCACCATAAGGGATGTTGGATCAGGCTTGATAATGGATGAATTTGTAGAAGCATTTGCAAGTAAGGCAATTTACTCTATGTGTGATTTATATTCAACATATGATCAGCTGCAACTTGCATTGGAAAGCCAAGATATCACTACCATGAAGACATCACTTGGATTGATTAGCATGTGTATGCTTCCAAGGGAGCAACCAATTCAGTGGCGCATATGATGAATGCTATGCATAAAATTTTGAGGGATTATATTCCTCAGTTGACCTTATGCTTTCTTGATGATGTGCCAATAAAAGGGTGTGATATACATGAGAAGAATGAAGAGTTGAATGAGTAGGGATGCAAAAGTTTTGTGGCTGATCATATTGTTGATTGTGATAGGATTTTGAGCCGCTTGAAGAAGTGCATTCATTGGAGTGAAGGAAGTATTAGTTGTTGGGCACATGTGTGAACCATATGGAAGAAAGCCCTCACTAGTAAAGATTGATGCCATAAGTAGGATACGAGAGACATTTTTGAATGTATCCGAGGTAAGCATATTTTTGGGTGCATGTGTCTTTTACTTGATATGGATTCGGCATTTTGCTCATGTGACTGAAAGTTTTTATTACCTCTTGAGAAAAGGGCAAAATTTTTGGTGGGGTAAATAGCATACGAAGGTAGTTCAAAAGTTAAAGAGCTTATTAACTTCATCCCCAAAACTAAAGAGAGCAAATTATGAGAATGGGCAACCTAGTATTCTCACTGTGGATACAAGCCCAATTGGCATTGGTTGGGCAGTGGGTCAAGATGATGGATGGGAATAGGTATGCCATTCGGTTTGGAGCAAAGGTTCTCAATGAATGGCAATGACGGTATTCTCAAGTCAAAAGAGATATTTTGGGTGTAGTGATAATCTTTAAGTGTGATAGGGAGTATTTTATGGGAGCTCATGTAGTGATGGAGATGGATTGTCTACCTCTATTGGGCATGATAGTAAATTGCTCAACTCCCGATATTGCCATGTTATGGTGGATTGCATATATAAAGTCGTTTAACCCTGATTTTCAGCATATTGCAAGTATAGAAAACCCTGTGGCTAACATGCATTCATGAGAAAGGTTGAAAGATGAAGAGGAGCTGATGGAAGATGAAGAGATGATATGATAGGTGCTGAAAAGGACTTTATGACAGCAGGGAATGAGTATGTAGTTGTTGTTACTACAGGTACAACTATATAACAAGGATTTGAGTAGTAAGAAAAGAGCTAACAACCATGGGGAAGTAGAGCAAAACCATCATTAGTGTTATGCTTCAGTGAGAACACAATTTTTGGAAGAGTTATATGAGTATGATTGGTTGAAAATAGGCCAATATGTCAACCTCATGACAAAGAAGGCTAAGTGGTTTAAAGCAGAATTTAAAAGGATCAAAAGAAAAACTTATGGGTTTTTCTTAAAAGATGGATATTTATGGAAGCATGTAAAGAAAAAGAGAGGAGCTCCATTACGTGTATTGGGAGATAGAGCTTCTCAACAACATGTGATGCTGGAGTTTCATGAAAGCTTATGGACTAGACATAGAGGATTTTGGGGCACATTTTCCAAGATCAAAGGGAATTATTGGTGCAAAAACATGTATAAAGATGAGGAGCATTATGTGGAATCATGCAGTGTCTATTAGATGTATTCCATGGTAAAGCATAGAGATGGGTTGCAACTGACCTATCCATTGGCTATGCATTACAAATGGGTAGTTGATTTGGTTACCATGCCTACAATTTTATGGAATATGAGATATCTTGTGCTTGCACGAGAAGACTTGACAAATCAAGTGGAAGGTCCAACTCTTCGTACAAAGACTACTCAAGTATTTTGCATGTTCTTATTGGAAGAAGTATTTTGTAGATATGGTTGTGTTGATAAAGTGGTTGCAGATACAGGAGAATTGGATGTAGATGAGGCTCGTGACTTCTTTTAATGATTAGATATTGAGCTAGCTTTAACTTCAACCTACAATCCTGAAGCAAATAGAAAAAGTGAAAAATGTCATCATCAGTCTATCATTAAGGCATTAGCAAATTCATGTAAGGGCAAGATGAAAGAGTGGCCAAGAATATTACCCTTTGCTTTATGGGCTGATAGGACCACTCATAGTGTAGTTACAAGGTATATGCTTGCTGAATTAATATATGGACAATAGCCAATCATGCCTATTGAGGAGACTATTGCTACTTGGAGTGTTCTATCATAGGAAGAGGGTTTGAATAGAGAAGAGTTGTTGGTCCTATGCATTAGACAATTAGAAAGAAGGTGTGAAGACATTGAGACAACCATGAAAAACTAAAGACTATAAGGATCAAGAACAAGAAGAGGTTTGACAAGTGACATAGACTTCGACGACGAGCTTTACAGGAAGGGGACTAGGTGCTAGTTTATGACAGCAGCTTGGAAAATCAGTATATTGGCAATCAAAAGATGGCAAAGCAATGGTTTGTGCTCCATATGTGGTAAGGTTTGTTTTTGACAATGCTACCTATGCATTAAATGAGATGGATGGGATAGATCTAAGGATTCCAATGGCAAGAAAATGTATCAAGCTCTTTAAACATAGGGAGTCTTCAACATATGAGTTGAAGGAGTTCGATATTGAGCATGAACATGAGAATATGGAAGAAGAAGATGAAGACATTAACATGACAAAGGATACTTCTTCTAACAGTGTAGATCCCTAAGACTTTGGCACACATGTCGGAGGATGTGCAGCTTAAGAGGGCATGGATGTTGTGCCACTACGGAGACACAGTGTGAAAACTCTAGAGTGCATCGTCATTCAGCTTTCTTATTGATCTAGAGAGTCAATGCCATATTAGTCATTGGTGTCAGTGTTCGCAGTGTGGATGGTTCAAAAATACTAGATTTTTGGACAAGTTTAGCTTGTTTTTGATATTTTTGAATATTATTTCTTGTAAATATCCAAAAGCTATAGACCAAGTGGCTTTAGTTATTTTTGGGAGATTTTATGCAAAAAGAGGGATTGGCGAAATCGTGTGACGCACAATTGCAATTTATAGGCAGCAAATAACACTTCGAATTGGGGGAAGAAGAAGAAGTGATCTGGGAGTATTCTAACCAAGTGTCCTAGTATTTTACCCCCCTTTTGGAGCCAACGAAAGCATCAGATTGGCGATCTGGGTAGTAGAGAGAAAGCTATTATTTTATGCACGTTTTTTGTATATAAGGGATTTATCTTCTTAGGATGCAGAAATAAATTGAAAAGGTTCACCTCTATGAGTATTCTTCTACATCTTCTATTTCTTTAAACCCCTTCTCTTCCATCTACTTCTCTCCCTAAATCTCCCTTCATCCTACTATCTCTTACCCTTGTGGTAGAATTTCAATCCCAAACACTCCGACAATGTGAGCAAAAGCTAGGATGAGTTGAGAGAGAGAGCAAGAGAGAGAGAGAGAATGTGTATATATGTGTATAAAAGATAGCAATGTAATGTGTTGTAAGGAAATGAATCATTGTGTATTAATACTTTGAATACGTCTACCATTCATCTCAATACTAGCATTTCATCATGTAAGCACAAGTAGATTGATATTCAACAAGAGAGAAGAATAATAGTTACAAGTTCTAGTCATAACAACTTGTCAATAAGAAATTCTTCCACTAAAGTAATATATCATAATTACAATGAGTATGGCTGTGCATGAGGATAAAGAGTTATTGATGTTGGGGGTTAAGGCACCTATGTCTATACCACCTTGTATTTACTACATATATCATGACTGCACACAATTACACTACAGCTACTAGGTGCCCATCATTATCACTTTATTCTTTATCCTTTCATGGATATTGAATAAGAAAAGGCCAATCACACATTGCAGCTGTTGGAGTTTCCACATGTTATGTCTCTCTCTCTTGTTGTCTTGCTCCATCCAATATAGCTCTTCCTTTCCTCTTTCTTTCACTTATATGCTTCTACTTATGCTCTACCTTTCAATTAGTACTAGAGCAAGCATTTGAGAAGCTTCTTCATTCTTTTCTTTATCTTAGATTCAAAGCTTTAGCTCAAGGTGTCATGGTAGCCACTATTTCTTACTCCCAAGGTATGCACTGAGTGTTCCCTTCTCTTGGATTATTCAAGCTTGCTCCCAGCTTGTTGAGGAACACTCTGAGGCTTATATGAGACTTGTTAAGTGCTTATTGAGTTGAGAAGAAGTAGCCATTCTATCCATTTTGAGTGGATACAAAGCATACTCTAGAAGTCAGGACAATTATGGTTACTTGTCAACACTTTCATATTTTGACTATAACTTTTATATACGATATCGGATTCAAGTGTTCTATAGCTAGGAAAAAAGAGTACAATGAGAGATGTAGACTTTGCACTCATAGATTTTATTGTATTCACTTTTTAGTTCTCTTTTACATAGACTAGGATATTTCTAGTTTGGAATAGCAAGCATTTGATTGGTTTATGCTCTACTGATGCTCACGAGAAATGTTTGAAATGATCGGATGATGTATTAATGCTCCCAAAAGGACTTTGGGATGATTAGAGCTTGATTAGCTCAATAATTGAAGTGTTTATTACCATAATAATAGTTTGAGAGAAAGCACACAATAGTGAGTGATAGCTATTGTGTCTACATGGTATTTCATGTATGCTACATGTCTACAATAATGTCTACCATTTATGTTTGAGCCCAAATATGGTTATGAAATGCTTTGGAACTTGGATATGAGCTATATTTGATGGTCAATTGCTTTGAGCTTCCATGCTTACTCACTTATGGGTATTGAAGCTTCATTGGACACTCATGCTTTTAGATGTATTTACGATGTGCTTGGGCTTCCCACATGCTTTGATGCATATGACTTCAGATTTGATTTCTCACTTTGGATTTTGGATTTAATTCTAGTGGGAGACACTTATGCTTAGTTGGTAGAGCTTGGTTCTTCAAGATAGTGGGACTCTTGGTTTATATATATGCTCTTCTATATGCTATTGGTGGATATAGTTACTCTCACTTGTGGACTAATTTTATTTCGTATGCTTTGGACACCATAACTTACCTCTATCAAAATTTTGTTAGTTATGTCTATGCTTATAGGATATATGGTTTACCGACAATTTGAGTTCATGATAGTCTTTATTACGAGTAGTCTATGCTTAGTTACTACTAAATGGAATTCTTTGTATCCGATTGCTACTCAGATATCCCTAGTAGTGAAAGCTTTCTTTCTTGGCTATTTTCCCACAATTAGATTGACATATACTTTTGTCTTTGTTTTAGCATTGCTATGATTACATCTTTTAGTATTGTCTTGGAGAGTAGACATAGTACTTTGGTAGTCTATTGCTTACAATTGGTGGACAACTCTATACTTTGGTATTTTCTCCTATTTTTCCCTTGTTTTGCCTAAGTTTTGGGATTGATTTGAAGTCATTTATAGTAGCCCATTCTCTTGGATATTGCATTGGTATATTTTGACCCATTCTTTGAATGATAGTGCTATTTTCAATACTAAAAAGCTTAATGGTGCAAATTTCACCTCTGGAAGATGTAGATATGGTAGGTACCGGTTCAAAAGAAGCAAGTTATAGGCTACTGAAAACCAATAGTAAAAATCACAAAGGCATGGATTAGAATGATTAGGATAAGTTGGATGAGCTATGTAAATCCACCCTTATACTATCATCATCTAAATAGGTTTACTTCAATGTTTATGCACTTGAGGATAATGCATGGTAGTTATAGGAAAAGATATAAAATCTTTATGATAAACAAAGTCCTACATCAGATATGTATTGATTAAAACAATTTATGGACCTTTATTTGAAGGAAGAGACTAGTGTGTCTATGCATTTGAATGAATTTCATTCAATTTTCAAATAGTTGACTTTGCAAGCATTGGTTCAAGGATAACCTACCTTTCTTGTTCTTTCTTGTGACACTTCTTGAGTCATAAGATACTTTTCGTATAGCTATGCATGCTAATATGCCTAAGCATGGCTTGAAACTCTAGGATGTTGAGACCACTTTACTCACATTGAAAATAAATAAAAAAGAATTTGGATGTCTCATACACTTCTCATGCATTGATTGTTAGGGCCAGACATGATGGTAAAAGCAATAATGATCCCACAATAGAGACTCATAGAGGTCTCAGTCTCTCAGGACCAAGTCTCACACGCAGTGTCGCAATAAGTTTGGTCGTCATTAGTCCTCTTTGATATGTCATTATTGTGGGAAGCAAGGTCATATTGAGTTGCAGTGTCATAATATGCACAATGATAAGTGGAAAGAGAAAGGGAATGGAAAACTATAGGAAATGTATGATGCTCACAACATTGTCCTTAGTAATTCTAGTGTAAAATTTGAAGAGATAAATGTAGTGAAGCCAAAGTCATATGATGAGTACATATTAGTACCTTCCTCTCATGATGTTTTTGAGTTAAAATGATACTTCATCTATATATTCTCAATGTTGGCTACTGGATTTAGGGACTTTTTTCATGTTTTCCCATATAAGGATCCGTTTTAGTCCTATCATAGCATGGCACGTTTTGTGAGATTGGAAAATGACTTGGAATTGGATATTATTGGCATTGGAGATAAATGGTTGCAATTTCCTTCAAGTGGCTCTTTTACTCTATATAATGTATATCATATACTAGCTTTAACCAAAAGCCTTACATCTATTGGACACTTGGATGATGCATGCTATTGTGTATCTTTTGGTGATTCTACATGGAAGATTACGCATGGGAATATTGTCTCTTCTCAAGGTACCAAGCTTGGCAACCTCTATTCTCTATTTATATCTAGGTCTCTTCATTCTCTTTTGGCTATGGCTGGCATACCACATGTATCTTTATGGCATTGTTGCCTTGGGGACATATCCATAACGGGTATGAAAACATGTAGTATCTTTTGCTTCGTGATTACAAAGTGAGAGCAGAATTTAGGTGCCGGGAAGTGCTTAAAAATAGCTAAAAATTATGAATATCAAGGGAAAAATATCCAATGTCAAAGGCGGCAGCTCGATGTAGGACGATTTTAAGCACCAAAGTGCTTTAAGGGTGCCCGAGCGACACTTGTTGATTTTTCATAATTTTTTAGATAGTCGTGCGGGTTGACACGAGCTACTGGCCAATGCGGGATGCTAAGCCGGACGCCCAAGATTTCTCAGAGCTCAATTCCGAGTCCGGATGGGGAAATGGCCAAGAAGTTGGGCAAGATTTGAAGAGGTGGACATTGGAGTGGCCAAAGTGGGCATGACCTTTGGGAGCCCAAGAAATTTTATGCCACATGAAAAGTTAGATGAAGAAATCGTGGAGAGAGAGAGAAGAAGCCCATGCCTACATCACGCCGAAAAATGCGCCTTCATGGTGGATGATCATCATGGCTGCCTGCACATAACCCCCCCATCAGACATTGGCGCTTGCTTCCCTCCTGAATGCTGACTCTATCGTCGTCCTTCGCTCCTCAATTGATGGCCTGAATGCTGAGATGGAAATCTGGTCTTTCTCTCTCCTCCCTCTCTCTCTTCTAAAGGCAAGTTCATGTGGGAAGAGAAAGGAAGAAGAAAGAATGGTGGAGGCTTGTCCGGCATCGATCGGATTGCTCCACAGGCTGGAAATGGTGATTTGTGATCGTCATGAGCATGAAGTGCTGCTGATTTTCAGATTTGCAGCCATGGACACGAAACCTGAAACACGCAAATAAGCGGTAATTCAAAATTTTCAAAGGAAATTCGAGATTTTATGGCTTTTGATTGATAAAGTGTTGTTCATGTGGGCTAAAAATTGTTTATGTTGCTGTTTTCCATGAGTACTTGTTGATCATAATCAGAAAATCAGAAAAATATACATCTTGTGCTCAAAATAACACACTAAAACACGTAAAATATGGAAAATCAAGGAAAAATGATGTTTTTGGGCATAAAAATGGAAGAATGAATAGGAACACCAATTAAATTTTCATTTTTGCTGCAAGAAGGAATTGAGGGCCACATCCCATAACCTATTTTTAATTTTTAGTAATAAAATAATGCAAAAAATAAGGAAAAATACAAGGAAAATAGAGAAAAATCACTAAAAATAGGGGAAAAATGTATTTTGGGTGCAGAAAATTAATGAAAATTAGGAACAATGTTTGTGAATGTTTGTGGGGACTGAAGCATGAGGATTTGCCTCATTTTAACCCCACCTTCTTGTTCTTGTGCGTCTTTTTCCGCTTTTTACACATAAAATGATGGCCAAATGCCTTATAAACTTATACAACAATGCACATTTGATCGATGGGAGGGTAGAGTCGTTAAAATGTGTCTAAATGTGGAGTAAAATGATGAAAAGATTACTATTTTTGTTTGCATGCCATATAGGTTGGTGAATAATTATAAAATAAGAGCCTAGTAGCACGAGGGTTTCCTCGGTGCTAGGTTTGTGCAACGCCGCACAAGAACGGTAGTTGAAAATCATTGAAAGGATGTTTTCCACATGTGCACAATATTAATTTTATAATTGTTTGAGCACTTAGCATCCACAATATGCATAAATCATGGAAATATTTAAAGGTATCAGAAATCCTGGATGCACAGCAATTGCTTTCATTAGGACCTTGACCCACGTTGAGTGAGAGACAGGATACCCTAAGCCATAGGCTAGTCGTGGGGTCTGGGGGAAAGAGAAGTAAGGACAATGGTACATTCCTGTATACGATTAAATGGTACCTTGAGTGAATTTTGTGCGAAATGTTTATATATTGAGCGACGCATCGAGGGGCCAATCCCCAAGGTGTAGGAGAGTCGCAGAGGGGTGGCGGCATTCAGCCGTTGGAGGACCCCCTATGTCTGTGCTTCTAACCATTAGGCAATGTGTAAGGGTCTCCCTCTAAGGAGTAGTGGGTGAGAGAAGAGTGGACTACAAACGACGTAATACAAACGCAAGACATTTAGAAAGGCAATGTATGTGTCAACAACGCTCTTGGCCGCGAGGCCGTGGGGTTGTTGAGCGCATGTGATAGAGGTCTGGCTAGTGCACGAGCCAGTGCCGGCCCGTTCTAGATTCCATCAGTGGTGCGTCTGCTGGGAGCCGCTTAAAAGTGGCGGTCCTCGAATCCTGGTTGTCTAGGGACCAACTTGCAGTTTATGCCAAAGGATACTGAGATTGATCTGTTATTTAACGATAAGCATCGTCTAGCAGAAATCCAAAAGCAAGAGAGAGACGAAAGAGCTAGGCGACGTGCTGAAATTTTTAGGAGATATTCCCCCAAGGGTAGCGGTGCTGAACCCTTACGAGGGAGTGGATCTAGTGGTCTTGGGGCCACAAGTAGTAAGTTAGGAGAAGGTGGAAGCTCTAGTGCTCCCCTTTCTTCCATAAGCCAGTCTACATCAAGTGCAGGAGGTGTAACCCCACCATCCCCTATTCCTAGTGCAAATCCAATCCTTGTCATGGCGCAACCTATTGCAATTCCAGCAGGAACGACGGATTTGCCGGCTCTCGGTTACTCGCTACCCATTTTTAATGGGCTAGTTGAGGAAGATGCGGAACTCCACATTAGGGAGTTTCAAAAGCTAATGTTTAACTGTCACATCCAAGAAGAAGGACATTTAATGATGTTCTTCAGTATGACTCTCAAAGGAAGAGCTGCCATATGGTATCATGGTTTAGAAGCCAGAACCATATTGAATATTGATTCATTTTATGGAGCTTTTTGAAGGGAGTTTGCCCCTGAAAGGGGTGGGCAATATTGGTTGCGTGTACTCAATGTGACCCGCCAAGAACCACACGAGGATATTCGTGCGTATGCGAAGAAAATAAAAGAGGTTTTCCGTAAGTTGGACACCTCTATTCCTATCCCCGCAACTGCCCAATTGTAATATTTCCTACATGGTTTGGACTTTAATATCCAATTGCAGTTGAGTAGTGTCCCCTTGGGGGATATAGATACTGCCATTACACGAGCACAAGAGGTGGAATCCCGACTACAAGCAGCCTATGCTTCTCGAGGCAATTCGAATATGGGTTTAGTATTGGGAAACAATGTGGCGATAGCCAATGGCAGTAGTGGCCAAGGGATAGCGATGGCTAACCCTAATGGGAGAGGGAACATGATGCAGAATGTCCCTTTATTACCAGCTCCCCCTAGCATGTCGATGCCTACGGGCAGTCAAATGGCCCCAAATGGTGGAGGCCAGGCGGTCAATTCTAATACCATGCTTGTGGCTCAACAACCAGTGCCTAATCGAATTGTTAGGCCGATGGAACGACATGGTCATGACCAAGGCTATGAGTCGAGCGCTTCCAATGTTCTTGGCGAGGTTAAGGACATGATGAAGCATTATACCGACATGATAACAGCAGAGCAGTATCAAAAAATAGCCGTTGATGTCAACTTCCTTAAAAAACAACAAAATTTGATAGGAAGTAGATACCCAGATAAGGGTGCACCGTCGAGGTTTAGTTGCAAATGGTGTGGTGGGCAGCACTATCCAAGAAATTGCCCAAATGTTAAGTGCGACATCTGTGGAAAATCTGGCCATTTAGCAGCTACTTGCTGGAGTAAGATCAATTCCCTCCAGCGAGGTATTCGGCAACTAGGGCCTGTTAATCATCGTGCCCAAGGAAATGATTCCCAGCGAGAAGACGGGCCTAAACAAATACTTCAACGACCAAAGACTACAGTGGAGGAGCTACCTAGTGGTAGTGGGGTTAGTTTGATTGAGGCTGTACGCGTTAATGATGCTGAAACCTCTAATCTGCGAGCTGTTCTTACAAGAGGTCAAAAGGGTAGAGAAGCCGACAAGGATAATCCTGTCGACGGAAACCCTAAACAAGGCAACAAAGGAACACAAGTTTTGGATCCTGCCATGGAAGGGGGACCTTTGAAGCCCGTGGAAAGTAAAGCCGATAAGGAACCACCAAAGAAGAAGGTGAAAGTTAAGAAAGAGGCAATAAAGCCGGTTCAATGACCTAAAGAGCGGATGGTTTGGCGTGAAAAGTGAGCTCTATCAAACTATCATGAATTCAATTTGGCGAGCTCTCTTTGTGAAGTCAAGTCGGACGTGAACCTCTTACAGCTTATTAAGCTTTCCCCAGGAGTACGCAAGGAATTTAGAAAGATCCTACGTACCAGGTATATCGTAGAGCCTTTGGGTATTGCGCGAGTTGGTGATGACTGGTTCGAGCATGCTGAGAAGCATTGCCCAAGGGTTGCAGCCTATGTCGATGGGATATTAGTAGATTATGCCATTGTCGACACGGGATCATCTGTTAACATTATGAGTTCTGAACTGATGGAAAGGTTGGGTCTTGCGATCCATAAAGATACCTCCACAATTCTCAAAATGGCAGACGATAGTTTGAGACAGCCGGAAGGCTGCATTACTAAGGTCCATGTCACTGTTGCAAATGTAGAATGCTTGTTGGACTTTAGGGTGATTCGTTTTGCAGGGCGCCCAAGTTACCAAGTATTACTCGGGCGACCTTGGATCTTGCAGGCAGACTGCCAAGTAGATATACTCGCCGGTTGACTAATATTCGGCAGAGGTGCCCAGCGTGTGGTGGTTGATGCTTATCCTGAGTCCCTGCAGAGTAAGAGAGCTCCTCTATCTTCTACAGAATTGGAGACATTAGAAGATTTATCTACCAGTGAGACATCATCGAGTGATGAGTCCAAAGAGGGATCCACCACGGAAGACATCTATCAGATTACTTTGAACGAGCTGATAGAGGGCCAAGATCGTATAAGAGATGCAGATGTTATCGAGCTAGACCTTGGTATGCCTGATGATTCGCGGCCAATCAAATTAGGTTCTATGCTCAGCACAGCAGAAAGGGAGGACTATGTGGCCTTGATCCAGGAATTCCGTGATATCTTTGCATGGAGTTATGATGAGCTGAGAGGCATTCCTCCTAGTCTTGATGTCCATACAATTCCGTTGAAAGAGGGCAGTCGTCTTGTACGACAGAAAGTAAGGCGTATGCCTTTCGAACTGAGGGACGGGCTGTTTGAAGAGTTACAGAAGCTTCGAAAAGCGGGTTTGATTTTTCTTGTGCAACACACGGAATGGTGTTCGCCAGTTGTGATCAGAAAGAAGAAAAATAATCAAATTTGATTATGTGTAGACTTTAGGGAGCTGAATAAGCAGACAGTTAAGGACTACTACCCGTTGCCATTTATTGACCAGATTTTGGATCAATTAGCGGGTAGGGAGATATATTCGTTTATGGATTGCTTTGCAGGATATAACCAGATGGCAATTGCAGAAGAGGACAAGTTGAAAACGACTTTTATTATTGTATTTGGTACTTTTGCGTACCATGTGATGGCCTTTGGTTTATGCAATGCGCCCAGTTCGTGGCAATGAACAGCAGATAAGACATTCGGTGACATATCCCCTGAAGAGTTGAAGGTGTTTATTGATGACTTAGGGGCCGCCACCATGAGAGGAAGGCAGTTGATCATTTTAAGAAAATGTTTTGAGCGCTGTAGAAAATTTTGCATCACTCTAAACCCGCGGAAGTGTGTTTTTGGAGTACCTTATGGGCTATTGTTGGGTCATGTGGTCAGTTCGGTAAGAATTGCAACAGACCCCGAGAAGGTCAAAGTTATAGTTGCCATGGGTCCACCACACACTCCGAAAGAAGTTCATAGCTTTCTGTCTTCGGTTGGTTATTACCATAGATTCATAAATGCCTTGGCAGAAAGAACATTGCCGCTTACAAATTTATTGTCCTTTAGCTGTTCGTTTGTATGGGGTGACCCTTGTAAGGTAGCATTCGAGGATGTGAAACAAGAGCTAGCAAGAGCTCCCGTTTTAAAAGCACCTAAAAGAGGTGAGGTGTTTTATATATTCTCAGCAGCCACCATGTATAGTATCAGCTGCTGTTTAGCCCAAATTTGGAAAGAGAAGTGGTACCACCCAATTGCTTTTGCTAGTCGGAAGCTGGGGGTATCCGAAATCAATTATACCTACATGGAGAAGTTGTGTCTAGCGATGGTCTTTGGGACCAAGAAATTCAGGCATTATATTCTCTATGAGAAAGTCGTGCTTTATACGAAGGCGGAGGGACTTCGATTATTGATGAATAAGCTACAGCCGCCTGATTGTCTAGCGAAGTGGTTAATCACTTTGCAGAAATTTGATTATGAAATCAGGAGTAAGCCACCAAGGTTGCAAGGTATCATGGAATGTCTTGTGGACTTTGGGGAGCCGAAAGAATCTGTGGCTGAAGGTAGTGACATGGAGTTGTTGTTTAAAATAGATATGGAATCTATTCCCTCCTGGTACGCTGCAATAACGCATTATTTATCGACGGGAGAGGCGGGATCCGAATTATTTAAAGCTGAGAGAAGGAAGATTAAGCAGCAAGCATTAAAGCTTGCCTTGATCACAGGTACATTATATCGGCAAGGGGTTGATGACATTTATCATCGATGTGTGATGCCTGACGAGGTGCCATTCATTTTGGAAGAGTGCCATGATTCTGCTTGCGGTGGCCATTTTGCTGGACGGCTTACAGCACAAAAGGCTTTAAGAGCAGGTTATTGGTGGTCTGCCATCTTCCAGGATGCGTTTGCGTATGTTAAGAGATGCGATATTTGTCAACGACATGATAGTCGAGAGAATAGGAAACGACCACTTACCCCTATTATGGCGATACTTCCATTTGAGAAGTGGGGAATAGACTTTGTGGGTCCTATTACTCCGTCGTTGACTACGCAAAAGAGATATATCATTGTAGCAATTGACTACACAAAGTGGTCAGAAGCATGTGCAACAAGGAAAGATGATGCTAAAGAAACTGCGAGCAGATAATATGCCGTTTTGGTCCGCCGAAAGAATTAGTGTCGGACCGCAGAACCCATTTCCTGAATAAGGTGATCAAAGGTTTGACAGAAATTTGGCAAATCAAGCATAACAAGACAACCCCATATAACCCGCAAGCCAATGGGCAAGTTGAAAGCACCAACAAGCAGCTTGTGGATATCCTGTCCAAAATTGTGTCCGAAAAGAAACAGGATTGGGATAAAAAGTTATACGTGGCAGTGTGGGCCTATAATACGACCTTCAAACGAGCCACTGGCCATACCCCGTTCAAGTTAGTATATGGGGAGGAGTGTGTCTTGCCTTTAGAGATTGAGCTGCCGACTATTCGGTTTGCCATCAATCATTCTTTGAGTGATGAAGACGCACTTTTTGAGCGCTTGACGACACTGGCACATTTAGATGAGCTTAAGCTGCAGAGCTTATTGCACCAAGAAGTGGAAAAGGTCCGAATGAAGCAGCTACACGACCTTAAAGCCAAGAAATACACCTTCAAGAAAGGACAGCTTGT
The DNA here is from genome assembly GCF_053477565.2 of Lygodium microphyllum. Lineage (NCBI taxonomy): Eukaryota > Viridiplantae > Streptophyta > Polypodiopsida > Schizaeales > Lygodiaceae > Lygodium > Lygodium microphyllum. The sequence continues at coordinate 24,955,356 of NC_141152.1, read as the reverse complement.
TCTGTATTATGACGCATGACGTGAATTATTTCCATGCAAGCTAGAGCCCAAATGGGACTGGCCCTATAGGATCGTTAGAATAGGAAATAATAAATCCACAGTCTTGTTAGCTGACCTTGAAGGGGTAGAATTTAAAAATAAGGTTAATCTTAATAAGATTAAACCTTATTATTTCTGATTGCACTAATACTATGACTGCCCTTGCAGGCCTAGGCGAGATTGATCAAATATCTGCAAGGAAATCGTGATAGAGGTTGATGGGTCGTCTGATCCCTTATTTAGAACACCCGTACTTAGAACAGTGGTACCATCAGGGAAAGCTCATTTGGTGGAGCAAAGGATATAAGGTGACTGAGCAAGAAGGCGGGACATTTATTTGGGAGATCAAAGTCTTCTGCCATCAGTGCCTAAAAATTTTGACGAGCATCCCTATTGAATTCAATGGTGATGGAAGGATGGAGCTACAGTCCACCCGTTGAATATGCTGAATTTCGATTATCATAATTACGAGTAGAGTTCCGGATGGCGGGATATGTAAACCCTTTATGGACGTACACCTTGTATTTCGATGGGGCGTCTAGGGGTGCATGCAAAAAAGGAAGTGTGGGAGTTGTCATCCGAGACCCCCGATGATGCATTGTCATGAAGTTAGCCGCTTATCTCGGGGTGAATTTTACCAATAATATGGCAGAATACAAAGCCCTGATTATGGGTTTGAACATTGCAAAGAAGGGTGGTATCCACCAGTTATTGTGAAAGGGGACTCTCAGTTGGTTTTAAATCAACTCAATGGGACGTACATGGTACGAAACCCCATCCTTTGCATGTACCATCATACTGCCATAGCCCTGCTAGACGAATTTGATAGAGTGTCTTTTCAGTTGATTCCACAGAATTGGAATCAATTTTCCGATTCATTGGCTAATTTTGCGTATGAAGAAGACCTCTTCTTTAATTGTGGCCCTTGTCCCGATATATCTATTGATGGTGAGACAGGACCTGGTCGTTTGTGGGGTATGCTTTCTGAACATGCCCTCTTTGGCAGACGATGGTTGATTTGGGTGATGCAGAGGGTAAGCGAGACTCATCTGCCTTTATTATCTTTGACCCAGAGACTGATTAGACGACATGTGATGCGAACACCTCTTGCGATATACGCAGGAGGGATGGGTCATAATTTAATGCACCTAGTTTAGGGCTACGAGCCCTGTTCCCCTGGGAATGGTATGCTTTGATGTCTATCATAGTTGTTTCCAGGAGGATGTTATGAGTAGTATTGTTTGATTTCATTAGGCCAAGAGGGCCGATTTAGTTTTGTAGTGAAGTGTTTCATTTCATTAGGCCAAGAGGGCCATTTCCCTGTCTAGTGCGGGTGCGTTTAATCGGGGTTTTGTTTTAAGTGTTGTGCTGGACAGGTTTCGTGATTCGTGGAATTTGGTGGAGCCTGGAGGAGCCTTTGCTGCGATGGAAGCTTCTTGTGGCCAATCCAGGTGATATCTCTCCTTTACGAGTACCTTTCTTTCCTGTTATATGTGTCTTTGTACTTGTCGAGGGAATACATTTTTGTTGGGGACCGGCAACCAAGGCATGAAGTCCCAGGTTCAGGCTAAGTATGTTTGAGGGAGGTCGGAGTAGTCATTGCCTCCTGTAAAGACATTGTCAGGCATCGAAAGACCTGTTTTAGAAGGAAGTCCTAGTGGCCCTGTTCTGTTAGCCTACTAGGCAGCCGTTCTAGGAGTTCTTGTTAGTAGTGAGGCAGTTAGAGAAGCCTGCCAGAAGATAATAATGATGCTGCCAAGAAACCCTGAACATCCTAAAAGATGACTATAAATACGAAGGTGTGTAAAAAGGGGTTCTAACCCCTATCAAAAGAAAAGAAAAGAAATGAAAATGTATAGGTAGTTGATCATCGCCTTGCGAAGGCCTGGTAGGTTCCTGGGGACGAGTCAGACCTGGGGCCGATACCTTGTCTTCCTAGGGGTGGCTTCTTGCTGGAAAAAAAAAAAGATGACAAAACAAGGAAGGTTGGAGCGAAAATAAAAGTGAGCGTTAGAAAAGGATTAAGTGTCGCCTTGCGAGGGCTTGGTAGGTTCTTGGGTATCGAGACAGGTCCTGAGGCCGATGCCTTGTTCTCCTTGGGTCACTACGCTCAGCTCCCTCCTTTTTACATGCCCAAGTATGTTGATAGGAGCTCCTAGTTGTGTTGTCTTTAGTTGGTAAGTAGTTCAGACTACCATTTAGGGCAACCTCTTTGATAGGGTTTTTAGTTTGGCTGTGTTGGAGCAGTTGGTCAGTGACTCGCTTTGGATCTTCTATTAGACGATGCTAGGCCTACTCCTTGTGGATGTCATGCCTTGGTTCTGTCTAGGGGTAGGGGGAGCATTGTGCTGAGTTTTATTATATATTTGTTTTGTATCACTTTGATGCTTCTTTGGTTGTTTATGTGTACATATGTTCGTGGATTCGATGGGCTGAGTCGCCCTATCCCGTGGTCACCAATGAGAGCGGAATTTAGGTGTCGAGAAGTGCTTAAAAATAGCTAAAAATTATGAATATCAAGGGAAAAATATCCAATGTCAAAGGCGGCGGCTCGATGTAGGACGATTTTAAGCACCAAAGTGCTTTAAAGGTGCCCGAGCGACACTTGTTGATTTTTCATAATTTTTCAGATAGTCGTGCGGGTTGACACGAGCTACTGGCCAATGCGAGATGCTAAGCCGGACGCCCAGGATTTTTCAAAGCTCAATTCCGAGTCCGGACGGGGAAATGGCCAAGAAGTTGGGCAAGATTTGAAGAGGTGGACATTGGAGTGGCCAAAGTGGGCATGACCTTTGGGAGCCCAAGAAATTTTATGCCACATGAAAAGTTAGATGAAGAAATCGTGGAGAGAGAGAGAAGAAGCCCACGCCTGCATCACGCCGAAAAATGCACCTTCATGGTGGATGATCATCATGGCTGCCTGCACATAACCCCCCCATCAGACATTGGCCCTTGCTTCCCTCCTGAATGCTGACTCTATCGCCGTCCTTCGCTCCTCAATTGATGGCCTGAATGCTGAGATGGAAATCTGGTCTTTCTCTCTCCTCCCTCTCTCTCTTCTAAAGGCAAGTTCATGTGGGAAGAGGAAGGAAGAAGAAAGAATGGTGGAGGCTTGTCCGGCATCGATCGGATTGCTCCACGGGCTGGAAATGGTGATTTGTGATCGTCATGAGCATGAAGTGTTGCTGATTTTCAGATTTGCAACCATGGACATGAAACCCGAAACACGCAAATAAGTGGTAATTCAATTTTTTCAAAGGAAATTCGAGATTTTATGGCTTTTGATTGATAAAGTGTTGTTCATGTGGGCTAAAAATTGTTTATGTTTCTTTTTTCCATGAGTACTTGTTGTTCATAATCAGAAAATCAGAAAAATACGCATCTTGTGGCTCAAGATAACACACTAAAACACGTAAAATATGGAAAATCAAGGAAAAATGATGTTTTTGGGCATAAAAATGGAAGAATGAATAGGAACACCAACTAAATTTTCATTTTTGCTGCAAGAAGGAATTGAGGGCCACAGTCCATAACCTATTTTGAATTTTCAATAATAAAATAATGCAAAAATAAGGGAAAATACAAGGAAAATAGAGAAAAATCACTAAAAATAGGGAAAAAATGCATTTTGGATGCGGAAAATTAATGAAAATTAGGAACAATGTTTGTGAATGTTTGTGGGGACTGAAGCATGAGGATTTTCCTTAGTTCAACCCCACCTTCTTGTTCTAGTGCATATTTTTTCGCTTTTTACACATAAAATGATGGCCAAATGCCTTATAAACTTATACAACAATGCACATGGGAGGGTAGAGTGGTTAAAATGTGTCTAAATGTGGAGTAAAATGATGAAAAGATTGCTATTTTTATTTGCATGCCATATAGGTTGGTGAATAATTATAAAATAAGAGGCTAGTAGCACGATTGTTTCCTCGGTGCTAGGTTCGTGCAACGCCGCACAAGAACGGTAGTTGAAAATCATTGAAAGGATGTTTTCCACATGTGCACAATATTGATTTTATAATTGTTTGAGCACTTAGCATCCACAATATGCATAAATCATGGAAATATTTAAAGGTATTAGAAATCCTGGATGCACAGCAATTGCTTTCATTAGGACCTTGACCCACGTTGAGTGAGAGACAAGACACCCTAAGCCATAGGCTAGTCGTGGGGTCTGGGGGAAAGAGAAGTAAGGACAATGGTACATTCCTGTATACGATTAAATGGTACCTTGAGTGGATTTTGTGCGAAAGTTTATATGTTGAGCAACGCATCGAGGGGCCAATCCCCAAGGTGTAGGAGAGTCGCAGAGGGGTGGCGGCATTCAGCCGTTGGAGGACCCCCTATGTCTGTGCTTCGTGCCATTAGGAAATCTGTAAGGGACTCCCTCTGAGGAGTAGTGGGTGAGAGAAGAGTGGACTACAAACGACGTAATACAAACGCAAGACATTTAGGAAGGCAATGTATGTGTCATCAACGCTCTTGGCCGCAAGGCCGTGGGGTTGTTGAGCGTGTGTGATAGAGGTCTGGCTAGTGCACGAGCCAGTGCCGGCCCGTTCTAGGTTCCATCACAAAGGTTTTAATTCTTGTGACCATTGACTTTATGGCATGCAAACACATAGTTCTTATAAAAAGCATGATATTATATGCATGGGTGAGCCTCTCACTCTTGTGCATTTTGATATATGTGGTCTCATGCCCTCTCAGTCACTAGGTGGCACAAAGTACTTTGTGACGTCCATTGATGATTATTTGCATAAGGTAGCACAAAGTACTTTGTGATGTCCATTGATGATTATTTGCATAAGGTAGATAAGACATCCTATTAAGAAGAAATCAAATGTCTTATCTACCTTTCAATGTTGGCTTGCTCTTGTTGAGAACTAGACTGGGTATAGGATGAAATGCTTTAGATCTGACAATGGGGATGAGTATTTTCCTAAAGCATTTGAGCAATATTTTGATGCGAGGGGTATAAAACATCAATTGACTACTCCATACATCCCACTCCAAAATAGTGTTGTAGAGCACATGAATAGGACCATTCAGGAGAGAGTCTTTAGTATGTTGAGTTACGAAAGGCTTACTTCCTCATTTTTATGTGGAGGAAATTACTAGTGCGATACATTTGATAAAAAACTCCCCATGCACTGCTATTGATTGTTAAGTTGTAGAGGAGGTATGGTCTCCTCATATGTTCATGCAACTTAGTATAAACAAAACCTTATGCATGACCTTATCCTTCCATGAGAACTAAGTCCTACATTAAGAAAAGGTAACAAATCCTATTTAATCTGGGTGAATGAAATTGAAGTTAAGGAAAATAAGATGCATCCGAGGCAGCACAATTTCTTTCACAATTTAAAGACTCTTTTGCCACTGACTTACCACCTGGTTTACCACCCACATGTCTTGAAGATCATAAAATAGACCTAATACCTGGTTCTCAACCACCATGTAAAGCACCTTATCAACATAATCAAATTGAACAGAAAGAAATTCAAACTCAAGTTGAAACTCGAGGACTCATTAGACCTAGTAGTTCTCCATTTGGTGCATGTGTTCTGTTAGTTAAAAAGAAAAACAAAACTTATAGGATATGCATTGATTATCGTGCCCTAAATAAAATCACTGTCAAAAAATAGATATCCGATCCCTAGGGTAGATGATCTTATGGACAAACTACAAGGGTCTGCAATATTTAGCAAAATAGATTATGCCTTTTGGATTAACTAATGCACCAGCTACATTCAGTCGTATGATGAATCACATATTTTTGAAGCATCAGCATTGTTCTTTGATGACATATTGGTTTTCAATAAGAACGAAAATTAGCATTATGAACATTTATCTTTGGTTTTCAAATTACTGAAAGAGAATCAATTATATGCTAATCCTGAAAAGAGTGAATTTTTCCAAACACAAATTAAATACTTAGGACATATTGTTTCATCTGAAGGTATTAAAGTTAATCCTAAAAAGATAGAAGCAATTTTGAATTAGCCGATACCTAAAAATGTGTATGAATTACCTTCTTTCTTAGGTCTTGCTAGCTTTTACAGAAAATTTGTGAGAAATTTTTCATTGCTTGCATTACCCTTGATAAAATTATTAAAGAAAGGTGTTGTGTATCATTTGTCCAAAAATCAACAAAAGTCATTTGATTTACTGAAACATGCTTTAACTCATGCTCCTATATTGTAACTCCCTGACTTTACTGGACCAATTTTCTAGTAGTCATTGACGCTAGTGGATCTGGAATCGGAGCTCTCCTTATGCAAGATTCCCATCCCATAGCCTACTCCAGCTGCAAGCTTGAACCCTCTGAACTCAACTATTCTACCTATGATAAGGAATTGATAGTAGTAGTACAAGCTTTATGTCAATGGAAATACTATTTAATGGGATTTGAATTCATGATTAAAACTGACTAACAAAGTATTAAACATCTCCTTAGTCAGCCACAAATATCTGACAAACACATTAAATGGGCTGCTTTTATTCAAAGTTTTCATCCACTTATTCAATATCAACCCGGAAAAGAAAATGTTGTTGCCGATGCCTTAAGTAAAAGACCAACTATTCATAATATCTTTGTGATATCTTTTGATTCTCTTATTCCTATGGAAGATACCTATGACCAAGACCCTGGTTTTCAAGCTAATTGAAATTAATTAATTGCCAATAACTAGATTCCAAATGATTCATTGTCTTGCAATGAAAATAGAAGTTCCTTCTTTGCTTCAAAAATGACATGCTTCCCCTTAAGCTCTTTCTCCAAGAGAAGCGGATCTAACACTTTAGCAAGGTCACCTATTATAGCAACCACACACATTGCTCCACCACACATTTGGTTAAACAAGTAAAGAAGCTTTGACTACTGACTAGCACCACCTTCTCCAAGCTAGATGTCATATGTATTGCTCGAAAAGGTCCAAACTTGGTTAAAGCTCAAATTTTCATGATTGTTTCTTGCACTCATGGTGGGCATTTCTTATAAATACCACCAAGTCTGCAATGAGGTTGCTAATGTACTACTTTAGAGCTGAATCCAACCATCAATGCACATGTCGAGCTACTCCTTGCCTTAATGCAAAATCATTTATATACAGTATGTCCTGAATGACAAAGTCAAATAAAACAATATATTGAGCAACTAACTTAGAGTTATCAGAAAGTGACGAAACTTGACCCTTTTTGGGCTCCGGGGGACCCGATGCACCATACCATCGTCAAGCTTTGTAACATAAAAATATATGGTAGTAAGAAATCCCGCCTTCTCCATATCATCTTGTATCTTCATTTCCTCTTGTGTCAACAAGATACCTCTTTGGGCAGAGGGATCTACCAACTCCTTGGTAGGAAGCTAGGGCCTTGGTCTGAATAGATCATGCTGTAATGCTTCAAATTCAACATCCAGCACAAGGTAATCTTCTTCAACCAAGGTAATATGCTCATGTGCTGCTATGATGGCACTCATTGTACCTAAGCTTGTGCCATCATATCTTTCAATCTTTGCCATCATTGGATGCACATCCATGTAATCATAATCAATCAGGTCTTCCATCGAATCCCTAACTAGGATGGAAAAGAACTCTTCTTCCTTCATTTCTAAGTATTGTAGCACATCTGTGACAGAAGAAAGTATTGTACACCATCTACTTTAATGGGCATCAAGGAGGCAAGGTTGGGTTTGTCAACTTGTGGTTGTTCTAAAGAAGATGGCACTATGAGAGCCAACCCTTGCTCTCCCACCCACACGATGTTCCTCTTCAATATTTATGAGCTCTTCAATCAGCTCTTCTCCTGTGTATATGATAGTAACAACATGTGGATTTGTATATTCATCGCTCTCCTCCTCTAGGGGTATATCCAATGCAAGGAGGTAAATTGCCAATGCGCAATCACACTCCATGAGATCCAAAGGTGCTATACCTAGTGCACTGCCATGGGAACAATGCATAGTCTATGCGAAGGATCCACGTAGGCCGTTGTCGTATTGCTGCGCATTCGAGGTGTGTAAACCACCCAAAAGTTGTGCATGGGATTTGGTACTTTGTACATACTTAGTTGTTGTGATTACATTTATTTAATGCGTATGAGTATAGTGGGGAGGAGTTGGAGACAAAAGTGGCGAATATGATGAGATGCTTTCAGCCTATGTTGAGCAAGGTTGAGTGGAAAGCACAACTGATGCTGGTGAACATGTTAGGACTTTGTCTTCTCCTTCTCTAGCAACATCAAAAATACCTAATGATAACAAACCTCCACATCCAGGAGTTGGAAAGAAGGAGGCTAAGCATTGAAATGTGCTATGAGAAGCATGGAGTTATCACTGTTACAGTGTGTGCTTGTTTTGGGTTACAATGTGTTGTTTATATGGGCGCCAAAGATATGGAACGACAGGCTCTTAAAGTATTCAGAATGAGACTTTTTGGAGTTGAGGTACGTGCTGTCTAGTTTGGTACAGGTACGTTGAAAGATGTGGCATCAGAAGCAATAAGATACTTGGTTACAAATGAAGAGACTACACACTATATTTTAAGGTCCGTAACTGGATCTCACCCTTATCCAATGCTGGTGAGAGATTTTTATGCCATTATTGGCAAAGAGACTTGACGACAGTGTTGCTAATGAGGGATTTCAAATGCTAAGAAGGGAGGGAAAAGAGGAGCGTGTGACGAAAAGGAAGGAAGGGGCAATGCTAATTGGGGATGAAAGGAGAAGGGGAGGAATCTAAAGGGAGCGAGAGACAGAGAGAGGAGCTCGGAAAAATGCCTGCAGGCTACTACTCTTGTCCAGTCGGTGGAGCCGCAGTCCATCAAGAAGCTCAGCATCAAGTCTCTCATACGAACCTTTGACCTCTTTGCAAGTTGACATGCCGAGCACCCACCCCCAAATCTCGAGAGTTTGAGAATTCGAAAAGCTTGCAAGATAAATACTGAGTACCAGGCCGTAAAAGATTTGCCACCACCATAGACAAGAGGCGGCACTTGTCTTGTGATGGCCAGGGCCCTCGCTGTGGATATCAAGGGTGTTTGTCCACCAACGAATCTTGTGATGGATCGGTCGGCATCATTGCTAGCTCCAAAAGGGGAAGACGCTGATCAGTTCGAAGGAATCGGAGCTTGAGAATAGCTGACAAGAGAGTATGTGAGAGCTACAGGGTGACGAAGTATGACAATTACTGCAACATGTGGTGCGTGGAATTGAAACAGAAGCAGAAAGGCAGTAGCACATCAAAAATGAGTTTTTAAGGCTGACTGGCATCACAGTCTTCCACTCCTAGTTTCAATATCTTTCGACCTGAATATTGATTCGTATTAGATCTGTCACCTGGCTTCGAGAAAGTGAAAATTGAGCGTGTGCAGAGATAGTTTGACAGGAAAAAGACATGGACTCTAAATGTGGAGAAGGAAACAAGTTGTTTTGACAAAAACAGGTTTTCTACTTCCTTGCCCAATGGGACGAGATGAAGACGCTGAACATCAGTAACTCAATGTTAACCATGGAAAGACTTGTGCAAGAAATAGAGACTATGGAGATTTCCAGATGTGCTGCTATGTAACAAACGGGAAGTTGAAGTCCAGAGCCAGAGAGAATCACCTGTAATCAGAACTATCTTTTGCCTCTGAACTTCATTGGAACAGGTTGCTGCTTGTGAGAATTTTGAGTTATGGAGAAATTTATTGAAATGGGCTTTGCCATCCCCTGAAATTCAGGACCATTTTCTTCTAAGATGTGCTGCTATTCTTGCTCTCACTGTCAAGATAACCTTTGAAGAAAACCATCAGCATTCTCTGGATCAATCTATAAAATTCTCTCTTGTAATCATGAAATGCATGAACGGATCTACACACATTAGAGCAGCGGTTGAGGAGTCTTTCAAACTATTAAGTTATCTGTTTGTACAGAGCCTGCTTCCAATCTACCCTGAGAATCAAGATGTTTGGAGTCTTAAGCAGTAGGATTCCTGAAAATTTGTTCACAGACATTATTTCTCAGCAGAATTTATCAAGTGCCAATGGAAAAACTGAATTCAAGCATCTGTATGTAAAACTGAATGTGTTCAGAATTTTCTGAACATGAGCTTCATGTAACTCACTTGACAAGAAAGATAATGTACTTTGGCATCAGCAATTCAATTTTCTTCTTGTGAGTCTCTTCCATTGCTGTATCTTGAACCCCGTGTTCTGCAGCCCTTGCGTGAACTCTACGACATTTCTAGTGAACCCGACGTGAAAGTGCTGCGTCATCAGCAAGATGGGAGACTCGCAAGAAGAGATGACAGATGATAATGTCATGAAGAACCTGTTTCAGTCATTTACCATGTGTATGCAGCAGCAAGCTCATGCAAAACGAGACAGTGATGCTATGGATGCCTTGAAAGCTGTCCAACAGGAGATGAAGCAGTTTAATGGCCAGCAAGTGTCAACTTACCTGCATTTGTATGAAGAGAAGATGAAGTTTTTTGGGGTTTCTCAAGATGTTTGGAGCCGCTACTTCTTGCGGATCGTGGTGCGCGCTCTTGAAGGTCGAATTGCAGAAATTCAAGAGGCACATGCAGGTTGGGCTGAATTTAAAAAGGCATTAAAAGATGAATATTTCCTGGAAGATACAGGTCTTATGAATCGCATGAATTTTTTAGCATGGGTTTCTATGCCTAATAAGGGACTTTCTGTTACCGCTCTTCTGCGAGAGTTTGAAAGCCGTTATGATCAGTTGGATGGGACTGAACAGCAAGCTTTGGAGATGCAGAAAGTGGAGTTATTTTTGCAAGCTGCAGATGCTGATTTACAGGAAAAGTTGGATGATCTTTTGGAAGATCAAGCTACTGATTCAGGTTTAAAGACTGAGTGGAGACATGTCATTGATGCTGTGAATGCTCTTGTCAAGAAGCAGCGCAGGAGAGTAAGATTGCATCGAAATACAGGATCAGTTCCTGAAAAATCCTTGGAGACTTCTTCTTCTACCCCTGCTGCTTCTTTGCCTAAGCCTACTCCTCCTGTTATGAATCCACCAGTTCCTCCTGTTCCAGTGCCCTTATCTGTAGATGATGTTATTAAAGGCTTGGCGGATTTGACAATTGAAGCAGTCAAAGCTGAAGTTGGTAAGTTAAAGGAGCAACTTATGTCAGTACCTGCTATAGCACCTGCTCCAGTGACTGCGTTTCCAGCTGGTCAAAGGAAAGGGCGACGATGTATTTGGTGTGACAGTACAGAGCACCAACACTGCAGAGATTGTGATGCTTTTCAGGAAGCACGTAAGAAGAATGTAGTGTTCTGGGGACAAGATGGGAAGATATCGCTGACAGAGACTGGCGCTCCTCTTGACACGAACTTTGGTAAGGGAGGTATGAAGAAGCTTGTTGATGATATGGCTGCGCGATCAGCTTATGTGAGTGTTAGAGGAGATGCTTTAGCTTTTGGAGTCCAGCTTGAGCAGAAATCTGATGGAGACTCTGCTTTATGGTCTTCTGCCTTGGAGATAGCGAGAAGAGGGAAAGTTCAAACTTCTACTATGACTTGTGTGGGCTCTAGCATCCGAGGAGAAACAGGATGGGATTCTCCTGTTGACAGGTATTCTATTTTTGCTTATATGGCTAAAATGCAGGGTTTAGATGCCATGGTTGAGGAAAAGAGAAAAAGAGATGAGGAGGGTCCTAGCTCCTCCAAAAAGACTAAAGGGGGTGACTTTGTTTCACCACCTGTTACAGCTCCACCTATGTCAAATTCTCCAGCTCAAACAGATTCTGATCAACCAATGGGAGATAAGCAGAAAGAAAAGAGGCAACCAAGAAAAGAGCCAGGATTCAAGCTCTTGTCAGACCTTGATATGCAAACGGATATGAGTAAGATTTTTCATGAAAGAATTTTGAATAGTGAAGTTACTTTTACTGTTGGAGAGGCTCTTGGGATTGCTAGAAGAGAAATACAGGATCAGATGCAGGATCTTTTACGGAGGAAACGACATGCGATGGAAGGACCTGGTTTACAGGGATTGTGGCATGGAGCTCTTGGGGAAGAGCATGATGATGCAGTGATGGTTGAGAATGCTTCTGTTAATTCGCAATTGGAGAAAATAGTGCAGCCTATGCAGTATGAAGATGATGAGACCCCTATTCTCATTCCTCGCAGCCATTTTTCACGAAGTCATTGGGCTAGAGCAACCACTGAGACAGTGGTAAGGATTGGAGAGAAACAAATTCCCTTGATTGCTTTAGTTGACCATGGTTCAGAGATTAATCTTATTGCTCGAGGTGTTTATGAGAGTGGCAAGTGGCCTATGGATGCAGAGCATGGCTGGCGCATGAGAGCCGCCAATAATACTTCTGGTGATATGTATGCTGCTTGTCCGAGTATCAGAATTTCTATTGGTAATGTTGAAGAGGATTATCATTGCTTTGTTCAGGATTCATGTTCTTATCCGATTATTCTTGGACAGCCTTTCATTACAGAAGCAAGAATGGAAACAAAAGTGATGGATGATGGGTCAGCTTATGCGCGATACGCAGTAAAGATGGTATGCGAGCTGTTCAGTTTATGACTGTTGGGGTAAATCATCCGAGAAACAGGGACTCCTTGCGTGAGGCACCACTACCTGCGAAGGAGTTGGATTTTCATTAGGTACCGCTGTCTTGCGAGATGCCAGTGGTACGGAGCGGAGAAAAGAGGAGATCTCGCCTCCTGGCAGCCAGTCTTTCTCCAATAACTTTGTTGGGTTTACTTCAGATAGTTCCGTGAGTTATCAAAAAATTTCAGATTTGCCTAGAGCTGCCAGGCAGTACATTGGTCGTAAGGAGAAAGAGTTGAAGAATGCAGGTATTTTGCAAGCAGAAGAGCATGTAGATGGATTGTATGAAGGGATGTCTTATGCAGATACATTGTTTGAGATGAGAGCAATGCTGAAAACTGATGTATGCAAGGGTTCAAAGATCATACCTGTGCAAACCTTGGATATGTTTCAGGAAATTTCTGGTTTTATGCTGCAAACAGAGTTAGAGGCTGAGAAAACTCAGCAAGCTGAATTTATGGCTGATCTTGATCAGCTAATAGAATTGCAGAGGGCTGAATCCATTCAGCCAACAGAGTTGAATGCAGAAAAAATTCTGCATACGGAGTTTTAGGATGCATCTATGCAGTCCATAGAGCCGAGGGCTGAATTCATTCAGCCAACAGAGTTGAATGCAGAAAAATTTCTGCATACAGAGTTTCAGACTGCACCCATGCAGTCCAAAGAGCTAAAGGCTGAAATTTTTCAGCCAACAGAGTTGAAAGATGCTGAAAATTTGCAGAAATTGCAGCAAAGGAAAGAGTGCTTGAATGATGCCAAGGTTGACACAAAATATAAAACAGTTGATAAGAAGGTTAAGCCGGTTGCAGGCCCGCTTCCTTCTGATAGTGATGAACAGATTGAAAAAGCTATGAAGCAGCCTATGTTGAGGGATCCTGCAAATATTGGACATAAGTTTACAGCTGAAACTCTTGCAGAATTGAAGATTGGAAATGATGATTTTTTGCTTCCAGTGGAAAAAGAATGTTTTAGAGAGATGCTTGGACGTCATGGTAAGGCATTTGCTTTCTTTCCACATGAAATTGGCTGCATTAGTCCCGAATTGGTTGCACCTATTGTCATCTTCACTGTTCCTCATGTAGCATGGAATATACATCCTATACCTGTGCCTAAAGCACACTTGCCAAAGCTGATAGAGTTGCTGAATGAAAAGATTAAAATGGGGATTTTGGAACCCTCTTCTGCACCTTATTCTAACAGGTGGTTTACTGTACCAAAGAAGAATGGTACTTTGAGATTTATTCAGGATATGCAGCCCGTGAACAAAGTGACAATCAGGAATGTGGGTACAGGTCCAGTTGTGGATGAATTTGCTGAGGCTTTTGCAGGATGAGCCATCTATTCTCTAGGAGACTTGTATTCAGGTTATGATAAGTTTCAGCTTGCCTTGGAAAGTAGGGATATTACTACTATGCGGACACCTATTGGTCTTGTGAGGATGTGTACCTTGCCTTAAGGTGCTACAAACTCAGTTGCTCATATGATGAATGCTATGCATAGAGTTCTTCGAGACTATATTCCGCACTATACCATGCCTTTTCTAGATGATGTGCCTATTAAGGGTTGTGCAGAAGAAGAAAAGAATGAAAGTCTTGATTTGCGTGGATGTAGACAGTTTGTGGCTGATCACTTGAATGCTTGTGAACAAATATTGACACGATTAGAGGAGGTAAATTTGACACTTTCAGGGCTGAAATCTGTCTTTGCTATTAATGAAGTCATCATAGTTGGGCATATGGTTGGATATTATGGCAGAAAGCCTTCTCCTGCAAAGGTGGATGCCATAAACAGGATTGCAGAGTATTGCTCGACTACTTCAGAGGTGCGGAGATTTGTGGGAGCTTGTGTATTTTACATGATTTGGATTCCTCATTTTGCTCATATTGCAGATGTTCTCTATCAGCTGCTTCGAAAGGGGCAGAAATTTCATTGGGATGAGAAGCATTCAAAAGCCATGCATAAGCTCAAGAAGCTGTTGCAATCAGCTCCTACTCTACGCAAGGCGGATTATCAGTGTGGACGGCCGATCATGTTGACAGTTGATACTAGCCCTATTGGCATAGGTTGGGCTGTGGGACAGGATGATGCTGATGGAAATAGGTATGCAATCCGCTTTGGAGCTAAAGTTCTTAATGAGCGACAAAGGAGATATCCGCAGATTAAAAGAGAATTGTGGGGAGTAGTCACTGCACTGAAGTGTGACAAAGGATATTTTATTGGAGCTTCAGTTATTGTGGAAACAGATTGTTTGCCTTTGCTTGGCATGATTACTAGTTGCTCGACTCCAGATATAGCGATGCTTCGGTGGATTGCCTATATCAAATCATTGAATCCAGAATTTCGACACATAGCAGGGAAAGATAATCTAGTTGCTGACATGCTTTCTAGAGCGAGATATGAGGATGAGGAGTCAATGCTTGCAGAAGATGATGAGACAGAGTTTGCTGCTTCTGTCCTTATTCATGATTGTCATGTATCTACTGTTGAAGCCTTTATTGAAGAACTTTATGTTGATGAATGGCTGCAAATTGGACAATATCTAAGTTCATTGACTCGAAGAGCTGATTGGACAGATGATGAATTCAAGAAAATCAGAAGGAAGGCTTATGGGTATTTCTTGAAAGATGGTTTTCTTTGGAAGCATCCAAGAAAGAGAGGAGGCTTGCCCTTGAGAGTAGTTTGTGATGTAGCGATGCAAATACAGATTATGCGAGAGTTTCATGAGAGCTCATGGGCTGGACATAGAGGTGTGTGGGCTACCTATGAGAAAATCAAAGAAAGATACTGGTGGAAAGGGATGTATAAAGATGTTTCTCACTTTGTGGAGACTTGCAGGGATTGCCAGCTTTACTCTTTAGTGCGACATCGTGATGAGCTGCATCCGACTTATCCACTATGTATGTATTACAAGTGGGTGGTAGACTTGGTTACTTTGCCAGTGGGACTTTGGCAGATGAGATATCTTGTCTTGGCTAGGGAGGATCTTACAAACTATGTTGAAGGTAGACCGTTGCGGACGAAGACCACCACTACAGTATGTAAATTCTTGTTGGAAGAAATATTTTGCAGGTATGGATGTATAGGCAAGATTACAGCTGATCGTGGAGAGCTAGATGCTGATGAAGCTAGAGAATTCTTCTCACGGCTTGGGATTAAATTGGCTCTTACTACTGCCTATAATCCAGAGGGAAATGGCAAAAGTGAAAGAGGACATCCGCCAATAGTTAAAGCATTGGCAAAAGCTTGTAGAGGTCGGATTGGAGATTGGCCGAGATTACTACCTTTTGCATTGTGGGCTGATCGCTCTACACATAGTGTGACTACTGGATACATGCCTGCGGAGTTGATGTATGGGCAAAAACCTGTCATGCCTACTGAAATTTGTGCTCTCACTTGGAGTGTTCTTCCGTGGCATGAGAATTTATCAAGGGAAGAGCTCTTAGCCCTTCGGATTCGTCAACTAGAGAGAAGGACAGAAGATGTGCATCTAGCCGTTGACCGTTTGAAGGCAGCCCGTCTCAGAAATAAGGACAGGTTTGATTTAAGGCATCGCTTGAGGCCTAGAGCCATAAAATAAGGAGATTGGGTTCTAGTCTATGACAGTAGTCTAGAAAATCAGCATAGTAGCATGAGAAAAATGGTTCAAAGATGGTTTGGGCCGTATGAAGTGAAAAAGGTTTTTGACAATGGTACTTATGAGCTGGCTGAATTAGATGGAACAACATTGAGGGTGCCTATTGCTGGAAAACGAGTCAAGATTTTCAAGAGAAGAGAAGATGAAGAATATGCACTTGAAGCATTGACAGAAGAAGAGCAGATAGGAGAAAGACAAGCAGATGAGACAGAAGACATAGATGATGAAGCTGATGGAGAAACAGGTTTACTAGAATCAGAAGATGGACTTGACCTGTTTGTGGAGTTGAATGATCCTGGATAGTTGGCACATCCGGAGGATGCGCAGGTTTAGAGGGGGTGGATGTCGTATTGCTGCGCATTCGAGGTGTGTAAACCACCCAAAAGTTGTGCATGGGATTTGGTACTTTGTACATACTTAGTTGTTGTGATTACATTTATTTAATGCGTATGAGTATAGTGGGGAGGAGTTGGAGACAAAAGTGGCGAATATGATGAGATGCTTTCAGCCTATGTTGAGCAAGGTTGAGTGGAAAGCACAACTGATGCTGGTGAACATGTTAGGACTTTGTCTTCTCCTTTTCCAGCTACATCAAAAATACCTAATGATAACAACCCTCCACATCCAGGAGTTGGAAAGAAGGAGGCTAAGCATTGAAATGTGCTATGAGAAGCATGGAGTTATCACTGTTACAGTGTGTGCTTGTTTTGGGTTACAATGTGTTGTTTACATGGGCGCCAAAGATATGGAACGACAGGCTCTTAAAGTATTCAGAATGAGACTTTTTGGAGTTGAGGTATGTGCTGTCCAGTTTGGTACAGGTACGTTGAAAGATGTGGCATCAGAAGCAATAAGATACTTGGTTACAAATGAAGAGACTACACACTATATTTTAAGGTCCGTAACTGGATCTCACCCTTATCCAATGCTGGTGAGAGATTTTTATGCCATTATTGGCAAAGAGACTTGACGACAGTGTTGCTAATGAGGGATTTCAAATGCTAAGAAGGGAGGGAAAAGAGGAGCGTGTGACGAAAAGGAAGGAAGGGGAAATGCTAATTGGGGATGAAAGGAGAAGGGGAGGAATCTAAAGGGAGCGAGAGACAGAGAGAGGAGCTCGGCAAAATGCCTGCGGCTACTACTCTCGTCCAGTCGGTGGAGCCGCAGTCCATCAAGAAGCTCAGCATCAAGTCTCTCATACGAACCTTCGACCTCTTTGCAAGTTGACATGCCGAGCACCCACCCCCAAATCTCGAGAGTTTGAGAATTCGAAAATCTTGCAAGATAAATACTGAGTACCAGGCCGTAAAAGATTTGCTACCACCATAGACACGAGGCGGCACTTGTCTTGTGATGGCTAGGGCCCGCGCTGTGGATATCGAGGGTGTTTGTCCACCAACAAATCTTGTGATGGATCGGTCGGCATCATTGCTAGCTCCAAAAGGGGAAGACGCTGATCAGTTCGAAGGAATCGGAGCTTGAGAATAGCTGACAAGAGAGTATGTGAGAGCTACAGGGTGACGAAGTATGACAATTACTGCAACATGTGGTGCGTGGAATTGAAACAGAAGCAGAAAGGCAGTAGCACATCAAAAATGAGTTTTTAAGGCTGACTGGCATCACAGTCTTCCACTCCTAGTTTCAATATCTTTCGACCTGAATATTGATTCGTATTAGATCTGTCGCCTGGCTTCGAGAAAGTGAAAATTGAGCGTGCGTAGAGATAGTTTGACAGGAAAAAGACATGAACTCTAAATGTGGAGAAGGAAACAAGTTGTTTTGACAAAAACAGGTTTTCTACTTCCTTGCCCAATGGGACGAGATGAAGACGCTGAACATCAGTAACTCAATGTTAACCATGGAAAGACTTGTGCAAGAAATAGAGACTATTGAGATTTCCAGATGTGCTGCTATGTAACAAACGGGAAGTTGAAGTCCAGAGCCAGAGAGAATCACCTGTAATCAGAACTATCTTTTGCCTCTGAACTTCATTGGAACAGGTTGCTGCTTGTGAGAATTTTGAGTTATGGAGAAATTTATTGAAATGGGCTTTGCCATCCCCTGAAATTCAGGACCATTTTCTTCTAAGATGTGCTGCTATTCTTGCTCTCACTGTCAAGATAACCTTTGAAGAAAACCATCAGCATTCTCTGGATCAATCTATAAAATTCTCTCTTGTAATCATGAAATGCATGAACGGATCTACACACATTAGAGCAGCGGTTGAGGAGTCTTTCAAACTATTAAGTTATCTGTTTGTACAGAGCCTGCTTCCAATCTACCCTGAGAATCAAGATGTTTGGAGTCTTAAGCAGTAGGATTCCTGAAAATTTGTTCACAGACATTATTTCTCAGCAGAATTTATCAAGTGCCAATGGAAAAACTGAATTCAAGCATCTGTATGTAAAACTGAATGTGTTCAGAATTTTCTGAACATGAGCTTCATGTAACTCACTTGACAAGAAAGATAATGTACTTTGGCATCAGCAATTCAATTTTCTTCTTGTGAGTCTCTTCCATTGCTGTATCTTGAACCCCGTGTTCTGCAGCCCTTGCGTGAACTCTACGACACCGTGAGACATCTATTCACCACTTTTTGGTGATTCTTCTCTACTCGAAATACTATGAGTTGTTCCAGAGGCACCTAGGATCTCTTGATGGAGTATGTGCAGGTAGCAATGGTGCTCACAAAGTCTTTTGAAACCTAAACGGGGGGATCATTCGATGAGAGCACGCTTTCAAGGTTGAAGTTCTTAGAGAAAACTTGAAATATCTCATCACCCTGGCTGGCAAAGATAGTCTCATGGATCCACTCGTCGAAGTGTGCATGAGCATCCATCTTAGTAGGTAGGAGGGATGTGGTGGATATAAAGAGATGAAGAGAGAAAGTGTGAAATGAAACAATGAAACAAGAACTAAACTAGTTCTACCTTAAAAATCTTAAGTTTTAAACCATTAAGGGTAGTTCACATATGATATTTAGTTATGGCTTTACTTACGTCTTTGTAAAGTTTACATGCATATATAAATGTGTTGATGTGGAAAGTTTATACCAAGTGTATGATTTTGTATAAATGCCATATTTTTTAAATATTGCAAGTTTGCAAGTGACAATATTCTATTAGCCAAAAAAATTCAAAATTTTACAAGTGTTGGATATTACAACTTGTCGCGTTGGGATTTTTGGGGAGACTCTACAATTTCTAAAATATGTGGAGCCACACACATTCCACTAGTAGCAGTAACCTCAGCTCGGCTTCAAATTTTCTTACCATCTAGTTTAAAATAGAAGCTAACAAGTGGATTTTGCATTAACATTTTAATTTCTTGGTGCATTATACTCAAGGGCCAATCATCCTCCATTTGCAATAGTTGGGGCTCATCACGGCCCTCACAAATGATAGTAACATCCATAGCTGCACTTTCATGCGTGTCTTGATCAAGCCACAACCATTTACCTTTGAGCATCCTTCATCTACGATACTTGAACACTAGGCATAAAGTCTGTCATGTGACAAAGTACCTGTAATTGGAAAGGAAAGTTAGTTGATCCATCCCAAAGTAAGATAATAGTCAACTAAGAGAGAAAAATTTTACCTGAAAGCCATGTCCCTTGTTGTGACTCGACACTCCATTGTGTCAAGACTATGAGTCATTTTTTATGTCCAAGTTTTGCCTAGAATCCTTATTACATGCTCGAGTAATTTAATCATGAATATATATGTGCATCACGTGGGTTCAAAATAAGGTATTTTAAGAATACTAGTTTTATATATTTTTTAATATATAGAAGGGTGTAACATAAAGGGACTATTTACAAATTAAATAAAAAAGGTTTATGTTTATTCAAGAAAAGTTCACAGATAAGGATATTTATAAATAGGCTTTGAACACACGTAATGTAGAGGATATACATAAAGCAACTTCCCCGAGGTTACATAATCCTCCAATGCACTTTTTATGTCGTATGTGATTTTGGTACATCTAAAACCCTTATATTCCTTGAACATATGTGAAAAAATTGCAATTGGTATGAACCATCTTAGATGTACATTCTTTGAGCCGGTGCTTGGCTTCATAGAGTTCAATATGTCTATTGAAATTTTTGTGCTACACATGTGCAAAATGTCACTACTACACAATAGCCATTCTATGCTATGGAGATTCAGTATGTGCATAGACTCAAGGGTTCCATATTCTCGATTCCCCTAGGGAAATATGTACTTGGAGTCATAGAAAAGAATTCCCCTCAAAGAGGAATCTACCAATTTTAAGGTGGTAACACTCAAAAGAACATGTGAAACTCTGGACATTTTGCCACTCACAACAATCTAAAGGGTATATTTCTATAAATATGAGACAAGTAGTTACATATATATCATGAAATTAACACGGATATGTTAGTGAGGGGGAGGAATGTGGATAAAGGCAAATGAAAACTTGATGACATTACATGGCCACTCACTTCTGGTTATAATTCACCTTGCACGGACAGCTTGGATAGTGAGTTTGGTATTCCATCAATTGTGACTCCTAGTGTGAGACATAGATATGTACCACCTCATGAGAGGGGGGGAGTCTCATACTACACCTCAGTTGAGAAGATCAGAAAGAGTCAGAAAGCGTGTGATAGACTTACATACAATGGCTACACAATGAGGCACTATGCATATATGGCAAAAGTCACTAGCTTCAAGGAACCCACAAAGTTTTCTAAAGCTATTTTGGATGATCATTGGTGTAAGGCAATGGATGAGGAATATTTGGCATTGGCCAAAAATGACACTTGGGATTTGGTTGGTTTGCATGAAGGAAAAAGTCATATTGGTTTCAAATGGGTATACAAGGTGAAGTGCAAATTAGATGGCACATTGGAAAGATACAAGGCAAGACTTGTGGCAAAAGGGTATGCACAACAATATGGTCTTGATTATGAGGAGACATTCAGCCCTTTGCTAAAATGGAAACCATGAGAATAGTGATTGCATTCGAAAAATGTAGAGGATGGAGTATGTATCAGATGGACGTGAAGAATTCTTTTCTCAATGGTTGAAGTGCAAATTAGATGGCACATTGGAAAGATACAAGGCAAGACTTGTGGCAAAAGGGTATGCACAACAATATGTTCTTGATTATGAGGAGACATTCAGCCCTTTTCTAAAATGGAAACCATGAGAACAGTGATTGCATTCGAAAAATGTAGAGGATGGAGTATGTATCAGATGGACGTGAAGAATTCTTTTCTCAATGGTGATTTGGTTGAGGAAGCATACATAGATCAGCTCGAGGGCTATGTACAACCTGATTTTCGTACACATGTGTGTAGATTGAAGAAAGGATTGTATGGGTTGAAGAAAGCACCTAGAGCTTGGAATGCTAAGATAAGTGCATGCTTATGGAAGCTTGGTTTCACTATGGGGGGGCAAGGCTGATCATAGCCTATTCACAAAGAAGACAAGGGTTGGTTATGTGATATTAGTTATCTATGTGGATGACTTAATCATTACAGGTGATGATGCCATAGGATTTGAAGAGATCAAGGACATGTTACATGTTGAATTTTAGGTCAAAGATTTGGGTGAACTGAAGTATTTCCTTGGGATTGAGGTTGTTTCTACACCTCATGGTACTTGGTTGTTGCAAAAGCAATATGTACAAGATATGCTAACCAAGTATGGTATGTTGGATTGGAAGCCTTTGAGCACTCCATTGGAGCAAAGTGTTAAGCTACTTGTGTAGATGTTGGGCATGAGATTGAGAATGTCACTATGTATAGACATATGGTGGGTAGCTTGATTTACCTTACCATTACTAGATTGGACCTTATCTATTCAGTTGGATTGATTAGCAAATTCATGTAGAAGCCTAGGAAGCCTCACTTGTGCAATGAGTAGGATCTTAAGATATATGAAGACTACATTAGATTATGGTCTATTCTGTGATCATGGTATGCCTTTGGAGCTTAAGGATATGTAGATGTTGACTGGGCACAAAGTACCTATGATAGGAGATCTACTAGTGGGTATGCATTTTCCCTTGGTAGTAGTATGGTCAGCTAGAGCACTAAGAAGCAACCTACAGTTGCACTCTCTAGTACTGAGGAAAAGTATAGAAAAGCTACACTTGCTACATGTGAGGCAGCATGGCTCATGAAGCTTCTTGATGATTTGGGCATGCAGGAATTGAGGCTTGTCACACTCTATTGTGACAACATGAGTAGTGTGCTCCTAGATACTAATCCTGTCTATCTTGCTAGGATTAAGCACATTGAGTTACATTATCACTTTATCATAGAAAAAGTGATTGCAGTAGGTGACATTGATTTGGTCCATGTGAGGACAAAAGATCAAGTTGCAGATATCTTTACCAAGTCATTGGGTAAAAATAAGTTTGTGCATTTTAGAGAGCTACTTGAAGTGGAGTACCACACTTGATCTTGAGGGGGAGTGGTGAGATTCAAGCTCATGTACCTTTGGTTTGGTTTACTTACCTTAGTTGATGGGTCACACTGACTCAACCACGGTTACATCTAGGTCAGTGTACTTATGTATGTTTGATTGTATGTACACACTGGGTGAGTGTGTGGAAGATAATGGATGTTGGATAGAGAGCATGGCTGCTCTCCTTATTACCTGACCTTTGTCCCTCTCTCTCTCTCTAATTTCTTTCAAAAAAGAACAAGAAATACCACTTGTGTAAATTGAGAAAGAGTATTTATGGTGTTAAGTAAGGAGCTAGGAAAGGATACCATAATTTTGATGCTTTTCTGTAGTCACAATGATATATTCACAATGATATGGATCCCTTTTTATACACAAAGAAGGCACATGATGGTAGCCTCATTATATTGGTACTTTATGTTGATGATATGTTGATTTCTCAGAGAGCTCTTATTAATGAGGTTGATGCTTTGAAGAATCAACTCAAGAAGAGCTTTAAGATGAAGGATATGGAGTAAGCCTCACATATACTTGGTATACACATCACATGCAATGTAACGTGTCCACCTGTTCCCTTTTCAGGACATGTCTCAGCAGCCCATCGCAAAGAGGGTCTAGAAAGCTCCGCCCTGCACTTCCATGGAATGTTATGGGGTTTGAGATCTAGGTTTTTCTGAGTCTGCCACGTAGCGGAAGTATCTTGGCCGTTCTCACTTAGGATCGACCTGAATCAAGGTTCTCCTAGTGGTCAAACTTTCTAGAACGACAGCTCTAGCGTCGAACCCCAGGCGAACTACTTTACGCAAAAACGTCAGGGTCGAAGCGGATTCATGCTACACTTGGTTCAAGGAGAATGGGAAACGAGAGGGATGCAAAGCTCGATCTCTCTGCTCGTAAGGCATAGTCCCATTCCGTTCCCCTAAAACAACATACATCGGAATTCTAGTAACTTAAACTCTAGGTCAGCGCCCTTGCTGTTCATTTCCTTTGAGAAGACCTCCTTGCTGTCCATTTCGCTTGAGAAAGGTTCTCGGCCAACCGGGACCACCCATCCGTAGAACGGACCCATGGCCACATCCACTGCACTTTCCTTAGGGTTGTTTTAGTTGTCTAATTACCTACCACATTTAGTTGGACATGCATAAAATAGCTTCCTTAATTAGCCAATTAGACACCGGTTTCTTCATGTAATCTTATCTCACTGACATAGAAAATCAGTTTCAAACAAGTTCCTTTACAATAATTGATCTTGGTTATCTTTGAAAAACATCATATAATCCAGCCCGTAGGTTAATCCATAATCTGCCCGAAGGCTATCCCAGCAATCCACAGGGATTACTAATCCAAGATTCTACCCGTAGACTAGTATGCGGGCCTCGAGATCCAATCTTGTCGGCCTCTTGTGCAAGGCCCAGAAGGCAAGGGATTTATGGCCAGAGCCCCCCCGGCACCTAAGCGTCCTCCTGCTCCAAGTAGTGCCCAACAGAGAGACCTCTCGCGGCGGGCTCGGTCCACGTTCCCGGCATGGCTAACAACCCCCTTGGTTAGGGTCAGGCAAATAGTCCAGGGTAACTGATGCTGCCTCTCCCTTCAGGCCTTCAACCTGAAGCATTAATTAACTTTCCATCTTTTAGTTCCTTGAGCAAACAATGCAAACAGTGCTCCTAAACTGTTACAAGCACAATCAATCTAGTGGTCGTTTATTTGGCCAACTGCTAAGGAGTGAATCCTTATCTCTGAATGCATCTAGCATTCGTTCTGGGATCAATTACAACTTGGCAAGTTCGCCAAGGGTTTGTTTGTTCACCCTTTTGTCCTTGGGTTAGGGCCATACCCTACTAGCCCAACTTAACCAACACCTTCGGTTTCATAAATTAACAGTAAATCCTGGCGACCATGTTGCTCTAACTTGATTGATCCTTTGCTTAGCAAGAAATACATAACTTCCCTTATCTTGACAAATTACCCCAAGAAGGTGATGTAACAGGATGACTACTCATCCTCTTGCAAGTTATACTTGCACTAGAACCTGCCAAACTTAATCCAAGGAATGGAAAATCTATCTTATGATTAAACCACGACGTTGCAACTTGTTGCACAAGTGTCGCACCGAACTCATGGGATCATTTCACCCATTGAACGACTTTTCTTGGTCAAGGAATTTTGTTTAGACAAGAAGCAGGGTTTAGGTTGTCTTCTTACCCAACCAACCCTAATTGTACTAGGCCAACAATGGTCCTAGGGTTTCCAAACTCAATCTGAGTTTTAGCATTAGGTCGAACGATCCTTAGGGTAAAAACCCTAGATCGTTGTTTGCATGAGCGTCCAATTGACCCAACATTCCAAGAATGTTGGTAGGACCTTTGGGTTTGAGGGCTTCGACTTGGCGTCCAAGTTCGATAGTTAGCTGCATTCTTAACGTGCCAAGCCCTAGCTAGTACTTGAGGTGTTTATTGTATTGACTAGTTATGCCTATACGAATCCCCATCGGTTATAACATTACTAGTGATTTAGGTAAATTGACCTACTTGTCTTGCGACAAGGATAATTCTTTCCTAGAGGTGCTAACATTGTTCCAAAGGTGTAAACAGATGCTAGATACCACATTTCGTGCAAGTATACAATTTGTTACATCTATGTCCTATGATGTATGTAATACCCCTTTACTTTTCTTACCAAGGTCACGACGAATGATAACTTGCATGAAACCTACTAGGGTTTACATCAAAGAATCATGCCTACAACCTTTTGTTTAGGCAAATGAATTTCATGCTTTGATTAGCCAAGCAATCTTTTCTAAATACAACTCAATGAAGTGAAATTTACGCATAATGAATATGTAACATGCAACCCTAGATACAACATCGTTAATGAAGTTCATGTGACATGCAACCTTCCATCCGTTTGACAAACATCTTTGCATGCAACATGCACTGTTCCTAGTTTCACTTTCATGCCATGCAACAGAAGTTGACAATCTCCTCATGCGAGTCATAACAAAGGAAGTTATTGACTAAATGCAAGATACTCTTTTTCCTTCACGGCCAATGCACTTAAAGATTTCCTCTTTAACCCTAGGCAATATGTGTTTTAGATTTCTACTTTGAAAATGCATGACAAGGCGATTTGTGACTAAGTTCATAGGGCGGGTAAGTGATTTACATTTTTGACTTTGGAGATGCAAACGATCCAATTGCATGATATGCACCAATCCTTATCTATCGTTTAAAGAGATAATTTATCAAATGTACTTCTATCACTACCACATGAATTAATGATAAGCATAAAATGCATTCTCCCTATGGAATCAAGCGTGTTTAAAGAATTTCTTATACGTAGAAATAAATTCGTGGAACCTAGGCTTGTGGATCCGCGGTGATGTCCACATGTAAGTTCGGGGAGGAACCTCCCGTGGTTGTGCCTTGCATCTTCTTGGGAGCCATCGTAGACGTGATTATGGAATCCCTATTTTCTTGGTGAACAGCCTTGAAATTGACTGCTTCTCCCTTATGTAAAAGTACCCTTTACAAGGTGTGGGTTTTTAGGCCCCAGGTAAGGACCGCGTGCACAAGGCTTAAGCCCTTGCCTCTAGAAGCTTCTAAGAAGATTCCAAAGAGCTTCTGACTTATCCAGGACTAGGTGGGTAAAGGCCAATGATTGGGGAATGAAATTTTGACAACGAAGGGGATAGTGATCGATGGCGGTCTCAGATCCCCAGCGTGGCAGCCTCTCTTCTTTTCCTCCTCCTCTCCCGAGGGCTAAGGGGGGTTTATATAGAGCTTAAGGGGGGGAGAGACTCCATACATGTGGAGCCCCCACATGCTTCCCTCTTCTCCCATGCATCTCCACCTCTTCACCTCCTTCTCCCACTCCCTTCCCTCCTGCCATGCGTTGGCTACGGGGAAAGGGATAATAATAAAAAAATTTAACTTAACCTTACCATTATCCCATTGCCCCTTCAAAAAGGGTGTTCTCCCGTGGGTTTTTACGGTCTTCAACCCCGGCCTCGATTTCACAATGCAGAGGCCTCATTCTTGCGCATGCGGGGTGCGGATTAAGCTACCGATAATTACGATGTGAGAGATGATCTTACACACGCTTTTACGCGGTGTGCAGGGAGTCAAGTTCATCAATATTTTTGAGCGGAAATATTACATTCTCTCCCCCTTAGAGGAATCAAGATGTCCTCATCTCGAGAAGAATTGGGGGTATTGTTGGTTGAGAGTACTTTCATCTATCCAAGTGGCATCCTCCTCGGGATAATCTTTCCACTGGACGAGACATTCTCTCAAGGTTCTGGATCTCAATTTTCTTTCCCTCACATCTAAGATCCTGTAAGGCCGTTGTCGAGGGGTTTTCGAAAGCAAAGATGTGACCACAGAGGTCCTTGAGCAATTCCAAGGTAGAAGATCAATCAAGCAAATAATCAAGATGAGAAAATGATGTCAAGTCTCTGTCTTTATTTTTGCCAATAACTGAAGATGAATAGAAAGCCAAATTAGCTTATAGTGGCAACCTCCACAACATTCATTTTTACATTCCAACAACTCTTCAGAAGACTGATGAGACAAACAACTTTCTAGCCTAGCAACTCCCTCTTTTACATCAGAAGAGCTGAACTCTATTGTGACAACATGATCTTTTGATTCAGAGAGGTAACTATTTTCTATGTTCAAATCCACATCCTCACGTAGCTTCTGAGAATCCTAAACCCATTCTGGGACAACAATTCTGTATGTCTTAGCCTTGGCAAGGAGAAGTGAGCATTCCTGTCACAAGACCTTCTCCAAAAAAACACCTTGAATCCAGCAATCCAGCACCTGACTGTACCATGTTACATAAATGGAGCTCTCTACTAAAGCATTAGAGGTCAATTGCAAGAGTGAATGTTGCCACCATACAGCAAACTAAAGTGACCAAGTTTGTATGTGAGGGTCTTGGTAAAGTACAGACAGAATTGGCTTTGTGTTGGTTTCAAAATAGAAATCACCAGCAACCGCTTGCTGGCATAGCAGGTAATGTCCACCACAACATTTCTCCAGATGCAAAAAAAGGGTGGCTCATTTGGAAAGCATCATTCTCACAAACTTCTCATAATTTACTTGTCCATCATCATCTACATCTGCCTCACAAATCATCTCATCCACTTCCTCATCTATCAACTTCTCTCCAAGATTCGTCATCACATGGTGTAGCTCTACCGCAAAAATAAAGCCATTTTGGTCTTTATCAAAAACCTTCAAGGCTTCCTTTAATTACTCTTCAGAATTAGTGTATGTTTCCATCCGCATCAACCTCATTGATTATCTCTTGCAGCTCTGCCTCCCTTGGATTTTGGCCAAGGGACCGCATCACAATTCCCAATTCTTTTGTGGTAATGCTTCCGTTCCCGTCTTTGTTGAACAAACTGAACGCCTCTTTGAATTCAGCAATTTGCTCACTCACTACTGAGGCTACAGTTTCGAGTGACTGCTGCTAGTTACAATCTTGGAGATCCAATTGCACAATTTGAATGTTGTGAGGCCTGATTAGGCTACTAGATGCTAAAATTTGCTAGGCTTTCTGATTAAGGGTGTCCTGGTCCCATGTTAAAACTACTTTGCATCCGTGGAAAGCCAGGGCTATGGTGTGGACACAGAACATCCCAAAAAAAAAAGAAACATGCACGGCATCTACACACCTTATGAATGATGGCCTCTATCCGTTCGTGTATGATCGAATTGGCCCCTTGGATTCCGATGCTGACTCTCTCCGAAAAGCCCCTCCACGGCTCCACTTGCTTGCTTTTTCCCCTTCTTTTCTGGTTTTCCTTTCCCCTCTATTATTACGAGCATCTTTTTTGGCTTCTAATAGAATATAGATCTGAATACTGCTACATCTCTCATTTCACCTGGTGATGGCTCCATGAAGATAGAATTTCTCAGAGCTAGATTAATTACTAAGCTGTTGAGGCCTCAAGCCTCTTAACCAGCCACAAATAGTCACAATTAACCCATTTTCTTAGGCCCTTTGTAGTGTGGAACAGATCACCCTGATAAGCTCTACCAGTGAATACTGTCCAGCCTAGAGCCTCGTTGATATGTGTGCGCATATTTCCACAATCAATGAGGTCCTTCATGCCTGCACATTAGCCTATGGTTGTATCTTGTCCTTTGCAAAATACTATTCTTTATACGATCCAGGTGATTGCTCACACCCATTTTCAGGTGAGTATTTGAGATATGAGATTCAATATGTTGGCCAGTGCTGTTCTGTCCACGTGCTATGATTCTGATTGGATGAGCTTCAGTGTTGAAAACCCATTGATCAAGAGAAATAAGATCAGAGGGAGAGAAGGCAGGTACAAATATTTCAGTGTCTGGGCCAAAAAGAATGACTACATTTTATCATCCTTCACTCCAATGCATAGCCATAAGCTATACATGATTGCCTTTCAAAAGCCTGAAAGATGTCCTATCCCCAATCATGATAGATTTGATCCCCAGTTCTATGCCTCAAATACATCAAGGACTCAATTGTCTCTGGCCTCAAGTTATTCCAAGATGTGCCAATGGAGATGTCCTGACCGTTGTTAAAGTAATAATTTTCTCCTGTAAGTTTTGTTGGAGTGACTTGATAGAAATGATAGCATGTTTTTACAAGCTCTTTTGCAGCATCTAGATATCTGGTGGCCTTCTCACTAGTAGTATCTATTGATCCAAGAGCAAGCATTCCTGGGGCAAAACAGGCGAGTTCATCCATCTTGTCTATTAATGAATGAGCTTTAGAACGTTCTGCAATGTACAAAAAAATTTGATGGAGTCGATCTTTTTGTTAATGACATAAGGCCCTCCATTGACTGTTCCCACATATCCCTTCTTGTTTTGACCTTCCTCCTCATTTTTGTGACTCCCTGTTCCTCTGCCCCAAACTTGTTTCCAGCATCCTCAACACAACGTGTAATGCTTTACTATTTCTGTCTTGTTTCCTAGTACCCACACTTTTAGAAGATATTCATAGAAACTGTCACCCATTGCTCCAAAAGTAACCTTAGAAGTAGTAGGTCTCCCACTATCTGGGAATGTGGAGCTACTTTCAAGACCACCTTCTTCTGTGGTGTTCTGGATCTTTGGCTGCTGTTTCACTCCTTGGAATGTCATCTCCAAACTCTGCTATTGAAGACCATTCGTTTCTTCCCAATGAATCCTTGAGGTGTATTCCACACCTCGGATGCGCAAGAGTATGACATCCACCCCCTCTGATCCTGCGCATCCCACAGATGAGCCAACTACCTATGATCATTATCGTCAAGATCCAGAAATAGATCAATCTCTTCATTGTGTATTTCTGGTATATCAACAAGATTATCTGTCATATCATCATCTCTTATACTAGAGTTTCTTCTTGTTGCCCTTCTCTTGCAAATTCTTCCAATGCATAATCCTCATCATCTCTTTTCTTGAAAATCTTGATTCTTTTTCCTGCAATGGGCACTCTAAGCACTGTCCCATCCAATTCTGTCAGCTCATGTGTTGCATTGTCAAAGACATTTTGCCAAAGACATGTCTGACTATGTACGGCCCAAACCATCTTTTCACCATCTTCCAAAGTTTAGTATGTTGATTTTCAAGGCTGCTATCAAAGACTAATACCTAGTCTCCCTCTTCTATTGCTCTAGGCCGCAAGCGATGCCTGTTGTCAAACCTGTCCTTATTTCTAAGTCTAGCAACCTATAACCTATCAATAGTTAACTAAATATCCTCTGGTCTTCTCTCCAACTGCCGGATCCGAAGAGCTAAGAGCTCCTCTCTCATCAAATCCTCCTACCAATGTAAAACTGACCAAGTCAAAGCACAACTCTCAGTCGGCATAACCGGTTTCTGACCATACATCAAGTCTGTGGGCATATATCCTGTGATAACACTGTGAGTCGTACGATCAGCCCACAAAGCAAATGGTAGAAGTCTCGGCCATTCTCCAATCCGTTCTCTGCATGCTTTGGCTAATGCTTTCACTATCGGCGGATGCCCTCTTTCACTTTTTCCATTTCCCTCTGGATTGTATGCTCTGCTAGAGCCAACTTGATTCCTAGTTGAGAGAAAAACTCCCTAGCTTCATCTGCATCCAATTCACCATGATCTACAGTGATCTTACCCACATAGCCATAGTTGCAGAAAATTTCTTCCAATAAGAACTTGCACACTGCACTAATGGTCTTCGTTCTGAAAAATCTAACCTCAACATCATTGTAAGATCCTCTCTAGCCAAAACAATATATCTCATCTGCCATAGACCCATCCGCATAGTAGCCAAGTCAACTACCCACTTATAATGAATGCATAGCGGATAGGTCGGATGAATCTCATCTCGATGACACACTACGGAATACATATGACAATCTCTGCAAGTCTCTACAAAGCAAGAAACATCTCTGTACATGCCTTTCCACCAATATTTTTCCTTGATTTTCTCATAAGTAGCCCATACTCCTCTATGACCAGCCCAAGGACTCTCATGAAACTCTCTCATCACTTGTAACTAGGTCTCTTTATTGCAGACAACCCGAAGGGTAATCTACCCCTTTTCTTCGGGTACTTCCAAAGAAATCTCTCCTTGAGAAAATAACCATAGGCTTTTCTTCTGATCTTCTTGAACTCTTCATCTATCCATTCATCTCTTTTGCTTAGTGTACTAAGGTACTTGCCAATCTGCAACCAATCTCCAACATAGAGTTCTTCTATGAAAGCCACAATATCAAAGACATGGCAAACATGATCAACCATAGTGGCTGAAATTTTTGCATCATCCTCTTCTGCAAGTAGTGTCTCCTCATCATCATATCTGGCTCTAGACACCATATCCGCCACTGGATTATCCTTCCCTGCTATGTGTTTAAATTCTAGATTTAATGACTTGATGTATGCGATCCATCTCAGCATAGCCATATCCGGAGTAGAGCAACTCGTAATCATACCTATCAATGGCAAGCAATCTGTCTCTACCACAACTGGGGCTCCAATAAAGTATTCCTTGTCACATTTAAGAGCCATAACACTTCCCAGTAATTCTCTCTTGATTTGTAGATACCTCCTCTGTCTCTCGTTTAGGACTTTCGCCCCAAACCGAATAGCATACTTGTTTCCATCTGCATCATCTTGACCCACAGCCCACCAACCTATGCCAATTGGACTAGTGTCAACTATCAACACAATAGGCCTTTCGCAATTATAATCCACTTTCCTGAGAGTAGGAGAAATCTACAATAACTTCTTCAATTTTTGCATGGCTCTAGTGTGGCTCTTATCCCAATAAAATTTCAGCCCCTTTCGAAGAAGCTGATATAAACAATCTGCTATGTATGCAAAATGGGGTATCCAAATCATGTAAAACACACAAGCTCCAATGAATCTCCGTACCTCTGAAGTGGTAGAACAATACTCCGTAATCTTGCCTATAGCATCCACCTTCTCAGGTGAAGGTTTCCTGCCATAATACCCACACATATGTCCAACAATGACAACCTCATTTACTCCAAAAAAAAAATTTGCCTTGATAGTGTCAAATTCACTTCTTCTAACCTAGCTAAAATCTTTTCACAAGCTGCAATATGATTAGCCACAAAGTATCTACATCCCTGCTCATTTAGACTCTCATTCTTCTCTTCTTCCGCACACCCCTTAATGGGCACATCATCCAAGAAAGGCATGGTAAGCTGAGGTATGTACTCACGAAGGACCTTATGCATGGCATTCATCATATGTGCAATAGAATTAGTGGCACCTTGAGGCAAGGTACACATCCTGACAAGCCCAATAGGAGTTCTCATAGTGGTTATGTCCCTGCTTTCCAAGGCCAGTTGAAACTGATCATATCCCGAATACAAGTCACCTAAAGAATAGATGGCACGTCTAGCAAATGCTTCTATAAACTCATCCACAACTAGACCTATACCAATATTCCTGATAGTAACTCTATTTATTGGCTGCATGTCCTATATAAATCGCAGAGTACCATTCTTCTTTGGAACTGTAAGCTACCTATTTGAGTATGGTGCAGATGACGGCTCTAGTTGAAACAATGAGAGCACACAAGCTTTATGCTAAGAAGAAGAAGTGCGCATTTTTCAGGCGACAAATTGAATATCTGGGATTCATTGTATCAGTAGAGGGAATTTTAGTAGATCCAACTAAGGTCAGAGACGTTCTGGAATGGCCAACTCCAACTTCTGTCAAAGAAATACAATAGGGTGGTACAAAATTTTCATCAAGGATTATGCTTTGATTGTAACACCTCTAACTGATCTACTAAAGAAGCGAGTAGCAATTGTATCAACGGACCAGCTTTGACAAACTAAAGCAAAGCTTAGTATCAACACCCATCCTAAAACTTTTTGATCTTAGTAAGGAGTTTGAAGTGGTAATTGTCCATAATGCTGACTGACTCTCTGAATCTTTCTCAATCTGGACTCCATATGCAGAAGCATCTCCTCTAGCTGCCACATAAGAAATACACACAGCCATATTATCTACTAATTTCTTCATTTTGCCTTTCCCAAAATTGATAGCAAGCGGAGCTCCTTTTTCAGTCAACTAGATCTTGTCATCTTGCCCCCAAAATACCAAATTCTTCCTCCTTGCATCTTGAAAAGATTCACAATCCTTGCAATGCTGATGGTCTGTACTATCACACCAAATACATCTTTGATCTCTCCTAGGTGCACTAGGAGTACTCCTAGGTGCACTAGGAGCACTAGAAGAAATAGTAGGCGCAGTCAAAGCAAATTGCTCTTTCAAAATTCCCACCAATTCTGCTTTAATTGACTCCAGTGTCAAATCCGTTATACCTTTGATTATGTCATCAAGAGAGGAAGGAACCAAAGGAGCGGACGATTTTTGAGTAGAAGGAGCCGGCATCAGTCTTGAAACAGGAGGAACAAGAGGATTAGAAATAGTAGGCACTGGCATAGGCCAAGTAACTGGCTGAGGAAGAGAAGAAATGACCGCGGTAGAGGCAGACATAGGAGCAGAAGATGGCATCAGTGTCATAGATCCATTCTATAGGCGGGTCTTCCATATCCGCCTCTTGGTCAAAGTCGAGACCGCATCCTGGGCATCTTGCCAATCTGTTTTAAGACCCGTAGGCTTTGTGCGATCCTCATGAAGCTCTCCTAATTCTTCCTGAAGAGCAGGATCTGTAGCTTGCAAGAAAATCTCAACTTTCTCAATATCCAATGCTCTTTGTTCAATGGCATCAAGCTGACTATACCTCTCTTCAAATTCTCGTATCAATTCTTAAGCAGCTAGATGTTTGTTTGGCATGTAGACCCACTCTCGGAATGACCACTGTGTAGCCATCCCAAAGTCCTCAAGAAAATACTCCTCTTTTAGGGCCTTATTAAAATCTTGCCAATGTAAATTTTGAAGGAAAAGATCAATCACTTTTACCCTCAAGGAAGGTGTGACAAGGCGAACAAAATATTTACTCATAAGTCTTGTTAGTACTCCAAAAAATCCAATCTTAATCTCATACATCTTCAAATAAGCCAATACATTACGGCCATCAAATAACTTCTTTTCATTTTCAACTACTTCAATTGCCTTAGTCGAGCTAATTGCATTCTCTTGCTCCGAATATAGTTGCTTTGTTAAGACAACTATTGTTGATGCAATTGTTGCTATTGCTGCAAATACAATTGTGTCTGCTGATTTTGAAGCTGCATATACACATACATATTTTGCAAAATCTACTTTAAATCATCCGTAGAAGTACTTGAAGCAGAAGTCGATGATGAAGCTGAAGTAGAGGACAAAGCAGGAATCCTAGAAGAGGCTGAAATTGATGCTAAAGTACCTCCCATCGTGAAATATTTTTAAATGAGATGCTCTCATGTCGGGTTCACCAAAGATGTCGAAGGGTTTTCGAAAGCAAAGTTGCGACCACAGAGTTCCTTGAGCAATTCCAAGATAGAAGATCAATCAAGCGAATAAGCAAGATGAGAAAATGATGTCAAGTCTCTATTTTTATTTTTGCCAATAACTGAAGACGAATAGAAAGCCAAACTAGCTTACAGTGGCAACCTCCACAACATTCATGTTTACATTCCAACAACTCTTTGGAATATTGATGAGACAAACAGCTTTCTAGCTTAGCAACTCCCTCTTTTACATCAGAAGATCTAAACTTTGTTGTGACAACATGACCTTTTGATTTAGACCGGTAATTATTGTCTATGTTCAAATCCACAACCTCACGTAGCTTCTGAGAATCCTGAACCCATTCTGGGACAACAATTTTGTATGTCTCAGCCTTGGCAAGGAGAAGTGAGCATTCTTGTCACAATACCTTCTCCAAAAAAAACCTTGAATCCAACAATCCAGCACCTGACTGTACCACGTTACATAAATGGAGCTCTCTACTAAAGCATTAGAGGTCAATTGGAAGAGTGAATGCTGCCACCATACAGCAAACTAAAGTGACCAAGTTTGTATGTGAGGGTCTTGCTAAAGTACAAATAGAATTGGCTTTGTGTTGTTTTCAAAATAGAAATCACCAGTAACCGTTTTCTGGCATAGCAGGTAATGTCCACCACAACATTTCTCCAGATGCAGAAAAAGGGTGGCTCATTTGGAAAGCATCATTCTTACAAACTCCTCATAATTTACTTGTCCATCATCATCTACATCTGCCTCATGAATCATCTCATCCACTTCCTCATCTGTCAACTTCTCTCCAAGATTCATCATCACATGGCCCAGGTCTACCGTAGAAATAAAGTCATTCTGGTCTTTATCAAAAACCTTGAAGGCTTCCTTTAATTACTCTTCAGAATCAGTGTCTGTTTCCATCCGCATCAATCTCATTGATCATCTCTTGCAGCTCTGCTTCCGTTGGATTCTGGCCAAGGTACCGCATCACAGTTCCCAATTCTTTTGTGGTAATGCTTCCATTCCCGTCTTTATCGAACAAACTGAATGCCTCTTTGAATTCAGCAATCTGCTCACTCACTGTTGAGGCCGCAGTTTTGACTGACTGTGCTGGTTACAATCTTGGAGATCCAATTGCACAATTTGAATGTTGTGAGGTCTGATTAGGCTACTAGATGCTAAAATTTGCTAGGCTTTTTGATTAAGGGTGTCTTGGTCCCCTGTTAAAAGTACTCTGCATCCGTGGAAAGCCAGGGCTATGGGATGGACACAGAACATCCCAAAAAAAACAAAACCTGCACGGCATCTATACACCTTATGAATGATGCCCTCTATCCATCCGTGTATGATCGAATTGGCCCCTTAGATTCCGATGCTGACTCTCTCCGAAAAGCCCCTCCACAGCTCTACCTGCTGTTTTTTTCCCCTTCTTTTCTACTTTTTCCTTTCCCCTCTATTATTACCAGCATCTTTTTTGACTTCTAGTAGAATATAGATCTGAATACTGCTACACCCCTCATTTCACCTGATGATGACTCCATGAAGACAGAATTTCTCAGAGCTAGATTAATTACTAAGCTGTTGAGGCCTCAAGCCTCTTAACCAGCCATAGATAGTCACAATTAACCCATTTTCTTAGGCCCTTTGTAGTGTGGAACAGATCACCTTGATAAGCTCTGCCAGTGAATACTATCCAGCCTAGAGCCTCGTTGATATGTGTGCACATATTACCACAATCAATGAGGTCCTTCATGCCTACCCATCAGCCTGTGGTTGTATCTTGTCCTTTGCAAAATACTATTCTTTATACGATCCAGGTTACTGCTCACACCCATTTTTCGGTGAGTATTTGAGATCTGAGATTCAATATGTTGGCCAGTGCTGTTTTATCCACGTGCTATGATTCTGATTGGATGAGCTTTGATGTTGAAAACCCATTGATCAAGAGAAATAAGATCAGAGGGAGAGAAGAGCAGGTACAAATATTTTAGTGTCTGGGCCACAAAGAATGACTACATTTTGTCATCCTTCATTCCAGTGCATAGCTAGAAGCTATACGTGATTGCCTTTCAAAAGCCTGAAAGATGTCCTATCCCCAATCACGATAGATTTGATCCCCAGTTCTACGCCACAAATAAATCAAGGACTCCACTGTCTCTGGCCTCAAGTTATTCTAAGATGTGCCAACGAACATGTGCTAACCGTTGCTGAAGTAATAATTTTCTCCTGCAAGTTTTGTTGGAGTGCGTTGATAGAAATGATAGCATGTTTTCACAAGCTCTTTTGCAGCATCTAGATATCTGGTGGCCTTCTCACCAGTAGCATCTATTGATCCAAGAGCAAGCATTCCTGGGGCAAAACAGGCGAGTTCATCCATCTTGTCTATTAATGAATGAGCTCCAGAACGTTCTGCAATGTACAAAAAAAATTGATGGAGTCGATCTTTTTGTTAATGACATAAGGCCCTCCATTGATTGTTCCCGCATATCCCTTCTTGTTTTGACCTTCCTTCTCATTTTTATGACTGCCTGTTCCTCTGCCCCAAACTTATTTCCAGCATCCTCAGCATGACCTATAATGCTTTACTATTTCTGTCTTGTTTCCTAGTACCCACACTTTTAGAAGATATTCATAGAAACTATCACCCATTGCTCCGAAAGTAACCTTAGAAGTAGTAGGTCTCCCACTATCTGGGAATGTGGAGCTACTTTTAAGACCACCTTCTTCTGTGGTGTTCTGGATCTTTGGCTGTTGTTTCACTTCTTGGAATGTCATATCCAAACTCTGCTATTGAAGACCATCAGTTTCTTTCCAACCAATCCTTGAGGTGTATTCCACACCTCGGATGCACAACAGTACAACACCGTAGCTCAAGGACTCCTTGGCTAGGCATTACAACTTATTGATCATCAAGTACATGGCTAGGATTAGGTACATACTTCTTCAGTAGGTTGATATGAAATACATTATGAACCTTTAGGTTCTCAGGGAGTTGCAGCCTATAAGCACTGGGTCCTAGGCACTTGAGAATCTTGTAGGGTCCATAGTACCTTGGACTTAGCTTCTTGCATTCACCTAAGGATAGGGAACTCTTCTTTGGGCATACGCGAATGAAGACCATGTCTCCTTCCTCAAAGGTTTTATCTTGACGTTTCAAATCCACAAATGCCTTCTGTCTATCCTTGGCAGCTTGGATATCCTGTCTTATTGACTTCATTTGGTCGTCCATATCTTCCAGCATCTGCCTTGAATCTTCGACTCTTAGGATTGGATCTGAGAAGTTTAAAGGACTTTGACATTCATGCCCATACAATGCTTGAAAAGGGGTCATCTGAATGCTTTTTTGGTAAGAAGCATTGTAGGAAAACTCAACCAGTGGTTGGCAAGTATTAAATCCACCTTTTTTGGTTCACGACAGTAGTGTGCCCTTAGCATATCCTCGATGACTTGGTTGACTCGCTCCGTTTGACCATTGGTTTGGGGATGGTAAGCTGTACTAAAACAGAGTTGAGTTGCAATAGCTTCAAAGATAGCCCTCTAGAAGTGTGATGTGAAGAGAGAATCACGATCACTAATGATTCTTCTGGGCAACCATGCAGTTTGAATATCTCCTTGATAAATAATCTTGCAATGTCAGAGGCTTTATACTTTGTCTGAACAGGAATAAGATGTGCAACCTTAGTGAGCATATCAACCACAACCATGATGGAGTTGTATCCTCCCTGAACTTGGGGTAGGCCAACAATAACTGATGAATCCCCATTTCATTTGGGAAATGTCAAGTGGTTGCAACTTTCCTGGCATTTTGACATGTTCGGACTTAATACGTTGACAAGACAAACACTTAGT
The DNA here is from genome assembly GCF_053477565.2 of Lygodium microphyllum. NCBI lineage: Eukaryota > Viridiplantae > Streptophyta > Polypodiopsida > Schizaeales > Lygodiaceae > Lygodium > Lygodium microphyllum. Next base: position 24,916,915 of record NC_141152.1, on the reverse strand, counting down.
GACATATTTGAGAACGTTACCTTTAAGCCTCTCCCGATAGTAGTTCTATCCCACATTGAGGGTCTTGGCATAGCCAGGATGTCCCGAAAAAGGGGAATCATGAGCTTCCCAAAGTATCTTTTGCTTGAGTGACTGGCTCGCTTGTATACATAATCTCGTTCTATAGTAGACAAGTCCACTATTGATAGAGAATCCTTGATACTAGCCTGTAGCTTCGGGTCTTGATCCTTGATAGGGATCTCCCTTAGCATCTTCTGATAGGTTGGATCATGGCAAGCTTCTTCTCTAGCTAGCTCAAGTATTGGGTTGTTTGGTATGGAAACCTTTGTGGCTAGAGATCTAGCTGTTGATGGATTTTGTAAGATTAGAGAATTAAGGAATGCCTTCTGAATGAGTGCATCGGCAACTATATTCTCCTTTCCAGGCTAGTATTTGATTTCAAAATCATACTCCTCTAGCACTTCAATTCATCGACGTTGCCTCATGTTGAGTTCATTCTGGGTAAAGATCCACTTGAGACTTTTATGATCCGTCACTAGGGTAAACTTGTTACCCAACAGGTAGTGTCTCCAAAGATTGAGGGCATGGATGACAGGTAATAGCTCTAGATCATGGGTGGCATAATTCTTCTCGTGGCTCTTCACTTTCCTTGAAGAGTATGCTATAGGATGACCTTCTTGCATAAGCACAAATCCTAGGGCAAGCGTACTAGCATCAATTACTACTTCAAACTCCTTATTGAGGTCCGGAAGTTTGAGGATAGGTGCTAATACCAAAATTTTCTTTAGCCTATCAAAGCTAGATTGTTTGATAGTTGACCATGCAATCGATGTTTGCTTCTTCAGTAGATCCGTTGAGGCGCTACAATCAAAGCATAGTCTTTGATAAAGACCCTGTACTATCTTGTCAATCCAAGAAAACTGTGTATTTCTTTGATAGTTGTTGGTATTGGCCATTCTAGAACATCTCTGGCTTTGGCCCGTGGATCCACTGAGATTCCTTCCGCTGATACGATGAATCCAAGATATTCAATCTGACGTTTGAAGAATGCACACTTCTTCATCTTGGCATAAAGCTTGTGTGCTCTCATTGTCTCAAGGACAATCCGAAGCTGGGGTTCATGATCTTCTTCCTATTTGGACTAGACTAAGGTATCATCGAAGAAGACAAGTACAAAGTCATCAAGATATGGGCTAAAGATATCCTGCATTAACCTGTTGAAGGTGGCAGGTGCATTTGTCAGCCTGAATGACATGGCTAGGAACTCAAAGTGTCCATATCTTGTGTTGAATGCTGTCTTTGGGATATCTTCTTCCTTGATCCTTATCTGATAGTATCCAGATCTTGGAGAAGATCTTTGCACCTTGAAGATGGTCAAGAAGTTCATATATTCTTGGAATAGGATACTTCTTCTTAATGGTTGATTGATTCAACCCTCTATAATCAATACACAGCCGAAGCGTTCCATCTTTCTTCTTCTGGAACATCACTGGAGCTCCCCATGGCAAACTACTGGGACAGATGTAGCCCTTATCTAATAGTTGCTTGAGTTGCTCTTTCAGCTCAATTGCTTCCGAGATGGACATTCTATAAGGCCTCCTTGCAATTGGCGCAGCTCCCGGCACTAGCTTGACCTCATGATCAACTTCCCTTTGAGGCAGAAGTTTTGTCAGCTCTTCAAGAAATACGTCTGCGTACTCCTTTAGCCATGAATGTTCTTCACTAGACTCCTGCTTCTGATCTAGCTTATTAAGCTTAATCAAGTAGACACGTAGTCCCTTTCTAACTCCCTTTATAATTCGAGATGCTTCGGCCAATTGAATTTTTCAGCTTTCCAGCCTCTGCTTGAGTTGTGACCAATTCCCCTTTAGAGTTTCAAAAGGAAACTTGGCCCTTTCCACAATGAATGTGGGTGTCATTAGGTTTAAGCCAATCCATTCTGAGCAAGCACTCATGGATACCTAGGTTCATGACCCTCAATCTGATCGAAGTCCTTAAAAGAATTCCACCTTAGCAGTTTGCTTGGTACAAGTGACCTCATGACCGTTTGCTAATTCCACAAGCAAGCTAGGTGCTTCTATTGTGGCTATTCCTAATCTTCTTGCACAAGCTGATGAGATAAAGGAATGCGTACTGCCACAATCATTCAAGGTTTTGAAGCCTTTACCTTGATAGTCTGATGGTGTCTGAATCACCGAAAATTGGCGATTCGGGCCTTTCTTGTGAAGGGCAGCATGGACTATTGCCCTCTCAAAGTTTGCTTCCATGGTCGGGTCTTCTTCTTTGCACATTTCCCTGTTGGCAACACAGAGAGTTCTTCCTCTGCCCCGGGCAATTCCTTAGAATGTTCTTTGACATTGTCCTCCACCAAGTTTGGGACATTGCCTTTTGAAATGACCGGGCTCATTGGAATGGAACCAACGGAGGTTGCGGCCTTTACCTTGGGTAGGAACAAAGTTATTAACATTGTTGGTTCTCGCTTTCTTCCTTTGTCCTCGGTCCTGGTCTGCACCTCCTGAATTATGGGTGCAACTCGAATGAGTGCATCCTGAAGATTTGTTGGGCGCATTGATTCGAGGCGAGTATTTCGACACTTGTTGTGTCATATCCATTTGTGGCGCTGTTAACTGTTTTTTTGAAACTGAAAAAGCCCTAGTCTAACTGTAGTTAAGTTTTATTTTTGCTAGCTTAGTTGTTTGCGTGACAGTTTGTTTTGATATTTTGTAATTAGATTTCTTGTGTTTGACTAGCATAGGATTTGTTTCTGTCATTTTGTTTGATCTGTTGAGTGTGAAACTTGATAGCCTTGGTCGAGCTTGGTATTTCTTTGAATAGGATGAAGCTTGTGTTTGTCAATAGCTACTGAACATTGAGGAGCTAGGTATGTTTTCTTGTGGAGACTTTTGCACATCACGGGGATAATGGGTTCACGAGCACTTCACATTGCACTTATTGATACACTGCACTTGGGGGTCGTCTCTTGTCCTTATCAAATATTTCCATGCCATGAGTTGGAATTAAGCACATTTTACACCATCATTGAGCACTTGCACGGCATGAGGTCCACTGCAACTATATGCAGTAAATCTAGATGCATGCGCACATGAGAGAGCACCTGTCATTGAGCACACACATTTCTTGCACGCACCATTTGGAATGTTCATCACAAAGTTAGGAACCTTTGGTTGAGAGTGTAAGGTGGTTGGGTGAGTTAGAGGGTCATGAAGGACACCATCAATTGTGAGAAGGATTGTTTATATTTGGTCAACAACTTGAGGACCATCATTTTCTAGAGTGATTGTGAGATTTTGGATGGGTGGAGCGGAGTATATCATATCTTTTTTATGAGAGTTGAGAGGTGAGGGTAAGAGTTTAATTAATAAGGAATTCTGTTTGCATTTTGCATGACGCACGATCACATCTAGATAGGCTAGGCACAACTTCTTCAGTGCATTCATAATTTTTGTGTGAAACATTGATTGATTTGTTGCATATCATGGATCCGACTTTGCATATTATTTCAAATCATGTATAATTGGGCACGTAGTTCATTTCAAAAAACCATATTCTTGCTAGGGCACATTGCATAAAAAATAGGTTCATATCCAAAGAATGCTTATTTTGAAGACTCGAGGATCAAAGGAAAAGATCGTACGTTTTACATCATTATCGAAGGAAAATAGGACATGTGTGGTAAAAGTGTATGAAATTACAAGAACAATAGGCAGCCAAGGAAGAGAATAAGTCGTCCAAGTTAAAAGATGGAGAAAAATGATGCAATTTACGAATATCAAAATGTGTGCTCGATTATGATGGATTTTTGTAATTCTGTCTACGCTAGCTTGTCAACGAAATATGTTTCGATCGTTTCGAGTAGCCGAATGACTATATTTGGAGTTAAAATGACGAAGTTATGATCCAAACAAGTTACAAACAGGCATAAAGCAGAAAAAACGAAAATAATGAAAAGCAGTAGAAAAGCAAAAGCCAAAAGCTGAAAGCAAAAAGCCTAATGTGTGTGAGTGTGCATAGAAAACTATATAAGGAGAGGAGATTGGAGAGTTAAGGGCCTTCCCCCTTGATTATAATTGTACTATATGAGAGAGGAGAGTGGAGGGTCGCATGCTAGAGTGAGCTCTTGTCATGCTAATTCGGAAGTTGGAGCTTTTGGGTGTCAAAGCGCCAAAGCATCGGCTCAAGGTTGTTAAGGTATGAGAATATATTTCTCTTGGTTTGTTTTCAAATTATTGGTATTTCCATTGTATGGTTGTATGATGCTCTACCCGCATACGAGTTTTAAATTGTTTTGAGCTATAAGAGGCATTGTTCATTGTTTTTAGTCTTGTTTTTTGTGTGGCTTGTGATTTTTTATCAAATATTTGAATTTTTCAAATTGAGTTTGCATTCGACAAAGTCAATTACCCCAAGCGGCACTCCTTAACATCTCATTATCAGGTTGTGAGTGAGGCTTGCTCTCGATCACCACTCACGTAACATCTCTTTTTTTGTGCCCCCGCTGAGGAGTGCCGAAATTAACATTGTTGTTGTTTTGAATGTGAGTTTGTTCTGATTTCTTGTGATTGTTGAAAATGGTTGATGATTTTCTTGAGTTCCATGGTAATCATATTGAAGATCCCGAAAGATTTTTAGAAAAAATAGAGCTATGTTGTTTGATAGGGAGAGTGACTGATCCTAAGAATAAACTATCAAGATTGTGGGAGAGAAGGAAGGAGTCTCACTTGCAGCTTTTTTGCTTGCACAATAGGGGAATTCACACAAGGGTGGAGGCTGAAATCAGTTTTCCTCTTCTTAGTTGTGTAAGCCAAAAAAGAACTCTTATACAAAGAAATAGAAGAACCCTATATATGGGTCTCAAACCAAACTCAACTAACTAAGGTGGCATAGTAACTGAGCCACAAACTAGAGTAGATAAGGATAGCTGTCATCTAGCTATCATTCATGGGCGGTGTACCAACCGCATCTGCAACTAACAAGTCGGTGACATAAATGCACAACGGTCACCTTGGCATATCACGAGTGGAGCTCGATATCTCAGCACTCCCCCTCGAGCTCAATCCCAATTCTTGCACACCAAGCAGGTCTCTGAACTTGCGCAGCTTCTCTGTGTCCATTGCCTTCGTAAATATGTCAGCTACTTGATCCTCTATGCTGACATAAACTAGATCAATAAGACCTAGTAAAACCCTCTCCCGCACATAGTGATAATGCACCTCAATGCACTTTGTTCTAGCATGATAGACTGGGTTATTTGCCAAGTGTATACTACTCATGTTGTCACAATAAATGACAACTGGCCCATCTGTAGGCTGATGCATATCATAAAGTAGCTTATGCAACCAAGCTACCTCACATGCAGCCATTGCTGCACCCTTGTACTCAGCCTCTGTGCTCGAGAAGGCAACTGTAGGCTGTTTCTTGCTGCTCCAAGTGACTGCAGCACTCCCAAAAGAGAACACATATCCACTGGTAGATTGTCTATCAGAAATATTACTAGCCCAATCAGCATCAGTGTATCCATGCAACTGTATCTGAACCCCAGTCTCATGAAATAGTCCATACTGCAATGTGGACTTCACATATCTGAGTATGCGTCTAGCCGCGTCCAAATGTGGTTTCCTTGGAGCCTGCATAAACTGACTTACCAATCCAATAGCATAGCTCAAATCTGGCATGGTAATAGTCATATAAATCAAATTTCCTACTATGCGTCTGTACATAGTAGGGTCTTCAAGAAGCTCACCTGCATCTGTGCTCAGCTTCACATTCTGCTCCAAAGGAACTGAAATAGGCTTACAGCCTGTCATCCCATATTTGGACAGCATGTCCAATCCATACTGCCTCTGCAAGAGCTGTATCCCACTTGGTGATCTAATCACCTCAATGCCCAAGAAATAACGCAGCTCTCCCAAATCCTTCATCTCAAACTTCTGCTTCAATAGCATTTTCACATGAACGATATCTTCATCACTATCACCTGTCATAATCAAATCATCAACATAAATGACAAGTAGCATAATACCTTTCTTTGTTTTTCTCACATAAAGTGAGAAATCTGCCTTGGAAATCTGAAAGCCAATAGTGACAAGATACTGTCCTATCTTGTTAGACCATGCTCTAGGTGCTTGCTTCAAGCCATACAAGGCTTTCTTTAACTGCAAACAAACTCAAGATGAACAACATGCACATAACCTGGTGGCTGCTCCATATAGACCTCTTCTTGCAAATCACCATGCAAGAAGGCATTCTTTACATCCATCTGATGTAAAGACCATCCCTTTGATGCAGCCATAGCAATGACTACTCTTACGGTTGCCATCCTTGCAACCAGACTGAATGTTTCTTCATAATCAATGCCATTTCTTCATAATCAATGCCATATGTTTTGTGCATACCCCTTGACTACTAATCTTGCCTTGTATCTGTTCACAAAACCATCTACATTGTGCTTCACCTTATAAACCCACTTACAGCCAATTGCATTCTTACCTTTAGGCAAAGGTACCAATTCCCATGTAGCATTTGCTTCCAAGGCATCCATTTCTTCATCTATGGCTTTCTCCCATTTTTCTTTTCCCATGGCTTGCTCAAAAGAAATGGGTTCTGGTTCCTGTATCACTTTGACCATATATGCATAGTGAATGGCTATAAATCCATTATATTTCAGCCTATCCACAGGATACCTAGCTCTGGTAGACCTGCGCAAAGTAGATTCACTCCCAGGTGCTCTCAAAACATCCCTGGTCTTCCTTACTCCAGGTGTAACAATAGAAGGAATACCCAACTCATCATCAATGCTCTGTTCTGAGCCACTGCATTCACCATCCACATAAGAGTGACCTGCATTCACATCAAACATGGGCTGATCTACCTTCTCTTTTTCTTTTCGTGATACCTGCATACCACTATCTACATTGCTTTGAGAAGATTCTCCTGATCTCGATCTTCCTGTCCATGGCAAAGAATGTGAACCACTGCTAGAGGACGCTCTAGGTCCACTAATATTTTGTGACTGCTGTTGTGAATTCTATGCAGCATTAGCATTTTGTGCATCTACATCATCAATCACATTTACTGTTTTATATCAGCTACTCATCTGATCAAAAACAATATCTCTGCTCACTGTAAACTTACGAGTAGAAGGGTTATAGCATCTATACCCTTTCTGCTGCAAAGAGTAACCAATAAAGATGCACTTCTCAGCTTTTGGATCCAACTTGGATCTCAACTCATCTGGCACATGAACATAGGCAATGCAACAAAAAATTTTCAAATGAGAAATATCTGGTTTCCTACCAGTATACCTCTCCTCTAGAGTCATCCCATGTATTGCTGCAGTGGGAGTCCTGTTCATTATGTAGACTACTATAGCAACTGCTTTAGCCCAGTAAAAATCTGGCAAGTTTTTTTCATTGAGCATGGCACGAGATACCTCTCCAATATGCCTGCTTTTCCTTTCTGCAATTCCACTTTGTTGTGGAGTATGACTGCATGAATATTTTTGCTTTATGCCATGCTCCTACAGGAATCTTGCAAACTCATTTGAGAGGTACTCTCCCCCTCCATCTGACCTTAGGCATTTTATTTGCAGACTTGTTTCTTTTTCAACCATAGCTTTAAGAGTTTTGAAATGCCCAAAAACTTCACTTTTCTTTTTCATAAAATACACCCAAACTTTTCTGCTATAGTCATCAATAAAAGTGACAAAATAATGACAACCTCCAAGAGATGCAGCTTTAGTAGTCCACACATCAGAGTGGATTAATTCCAATGGCTTCTTACTCTCTTGAACATGTCTAGGAAATGGTTTCCTTGCCTGTTTTCCAAATTGGCAGGCTTCACATACCTTATGCATTTTTGCACCCTTGAATTTAGGCAATCCTGCAACAATATTTTGGGCCTGCATTGATTTAAGTCGCTGTACATTAACATGACCAATGCGTTTATGCCAGATATCAATATCTACAACAACACCGGTCCCATGTGCAAACATTGCTACACTCAATTCAGGCATGTCTGCATCCAACGTAAACATTCTGCACTTCTTCTTTCCTTTTGCTATCAAGCGACCTTTATTGTTCATATCCTCAACAAAACATCCATGAGGATTAAATCTGACCTGCAAGCCCTGCTCAACCATTTGACCAACAGAAACCAGATTCTTGGTGATATTCGGGACATGAAATACATCGGACATGTATTTCTTTTTTCCATCCTGCATAGACAAAGGAAATTTTCCAATCTGTACAATAGGATGTGCAGTATCATCACCAGTCTCCACAAATCCTAGTTTTTCCATTTTCCTTGCATCCTCCATCCATTCTGCATGACTTGTCATGTGGTTTGATGCACCTGAGTCAACATACCACACTTCATTGCTTTCTTCTACACTTGTCACAGAATTGGTCATGTGCCGCACCATAAATAAATGCTCATTTCTGCCATCACCCTGTCTACTAGAAGATGCATAATTCTTTCAAGGCAACTTTTGAAACAGAAACAGGCTTGAAAGTGAAGTGCTTGAGATCAGATGGAGCGGGAGAGTATCTCTCTAATGAGTTTAGTGGCTTCTTGAGGACTAATGGGATAAAGAGGCATTTTACTTGCAGTATACTAAACAACAAAATGGGGTTACTGAAAGAAAAAATAGGCATATTGTAAAAGTTGCACGAGCATTAATGGCTGAATAGAATATGCCAAAAATGGTCTGCCCTCTGTATCTATCAATGAGCGTGAGACAAAGGCTAGGGTGAGTGACCAGTCCTTTCCCTTCCATTCATGATGTCATTCTGCTTTTTATAGCAGTCTTTAGCCATATGACCCATTTTACCATAGTAGTAGCATTCAACATTATTGTTTGCATTTTGGCCTCTTTGCCATCCACCACGACCTCTTTGGCTCCCCCTGCCTCTAGAGTTGCCACGTACTCCTCCATAGGACTGGTTTTCTTGAGTTTGCTGCATATTTTGATTTCTACCATGGCCTCCAGATCGGCCTCCTCTACCTCTGCCTCTACCTCTTCTAGCATTTGAGTAGAAGACATCTTCTTTTGAAGTTCCTCCTGAAGAAGATGCACCACCATTTCTCTGCTCCTCAAAAATTAGAAGAGCAATCAACTCCTCAAAATCAGGAAATCTTTCACAGATGGAAATGGATGTTCGGAACTGTACATAATCCTTTCCTAGACCATTCAAGGTCACGGAAACTAAATCATCATCTTCCACTGGCGACCCAATGGAAGCAAGTGCATCCGCAATCTTCTTCACCTTCATGTGGTAGTCATTGATGCTCATATTTTCTCTTTGCACATTATGCAACTCTTGCTTGAGCTGCATTTTCCTAGCTTGCGTATTTGTGCTATACATTTTTGATAAAGTATCCCATGCCTCCTTTGGCGTACTTGCATCCTGAATATGCACAATCATAGAGTCTGAAATACTGATAGACAGCCAGTACATAACTTTCCTGGCTCTCTCATGCCATGCTTTAAATGCCTACATTTGCTGTTGATTGGGAACATCAGGAAGAACTGGTTCTTCTTCATTTCCTACAACAAATTCCCAATATCCTTTTCCCATAAGGAAATTCGTCATTCTAAACTTCCATGCTTGGAAGTTGTTCTTGTCAAGCTTTTCAGTGACAATCTGTGAAAGAGAATCAGACGCCATTACAAAACACTGCAAAAAATTCTGTCACTGCAAAGAACACAACTTCAGCCTCACAAGGGCTAATTTGCAAAACTAAAGAAAGTGGTATTTGACCAGATGGTCACTTCCTAGTGACGATTTTGCATCAACAGGCAACAGGGATGATTCTGTAACGCCCAATGTCTCTGCGCACAGGTATACGATGCAATTTCTACAGTAACTTTTCACCGACCTGTAGAACAATGGTCGCACATCATAAAATAGGGCCTTTTCCTGAGTGCGTGCAAAAAACTTCCGCCTCCAAAACAGGCCCCAAAATGGCCTCAAATAAAAAAAACAGCGTCACCAAGGGCTAAAGCCCTAACCCGCAGCATATACTGGCCTCTTGCTTCATTGCGAAGGGCATCTCAACCTGAGACAATGCACTCTTACAATTTTTGGCTGTGCTACCTGCAGAGATGTGCTCCCAAAACAGAAAATGAAAGCAACACTGCTCCTCTTACCAGAACACCGCGAACTTGGTTTGCTTTCTTGAGCTCCTTACCATGAACAAGGCTCTGATACCATGTCAAGATTATGGGAGAGAAGGAAGGAGTCTCACTTGTAGCTTTCTTGCTTGCACAATGGGGGAATACACACAAGGGTGGAGGCTGAAAACAGTTTTCCTCTTCTTAGTTGTGTAAGCCAAAAAAGAACTCTTATACAAAGAAATAGAAGAAGCCTATATATGGGTCTCAAACCAAACTCAACTAACTAAGGTGGCATACTAACTGAGCCACGAACTAGAGTAGATAAGAATAGCTGTCATCTAGCTATTATTCATGGGCGGTGTACCAACCGCATCTGCAACTAACAAGTCGGTGACATAAATGCACAACGGTCACCCTGGCATATCACGAGTGGAGCTCGATATCTCAACATAAACTCTAGATTTTTAGATATCAATTGCAAGGAGAAGCATGAAATTGGTTGCTTGACTTTGAGAGAAGCTTGAAATTTAGGAGACAAAATTTGGATTATGAGACCATTAAAAATGCATTTCTATCTAGATTTAAAAAAAGAGAAAATCAAAGTGAGATTTGGGCGAAAATAGAAACTTCTGTTCAAAAAGATGATCAGTGTGTTGAGGATTTTGCTAGGGAGTTAGAAAGATTGTGGAATCGATGGAGTTTAACATTGTTAGAAGGTGAGATAGCCCCAGTTATGTTGAAAATAATGAATTTTGTAAATGGGTTGAAATTAGAAGATTGGAGAGTGAAATTAGAGGTAAAAAACCCTAAGACTTTTGAGGAAGCAGTGAAGATAGATCAATATCAAGAGAGGAAGACCAAAAGAAAAAAAGATTTAGGGTTTGATGAACCAAGGGAAAGGTTGAGTTCAAGGCGAGTTGAGAGAAAAGTTTTGAGGAGAAGAGAGTTAGTTATGCCTATCCTGAGAGAGGTATACTATATTCTCTATTTAAGAGAGATGAGTTGACTTGTGAGAAATCAATTGAAGTATGTGAGGAGAAACTCCCTAGGGTAGTTGAGGAGAAAAATACTTGTTTGACTGATTGGAGTGAAGAGTCTAGGAGTGTGAATTCATACCCATTGACCCACTGATACTTCTGGTTCAGTGATCAGTGATTTAATTAAAGAAGAGGGATCGACTGATGATACTTTGGAGCTTGAGGACTATAGAGATGAGCAAGAGTTGGATCTGAGTTGTAAAGAAGAAAATGAGAGACCATATTGTTTTAAGGACCAAGAGTTCTCATGTTCCTTGGGAGAGGATGAGAGTGAAGAAAGTTTTGATATTTTTGATGAGGGAAGGTGTGATGAAAATTCTGATAGTCATGGCAGTGTTGAATAGAGTAAATAAATTTTAGAGAGTGATTTTGTTTGCCTTGGTGATAGTATAGATGGATTTGATTGCTTGAAAGATGAAGAGAGAATAGAGGATGATTTTTTGAGTCTTTTAGAAGAGCATGAGGGGGAGGGCTTAGAAACTATAAGTTTTCAAGATGAAGTTAAGGGTTCGAATTTGTTGCCTAATGAGTTTATGGAAATTTGTTGTGAGTTTGGTTGTGAGTTTGTTAATCAAAAGAGTATGGAGGTTTTAGGTTCTGACTCATGTTGTGATTTTGGTGTTGGTGTTGTTGACTCTGATGAGTCTTGTGAGTTATTTGTTGATGGTTTAAGTAGCCCTGGAGAGGCTTTTGTTTGTGGTGTTGATGATGTTATTTTGAGTAGACCTAATCTCTTACTCCTTGATAGTTGTGTAGATAATTGTTTGGTTGATTTTGGCAACAATGTTGAAGAGAAAACTTCATCTGATAGTCTTTTAGTTTCTTTAAGTTCTCCTGAAGGTTTTGATGTTGTTTGTAATGATTCTGATTGGGGTTTTGAGGATCTTGAGAGTGACATTGATGAGGATGTAAGAGAGAATTTGAATAATGCTTTGAAGAGAATTGAAAATTTGGGGGAAGAGAGATTTAAAACCAAGAAAATAGTGTTGGAAGGTATTTGTGAGGAGGAAGTTAAGGATTTGGTAGTTGAGGAGTCCTTGATTGAGGTTTTAGACCCAAAATTGTTGTATTGTGAAGATGTTATTTGTGATGATGTAGAGGTGAAAGTTTCTTTAGTTTCTTGTAAGGATACTATGGAAGGTGTTTACTACTCTTTGTGTGTGAAAGAATCGATGGAGTCTTGTATTGTTGATGAGTTGAGTGATGTGGCTGGGTGTCCTGGAGTGACCCCATTTGTGGATGTTGTTGTTTTTGTGGCGTTATGAGTCCGAAGTTGACTCCTTTTGATGTTGTGTTTGATTTGGAGATTGAGTTGGGAGATCCTTACATAGTATCTTTAGGAGAAGTTGTAGATGAATCAGTGAATGAATTTGAGATTGGCAACAAAGAAAGGGTCAAAACTTTATTTAGAGACTCTAAAAGTAACATCGTTTTTCCTAGGGAGGATGGGTGGGATATGAAGATTTTGGATTATGGTTGGGATTTGAAGAATTTGGAGGATGATGTATTTTTCTTAGATAGAGAGGATTGTCTCAAGGATTTTGATGAGAATTTCATGAATGAGTTTTGTCTACATATAAAGGAGCTGTTTGAGAGAAATGTGCCATTTGTGTTTGTTGAGAAGATTGTGGATAGATCGTTGGATTTGATTTTTGATTGGCTCATAAATGTTGCATCGTTATATGAAAGCAATTGCTGCACATGAATGCTTTTGCAGACCAGGGGGAGGGCTAAATATGCTAAGCGTTTTTTTGAAACTGAAAAAGCCCTAGTCTAACTATAGTTAAGTTTTATTTTTGCTAGCTTAGTTGTTTGCATGACAGTTTGTTTTGATATTTTGTAATTGGATTTCTTGTGTTTGACTAGCATAGGGAGAGGAGATTGGAGAGTTAAGGGCCTTCCCCCTTGATTATAATTGTATTATGTGAGAGAGGAGAGTGGAGGGTCGCATGCTAGAGTGAGCTCTTGTCATGCTAATTCAGAAGTTGGAGCTTTTGGGTGTCAAAGCGTCGAGCATCGGCTCAAGGTCGTTAAGGTACAAGAATATATTTCTCTTGGTTTTTTTCGAATTATTGGTATTTCCATTGTCTCTTCAATTTGATTCATAAGGAAATGGTTAAAAGAGGCTCGTGGTATTGACACGAACCGGTATGGATACATATATTGGGGATGAACCTCAAGCTAATACAATATGGTTGTGTGATGCTCTACCCGCATACGGGTTTTAAATTGTTTTGAGCTATAACAGGTATTGTTCATTGTTTTTAGTCTTGTTTTTTGTGTGGCTTGTGATGTTTTATCGAATATTTGAATTTTTCAAATTAAGTTGTGCATTCAACAAAGTCAATTACCCCAACCGGCACTCCTTAACATCTCATTATCGGGTTGTGGAGTGAGTCTTGCTCTCGATCACCACTCGCGTAATAGCGCATATTTCAAAAGAGAGACAAACTTTGAGTAGTATGCGTTAAGGGTTAGACCAAGTTGTTTCAACTCATAGAACTCATTCATCTTCTACGTGCGGTACGTAGGTGGTAAGTATCTTCCTTGCACAGCTTTTTTTAGCTTTTCCCAGGTAACATCCCCTTCCGAGATTCCTTGGTCTTTGCACCATTGCTTCCACCAAAGTCTAGCTTCGGCGGTGAGCTTCAACTTGGCGAGCATTGCCTGGTTGGCAGGTGCAGTACCGGCCGCTTCAAAGTAATCTGCTTGAGAAGAAACTTCTTCTTCTGAATCAAGGCCGTACTTGGTGTAGGGGTCGGACTAGGAATCTGTACCTGGGGTTGTGCCTGAGTAAGAGATTATTAACTTTAACAACTCGCTAAATGTTTCTTACATTACATTTCATACCCACTTTTCAGCTTTTAGCCAAGAGACCCAATCACTTAACTTTTATTCAATCCTCATAGACAAGACAATCATTGATAAGAAGAAATCTTATTTCATTCATATGGGCATAGCCCTTTCGGAGTACAATATTTATTGGGATGGTAGAGCAAGCTGTTACATTAATTTGGAGAGAATAAGGTTGTGAACTGGGTAATAGTATGGATTTGGGTCATGGATCTTCAGAAATCGATAAGTCATTGGAAGATTAGGGTATCCTTTCCTTTGGTACCCATTCTTCTCATAGCATCCCAACACCTTGATCCTATCGGCAGGGATTATGCGGGTCACTTTCTCATACACATATGTGTTCAGCTTGACCTTCCGACCTTCGACATGTAAAGTTGCATTTACGTGAGCCTCAACAAAGATGAACAGCTTCAGGATCTTCAAGTCCTCCAACCACTTGATTCTCTTTAGGTTGGTTCGAAGGTACGCAAACCAGTGGGCAGCCATGTAATAGATTCCTGAGTCACCTGTCCATCTCCGTTCCATGTACAGAGGCGATGGATTGTAAATACGGTCTAGGATGTTCATCATATCGATCCTTCGTCGATAATCTGAGGGATGCATCACGGTCATAAATATGACCTGGAACACCATGAACCTGTTCCATGCTTCATGACTCTACAAGACAGCATCAATAAGTAAGGAAATGTGCTTAATAGCAACATTTGCTTTACTTCTTCTTATTAAGTTTTCTTATAAAGACAGATCCTTCGTTGATTCGCTCTGATACCAACTGTAACGTGTCCACCTGTTCCCTTTTCAAGACACGTCTTAGCAACCCATCGGAAAGAGGGTCTAAAAAGCTTTGCCTTGCACTCCCATGGAATGTTATGGGGTTTGCGATCTAGGTTTTTCCGAGTCTGCCATGTAGCGTAAGTATCCCGGCCGTTCCCACTTAGGACCGACCTGAATCAGGGTTCTCCTAGTGGTCAAACTTCCTAGAATGGCAGCTAGCGTTGAGCCCCTGGAGAAGTACTTTATGAAGAAACGTCGTGGTCATAGCGGATTCATGCTGCACTTGGTTCAAGGAGAATGAAAAACGAGAGGGATGCAAAGCTTGACCTCTCTTCCCGTAAGGCATAGTCCCATTCCATTCCCCCAAAACAGCATAAATCAGGATTCTAGTAACCTAAACTCTAGGTCAGCGCCCTTGATGTTCATTTCCTTTGAGAAGAGCTCCTTGCTATCCATTTCGCTTGAGAAAAGTTCCCGACCAGCCGGGACCACCCATCCGTAGGACGGCGGACCCATGGACACATCCACCGCACTTTCCTCAGGGTTGTTTTAGTTGTCTAATTACCTACCATATTTAGTTGGAAATGCATAAAATAGCTTCCTTAATTAGCCAATTAGACACCCGTTCCTTCAGGAATCTTATCATCACTGACATAGAAAAGCAGTGCCAAACAAGTTCCTTTACAATAATTGATTTTTTAAATCTTTGGAAAACATCATATAATCCATCCCGTAGGCTAATCCATAATCCGCCCGAAGGCTATCCAGCAATCCAAAGGGATTACTAATCCAAGATTCTGCTCGTAGACTAGTATGCAGGCCTCAAGATCCAATCTCGAGTCACGTCGGTCTCTTGTGCAGGTTTTGAAAGGCAAGGGATTTACGGCCAAAGCCCCCCTAGCACCCAAACGTCCTCCTGGTCCAAGTAGTGCCCAATGGAGAGACCTTTCATGGCGCGTTCGGTCCATGTTCATGGCGCAGCTAACAACCCCCTTGGTTAGGGTCAGGCAGACAGTTGGGGGTAATTGATGCTGCCTCTCCCTTCAGGCCTTCAACTTGAAGCATTAATTAACTTTCCATCTTTTAGTTCCTTGAGCAAACAATGCAAACAATGCTCCTAAACTGTTACAAGCACAATCAATCCAGTGGTTGTTTGTTTGGCCAACTACTAAGGAGTGAATCCTTATCTCCGAATGCATCCAAAATTCGTTCCGGGATCAATTACAACTTGGCAAGATCCCCAAGGGTTTGTTTGTTCACCCTTTTGTCCTTGGGTTAGGGCCATACCCTGTTAACCCAACTTAACCAACACCTTAAGTTTCATAAATTAACACTAAATCCTGGTGAGCATGTCTCTCTAACTTGATTGATCCTTTGCTTACCAAGCAATACATAACTTCCCTTATCTTGACAAATTATCCCAAGAAGGTGATGTAACAAGATGACTACTCATCCTCTTGCAAGTTATACTTGCGTTAGAACCTGCCAACCTTAATGGAAGGAATGGAAAATCTATCTTGTGATTAAACCACAAGGCCATGCAACATTGGAACTTGTTGCACAAGTGTCGCACCTAACTCATGGGATCATTTCACCCATTGAATGACGTATCCTGGTCAAGGAATTTTGTTTAGACAAGGAGCAGGGTTTAGGGTGTCTTCTTACCCAACCAACCCTAATTGTACTAGGCCGATAACGTTCCGTCCTAGGGTTTCCAAACTCAATCCGAGCTTTAGTATTAGGTCGAACGATCCTTGGGGTAGAAACCCTAGATCGTTGTTTGCGTGAGCGTCCAATTGACCCAACATTCCGTGAATGTGGATAGGACCTTTGCGTTTGAGGGCTTCAACTTGGCGTCCAAGTTCGATACTTGGCTTTGCATTCCTAACGTGCCAAGCCCTAGCTAGTACTTGAGGTGTTTATCGTATCGACTAGTTATGCCTATACGAATTCCCATCAGTTATAATATTACAAGCGATTTGGGTAAATTGACCTACTTGTCTTGCGACAAGGACAATTCTTTCCTAGAGGTGCTAACCTTGTTCCAAAGGTGTAAACAGATGCTAGATACCACATTTCGTGCAAGTATACAATTTGTTACATCTATGTTCTATAAGGTATGCAATACCCCTTTACTTTTCTTACCAAGGTCACGACGAATGATAACTTTCATGAAACCTACTAGGGTTTACATCAAAGAATCATGCCTACAACCTTTTGTCTAGGCAATTGAACTTCATGCTTTGATAAGCCAAGCAATCTTTTCTAAATACAACTCAATGAAGTGAAATTTACACATGATGAATATGTAACATGCGACCCTAGATACAACATCATTAATGAAGTTCATGTGACATGTAACCTTCCATTCATTCGACAAACATCTTTGCATGCAACGTGCATTGTTCCTAGTTTCACTTTCATGCCGTGCAACAGAAGTTGACAATTTCCTCATGCGAGTCATAAAAAAGGAAGTTATTGACTAAATGCAAGATACTCTTTTTCCTTCATGGCCAATGCACTTAACAATTTCCTCTTTAACCCTAGACAATATGAGTTTTAGACTTCTACTTTGAAAATGCATGACAAGGCAATTTGCGACTAAGTTCATAGGGTGGGCAAGTGATTTACATTTTTGACTTTGGAGATGCAAACGATCCAATTGCATGATATGCACCAATCCTTATCTATCGTTTAAAGAGATAATTTATCAAATGTACTTCTATCACTACCACATGAATTAATGATAAGTGTAAAATGCATTCTCCCTATGGAATCAAGTATGTTTAAAGCATTTCTTATACTTAGAAATAAATTCGTGGAACCTGGGTTTCTGGATCCACGGTGATGTCCACATGTAAGTTCGGGGAGGAACCTCCCGTGGTTGTGCCTTTCATCTTCTTGGGAGCCATCGTACACGTGATTATGGACTCCAGGTTTTCTTTCGCCCTTTACGTGGTTTCCCAAGCTTGATGAACAACCTCGAAACTGACCACTTCTCCTTTATGGAAAAGTACCCTTTACAAGGTGTGGGTTTTTAAGCCCCGCGTAAGGACCGCGTGTACAAGGCTTAAGCCCTTGCCTCTAGAAGCTTCCAAAGAGCTTCTAACTTATCCAGGACCACGTGGGTAAAGGACAATGATTGGGGAAGGAAATTTTGACGACGAAGGGGGTAGTGATCGATGGCGATGGTGGCGGGAGTATGTGTAGTAGCCGGTGCAGCAAGGGGGCGTGTAGCTCAGCGGTGAATTTGGACGTGGCGGTGGTCATGGTGCCTCTCCCTCACTCTGTTTGTCTTAGATCCTCAGCATGTGGCAGCTTCTCTTCTTTTCCTCCTCCTCCCCCCAAGGCTAAGGGGGGTTTATATAGAGCTTAAGGGGGGGAGAGACTCCACACACGTGGAGCCCCCCCATGCTTCCCTCTTCTCCCATGCATCTCCACCTCTTCACCTCCTTCTCCCACTCCCTTCCCTCCATCCATGCATCGGCTGGGGGGAAAGGGATAATAATAAAAAAACTAGACTTAACCTTACCATTATCCCATTGCCCCTTCAAAAAGGATGTTCTCCCGCGGGTTTTTACGGTCTTCAACCCCGGCCTCGATTTCACAATGCAGAGGCCTCATTCTTGTGCATGCGGGGTACGGATTAAGCTGCCGATAATTATGATGTGAGAGATGATCTTACACAGGTTTTTACGCAAGGTGTGGGGAGTCAAGTTCATCAATATTTTTTAGTGGAAATATTACATGCAATCTCTCTAAGGAACTCCTTTACTAGTCACAATAGGGATATATATAGAAGGTGCTTGAGCAATTTCATATGTGCAATATTAAGCTTATTAGCTATCCTTTACCTTCCCATGTGAAGGTCACCGATTATGTATACCTTTTACCCACCTTATAATGGCAGAAAAGTAATCCAAAGATTATTCACAATAAAGTGTTTATTCATGATAAAACTCATTAAAAGAGATAAGACATCATGCAAGTAACAATAGCCCAAATGCATCAAAATAGATTGAGTGCATTAGCATAATCATTACATCTTAGTATATAGGTTAATTTACAACATGTAATACTATAAATTCAATACAACATTGTAGTTTGATGACATATTAATAGGTAAATAACCAAATAACACTTTTATTCAAGTAATTGTAATCATAATTACAAATAAAAGATGAATCCTAGAATATACAAAATAGAATGAAATTGTTAGATGAAACAATATTTTTCAGTAGAATAAAAGGAATAGAACTCCAAAAGAGAATGCAAGTATATGTATAGAGGAGTGAACTAGTACTTGCAAACTGGCCAAACCCACATATTAGTAAGAACTAATAAGTAGATATGTTTCATAGGTGTCATCATTCACTCTTGCTTGCCCTTCCCTTCCACCCATATACAAATTTTAGATTCGCAAAGTCCAATTAGACTATCCTGACTTAAGTCGAGAAGATATGGAGCCTCCAAGGAAAAGAAGCTACACAAGTACAGTCTTCAGATATATAGAGGAATTAGATGAAGACGAAGACTTAGAACCCACTACACCTCTTTAGGATGATAAGAAATCCTAGGGATTTTGACATGTAATATAACTTGTATTAGAATAAACCTTACTCTTGTAACTACAGTTAACCCAAGTAATATAAGTTGCATCTATTTTGAGCTTAGAACCTACCAGTGATCAGAGATACTCTAGCAAGGAATGACAGTTATAACTTGCAAATGAATTTATCTTAAGTGTTCTTCTTGACTAATATAGATTGGGTCTTGCCAAAATGTCGAATCTTGGGAGTATTCTTTGGTATTACAAGCAAAGATGATCGTCCATGGATCTCAGCTCAGATCTAAAAAGAGGATAATTCAGAAAACAGAGTTTTCAAGATAAAGGAACACTATCTTCCGCTAAAAGGATCCTAGAGCAATTTGGTCTAAAGAACAAAATCCTACCAAGGACAACCAAGAATCTTGTGACCCCAAGTGATAAAGCTCTGTGATGTTTCTATTGCAAGGAGTTAGGTCATTTCAAAAGGGAATGTCCAAAGTACCCTAAACATTGATGCTTCCAGTGCCACAACCTTGGACATATCTACGTCAATTGTCCCAACAGGACTCAAAGGGAAAATTGAGCTTACAAGAAATGAAGTTGTACAAGCTTTAGTAATCTAAAACCTACTAGGAAATTATCCGATACTTAGGAACAACCTAGAAGATATCCATGAGATGTAACTACAATAAAATATTCTCTTGTAATCCAGACTCAGATAAATCAAATACAATAAGTTGTTATTCTAAAAGAATCGCATGCTTATGAGTGGTCAAAGTGTCGCAACGAATGCATGATGGGTCTTACCCTACAGGTTCCAGTTTAAAACCCCCAGTTTCTTTCAAGATAAAGACATCTCGATTTCTCTAAGGGGAGGAGGATGTAATATTTCCATGCAATTAAAAGTTAGTTGGTTAGTTTAAAAGCTAGTTAGTCAATTAACAAGTTAGTAAGATTACTAACTAAAGTAAAAACTAACTAGAGTTAATAACTAATAATTTTTATTTAATTAAAAATCTATTTTTCAAAAAAATCGAGAGTCATAATTTGACTTTTTCTCAGATTGACAAGGACCACCATAGCCACCCTTCACAGAAGTTACAACATGAAGAAGAGTTATGACCCATATTAATCACTAGTGTTAATGTGTATAGTATGGATGGTCCAAAAATATTAGATTTTTGGGCAAAAACTAGCATATTTTAGATATTTTAGATATTATCTTAAAAATATATGGAGATTTCTAGAACTGGATGTCATATATTAAAAAAAAGACAAGTGACATTTTAGCTTGTTTTGGAGATTTTATAAAAAGAAAAAAAAAGGATCAGCGAAATCACACACACCGAAAGCGCAGTTTAGACATAGTAAATGTCACTTCAAACAATGAGAAAAATGAGTGATCTGAAAGACTTCTAAGCAAGTGTCTTGGGGTCTTACCCTCCTTTCGGATCCAATGGAATCGTGAGATTCAAGATTTGAGCATTATATCACTGATTTTTCCAAGATCCCCTCCACAAAGAGCTCTTCCTCTCAGCTTCAACTCTTCTTCTCTAATTCACTATAAATATGAGGCATGGGGAGGCACAAGGAAGCACAAGGAGACCTTGAGAGGCTGCAAGAGAGAGGTAGAAGGATACCCCTCGAAGAGATTACGAGAAGGAGCTTTATATATATATATATATATATATATATATATACATATATATACATATATATGTATATGTATATGTATATATATATATACATATACATATATATACATATACATATATATATATATATATACATATATATACATATATATACATATACATATACATATATATACATATACATATATATATATATATATATATATATATATATATATGTATATGTATATATATGTATATGTATATGTATATATATGTATATATATGTATATATATATATATATACATATACATACATATATATATATATATATATGTATATATATACATATACATATACATATACATATACATATATATATATATATATATACCTATATATATATACGTATATATACATATATATATATATACGTATATATATATACGTATATATATATATATATATATATTTATATATATATGTAGAGAGAGAGAGAGAGAGAGAGAGAGAGAGAGAGAGAGAGGAGTTACCCCCGAGAGGCTGCAAGGGAGAGATTTAGCTCAATTCTCCCTATCTCGATCTTCGACCGAGCCACCTTCTCATAGACTCTTCCATCTCAAAATCCATTCCTCATTCTTATCTCTTGAATCTATTTGTGGACGATGGCCCCAAGTGAAGAATGTCATGTGCAGATGGCAATTCTGCAACCAGCAAAAGGAAGCTTTGGGTAAAGGCATCAGTATCAAGCCAATTGTAGTACCGATCATAAGTAATGTATTTCCAAAGTGATAGATGCTTGCTTTGATTCTCGCATGAGATACGTTAGGCTCCACCTTCTCATACACTCTTCCATCTCAAAATCCATTCCTCATTCTTATCTCTCGAATCTATTTGTGGATGATGGCCCCAAGTGAAGAATGTCATGTGCAGATGGAAATTCTACAACTAGCAAAAGGAAGCTTTGGGCAAAGGCATCACTATCAAGCCAATTGTAGTACCGGTTATAAGTAATGTATTTCCAAAGTGATAGATGCTTGCGTTGATTCTCGCATGAGATACGCTAGGCTCCATACTTTTCCATGCTAGAATAGGTCATTGAAAAGGATAAATCGCATCTCAAATATTCAAAGATGAAGTTTGCGAAGTGCTTGTATCAAGGGAAGTTAATTGCACCTAGTTGATATGCAATGAATCCATGCATAATATAAGCAGCTTATGGGACTCTAAAGTATTAAGCATTGATGAGTCTTCAATTAATCTTTACCTAGGACAATATTTTTTAAGGTTCGCGGATGCACATAGACGCTACATACATGGGAGAGATTATGCAGATTGATTAACTCTCTTTGAAATGATAGGACTTATATCGTGTACAGTACTTGAACCCTTAGCATATGCCTTAGCCGAAAGAAGGGAATGTTAAGTAAATTTTATTATTTGGTCCCAAGGGGGAGAGCAAATGTACAATGGAAATGTTATCGTGTCTATTCTTGCAATGCTTAAAACAGAATACAATTATTTTGTTAGTTAATCGAACAACATGCTAAATGCTTTTATAATCAACTGATTGTTGGATTGTGGTTTGGATGATTAATCCAAGTTCTTGTGATTGATGGTAAATTCATGGCAAGGGTTTGTGCCAGCAAATTGCCATGGGGAATAAAGGAGTGTTTTCTTGGAAGATGATATTAGACCGACGGTCTTAATTGTGCTTGATTCTTAATTGGATTAATTAAAGAAGGATATTTTGCATGGGTGGATCATCTCCAAGGTCACACCACACTTCAACCTGAGAGGGCACTGCTTGATTCAGGGGCCAAAGGTCAAGTGGTGAAAAGGCCAACCACGAAATTTTTGTCTCTCTCTTAGGTCTCTTGGGGTTAGGTGGAGCTCTGGACACCCCTTGCTTAGTCCAACCACGGAATTTTTGTCTCTCTCCTAGGTCTATTGGGGTTAAGTGGAGCTCTGAAACGGAGTTGAAGACTGCCATGAGCCCAACGTCTAGGGCATTGGAAGATCCTATTCTAGATAAAGGATGGAAATTATGGTGCCATGTGATTTGGACCAGGTACTTCTGTTGGATACAAGGGATACATAATTTCTCCTATATGGGCAAGAGACGAAGATAAGTTAAGGAACTTGTTTGTCAAAAGGGCTGCTTGCTTTGTTTCCGTGTTTGTGCTGCAAATTACACAAACAAACCATGTTCCCTAAAGTCTTAATTAAGGAAGTTGATTTTAAATGTTACACATAAATTTGATAGGACCTCATTAGAAAACTAAAGCTATCAAGGGAAGCTGGTGGGCAGAATCCCCAACATGTCTATCCTATGGCAAGGTGGTTCTAGAGAATTGGGAGGCTTCTCATTAAGTTTTAATGTCATTCAACCTTTAGGTATTGTTAAGTTAGAACCTGATTTATGCTGTTTTAGGGGACCGAAATGGGACTATGCCCAACGGGCAGAGAGGTTGAGTGGCGCTCCCTCTCATTTCCCATTCTCTTTGAACCAAGTGCGGCATGGATCTGCTTTGGCTTGGGTATCTCTACATAAAGTAGGATGTTCAAGACCCAATGCTAGAATGCTGTCAGTTGACCTTGACCACTAGAGACTTAGATTTCATGTTGATCCTAGTGGATTCGTAGCCGCGAACATTCCATTGCGAGGTGAACTTGAGAAACCCTAGGTGACAAGCCCTGTAACATTCCATAGGAGTGCTGGGCGGCGTCGCTTAGATTTGTCTAGACCGCTAAAAACATGCTTGGACGGGCACGTTACAGTATAATAATGATAAGGCATATAATATGATAACAATGTAAAATGGGTGCCATGATAGTATGGCTGTGGTTGAAATATTCATGCTTGAAAAACGTTTCGCATAAAACTATAATGATAAGGGTTAGCATAACTTGGGTATAAGGGTGTTGCCCTTTTTAAAATTAGTTTAGTTTTTCTAAAAAACTTAATACATGTGCTTTACTGAAACAATCACGTCACCAAGGCATGAATATGTGAGAAAATTAACATTTTATAATATTTTCCCAATATTTTATAACTACATTGCCTACATCATGAGCATACATGGATGTGTGATGGGATTAGGGGGTTCTTCTCTTTTTGGATAAATTATGACTTAGTGAATGAGGCTAGTTTAGATACCATTCATGTAGATATGCAACCATCAATGGCATATACTATGTATGCAATTCATTCCATAAAAGTTTAGGCCTCCATGCAATTAGCCAAATATATAACGTCAATATGTATTATACCATGAATAGAAGTAATGGCCCCCATTACATATCACAAGCACAATGACACGAACATGAGATACTCATGATGCTATGGTTATGTGAAGCTATCAATGCATAATATCCATCATGGATATACTAGAGATATGTCTTGAGTAGCTTGGTTATGTCTATAAACAGTGAGGACCAATTACTATAGTACATCATTAAGAGACTACAATACCATCACTGTGACAAGTTTTGTTTTGGAGTGATGGAGCCATCAAAGGCTATGCTACAAACAAGGGGACTGAAATGTGATTCTTATGTTGGGCGTCGAGACCATGGTGGAAGTTTAAATTACACCCTCATAGGCATTTGAGGCCTAGCCATTGCGTAGATAGAGAAAAGGTGTAGTCATGAGGAGATTTAGATATTAAATATGGAGAGAGATGCAAGACAAGGAGGAAGGAGGGATGAAGAAAAAAAGGAGGGTGATCTTTCATAAAAACAAGCGGAGGGTTAGTTAATACATGACTAGCATTCCTTGCATGCACAAGGAACACTAGGCCATTGTGCTAAGGTGCCATGAAGTGGCTAAGTACATGGCCACGTTGCTTCCCTCTATCAATTCTTTCTCTTCCTTTTTCCTTATATATATATATATATATATCTCCTTCTCTCTCTCTGAATTTTTACCTCTCTCTCCCTTCTCTTCTTTTACCTCGCGCTCTCTGCTCTTTTTTAAATCTCTCTCTCTCTCTCTCTCTCTCTCTCTCTCTTCTTCTCTCTCTTCTCTCACTCTATTCACCTCTCTTTCTCTCTTTCTCTCTCTCTCACTCCTTCCCTCCCTCTCCCTCTTTTTTCTCTATCTTTCCTTTCCACTCCTTTGCTTATCTATCACCTATTTTTTCATTTTTCGTCTCTCTCTTCTTTTCTTCTCCCTCCTCTCTTGCCTTTTTATTTTCTCTCTCCTATTTTCTCTTCTCTCCTCTTTTGTCATTGCTTTTATCTCTCCTCTTTTGTCATTGCTTTTATCTCTCCTCTCTTTTCCTTTCTCTCTATCCTCTTTTCTCTTCTCCCTCTCTCGTTTCTTCTCTTTCCTCTTTTTTTCTCTCTCTTTCCCACTCTCTTTTTTTGTCTTTCTCTCTCTTTACCTCTCTCTTTCTCTCTTCTTCTCTCCTCTTTTGTTTTTCCCTCTCCCTCCCTCTTTTTCCACTCTCTTTTCTTATTTATCTCTTCTCTTTTGTTCTCTCTCTATTCTTTTCTTCTCCCTCCTTGAGAGCGGAGTTTTGAGCCTGGGATTTGCCTAAAATTTGCCAGAAAATCTGAAATTTAGGGGAAAATATCTAACATCGAAGGCAGCAGCTGCAACTAGGACAATTTTAAGCACCAAGTGAAAGACGGCTTTGAAATGGTGCCCGAGCGATACTTGTGGATCTTTGATAATTTTTCCAACTGCCGTGCGGATGCTAGGAGCTGCCAGTCAGTGCGGGATGCTGGGATGGACGCGCAGGATTTTTCAGAGCTCGAAACGGAGCCCGGACGAGGAAGGGGCCACAATTTGGGCAGGATACGAAAGGGTGGACACAACTTGGACCAGAGCGGGGGTGCCATTTGGGAATTAAACCCCCCCCCCCCCCCCCCAATCGATTTCTGGACTGTGAATAAGCCATCTAACAGAGATTACCCGCGAACTTCTCCCTCTTGGCTGATGATATCACCAATCTTCACACGACGAATGGCTGTGTAGATGAAGAGAATAGAATCTAGTCTTTCTCTCTCCTCCCTCTCTCTCCCCTCTATGGGCTATTCATGTGTATCATCATGAATAAGGAACCGAGAGGGAGAATGAAGGAAGTGGTGGTGAAGATTGGTGGAGATGCTGAAGCTTGAAGTACAGCATTGGATTGAGAGCAATGGAGGCTCCATTTTCTAGTTATGCAGTCATTCAAGGCATCTCGGGTTACGTAAAAACACAGTATGACCATTTTTATGAAGAAAAATGAAGGATTTTTGATAGTTTATGATGATAATTATGTTTTTATTGGATGAAAATTTGTGTGAGTGATAATTGCATCATGATTAATTGTTGTGTATCAAAAAATTTTGATTTTGCCAATGTGTATGGGTTCTCTCTCTGTGGAGTTTATAGAAAGGGAAACGTTGGACTACAAAATTACAAAACTATAAACGCATAGATTAGGCTTTAGGACAGTTTGTCCTTTAGCAGTAGATAGACACTCCTGGATCACGAGGCCGTGAGGGTGTATTTGTTTGTTATGAGTTTGAGGTCCGGCTAGTGCCATAGCCAGTGTCGGCCCATTTGAGGTGCCATCAGTGGTGCGTCTGCCGGGAGCTGCCAACAAGTGGTAGTTCTCGAATCTAGGGTTTTTAGGGACCAAAAAGTTGGTTTATATCCTCTAACAAGGACTGTCAAGCCAAAATACAAAAAGCAGAACATATTGAGAGGGCTAGACGACGGTTGGAGATTGTAAGTCGCTATTGTCCTCAAAGGAGTAGCCCGATACGCATAAGAGGCAGTGGTCATAGTAACCCAACTATTGCACATAGTCCTTTAGGTGTAGGAGGAAGCGTAAGTTCTTTCTCCCTTCCACCAAGTCAACCCACTTCAAGTGGAGTTGTGATCCCATCAGTCCAAACTCCTATTGTTAATCTGATTGTCGTCATGGCACAACCCATTGCAATTCCTGCAAGGACACCGGATCTGCCAGCTTTAGGAGTTCCTTTGCCCATTTTTAATGGATTAGTTGAAGAAGACGCAGAGTTTCACATTTGTGAGTTCTAAAGATTAATGTTTAATTACTGTATCCAAGATGAGGGACATCTTATGATGTTCTTTAACATGACATTAAAAGGAAGGGCTGCAGTATGGTATCATAGCATAGAGATTGGAACCATAACTACAATTGACCAATTTTATGCAGCTTTCCGAGGAGAATATGCCCCTGAAAGAGGTGGCCAATACTGGTTGCGTGTTTTGAATGTAACACGCCAAGACCCCCATGAGAATGTGAAAGCCTATGCCAAGAAGCTTAAGGAAGTCTTTCCTAAGTTACAAACTTACATTCCTATTCCGCCAGCTGCCCAATTGCAATACTTCTTGCATGGATTGGATTTCAATTTTTAGGTACAATTGAGCAGTGTGGCTTTGGATGATATAGACACTGCCATCACGTGGGCAGAAGGAGTAGAGTCACGATTACAAACGGCCTACTCCTCTCGAATAAATCCTAATGCGGGTTTAGTACCTGGAGGCAATTTACCATTGATAAATGGAAGTCAAGGGATGCCTGTGAATAACCCTAAGGGGAGAGGAAGCATGGTTCAAAATGTACCTTTGCTGCCAACTCCTCCCAGTGTGACTATGCCTATGGCTAGTCAGTTGGCTCCACCAAATGTTGGAGGCCAAGTTTTGAACCCTAATGTTGTTCATGTGAGTCCACAACCAATGCCCAATTAAATTGTTAGGCCAATGGAATGACGGATAGACAATCAAGGCTATGAGTCGAGTGCATCTAATGTCCTTGGTGAAGTTAAGGATATAATGAAGCACTACACTGACATGATTTCTGAACAATATCGGCAAATAGCTGTTGACATCAATTTCCTGAAGAAGCAGTAGAATCTGATAGGGAGTCGATGCCTTGAAGAGGGTGGTCCCTCGAGATTCAGCTGTAAGTGGTGTGGTGGACAACATTTCCCTAGAAACTATCCAAATGTTAAATGTGATATTTGTGGAAAGTTGGGCCACTTAGCCACTACCTGTTGGAGTAAGATTAGTTCCCTCCAACAAGGGAGTAGATAGCCAGGTCCAGTTAATCATAGAGCGCAAGGTAATAACCTCCAGTAAAATGAGGGACCAAGACAAATACTACAAAGGGGAAAGAACACTATAGAAGAGTTGCCATAAGGCAATGGAGTTAGCCTTATCGAGGCTGTATGCGTCAATGGCGCTGAAATCTCTAACCTATGAGTTGTGATAAGAGGCCAAAAGGCTAAAGAGG
This sequence comes from Lygodium microphyllum, assembly GCF_053477565.2. NCBI lineage: Eukaryota > Viridiplantae > Streptophyta > Polypodiopsida > Schizaeales > Lygodiaceae > Lygodium > Lygodium microphyllum. Next base: position 24,888,670 of record NC_141152.1, on the reverse strand, counting down.
GTGATAAAGATAATGCAAAATCGGTCGAGGAAAACCCTAAGCAAGGGGATAAGGGGACGCAAGTCCTGAATCCTGGCATGGAAGGTGGACCTCTAAGGCCTATTGATAGAAAAGTCAATGCTAAGAAAGATGAGGAAGTGCTAAGAAAGAAGGCAAGAGCTAAAAAAAAAGCACCAAAGCGGGTCCCGAGACCAAAAGAAAGAATGGTTTGGCGAGAAAAGAGAGCTTTGGCTACCTATCATGATTTTGATTTAGCAAGTTCTCTTTGCGAATTCAAACCAGATGTAAACCTCTTACAGTTGATTAAATTATCTCCAGTAGTATGCAAGGAATTCAAGAAGATCCTGTGTATTGGGTATATTGTAGAACCTTTGGGCATAGCATGAGTAGGGGAAGATTGGTTTGATCATGCTGAAAATTATTGCCCTAGGGTTCCATCATACGTGGATGGAATATTAGTAGAGCATGCTATCATAGACCTTGGGTCCTCCGTCAATATCATGAGTTCAAAGTTGATGGAGAGGTTGGGTCTAGGCATCCAAAAAGATAGCTCCACCCTTCTTAGAATGGCTGATGATAGTCTAAGGCAACCAGAAGGTTGCGTTACTAAAGTCCATCTTATAGTTGCAAGTGTAGAATACTTCTTGGACTTTAGGGTGATAAGATTTGCACGTCCAAGCTATCAAGTCTTGCTAGGCAGGCCTTGGATCTTACAAACAGACTGTCAAGTCGATATACCCGCCGGTCGAGTGGTTCTAGGTAGAGATGCTAATCGAGTAATAGTCTATGCTTACCCTAAGTCTTCTCAGAGTGAGAGAGCTCCTTTATCCTCTACTGAATTTGAAACAGTAGATAATCCATTTGGTAGTGAGACATCAAACAGTGATGAATCTAGAGAGGGGTCCACTACAGAGGATATTTATCAGATAACTCTCAATGAGCCGATAGAGCCTCAAGATAGGATAAGAGATGCGGATGTGATTGAGTTGGACCTTGGCACGTCAAATGATTTGTGGCCAATTAAATTAGGTTCCATGCTCAGTTCATCAGAAAGGGAGGACTATTTGTCCTTGATTCAAGAATTCCGTGATATCTTTGCTTGGCATTATGATGAGCTGAGAGGCATTCCTCCCAGCCTGGCTGTTCATACTATTCCTGTAAAAGAAGGCAGTCGTCCTATGCGTCAGAAGGTAAGGCGTATGCCTTTTGAATTGAGGGACGGGCTGTTTGAGGAGTTATAGAAGTTACGGAAAGCTGGTTTAATCTTCCCTGTACAGCACACAGAATGATGTTCACCAGTTGTCATCAGGAAGAAGAAAAACAACCAAATCTGACTATGTGTAGATTTTAGAGAGCTGAATAAGTAGACAGTTAAGGATTACTACCCGTTGGCATTTATTGAACAGATTTTGGATCAATTAGCGGATAGGGAAATATATTCGTTTATGGATTGCTTTGCGGGTTATAACTAGATGGCAATTGCAGAAGAGGACAAGTTGAAAACAACTTTCATTACTGCCTTTGGTACTTTTGCGTACCATGTGATGGCCTTTGGTTTGTGCAATGCACCTGGATCATGGCAACGAACAACGGACAAGACCTTTGGTGACATCTCCCCAGATGAGTTGAAAGTATTTATCGATAACCTAGGGATAGCCACCGTAAGGGAAAGGATGTTGATTATTTTAAGAAAGTGCTTTGAGCGCTGCAGACAATTTTGTATCGCTCTTAACCCACGGAAGTGTGTCTTTGGAGTGCCTTATGTGCTAGGCCATGTGGTCAATTCAATAGGGATAGCAACTGACCCTGAAAAGATCAAGGTTATAGTCGCTATGAGTCCACCACGCACTCCGAAAGAGGTACATAGCTTTCTGTCATCGATAGGGTACTATCAGAGGTTCATAAATGCCTTGGCAGAAAGGACGTTGCCATTAATGAACTTATTATCCTTCAGCTGTTCATTTGTATGGAGCGACCCTTGTAAGGTAGCTTTCAAGGATGTGAAACACAAGCTAGTAAAAGCACCAGTTTTAAAAGCACCTAAAAGAGGCAAGATATTTTACATATTTTCAGTAGCCACTATGCATAGTATCAGCTGTTGTTTAGCCCAAGTCTGGGAAGAAAAGTAGTATCATCTGATAGCTTTTGCTAGTGAAAAATTGAGCATATCAGAAATTAACTATACCTACATGGAGAAGTTGTGCCTTGCGATGGTCTTTGCGACTAAAAATTTGAGGCACTACATCCTCTATGAGAAGGTAGTTTTCTATATGAAGGCGGAAGGGCTTAGATTGCTTATGAACAAGCTACAACTGCCTGATCGTCTGGCAAAGTGGTTAATCACTTTGCAGGAGTTCGATTATGAGATTAAGAGTAAGCCACCGAGGTTGCAGGGTATTGTGGAATGCCTTGTGGATTTCGGGGAGCCGAAAGAGACTTTGGCTGAAGGAAGTGATATTGAATAAATGTTTAAAATTGATACAGCTTCTATCCCATCTTGGTATGCTGCTGTCACGCATTATCTATCAACAGGAGAGACTGGAGCTGGGTTATCGAAATCAGAAAAGAGGAAAATTAGACAACAGGATTTGAAGTTTTCGTTGATCGCAGGAACACTATATCGGCAGGGTGTTGATGATATCTATCGCCGATGTGTGATGCCTGACGAGATTCCTTTCATCTTGGAAGAGTACCATGACTCTGCATATGGAGGGCACTTCGCTGGACGGTTGACGGCACTGAAAGCTTTAAGAGCTAGATATTGGTGGCCTCCATATTCTAAGATTCCTTTGAGTACGTTAAGAGATGTGATACCTGTCAAAGACATGATAGTAGAGAGAATAGGAAATGCCCACTTACACCTATCATGGCTATCCTTCCATTTGAGAAGTGGGGCATTGACCTTGTGGGTCCTATCACCCCATCGTCTACTACCCAGAAGAGGTACATTATAGTAGCAACTGATTATTTTACCAAATGGTCAGAAGCGCGCGCGACGAGGCATGACAATGCAAAAGAGGCTGTAAGTTTTCTTTTAGAGTAGGTTATCTACCGTTTCGGTCTACCAAAGGAACTAGTGTCAAACCGTGGAATCCACTTTTTGAATAAAGTGATCAAAAGCCTGACTAAAGCTTGGCAAATCAAGCATAAAAAAACGACCCCCTATAATCCACAAGCCAACGAGCAAGTCGAAAATACTAATAAGCAGCTTGTGGGTATCTTGTCTAAAATAGTCTCTGAGAAGAAACGAAACTGGGACAGGAAGTTGTATGTGGCAGTATGGGCATACAATACAACGTTTAAGCAAGCTACCAGCCATACTCCATTTAAATTAGTGTATGGGGAAGAATGTGTGTTACCCCTCAAAATCAAGTTGCCAACCATACAGTTTGCAATTGACCACTCTTTGAGAGACGAGGATTCACTCTTTGAACTTTTCACGACCATAGCTCACCTGGATGAACTGAAACTGCAGAGCTTATTACACTAGGAGGTAGCTAAACGTCGGATGAAGTAGTTGCATGACCTTAAAGCAAAGAAGTATACCTTTAAAAAAGGGCAATTAGTTCTGTATTATGATGCGCGTAGGGAGCTGTTTCCAGGGAAGCTGGAACCTAGATGGGATGGCCCCTACAAGATTGTCAGGATAGGGAAAAATAGGTCTACGGCTCTACTAGCCGATCTGCAGTGAGTAAAATTTAAAAATAAGGTTAATCTTAATAAGATTAAACCTTATTATTTCCGAGTATGCTAATACGGAAAAAATGCATTGCAGGTCCATGCTGGGGCTGATTTGAGACCTGCAAAAGAGCTTAAAGCTAGTTGATGGGGCAGTTAATTACTTATTTGGAGCACCCATATCTGGAGCAGAGATACCAACAGGGGAAAATCATCTAGTGGAGCAAAGGATATAAAGTGATTGAGCAGGAAGACAGAACCTTTGTGTGGGAGATCAAAGTCTTTTGCCATCACTACTTAAGAATGTTGACAAGTATCCCTGTTGAGTTTAATGAAGAAGGTGGGATGGAGCCGTCAGTTCATTCTCTAAACATGCTAAATTTTGACTATCATAATTACGAATAGAGGAGTTTGTGATGGCAGGCTGTGTAAACCCATTGTGGACGTACACATTATATTTTGACGGAGCGTCTAAGGGCCCTAATAAAAAAGGGAGTGTTGGAGTAGTAATCCGAGATCCTCGAAGTAGAGTTACGATGAAGTTAGCCGCTTATCTCGGGGTAGGATTCACTAACAATATGGCAAAGTATAAAGCCTTGATTATGGGACTGCATATTGCCAAGCAAGGTGGTATTCGGTGGTTGTTAGTAAAAGGGGATTCCCAGTTGATCTTCAATCAGCTAGATGGGACATACACAATGCAGAATCCCATCCTTTGTATGTATCATCGAACTACCATGACCCTACTTGAGGAGTTTGAGGGAGTGTCTTTTCAGGTGATTCCACGTTACTGGAATCGGTTTGCGGATTCACAGGCAAACCTTGCTGAAGAAGACATTTTCTTCAACTGTGGTCCTAGTTTGGATATTGCTATCAATAATGAGACAGGACCCGGTCGATTGTGGGAAATGTTATCAGAACATGCAATATATGGTAGGCGATGGTTGATATGGGTGATGCAAAGAGTAGCTGAGACCAATCTATCGTTGTTATTATGGACCCATAGGCTAATTAGACAACATGTTATGCGTAGGCCTCTTGCTATATATGCAGGAGGGATGGGTCATAACCTTATGCATTTAGCTTAGGGTTGTGAGCCCTATTTTTCCTCCTTGGGGAGGGATGTGTAGGTACTATTCTGTTTTATTTCGCTAGGCCAAGAGGGCCAGTTTTGCGAGGTTTTAACTGTTTCATTAGGCCAAGAGGACCGATCAGTTTTTTGTAGTGAAATGATTTATTTCATTAGGTCAAGAGGGCCAGTTGTCTGTTTAGCAGAGGTGTGGTTAATAGTTTCTTGTTATAGTTCTGTGCTAGATAGGTCCAAAGAAGAGCTTGGGAGGAGCCTATGTCGTGCAGAAGCTTCTTGTGGCCCTATCCAGGTGATATCTCTCCTTTACGAGTACCATGTTTTTGTGCTATATGTGTCTGTGTACTTGTGGGGGATTTTCTCTTCTTGTTGGGGACCGGCGTCCAAGGCATGAAGTCCCAGGTTTAGGTTAAGCATGTCTAAGGGAGGTCTGAGTAGTCGTTGCCTCCTGTAAAGACATTGCGAGGCACTAAAAGACCTGTTTTAGAAGGTAATCCTAGCGACCCTGTTTTGCTAGCCTGCTAGGCAGCCGTTCTAGGAGTTCTTGCTTAGTTGTGAGGGAATTAGAGAAGCCTGTCAAAGGAAAAATGATGATGATAGAGGGGGGAAAAAAACCCTGAATATCTCAAAAGAAAATAAATATATATAAAGGTGTGTAAAAAGGGGTTCTAACCCCTATAAAAATAGAAAAGCAAAGAGAGGAAATTTTATAAGCAGTTGCTCATCGCCTTGCGAAGGCCTGGTAGGTTCCTGGGGACGAGTCAGACCTGGGGCCGATGCCTTGTCTTCCTAGGGGTGGCGTCTTCCTGGAAAAGAAGAAAGTAAGGAAGGTTGGAGCGAAAATAAAAGTGAGCATCAAAAAAGGATTAAGTGTCGCCTTGCGAGGGCTTGGTAGATTCTTGGATACCGAGACAGGATCTGAGGCCGATGCCCTATTCTCCTTGGGTCACTACGCTCAGCTCCCTCCTTTTTACATGCCCGCATATGGGGAAATAAAAACCTAAAAGAATAAATGTGCTACCAGAAATACTTCTTGATCAGGCTTAAGGAGTCCTCGCCTAGTAGGAGCTCCTAGTTGTGTTGTCATTAGTTAGGTAGGTAGTTCAGACCACCACTTAGGGCGACCTCTTTGATAGTTCTTTTTAGTTTGGCTATGTTGGAGCAGTCGGTTAGTGACTAGCTTTGGACCTTTCTCTCTCCTTTTTTCCATTCTCTATTTTCTTATTTATCTCCTCTTTTTTGTTCTCTCTCTAATCTTTCTTCTCCCTCCTCTCTCCTTGCCTTTTTATTTTCTCTCTCCTTTTTTCTCTTCTCTCCTCTTTTGTCATTGTTTTTCTCTCTTCTATCTTTTCTTTCTCTCTATCCTCTTTTCTCTTCTCCCTCTCTCTCATTTCTTCTCATTTCTTTTTTTCCTTCTCTTTCTTTCTCTCTCTTTCCCACTTTCTTTTCTTCTCTTTCTCTCTCTTTACCTCTCTCTCTTCTCTCCTCTTGTTTTCCCCGCTCTCTCTCCCTCTCTTTTCTCTCTCCTCTTTTTCCACTCTCTTTTCTTATTTATCTCCTCTTTTTTGTTCTTTCTCTATTCTTTTCTTCTCTCCTCTCTTCCTGTTTTTTTATTTTCTCTCTTCCCTTGTCTTTTCTCATTGCTTTTCTCTCTCCTCTCTTTTCCTTTCTCATTCCTCTTTTCTCTTCTCTCTCTCTCTCTCTCTCTCTCTCTCTCTCCAAATGGAGCAAGCAAATATCCGTGACAAATAGACATTCTTAGCTAGAATGTCTTGAAGAAGTTGCTATTGATGTTGATCATAGTCAATGCATTAGTGAAGAAAGTGCCAACTAGGCCAAGAATGAGGGATCAAACCACAAAGAAACCATTGCCCCTTTTGATGATCCTTCGACTTACCCAATCATAGGCTTTATCGAGGTCTATGTTGAGCAAGATGATGTTTGATTACTAGGCTAATCCTAAATCCATTGAGAAGAATTTTCCTAGCAAACATGAAGCCATACTACTTTTGCATGAGCAGTCCTTAACAAAAGATGCTTGATCCTCAAGGCAAGAGATTTGACACATATTTTATAGGAGCAATTCAACATGGTGAATGTCCTCCAATGTCCACCTAAATGCAAAGAGGATATTTCAAGATGAGCTTGATCACTCTCCCTCTTTATTTCTCTCTTTTTGCCCCTTAAGGGGTTTCTCTCACCTCTCTCTCTCTAAAAAGAGATTCCAAAATAATATTATAATAATAGATCTTCTACAATCAAGCAAATCTTATATTTGTATTTTCAACAGATTTCACCTACTATTTTATTCCCAAACTGTAGGACAAGGTTACTTTTTCTCAAAATCCTCATAACTAAAAAAAAAAACAATTCTATTTTATCTAAAAATGGAGCCAAGCACATTGATATACAACTCTTTAATGCCATATACAACTCTTTAATGCCCTCATGACTTTTAAACATTCAAATATATTCGAATCATTTTCATTCTCGCTTCTTAAAAGGACCAAAATTAAAAAATGATATAAAATGATGTACACGTCATATTTTAAGATTATTTTTTACCCAGGGACACCTTTTTGACTTGAGAGTTTGATGCCAAGAGGCATATTCCACGGTGGATTCCATGAGGTTTTGTGGTGGATTTCGTAAAATTATATTTATTTGCTGGAGCTTGTATACAAGGTGGATTCCTTGTGCAAAAAGTCGATGAGGACACCTATCCTTTTTGGGCGTCTCGTTAATTTAATGTGCAAGTGGGTGATTCCATAGCGGGTGATTCTGAAAAAAATTATTACAATTAATGGACATTTATGAGTTTAGAGTGCACACTCGTATTAAATTAAGGTTAGGACTGAGTTCCAACCTATCTATTTATTTTGTAGCTGAAGATTGCATTAGGAAAAAAATGAACTCACAAATGGGCCCTTAAAAATAATATAGTTTAAGATGTGAGCCTTTTGGATTGTCCAATAGGAAGGCTAGATGTTGACATTCATGGAGGGTGAATCTTCTCTCTCCAAATCTTGGGTTTTCTATTTAAAAAAGGGGTAGTGGGGGATTAAAAAAGGGAGAATAAATAGTACACAAAATTTGAGTTTCTCTCACCTTGTATTTTTTCCATTTTTTTGGAGAATTTTCAATTTCGATTTTTTTCCCTCTCACGAAATCAGTTTGATCCAAAAGTTGAGCAATAAACCACTTTCCCTCTCTTCTCTATACTCGTGAATTTTTGTCTCCATTGAAGCTCCTTGCTGAGAGTAATTAGGGTTTTGAGCGTTCTGCTTACCTCTGCACTTTCTTCTCCACGTAGCTCCAGATTTTGGGCAAAACACAGGTGCTCATCTCTCTTTGCATTTTCTCTTGTTTGCTACTTTTTCAATAGGGTTTGATGTCATTTCTTACTATTGTTGTTTTATTGCAGAGGTTGTTTGGGGCAGGAGACAGAGTTGCTCATCTCTCTCTCCTTTCTTTCCCCCCTCTCTCTATGTGTTGTTTCTCTTTTATGTTGTGTTTTCAATAGAATTTGATGTTGGTTCTAATTGTTGTTTTCTCAGAGTTTATTTGGAGCAAGAGGCAAAGGTGTTAATCCCTCTCTATGTTTGGTTTTTTTTTTGCTGATATCTTTTCAATACAACACAATGTTAGTTCTAACTCTTGTTGTTGTTTTGTTACAGAGATCATTTTGGGTGACATTGCATAAGTGCTTATCTCTCTCTTCTACAGTTTTTTCAGTATACCTTCATGTAAATACTAACTCTTGCTAAATTGTCTTTTGCAAAGATCAATTTGGGCAAGATTGGATAGGTGCTCATTTCTTTCTCTCTCCCACGTACTCACACAAACTCTCTCTTTCTTCCTCTCTGCATTATCCCTTTTCTACTATCTTTACAATAGGGTTTGATGCTAGTTCTAACTTAAGGATCAATTGTTGTTGCGGCATTTAACACAAGGTAGAGCAGAGATTCTATAGCTCAATTTACAGGTAAATCTACCATATTTTGTGGTGCCAAAATTTATTCATTTAATTAGTGACTTTTATATTTGATGGGATTGATGTTTTCTTATGTCCATCATTTGGAATGGGTTTTGATTAGCAATGATTCAATCTTATCTTCAGTAAATCAGCTTATAGGTAAATTGGCCGTGTCTTGTATTGCTTCTATTCATGCATGTATTTTTTGTTAAAAGGGATTCATGAATGTATTTTTTTGTACATGTAAGTATTGTACAAGGTTTAGGTGAAGCATATAATTCTTCATCAAGTATTTTGATGTGGTGAGTGATTCCTTTGTGTTGTATGAAATCCTCTGCTTTATTGGTCCTATGTGTCCATTTGGATCTCCATGCCAATTGGCAATGATCCATGAAACTCTTGTATCATATCATCCATATAAAACACAATGTGTTGAGTCTTAGAATATCTCAGGTGTCAATCCAATGTGCCTATTAAGATTTACATGCCATGTGGCTGCTATCCTTATAACAACTACTCTATAATACCCACATTTCATACAATGTATTGAGTCAAATCAGACTCCTCTTCATTATAATAAAATTTATTTTGGCGAAATTCTCTGAGTATTCTTGTGCTATTCTTTTCATTATATTTCATGTAAATGGTATGATTAAAGTGATGTCTTGAAATTAAATCTATACTTTGTGTTGATGTATATATCCACATGCGTTTCGATATCGATATTTATGTCTGTTTACAAAAGTGTAAATATCTCTTAATGCCATGTTGAATTGTATGGCATATTGGTGATTACTGGACAAACTTAAAATGCTTATTATTTAGGAGTTAATACATACTTCTTTACATCTAATGCATAGGTTATAATTCTTGAGAGAAGAACAAGTATTCTCTCGATATAAGTATGTAATAGAAAAGATGAAGAAGGGAATTGGATCAATGATACGTATCAATGCTCATCTTGGGTACATATGCGTCCAAGTATGAAGGGAGCTTTCAGGGTGAAAGCGTCTGCAATTGCAGATGTATCAAAGCACTGGAAGGGTAAAAATTTAGCTCTCAAACAAAGGAAAGTTGATTCTCACCTTGTAAGAGAGGTGTTTGTACAACATGTATTCGTGCAAAAACAAATACACATTGCGCCCACCACTGTGCCCTTTCAATGAAACATTGCAAACAGTAAGTATTTGAAACTCATTGAGAATGAGAACTTTCATAATACCTATGTAACAACTTGTCTTGTATTTACAGAAGTATACCCTTCGGATTGCTGTGAGTGGCAAAATGTTGAAAGTTTCACTCGTTCTTTTAAGTGTTACCACCTCGAAATCGATAGATTGCTCTTTGAGGCGCGTATAGTTAAGCAACTCGCAGAGAACCTTGTTTTTTTCTATAACTCCAAGTACATATTACCCAAGGGGAGTCAAGAATATGGAACCCTTGAGTATATGGACATATCGAATCTCAATAGCATAGAATGGCCATTGTGTAGTAGTGACATTTTGCACATGTGCAGCACAAAAATTTACATAGAAATATTGAATTCTATGAAGCCAAGCACTGGCTCAAAGAATGTGTATGTAACGTGCCCACCTGTTCCCTTCAAGACACGTCTTAGAAGTCCATTGGAAAGGATGTCTAGAAAGCTCCGCTCGGCACTCCCATGGAATGCCACGGGGTTTGCGATCTAGGACTTTCCACATCTGCCAAATAGCGGAAGTATTCTGGCCGTTCCCACTTAGGACCAACCTGAATCAGGGTTTCCCCTAATGGTCATTTCCTAAATGGAAACTAGCGTCGAACCCCGAGCGAACTACTTTATGCAGAATCGCTAGGGCCGAAGCGGATTCATGCTCCACTTGGTTCAAGGAGAATGGGAAACAAGAGGGATGCAAGGCTCGACCTCTCTGCCATAAGGCAAAGTCCAACTCCATTCCCCTAAAACAGAGTAAACCAGGATTATTGTAACCTAGACTCTAGGTCAACACCCTTGTTATTCATTCCCTTTGAGAAGATCCCCTTGTTGTCCATTATGATTGAGAAAAGTTCCCAACCAATCGGGACCACCCATCTGTAGGGCAGACCCATGGCCACATCCACCGCACTTTCCTCAGGTTGTTTTAGTTGTCTAATTACCTACCACATTTAGTTGGACATGCATCAAGCAGCTTCCTTAATTAACCCGTTAGGCATTGGTTCCTTCACGTAATCTTAGCACTTGACATAGAAAAATAGTGTCAAACAAGTTTCTTTTAAATAGGTTATCATATTTACCTTTGGAATACATTCATAAGTCCAGCCTGTAGGCTTATCCATAATCCGCTCAAGGCTATCCAACAATCCAGGGGGATTAATTATCCAAGATTCTGCCCGTAGACTAGTATGGGGGCCTCGAGATCCAATCCCGAGTCACATTGGCCTCTTGTGCAGGGCCCGGAAGGTGAGGTATTTACGGCCAGAGCCCCCCTTGGGACCCAAGCGTCCTCCTGCTCCAAGTAGCGCTCAATAGAGAGACCTCTCGCAGCAAGTTCGGTCCACCTCCCAGCACGGCTAATAACCCCCTTGGTTAGGGTCAGGCAGACAATCGGGGGTAACTAAGGCTGCCTCTCCCTTCAGGCCTTCAACCTGAAGCATTAGATATCTTTTGATCCTTTAGTTCCTTGTGTAAACAAATCAAACAGTGCTCTCTAAACTGTTACAAGCACAATCATATCGAGTGGTCGTTATTTGGCCAACTGCTAAGGAGTGAATCCTTCTCTCGAAATGCATCTAGCATTCGATCCGGGATCAATTGTGACTTGGCAAGATCCCAAAGGGTTTGTTTGTTAACCCCTATGTCTTTGGGTTAGGGCTGTACCCTATTAACCCAACTTAACCAATACCTTAAGTTCTATTAGCAGTAAATATGTTACTCCAAATTATTGATTGGTCCTTTGCTTCCAAGCAAATATCTAATCCCCTTATCTTGGTCACTTTTCCCAAGAAAGGTGCTATATCAAGATGACTACTCATCCTCTTACAAGACAAACTTGTGCAAGAATCTGCCAATCTCATTCCAAGGAATTGGCCATTCTCTTGTCATCAAACCACAAGATCATGTGACTCTGCAACTAGTTGCACAAGTGTCGCATCTAATGCATGGGACTATTTCACCCATCGAATGGCATCTCCTAATCACGAAATCTTGATTAGATAGGAAACATGGTTTAAGGTGTCTTCATATCCAATCCATTTCCGATTGCACTAGGCCAACATCATTCGGTCCTAGGGGTTCCAACTCAATCCGAGTTTTATCTTTTGAACGAGTGATCTTTAGGGAAGAAACCCTAATTTGTTCTTGCAAGTCCGTCTAATTGTTCATACATTCCGTGAATGTGGGCATGACTTTAGGGTATGAGAGTTTCGACTTGGCAATAAGTGCGACTAGGTCAAGTCCTTAACGTGCTAAACCCTAGTTAGCACTTGGAGTGTATTGTATCGATTTAACCATCCTAACCGAGTCCTTTGCGGTTTAGGTGTTTAGGGTAAACCAATTTACTTGTCTATTCCTAAAGATATTGTCTTGATCAAAGAGGGGAAAAACTAGTTGTATTACGTCATGATTCATGTAAGCATGAGATTCATTTCCTCTAGATTCCCAATCCCTAACTTCTCGTTAAGACCAAGCACATGTTAAAATTCCATTGATCCTACTAGGACATGCATTAACGACTCATGCTACTAAGCTTTTAGGGTTTTATGTTAAACAAACTATGCAGCCTTTCCCTAACTTCATTTTTGAATGAAATATTTGTATGCTGATTGAGCATTATGCAACCTTTCCTAACTACTATGTAGTTGAATGAGATTTATGCCAATTGACTAGAGTTGACCTACTTCATGCAACCCTAGAATCATTTCCATGCCTCGCAAATTCCTACGGTTGTTAGCAACTATCTTAATGAATCATTACAAAGAAAGATTTGTCTAATAATGCGACATGTGATTTATTCTTTCCATGCATAATTGAAGGTGTACTACAATAATCTCGACTCTGTAATGATAGTCATTAGTAGTTGTTCTAGATTCGTTACTTTGCAATGCACAGAAGTAACTTGCTAAAAATGCATAGACATCTTTCGTTCATTCCATTGAAAAAAAATACTAATGACCGATCTTCGATCTTGTGTTACTTCCTTTAAAATAGCCAAAGTATTTCAATCGCAAAAGTTCATCCTAATTCCATGAATTAACCATGCATAATTGCAATATTTTGACGTAAATCAAAAATAGGAAGAAAACCTGGACTTGTGGGTTCGGTGAAATGTCCATATGAATATTAGGAGATGAGCCTCCTGCGGTTGCGCCTTGTGCCTTTTTAGGGGCCATCATGAATTCGAACTTCTTGCCTTGGCCGTAGTCTTATGATCTTGGCCCGTCTCCCTCATACGCGCAATTCCCTTTGAGGTATGGCTTCCTTGACTGAAATACCGACTTGCAGAATTGGGCTTTGGAAGGCCTTAGGATTCGGAGCTTGGGCCTTCTTTCTTTCGGAAAAGAGGGATTCGTGAGAGGGTTCTTGCGAAAGCCTTGCGGAAATGGAGGCTTGAGAGATTCTTCTCCTTGAAATTCTGGCTAGGAATGGTTTTATGGGCTTTGCGGAAATGGGAACTTATGAACTTCTCCTTTCTTTCATAGAAGTTTCGGGGATAAAGATCTTTATGGAGAGGGAGTGTGAGGGGAAAATTTAGAGATGGGTTTATGGGGGAATTGGAGTGGAAAGGGGCTTAGAGAAACCCATGTTCTTCAAAGCCGTGATGGGCTTATTTGAGGATCTAATGGGGAAGCCTTATAGGCTTCCTCCTCGAAGCTCAGAGGGAAGAAAAGTTATCTTTAGGAGGGTTCAATGGGAAATCCCTTAAACCCGGCAAGGAGATTGGGCTTGTGACAGCGGATACAATGGAAAAGGGCTTTAAGTCCTGGGTTACAATGGACTTAATAGGGTCTCCACGGGTAGGACTTTACAACCGGGGTAAAATGGCTTTTGAGGGATGCAAGGGGAAAGGGGGCTTAAATGAAAACCGGAGGTAAAATTTTCTTGTTTGGGGAATCCACAGGAAGGGGGGCTTGGAGGAGCCCCTTAGAAGCTTCCAAGAAGCTTTTGGGGGCGTGTGATGGCCACGTGGACGAAGAAAAAGGCCAATCGATTTGGCAGCTCTGGTGGCATGTAGACGGTGTCTTGGCAGATGGATGGTGGCTTTTGGTGATGGCAGCGGCGGTGTTACGCAGCTCCTCCACCCACGCCGGCTTCAATGTTTCCTTCAGCTCCCTCTTCTCATGATAATGGCAACCTGTCACAGCTGTCCTTCCTCACGACTCCCCTTACTCCCCCCCCAAAGGGGGGTTTTTATAGGATAGGGGGAGAGGGCTCCCTCCTACATGGCCCCCTTACATGGCTTCTTCCCCTCCACCTCTCAAGTTCCCATTTTAGCCCATCCCCTTCCCTCAGCCATGCTTCGAATGGGGGAAGGTAATTAAAAAAATTTGCAATAAACCTATTATTATCCTCTTGGCCTCCTCTTAAGAGGATGTTCACCTATGGTTATGCGGATTTTTAAAACTCGGTCCCATTTTGCCAGTGGAGAGTCGTGACACCTCATGTATAGTTTAAAGATTGCATGGTCGGTAACTCCAATGCTGGAATTGACCTTTGCGTGAGTTTCACGTGGGTTGTGGAAACTCGGACTAGTAATATTTTTTTAAATGGAAATATTACATTCTCTCCCCCTTGGAGGAATCGAGATGTCCTCATCTCGAGATGAACTAGGGATATTGTTAGTTGAGAGTGCTTTCATCTATCCAAGTGGCATCCTCCTCGGGATAATCTTTCCACTGGACAAGGCATTCTCTCAAGGTTCTGGATATCAGTTGTCTCTCCCTAACATCTAAGATCCTGTCAGGCCATAGCTCAAGGACTCCTTGGCTAGGCATTACAACTTGTTGGTCATCAAGTACATGGCTAGGATTACAGCCTATAAGCATTAGGTCCTAGGCACTTGAGGATCTTGTATGGTCCACAATACCTCGAACTTAGCTTCTTGCAATCTCCTAAGGATAGGGAACTCTTCTTTGGGCGTACGTGAATGAAGACCATGTCTCCTACTCCTCGAAGATTCTATCTTGACACTTCAAATATGTGTATGCCTTCTGTCTATCCTTGGCGGCTTGGATGTCTTGTCTTATTGACTTTACTTGGTTATCCATCTCTTCCAGCATCTGCCTTGAAGCTTCAACCCTCAAGGTTGGATTTGAGAAGTTTAGGGGACTTCGACAATCATGACCATACAATGCTTGAAAAGGGGTCATTTGAATGCTTTGTTTGTAAGAAGCATTGTAGGCAAACTCAACCAAGGGCAAGTATTGAATCCACCTTTTTGGTTCACGACAGCAGTGTGCCCTTAGCATATCCTCGATGACTTGATTGACTCGCTTCGTTTGGCCATCAGTTTGGGGATGGTAAGCT
This sequence comes from Lygodium microphyllum, assembly GCF_053477565.2. NCBI lineage: Eukaryota > Viridiplantae > Streptophyta > Polypodiopsida > Schizaeales > Lygodiaceae > Lygodium > Lygodium microphyllum. The sequence continues at coordinate 24,873,427 of NC_141152.1, read as the reverse complement.
GTACTAAAATAGAGTTGAGTCCTAATGGCTTCAAAGATAGCTCTCCAAAAGTGTGATGTGAAGAGAGAATCATGATCACTAATGAATCTTCTGGGTAACCCATATAGCTTGAATATCTCCTTGATAAACAACCTTGCAATGTCTAAGGCTTTATAGTTTGTCTTTACTGGAATAAGGTGTGCAACCTTAGTAAGCATTTCAACCACAACCATGATGGAGTTGTATCCTCCTTGAACTTGGGGTAGGCCAACAACAAAGTCCATACTGATGAATTCCCATTTCATTTGGGGAATATCAAGTGGTTGCAACTTTCCTGGAATTTTGACATGTTCAGCTTTGATACGTTGACAAGACAAACACTCAGTGATAGATTTGAGAATGTCACCTTTAAGCCTCTCCCAATAGTATCTCTTTCTAACTGCATTGAGAGTCTTGGCATAGCCACAATGTCCTGAGAAAGGGGAATCATGATCTTCCCACAGTATCTTCTGCTTAAGTGACTGGCTTGCCGGTATACATAATCTCGTTCTATAGTAGACAAGTCCACTATTGATAGAGAATTCATGATACTTAGCCTGTAGCTTTTGTTCCTGGTCCTTGATAGGGATCTCCCTTAGCATCTTTTGATAGGATGGATCATGGCATGCTTTCTCTCTAGCTAGCTCAAGTATTGGGTTGTTTGGCATGGACACCTTTGTGGCTAGAGATCTAGTTGTTGATGGATTTTGCAAGATTAGAGAATTAAGGAATGCCTTGCGACTGAGTGCATCGGCAACTACATTCTCCTTTCCAGGTCAATATTTGATTTCAAAATCATACTCCTCTAGCACTTCAATCCACTGACGTTGCCTCATGTTGAGCTCATTCTCTGGGTAAAAATCCACTTGAGACTTTTATGATCAGTCACTAGAGTAAACTTGTTACCCAACAGGTAGCGTCTCCAAAGCTTTAGAGCATGGATGACAGCTAACAATTCTAGATCATGGGTAGCATAATTCTTCTCGTGGCTCTTCCATTTCCTTGAAGAGTTTGCTACAAGATGACCTTCTTGCATGAGCACACATCCTAAGGCAAGCATGCTAGCATCAGTTACTACCTCAAACTCCTTACTAAGATTTGGACGTTTTAGGATAGGTGCTGATACCAAACTTTGCTTCAATCTATCAAAGCTAGTTTGTTTGGCAGTTGACCATGCAATGGATGTTTGCTTCTTCAGTAGATCCATCCGAGGTGCTGCAATCAAAGCATAGTTTTTGATGAAGACCCTATACCATCCTGTCAATCCAAGAAAACTGTGTATTTCTTTGACAGTTGTTAGTATTGGCCATCGTAGAACATCTTGACTTTGGCTGGATCCATTGAGATTCCTTCCGCTAATACGATAAATCCCAGATATTCAATCTGACACTTGAAGAACGTACACTTCTTCATCTTAGCATAGAGCTTGTGTGCCCTCATTGTCTCAAGGACAATCCGAAGTTGGGGTTCATGATCTTCTTCCTGTTTAGAATAGACTAAAGTGTTGTCAAAGAAGACAAGTACGAAGTCATCAAGATATGGCCTAAAGATATCCTGCATTAACATGTTGAAGGTGGCAGGCGCATTCGTAAGCCCGAATGCCATAAGTAGAGACTCAAAGTGTGCATATCTTGTGTTGAAGGCCGTCTTTAGGATATCTTCTTCCTTGATCCTTATTTGGTAGTAACCAGACCTGAGATCAATCCTAGAGAAGATCTTTGCATCCTGAAGACGATCAAGAAGCTCATCTATTCTAGGATTAGGGTACTTGTTCTTAACAATTGATTGATTCAACCCTCTGTAATCAATACACAGTCGAAGCGTTCCATCTTTCTTTTTTCTAGAACAATACTGGAGCTCCCCATGGTGAACTGCTAGGATGGATGTAGCCCTGATTTAACAGTTGCTTGAGTTGTTCCTTCAGCTCAATTGCTTCTGGGATGGACATCCTATAAGGTCTCTTTGCAATTGGTGCAACTCCTGGCACTAGCTTGATCTCATGATCCACTTCTCTTTGAGGCAAGAGTTCTGTCAGCTCTTCAAGAAATACATCCGCGTACTCCTTTAGCCATGAAGATCCTTCACTAGACTCGTGCTTCTAATCTAACTTATTGATCTTAATCAAGTAGATAGATAGCCCCTTTCTAACTCCCTTTATAATCCGAGATGCTTTGTCCAATTGAATTTTTGGCTTTCCAGCCTCACCTTGAGTTGTGACCAATTCCCCTTCAGAGTTTCAAAAGGAAATTTGGTCCTTTCCATAATGAATGTGGGCGGCGTTAGGTTTAAGCCAATCCATTCTGAGTAGACACTCATGGATACCTAGGTCATGAGTTTGACCAAAGTCTTCTTTTCTCCTAGAAAGAATTCCACCTTAGCAATTTTCCTGGTACAAGTGACCTCACGACCATTTGCTAATTCCACAAGCAAGGGAGGTGCTTCTACTGTGGCTATTCCTAATCTTCTTGCACAAGCTAGCGAGATAAAGGAATATGTACTACCACAGTCAATCAAGGTTTTGAAACTTTTACCTTGATAGTCTGATGGTGTTTGAATCATCAAAAACTGGCAATTTGGGCCTTTCTTGTGAAGAGCGGCATGGACTATCTCCCTTTCAAACTCTGCTTCCATGGTCGGATCTTCTTCTTTGCACATTTCCTTGTTGGCAACACAGACGGTTCTTCCTCTGCCTCGGGTAGCGGCTCCCTAGCCATGGCCACTTCCTTGGAAAGGTGCTTGGCGATGTCCTCCTCCAAGCTTGGGACATTGCCTCTTGAAATGACTGGGCTCATTGTAGTGGAAACAATGGAGGTTTCGACCATTGCTTTGGGTAGGGAAAAAGCTGTTGGCATTATTAGTCCTTGCTCTCTTTCTTTGTCCTCGGTTTTGACCTTGAACTCTCTTCACTTGGGGGCCATATGCTCCTCTATTTGGGTCATCATAAGACCAAGTTTTGTTACTTCTTGGTCTAGCTTGCACCTCCTGAATTATAGGCGCAGCTCGAATGAGTGCGTCCTGTAGATCTATTGGTCGCATTGATTCGAGACAGGTATTAACTAGTGGGTTTAAACTAGGACAAAATTTTGACACCTGCTGTGTCATGTCCATCTGTGGCGCATACTTAAGAAGTGAGATGAATTTTGAGTAGTATGCGTCAAGAGTGAGTCCCAGCTATTTTAGCTTGTAGAACTCATTCATTTTCTCCGTGCGATACGCAGGTGGTAAATATCTTCCTTGCACAGCTTTCTTCAACTTTTCCGATGTAACAGATCCGTCCGCAATCCCTTGATCTCTACACCATTGCTTCCACCAAAGCCTGGCTTCGCTGGTGAGCTTCAACTTGGCAAGCATAGCCTGGTTGGCGGGTGCAGTTCCGGCAACTTCAAAGTAATCTTCCATGGACTCTATCCAAACTTCTTCTCCTGGATCACGGCAGTACTTGATGTAGGGGCCAAACTGGGAATCTATACCTAGGGTTGTGCCTAAATAGAGGTTTCTTAACATTATAACTCGCTAATCGCTATGATTTATATTTCATACCCATTTCAGCTCTATCAACCAAGCAATCTAGCTACTTAACTTTTTATCAATTTTTATAGACAAAACAGACATTGATAAAAGAAAGTCTTATTCCATTTATATGGTTCTAGCCCTTTTCAAACTACAATATTTCTTGGGATGGCAAAGCAACTGATACATTTAGTTCAGGGAGAATAATGTTGTATTACATTTATCTATGAGAACTGGATAATAGTATGGTTTCGGGTCATGGATCTTCAGGAATCGGTAAGTCATTAGAAGATTAGGGTATCCCTTTCCTTTGGAACCCATTCTTCTCATAGCGTCCCAACACCTTGATCCTCATATACATATACATATACATATACATATACATATGAGTTTAGCTCAACCCTCCGACCTTGAATATGTAAAGTTGAGTTTACGTGAGCCTCCACAAAAATGAACAGCTTCACAATCTTCAGGTCCTCCAACCACTTGATCCTCTTTAGGTTGGTTCGAAAGTACGCAAACCGGTGAGCAGCTATATAGTAGATTCCTGAGTCGCCCGTCCATCTCCCTTCCATGTACAAAGGCGATGGATTATAAATACGATCTAGGATGTTCATCATATCAACCCTTTGTCGATAATCTAGGGAATGCATCGCGGTCATAAACATGACTTGGAACACTAAGAACCTATTCCATGCTTCATAATTCTACAAGACAGTATGGAAAGTAAGAAAATGTTCTTAACAACAACATTTTCTTTACTTCTTCTTATTAAAAAAAAAAATCATTCGTTGGTTTGTTTTGATACCAACTGTAATGTGTCTACCTATTCCCTTTAAGTCACGTCTTAGCAGTCCATCGGAAAGGAGGTCTAGAAAGCTCCGCCCGGCACTCCCATGGAATGTCACGGGGTTTGTGATCTAGGACTTTCTGCATCTGCCACGTAGCAGAAGTATTCTAGCCGTTCCCACTTAGGACCGACCTGAATCAAGGTTTCCCCTGATGGTGATTTCCAAAACGGCAACTAGCGCCGAACCCCGAGAGAACTACTTTACACAGAATCTCCAGGGCCGAAGCGAATTCATGCTCCACTTGGTTCAAGGAGAATGGGAAACGAGAGGGATGCAAGGCTCGACCTCTCTGCCATAAGGCAAAGTCCAATTCCATTCCCCTAAAATAGCGTAAACCGGGATTATTGTAACCTAGACTCTAGGTCAACGCCCTTGTTATTCATTCCCTTTGAGAAGATCCCCTTGTTGTCCATTATGATTGAGAAAAGTTCCCGACCAATCGGGACCACCCATCTGTAGGGCAGACCCATGGCCACATCCACCGCACTTTCCTCAGGTTGTTTTAGTTGTCTAATTACCTACCACATTTAATTGGACATGCATCTAGCAGTTTCCTTAATTAACCCATTAGGCACTGGTTCCTTCACGTAATCTTAGCACTTGACATAGAAAAACAGTGTCAAATAAGTTTCTTTTCAATAGGTTATCATATTTATCTTTGAAATACATTCATAAGTCCAGCCTCTAGGCTTATTCGTAATCTGCGCAAAGGCTCCACAGGGATTACTAATCCAAGATTCTACCCATAGACTAGTATACGGGCCTCGAGATCAAATCCCGAGTCACGTTGGCCTCTTGTGCAGGGCTCGGAAGGCGAGGGATTTACGGCCAGAGCCCCCCTGGCACCCAAGCGTCCTCCTGCTCCAAGTAGTGCTCAACAGAGAGACCTCTTGCGACAGGTTCGGTTCACCATCCCGGCATGGCTTACAACCCCCTTGGTTAGGGTTAGGCAGACAGTCGGGGGTAACTAAGGCTGCCTCTCCCTTCAGGCCTTCAACCTGAAGCATTAGATATATTTTCATCCTTTAGTTCCTTGTGCAAACAAATCAAACAGTGCTCTCTAAACTGTTACAAGCACAATCATATCTAGTGGTCTTTATTTGGCCAACTGCTAAGAAGTGAATCCTTCTCTTGGAATGCATCCAGCATTTGATCTGACATCAATTGCGACTTGGCAAGATCCCCAAGGGTTTGTTTGTTAACCCCTATGTCTTTGGGTTAGGGCCGTACCCTATTAACCCAACTTAACCAATACCTTAAGTTCTATTAGCAGTAAATATGTTACTTTAAATTATTGATTGGTCCTTTGCTTCCAAGAAAATATCTAATCCCCTTATCTTGGTCACTTTTCCCAAGAAAGGTGCTATATTAGGATAACTACTCATCCTTTTGCAAGACAAACTTACGCAAGAATCTGCCAATCTCATTCCGAGGAATTGGCCATTCTCTTGTGATCAAACTACAAGATCATGCGACTCTGCAACTAGTTGCACAAGTGTCGCATCTAATCCATGGGACTATTTCACATCGAATGGCTCACGGAATCTTGATTAGATAGGAAATAGGGTTTAAGGTGTCTTCATATCCAATCCATTTCCGATTGCACTAGGCCAACATCATTCGGTCCTAAGGGTTCCAACTCAATCCAAGTTTTATCTTTTGAACGAGTGATCTTTAGGGAAGAAACCCTAATTCGTTCTTGCAAGTCCGTCCAATTGTTCCTACATTCCGTGAATGTGGGCATGGCTTTAGGGTATGAGAGTTTCGACTTGGCAATAAGTGCGACTAGGTCAAGTCCTTAACGTGCTAAACCCTAGTTAGCACTTGGAGTGTATTGTATCGATTTAACCATCCTAAGCGAGTCCTTTGCAGTTTAGGTGTTTAGGGTAAACCAATTTACTTGTGTACTCCTAAAGACATTATCTTGATCAAAGAGGGGAAAAACTAGTTTTATTATGTTATAATTCATGTAAGCATGAGATTCATTTCCTCTAGATTCGCAATCCCTAACTTTTCTCGTTAAGACCAAGCACATGCTAAAATTCCATTGATCCTACTAGGACATGCATTCACGACTCATGCTATTAAGCTTTTAGCTTTTAGATTCATTCTCGTTAAGCGGCTGGATGGCAACTTCTAGCAATGGTAGCAGCAGTGTTACGCAGCTCCTCCACCCACGTCGGCTTCGACATTTCCTTTAACTCCCTCTTCTCACGATAATGGCAGCCTGTCGCAGCTGTCCTTCCTCACGACTCCCCTTACTCCCCCCCCAAAGGGGGTTTTTATAAGATAGGGGGGAGAGGGCTCCCTCCTATGTGGCCCCCTTACATGGCTTCTTCCCCTCCACCTCTCAAGTTCCCATTTTAGCCCATCCCCTTCCTTCAGCCATGCTTCGGCTGGGGGGAGGTAATTATCAATAAACCTATTTTTATCCTCTTGACCTCCTCTCAAGAGGATGTACCCTTGCGGTTATGCGGATTTTTAAACCTCGGTCCCGTTTTGCTAGTGGAGAGTCATTTTACCTTGCGTACAGTTTAAAGATTGCATCGTCGGTAACTCCAATGCCAAAATTGACCTTTGCATGAGTTTCACGCGGGTTGTGGAAAGTCGGACAAGTAATATTTTTTAAACAAAAATATTACAGTATATCTAAGCTGGCTCATACCGATTGCAATTTTTACACACATGTTCAAGGAATTAAGGGTTTGAGATGTACCAAAAGTACGTACATCATAAAAAATACATCAGAGGACTATGTAACAAGGATTCTAGGCAAAACTTGGACATCACAAATAACTCACAGTCCTGACATAGTGGAGTGTCGAGTCATAACAAGGGACATGGCTTTTAGGTAAAAAAATTCTCTCTTAGTTGACTGTTATCTTACTTTGGGATGAATCGGCTAACTTTAATTTCCAATTACAAGTACTTTGTTGCACGACAAACTTTATGCCTAGTGTTCAAGTATCATAGATGGAGGATGCTCAAGGGTAAATGGTTGTGCCTTGATCAAGACATGCGTGAAAGTGCAGTTGTGGATGTTACTATCATTTGTGAGGGTCGCAAGCCCCAACTATTGCAGATAGAGGATGATTGGCCTTTGAGTATAATGCACCAGGAAATTACAATGTTAATGCGGAATCCACTTGTTAGCTTCTATTTTGAACTAGATGGTAGGAAAATTCAAAGCCGAGCCGAGGATACTATCACCAGCGGAAAGCGTGTGGCTCCACATATTTTAGAAATTGTAGAGTCTCCCTAAAAATCCCAACATCACAAGTTGTAATACCCAACACTTGTAAATTTTTGGATTTTTTTGGCCAATAGAATATTGTCGCTAACAAACTTGCAATATTTAAAAATTATGGTATTTATGCAAAATCATACACTTGTTATACACTTTCCACATCAACATATTTACATATGCATGTTAACTGTACAAAGATGTAAGTAAAGCCACAACTAAATATCGTATGCAAACAACCCTTAATAATTTAAAACTTAAGGTTTTTGAGGTAGAACTAGCTTAGTTCTTGTTTCATTGTTTCATTTCACACTTTCTCTCTTCGTCTCTTTATATCCACCACATCCCTCCTACCTACTACGATGGATGCTCACATACACATTGATGAGTGGATCCACGAGATTATCTTTGCCAACTAGGGTGACGAGATATTCTAGGTTTCTCTAAGAACTTCAACCTTAAAATCATGCTCTCATCGCTAGATCCCCCCCTTCGGGTTTTGGAAGACTTTGTGAGCACCATTGCTACATGCACATACTCCATCGAGGGATCCGACATGACTTGGGTGCCTCTGGAATAGCTCATGGTATTTCAGGCAAGGAAGAATCACCAAAAAGTGGTGAGTAGGTGTCTGGCTCATGTGGATCCTTCGCATAGAGTATGCACTGTTCCCATGGGAAGTGCACCAGGTACATCACCTTTGGATCTCGTGGAGTGTGATTGCGCATTGGCAATTTAACTCCTTGCATTGGATACACCCCTAGAGGAGGAGAGTGATGAATATACAACTCCACAAGTTGTTTCTATCACATACACATGAGAAGAACTGATTGAAGAGCTCATAAATGTTGAAGAGGAACATCGAGTGGTGACAGAGCAAGGGTTGGCTCTCATGGTGCCATCTTCTTCAGAACAACCACAAGTCGACAAACGCAATCTTGCCTCCTTGACACCCATTGAAGTAGATGGAGTACAATACTTACTTCTATCAGATGTACTGCAATACTTGGAAATGAAGGAAGAAGAGTTGTTTTCTATCCTAGTCAGGGATTCAATGGAATACGTGATCGATTATGATTACAAAGATGTGCATCCAACAATGGCAGAGATTGGAAGATATGATGGCATAGGCTTAGATATTGTGAGTGTGATCATAGCAGCATGGAAGCATATAACCTCGGTTGAAGAAGATTACCTTGTGCCTGATGCTGAATTTGAAGCACTACAGTATGATTTGTGCGGGCTAAGGCCCCAGCTTCCTACCAAGGAGTTTGTAGATCCCTCTGCCGAAAGAGGTGTCTGCCTGACACACGAGGAAATGAAGATACAAGATGATCTAGAGAAGGTGAGATTTCTAACTACCATATATTTTTATGCAATGAAACTTGATAATAGGGTGCATCAGGTCCCCCGGAGTCCACCGGTGAAATCTTGGCAAAAAATGATGCCTGCAGCTGCCCTGTCCGAAGTTTGGCATATGGGGCCACTTTCTAGCCAGAAAGTAGCCCCAGCCCCCGCCAGACTTTGGACAGGGTTAGAAAGTGGCCCCAGACGCCAGACTTTGGACAGGGTAGCTGCAGGCATCATTTTTGGCCAAGATTTCACCGTGGACTCCGGGGGACCTGATGCACCCTACTATCAAGTTTCATCACTTTTTGATAACTCTAGGTTAGTCGCTAAATATATTGTTTTATTTGGCTTTGTCATTCAGGACATACTATATATAGATGACTTGTGTGAAAATGAGGAGAAGAATGAACTGTTAACCCATTTAAACCCCAAAATCGGGTTAATGGAGCTTCATACGCACTATCCATCGTGTGATCGTAAATCCATAACCTTGTATCTGAATGCGACGAAACTTCACACGTGCACTCATTGGGTGGCCAAGAGCCCAAATTATTTTTTTTTGAAAAAAAATTGCCTGCAGACCCCTGGTCTGAAGTCTAGCATCTGTAGCGCTCTTGGCCACCAAACGAGTGCGCGTGTGAAGTTTTGTCGCTTTCCGATACAGTTTAATATTTTAAAAATTATCCCACACCAAAATTAAAGATGGATTGATAATTGAGAAATCAACATCGCGACTACTGGCCCTTAGAAACTTCGCACCACATAAACTATACAGAGGCATTAGAAGTAAAGTCTACAACAAGAAATGGCGAATTTCTGCATAATATTCCTATTGAAATTGACAATGCTAACAAAAACTATAAGTAAGAATTGATGCACAGTCAAATTTGAGAGCGAAGGACAAGTGTAAAATTTTAATTCATATTTTAAGGGCGCATACAATAGTTTTGCACTGGGACACAGTCATATGTCCAATGCACGAGGATAACACTATGCCAAAAAAGATAACATTGCAAACTTTGTTCATTCCATTGGAACGAATGCATCCTTCACTGCTTGAAGATTTCTTACAAGCTGGAAGTCCTTGGGAGTTACAGTGATGCGCTTCACATGTATTGCACAACGTTGATCATTAGTCATCAAGTCAACTAAAAAGGCCTTTGCAGCACACTGTAGAGCATGAAGACATTCTTTTGTGAAGTGATCAAGTATATCCTGACCTTGTACCAAAAACCACCTTTTGCTTTCTGTGCGGTAGAGGTCTTGCACAATCTCGAAAACAAGTCTCGAGAAGCTCGCCTTCGGAATGATGAGATCAAAATACCATTGATACCTTCTAATTTCTCTCGAGGCCACTGTACTTGGCTTCCACTTGCATTTCTTGTAGGGATGCTGAGGAGGACCCTTATGAGGGCGACTTGAGAAAGGTGGATTAGGTTGAGAAGGGGGTGCATCTGAGCTAATAGATGCTCCAAAGGGACTGAACATGATATGGGGCTCTGACCGGAAGCTTATTTGCAACTGCCTTAGACCTAGCCATCTTTCCTGCACAAGAGATGTGAGAACTCAATGAATAAAATAGAAAGTGAAACCCTCTTTTATATAACCCTAAACTATGAGACTCATTCACATAGATGCACACTCTCTCTTTCTCTCTTAAACTATGAATTGCATTCACACTGACTCACATTGTTTATATTACTATCTTAGCTCTTTTCGAACCCATTTGCTGCCTTGTCTAAGCCTTGTTTCTAGCCACTTGGCATGGTTTTCTTTGGCACTTGAGGCTTCATAATGCACTCTTTTAGTGACATGACGTGATTTCATCATGTGTGCAGTCGATTCATCAACACTTTCATTTGCTCTCTTTTGTGAGAGTTTAGCTTCATCCACTACTATAATCCTATACCACCAAGATAGCAATTGGATCATTGGATTGCTACCATTCACCCATCCACCATGATTAGTTTTTCTTTGGTATACACCACGCGCTATCCAATGTGAATTTTCCATCCCTTGTGTGGACCAAATTCCAATGTTTCCCTTTTCTACAAAGTATGGCCCATGTGCCTCAAGGATATGCTACAAAGACACATATGGCACATGAGTAAAACTATGCTCAATAGTTTATACAATTCATACAATTTTAAAATATTAACTTAGTATGCACCATGTAATGTGTGATAGAGCTTTTGCCCCATGCTTCCACCATGTTTTCGTAGAAGCTATGCACAACATTGATAAATTCTTGCTTATCTTCATTGTTAAACACCATCTTGAGAAGTAAGGGAGCCAATTTGTTAAGACTTATCCAAACCTTAGCTTTGTCCAATCTTGTTTTTCCTCTATTACTTCGATCACGAACTGCAAAATGTAACTTTTTCCACCCATCATAGTCCTACGGCCTACGAAACATGACATTCCCTTCCTCATTGATGGGTACTGAGAGAAACTTCCTAGCCTTTGCTCCTCCCAAGCAAGGCTTTTTTGGCAAGTTACCAAATTTTCCTGATCTCTTCTCATTTTTTTTAATCATCACTTGATGCTTGTGTAGCCCAATTTATGATAGCACTCGCTCCACAATCCTACACATTGCAATGGCTTCTTTTTCTAGTTGCATCCTATAAGCAAAGAAAATGTATTTATATACAAGTTTCTCCATGATTCTGACAAAAGCATGCAATGAACAAATGTGAATATGATCCAAGGGAATGTTGATGATGGGCTTCCAAGTGGGATCTTCTTTATTGCGCGTCAGTGGAGCACTTGTCACCTTTCGCCAGTTCTTCTTTCCGTCCTTTCCTTCCACCCTCTCTATCAAGCAATATAGGCATGGATTCTTTGTATTTGCACCATTGGAGATTCCTTACATGCATTTTAAAGTTTTCAAGTCTCCTGCAAGATGCCATTCAACCATGTATTGACCATACCCTTCAATTAAGAGCATCTCACCATGTTCCTGACGATCAATGATGCTTGGAATGCTTGTGTACATAAAGAATAGCTGCAATACCTCAAATGTTTCCTTAGAAACTTCAAATGCAGCAAGCCACCACACATGGCACTCAAGTTGAACACTAAAGTTCCATGGGTTGTTCTTGTTGAATTGTAAAGCTCTATTCATCAAAGTTACACTAACTCTTTCAAGATTTACTCCTTTTACGACCTCACTTTCATCTAATTTTATAACAAACGAAAATTTACCATTACATTCTTCAACAAACATATTGTAGTATATTACCATTGCCGACTGTACCTTATTCAAATCTAAATAGTAATTATTAAGTTCGGTGAACTTCACCTCATATGCATTTTTGGTCCCAACCTTTAGTGTTTCCATCCATTGAACATGCATGGAATCTCCTATAAACTCCAAAACCTTTGTATTAACTTGCCGTCGGGCCTCTATTAACTTTGAAGGTTGAGGAAGAGGCACGATTCTATTTCTCTTCAGCACATGACCAAACCCAACCTTCACACCTTTGAATATCTTTAAGTAAGTCCTTGTGCTAATGCCACCTCTATCACAAATAGATGCTGCATACACAGCTGAGAACTCATTTCACACATCTTTTACTGTGCACTAAATCACCTTTTCCTTCACAGCCTTAAACTTATGATTGCTCAAAGCATTTTCTAGTGTACTTGCCTTCAGCAATCTATTAATACACAATCCAACCTCACCCTCACCTAGGTTCTCTTTCTGAGCTACCTTACATGCTTTGATACGTCGCTTCCACTGGCCACTATTCACAATTAACTCATTGATTGGCTTCTTCTTTCATTTGTGCTCCTGTGTTAGCTTGTTGTTGATCTTTCTCAAGTTTTCCAATTGTGCCTTTGCCTTCTCATATGAGATACCAATTTCATGGATAGTGTCTTGCATTGAAATAATTTGATTTTTTTGTTGAATTACAGTTTCATTCAGTTGTACCACTTGTCCTATGAGTTGTAGTATATGAAGTTGATGTGCAATGATCACATCATGGCAAATTTTTATGGTTGCCTGGAAAGTTGTAAATACTTTGAACACCTGATCATTGAGCCACCTAATATAACCAAGTAACCCATTTTCACCCTCGCACACATACTTCAGCAAACTTATGATTCCTGAGAATGTTGGAGGTCTATTGTTTAAGGGGTCAATTGGGTAGATTCCCCCATCAACCCACAAATCCACATGTTTCAATCCCATTTGCCTGTAACTCTGCAAAACCTGAGGGTTGACACTAGTACGTTGGGTTCTTTTGAATAATGGGGCATATTCAATCTCTACCTCAATATACAGCTCCTTTTTTCCTGTATTCATTTTACTATTAATAGAAACAAGGAGCCTACTTGGTTGTCACAAGAGGTAGAGTGGAGATGCACAGAGAGGCACACAAAGGTGCCAAGGGAAATGAGGGTGTAAGTAATTCACTCTATTAATGAAGGTTGCATAAACATAGAGAAGAGGTCACAATAGAGCCATGAGAGAGTATAGATATGGGGGAAAATATCTCAAAGGAGGGTAGGGATGTCCAAGACTTTTTGTATTTTAGATATTTCTATTTTGCCTCCAAAAACATCTCCAAAAAATACGAAATTTGACCAATTGGTTTGTTTTTTCACCAAAATCTAGGATATAAAAAATCCCCAAAATATCTTAAAAGAAACTTTTGAATTTTGATTTTCCTTGTTCTCGATTAAAAAATCAATTACCTCGTATCTACTAATCATTTTGCATTGAAAATGAAGCACCACACTCCTGTAACTAACTTTTTGAATATAAAATTTAGTTGAAAAAAACTTCTTCAATGAGGAGAGAGAAGGAATCTGAGTATATCTTTGTAGATAATATAAGAAAGGCAAAACGAGATTGCAAAAGTGGAGAGAGAGGAGGATTATTTTACTATTCTTCTCTCCTCTTTTCCTTGTTTTAAGGAGGAGAGAGGGGGGGACTAAAAGGCCCATTTGTGAGTTTATTTTTTTCCTAATATTAGGTATTTACTTTTTGCAGTTTAATTTTATTATTTTCTAACAATTGTGAATGCTTCAGTTGATGTGTAGAGCAAGTAGTGGTGGCGCTGGGAAGCATTGGGAGATAGCGTGTATTCAAGTTATTTAGAAGAAATTATCATTTTTTATGGGAGCACATCTTAGACATGGTGCCAATATTTATTTTGATGCACTTATTTATTAAAGCACTTGATATATATTTATTATTTTGTATGCGCATGGGTGCATGATTTAAATATTCATTATTGGACATTGTATTTGGGTACAGCCCGACTCTCGGGACACCCAACTGCTTTATTCTTTATTTGGACAAAAGCAAACACAAAAGCTAAAGTGTGCTAATTGTAAATTTGGGCTATTTTTTAGCTTGAAGATGAATAATATATTAAATACATGCTTTGTAGAGCGCTCACACAAGGCATGGGGGGAGATTGTACCCAATGAGTCTTCTTGCTTCATGTCATGCAAGTTTTCTCTCTTGATTTTTGGGCAAAAAGTAGAGTTCTTTGTTCTTGGGGACCTTCCGGTGCTCACTACGTACACATAAGGCATCTGATTTGCAAGCCAATGGTATTAGAGCGAAGCTGAGATTGAGAGCTTCCAATCGCTTACCATCTTGCGCGAATGTAAAGCTCTTGGAATAATCAAGCTCTATAGTCAGTCTCGCGGCAATCCGTCAATACTAGCACATTCCTGGTGGTGAAGAATCCCCTGCTACACAGTTAGATCGCAAGGGACCACTCTCAAGAAGCAAAGGACCACTAGGGAAGTCTCTTTGAAAGTCATCTTTCTTCTCAAAGACAGAAACTTAAGAATTTCATTAATAATAAGCTTAAGGCTTAACAAAATATTAAGCTTCACTTTTCAACTCTAAATTTCATCATTGACGGCGAGAGTATGAGTTTTCTACAATCGACGTTGACAAGTCCATGCCATCGTCTTGTTGCGTTTATTTCAGGGAAATCATGTTTTTTCTATTAAAGATTAGGCTTTATTAAGCTTACTAAAGCTTAAAGCTTAAAGGCTACTACTTTCAAATTTTCTTCTTAGCTGACGTTCACATTGGTTAATCTCGAACCGGTTTTCGACCTCCCTGCAAGCCCCCGTTCGCACCTACGCTCTGATAGAGCCGAGTTCTAGCACACATATTGCTATATGCAGTTTACACAGACGAAGTATCTTCTTGGAAGAAGACCGACATCAATTTCTATAGTTGTGAAGAAGAAAGATCTTAAAAAGTCACTTTAAAAAAAACAAGCCTTGTAATCCCGAACTTGAGCTACGCTCATACCGCTAAAAGGATTTTGAGTGTGTGAGGTTGTTTGAAATTTTGCAAGATGACGGATCAAAATATGCAAGATTTTATGGCCGAAGGTGATCTACCAGAACCAAC
Organism: Lygodium microphyllum; assembly: GCF_053477565.2. NCBI lineage: Eukaryota > Viridiplantae > Streptophyta > Polypodiopsida > Schizaeales > Lygodiaceae > Lygodium > Lygodium microphyllum. The sequence goes on along the minus strand of NC_141152.1, from coordinate 24,858,063 downwards.
GATGGAACAAAAATGGAACAAAAATTGGACCTAATTATGATGTAGCTTCAAGAGGAGTGAAGAGCACGTCAAACTTTGCAAGCTCAATTGGCTAGTCTTCAAGGATCTACTACCGATCAAGATGGACCACAATCTAAAGATATTATACGACGTACGATCGATGCGACATTGAAGCGCAATCTATTCAGAAAGAAACAAAGATAAGTAAAAGAAATTTCAAATTTTATACTTTCAATGGGTCACGCGATGGAAATCCTGTACTTGCTTTTATCAGCCAGTTTCAATGATTATTTCCATGAAGAACAGTATGCCGAAAAAGAAAAAATTAAGTGTGTCACGAATCATTTAGTGGATAGAGCATCCTTATGGTGGATTGTTGTCCGCAAAATCATTGATTGTCCTACTACTTGGGAGACTTTCCAAAATAATTTGTTGCAAAATTTTCTTCCACCCCAATTCCACGAAAAAGTAATCAAACAGTGGGATCTTCTACAACAAAGAGATCGCGAGCCTATTTCCCAATATACTGAACGTTTTTGGAACACTTTTTATTGCAACTTCAAATGCTCAAAGATGTACCTGAGGCAACTTATAAGCACAAGTTTATGTTTGGTTTGCTTGGTCACTTCTATGCGGAAGTGAACATGTTCAAGCTGCCAACGAAGATGCAATTTCCTTGGCCCATGATGCTAAAGACAAGATTCGAGGACGAGAGAAGTGACCACAACAATTCTCAAACAATGGTAACTTTGGTACAAAACAATTTAATTCTAATTTTCGAAGATTCAATCAAAACCATTTTCTTCCATCTTCATTCCGTAAATCTTGGACACGACCCCCTGCTTTACCATCAAACACAACTCCAAATCCTAAGCCATCTCTTAAGCCAAATCCCAATATTCCTAAACTTTTCGCTATTACCAATAATGTGTCTAAATCCAAATCCATAGTCTGTTATAAATGCCATCAACATGGACATCTAGCGGTGAATTGTCAATCCAAAAAGCCAACTGTTCACATAAACTATTTGGGAGCGACTGAAGATGAAGCCAATGAAGAAATGCGTTAAGAATCCATTGAAATTTGATTTTCTATATACCTTGACATATGGGATTCATTTGTTTTAAGTCTCTAAAGAGAAGGGCAGTAGCAAGAATTACTGTGGTGCTTCCTTAGCAACGATGCACTACGTTAGAGTGAATTCATGAAAATAATTGTTTGTGCACAATTCACGCTATTTGATCTATAAGTTTACATGTTTGTGTACTTGTAATGGAGGCAGGAGAGAGAGAAAAAGAGGAGAGGGAGAGAGTGCAGAAGAGAGAGAAAGACTACAGGAAGAGAGAGAAAGAGAGTAACGAGGAGAGAGAAAGACTAGAAAAAGAGAGAGAAAGACAGAAAGAGAGAGAAAGAAGCTATGAGAGCTTGGAGAAGGAGATGAAGATGAAAGGAGACTTGTATTAAAATCTGATGGTGAAAAATCAAGTCCCTAACACCTTATATACTAGCCAGTGTAGCTAGTATTTCCCCATTATTAAATCCCTCTCTCTTACATTGGAGACTTGTATTGAAATCTGATGGTGAAAAATCAAGTATCTAACACCTTATATACTAGCTAGTGTAGCTAGTATTTCCCCATTATTAAATCCCCCTGTCTTACATTCCATCTCCACCCAAAGGTTTTTTCCCTCAAAAACAATTTGGACACTTATGCTAACTAGGTAGGAGTAGATCAGAGTACTACTCTACTGCATTATTGCAGGGATATACAAATGAATGAAGAGGTATTATTACGTATGTTGGGTCATTGGGGTATGTACGTTACATGGGTCTTATTAGGGAATTATAAAAAATGAATTTTGACCCAAGTATCTTGAGTAAATGTGAGTTGCAGGCAGTAGACAGCAAGCTGTTTACTACAGGCCAGCTTCTAATAGGTATGGAAACTCTTCCAAAACTAAAGCTGGCCTCCAAGAAGCTTCCTCAAGTGGTAAACCTTGCCACTTAATCAAGTATTCCATGATGGAGTGAGAGCAAAGATTCTTTTCCCTTTGTCCTATGATTTGCTCGAATGATGCCTTCTTCATCTATCGGTGGTAACTCCTCAACATAATCCACTAATGATCCAATGAAGGATTCGATTGGCTCACATGGAAGACATTATGAATTTTCGTGGATGGCAGTAGTGCTAACTGATATGCCAAGTCTCCCACTCTTTTGACAATCCGGTATGGCCCATAGAACCTGTGTGTCAACTTATCGTTGGACCCATCCTTAAGGGTGGCATATCTGGGCTTGGGCACCTTCAAAAGCATCAAATCCCCTTCTTGGAATTCAATATCCCTTCTTTTATCATCAGCATAAAGCTTCATTTGATCCTGAGATTTCTTCAAGTTGACTTTACATTGCTGAAGTAAGGCCTGCATTTTATCCAATTCCTCCTTGCTTTGTGGGTTTATTTTATCATTAAAGATAACCGTGGGGGGGGGGTGTCAAGATTGTGGGAGAGAAGGAAGGAGTCTCACTTGTAGCTTTCTTGCTTGCACAATGGGGGAATACACACAAAGGTGGAGGCTGAAAAATAGTTTTCCTCTTCTTAGTTGTGTAAGCCAAAAAAACTCTAGTACATAGAAATAGAAGAACCCTATATACGGGTCTCAAACTAAACTCAACTAACTAAGGTGGCATACTAACTGAACCACGAACTAGAGTAGATAAGGATAGCTGTCATCTAGCTATTATTCATGGGCGGTGTACCAACTGCATCTGCAACAACTGACAAGTCGGTGACATAAATGCACAATGGTCACCCTGGCATATCACGAGTGGAGCTCGATATCTCAACACTCCCCCTCAAGCTCAATCCCAATTCCTGAATACCAAGCAGGTCTCTGAACTTGCGCAACTTGTCTACGCCCAATGCCTTCGTAAATATGTCAGCTACCTAATCCTCTGTGCTGACATAAACTAGATTAATAAGACCTAGTAAAACCCTCTCCCGCACATAGTGATAATGCACCTCAATGTGCTTTGTTCTAGCATGATAGACTGGGTTATTTTCCAAGTGTATACTGCTCATGTTGTCACAATAAATGACAACTGGCCCATCTGTAGGCTGATGCATATCATAAAGTAGCTTATGCAACCAAGCTACCTCACATGCAGCCATTGCTGCACCCCTGTACTCAGCTCGACAAGGCAATTGTAGGCTGTTTCTTGCTACTCCAAGTGACTGCAACACTCCCAAAAGAGAACACATATCCACTAGTAGATCATCTATCAAAAATACTACCAGGCCAATTAGCATCAGTGTATCCATGCAACTGTATCTGAACTCCAGTCTCATAAAGTAACCCATCCAAATGCGGTTTCCTTGGAGCCTGCATAAATTGACTTACCAATCCAACAACATAACTCAAATTTGGCGTGGTAATAGTCATATAAATCAAACTTCCTACTATGTGTCTGTACATAGTAGGGACTTCCAGAAGCTTACCTGCATCTGCGCTCAGCTTCACATTCTACTCCAAAGGAACTGAAATACGCTTACAACCTGTCATCCCATATTTGGACAGCATGTCCAATCCATACTGCCTCTGCAAGAGTCGTATCCCACTTGGTGATCTAATCACCTCAATGCCCAAGAAATAACGCAGCTCTCCCAAATCCTTCATCTCAAACTTCTGCTTCAATAGCATTTTCACATGAAGGATATCTTCATCACTGTCACTTTTCATAATCAAATCATCAACATAAATAATAAGTAGCATAATATCTTTCTCTGTTTTTCTCACATAAAGTGAGAAATCTGCCTTGGAAATCTGAAAGCCAATAGTGACAAGATACTGTCCTATCTTGTCAGACCATGCTCTAGGTGCTTGCTTCAAGCCATACAATGCTTTCTTCAATCTGCAAACAAACTCAGGATGAACAGCATGCACATAACATGGTGGCTGCTCCATATATACCTCTTCTTGCAAATCACCATGCAAGAAGGCATTCTTTACATCCATCTGATGTAAAGACCATTCATTTGATGCAGCCATAGCAATGGCTGCTCTTACGGTTGCCATCCTTGCAATCGGATTGAATGTTTCTTCATAATCAATGCCGTATGTTTGTGCATACCCCTTGACTACTAATCTTGCCTTGTATCTGTTCACAGAGCCATCTGCATTGTGCTTCACCTTATAAACCCACTTACAACCAATTGCATTCTTATCTTTAGGCAAAGGTACCAATTCCCATGTAGCATTTGCTTCCAAGGCATCCATTTCTTCATCCATGGCTTTCTCCCATTTTTATTTTCCCATGGCTTGCTCAAAAGAAGTGGGTTCCGGTTCCTGTATCACTTTGAGCATATAGGCATAGTGAATGGCTGTAAATCCATCATATTTCAGCCTATCTACAGGATACATAGCTCTGGTAGACCTACGCAAAGTAGGTTTACTCCCAGGTGCTCTCAAAACATCCCTGGTCTTCCTTACTCCAGGTGTAACAATAGAAGGAATGCCCAACTCATCATCAATGCTCTGTTCTGAGCCGCTGGATTCACCATCCACATAAGAGTGACCTGCATTCACATCAAACATGGGCTAGTCTATCTTCTCTTTTCCTTTTCGTGATACCTGAATACCACTATCTGCATTGCTTTGACAAGATTCTCCTGATCTCAATCTTCCTATCCATGGCGAAGAATGTGAACCACTGCTAGAGGACGCTCCAGGTCCACTAATATTTTGTGACTGCTGCTGTGAATTCTGTGCAGCATTACCATTTTGTGCATCTACATCATCAATCACATTTATTGGTTTATACCAGCTACTCATCTCATAAAAAAAACATCTCTGCTCACTGTAAACTTATGAGCAGAAGGGTTATAGCATCTATACCCTTTCTGCTACAGAGAGTAGCCAATAAAGATGCACTTCTCAGCTTTTGGATCCAACTTGGATCTCAACTCATCTGGCACATGAACATAGGCAATGCAACCAAAAATCTTCAAATGAGAAATATCCGGTTTCCTACCAGTATACCTCTCCTCTGGAGTCATCCCATGTATTGCTGCAGTGGGAGTCCTGTTCATTATGTAGACTACTGTAGTAACTGCTTCAGCCTGGTAAAAATCTGGCAAGTCTTTTTCATTGAGCATGGCATGAGATACCTCTCCAATATGCCTGTTTTTCCTTTCTGCAATTCCATTTTGTTGTGGGGTATGACTGCATGAATATTGCTGCTTTATGCCATGCTCCTGTAGGAATCTTGCAAACACATTTGAGAGGTACTCTCCCCCTCCATCTGACCTTAGGCATTTTATTTGCAGGCCTGTTTCTTTTTCAACCATAGCTTTAAGAGTTTTGAAATGCCCAAAAACTTCACTTTTCTTTTTCATAAAATATACCCAAACTTTTCTGCTATAGTCATCAATAAAAGTGACAAAATAATGACAGCCTCCAAGAGGTGCAAGTTTAGTAGTCCACACATCAGAGTGGATTAATTCCAATGGCTTCTTACTCTCTTGAACATGTCTAGGAAATAGTTTCCTTGCCTGTTTTCCAAATTGATAGGCTTCACATACCTTATGCATTTCTGCAACCTTGAATTTAGGCAATCTTGCAATAATATTTTGGGCCTGCATTGATTTAAGTCGTTGTACATTAACATGACCAATGTGTTTATGCCAGATATCAATATCTGCAACTACATCGGTCCCATGTGCAAACATTGTTGCACTCAATTCAGGCATGTCTGCATCCAACGTAAACATTCTTCCCTTCTTCTTTCCTTTTGCTATCAAGCGATCTTTATTTTTCATATCCTCAACAAAGCATCCATGAGGATTAAATCTGACCTGCAAGCCATGCTCAACCATTTGACCAACAGAAACCAAATTCTTGGTGATATTCGGGACATGAAATACATCGGACACGTATTTCTTTTTCCCATCCTACATAGACAAAGGAATTTTTCCAATCTGCACAATAGGATGTGCAGTATCATCACCAGTCTCCACAAATCCTGGTTTTTCCATTTTCCTTGCATCCTCCATCCATTCTGCATGACCTGTCATGTGGTTTGATGCACCTAAGTCAACATACCATACATCGTTGCTTTCTTCTGCACTTGTCACAGAATTGTTCATGTGCTGCACCATAAACAAATGCTCATTTCTGTCATCGCCCTGTCTACTAGAAGATGCATAATTCCCTTGTTGCAAATTTCCATTCATGATTTCATTCTGCTTTTTATAGCAGTCTTTAGCCATATGAACCATTTTACCACAGTAGTAGCATTCAACATTACTGTTTGCATTTTGGCTTCTTTGCCATCCACCATGACCTCTTTGGCTCCCCCTGTCTCTAGAGTTACCACGTCCTCCTCCATAGGAATGGTTTTCTTGAGTTTGCTACATATTCTGATTTCTACCACGACCTCTAGATCAGCCTCCTCTACCTCTGCCTCTACCCCTTCCAGCATTTGAGTAGAAGATAGCTTCTTTTGAAGTTCCTCCTGAAGAAGATTGCACCACCATTTCTCTGCTCCTTAGAAATTAGAAGAGCAATCAACTCCTCAAAATCAGGAAATCTTTCACGGACGGAAATGGATGTTCGAAACTGTGCATAATCCTTTCCTAGACCATTCAAGGTCACAGAAACTAAATTTTCATCTTCCACTGGTGACCCAATGGAAGCAAGTGCATATGCAATCTTCTTCACCTTCATGTGGTAGTCATTGATGCTCATATTTTCTCTTTGCACATTGTGCAACTCTTGCTTGAGCTGCATTTTCCTGGCTTTGCGTATTTGTGCTATACATTTTTGACAAAGTATTCCATGCCTCCTTTGGCATACTTGCATCTTGAATATGCACAATCATAGAGTCTAAAATGCTGATAGACAGCCAGTACATAACTTTCCTGGCTCTCTCATGCCATGCTTTAAATGCCTGCATTTGCTGTTGATTGGGAACATCAGGAAGAACTGATTCTTCTTCATTTCCTGCAACGAATTCCCAATATCCTTTTCCCATAAGGAAATTCGTCATTCTAAACTTCCATGCTTGGAAGTTGTTCTTGTCAAGCTTTTCAGTGACAATTTGTGAAAGAGAATCAGACGCCATTACAGAACACTGCAAAAAATTCTGTCACTGTAAAAAACACAGCTTCAGCCTCACAAGGGCAAATCTGCAAAACTGATGAAAGTGGTATTTGACCACACAGTCACTTCCTAGTGACAAATTTGCATTAACAGGCAACAAGGATGATTCTGTAACTCCCAATGTCTCTGTGCACAAGCATACGATGCAATTTCTATAGTAACTTTTCACCGACCTGTAGAACAGTGGTCGCACAGCATAAAACTGGGCCTTTTCCTAAGTGCGTGCAGAAAACTTTCGCCTCCAAAACAGGCCCCGAAATGGCCTCGAATAAAAAAAACAGAGCAATCAGGGCTAAAGCCCTATCCCGCAGCATATACTGCCCTCTTGCTACACCGCGAAGGGCGTCTCAATCTAAGAAAATGCACTCTTGCACTTTCCGGCTGTGCTACTGTAGAGACTTGCTCCCAAAATAGAAAAATGAAAGCAATACTGGTCCTCTTACCAGAATACCGCGAACTTGGCTTGCTTTCTTGAGCTCCTTACCACGAACAAGGCTCTGATACCATGTCAAGATTATGGGAGAGAAGGAAGGAGTCTCACTTGTAGCTTTCTTGCTTGCACAATGGGGGAATACACACAAAGGTGGAGGCTGAAAAACAGTTTTCCTCTTCTTAGTTGTGTAAGCCAAAAAAACTCTAGTACATAGAAATAGAAGAACCCTATATATGGGTCTCAAACCAAACTCAACTAACTAAGGTGGCATACTAACTGAGCCATGAACTAGAGTAGATAAGGATAGTTGTCATCTAGCTATTATTCATGGGCGGTGTACCAACCGCATCTGCAACAACTGACAAGTCGGTGACATAAATGCACAACGGTCACCCTGGCATAGCACGAGTGGAGCTCGATATCTCAACAGGGGGCACCTTATAGCCATACAATGCCTCGAATGGTGAAACTCCAATGCTAGAGTGTATAGAATTGTGATAGGCAGACTCAACCAGATGCAACCATGAGTCCCAAGTATTCTGCACATCATAACAGAAAGACCTCAAGTAAGTTTCCAGCCACTTGTTAACCCTCTCTGTTTGGCCATCAGTCTATGGGTGGATGGTAGCTAACTGAGTGCCCATAGAGCTGAAAACTACCTGCCAAAAATTGCTCATGAATTTAGCATCCCGGTCATGCACAATGACCTGTGCTAAGCCATGTAATTTGAAAACATGTTCCATGAATTGGCTAGCTACTTGAGAAGCATTATATTGAGTCTTTGTAGGAATGAAATGGGCTGCCTTGGTGAGTCTGTCCACAACTACATAGACGCTGTTCCACCCCTTCTTGGTCACCAGGAGGCCGGTTATGAAGTCCATAGTGATATGTGTCCATTTTCCTTCGGGCATAGGCAATGGATATAGTAAACCAGTTGGTTTTAAGGTGCTATCTTTGTTTTGTTGACATAGCACGCAGATCAAGACAAAATCTTTTGCATCCTTCCATAGGACCTTCCAATGAAAGCTTTTAGCAATTTTGTCATAGGTTTTAAATATGCCCAAGTGACCAATTGTAGATAAAGAATGCATCTCTTGCATGATCTTTTACTTGAATGGGGAAGTGTATGGGATGGCAATCCTACCCTGAAACCATAAGAGACCATTCTTAAGCTAATATGGAGTGTTTTCATCTACATGCCCATGCTGTAATTTTTGGAAAATGTGGCTGAAATCAGAATCTAACAAATAAGCCTCCTAAAGCTCTTCTTTCCAATCACTATGAAGTTCCATGATGGATGAAACTTTACAAGCCCACGTTCTTGATAATGAATCAACAACTACATTGTCTTTTCCCCGTGTATGTGTAATGCCAAAGTCATAGTTCTGCAATGTAGCTACCCATCTGCGTTGTTTGGGGTAAGATTAGACTGAGAGAGGGAGTATTTGAGGACCCTATGGTCACTCTTGATCCTAAATTTGCATACAAGTAGTGGTGCCATTTCTTAATGGCATGAAGGATGGCCAGCATTTCTTGGTCATATACATTCATAGTCATCTCATTTTCAGCAAGTTTGCGGCTTTCAAATGCTATAACCCCATGCTCTTGTAACAATACAATCCCTATGCCTCTACCACTGGCATCACACTGAATGGTGAATTCTTTTGAAAAATCTGGGCAAACCAAAATGGGCGCTGAGGTAATCAATTCTTTGAGCTGATTAAAGCTCTTATCAACTATGGCATCCCAGAAAAAGGCCTCTTTCTTAAGCCTATTCATCAAGGGAGTTGCAATAGTGACATAATGGCTAATGAATCTACGATAGAATGATGAGAGACCAAGAAATCCTCTAAGTGAAGTGGTATTTGCAGGTATGGGCTAGTCTTTTATACACTGCACTTTCTTAGGATCAGCCCTAATTCCATCTTCACTAACTATGTGCCCCAAGTACTCCACCTCTGTCTGCATGAAAGAACATGTTGTCTCCTTGGCAAAGAGCCTATGCTACCTCAATACATCAAACACTCGCCTCATGTGCCAAAGGTGATCCTTCAGTGATCTACTAAAGATGAGGATGTCATCAAAGAAGACCAACACAAATTTGAAAAGAAAAGGTTGAAGTATTTGGTTCATTAAGCTCTGAAAGGTGGCTGGTGCATTAGTTAACCCAAAAGGCATGACCAAGAAATGATAAAGCCCCCGATTAGTCCGAAATGTTGTTTTGACCTCATCCCCTATCCTCATGTGGATCTGGTGATAGCCTGACCATAAATCTATCTTTGTAAAGTACTTAGCCCCCTTAAGCTCATCCAGCAAGTCATCTATGTGTGGAATAGGGTACATGTTCTTCACGGTGATCTTATTAAGATCCCTGTAGTCTATCCACATCTTGAAAGATCCATCCTTCTTTTTGAACAATAACATAGGGGAAGCATACGGTGAAGAATTGGGCTCAATGAATCCCATGTCCAGTAATTCTTTGACTTGTCTGGCAACTTCTTCTCTTTTGCACCTAGGCTCTAGATCTATGGGATGATCAACCATGCTATTAGGGAGTAGTGCTGTAGGTACTTGGAAGAGGTCCTTGTACTCTTCTAAAAGAGTTTTCAATGCTGAATTCTTTACTGTTTTAGTGGATTGATCTAAATTCTCTTTATTTAATTGCAATACAAAGATTTGGGACTGTTTCTTGAACTCTTTCTTGAGTTGTTTGCTGGTAGTAATGAGCTGAAATTCACTATCATTTTGAGTTCCATGCAAGTGAATGAGCTGTTCCACACTGACAAACTCCATATACAACAAGGAAAATTTCATGGTTATAGTGCCCAAAATTTTTAGCCAATCACAACCCAAGACAACATTTATAGGCCCCATTTCTAATGCAATTAAATCCAATTGCTTTCCAAAATTTTCAGCAAGCTAGATATGAACAACATGGCATACTTGTGTGCTAATTTCTTCATCCCCATTGGCAACTTGCACCTTCAATGGCTGCTGTAAATAAGTGGGAAGACACTTTAGCATGTCCATGACTGCTCTGTTAATGAAACTATGAGTGCTACCACTGTCCATGAGTATAAGCACATCCTTCCCATGAATTTGGCCCTTATAAATTAGGGCTTCTGGATCCTATCCAAGCATCCATTGATATGGCATAAGCAGTGGCAGCATGTATTTCAGCATGTGGTTTGATATTTCTGCCCATACCCCGTGATAAATTGCCACCGGGGTCAAAAGGAAAAGAGTCAGCAGGGTCAAAGAACTCTTCTTGAGCAAACTCTTCATCAGCATCATCTGTTTCAGCAGTCATAAAAGCATATGTATCCTCAGGGTCCTCCTCTGAGTTCTCAAATACCAACATGCTGTGAACCAGTGCCTAAGCATTTCTTAAAACACATTTTGAGGCATGATTAGTTGTATACTTCTGGTCACACTTGAAACAAAGCCCTTTTTCCTTTCTTTCTTTATACAAATCCATGGGAATGGACCTTGGACTACCAAAGGCTGAAGCATTTTTATTTCTGTTGTCCCCTTGCCTATTATCCATTCTTGGGCTGTTTGTTGTCCTTAAATTGCCTTGTGGTCTTGAGGCATTAAAAGTGGGGTATGTGGGGATTTTTGGAGTGCTGAATGGCATGTTACCACCACCATAATTGGCCCCAAACTGCCCTAGCCTTACAATACCTCTTTGCTATCCAGAATATGACTACATGTGTCCTCTTTGCTGCCCAAACACTGGCTGAGATGCCCCTCTTTGCTGTCGAGAATATGACTGCATGTGTCCTCTTTGCTTCCCAAACACTGGCTGCGATACCCCTCTTTGTTGTCCATACTGAAATGAAGCATCCCGGCGATACTTGCGAGAGTACCTCTTAGCCAATTCAATAGACTTGAAAAAATTCGATGGGTTTTGAGCTGAAACATCAACAGAATAAGGGATCCAGCCCATACACATACTTGTGTAACCTGGCATCATCACTAATCGACTCAACGTAAGGTTGAGGAACTGATTTGTATATTCTCTAACAACAAGACCACGCTGTTCAAGGCCATACCATCGACGAGCAAGCTTTTCTTTCTCACCAGTGAAGCAAATACTTGCACCATGAGTGCCTTGAATGCTTCCCATGAGTTCACTTGCTAATTTTCTCTTTTAATGTACCTCCACCATGTATGTGCAAATCCTTCCAAGTGGATCATTGCAAAATGGATCTTTTGGTCATCATTACGGGGCAAGATGTCAAAATAATCCTCAAGATTGGAGAGCCACTCTTCAAGTTCAGCTGGGGATAATGATTGACCATTGAATTTTGTGAAAACAATCTTGTCTCTCAGCTCTCTTTCATGATGAGGTGGCTGTCCCACATATCCAAACTGAGGCTGATCCATGTGGCTATCCAAAAATGAACCATTCTAAGAGAAATTTCTACTAAAATATGGCTGAGCTCGCATAGATGGCATAGGCCCTTGTGATGGCTGAAAATTGCCCCTCATTGCATTGTTCATGGGGTCCTCGTGTCTATGTGAAGGCTCTCCCTGTTCAAAAGTGTTGTTAGGGATGCCCATTCTCCCCAAAATGCCTTGAGAGCTCATATTTGCTACATTCACTGGTGGGGCCGTCACTCGTTTAGCATGCATACCTAATCTATCCTCATGTTCCTTCCCTTTCATTTGGAATTCCATCCACTTAGTGAGCTGGGCAGCAAGGGTGTCCATAGTGGTCTTCATTTGGCCAATGCCTTCCATCAATTCTCTATGCCTCTTAGCATGCCTTGTCTCATGCAAACTGAGGGTATTAGTGAGTGCACTGAGGCTATCCATGCCATGAGAATAATCTTCATCTTCCACCTCAGGGTTAGTTTCATCCCTCTTGGCACATGCATCCCTTATTGCTGAAGGTCATCATTTTCCTTAGTTTTTCCCTTATTGCCTGCCATGGTTAGGTGCAGTCCCGTTAGACCACCTGTCACTGTTTTGCCCGTAACTTGAGCTAGGAGGCTCCGATTGACCTAATTTTTTGTTCCAACTAGAGCCAAGGATTCCCTCTTTGAACTGAGCATAAGCGTGTGCTCCTAGATTTTATAGAAAAAATTCTGTAATAGGAAAAGTATTGCTGTATTGTGCAGTCCAGCAGCCTGTCTACACCTGTAGGAGACCTCTTTTGACCTGTAAGTATCTTGTGGAGTCCAAATAGAGTTCCAAAACTAATCAAAGCCCTTATTAGGACCTGTAGGCACTTTGCAAGACCTGCCCCTCAGTTCTTGGGAGTAGGTTTACCTCTGTAAATGCAAGCAAATTGCTTACAGCACCTTGTGAGGGTTAAGAAAGGGGTTGCAATGGATTATCTTGTCAATGCATGACTGAAGGGTCATCCCACGTGGCATAATGTATTGCCCAGTCATCCAATTTCACTATTTGTAGCCTTATTCTAGAACTTAGCATGTCATAAGCATCTCTTAGCATAATTTCCCTATGCATAGGCGTCTCTCATACATCCCAAGCATTGCATTCACTGCCATTGACTGCATATGTATTCCCATGTTTGCAAATACATCCTCAATAAAATTTCCATACATTTTCAGCCATTAATACATCCATACATTAGTGCCAAGTCAATATCTCAATTCTTCATGTGGGTACCTGCAATTGCAAGCAACTTTGGGCTCCGAATCACGAGGAGGTGGGAAAAGTTCCCCCCAGGCCAGGTTGTGCACCCCTTCAGGGTCTTTGATGGCAACGGGGGGGGGGGGGGGGGGTCACCCCTCTTTTGTCTTGCCACCTCGCCTGGCATCGGGATTTTTCCTCACCCGGAATATACATGGCACACATTTATTATTTAAGCAATCAGCATGCTATGCAGGGTGGCTTGGAAGTAATTCTTTTCATGAGGTGCATGGAATTGAATTGGGAATAAGGAGAGGGCTTACCGAGCAGTGACTTTGCTAACTCACCTCATTTACAATGGATGTCACAGATTAATATTTTCTCAAGAAATCATCACAAGTCAAGAGGTTAGGGTGAGGCAATCAGTAAATAATAGTGAGAATTTTCAGCATGGAATGGATCATCCTGAATGCAAGGAAGCCTAAGAGAGAACTGAAATTAAATTGGCAACATGTAAGCATTGAAATCTAGAAGAAAATGCATGATTGATTACTTGAATCTCTTCCAACAATAGGCATTTTAGGCTCAGCAAGAGGATGAATTAGAAGAGAGCTCAAGAGTCAATTACCTTTTAGATTGGTGAAGACAGCTAAGAATCAGTGGTGGCCAATGTCTCCATGATCGGTCTCCAATGCTCCCATTAGCTCCATGATGACAATTTTAGCCAAGAATTGAGTCTTCAAGCTTGATTCTTCAATGGGAAATGAAAGGTTGAACTTCAGTAGTTCTCAGCATGCCTTGAAGGTCATGGAAGAAGAATGCCCCAAAATCTCACCCCATAATGCCTTCCGGTGCTCCAAAGCTCTTCCCATTGAGTAAACAAGCTCCATTGATGGCAAGGAGTCTAATCTTGAAGCCCCAGGACCCAATCTTGAAGGGAACTTGAAGAAATTGAAGGTCGTGATCTATGGCTATGGCTGCCCCAAATGTCAAGCTTGCAATCTTGCCTCCATCTTTAAGTACGGGCCTCTTGATGCTTACTTCTTCAAGGATTCCTGTAAGTACAAGTCCCTGGGACCAATGAAGGCAAAAGTCCTCAAGAATCAATGAATACTGAAGAAGAATCCATGGCTGTCCATGGCCTACACCTATTAGGGTTTCAGAGGCTGGAGATGTTCAAGAGGATGAAATGGAGGCTTCAATCTTGCAAGAATGAGCTATCAGATGATGGGGAAGAAGGCCAAGATGAAGGAGAGGCCTGGTTTGCGCTGCTCGTTTTGCCCAGGATGCAGCCTAAAATTTGTGCCGAAAATTACGGGCTGCTTCCTGGAGAGAAAGGGAGGGTCAAACCAGTCCCTGGGCAGCTTGAACTGATGGCTTTGATCCCTGTGAGGCTCAAGAAGAGTGATGAAGATCACTAGGGCTAAGGTTGAGAAGATCCATGGTGTTTCTCCTCCATGGGAGCTTGGCAGGAGCTTGAGAATGAGGAGAGAGAAGACTCCATATGAAAAGTAACCAAGACTAACTCTTCCCTACTTCTTATGACCACTGTTTCTAAAATTTTACCTTCAAATTTGGCCCAGAATGACCCATGACCTGCTAAATGTGGCGTTCCAACCTCCAATCTTGGTCCAAGGACTCCGTTAATGCTTCTGATTGCTGTGCTCTTGGTCCTTGACTTGTGGCTCTTCAGTGCTCCTCCATTTTTGTGATTGTCACTATGTACCTGAAGCTTCTTTGGATTTTTAAACTAAAAAGGATGGTAACTGAGCATGTAAAGTAACTAAATGGATCAGAACTAGAGCTCTGATACCACTTGTAATGAAGGAGGCAAGAGAGAGAGAAGGAGAGGAGAGGGAGAGGGTTCAGAAGAGAGAGAAAGATTGCAATAAGAGAGAGAAAGAGAGTGAAGAGGAGAGAGAAAGACAAAAAGAGAGAGAAAGAAGCCATGAGAGCTTGGAGAAGGAGATGAAGATGAAAGGAGACTTGTATTAAAATCTAATGGTGAAAAATCAAGTCTCTAACACCTTATATACCAGCCATTGTAGCTAGTATTTCGCCATTATTAAATCCCCCTCTCTTACAGTACTCAAGGGCAATCACTTTTTCATTTCATTACATATACATGGTATTAGAAGAAACAAAATCTTGTATGCATTGCACTTGACTGTTACAATTATTGACTTGCGTTGAGAGCGTAAGGAGTCCCATGCTGTAGGATAGTATGCTTGTTCCCTTTAGGGCCTCATTTGGTAAGGATAGAATTATTTCCTAGAACAAATATAAAGAGAGGACTATGTTTTGCATGTGTACATGTTTGGATGGGGCATCTTGGGGCAAATTAGCAAGGTCTAAGAGAGTCATAGTGGGGCCATAGCAATCTACTGGTGGTGGATGCTCCTTGTGTATGTGATACGAGGTGCTAGACATTGATCTATTTGGGAACTCCAATTGCTTGGAGTTGGGACAGGACTCATTGGACTATAAATAGTAAAAATGTGTATCTAAGTTAAACTAGTGTGTGTAGTCTCTAGATGCTCCTAGCCGCAAGGCTGTGGGGTGTTTTGATTGAGCAAGAGGGCCCCAACTAGAGCCTTAGAGCCAACATCAGGATTATTTTTTGGCCCTGACAATAATGGTTTACAATGTGTTCTTGGAAAACATATGAATCTTATATTTACATGACCATTTAACCTAGAATCTCCTAAAGATGGATTCATATCCTTTTTTAGTGTTCTTAAATTTGAAACTCAAGTATACACCCCAAGCTTGAGCAATTCATTACAAGAAAGTAAGCATGACTATGGAGCATTTTAAGCTTCTAAATGTTAGCATACCACAACCTAGTAACTTTTCTACATTACTCAATGACTTCTTTAGTACCATTAGTGACAAAGCACCTATTCATCCATGAGCATTTTGCAAAAGGCTTCTTATCTCTCTTTCATTGGAAACATTCAATGGTTGTGACTTTGAGGACACTTTCATAGATTTGGATGAATTATAGCCACACATCTTATATACTCTTTCTACTTTGACATTCCTCTATTGTATTCACATCATCTTCTCTATCTTATGGGTACCTTCAAGGCCCACAAGAATGACTTTTTATGGTTGTTGCTAACACCTCCAAATGCATATATATGGATTATACTTGGTAAGAATTATTAAGGATGAAATGGATGCTAAGTTTGGCAAAAGAGTAAAAAATGCCTTTGTGCATAAAATACAATCCTTTTAAATAGTTAACTATGCCCAAGAGGTCTTTCTCAACCTCCCAGATTCTTCTACACCATACACTTTTAGGAAATTATGAAGTGTTATGGATCCATCCCACATCATGGGGTGATGGCCTTTCCTCAATGAAAAAATTACGGTGTCCTTTCCTCCATGATGAAAACATTTCTTACTTGGGATTTTTCTTTTAAGAAGTATAAATTCACCTCCTTTTTAATTCCCTTCACTCACAAAATTAAGAAAAGAGAGACATAGTGGTGCAACAAATAGATAAAAGCTCTTACTTCCATTCATAGAAGCCTTACGTAGGCAAGATATTAGATTAGCTTAAGGCAAAAAATCATCACTTTGTTTAATAAATCATTAGGTAGAAGCCATCTTTGTGAGTCCATTGCGCACATGGATATTTCCTTTAATTGAGGGATTCCTTTTGCTCCGGTTAGCTTGGCATCTTCCTTTGTGCTGACTCATCCATCCAACTATGGTTTCCCACTTGTGTTTATCCTTACTTTTCCGCACTATTAGTGAGACTATTCCTATCAACCATTGCATTCTATGAAATCACGACACACACACACACAAAATGATAAGTAATATTTGTGCATTTTAACACCTTCCCTTGGTACCTTATTCTAGTTAATTGTAAAGTGGTCATGTGATGATGTCATTTTGACTTTGCTATCACTCCCCCATTTGAATGCATTCACTGGCTACTACTAGCAATCGGTTAGCTTCTCCTTAACTATAAAATTTTGAGAAAGTGTAATGATAGTCCTAGAGAATCTTTTAGACCTAGTCTATATCTAAATCTAGCAAGGATGGGCTTCAATAATTCCATGGATAATATCCTTTAATATCTTTGTGATTAATGATGACCACATTGGAAACCTCCTAGTGGATCTCAAGAGAATCTAGTGGATAGAAAAAATGTAGTATGTTGCTTTTTGTTTGAAGTGAAAAGTATTGATGATACTTTGACTATCAACATGAAAAAATGACCTTGCATCATTGGATTAATGTTCAAAGAACATGAGTCTTATCTCCTCATCATATTGTACTTGGACTATCAACATGAAAAAAATGACCTTGCATCATTGGATTAGTGTTCGATGCATATGAGTCTTATCCCCACATTGTATTGTAGTACATAGAAGATATCCCCAAAGTGGATATCCCATTATAGGATACCCTTCTTTGCCACTTCTTTATATAGCCCTAGAGATAATGGAAAGACCTTCTACTTTTGTACGAGTGCCATTACATGAATTTCATGATTAGAACTCTATTATGTCTAAATATACATCCTCTTTTGACGTAATAAAATCTTACTATTTTATCAATTTTAAACATGAGTAACATATGAAGGCTTAATTTATTGAGTATCAAAGTCTCTAAAGTATTAACTTACCAAAGCCTCCAAAGCTTGAAAATAGACAATACTTATAAGGAATAGAAAGTCAATTAAGACTCATATTACTAGGATGTAATGGTTATATGTTGCATAAGGACTAGCTCAAGTGGAATAAAGACTAGATCCTATGTATTGAAGAGGAATTTTCTTATAATACTTGGAAGGAAATGCCATGATGATAGAAGGACCAAAGTCCAAACTAGTTAAAGCCAACAAACCTTGAAAAGGGCTAAACAAGGGGCAACAAGTTTACTTGATCAAGATAAACAAGGTAAAAAGTCCTAAGGAAGGCACATTATTTTCACATATCAATGACTTTAATGATGTATTCCTAGAAGACCTAAGAAAAAATTATCTCTAAACAAAGAAGTAAAGAAGGAGATAGATTTGATTTCTAGAGAGGAACTCATATCCAAAAGACCATACAAGATGCCTATATCTGAAGTTATTGAACTTAAGGAATAGTTGGGGCAATTAACTGAAAAAATATTTATCTATCAAAGTAACTCATCTTGGGGAGAATCTATTATTTTCCAAAATAAAAAGGATGGATCTCTTAGGATTTGTATTAACTTTAGAGGACTAGATCAACCCACAAGTATCCTATACCAAGGATTGATCTTGACTACATGGGGCCAAAGTATTTGCAAAGATAAAATTGAGATTAGGGTACCATCAAATCTTGAAACAAACTTGACCCAAAATTGTAGTAATGGTAGTTTGGTAGTCATTTAATGATTTTATCCTGGTAGTCATTATTTGTGCTATTCATACACGAGTATGTTGACTTAGGCAACTAGGTGTTTCCTAGGTCTACCTTGTAAGTAGAGCCTTTGGCCTCCTCCCACAAGGATCCACCTATAAGTTTAAATTGACACAATTATGATCTCACTAAAGGCCTTCTAGCATCAAGCTACAATAGTCACTATTGCAGAAGATACCAAAGAATTGAGATGGGAAAGCTCCACAATTGGCTCAATAAGAGTGAAAAGCGAGGGGGAATAAGCTTCAACCCCTTTGTCCATAAGACATAGTCTCACACCAGCCCTAAAATTATGCTAAACTAGTTCTAGGATGAATTGACCTTATGATGGTCACAACTTATAGACCTTTCCTAAATTTTTGGGAGAAGTCACTCAACTAACTATGTTGACCCAACCATAGGATAGTTTTGGTTAAGGAGATCATCCACCCACTTCCCAGTTTTAGACATAGTGTGTTTTTGTTATCTAAGAAAATATGCCATTCACATTGTGAAATGCATAAAAATAGCTTTCTTGTGCCACATCATCATGTCTTTCATAGGTTGAGGTTAGACAATTTATGATGTTCCCTATGGGTGAAATGGATCATGTTTTGTATATTAGAGCCTAAATCTCTTACCTAAGCAAGTCTATATTAAGCTTAGACAACCAATTCTTCAAGCCATCTTATCTAGGCTACATTAAGTAGAACATTTGTTCAAGCTCCTCAAAAGCACACTTGATCCACACAACAAATCTTTCTAGGTAACCTTCAAGTGCAAGCTATAATAGAATCAAACAATTAATATATTTTTTTTTTGAAATTTGAAGGGGGAGTAGTCACATCACTTTCTTTTTTTTTTCACAAGGGAGGGGGGACCTCTGGTTATGCAACCTTCTTTTGAGGGGATTCCTTGCCCCCCCTTTCTCCCTTCCCTTAAGCCTTATTTATAGATCTTTAAAAAAAGTATAATTTTCTCTCTATGTGTATGTGTGTGTGCATATATAAACAGATGCCTATTTGCATCTATTAGTTACAGAGACTACATTTTCTTTTCTAGGATGGTACTTGATCTACAAGTCAGATTCTTGTAGGACTTTATTGATCTTCTCTACCTCATGTTGAGATTTGACTTAGTGAAAATCCACTTGAGACTCTTATGATCAATGATGAGAGTGAATCTTTGACCAAATAGATAATGGCACCATAGTTTGAAAGCATGATGGGACCTAAAATGGGCCGGCACTGGCTATAGCACTAGCCGGACATCTAACGTGCACAAGACAACCCCATGGCCTCGCAGCCAGGAGTGTCTATAGGACACATTGTCCTGCCATCATACATACATTTTGCGTTTATATTGTGCTTATAGTCCAGCCCTTAACCTTCTCAAGCTCCTCAGAGGGAGACCCTACACATTTTGGTGTAATTCACCACGTAAAACAACATAGGAGGCACCCCTCGGCTGATTGCCGCGGCCCCACTCCGACCCTCCTACACCTTGGGGATTGGCCCCTCGATGCATTGCTAACACATTTAAAACATACAAAATATAATTTTCTCTTGGTACCAATATTATATTGTTCCAGGAATATACGAGTTCTCACTTACTTGTCCCCTTGGACCAACCGTTTAGACCTACAACTTGGATGCCTTGCTCTCTCCAATGTGGGTCATTTATACTTCAACCAATTGCTGTGCATGCTAGGAATAGATACCATATGTATATCATTCATGTAATGGTGAATGCCTTATTGTGCATAAACAATTATGGTTTAAAATCAGCCTATGTGTCGTGCAAAAACAACCCTTTTAATGAATTTCCGCTAATACGATATGCTTCATTGTAGGAACCTAGCACCAAGGCAAACCTCGTGCTGCTAAATCCATTATTTTCAAATAAACCACATCCTAAATGTTATGCTTAAAGAGAACAATCAGACTTTGTATCATTTCAGCATTTTAATTATTGTATAACATCATCCTTCCCCTCACCGTTTAAATTTTACTGGGTTGCATAGGTGTAGAGGTTTTTTAATGTCATTTTTTGTATGTAAAAGCAATAAATACACACTTTAACACAAAGAAAAGGGCCAAATTGAGGCTTAACCTCATGCTTCAGCCTCGTTAGACATTCACATACATAGAGCTTATTTTTCTATTTTTTTTCGAATGTAAAAACTCATTTTTTTCTATTTTTCCATTTTTTCTATTTGTTTTTAATCAAAATAGGTATTTTCTAGTTTTTTCTGATGACTAATCATGGAACTGAAACTCAACATTTTCTCTTATTTTATCCCATATCCACTCATTTTTTTCTACTCAAAATCAAAGAAACTATCAATTTCCATCAAAATTAGTGTTTTTTCAAGTTCTGAAAATTTATAATTGCTATAAATCAATACGGGTTCTGCATAACAGTGATTGGAGCCCTCAAACATAATGCAAGGAACATTCAAATAAGATTTCAGTCCATATGCACACCATTTAGACTATAGACGATAAAAAACAAGCAAAATTCTTTCATAAAATAGAGCATACTGCCTTTTTGTGTGTTTCGAGTTTTTTGAATATTTAATTGGGTCTCTGTATCGACCAACCATCCATGGATTTCAGCATAGATCTTTAGCCTTTAGCCTCCTCAGCCTCTTGGAACAATCCGGTGCCTCTCGGACAAGCATCCATCACCTGATTCTCTTCTTGATTATTGCCACATGAAGTGCCTCTATGTAGGAGAGAGAAAGATTGGTTTTTTTATCTCCACAACTAGGCAGCTATTCCACGCGTGGTTTGGAGCGATGAGGAGCGAATATTGAATGTAGATCAAGCATAAGATTAGTTGGGGGTTGTTTGCATCCCCCATAGCCCCTCCTTCAATCATGGGATGATGGCACCCTCTGTCGAGATATCGAGCTCCACTCGTGATACGCCAGGGTGACCGTTGTGTATTTATGTCATCGACTTGTCAGTTGCAGATGCGGTTGGTACACTGTCCATGAATAATAGCTACATGACAGCTATCCTTATCTACTCTAGTTCGTTGCTCAGTTAGTATGCCACCTTAGTTAGTTGAGTTTGGTTTGAGACCCATATATAGGGTTCTTCTATTTCTTTGTATGAGAGTTCTTTTGGCTTCCACAACTAAGAAGAGGAAAACTGTTTTTCAGCCTCCACCTTTGTGTGTATTCCCCCATTGTGCAAGCAAGAAAGCTACAAGTGAGACTCCTTCCTTCTCTCCCACAATCTTGACATGGTATCAGAGCCTTGTTCGTGGTAAGGAGCTCAAGAAAGCAAGCCAAGCTCGCGGTGTTCTGATAAGAGGAGTAGTGTTGCTTTTATTTTCTATTTTGGGAGCAGATCTCTGCAGGTAGCACAACCAGAAATTGCAAGAGTGCATTGTCTCAGGTTGAGACGCCCTTCGCGGTGAAGCAAGAGGGCAGTATATGTTGCGGGCAAGGGCTTTAGCCCTTGGCGACCCTGTTTTTTTTATTTGAGGCCATTTCGAGGCCTGTTTTGGAGGCGGAAGTTTTCTGCACACACTCAGGAAAAGGCCCAATTTTATGCTGTGCAGCCACTGTTCTACAGGTCAGTGAAAAGTTACTGTAGAAATTGCATCGTATGCTTGTGTGCAGAGACATTGGGAGTTACAAAATCATCCTTGTTGCCTATTGATGCAAAATCGTCACTAGGAAGTGACTGTGTGGTCAAATACCACTTTCCTCAATTTTGCAGATTATCCCTTGTGAGGCTGAAGCTGTGTTCTTTGCAGTGACAGAAATTTTTGCAGTGTTCTGTAATGGCGTCTAATTCTCTCTCACAGATTGTCACTGAAAAGCTTGACAAGAACAACTTCCAAGCATGGAAGTTTAGAATGACGAATTTCCTTATGGGAAAAGGATATTGGGAATTTGTTGCAGGAAATGAAGAAGAACTAGTTCTTCCTGATGTTCCCAATCAACAGCAAATGCAGGCATTCAAAGCATGGCATGAGAGAGCCAGGAAAGTTATGTACTGGCTGTCTATCAGTATTTCAGACTCTATGATTGTGCATATTCAGGATGCAAGTACGCCAAAGGAGGCATGGGATACTTTGTCAAAAATGTATAGCACAAATACGCAAGCCAGGAAAATGCAGCTCAAGCAAGAGTTGCATAATGTGCAAAGAGAAAGTATGAGCATCAATGACTACCACATGAAGGTGAAGAAGATTGCAGATGCACTTGCTTCCATTGGGCTGCCAGTGGAAGATGATGATTTAGTTTCTGTGACCTTGAATGGTCTACGAAAGGATTATGCACAGTTTCAGACATCCATTTCCGTCCTGAAAGATTTCCTGATTTTGAGGAGTTGATTGCTCTTCTAATTTCTGAGGAGCAGAGAAATGGTGGTGCATCTTCTTCAGGAGGAACTTCAAAAGAAGCTGTCTTCTACTCAAATGCTGGAAGAGGTAGAGGCAGAGGTAGAGGAGGCCAATTTGGAGGCCGTGGTAGAAATCAGAATATGCAGCAAACTCAAGAAAACCAGTCCTATGGAGGAGAACGTGGTAATACTAGAGGCAGGGGGAGCCAAAGAGGTCGTGGTGGATGGCAAAGAGGCCAAAATGCAAACAGTAATGTTGAATGCTACTACTGTGGCAAAATGGGTCATATGGCTAAAGACTGCTATAAAAAGCAGAATGACATCATGAATGGAAAACTGCAACAAGGAAATTATGCATCTTCTAGTAGACAGGGTGATGACAGAAATGAGCATTTGTTTATGGTGCAGCACATGAACAATTCTGTGACAAGTGCAGAAGAAAGCAACGATGTGTGGTATGTTGACTCAGGTGCATCAAACCACATGACAGGTCATGCAGAATGGATGGAGGATGCAATGAAAATGGAAAAACCAAGATTTGTGGAGACTGGTGATGATACTGTACATTCTATTGTGCAGATTGGAAAAATTCCTTTGTCTATGCAGGATGGGAAAAAGAAATACCTGTTCGATGTATTTCATGTTCCGAATATCACCAAGAATCTGGTTTCTGTTGGTCAAATGGTTGCGCAGGGCTTGCAGGTCAGATTTAATCCTCATGGATGCTTTATTGAGGATATGAAAAATAAAGGTCGCTTGATAGCAAAAGGAAAGAAGAAGGGCAGAATGTTTACGTTGGATGCAGACATGTCTGAATTGAGTGTAGCAATGTTTGCACATGGGACCTGTGTAGTTGTAGATATTGATATCTGGCATAAACACATTGGTCATGTTAATGTACAGCGACTCAAATCAATGCAGGCCCAAAATATTGTTGCAGGATTGCCTAAATTCAAGGTTGCAGAAATGCATAAGGTATGTGAAGCCTGTCAGTTTGGAAAACAGGCAAGGAAACCATTTCCTAGACATGTTCAAGAGAGTAAGAAGCCATTGGAATTAATCCACTCTGATGTGTGGACTACTAAAGCTGCATCTCTTGGAGGCTGTCATTATTTTGTCAGTTTTATTGATGACTATAGCAGAAAAGTTTGGGTGTATTTTATGAAAAAGAAAAGTGAAGTTTTTGGGCATTTCAAAACTCTTAAAGCTATGGTTGAAAAAGAAACAGGCCTGCAAATAAAATGCCTAAGGTCAGATGGAGGGGGAGAGTACCTCTCAAATGAGTTTGCAAGGTTCCTGTAGGAGCATGGCATAAAGCAGCAATATTCATGCAGTCATACCCCACAACAAAATGGAGTTGCAAAAAAGGAAAAACAGGCATATTGGAGAGGTATATCGTGCCATGCTCAATGAAAAAGACCTGCCAGATTTTTATTGGGCTGAAGCAGTTGCTATAGCAGTCTATATAATGAACAGGACTCCCACTGCAGCAATACATCGGATGACTCCAGAGGAGAGGTATACTGGTAGGAAACCAGATATTTCTCATTTGAAAATTTTTGGTTGCATTGCCTATGTACATGTGCCAGATGAGCTGAGATCCAAGTTGGATCCAAAAGCTAAGAAGTGCATCTTTATTGGTTACTCTCTGCAGCAAAAAGGGTATAGATGCTATAACCCTTCTACTCGTAAGTTTACAGTGAGCAGAGATGTTGTTTTTGATGCGATGAGTAGCTGGTATAAACCAGTAAATGTGATAGATGATGTAGATGCACAAAATGGTAATGCTGCACAGAATTCACAGCAGCAGTCACAAAATATTAGTGGACCTGGAGCGTCCTCTAGCAGTGGTTTACATTCTTCGCCATGGACAGGCAGATTGAGATCAGGAGAATCTTCTCAAGGCAGTGCAAATAGTGGTATGCAGGTGTCACGAAAAGGAAAAGAGAAGGTAGATCAGCCCATGTTTGATGTGAATGCAGGTCACTCTTATGTGGATGGTGAATCCAGTGGCTCAGAACAGAGCATTGATGATGAGTTGGGTATTCCTTCTATTGTTACACCTGGAGTAAGGAAGACCAGGGATGTTTTGAGAGCACCTGGGAGTGAACCTACTTTGCGCAGGTCAACCAGAGTTAGGTATCCTGTGGATAGGCTGAAATATGATGGATTTACAGCCATTCACTATGCATATATGGTCAAAGTGATACAGGAACCAGAACCCACTTCTTTTGAGCAAGCCATGGGAAAAGAAAAATGGGAGCAAGCCATGGATGAAGAAATTGATGCCTTGGAAGCAAATGCTACATGGGAATTGGTACCTTTGCCTAAAGGTAAGAATGCAATTGGCTGTAAGTGGGTTTATAAGGTGAAGCACAATGCAGATGGTTCTGTGAACAGATACAAGGCAAGATTAGTAGTCAAGGGGTATGCACAAACATATGGCATTGACTATGAAGAAACATTCAGTCCGGTTGCAAGGATGGCAACCGTAAGAGCAGTCATTGCTATGGCTGCATCAAAGGGATGGTCCTTACATCAGATGGATGTAAAGAATGCCTTCTTGCATGATGATTTGCAAGAAGAGGTCTGTATGGAGCAGCCACCAGGTTATGTGCATGATGTTCATCCTGAGTTTGTTTACAGGTTGAAGAAAACCTTGTATGGCTTGAAGCAAGCACCTAGAGCATGGTCTGACAAGATAGGATAGTATCTTGTCACTATTGGCTTTCAGATTTCCAAGGCAGATTTCTCACTTTATGTGAGAAAAACAGATAAAGGTATTATGCTACTTGTCATTTATGTTGATGATTTGATTATGACAGGTGACAGTGATGAAGATATCCTTCATGTGAAAATGCTATTGAAGCAGAAGTTTGAGATGAAGGATTTGGGAGAGCTGCGTTATTTCTTGGGCATTGAGGTGATTAGATCACCAAGTGGGATACAGCTCTTGCAGAGGCAGTATGGATTGGACATGCTGTCCAAATATGGGATGATAGGCTGTAAGCCTATTTCAGTTCCTTTGGAGCAGAATGTGAAGCTGAGCACAGATGCAGGTGAGCTTCTAGAAGACCCTACTATGTACAGACGCATAGTAGGAAGCTTGATTTATATGACTATTACCAGGCCAGATTTGAGCTATGTTGTTGGATTGGTAAGTCAATTTTTGCAAGCTCCAAGGAAACCGCATTTGGATGCGGCTAGACATATACTCAGGTATGTGAAGTCCACATTGCAGTATGGACTATTTTATGAGACTGGGATTCAGATACAGTTGCATGGATACACTGATGCTGATTGGGCTGGTAGAATTTCTGATAGATGATCTACCAGTGGATATGTGTTCTCTTTTGGGAGTGTTGCAGTCACTTGGAGCAGCAAGAAACAACCTATAGTTGCCTTGTCCAGCACAGAGACTGAGTATAGGGGTGCAGCAATGGTTGCATGTGAGGTAGCTTGGTTGCATAAGCTACTTTATGATATGCATCAGCCTACAGATGGGCCAATTGACATTTATTGTGACAACATGAGTAGTATACACTTGGCAAATAACCCAGTCTATCATGCTAGAACAAAGCACATTGAGGTACATTATCACTATGTGCGGGAGAGGGTTTTACTAGGTCTTATTGATCTAGTTTATGTCAGTATAGAGGATCAAGTAGCTGACATATTTACAAAGGCATTGGGCGCAGAGAAGCTGCGCAAGTTCAGAGACCTGATTGGTGTGCAGGAATTGGGATTGAGCTTGAGGGGGAGTGTTGAGATATCGAGCTCCACTCGTGATACGCCAGGGTGACCGTTGTGTATTTATGTCACCGACTTGTCAGTTTGCAGATGCGGTTGGTACACCGTCCATGAATAATAGCTACATGACAGCTATCCTTATCTACTCTAGTTCGTGGCTCAGTTAGTATGCCACCTTAGTTAGTTGAGTTTGGTTTGAAACCCATATATAGGGTTCTTCTATTTCTTTGTATGAGAGTTCTTTTGGCTTCCACAACTAAGAAGAGGAAAACTGTTTTTCAGCCTCCACCTTTGTGTGTATTCCCCCATTGTGCAAGCAAGAAAGCTACAAGTGAGACTCCTTCCTTCTCTCCCACAATCTTGACACCCTCTTTGAGAACTGCGCGCAAAAAAATTGGTGCCTCCCCCTCCCACAAATTCATTTTTTGGTTGGGGCTCCCAAAGATCATGAATTTTGGGACTTCTTAAGTCCTATTCACACTTGACATTTGACCTTGGCCTCCCGGGCATCCCCATTCATTGTTCGCTACCCAATTTGCAGTTCAAAAAATCTTGGGCATCCGCCTTGAAGTCCTCCACTGTCAGAAATCTCTCATGATCTTTCTTGACATGCCAAAATTTTATGAAAATCCACCAACTATTGTCTAGTGGGTCTTTTAAGCACTTTTAGGCATTTCCACTTAAAATCATACTGATAGCAACCGCCACCTTTGACGAAGTCTATTTTCCCCCTGAAATTTGGAATTTTTGGCTATTTTTAAGCACTTCTCAGCATCATAAATCATTTTTCATTGGTGACCACAGGATAGGGCGACTCAACCCGTCGAATCCCACGAACAGATTTGCAAATAAGCACAACCACAAAGAGCATCAAGTTGATACAAAATAGATACACAACAAAACACATCACAACTCTCACCCTACCCCTTGTCAAAACCAAGGCATGAAATACACGAGTAGGCCTAGCAGAATCTGACAGAAAGTCTGAAGCTAGTCACTAACCAACTACTCCAACACAACCAAGCTAAAAAGAACAAGCAAAGAGGTCATCTTAAGTAGTGGTCTGAACTACTTACCTAACTAAGAACAACTCAACTAGGAGCTTCTACTAGGTGAGAACTCCTATAGCTTGATCAACAAATATTATCTTTTAGCACATTGCTCTTTTAGCCTCTTATTTCCATACTTGGGCATGTAAAAGGAGGGAGCTGAGCGTAGTGACCCAAGGAGAATAGGGCATCGGCCTTAGATTCTATCTCGGTATCCAAAAACCTACCAAGCCCTCGCAAGGTGACACTGAATCCTTTTCTAATGCTCACTTTTATTTTCGCTCCAACCTTCTTATATTCTTTGGTTTTTTTAGCTAGATGCCACCCCTCGAAAGACATGGCATTGGCCCTGGGTCTTGTCTTGTCCCCATGAATCTACCAGACCTTTGCAAGGCCATAAACAACAGCTCAAGGACTTTTCTTTCTTTCCTTTTCTATTTTTATAAGGGTTAGAACCCCTTTTTACACACCTCCGTATATTCATATATTGTCTTTTAGATATTTAGGTTTTTACCTTTTTCCATCATTACTTTAGTAGGCCTCTCTAACTGCCTCATAACTAGCAGGAACTCCTAGAACGGCCGCCTAGCAGGTCAACAGAACAGGGTCACTAGAATTGCCTTCTAAAACATGTCTCTCAACACTTGACGATGCCTTTGCAAGAGGCAATGACTACTCACACCTCCGCCACACATACAGAGCCTAAACTTGGGACTTCATGCCTCGAGTGCCGATCCCCATCAAACAAAAGAAAGTAACCCTTACACGCACATATATCATTAATTGCTTAAGGGAAAAGACTTGGAAAGGGGACAGAATCACCTCGAAGGGCCACAAGAAGCTCCTTCTCAGCAAAGGCTCCCTCTAGTGACTTCATCAACCTATATGATGCAATCACTACAACAAAAAACCATTAAATGTACTTGCACCAAACAAACATGGGGCCCTCTTGGTCTAAAGAAATAGCACATTTCACTACAAACTAGTTGGCCCTCTTGGCCTAAAGAAATCAAACATGACATGACAAAACTAACTGGCCCTCCTGGCCTAAGGAAATAGATCATTAAAACCTTAAAACAATTGGCCCTCTTGGCCTAAAGAAATCAAGCAAACCAGCTCATATCGATCCCTCCTTGGAAGAAGGAAGATATATGAAAATACGCTCCATTCCAAGGGAAAAAATAGGGCTCTGAGCCCTAAACTAAATGCATCAAGTTGTGACCCATACCTCCTGTATATATAGCAAGAGGCGTATGCATAACATGTCGTTTGATCAACCTATGGGTCTAGGATAATAGTGGTAGATGAGTCTCGACGACTCTTCACATTACCCATATCAACCATCACCTGCCATATAATGTGTGGTTGGATAACATTCCCCACAAGCGACCAGGTCCCGTCTCGTTATCGATAACAACATCTAGACTAGGACCACAGTTGAAGAAGAGGTCCTCTTCATAAGCAAAATTAGCTAAGGAATTTGCAAATTGATTCCAATAACATGAAATGAGCTAAAGAGATACACTCTCAAATTCATCAAGTAGGGTTATAGCAGTACGATGATACATATGAAGGATGGGATTCTGGACTGTATATGTCTCATTGAGTTAATTTAAGATCAGTTGGAAATCCCCTTTACCAACAATTGCCAAATACCACCTTTCTTGGCAATATTCAATACCATAATCAAGGCTTTATACTCTAACATGTTGTTAGTGAATCCTACCCCGAGATAAATAGCTAATTTCATTGCAACCCTATGCCGGGGATCTCGGATAACTACTCCAACATTCCCTTTTTTATTAGGCCTCTACGATGCTCCATCAAAGTATAATGTGTACGTCCATAATGGGTTTACACAGCTAGCCATCAAGAACTCCCCTATTGGTAATTATGATACTCAAAATTCAACATATTGAGAGGATGAACTAATGGCTCCATTCCACCTTCTTCATTAAACTCAACAGGGATGCTTGTCAAAATCTGCAAATAGTGATGGCAGAAAGCTTTGATCTCCCACACAAATTTGTTGTCTTCTTGCTCAATCACGTTGTATCCCTTGCTCCACTTGATAGGCTTCCCCTAGTGATATCTTTGCTCGAGATATGGGTGCTCCAAATAAGGGATTAACTGCCCCATCAACTAGTTTAAGCTCTCCTAAAGGTCTCAAATCAACCCCAGCATAGACTTGCAATGCATTTAGAGCGTTAGCATATTCAGAAATAATAAGGTTTAATCTTATTAAGATTAACCTTATTCTTAAATTCCACTCCATGTAGATCAGCTAATAAAGCCATTGACTTATTTTTACCTAACTGAAATATCTTGTAAGGGCCATCCCTTCTAGGTTCCAGCTTTCTTGGAAATAGCTCCCTACGCGCATCATACTATAGAACTAATTGCTCTTTCTTAAAGGTATATTTCTTCACTTTTAGATCATGCAGCCACTTCATCCGACGTTTAGCCACTACAACAGACTCTGCAATTTAAGTTCATCCAAGTGGACTATAGTCGTAAATATCTCGAATAGGGCAACTTCATCACCAAAAGAATGATTGATTGCGAATCTTATGGTCGGAAACTCAATTTCTAAGGGCAAGATACACTCCTTCCCATAAACTAATTTTAATGGGGTGTGTCCAGTGGCTTGCTTAAACATCGTGTTATAGGCTTGAACTGCCACATATAATTTTGTATCCCAGTCCCGCTTCTTTTTAGAGACTTTTTTGGATAGGATACCCAAAGCTGCTTATTGGTACTTTCAAATTGTCCATTAGCTTGCAGATTATAAGGGGTCATCTTATTATGCTTAATTTTCCATGCTTCAGTCAGGCTTTTAATTACCTTGTTCAAAAAATGGGTTCCACAGTTTGATACTATTTCCTTTGGCAAACCAAAGCGGCAGATGATCTACTCAAATAGGAAACTGACGGTTTCTTTTGCATTGTCCTACCTTGTCACTTGTGCTTCTGACCACTTTGTAAAGTAATCAGTTGCCACTATAATATAACTTTTCTGAGTAGTAAACAATGGGGTAATAGGTCCCATAAAATTGATGCCCCACTTCTCAAATGTAAGGGTAGTAGCCATAATCAGCGTAAGTGGACGACGCTTCCTATTCTCTCCACTATCATGTCTTTGACATGTATCACATCTCTTGATATAGTCAAATGGATCCTAAAAAATGGATGGCCACCAATATCTAGCTCTTAAATCCTTCTATGCTGTCAACGACCCAACAAAGTGCCCTCCACAAGCAGAGTCATAGCACTCTTCCAATATAAATGGAACCTTGTCAGGCATCACACATCGGTGATAGATATTATCAACACCCTACCAATATAGTGTTCCTGCGATCAAGGAAAATTTCAATGCCTGCTGTTTAATTTTCCTCTTTTTCGATTTTGATAAAGTAGCTCCAGTCTCTCTCGTAGAAAGATAGTGTGTTATAGCAGCATACCATGAGGGAATAGATGTCCTATCAATCTTGAACAAAGTTTCCATGTCACTTCCTTCAGCCGAGACCTCTTTTGGCTGTCTGAAATCCACAAGACACTCTACAATGCCCTGAAGCTTTAGCGGCTTCCTCTTAATCTCATAATCAAATTCCTACAAAGTGATTAACCATTTTGCTAAATGATTAGGCGGCTGTAACTTAATTAACAACAATCGAAGCCCTTCCGCCTTCGTATAAAAAACCACCTTCTCATAAAGAATGTAGTGCTTGAACTTTTTGGTCACAAATACCATCACAAGGCACAACTTCTCCATATAGGTATAGTTAATCTCCAGTATCCCAACTTCCGACTAGCAAAAGCTATCGAATGGTACCACTTCTCCACCCAAATTTGGGATAAGCAATAGCTAATACTATACATGGTTGCTGTTGAAAATATATATAACATTTCACACCTTTTAGGCGCTTTTAAAACAGGTGCTTTGGCAAGCTCCTGCTTCACATCATCAAAAGATACTTTGCAAGCATCATTCCATGCAAACTGACAATTAAAGGACAATAGGTTCATTAGTGGCAATGTTCTTTCTACCAGGGCATTGATAAACCTCCAATAATACCCTACCGATGAAAGAAAGCTATGCACTTTCTTTGGATTACGTGGTGGACTCATGGCGACTATGACCTTGATCTTTTGAGGGTCAGTCACAATCCCTACCGAAGTGACCATATGGCCTAACAATAGCCCATAAGGCACTCCAAAGATACTCTTCCATGGGTTGAGAGCTATGCAAAATTGTTTGCAACACTCGAAACACTTCCGCAAAAAAATAATCAACTACCTTCCTCTTACGATGGTTGCCCCCATATCATCAATGAATACTTTTAACTCCTCTGGGGAGATGTCACCAAAGGTTTTTTTAGCTGTTCTTTGCCACGAACCATCTGCATTACATAACTCAAATTCCATCACATGGTACGCAAAGGTACCAAAGACATTGATAAATGTCATTTTTAGCTTGTCTTGCTCAGCAATCGCCATTTGGTTATACCCTGCAAAGCAATCCATGAATGAATATATTCCCCTACCCACCAATTGATCTAAAATTTGGACAATAAACGGCAATGGGTAGTAATCTTTAACAGTCTGTTTATTTAGCTCTCTAAAGTCTACACAAATACGGATTTGATTATTATTCTTCTTTCTAATCACAATTTTCTAATCACAACTGACGAACACCATTCAGTATACTGAACTGGGAAGATCAAACCCACCTTCTACAACTTCTGAAGCCCTTCAAACAGTTCGTCCCTTAGTTCAAAAGGCATATGCCTTACTTTCTGATGTATAGGGTGGGTACCTTCCTTTACAAGATTGGTATGCATAGCCAAACTGAGCATGGAACCTACTTTGATTGGCCGCGAATCATTAGGTATGCCTAGGTCCAACTCAATAACGTTGGCATCTCTTATTCAATCTTGAGGCTCTATTGGCTCATTCAAGGTTATCTGATAAATATCCTCCATACTGGACCCTTCTTTAGATCCATCACTCGATGATGTCTCACTACCAGATAGATCATCTATTGTTTCTAGTTCAGTGGAGGATAATGGAGCTCTCTCACTGTGAGGAGACTCAGGGTAAGCATCCACTTTTACAAGTTGGGCACCTCAACCTAGAATCACTCGACTAGCGGGTATATCGACTTGATAGTTTATCCATAGAATCCATGGCCTCCCTAGCAAAACTCGATAGCTAGGATGTCTTGCAAACCTTATCACCCTAAAGTCCAGATAGCATTCTAGGCTCGCAACTATAACGTGGACTTTAGTGATGCAACCTTCTGGTTGTCTTAGACTATCATCAGCCATCCTAAGAAGTGTGGAGCCGTCTTTTTGGATCTCTAGACCTAACCTCTCCATCAAATTTAAACTCATGATATTAATGGAGGATCCAGTGTCCACGATAGTGTGCTCCACTAATATTCCATCCACATACGCTAGAACCCTAGGGCAATGCTTTTCAGCATGATCGAACCAATCTTCTCCCACTCTACCTATGCCCAAAGGTTCTATAATATACCCTATTTTCTTGAATTCCTTGTGTACTCCTCGAGAAATTTTAATCAATTGTAGGATATTTACGTTTGGTTTAACTTCGCAAAGAGAACTTGCTAGATCAAAGTCATGGTAGTTAGCCAAAGTTCTCTTCTCGTGCCAAACCATTCTCTCCTTTGTTCTTTCAATCGGCTGTGGTGCCTCTTTTTTATCCTTTACCTTCTTTCTTGGCAATCCTTTATCCTTCTCGGGATCAACTTTACTACCAAAATGTCTTAAAGGTCCACCTTCCATATCACGATTCAGAACTCCTTTTCCCTAGCATCTTGCTTAGGGCTTCCCTAGAGAGGTTTTACAATTCCTTTATTACCCTCTTTGATCTTTTGACCTCTTGTTACGGCTCGTAGATTAGAAGTTTCAACATCATTGATACATATGGCCTCAATAAGGCTGACTCCACTGCCATTGAGGCAACTCCTCTACAAAAGCCTTTCCTCGTTGTAGTATTTGTCTTGGTCCCTCATCTTGTTGGAGATTATTTCCTTGTGCGCGATGGTTAACTGGACCTGGTTGTTTACTCCCCTGTTGGAGAAAACTGATCTTACTCCAATAGGTAGTAGCTAAGTGGCCAGAATTTCTGCAAATATCACATTTGACATTCAAGAAATTCCTAGCGAAATGTTGGCCACCACACCACTTATAGCTGAATCTTGAGGGAGCACCCTCTTCAGGGCGTCAACTCCCTATCAAATTCTACTACTTCTTAAGAAAATTGATGTCCACAACTATTTGTCTATATTGTTCAGAAATCATATCGGTATAGTGCTTCATCATGACCTTAACTTCACCAAGGACATTAGAGGCACTCGACTCATAGCCACGATCACCTATCTGTCGTCCCATCGGCCTAACCACTTGATTAGGAATTGGGACAACATTAGGATTCATTGTTTGGCTTCCACCACTATTTAGTGAGGCCGCCTGACTAGCCATGGGCATAGTCATACTAGGAGGGGCTGGTAACATAGGCAAATTCGGCATAATACTCCCTCTTCCATTCGTGTTTGACATGGGATCCCCTTGACTCCCATTGATCAAGGCCAATTTATTACCATTCCAATTTATCCTTGCTGCATAAGTCGCTTGTAAGCGCGACTCTAATCCTTCTGCTTAGGTAATAGCAGTGTCAATGTTGGCCAAAGTGATACTACTAAGCTGCACTTGGATATTGAAATCCAATCCATGTAGGAAATATTGCAACTGTGCAGCCACTGGAATGGGGATATAAGTATTAAGTTTGCCAAGAACTTTCTTTAGTTTCTTGTCATAGGCCTAGACATTCTCATTTGGCTCTAGCATGCTACATTCAAGAAATGCAACCAATATTGTCCACCCTTCTCATGAGAAAACTCTCTACGGAAAGCTGTAAAGAATTGGGCACTATTAATTATGGGTCCGTCTTCTAGACTGTGATATCATATTGCCGCTCTTCCTTTTAACGTCATGTTGAAGAACATCATTAGGTGTCCTTCATCTTGGATCCAATAGTTGAACATAAGCGTTTGGAACTCCTTAATATGGAGTTCTCCATCTTCTTCTACTAACCCATGGAAAATGGGCAAAGGTGCTCCTAATGCCGGTAAATTTGGTGTCCCTGTTGGAATTGCGATGGGTTGTGCCATGGCTACAATCGGATTGACAACGGGAGTTTGTGTAGGTGCAACTACATCCCCACTTGAAGTGGGTTGATAAACTGAAAGAAGGGAAGTACCAAGACTTTCACTTTCACTCAAAGGGCTACTTGTAACACTTAGGTTACTAGAACCACTACCACTTATGCATAATAGGATACTCCTTTGAGGAGAATAATGTCTTACAATCTCCAACCGCGGTCTATCCCTCTTAGCACGTTCTGCTTTTTGCATTTCATCTTGACGGTCCTTGTCTGAGGACATAAACCGAATATTTGGTCCCTAAAAACCCCCTAGATTCGAGAACCACCACTAGTTGGTGGCTCCCGATGAAAGGTGAGAAGGATCGAAGCTTGCACGCAAGCTATGGCGAGAGAGCAAGAGCAAGAAAAGAGAGAGACAAGAAATGGGAACTCCAACAGTCACAATGTGTGACCGGGCCTTCCTTTATTCAAACTGTCACTAAAAGAATAAAGAATAAAGTGACGTGACGGGCGCCCGCCACCTGCAGTGTGCAGTGGCGGGTACTGTCAGTGTAGTAATACACGGGGCGGCACGGCAGAGGCGCCTTTACCCCCAACAACCTCCCACTTAAAGGCGAATCTGCCCTAGTGAGAGAGAAAAGAAAAAAGAAAAGACAGTACAAATGTACATAGGTACAAGGGATGAGGAAAGGTGACATCTCATCCAACGCCCATCAACCTCCTGAGGAAGGCAAAGCGCTCAGTAGTGAGGCTCTTCGTGAGTAGATCTGCAGGATTCTCGTCAGTGGAGATCTTGACAAGGTCAACAGACTTGTCCTCCACGACACCACGTATGAAGTGATACCTCACCTCAATGTGTTTCGTCTTTGCATGGAAGACCGGATTCTTAGCCAACTGAATGGCACTCATAGAATCTGAATGCAGTGTAGGTGTAGCATCAATCCCAAGGTCAGCAACTAGACGGCTTAACCATATGGCCTTCTTGCAAGCCTCAGTGGCTGCAACATACTCGGCCTCAGTGGTAGACAAAGCCGTACACTTCTGAATCCTGGACATCCAAGAGACAGCCCCTCCAGCATAGGTGAATACATAGCCAGAAGTGGACTTCCTACTATCTGCATGTCCTGCATAATCGGAGTCAGTGTACCCCACGACCCCTGTATCCTGGCTGCCATAGCAAATACACATATCTGCTGTGCCCTTCAGGTACCTCATGATACCCTTCACGGCATCCCAATGTCTGCTGCCAGGTGTAGCCATATAGCGTGCCACAACACCAACTGCATGCGCAATATCTGGACGAGTGGCTATCATGGCATACATCAAACTGCCCACAGCTGATGCATAAGGGATCTTGGCCATCTCGGCCCTCTGCTCATCTGTCTGCGGACAATCGGCCTGTGATACCTTCACATAAGAAGGTAATGGACAGCCAATAGGCTTTACGTCCTGCATGCGGAAGCGCTCAAGGACTTTATGAATGTACTCCTGCTGTGAGAGATACAAAAGTCCTTGATGCCTATCGCGCTTAATGCGCATCCCAAGTATATGTGAGGCCTGTCCCAAATCCTTCATCTCAAAGCTCTTCTTCAGCTGAGATTTAAGAGCATCTAGCTCATCATGAGCTTTCCCTACTATCAGCATATCATCAACATAGAGTACCAAGATAAGCAAACTGCCATCACGGGCTTTCTTCGTGTAAAGACACGGATCCATAGCACTCCTGCTGTAGCCCTGTGACTGCATAAAGGCATCAAACTTATGATACCATTCCCTAGGTGCCTGCTTCAAGCCATACAAGCTCTTCTTCAACTTGCACACTAGGTGCTCCCTGCCAGGTTCTGCAAAGCCCTTAGGCTGATCCATATAGATCTCATCATGCAAGTCCCCATGTAGAAAAGCCGTCTTGACATCCATCTGATATAGATCTAAGTCAAGCTGTGCAACCAAAGCCAAGACTAAGCGCAGGGTAGTCATCTTAACCACAAGAGAGAAGACCTCATCAAAGTCCACACCATGTTCCTGCTTAAAACCCTTTGCTACCAATCTAGCCTTGTATGCTGGCTTGGGGTGTCCAGGGGTACTTTTCAGCTTGTACACCCACTTGCATGGCAAAGCCTTCTTGCCCTTAGGCAAGGCAACCAAATCCCAAGTCTCATTCTTATGCAAGGAGTCTATCTCAAACTGCATAGCCCTCTCCCAGGAGTGACTGTCACCCCTGCGCATAGCCTCATCATAAGTGAAAGGCTCTCCTGCATCTGTAACCAAAACATAATGCATAGAGGGCTGAAATCTGTCAGGTGGATGTCTGTCTCTAGCAGACCGTCTCACCGCAGGCTCTGCTGCCTGTCTAACTGCCTGTCCAACACCCTCGCCCTGTGGAGAAACTGCTGCAGGCTGTACTACTGGCTGTGCTGGAGCTCTAGGCTCCTCCTGAAAGATCACTCTGCGGATCTCAACCACCTTCTCAGGCTGCCTATGCATCTTGTCTTCATGGAAGACGACATCATGGCTGCGTACTATTTTCCGCGCCTGCGGATCCCATAGGCGATAGCCCATCTCTCCTGACTCACCATAGCCAAGGAATATGCATTTAATGCTCTTTGGATCCAATTTACTCCTCTTGTCCTTGGGCACATGGCAGAATGCCTCACATCCAAAGACACGGAGATGCGCATAAGAGGGTGGCTTACCAGCCCAAACTTCCTCTGCAACCTGGAAATCCAATCCACTGGAAGGCGATCGGTTTATGACATGCACTGCCGTACTAACTGCCTCAGCCCAAAAACTCGCGGGTAGGCCTGCATGGCTAAGCATAGAGCGCACACGCTCCTGAATAGTCCTGTTCATGCGCTCAGCCAAACCATTCTGGGGTGGGGTGTAAGGGGCGGTCAACTGACGCTTAATACCCCTGTCATCACAAAACTGCTCAAAAGCATGCGAGACATATTCTCCCCCATTATCTGTCCTAAGGCATTTCAGCCTATACCCAGTCTGGTTCTCAACAAGAGCAAGCCATCTCTGAAAAACTGCCAAGACATCGGACTTCTGCTTTATGGGATAAGCCCACACTTTCCTAGAAAAATCATCAATGAAGGTAACGAAGTACTTCGCGCCACCCATAGACATGCAAGGCATAGGCCCACAAACATCGGAATGCACCAATGCCAAGGGCTCACTCATGCGTGGCCTACCCGATTTCTTATGCGTAGACCTATTCTGCTTACCATAAAGACAATGATCACACGAGTCAAAACATGCATAATCCAAAGGCGGAAGATACTGCAAACCAGATAACATTTTCATTCCTTTCAAAGACATATGCCCCAAACGGGCATGCCAAAGTGATACATGTGGGATAGAGCCCACTGCCAAAACATGGTCTACAGAAGACCCAGATACAACAAGAGGATAGAGGCTGCCAGCCTTAGCGCCTCTAGCAAGCACAAGTCTGCCTTTGGTAATCTTCCAGGTAGAATCCCCAAAACAGACATGAAATCCTGCATCATCCAACTGTCCTGCAGACATAAGACTACGCATAAGCGCAGGTACATGACGTACATCCCTGAGCAAAAAGGAACTGCCAGTGGAAAACTGCAACTGAATATCTCCACAGCCCACAATATCAAGAGACCTGTCATCTCCAAGTTTGACTGATCCAGATACAGTACGATAAGAGTGAAACCACTCACGGTAAGGCGTCACATGGAAGGACGCACCTGAATCCAATAACCAGCACTGTGCATACATACTAGGTGTCTCAGTCAAGTGTGAAGCATCAGAAGAACTAGCTGCAAGTATAAACTCATCACCACCATCGGACTCTTCAGTCTGCGTGACATTAATTTCCTCAATCTTGACGTTGGACTTCGCAGGTACTATGCTGCGATCAGAGGACTTCTCCTGCACTTTATCTTTCCCCTTATCCTTGCGCTTCTCATTGCGCAACTCATGACACTGTGGTCTAATATGGCCCTTTTTCCCACAATGATGACAAGTGACATTTGCATTGCGTCCACGCGACTTACTACGCGACTTGCCACCACGAGATTTAGACCGACCCTTCTGCGAGTCACGGCCTCGGCCATTACCACGGTCATACCTGTCATTCCTGCCTCTAACAGTCAAAGCATGACTACCACGAGAGGCATCCAAGTTTTTGCGATTCACCTCTTCCTGAAGAAGAGCACTCTCAACATCTGCCAATTTTAGAGTAGCACTAGAGGCACAAAGAGCAGTGCGGAATACATCCCATGACTCATTCAGAGTTCCAAGCAAGAAAAGAGGAGTTACTTCCTCTCCAAAGGTGATATCCTGCGAAGTCAGGTTCTTCAGTATAGCATGGAACTGGCTCAAGTGAGCAGACATAGTCGCATTATCCTTCATGCGCAGATCCATAAGCTGCTTCAACCAGTACATCTGACTCGCCGGACTTTTCTTATCATAAAGATTCTTGATCTTATTCCATAGATCCCATGCACTCTGTGCTTCCTCAAATACATTATAATGTACCTGTTCAGTGAGAGACAATACAATCGTGGACTTGCATAGCTCATCAAGTTCAAGCCAGTCGTCAATGTCCATAGTTTCAGGCTGCTCCCCACTCAACCGAAGTGGCTTAATCTGAGATTTCTGCACCAAAACCTGCCATATTTGACTCTTCCAGTAAGAGTAGTTGGTACCATCCAACTTTGTAATGTTAAAGATGGCACTATCATGCGAAGATGACGCCATTATGCAGGCTGGAAATGCCCAAACAGTCCAAAACTGCTTGCTGTTTTACTGCAGAAACTGCCCAAAAATGACCAAAAACGGGGTCCAAAGGGTGAGCAAAGTGTGCCAAAAGTTGCTGCCCACTTAGTACTAGGTGCGGTACACCAAATCAGGATATTTCAGCATGAAAAGTACACCTCAGTCCACCAATAACTGCTTGCTGTAATAAATTGCAGGTATGCAGTCTAGAGAGCAAACTGTCCCAAAATAGGATCCAATGTCAAGGAAACAATGCTAGGTCCAAAGCCGGCATGAAACGGACATAAGCAAGGCCAATGACAGTGAAAAGAACATGAGCTCAACACCAAGCATGTCAAAATAACATCTGCTCAAAGAGAAAGATCCAAATATGAGACTCAGCTCATAAGCATCCTGTGAACCAAGAGTACATCAATGCATATCCATAAAGATCGGAGTATGATCCCAAAGTCTCAATGCGTATGTAGTTGCTCAAGACATAAACTGCTCCAAATACATGTAAGTGCTCCAATAGCATGCAACTGTCAAAGGTCAAGCAAGCATGTAAAATGCTCCCACTAGCACAAAAGGCGTACAAGGCGAGCTTAGAAGCTCAGACAACCCAAGAGAAAGCACCAGTGATAAGTGACCCTGTCAATGCATCAAGCGCATCCAAGAGAGCATGACATACATGAAGCACCGGTCGTATTAACCATGAAGCAATACATAAGCCCAAATAAGCTCTCGGTCAACTCAATGACATCCAAATAGCAACCAAGATCAGTGATCAAGTAAGCCGGGAATGCTCAAATACATCCAAATCCAAGCTCCAAATGTCGGTATGGCATACACGAACCAAATAGCATATGTCACGAACCAAAGCATGTAATGCAAAAGCCTAACTGTCAAGCAGAGACATGAGGCATAGGCGGTCCATGAGCATGCCAAGTCGGTCCAAATGCCAGTGAAGATGGAGCTAATGCGAAGCTCAAAAGCATCCCATAATCTCATACATATGCTCCAAGTCGTCCCCAAATGTCAGAGACATCATGCCAAAGCTCAAAGCATACATCCGGTATCGGTAGGTAAGTGCCAAAGCATGTAAAGTACCTTCAGCCCACTGTTATTCCAGCATGTATTTACTGTTCTAAATAGTAGATTTAAGCCCCGAATTCAAGCCAAAATCATGGTCAAACCAAATGCATACATCCCCAATACATCCGGGTAGGAAATAGACCGCATATGGGCATCAAACAAGGTAACTGGAGTAGGGTATAAGCATCAAATGCCAATGCCAAGTGTGGCTGCCCTGTTTCCAGCACTGTATAACAGTAAATAACAGTCCCAAATCAGCCAATATTTCAAGCCAAAATCATGGCATAATCATGTGCATACATTCCCAAGGCACTAGGCATCATGTAGACCGCATACGGGCATCAAATAGCACAACCGGAATGGAGTATAAGCAACAAATGCTAATGCCAATGGTGCTGCCCTGTTTTCAGCCTGTTATGACAGTTTATGACAGTCCCAAATCTGAAGAAATCAGCCCCGAAAGATCAAGACCAATGCCCAAAGCTTTAATGACATCAAACATGAAGTCTATAGCCCTCTTGATCAAGGTAGAGAGCAAGAAGCAATGGCCAAGTGTGGAGCTGAAGTAGATGAGTGCTCACAGCCTGGAAAAAATGATGCAATCTGCCCTGTTGGTGCTGAACTTGCTGCTGCTCCACATGGGCTGAAAAGGGGGTAATGGGGGGCTCAATGATGGCCCAAGGTAGGCACATACCAAGCCATGAAGGCCCAATGCAAAGGGGAGGGAAGATATGAGCTATGGAGCTCAAGAAGAGTGGCTGCCCTTTGTTCCTGCCCTGTTTCAATCTGAGAATACACTCAAATGCCTGCAAATGCTGAAGCAATACCTCAAGGGCAAGGCCCTGATGAAGCTCAAGAAGGCCAGGATGGAGCTCGGGAAGCCGGGGAGAGTCGGGAGCTCAAGAGGTCGGCTATGGCTGCCGGGATGGAGACCCAATGCGTGAAGCGAGTCGATGCGAAGGTCGGGAAGCACCGAGTCAAGCTCGAGCAAGAGAATGCCAAGCTCTGATACCAGTTGAAAGGTGAGAAGGATCGAAGCTTGCACGCAAGCTATGGCGAGAGAGCAAGAGCAAGAAAAGAGAGAGACAAGAAATGGGAACTCCAACAGTCACAATGTGTGACCGGGCCTTCCTTTATTCAAACTGTCACTAAAAGAATAAAGAATAAAGTGACGTGACGGGCGCCCGCCACCTGCAGTGTGCAGTGGCGGGTACTGTCAGTGTAGTAATACACGGGGCGGCACGGCGGAGGCGCCTTTACCCCCAACACCCGACAGATGCATCACTGATGGGAACTAAAATGGGCCTGCATTGGCTATAGCACTAGCTAGACCTCTAACATGCACAAGACAACCCCACGGCCTCACGGTCAGGAGCATCTATAGGACACATTGCCTACCATCGTACATATATTTTGTGTTTGTATCATGTTTATAGTCCAACCCTTAACCTTCTCAGACTCCTCAGAGGTAGACCCTACACATTTTGGTGTAATTTTCCATGTAGAACAACATAGGAGGCACCCCTCGACGACTGATTGCCGCAGTCCCACTCCGATCCTCCTACAGCTTGGGGATTGGCCCCTCGATGCGTCACTAACATATATAACACATACAAAATAGTCTTTGCTCTTGGTACCAATATTATATCATTCGAGGAATGGACTAGTCCTCACTTACTTTTCCCCTTGGACCAACCATCTCTAGACCTATAGCTTGGATGCCTTACTCTCTCCAGCGTGGGTCATTTATACCTTAACTAATTGCTATGCATGCCAAGAATAGATACCATGTGTATATCATTCATGCAATGGTGAATGCCTTATTGTGCATAAACAATTATGGTTTTAAATCAGCCTATGTGTCATGCAAAAACAACCCTTTTAATGAATTTCTACTAATACGCAATGCTTCATTGTAGGAACCTAGCACCAAGGCAAACCTCTTGCTGCTAGATCCATTATTTTCAAATAAACCACATCCTTAATGTGATGCATAAAGAGAACAATCGGAATTTGTATCATTTCAGCGTTTAAACTATTGTATAACATCATCCTCCCCCTCATCGTTTAAATTTTGCTGTGGTGCATAGGTGTAGAGGTTCTTTAATGTCATCTTTTGTATGTAAAAGCAATAAATGCACACTTTAACACAAAGGAAAAGGGCCAAACTGAGGCTTAACCTCATGCTTCAACTCCATCAGACATTCACATACATAGATATTTTTTTTCATTTTTTTCGAATGCAAAAACCCATTTTTCCCTATTTTTTCTATGTATTTTTCAAAAAACCTAAAACAAGCAAAATTCTTTTATAAAGTAGAGCATACCGCCTTTTTGCGTGTTTTAGGTTTTCTGAATATTTAATTGGGACTGTGTATCAATCAACGAGCCATGGATTTTAGCATAGATCTTTAGCCTTTAGTCTCCTTAGCCTCTTGGAACAATCCGGTGCCTCCCGAACAAGCATCCATCACCTGATTCTCTTCTTGATTCTTGCCACATAAAGTGCCTCTATGCAGGAGAGAGAAAGAAGAGAGAGAGAGAATGGTTTTTGATCTCCACAACTAGGTAGCCATTCCACGCATGGTTTGGAGCGATGAGGAGCAAAGATTGAATGTAGATCAAGCATAAGATCAGTTGGGGGGGTTGTTTACAGCCCCCATAGCCCCTCCTTCAACAATCATGGGATGATGGCGCCCTCTCTGAGACTGCTTCCAAAAAAAATGGTACTCCCCCCAAATTCGTTTTTTGGTTGGGGCTCCCAAACAGAGCCCCCAAAGGTCATGACTTTTGGGACTTCTTAAGTCCTATTCACACTTGCCATTTGGCCTTGGCCTCCCAGGCATCCCCATCTCATCGTTCGGTACCCGATTTGTAGTTTGGAAAATCCTGGGCGTCTTCCTTGAAGTCCTCCACTGCTAGGCATCTCTCATAGTCTTTTTTGACATGCCAAAAAATTATGAAAATTCACCAACTATCGTCCGGTGGGTTTGATTGCAACCACCGCCTTCGATGAAGTCTATTTTTTCCCTAAAGTTCGGAATTTTTGGCTATTTTTAAGCACTTCTCGGCATCAAAAATCATCTGTCAGAGCATGAATGACTCGTAGTAGCTCCAAATCATGTGTAGCATAATTCTTCTTGTATGGTTTGAGATTTTGAGAAGAATAGCTATGGGTTGAACTTCTTGTCAAAGTATATAATCCATTTTTATCATTTTGGCATCCATGATGACTTCAAATTCCTAAGGGAAGCCATGGAGCTTTAATATCATAGCTATAGTGAGACATACCTTCAGTTGATCAAAACTCTCTTTCTCTTTAGAAGTCCACAATATCTTCATATTCTTCTTGAGAAGA
Source organism: Lygodium microphyllum (assembly GCF_053477565.2). Taxonomy (NCBI): domain Eukaryota; kingdom Viridiplantae; phylum Streptophyta; class Polypodiopsida; order Schizaeales; family Lygodiaceae; genus Lygodium; species Lygodium microphyllum. Next base: position 24,813,948 of record NC_141152.1, on the reverse strand, counting down.
TGAGTCAAGGGAGTAGTAATGAGAGCATAATCTGTGATGATTAAGATGTGATGCCATCATGTAAGCCATAAAATTTCCTAATTTTTTGGATACTTTGTGGTTCATGGCTAGTCTTGAACTTCCTTTACTTTGGTTGGGTCAACGGAGATACCTTCAACTCCAAGACAATAAAGCCTAGTTACTCAATCTTATTTTTGAAGAATTAGGTCCACTTACTCCATTTTGCATAGATCGTGGTCATCTTGAAAGTCTCAAGGATAATATGGATATGGCTTGGATGGTCTTCTTCTTCCTTGGAATATGCCAAGATGTCATAAAAAATATACAAGAATGAACTTGTCCAAGTAAGGCATGAAAATTTCATGTACGAAGATATTAAAATGTCATGTTCTACTCCTCATACTCTCCCATTGTTTTTGAAAGCACCCGTTATTGGAGGGTTACAATGGGGCTTGCATTGACATTGTTTGCCCTTGTGGGGCACTACGCTTGGAAGTGGCTTGGCTAGTTACATGAAAAAAAAATGAATTGGGGCTCCTTGATTTACATTGGCATGATAGGGTTAGGGTTATTCTTGTTGGGTGGGTGGTTTGGGGTCCTTTTGACAAGATTGAGATGATCCCAATTTTGAGGCCCACTTGAAGGGACTCTAGCCCTCCTTGGATAGATAGGATTATTTGAAAGTTGTAATGTGTCCAGACCTTGACACGTTTTAGAAGTCCATTGGGATTTTGATCTAAAAGACATTGCCTAGCACTCCCACAGAATGTCACAAGATTTGTCGGTTAGTGAGTTCCGAGTCTGCTCCACAACAAAACATATCGGCCAACCCTATTAAGATCGACCTAAATCTTACTGGGTTTCTAATGGTCAAGTCATTCCATAGCCCTCTAGTGTCGGGTCTTCAGATGCGATCTCCTTTGTGCAAAGCATCTAGACCGAAGTGGACTCATATCGCACTTGGTTCAAGGAGTGGGAAACGAGAGGGATGCATCGCTCGACCCATAGGGTAAAGTCTCATTCTAGTCCCCTAAAATGATATGAGCCAGTGTTCTTCCCTACATTAACTAAGGTCAATACGTCATTGTGATTTGAATGTTGAGAAGCCTCCCAGTTGTAATGAAAATCAGGAACTTGAAGATAAGAGGATAATGTGCACAATAAGAGATAGAGATAGAGACAATATAGAAAAGGTAGTGAGCTATAGTTATGCATTTCGTTGCTAGTGGTTGTATATATACAATGTACATTAAATGAGGTAGGTGAGCCTTATCTCTAAATATCTGAGATATTTACAAAGTTGATATCTATGAGATCCTTTTGTCCACATACTGACTTGTCCTTATCTTATCCAACTTTTATCCTTATCCACAACTTTTTCTTAACATCCCCCCTGAAAAGGATTCCATAGGTATCTGTAGAGAAATAAAAAATTTACATTCAATTCATCAATTCAACTAGATGTTTTCCCCTCCCGATTAGATCATGCAATGGATTTGCATCGCAATTTTATGCTTCAAGTGAGGAACTGATTTGGTGAGGAAATCAGCAATATTGTCACATGATGGTACATATTGAAGGATGATATGGGAACGTTCAACTAATTCATGTACAAAATGATATCTCATATCAATATGGCAGAGTTTAATGCTTAATTTTGGTCCTTGAATGATAGAGATTGATGGTTTATTGTCAGTGAAGATTGGAATTTGCTAAGGATGATACCCAAAAATGATGTCTTCGAAGAGTTTCTTTAGATAAATTATTTCCTAGGCAGCCATGCTGCATGCCACATATTGGGCTTCAATAGTAGAAAGTACAATGGAGTTTTGTTGTTTAGTACTCCATGAGATGGGACCTCCTCCTAAAGTAATGATAAAACCACTGAGAGATTTTTGGGTAGCAAGATCACCACCCCAATCTACATCGGAATAGGCTCGTAAGAGAAAATCATTGCTGTCTTTTGTAAAACAGATTCCCACATTTGATGTTGCTTTTAGATATCGCAAGACCCGTTTGAGCTACTTCCAATGCTCTTAAGTGGGTTGATGCATGGCCTTGGAGAGAATGTGTCCTGCATAAGATAAATCTGGATGGGTACAAGTAATTAGATATTGAAGATATCCAAGAGCTTCCATGTAAGGAATGGTCTCCATTTCACGAGCCTAATCAATTGAAAGAGAATGGGAGGTGGATGGATTCAATTGTAGATTTTGGGCAAGTGGAGTGACCATGGGATTACATTTTAACATGGAATAACAGGAGAGAATAGACATAATGTAGGTATGTTGATGCATTTTGATGGATGTGGTTGATTGTTCAATTTCAATGCCAAGATAGTAATGCATAGGACCATAGTCTGTTATAGCAAACTCTGAAGATATGATAGATTTGGCTTTGGACATTGCATGAGGAGTGTTGGCAAGAATAGGAATGCCATCAACATAGAGACCTAAGATAATGACAATGTTGCCTTGAAGAAGAGTATAAATGTTGTGATCTATTTCTAGTCTCTGAAAGCCATGGTGTAGTAAGTGAGAATGAATACGAGTGTACCACTGCCTAGGTGCCTATTTTAGACCATAAAGAGCTTTATGCAGTAGGTGAACGTGTGTGGGATATTTGGGATCAACAAAGTTTGGTGGTTGAGACATATAAATTTTTTCTTCTAAGTGACCATGCAAGAAGGTAGTCTTAATATCAATGTGGTGAAGAATTAATTTAAAATGAGTTGCCATGGAGAGTAATACTCATAAAGAGGACAAAGAAAGTATAGGAGAGAATGTACTTCTATAATGGAGGCCTTCAATTTCTTTGAAACCATGAGCCACAAGTCAAGATTTGTACGTGTCGATGGAGCCATCTGGTTTAAGCTTTTTGCAAAGTATCCATTTGCAACTTATTGTAGATTCTCTAGGAGGAAGGGGTACTGATTTCCAAGTGTTATTGTGAAGTAGAGCTTTTTATTCTTCAAGCATTGGACTTGCCATTGATAGGCTAGCTTGGCCAAGAGCAATGTTGGCTTGAAGATGAAGATCATGTAAGTTCTTAAAGCAGGGAGTTGACTGTGATTGTACCTCCTCAATGTCGGGAGTTGGATGTACTGAATAGAGTAATCGGCATTGATGGAGAAGTTGGAGATGGAGGCTATAAAGTCATAACAATGAGAGCCATAGGAGAAGTATTGCTTGATGTCGAAGACATTGCGGCTATGCGAGCAGACCTTTGAGGTTTTTGTTCATCAGTGGATGGAGCTAAGTTGGAATTAGAGGCATGGAGAGGAGGCAAGTGTTCATGAGGAAATGAAGCTTGTTGAATGGAAACTTGGAGATAAAGCTTAAAACTAAGCTTTTAAAAAGCTTAGTATTTCAAATTCTTAAATCGGCGGCATCGGTACATCCTCGCCGTGATTTTCGGCAGCTGAAAAATGCCACCCCCTAAAATTTGTCGTTCAGTTCAGATTAAGCTATAAGCTTAATCAACTAAGCCACAAGTCAATAATCTACAAAGTCTATCAAGTTCTGCAAGTTTTGTTACTCTGCAAGTCACAAAGGTCAATCAAGTTCCCAGAAGTCAAAACTAACTTATTCCAAAAACTCCCATAAGGACTATTCCTGTGCAGAAGCAAACAACTGCAAAGTTGTTCCTTGGAAGACTTTGTTTGCATACGCAGACTTTCTGAACCAGTTTTAGCACACACAAAAGGTCATACGCAGATTTTACGAAGACTTCAAATCCCGCAACTACAAAGGTCGAAGACCGTGAAAGCCAAACAAAAATCTATAAGTCTTGTATACCCGATTTTGAGCTACGCTCATCCCGCTAATTGGATTTTGAGAGTGTGAGGTCTTTTGAATTTTTTATAGGATGACGGAACAAAACATGGATTTTTTAATGGTTGAAGGCGATCTTCCTGAACCTATGATGGAACAAAAATTGGATTTAATTATGATGCAGCTTGATGAAGAACGAAGAGCCCAACAAGCTTTGCCAGTTCAATTGGCCAATTTGCAACGATCAACTACCGACAAAGATGGACCACAACCCGAAGATCTTATTTGACAAACCATCGATGCGACTCTCGAAGCTCAATCCATCTGCAAAGAAACAAAGACAAGTAAAAGAAATTTCAAATTCCATACTTTCAATGGAACTTGAGATGGAAAGACTGTACTTGCATTCATCAGTCAGTTTGATGATTACTTTCATGAAGAGGCATACGCTGAAAAAGATAAAATTAAATGTGTCACTAATCACTTAGTCGATCGAGCATCCTTGGTGGACCGTGGTTCGTAAGAGTATTGATTGTCCCACTACCTGGGAGAGTTTCAAAAAGAAGTTTATGCAGAATTTCCTTCCTCCACAATTCCATGAAAAAGCCATAAAGCAATGGGACCTTCTTCAGCAAAGAGATCGTGAGCCTATTTCCCAGGACACCGAACGCTTTTAGAATGCCTTACTGCAACTACGCAAGCTTGAAGACGAACTTGAAGCGACTCTCAAGCGCAAGTTTATGTCTGGATTACTTGGGCATTACTACACTCAAGTCAATATGTTCAAGCCTGCAACCCTTGAAGATGCAATTTCTTTGGCTCATGACACTGAAGACAAGATTCGAGGAAGAGACAAATGTCCACAACAATTTCAAGCAAATGGTAACTATGGTTCTAAGAAATTCAATTCAAATTTTAGAAGATTCAATCAAAGTCACTTTCCTCAATCATCTTTTCATAAGTCTTGGACAAAACCACCTTCTTTGCCCCATCAAATACCAATCAAAACTCTAAGCCATCCTCACAGCCAAATCCTAATACTCCTAGACTTCCTGCCACTGCAAACAGTGTATCTAAAGACAAACCTATAGTGTGTTACAAATGCCATCAACTTGGACATCTAGCAGTCAATTGTCAATCGAAGAAGCCACCTGTCCATATCAATTATCTTGGAGCAATGGAAGATGAAGAACATGACGAAATGCCTGACTTTACGGAAGATGAGGATGACATTGCTACTCCTTCGAATACTTTACCAAGTATGCAAGCTCCGTATTCTTTGGGTATGATGCCATGAGGCATATTTCACGGTGGATTCCATGCCATGGTGGATTCTGTGAGGTTTTACGGTGGATTCCTTAAACTTTGTTTACCAGGGCTCATACACAAAGTGGATTCTTCGGTGGATTCCGTGAGGTTTTATGGTGGATTCCATAAACTTTGTTTACCGGGGCTCATACACAAAGTGGATTCTTTGTGCGAGAAGTCGATGGGGATGCCTATCCTTTTCGGGCATTTCATTAATTTAGTGTGTAAATGGGTGATTCCATAGCGGTTGATTCCGCAAAGTACATGTTAATTTAATAAACATTTATGAGTTTAGAGTGCGCACTAGTGATAAATTAAGGTTAGGATTGATTTCTAACCAATTGATTTATTTATGTAGCTGAAGACTGCTAGGTATTCACTTTTGTCGGCTCAATTGTATTATTTTACTAACGATTGTGAATGCTTCAGTCGATGTGTAGAGATAGCAGGAGTGGCGGAGGAAAGCATTGGAGGATAGCGTGTATTCGAGTTATCACTTATATTTTGATGGACGCATACCTTAGGCATGGCGCCTATATTTTGTCGCGCCTATTTATTAAGGCGTTAAATATTTATTTATTATTTTGTATGTGCATGGGTGCACGATTATGATATTTGTATTTGGACATTGTATTGGGTATGCCTGACTTTTTGGGCGCCCGCCCATTAGCTTTATTTCTATGTGGCACTAAAGCAAACTCAAAAGGCAAAAGAGTGCTATTTTGTAATTTGGGCTATTATTTGAGCTTGAAGATGATTAATACATAAAACACATGCTTTGTGGAGCGCTCACACAAGGCATGGGGGGAGATTGCACCCAATTGGTCTCTTGTTCATGTCGTGCATGCCTTCTACCTTGAGTTTTGTGCAAAAAGTAGAGTTCTTTTGTTCTTGGGGACCTTTCGGCGCTCACTACGTGAGCATACAACATCTGATCTATGCACCAAGATTATTCCCACTTCATTTGAGGAATGTCAAGAGGTTGCAGCTTCCCAGGTATCTTGACATGCTCTGCCTTAATGCATTGGCAAGATAAACATTCCGTGACATATTTGAGTACATCTCCCTTAGTCTTTCCCAATGATAGCTCTTTCTGACCATGTTGAGGGTCTTAACATATCCGGGATGGGCTGAAAAGGGTGATTCATGTGCTTCCCAGAGTATTCTATGTTTGAGTTTCTTGCTTGAGGGAATGCATAATCTTGTCCTAAAATAGACAAGTCTCCCATTGACAGAGAATTCTTGATACTTGATCTTAAGTCTGGGATTTGGTCATTTTTCAAAATCTCCTTTATCATCTTCAAATATTCTGGGTCATGGCTAGCTTCCTCCTTAGCTAATTCAAGGATAGGGTTACTCGGCATTGACACCATAGTCGCTAATGATCCCACCATTGAAGCTTCTTCCATAATAAGAGAGTTGAGGAATGCCTTGCGAAATAAGGCTTCAATGACCACATTCTACTTACCATGTTGATAGCTAATCTCAAAGTCATATTCTTGCAGAACCTCAATCCAATAATGTTGCCTCATATTGAGGTCAGCCTAGGTGAATATCCATTTGAGGCTCTTGTGGTTTGTGACCAAAGAGAACTTGTTGCCAAGCAAATAGTGTTGCTAAAGTTTGAGAGCATGAATAACTGCTAATAACTCTAGGTCATGAGTAGCATAAATCTTTTCATTGGTTTTTAGCTTCCTCAAAGAATATATTATAGGATGACCTTCTTGCATTAGTACATAGCCTAGCATTAGGGTCAAAAAATGTTAAAAATGGCACTTCTATTAATCCATGGATTAAGGAAAGGGCCAAAGAGATTTTGCCACGTGGACAAAGATATAGTATTCTTGTCTCCTTCACTTTTGAGATAGTAGAGTTCATTTTGTGGTTCTCCCCTCCTATTTAGCCAAAATCTTCAAACCCTGATAAGTTTTGGTAGTCCCAATGGCCCCCTATTAGCTAATAAAAGCTGTCAAAACCTCTGACAAAGACATGAAAAAGTTAACTTAATTAAGACCATTTTAAAAATTGGAAGAATTTTTAAAGTTCTTGGTGCTCGTAGTATTTTTAATTTGTCTCCTTAACCTCTCTCTTTAGGTTTCTTTCTCTTCACATTGTCTGCATACTTGTTGTCTTTTACATGGCATCCTTCTCATTCCATAAACTCTTGCACCATGTAAAGCAAGAGCGCAAATGGAGAATGGGAGCCCAAAGCATTTACTATAAATGATTGGGTTGCAATGCTACCATCTTCCAGGGGCTCTCACAGAGTGAAAAAAACAAAACAAGGGGAAATCAAATATCATTGGAAGGGACGTATCTTTGCCTTCAAAACCCTGCCTCAAGGCTGGTTTACTTTGGTGCAATATTTTTACATGGCTAGATATATGCACTTGGCTCCATGGGAATGTTTTTCCCAGCAAGCACACTGTAAGTTTGAGTTGTCAAGTTTACGTGAGTATATGGTTTTGTTTGAAGCATATGCTAAATAATGGATTGTTGGTTGTAGATATCTTTCCATCAACAAGTTTTGAGTGGCAGCCTATGGAGAGCCTCAGTGGAACATTCCATGCCATTCATAAAGAATTTGCAGACATTATTTATACTGATCAGACCACGAGTTTTTTTCATGAAAGTGGAATTTTTGTGTATTATCCACAATATGTGGTTCCTTCAAGAGCAGGTGTGTATGGATACCTTGAAGATCTGCAGTTACCAAGCCTCTCATCTTTGGATTGGGAGATACTTGATGAAGCAAAAATGGAGAGTCTTAAACTCAAGATTGCTCAAGATTTTCAAAAGGCTATGACTTCTGGAAGGATCTTGAGAAGAATATGGTTATCATGGTTTTCACCCTTGAATGTTTTTGTAGCTTGCTTTAAAAAAACATGTTTATAACATATGAAGGTTTCATGGCTAAACAAAAAATTTTTAGAGAAAGTTTTGGACAAAATTTTAGGTCTACGTTGGAAAGTCAAGGAATCTGACCACAACTTTGACTTTATAAGTTGCAATGTGTGCCCTCAATCATTGGGTTTATCCTATAATATATCTTGACAATCTCTTATCGCAGGTTTTGATTACAAAAGATACAAACTTCGATTGGGTGCTTGGGTTCCTTTAAATTTAGATATTGATTGTAAGACATTGAAACTTACAGTACCAGTTACTGCACAAGAAGTAAAGGAGGTGAACATTACTTCAAAGTGGAGTCTTAAGGATGTAAGAGACACCTTGGAGTTTCTAGAGAACGTTACACCTGAATATAAGCTCAAGGTAAATGGTGCTATAATTGGAAAAAGAGTTGAGAGCTCTATATCATGTATGAGTTGTTTGCCTCCTAGTCTTGTGAGTTTCGGACCATAAATATTCATGTATAAATAATTTTGAATCTTTCTTTTGCTCATAAATATTGCTACTAGAAACATGGAATTATACACATTGATAAGTACTCTTAAAAAAAATCTTGGTATAATCTTTGTAGTGATTCTGTGAATAACAAATCGCCGTTTGTGGACCAATATGATTTCATTATATCATGAGTTACAAAATTGCAGTACAATTTAATAGGAAAGACTTGGTACAAGATTTATAATTCTCTATGATTCTATGAACAAAAAATTGTATTTCATGGGTAAGATCAAAATGACATATCATTACATTTTGGGTTAGAATATTGCACTACAGATGTATACACAAGGGGAATGTTACTTCAGTACAAATAGAAAAACTGGTAATTATAAGGCTATTCTTTAGCTTCTCTTTGATCTTTGGCTTTTCCATCCTCGGGCTGTTCCTTAGCTTCTCCATCCTTAAGACTTCTCTCTTTCTTTGGAAAAGTTGCTTCATCGTCCATACTTTCATCTGTCGTTGCTAGTTTCCTCTTAGTAAGTGTTTTCCTTGGTCACTCGAAGAACTTAATTACCTCAGGCACTCTTTTCTCCTTGGGCTTTATAGGGGATGGACTAAATTTCAATGGAGAAAGCTTAGGCATGCCCTTCATTTTGGGCCCCTTTTGTTTGGACCTTGTAGACTTCTTTTCTTGGTGGTTTCCATTTTCTTGCCTTTACCCTTCGTTGTTGCCTATCCTTTGGAATTTTTTGCTGGGAGAGGGGAATCTGGGTTCACTGGTGTAATTGCCCTATCTAAAACTAGTTCAATACACTTCTCTCGTATTCACCACATGTATGACTCAGGGTAGTCTTTGCACTGTAACAAAGCACACAACTCATTTGAAGTAGCAAGAGACTTTCACTATAAAAAGAATAAAGCATAGGAAACTTACATTCACCCCCTTTACATTCAATAACTTTGAATCTATAATCCTCAAAGCATTTGAAACCACTCTCGAGCCACAACTATGTACGTCATTTTGCAATGGGATTTCTTGAAGTAGAAACTTGAAATGTCTCTGAGGATCAACAATGCTTTGAAAGCTGGTGTCCAAGTGAATAGTAACAAGTCTAGCAACACTACACATATTAAATTATTAGCGAACACTATAAACTTTATCCAATAAAAGATAAAATAAAGAGTGTTAATTGACAATACATCTTTGATTGGCCATGGATTCCTAAAAGAGAAGTCATAAAAATGACCTTTCTTGTAGGAATGTCAATATGGATTAGGCTCCAGTGTTTTCTATAAACCAAAACACAAGTGAGGAATAACCTTAAAGACAAATCATCAAGAGATAGAATGTTGAAGAAAGTACCTTTCAATATATGGAAAAAAAAATCATGGTTTGTGACACTATTGAAGTCCTTAAAAAACCTTGCAGTATTTGAATCAAATTTTGAAAACAAATCCACAGAGAGAAGTGGTTCAATAACAAATATACCCTTAGCAATATCAATGCTAAGAGAAGCAACATGTGCCTTGTATACAAAGTAAAGAATGAATAAGAGAATGAATGCAATATAAGGACTCTTGGAAAATTTTATTATAAATAAAGAGAAGCAAAAGACCTTACCTCAAACAACAATAAACTACTGAATCTATTAGTTGAGTATCCTTTTTCTCAATTAGGATCTTATCCTCTTGAGAAATGTTGAGGTAGTCTTCTTTCTCACGACTAGCAGAAACATTCACGACCATTTGGACGCACACTTTGCCTATCCTCTTGTAGTTCACTTGGCCAAGAGACAAAAACTTTCTCTTCCAAATCGGATCCGCATTTTCTATTACCTCTTTCTTTTTCTCCTCCAAGGCAACCTCCTGCTCACTTGCAACCCTTGTAAGATACAAATGGGTAACCTCTTCAATCTTGGGTGACGTGGCTCTTTCAGCTTTCTCCTAGGTGGAACATTGAGGATTTCAAATGCCTTTTGATTAGTTGATGGAAGAGGCTTCAAAACTTTGTCAAACCTATATTTGAGTCTGCTAACCATACTAAAGTCTTTATTCATTAATGTAATTTGATGTGCATGGGCAGCTGTAATATAAGCATCATTCATAAAATCTATTAAAATATCCTCTACTACCTCTTGCAAGCATAGTAGGGCAGACAGCTGGCATCTCTTGTTGAGGTCACCCACAGAAGCAACAAAGGACAATCTATCATATATCTCCTTGACTAGTCTAAAAAATGCAACCTTAGGAATGAGGTGACTAGTTGACTTTTGAGCTTTCCGGATCTCTGCAAAACACCTCTACATGTAAAACCATCTTGACTTTCTCTTTTTCCTCATAGGGTCTTCCTTGGGAACTTGAGAGTGAAGAGAAGCTGAGGGCTAAAACTCACCAAATAACTTGTTCTCTAAGGATTCACCTGAACAAACTTTACCAGCTGGGACAACAATTTCTTCAACTATCTCCTCAACAGTTAGCTCAGGACCTTCTTCAAAAGATTTCTTCAGTAAGACCTTCCTTGTAGTTTGTTTTGTCCTAGCCATCGAGTCCCACATGGTGCGATAAGGAAGCTAAACACAAAGACAACTAACTCCCATCGTGCCATAACAGAGACTAGATGGAATACTTGAACTCGTCCTCCTCGCTTCGCAATAAAGGCTGGACAAATACAACACGATAGAGAGAATTTGAGTTTCTGCTTTGCCCTAATCGCTTCGTATTGGAAGATTCCAACTCAATCAAAAGCATGAGTTCCCCACTTGCAGCAGTGAGGTTTGATACGATGCGATTAATGATGTTACAAAAGTGCTAATGAATGATATCACGTTGTTTTGGAGATTTAAGCACCATACAACACGAGAAAGGTTTTTGCTTAAGTTGCTAAAGTATTCTATCGCGTTGTTTTGGACAATTCAGTATAGCTTTTGACATTACTAACGTTGGACGTACAACACCTCTGTCAATTGGATACGTTAGAGCTATTGGATGAATGGCAATCATGACGTAAGGTGTGAAATTGCATTCGCACCAACTGAGAAGTTCTTATATACTCGTGGGTGTTGATCTCTATGTGTCATGTTCTCATTGGCTATTTGATTAGTATTTTTAAAATATTCCTTGTTCTTTCCCTCACTCCTACTTAAGGAAACCCAAATTTTTTCGTGCACTTTTCTTCTCCATTTCCTCGCGCGTCGAACCGTCTTTGTCACCCCCTCCATCAACCCTTGCATCACCCCCTTCATCTCCTTGTTCATCAATGACACCTCCTCCGTCACCTCCTGCATCACCCCCTTTGTCACCCCTCGCATCCCTTTCTTCAATCTCCATGACACCCCCCCTCTGTCCATACTCCGTCACCCCCCTCCGTCAAGATTGTCCTCACCGTAGGCACAATAATATCGCATTGTATTTCTAGCTCGTCCTATTTCTATATCATCCAACACAGCACGAGAGATAAATAGAAAGCTTTTGATTTTCTTCCTATCGCATCATATTGCTTGCTGACTCGTCCAGCACTCACTTTCCTACTCTTGTGGAAACAGTGCGATATTGGTGTTCGGAGATTCTGAAAGGCTCTTATTCGTGTCGTATTCCTAGATCCTCCAATAGGAATGAGTGCATAACTTTAAAAGGCTTATACCTTGATATTCGCTTTGTATACGTAAGCAATCTAGAGCTATTGAGTCTCAAGAAGATGTCTGGTATAGAGATGTCACACATGTCTGCCTCCACGTCTATGAAGAGGAAAAGAGTCCTTGAGCCCACAATGACAAAGGAGTCAATTGCCTCAGATGTTTCAATAGCATCTCATATGTCTGTAACAACTAAAGGTTCGAGCAAGGATCTAAAGAAGGAAAAGGCTTCAAAGTCTCTTGTGAGGATGCCAGGGCTGTCTCAAATTACAGATGTAATAGCCTTTGAGAAGATTTTGTATTTTCTCACAGAAAACAATATTGACTTTGGTTTCTATCCAACAGCTAGGGAGACTTTCAATCCAGGGTGGGACCTTGATCAAGTTCTCAATTTCTCAAATGACTTTATCAAGGAAGATTTTGCAAATTTTGAAGAGTTGGCATATCTTGTTGTTCAGTTGGATTCCAAGGAGTATGTTCACACCCCAGTTGGAAGGTCAGGCACTAAGAAGTCATTGTTTACCAAGAAATGTGGCTATCATTCTCTTGATAGATTTTATTCACCTAAGTTATGTTGTTTACACCCAAAAAAATGCAAGCTTATGCTTAATTCTACTACATTCATTGTATTTTTCCTTGTGAAATACCCTCTAAGATCTTATGAAAAGCATAAATAAACCTCAAAATTATCTAGTTGTTGCCTTCTTAAAGAGATTGTATATGAAGTTGATGTTGAGGAGCAACTAGACACCCAGATAGAAGCATTAGTTGCAAAGGACCTAGATGTTGCTGAATTCAGAGCAGAGATAGTAATTGAAGAGACCACTATAGAGGTTGATGAGCCATCTGACACTCCTTCAAGCCTCATTGTTCCATCTTTGCGTTTTTTCCCAATTAGAGACGAGTACATATTACTATCTGATGTCCAAATTCTTTTCAATTTGAGAGAAGATTATTGCTTGGCAGTTATTGCTGAGGCATCTATAGATGCAAAAGGCATAGTGGATGTTGAAAATGAGTCCAAGGAGGACTTACTCAAATTAGATACTCAAATTTTTGATGATAAGTTTATAGATGCATTAAATGCTTTTTCTCTATATTTAAGCAAGGTTAAAGATGCTGAGAAAGAGTTACAGCTGTTGACAAAGAGTTTGAGAAATTTCAAGAGAAGCTTGGAATCTCCAATTTTGGAAGGGAGGAGTCAAAATATGTAAAGGAGCTCAATGATGTCAAGGAGACATCAATTAGCTTATGGAATCCAAGAAAACTTGAGAGTGATGAAAATCAAATGGTAATGCATTCTTTTGTTTTTGTGGAACCACATACATATTTTCATTTTTTTCATTCTAACTATTGCTTTTATAGTTGGAGATTGTAGATGAGGATAATTTCTTGGGAAGAGCCAAAGGATCGAGAGTTGGTGGTAGTTTGATGTTGCACTAATTGGGCATTATATATCAAAGATTGATCCCAATATTCTATTGGTTTTGCATAGCACTTTCTCAGACGAGGCCTCATGGCAAATTGTTTGTGTTAAAGAACTTACAAGGATTCTTGGATATTGAGTATTGCAGTACAATGCACACAAAGTTATGTTTTTGGAAAATACAGCAGCCATTCGAATATTTGGTTATGGTCCTAGCTTCTCTACCTCCAAGGCTGGATACTTCCTGGCATACTGATCATCTCGTCTTATGTTTTAGCAGCAAACAAAAAAGATATCAAATCCATATCTAGATATAAGAGAAGAAAGGTTTTACATTATAGAGGAAAAATTCATGAGGAGGACGAGGATGTAAAGGCTCTTAAGAGTTAGCCATGTATATAATAATTTGAAAATAGTATCGGTATTTTAGATTCCACTGCATTTATTGTGTTCTCAATCTTTGAATTTGTATTTGAAAAAACCAATTGAATAGCTCCTAAAGGGAATTGGTTTTTGTTGCTTCTCCTTCATGTCTGGTGCTCTGAAAGAAACACATACATGCTTGATAGTGAGATTTCTCCATACCTTGGCTACTGTAAGTTGCTAGGGGCCCTTGCTCTTCCAAAAAATAAGGCCCATGAACAAGAAGAATATGATGTGACAACCCAACAAGCAATAATCAATTTAAATCATTAAACCTTGTTTTCAAAGCAAAAAGGTTCAAATTTATGTATATCTTACCAAGTAGAAAGTAATATCCTTTTCTCCCCAAGCTTCCTTAATTACTTGTCAAACAAGATTCACAATTGAACGTTTGTACTCTTCCAAATAGTTAGATGCTATCTTTTTTTCCCATAGCATTTTTAAAAATATGTCAAGGTGTCTCCAAACCTCCATTCGTAGGAATGAATTCGCGGTGTGCTAGCCACATTTGTTGTGATTGCACACAACTCTCTCCAGTACTCCCACGAGCATTCATTTGTTTACCAGCATGATTTCTTAGAAATCGTCTAGCTTTTGCAACCCCCATAGAGACATTTGCTACGACCTCTCTTGTTTTCCCTAAGGCTATTGGATCCTTTCTCAGGTGAAATTGACCTCCATGAAAACCCATTTTTGACAATAAAGCCTCACATTTATCAATGCAATCATCTAACAAAGGTATTGGTTTTATTGAATATGCATAGTCAAGATGCAATTTAAGCAACTTATCAATTATTCTAATCTTTGGATATAATGTACAAATATGAATGTTCCTTAGAGATATTGAGAGAATAGGATCCCACAAGCCATCCATGTTTTTGAACTTGCTCAAATCTATGGAGTTCCGAGTCAGGGTTCTTCTTACTGGCCACAAAATACGCCATTCTTTGGATCCCAAACTCTCCATGCAATAAATACAATGATATTTTGCATTGGCCCCATTACTTAATCCAAGCATACATTTGATACTTTTTAAGCCAGCACTCATATGCCATTCAACATTAAAACTACCAATACCATTGACTATCAACATTTTACCTTCACTTTGAGACTTTATAATATCAGGAATACCTGTATGAGAGAATAACCATTTCAAGATTTCATGACTTTCAGTTAGTACTTGGGCCGCACCAATCCACCAAAGCTCCATCTCGGGTTGTATCTTTAACTATTGTTCTTGCCCCCTACCAGTACTGTAATCCAATGACCTGCTCATGATATAGATGGTGACTCTTTCTATATTTTGTCCCTTTTGAATCTGTGCTTCATCCAATTTTAGTGCGAACTTCAAAATACCACCACATTCTTGGACAATAAATTTATACATATGGACCATTGCAATCTAGACTCTTTTAAGATCAATCAAAATATTATTAAATGTGTTGTATTCAAAAAGGCCTTTGTTTTATGTTTTTCATAGGGCATAGATCCTTCTATATGGATATACTCTCCAAAAACATCTGGAATCCTACGATTCATAGTTGTGCTAGCAATTGAAACTCCAAGAGGCAGTTGAGGCAAACAAAATGCACTTATTCTATGACATTTAAGATTTGTAAACCACAATTTAGAGAGAGCACGATAACCTCTATGACTGATACCCATACTGTCACATGTCTCCACTATTTCATTTGGTTTAACTGTTCCTTTTAAATCTTTCACTAACTCTTTCAGAGTTTGGCTTCTCAAGTCTACATTTTTAGGTGATTTAAGAATCCTTATAATGTCCTTCTTTGTCATGGTTTCTTTAATAAGCTTTATCCTCTCATCATTCTCTTGAATATTAATACTTGAAATATTAGAGACACATCTCTTTGCAAGATTTAGTCTCCTTTTCTTCACCCGACTACACAAGTCCATTATATTTTTAAGTGGTCTTTTCTCTGTCTAGATCCTATTGGAGTTTCTTTCAAGCGCAATAATTTTTCTTGCAATGACTGATTAGAGTTTTCTAGATTATCTACCTTGTCTGTTAGCTCAGAAATAGTTTTTTGTGCCAATGTTAATGCTTCCTTCATTTCATGCATTTGTTCTCTAAATGTAAAAGATGTAGAATATAACCTCATGCAATAGCCAAGCATCCTATCACAACCATCTTCAACATACCTTATGAAGTCATAAATATTGTAAAAAGGAGGATGTTTACCTATAGACGGGTCCGGAGGATAAATATTTCCATCCATCCATAAGTCTACATGCTTCTTTCCTTGTAATTGCAACCTATTAGCTTCATCCTTTTGCCCAACAATGCTCGATGGTGTATACTGATGAATAGACATGATCTAACTGAATAGTAAGTTTATACGTGCATGGTGGGGCAGTGCTTGTATTGCTAGAAGAGGTACTAGTAAAAAATTTCGTAGGGAACCCTAAACAGGGCAACAATATCACAGAGAAGGAAATAGAACCATAGGAAAGAGAGGTGCAGAAAATGAATGTTGAGGAATAAATGAGTGGTGTCTTTTGGTGCAAAAATTCAAAAATACAAGATTTTGCAATTTCCAAGAGAATAAGACTAAAAAGGTGACACTTAACGTCCATTAAAGATGGATGATATTTAAAACCTGACCTCTTAAATGAATCATACATTCTCTCATTAATCACGTTTAGGCAACCAAATTTGGAATGTTTTTCTCTTCTAAACCTCTTCTAATTAGCAACTTAATCATTTTCTTGTGAGTGCCATTTTGAAACGTTCTTGGCCCTAATGGTGTAATTGAGCTAGCATCTGTGGACAGCTTCGAATTCCTTGCTTAAATCAAGGAGTTTCAAAATTGGTGCTGTCACTAAGCTATGCTTGAGTTGATCAAAACTTGATTGTTCACGGAGCTTCCACACTATGGCAACTTGCTTTTTTAGTATATTTTTGAGGGGTGCTACAATTAAGGCATAGTCTTTAATGAAGATCCTTGCCATCCTATTAGACCAAGAAAACTACTCACTTCTTTGACGGTGGTTGGTGGAGGCCACTCTTGGACATCCTTAACCTTTGTAGGGTCTACAAAGATTCCCTCTTTTGACACAATAAACCCAAGATATTTGATCTGTCTCTTGAGGAAGGGACACTTTTTCTTCTTAGCATAGAGCTTGTGTGTCCTCATGGTCTCAAGGACGGTGCAAACTTGGGGTTCATGATCCTCGTCTTCCTTGGAATAAACCAAGATCTCATCAAATAAAGACAAGTACAAAATCATCAAGATATGGTCTAAAAATGTCCTACATTAGCCTATTAAATGTGACAGGGGCATTAGTCAATCCAAATGACATTACTCTGAATTCAAAATGACCATATCTGGTATTGAATGCCGTCTTAGGAATATCCTCATCCTTGACACAGATCTGGTAGTACCCTAACCTCAAATCAATTTTGGAGAATATTTTTGCTCCCTGTTGTAATCAATCAAGTAATTTGTCTATCCTTGGGATAGGATATTTATTCTTGATTGTCAAGCCTCTATAATCGATGCAAAGGTGAAGTGGTACCATCCTTCTTCTTTTGGAACAAGACTGGAACCCCCCAAGGAGAACTGCTAGGGCATATGTATCCTTGGTCCAATAGCTAATTGAGTTTTTCTTTTAACTCAATAGCTTAAGGAATTGACATCTTGTAGGGTCTTTTTGCAACTGGTGTAGCACTTGGCATCAGCTTAATCTCATGCTCAACTTCCTTAGGCAGTGGTAATTCTATCAATTCTTTCATAAATACATCCATGTACTCTTTTAACCATGATGGTTCTTCATTGGCATCCTCTACCTATTGTGGCTTGTTTAGCTTCATCAAATAGACGAGTAATCCTTTCCTTATCCCTTAAGCTATTCACGTTCATTGCCTTGGCTTGGTGAATCGTTGGTTTACCAGCTTCTCCTTGAGTTGTAACTAACTCACCTTTAGGATTTCGAAAGGAAACTTTGCCCTTCCCACAATGGATGTGAGCATTGTTGGGGACTAGCCAATCCATCCCAAGCAGACACTCATGGACCTTGCTTTAGACATCGATATATGGCTAGTATCTTGTAGTGGTGGCACCTCAACATGGAGGCATGAGATGAGATGTACCCAATCCTAAACCTTGAACTTAACAGCTTTGGACTCTTTTTCGAGTAGGGATTCCACCTTAGTAGTTTGTCTAGTGCAAGTAATTTCTTGCCCATTTGCTAATTCGACAAGCAAAGAAGATGCAACTACAATGGCTATTGCTAAGCTTCTTGCACAAGCTGGTGCAATGAAAGAACGAGTACTTCCATAGTCAATCAGGGTTTTGAATTTCTTACCTTGGTAATACGATGGAGTTTGGATCACTAAAAATTGGCGATTCGGTCCCTTTTTACATGAATTGATGCCCTCTCAATCTCAACTTCCATGGACAAGTCTTCTTCTTTATTGATTTCCTTAATGGTGACGTTGGAAGTTTTTTCCCTTCCCATTGCTTTGCAACCACGGGCATAGGTAGCCCTGGTGGCTTGCCCATTGAATTTTCCTTGACGACAATCTTTGCCAAGTTTGGGACACTCTCTTTTGAAGTGCCTAGGTTCCTTCCAATAAAAACATTGTAGATCTTGGCTGTTTCTTTGTGTGGGGACAAAGTCACTAACCACATTTGCCTTCGGCTTCTTCTGTTGGCCTTGACTCTTCCCTTGCGCCCTTTTAAATTGAGCTTTTGACATCCCTCGATTCTGGTCTTTATGAGACAAGGGTTTGTTATTCTTGGATTTTGGCTAGAGACTTCTTGGGCAATAGGTCCCACTCTTATCAATGCATCTTGTAAATCCAAAAGATGCATTGATTCCAATCGAGTGTTCATTGGTGGATTCAACCCATAAAAAAATGGGAAATACTCATTGTCGAGGCATATTTTAACAAGGAGACAAATTTTGAGTAGTACGCCTCCAGAGACAGACCCAGCTACCTCATAAAGAACTCATTCATCTTCTAACTTTTGTATGCAGGTGGCATGTACCTTCCATGCACTACTTCTTTTAGCTTATCCCAAGTTGTCGTGCTTTCCATGACTACTTGATCTTTACACCAGTGCTTCCACCAGAGCCTAGCTTCACCAGTGAGTTTGAGCTTGGCAATCATAGCTTGATTTAGAGGTATTGTTCCTGCTACACTAAAGTAATCATCCATGGATTCAATCCATATTTCTACATCGGCTTCAACAGTCTTCTCGTTCCCATCAAATTTTGGTGGTTTAATTTGTTTGAGAAGAAACTTCTTCTCTTGTGCCTCTATCAGGCTTAGTGCGGGAACATGGTTCTAATTTTGTGTTTGGGGTTGTATCTGGTTCAATTTAAACTTCTGCATTAAGATTACATTTACACATCTCTTCACATCTTATCTCAATGTGCATATTATTTTTCATCAATACTATGCAACAAGTCAGATAATCATAAAATTCTCATTTGTCCATAAAGAGCCATGAGCCTCAAGTACAATTATTTGGGGATAGATAGAGATAGGCTAGAATGATTTTTCTTTCAAGAGATACATCAGTGCCAGGTTAATAATTCCTTATTGGATTTAGCTACAGGGACATAATAGTAATATGGGTTTGGGGAATAGATTCTCAAGAAGCTATAAGTCATTGGAAGTTTAGGAAATCCCCGCTTTTGATAGTCATGACATTTGTTTTGCCTCATTACTTTAATTCTATCTGCAAGCAAAATTTTGACCACCTCCTCATAGATGTATTGAGTCTGTTCTACCTACCGGCGTCTAATGTGTAGGATCAAGTTTACATGTGCCTCATGGAAGATGAATAACTTGACAATCTTCAAGTCCTCCAACCATTTTATCCTCTTCAAATTGTTTTGAAGATAGACAAACTGATTGGCATCTATGTAGTAGTAACCTGCACTCCAAGTCTGCCTTTCCATATACATCGGTGAAGGGTTGTAGAGCCAATCCAAGATCCACATCATGTCAGTTTTCTACGATAACTTGAAGAATTCATAGCATTCCTAAACATGATATGAAATATGAGGAACCTGCTCCATGCCTTGTAGGCTTGGAAGCAACAACAATCCAAAAGTGAATAAAAGAAAAATGTTTTCTAGTGAAGACATCACTTCACTCTAACTAATTTATTCTTATCTTGATTGTGTTATTTGTTGGTTTGCTTTGATACTCATGGTAACGTGTTTGGACCTTGACATATTTTAGTAGTCTGATCTAAAAGATGATGCCTGATACTCCCACAAAATGTCATAGGATTTTTCGGTTAGCAACTTCTGAGTCTACTCCACAATGAAATGTATCGGCCAACCCTATTAGGATCAATCTGAATCTTACTGGGTTTCTAATGGTCAAGTCATTCCACATCCCTCTAGCCTCCATCTTCACACATGATCTCCTTTGCGCAGATCATCTGAATTGAAGTAGACTCATATTGCACTTGGTACAAGGAGAACGGAAAATGAGAGGGATGCATTGCTCGACCTCTGTACCCAAAGGATAAAGTCCCATTCCAGTCCCCTAAAATTATACGAGCTAGTTTTCTTCCCTATATTAACCAAGGTCAATACATCATCATGGATTGAATATTGAGAAGCCTCCCAGTTCTATGGAACCACCCAAACTTGTCAGGGGTTCCGCCCACCCGCTTCCCTTGATAGATTTAGTTTTCTACTTACCTAAAGGCACATTAGTGGTAAAACATATAACCATATTTCTTAATTAACCTATTAGTCGCATGTTCCTTTATGTAATTCTATGCACTAACATGAAAACAATTCAGACAAATTTCTTGAAACTAAACTTTATTAAAATTTCAACTGAGTTTCAAATGAGATACAAATCCCATCCAAAGGATGATTCCCATGTAACGTGTCCACTCATCCACTTGTGGGACACGTCTTAGCAGTCCATCGGGAAGAAAGTCTAGAAAGCACCTGGCACTCGCAAGAAATGTCACAGGGTTTGCGATCTAGGTCTTCCCGAGTTTGCCACGAGAGGAAGTGTCCGACCACTCCCACTTAGGATCAACTTGAAGTCAGGGTTTCTTTCCTATCAGCAAAGTCTCTAGGAAGTAGCTAGCGTCGAGCTCCAAATGACCCACTTTGAGTAGGAACAATAGAGTCGAAGCGGATTTATGTTGCACTTGGTTCATGGAGAATGGGAAACGAGAGGGATGCAAAGCTCAACCTCTCTGCCATAAGGCATAGTCCCATTCCTTTACCCTAAAACATCATAAATCGGGGTTCTAACTCCACTGATCCTAGGGTCTTCACAGTCTTGTTATCACATCTTATGAGAAAACTTCCCAGCTAACCAGGACCACCCTTCCGTAGGACGGACCCAAGTCATGTCCACCGCACTTTCCTCGGTTTGCTTAGTTATCTAATTACCTACCACATTATGTTTAACATGCAAAAGAAGCTTCCTTAATTAATCAATTTAAACACAAGTTCCTTCAGTAATTTAGGCACGGACACAAAGACAATGTCAAGCAAGTTCATTTTTCAAATATCTGATCTTTATTTATCATAGTCCCGGAATACATCAAATATCATGTCCGAAGCCTATCCCAGCAATCAATAGGATTGTTGCTCCAAGTTCCGCCCGTAGACTAGTACACGGGCCTCGAGATCCCATCTTGAGTCACGTCAGCCTCTTATGCGAGTTCCACAGACAAGGAATTTACAGCCAGAGCCTCCCCTAGCACCCAAGCATCCTCCTGCTCTAGGCAACACCCACGGAGAGACCTCTCGCAGTGGGTTCGGTCCACATACCTGGCACGGCTAACAACCCCCTTGGATAGGGCCAGACAGACAATCAGAGGTAACTGAACCGGCCTCTCCCTCCAGAATTTTAACCTGAAGCATTAAGTTTTTTGCCTTGAATTAGTTCCTTGAACAAGGAAGTTTAAACTTTAGATGTGAGGAACTGATCAATCTTAATATACCAAGCACGAGAGGCTTGCTTCAATCCATATAATGCACGATGAAGCTGGCATATGAGATGCTCCTTTCCTGCAATCATAAAACCTTCAGGTTGCTCCATATAGATTTCTTCTTCAAGATCTCCATTGAGAAAGGCCGTTTTAACATCCATTTGGTGAATTTCTAGATCAAATAGTGTTGTAAAAGCCAAAAGCATACAAACAGTTGTGGAGCACACAACGGGAGAAAATGTTTCTTGATAATCTACTCTTGCAATCTGCGAGTAACCTTTTGCAACAAGTCGTGCTTTGAACTTATCAAACGAGCCATCAGCTTTGGTCTTGGTTTTATAAACCCATTTATATTTGATAGGAATGTGATTTGGGGGGAGTTTAGTAAGAATCCATGTACCTTTGGAGATTAAAGAATTGTACTCAGCTTGCATATCTTCTTGCCATTGATCCCTTTGAGACGAATTGATAGCTTTCATATACGATATTGGATCCTCTTGGACAGACATAGCATCATCAAAGACATCATACTCAATAGAATAGAATCCATGCTCTATCTCAATAGGAAGATCGACATATATCTCCAAATTTTCATCAATCTTCTTTGGAGGTGAAGGAGGTTTATGATCATCGGAATTAGTAGATTCACAAAGAAAGTAAGAAAATGCACTAAGCAAAGACTATGTATCATCTGAAACATCTGACGACCATGTGCCACCCATAGTCTTCTAATCAAATATAGCATCACGACTAATGATAACCTTTTGAGTTGAAGGATCATAAAATTTGTAACCTTTGGAATGATCTGAATAACCAAGAAAAATAACCTTCAAACCTGGAGGATCCAACTTATGTCAAGTGTCCTTGGGCACATGAATATAAGCAATACATCCAAATGTGCGAAAGTGAGAGACTGAAGGTGTCTTCCCTATCCAGATTGTTATAGGAATTTTACCAGCAGCAGGTGTAGTTGTTGGAAGATGATTTTGAATAAAAACGGCTGTTAGAAGTGCTTCAGTCCAAAACTTTCCAGACAAACCAAAGTGTATAAGCATGCAACGTATAGCATTAAGAATAGTGTGATTTTTGCGCTCAGCAATACCATTTTGCTAAGGAGAAAAAGGAACTATAAACTCATGATGAATACCATGATCCTTACAGAAGTCATCAAATAGATTGGATACATATTCACCGCCATTGCCACTGCGAAGAGTCTTTATAGAGAATCCAGTTTGAAGCTCCACACTTATCTTTTATTGTTTAAATATGGATAAAGCCTCAGACTTATGTCGAAGAAGATAGACATGTGTTAACCCTGAGAAATCATCAATGAAAGTTATAAAATATCGATATTGAGACTTTGAGGCAAGAAAAGGACCGCAAATATCGGTATGAACCAAATCCAAGAGAGCATAGGAATGTGATGAAGTAGAAGTGTTGAAAGGCGAACGATGGTGTTTTCCAAGTGCACAGTACTCACATATTCCCATACATGGATGAGATTTAAGATCCATACCTTGCACAAGACCATGACGATGAAGATCAAGAATTTTGGCAAAATCAGAGTGTGCAAATCGTTGATGCCATAATTTGCAATCTGCATCTCCAGGGGCAGTAACAACATTTGCAACCGTATCTTTCAATGATAGCTCAAATAGATTACCATGTCCAGGAGCCACTGCTATAGTATGTCTGACTTTCTCTATAAGACATTGATTACGATCAAAGCCAACAAACAAACCAAGATCGACTAGACGAGCAAGGAGAGACAAAAGCAAGAGAGATATGAGACATCGAAAATGGAACCCTAGAAGTGTGTCAACTGAGCACACATGATAGGAATCTATAGAGGGGGCTTGGGGTGCTATATATAGACATACTATATATAGCTAACATCCCCGCTCAAATAAAGGTCCCTTACTATGGATGCAAAAACCCTTGGGGGCTCAAGGGAAAAACCCACAACTCTATATAGGCCTACCGTTATATTAATATTCAAAATATAAAATGACAAAGTTGAACTTACAAGAGCCTATTCATAGATATCAAAGAAGTTGAACTTACAAGAGCCTATAGCCTATTCATAGGCATCAAAGGAGCTACATCACTCGTGAATTACAACATCAACAGAGAAGGAGCTACATCACTCAGGAGCTACATCACTCCTGAATTACAATAGCCTAATCAGAGGTATCAAAAGATCTTTATCACTCCTAAATATACAACATGTAAAATAAGGATAAGCGACATCACTACAAAAGATAAAATCTCCAAAAAATTCCTTCAACTAAAATCGAGATGTAAGCAGTATATCTGTCATATCAAAACTTAAAGAAAAACGTTACAGTGACATTAGAACAACACAAGGTCTATAGATGCGTTTCGCGACGCCGCTCTATAGACAACATAACACATGTGGGGCCCCATGAACAGAATATAAATAAAACAATTTGTCATCAGCTGGAATATAGACGCTCATCATCTGGAAATAATATAAACAAAATAATGTGTCATCAGCTAGAATATAGACCCTCATTAGCTGGAAAGAATATAAACGAAACAATGTATCATTAGCTAGAATATACACGCTCATCAATGGAATAACAAATGAGGATGCTGAGTCTGCATTCTCGAATTCTACAAAAGCATAGGAACCACCTTCCTTGTGAGCCCTTAATATGATGTCGTTTGATCTTCGGGAACCAAATTTTCTCAGCTCATCTTCAAGTTCAGACTCTGTGATGCTTGTTGGCAAATTCCTAATGTAAACAAACTTGATCTCACCTTCATTGTCAGCCAGTACAGATTCCTCTAAGGATCGCCCAGAAACCTGAGCAGAGTAGTTACTTAGCTAGTATGATAGAACTTGTTGCTCTACCTGCTGATGTCGCCCAATAGACTTGATCTCACCTTCATTCTCAACCAGTAAAGGTTCCTCTGAGGATTGCTCAGAAACCTGAGCAGAGTAGTTACTCAACTGGTATGATAGAAATTGTTTCTCTACCTTGCTGATGTCACCCAAAAACCTAAGCAAAGTAGTTACTCAGCTGGTATGATAGAACTTGTTGCTCTACCTACTGATGAACAGGATTTGAGTCTGGATCTTGTGAACTTCTCATGTTTGATTCCTTTGCAAACCGTAAAATAGAGGCATATGATCTTTGTTCAGCTGAGGCATCTTCCAAACTTCCAACCTGAAGATCCTCACTGGTAAAAAGCTGCTCCCTAGGCACAAGTCTCTCAGGTGCAAATGTCTCTTGTTGCTGATGAAGGCCCCTGTCATCTATAGCAGCCTCCTTGAGATCACTGTATATATCATGATCAAAATAACCATGCATATAATCTCTCACCACTGCTTCATCATGGATAGTAGCTCCATGACTTAGGGCTTCATTATCTGCATCTTGCGATATGTGCAGTCCTTCATTATTAGCATCTTGTGATATGTGTAGTCCTTCCAACATGCTATGCAGGCCATTACCCACATTGTGCTCTGATGGCACAGATTGAGGATCAGCATCCAAGAATCTGAATATGTCATTGAGAACATAATAGCCTCTCTCTTGAGGAGCCAAAAAAAAGCTCTGCACGAAGTTCTAAATGCTGTTGTCCCTATACATTATACCAATGACCAAAACAAAAATAGAGCCACCAAAATGGGTGAGGCGGCTTGAATCCATGTAAAACTGGTGCATGTGCTGAGGATGGAGGTCAAGCACATTATAATACTGCTTGGCAAAGGCTTTCCCTACTAGTACTACAATGACAGGTGCTCCAGAGATGGGCTCCATAGATAGTGAGTGTGCCTTTTAAGAAGACCGATGGCGATCAAACGGAACCTCTAAAGGGACGGGAATAGGCATGCAAGACGATTTTGAAGAGGTGCTGTAGGAATGTGAGTGGCAGAGAAGGCAAATATGGTGATATAATCATCGGGAAGAGGACCCTGGCAGGGACAGGTTGGGGAATGCAAGGAAGCCCTAGGGAAGAAGCAACTTGCTCTTTCAAGCTTCTTGACCCCGCTGCCTTGTTCCTCTTTATGAGGACCATGGCTTCCTTTTTCCACAGCCCCCCTCACACAACAACATTACTCTTACCTCGTCTCCGCCTGCACTCTGCATAGGCCTTCCCAGTGCCATGGCTAGAGCAACGGTGGTGCCACTGGACACCTACAATATCAACATCAGCAGCAACACCAACGTCAACATTGACCTCGATGCAGACATCATCGTCGACACAGGCCTCTCCAGTGTAGCTCAAGACCACCTACTCATCCAGCATGCGTGCATCGCTAGACTCTGCAAAACTATTACCTCAACCTTTGTGATGTTGTAGAACCTTGCTCTGATACCATGTTGGAAATTGCGAGGAAGACGAGAGATGAAAGGAAGAGAGGAGAGAAGAGAGATATGAGACACCAGAAGTGAAACCCTAGAAGTGTGTCAACTGAGCACACATGATAGGAATATAGAGAGGGGACCTGGGGTGCTATATATAGACATACTATATATAGCTAACACCCCCGCTCAAATAAAGGTCCCTTACTATGGATGAAAAAACCCTTGGTGGCTCAAGGGAAAAACCCACAGCTCTATATAGGCCTACCATTTTATTAATATTCAAAATATAAAATTTCAATGTTGAACTTACAAGAGCCTATTCATAGGTATCAAAGAAGTTGAACTTACGAGAGCCTATAGCCTATTCATAGGCATCAAAGGAGCTACATCACTCATGAATTACAACATCAACGGAGAAGGAGCTACATCACTCAGGAGCTACATCACTCCTAAATTACAACATCCTATTCAGAGGTATCAAAATATCTTTATCGCTCCTAAATATACAACATGTAAAATAAGGATAAGCGACATCACTACAAAAGATAAAATCTCCAAGAAATTCCTTCAACTGAAATCGAGATGTAAGCAATATATCTGTCACATCAAAACTTAAAGAAAAACGTTACAGTGACATTAGAACAACACAAGGTCTATAGATATGTTTCACGACGCCGCTCTATAAACAACATGTGGGGCCCCATGAACAGAATATAAATAAAACAATTTGTCATCAGCTGGAATATAGACGCTCATCAGCTGGAAATAATATAAACAAAATAATGTGTCATCAGCTGGAATATAGACCCTCATCAGCTGGAAAGAATATAAACGAAACAATGTATCATCAGCTAGAATATACACGCTCATCAATGGAATAACGAATGAGGACGCTGAGTCCGCATTCTCGAATTCTACAAAAGCATAGGAACCACCTTCCTTGTGAGCCCTTAATATGATGTCGTTTGATCTTCGGGAACCAAATTTTCTCAGCTCATCTTCAAGTTCAGACTCTGTGATACTTGTTGGCAAATTCCTAATGTAAACAAACTTGATCTCACCTTCATTGTCAGCCAGTACAAGTTCATCTGAGGATTGCCCAGAAACCTGAGCAGAGTAGTTACTCAGCTGGTATGATAGAACTTGTTGCTCTACCTACTGATGTCGCCCAATAGACTTGATCTTACCTTCGTTGTCAACCAGTAAAGGTTCCTCTGAGGATTGCTCAGAAACCTGAGCAGAGTAGTTACTCAGCTGGTATTGATAGAACTTGTTGCTCTACCTACTAATGTCACCCAAAAACCTGAGCAGAGTAGTTACTCAGCTGGTATGATAGAACTTGTTGCTCTACCTACTAATGAACAGGATTTGAGTCTAGATCTTGTGAACTTCTCATGTTTGATTCCTTTGTAGACCGTAAAATAGAGTCTTATGATCTTTTTTCAGCTGAGGCATCTTACAAACTTCCAAGCTGAAGATCCTCACTTGTAAAAAGCTGCTCCCTGGGCACAAGTCTCTCAGGTGCAAATGTCTCTTCTTGCTGATGAAGGTCCCTGTCATCTATAGCAGCCTCCTTGAGATCACTGTATATATCATGATCAGAATAGCCATGCATATAATCGCTCACCACTGCTTCACCATGGATAGTAGCTCCATGACTTAGGGCTTCATTATTTGCATCTTGCGATATGTGCAATCGTTCATTATCAGCATCTTGCGATATGTGTAGTCCTTCCAACATGCTGTGCATGCCATTACCCACATTTGTCTCTGATGGCACAGATTGAGGATCATCATCCAAGAATCTGAATATGTCATTGAAAACATAATAGCCTCTCTCCTGAGGAGCCAAAAAAAATCTATGCACAAAGTTTTGAATGTTGTTGTCCCTATACATTATACCAGTGACCAGAACAAAAATAGAGCCACCAAAATGGGTGAGGCAGCTTGAATCCATGTAAAGCTGGTGCACGTGCTGAGGATGGAGCTCAAGCACATTATAATACTGCTTGGCAAAGGCTTCCCCGACTAGTGCTGCAGTGATAGGTGCTCTAGAGGCGGGCTCCATAGATAGTGAGTGCCTTTTAAGAAGACTGATGGTGATTGAACGGAACCTCTAAAGGGACGGGAACAAGAATGCAAGACAATTTTGAAGAGGCGTGTTGAGAGTTGAAATGACTTGTTTTTTGGCTGATTTTTGTTGTTTTTGAGAGCTGAATGGTTGATTTTATGAGATGATTGATTGGTTTGGAAGTGGTTTGAGAGTGTTTTGGATGGTAATGATGGTGTTTTGGAAGTTCATGATGTTTATTGGTGGTTTTGTGATGTTTCGATAGGTTCTGATTGATTCTGTATACCTTCTGTTTTGCTCTATTTTGGTCTGTTTTGTTCTGATTGTCTTCTGTAAGGAGGGATGGAGTATTGATTGATGAAGATTGAGATTTTGTGAAAGCTTATTGAATGGTTTGTGAGAGTTTGGAATGATTTGAAAGTGAGTTATGTGGTTTTGATGACCTTTTGTAACCTTCTGTAGGTCTTCTGTAGAGCTTCTGTTCTGTTCTGTACTGTAACTGTTCTGGTACTGTTCTGTAGACTGTTCTGTATGCTTCTGTATGTGTTCTGATGGATGAGAGTGTAGCTTGGGAAAGTTTTCTAGCCTTGGAAAGAGGTGAATACAAGTGCAAAAGAGCTGAAAGAAGTGGAAGAAGTAGCTGCCAAAGACTCAAGTGAAGACTAGAGTGAAGTGACAGTAGTGAGCTATGAAAGGACACTGTAGTGGCTCTGGTGACTCTTCATATCAGACATACCTCTTGGGAGGGGTATCCACGACCTAAGAAGGATTATTGAGAGTGATTTTTGAGAGATTGTAGTGAGGATATGATGTATGATTGATGGAGAGAGAGAGAGAGAGTTAGAGATAGCCAATTCTACTCAAACAGAGTGATTGTATATGAGAGATTGAGAGAGAAGACTATGGAGACATTGAAGATGAATACTATGAGATGTATTTCCATTCAAAGATGGTGTATTCCTTTGCTTTCTTTGTTCTATTGATGGATTTTATGAAGATATTGAAGAATATGGTTGATTCTATTAAAAACCGTGGGAGATCTACATGATGCTGCATGAAGATTTGTTGTGCCTGGTGTTCTTTTCTTCATTGTGATCATATGAAACATGATAAACAAGCTTGTTGATGTTACAAGATAGGTTTTCTTGCAAGATAATTCCCTTTTCCTTGGTGTTCCTCTTGGGGCTCCATGTTTTTGGTGCGCAGCCGGGGAACCTTGCCATCAACAAGCACCAGAAGAGGCTAAAAATGAAAGAAATGGCATTGCCAAGAAGAGAAGAATTCAATGGATGTTTGTAAAGTTCCTTATTCCACTAAAGAGTTGGAATTTCTCATAATCAAAGCCACCTTCCACAAGAAGTTCATCCCACAATGGCGGAAACACATCACCATCATGATGCATGCTCTATGTGGTGGACGGTTTCCTCTTCCTGTTGAAGCTGCAGAAACTTGCATCTTGGTGGCAAATTATTTGGGAATAAACTGAAGAGCAGAACCAGAGAGAATGACCATCCATGGAAGATTTGGCATTCATTGAGAAGTTTCCAGACAACATCAAGTGGGAGATTGTGAAGAAGCTTCAGGAGTCTTGGTCTGTAGAGGTTCACAAAGACAAGAAGGAAAAGAGTTGGAATGTGTTCGTGGACGCTCAACAGCAAGATACATGGGATGCTTGGTGTACTAATAATCTTCTGTTTGTTCAATTAGCAACCCACTGGAAGCTGGTAGACAGAGTGTTTTTCACAACATACACTATTGAAACCATTAGAAGCTGGCATTACTATGATGATGGCACTACCACAATGCTCAGACGTATGCATTTTGACACCTTCAGAACCGAATACCTTCCTCTGTGCAGTGGCATGAAAGTAGAATTCAGGGACATTGAAAAGAAAGAAGTAGAAGAAATGTTGGCAAGAGAGTCCTCCAGAGACTGAAGCCTTCTATTAACCCTCTGTGGAGCACTAACAATATAGTGGAGCCACACCCCTGATGAAGGACGCAATAAAAAGGCAAGCGTTAGAACGAGTCCAGAGGTACGTGAGAAGAGAGAAAGCAAAAATCAGAACCAAGAGCGAGCTCGCAGCAGAAGCCGCCTTTGACGCCCTTGCGGAACTGTTTACAGAAGTCCCAATGGCACATCAAGCCCTTCCTCCTACCGGAGGTCCACTTCCAAGCCAGATCCGTCCTGGAAATATTGATGACAGGCCAGCGAATGTAGTTCCATTGCCAGTTTTTAAGGGAGAGTACAATGAAGACCCCGATCTTCATGTAGCAGAATTTATGGTAGCATGTGTGGCTAACAATGCCAGAACCCCTGAGCATTGGTTAGCGATATTCCCCGCCACTTTCAAGGGCGCGGCGTTTCAGTGGTATGAGAGACAAGCAGCAGGAACTTTTGGCACATGGGACGACCTGAAGTTGGCCTTCCTCACTAAATTCAGGCGTGAAGGTTTTGACGAGCGGATGAGAGAGGAATTTATGAACCTAAGTCGATCCTCTGGAGAAAGAGTAGAAGCTTATGTCTCACGAATGGAATCCATCCTGAAGAGATGGACTAACCATAATCTAGATGATGGCATTCAGAAGGGGGTGTTTCTTAGATTACAACCAGAAGTCCGTAAGTTTGTGGAGCTGCAAAGACCAGCCACCCTGCAAGCTGCAACAGAAGGTGCAAGATTGTACGATGAAGTGGAAGCTCGATTAGCGATGAATACAGGAAGAGGAGTCCTACCTCCTCTGATGCCAGGAATGATGTATCCACCCAATGCAGTTCCAGGGACTGTTCCCTATCTCTACCAACAGATGCCCCCGGTATCACAGTACAGTGCACCAAATCCACAGTGGCCACAATCCATGCCTCAAATGATGGCTCAACCACAACAACAATGGTCCCAACCAATTTCCTCAATGCCAAATCAGCAGCAACAGTGGAATCCTACCA
The DNA here is from genome assembly GCF_053477565.2 of Lygodium microphyllum. Classification (NCBI taxonomy): domain Eukaryota; kingdom Viridiplantae; phylum Streptophyta; class Polypodiopsida; order Schizaeales; family Lygodiaceae; genus Lygodium; species Lygodium microphyllum. Next base: position 24,782,731 of record NC_141152.1, on the reverse strand, counting down.
ACTGGAGCCAACAGCCAACTGTTCAAACAGGAGCTCTGAATCAGAACCAGAACAGAGATCCCTCTGTACCGGCCCAACCCGTTTATGCAGTGATTACAGAGACTCCTCAAAACCCTCCTGCCAGTACGTGCGGAGGAGAAAGCTTGAAGGACTACTTATCCAACTCAGTTGCAAACATCAAAAAGGAGTTGATGGATGTGATTACAGAACAACTACAGACGTTGAAAGTGAATACCGCTAGCATATCCAACGTTGCAGGAGCAGGAAGAGATGTGATGCAGTCAAATACTTGGTGTGGTAAGTGTCATCAAGCAGGCCATTTAGCCACTGAATGTACACAAAAACCAACCATCCCTGGAGCCTTCTGTTCCTACTGTTTGCGGAAGAATCATACAGAGGACATTTGCTCTCTGAAGGAGATGCATGATAGGAGAAGGAAGGAAGAAGACGCATGATTCAACTTGTTGGAATCCAAAATGACAACACAGGATATTGGACCCAAGCCTAGAGAGTTTGGTCCTAATTTCGGACCCAGAAGATTTCCCTCTCAAAGTTACAGAGGAAAACAGTCTGGCGGTGGTCCGAGATCAGAAGTGGAGTGTTACAGATGCGGAGAAAAGGGACACATCTCACCAAATTGTCCAAATCCTCGAAGGTCAGTGGATTACAAGCCCTTATGCAGTCGATGCAAAGGAGAAGGCCACACTGCAAAGGACTGTCCAAGCCCAGCCCCAATGAAAAACAGTGCTACTGATAGTCCGGCCAAGGCCCAAGAGCCTACCTCTAATTTAGTGGAATTGGAAGTTGCTGCCATCACGCGTGCAAAGCAGAAGGAACCACCTGTCCAGAAAGAAAATAACCCTTTAGCCAGAACAATGAAGTTCAATCTTCCACCAGAAGAACAGAACAGAACAGAGCCTAGCAGTGCCGTACAGAGCACTACAGTGCCACAGAGAGTTACGGAGACAGTTACAGAGACAGGACCAGAGGTCCAGGAGACAGAAGAGGAGGAAGTGCCACAAGTGGCAGAAGAAGTTCCTGTAATTCCTCTATTGGAAGAAAGAGGGAAAATGAAAATGGGTGTTGCCCCATTCCCTAACCGGTTAGAGAAGCCAGTGGATCCTATTAAGGAATACGATCTAGTTAGAGATCTAGATACCTTTAAACCAAACCTCACATTCCGACAATTATTGATGTTGTCTCCCAGTTGTCGGAAAAGGTTCAAAAGTATACTGACAAGAAGACGTGGTTTAAGGATTGCTCTCTCAATAGCAACAAAGTCTAACAAGGCTCCAGAGCCTGTAAAAGAAGTGGATGTGGCTAATGCTTTCCTAGATCCGGGTACTCCGGAGACTGGCGTGTGGATAGAAGGTTGCTTCATTTCAAATGCACTGATTGATGGTGGTTCATCAGTGAACATTATGACGGATGTTACAATGAAGGATTTAGGCCTACAAGGTGTGCAACCCACCCAATGGCTCATCAGACTGGCGGATCAGAGTAGAATCAAGCCTTTGGGCATTCTCCCATATGTGAAGACTACAGTGGGTGGAAAAGATTATTGGCTAACCTATCTGGTGGTGAAGCCAAACTCTTATGGTACATCCTATCCTCTGTTACTGGGCAGACCATGGCTTTTTGAAGCCTGATCAAGGACGGATTGGTTCAAAGGAACCTTGACCTTGGGTAGAGGACCCAACAAAGTGGCGCTGAAACTATATGGTTCTCAAAAAGGACATGGATCCACCTCCTTGGAATTATCTTCTGACTCCCCTAATGAGGCTACGGATGGAACATCAGCAGACGAAGATGCTGTCAAACAAATCCTTCCCAAGAAAACAGTGGCACATTCCTTAACAGTGGATACTGTAGGCCGACTTCCAAAAGATGCCAAGCCATTATCAATGGGTGAATACTTCCTGCCTGAACCAGGAATGACTTCTGAAATCACTTCTGACAGTGAGATAGAAGCATGGATGTACTGCTCTCCCTGTTATATGGCCATAGCAGAGACAGAGACAGGAGAGGAAATAGAGAATCTGTTCTTCTATTACAGAGCTCCTACAGAAGCAGAAGCAAAAGCAGAAACAGAAGCAGAAGCAGAAACAGAGACAGAGACAGAAGAGGTTGGATATGATATGGACGAAGAAGGTTATGAAAGTGAGTCAGAAGAATCTATCCCACTTGAAGAGGATACATTTGAGGGAGAAGTTCCAGAAGCATCAGAAGCCGACGAGCTCATGCTATGGGACAGCATGGTGATGGTACCATTTGGTCTGGTAAATGATCTTCTCATATGCAAAACCTTTATAAGAAAAGGATTAAGAAGAACAAGCCGTCTTTCAGTAGTGGCTCATGCCGTCTTAACTCATCTTTGCCAAAGAAACATGATGATGATGCACCGTGCCAACAAACACCAATCCCACCAACCCAACAGGTATCAGAGGGTCCCTGTTATGTGGCATTCCTGGATGTGTCATCAGAAGAGGAGTCTTCAAGCCAAGAGGTAATTAGTTTTGAAACCAAACCTGAAACGGCTCTAATCCCATTTCAACATCTTAAGGAGCACCCTAAGTCTCCACCAAAAGAAGAAGTTGGTTCTAGTGGGACATCAGAAGAGGACACCACTCCCTTGAAGGAGTCGGATCTGTATCTAGAAGCAGTCCGTGGGACCTTCATCCGTGAAGTAGAAGGTGAAAGGCAGTTAACCTTTGTGGATGCAGAAGGCACTGAACGCCACTTGAAGGTGGGTAGCAGCCTCCCAAAAGAGGAGTTGTCAACCTTGTACAACTTGTTGAAAGAAAATTTAGATGTGTTTGCATGGTCCTACAAAGACCTAAAGGGAATTGATCCTACAATATGTCAACATCATATTGACTTGGAGCCTGATGCCAAGCCAGTACGGCAATGACAGAGGCGAATGAACCCGAATTATTCCACATTGATGAAAGCGGAGCTGCTGAAGCTTTTGGAAGCCGAGTTCATCTATCCAGTGGCAAATAGTGAATGGGTTTCACCCATTGTGGTTGTACCCAAGAAGAATGGAAAATTGCGAATATGTGTGGATTTCCGAAAGCTCAATTCCAAGACGAAGAAGGATCACTTTCCTATCCCTTTCACAGACCAACTGTTGGACACAGTGGCAGGACATGAGCTTTATTCTCTTCTGGATGGATTCAGCGGATACAACCAAGTCCAAATAGCAGAAGAAGACCAATCCAAAACAACCTTCACCACAGAATGGGGGACCTACGCTTACCGAGTGATGCCGTTTGGACTTTGCAATGCCCCTGCTACTTTCCAACGAGTCATGATGGCTGCATTCCAAAATCATCTGCACGACTTTATTGAGGTATATTTGGATGACTTTTGTGTCTATAGTTTGATCCGTGAACACTGGGAATACCTGGAACAATGCTTTGACCGATGCCGGGAGTATGGGATTTCCCTCAACCCTGACAAATGCATCTTTGGGGTTTCTTCTGGAGTTCTATTGGGCCACATTATCTCTGCACAAGGGATATCAACAGACCCTGCAAAGATTGAAAAGATCGCAGCTCTGACAGCACCCACCAACCTCAAACAATTGAGGGGATTCCTAGGCCATGTGGGTTACTACAGACGGTTCATAGCTCATTTCGCAACAAAGGCAACCTCCTTGCACAAGCTTCTGAGGAAAGATGCAGAGTTTACTTGGACGGAAGAATGTGACAAAGCCTTCCACACTCTGAAGCAGTGTCTGATTGAGGCACCCATTCTGCAACCTCCTGATTGGACGAAAGAGTTCCATGTACACACTGATGCATCAATTGAAGGCTTAGGTGCTGTCCTCTGCCAAAAGGGCTCCTCGAAGTTGGATCAACCGATCTATTACGCAAGCTGAAAAGTCACTGATAGGGAACGGAACTATACAGTGACAGAGTTGGAGTGCTTGGCAATGGTGTTTGCCTTGGAAAAGTTTCGCCATTACCTCCTATCTACCCACTTTAAATTTTATGTGGATCATGAGGCCCTGTCCTTCTTGATGAACAAAGCGGATGTGAAAGGACGAATGATGAGATGGCTCCTTTATTCCAGGAGTTCGACTTTGAGGTGATTACTAAGCCTGGTCGTTCCCATGTTCTGGTTGATCATCTGTCGCGGATCCCATAAACTGAGGACGAGGAGCAAGATGATCCAGACCTCCCCGATGCTTCCCTATTCTTGGTAGAAACTGTAACCCCCTGGTATGCAGACATTGCCAATCTGCTGGCAACCCAACAGTACCCTCCTGGTATCTCTAGTCGGGACAGGAAAAAGCTCATGCTAGAATCAGCCCCCTACACCCTGCTAGGCGGTGCACTGTACAAGAAAGGCAAAGATGAAGTGCCCCGAATATGTGTTGCAGGAAATGAGATTGGGATTGTTCTGAAGGCTTGCCATGACGAGCCATGTGGAGATCACTTTGCAGGAGAAGCTACAGCTAGGAAGGCTCTACTAGCAGGATATTGGTGGCCTACCATTCACAAGGATGCCTATGATTATTGTAAAAGATGTGATGCTTGTCAAAGAATGGGGAAACCCACGAAGACAAGTGCCATGCCACTGCAACCTATCCTTCCTTTGAAGCCGTTTGAGAAGTGGGGCATCGACTTCGTAGGTCCGATCGATCCTCCTACCAGAAGGAAACAGAACCGATACATCCTCGTATGTATGGATTATGTCACAAAGTGGTGTGAAGCTAAAGCCCTAAAGCGGGACGATGGTAACAGCGTGGCCCTGTTCATGTATGAGAATATCATCACCCGTTTTGGCAGTCCCTTAGAGCTAGTAAGTGACAGAGGCACTCATTTCCTTAACAAAGTCATGGAGGAGTTGACAGAGTTGTATAAGATCCGCCATCGCAAGTCCACTCCTTATTACCCCAGAGCCAACGGCCAAGTCAAAGTCACCAATCGCATCCTCTGTTCGATTCTGACAAGAACAATCGTCGCACATCGTCGTGATTGGGACGATCGACTTACAGAGGCCCTCTGGGCATACAGAACCTCCCATAAAGCAACAATAGGACAGACACCCTTCCAGCTGGTGTATGGTACAGAAGCTGTTTTTCCTGTTGAATTGGAACTACCCTCTTTGAGAGTGGCTATCAAAGAGCATTTGGGGGATGATGATTCACTGCAACGCCGTCTCTTGCACCTGGAGTGTTTGGACGAAATTCGTAGGATGGCTCTACAGTGCATGGAAGCCACGCAAGCTCGACCTAAGGCTTACCATGACAGCTTCATCAAGCACAAGGAGTTCAAAGAAGGTGATTTGGTCCTAGCCTATGATTCACGATTTGGCAAGTTTCCTGGCAAGCTCCAACAGCGGTGGATGGGCCCCTATAAGGTACTTGCCGTCAACCCTAATGGCTCTGTCCAAGTACAGACCGTTGATGCCTCTGATGATCCCTTTCTGATCAATGGATATCGCCTGAAGAAGTACTTTTCTCCTTGGGGATCTTGACAATTACGGACACTTGATCCTTTCCCTCATTGGCGCGGCACTGTACTTGTTATGATGCTACTTCTGATAGCCGTTCTTCAGTCACTCCTGATGAAGTGGACGCAACCCTCTGTCCCCTCAAATCCCCCCTCCAGCCTTGATCTCTTATCCTCTATTTTCCACCAGCGACAATGGCGAGGTGGGTTCTGACAAATGGTCTTTCTACCATTCCCTTGCTCAATTTGAAAAAAAGAAAAGAAAAGAAAAACATATCGGTTATGGGAGAAAAGGACTTAGGTCCCTGTCATGCCGACCTATTCTTCGAGAAAAGGTGGAAACACCCTCGGGAATAGGGGAAAACAAGAAAAAGAAAAGAAAGAAAAAAAAAACAAATTTGTTATGAGAGAACAGGAAGCAATTCCCTGTCATAGCAGGCCTCGTTCCAGGAAAAGGTGGTAAACACCCTTGGGCGAGAAGCTGGCTGTGGAAAAGGTGGCAACACCCAGCAGTCCAGAAAGGGGATTCCTTAATTGATATTCCCAGGATCCAATCCCGACGCTACCTCCCTTGGTACGCTGTGTCCTGGGTCTCTCTGCAAAGTGACTAACTATCCTCTAGCAGACGACATATTCCTGTCCAATAAAACGTTCGATTTGATGGCTACCTCCCTGGGTACGCCTCTTCAACAACTGATGACGCGATCTTCATCGACAAACAATTGAGTGATGTGAGTTTTCATCCTAACCGGATGGGGAAGTGAGTATGGGTTGCCCTCTATATCTATCAACAGAGCGTGAGACAGAGGGTGGGGCAAGAGACCAGTCTTTTCCCTTCAAATCAATTACCGAGAGGTGAGAAGTGTGAATGAAGTGTTGCACGCACGGGATGGGCCTCTCAATGCACAATGCACGATTTTTTCTGTGCACTGCACCATAAGGCTCCCTGGCCTTCCTTCTTGCACCGTATGCCGGCACAGGGCGGGATACACAGTTGCACCATCAAATGCGCACAAGGCATACAACCTTTGCACAAGTGACTGTGAGGATTACATCAACGGGTTTCAGGAAAAGGATGCCCTCTTGTATCTATCAACAGAGAGTGAGACAGAGGGTGGGATGAGTGTGACTGGAGTTTCTTCAATCAATTACCGAGAGGTGAGATTGAGGGACGTTACGACACTTGGAGTCAGGTATGTTCCCGTTTCCCTATGCACCCACAGGATGGGTCTTTGCTGTCATCACAAGACATGCCACCTTGTTCTGTACACTACACTGTAAGGCTCCCTTGCCTTCCTCCTTGCACTTATGCTAGACGGGTTGGACGCACTAATGCACCATCAACTGTGCACTCTGGCATACTCCTTCTGCACCATTCCCCCTTGTCGATTCCTCAACTGGGTACGCGATATGGGTTTCAATCCTTATTCCTCGAGTGATATTAGTCATGGGGCGTGTGACTGTTCTTTCATTTCATTTGAGTGACTGTGAGTTGAGTGCAATATCCCTCATCATCGACGCATTTCCTGCGATTCCTTCCATCAGCTACCTCCCTAGGTACTGTTGCGTGGTCCCTGCCATGACGAACGTGTGCCGAGAAGATGCCTTGGTCCCTCCAGAAGCCGACAACCACACTGGACGTGCCATCGATACTCAACCTTGCTTTTGACGAAATGGGCCAAGTTTTTCTAACCCTCCCACTTTGGTTTCTTCGTGACGGTCATGTTTTAAGTGTGGGGACGTTAGTGGATGGTCTGTGGCGTGGTCCTAGGTCCCTGTTGCTCGGTTCACCCTATCCGTTAAGGTCTTAAGTGTGGGGACGCGTCCCTACGCGTCTATATTGCATACCCCTTTGCATATGCCTTAACTTGCTCATGCATGATTGCCATGACTTGCTTTTACCCTCATGGGGTCCCTTTCCACCCACCCGGTTATGTTCCACCCACCCTTGGGGCTGTTCCCTTGCCGTTTTCCTTCATTCCCTAATTTTGAGGTCCTACTATGTGAATGCACCCTACGTTCACCAAAGTCCAAATCCACTCTTATAGCCCTGTTCCTTCCTTTGAATTGACCATTTTTCCTTTTTACCTACCCCTATTCCGGTCCACGGTTTTTGCGTTATTAATTTTTGAAGCATTTTGCGCAAATTCGTTGGTTTTCCATGTGAACGTACTTTTCTTATTTTGGAACCGTGCTCTGATGTCCTAGCCCTGCCATCCACTTTTCCCCTGACATTTTTCCTTTTTACGCTGTATCATTCCGATACACGGTTTGTCCGTTATTAATTTTTCGGGTTTTCACGACTTTTTCATGCGTATTTTTGACATTTTTCCATGTGAACCTGCCCTGTTTGCATCGGAATTCCAATTTGATTTGACAACTGTGTCCCTGTTCCTTCCCCCACCTTTTTCCTTTTTCCTCCCCCCTCTTTCGACTTCCGGATTTTTACTTATTAATTTTTAAATACGTTTTCGGGCGTATTTTTGGAGTTTTTTGCATATGAACCCCTCCTATTTCCATCGAAACTGCGTTTTAACATGATAACCCTGTGCCATTTCTTCTTGCAGTCATTTTTCCTTCTTATTGCATGTCATTCCGGTGAACGGTTCGTCCGATATTAATTTCCGATCCCATTTTCAAGGTTGTTTTTTGGGTTTTTCCCATGTGAACACGTCTTATCTCCGTCGAAATTATGTTTTGATGCGATAGGATCGTCGGGCACATCTTTCTGCACAGTTTTCCTTTTTTCTGCACCTCATTCCGCTGCACGGATTTTTCGATATTAATTTTTAATTGCGTTTTTTTGTTCGTTTTTTGTGTTTTTTGCACGTGACCGCCCTTTACCCCTCGCGGAATCTCCCTCATATATTTTCCTTGTTTTCCCCCTGTCGTCTTGCCTACTTTTTGTTTTTACACTATTTCGTTTCGACGTACGGATTGGGAGTTATTAATTTTTCTTTATTTTTACGTGTACTTGTGCGCCCGTTTTGCGCGTGAACGCACCCTTTTTCGATTTTACGCGTCTCCACGCGCCCTGGTCGTGTCCGCATGACCCGTCTCGTCATCCCAGCGCCATTTCAATCCCGTCACGACAAATTTTTTTACCCCGCCCCGTGCACGTGCGTGGGACGGGGATACGTGCCCTTTTGACCCTGCCCACCTCACCCCCCTTGTCCCTGCCCATCCCCTCCCACCCCTTTTCCACCCCCCCATGTCCCTTACCCCTACCCCTTCCCTTGGACCCCTACCCACCCCATGTTCCTTACCCCCCGCCCCCTTCCCTATCCCGACCCCTTTCCCCCCAACCGTCTCTCCTCACCCTCTCCCTTCCGTGCGTGTTCCTCCCTCTCCTCTTCTCCCTCCCCATCCTCCATTCCCTCCTCCTCCCTCTGCTTCTTCTTCCCCTCCATCTTCATTCTCTCCTCCCCTCCTTCTTTTCCCGCCTCATCTCCTCCTGATTCTCCAGCTCCGACATCACGTCCCCAAACCCCCTCCACACCTTCATCCGCCCCACACGTCGCCACTCCATCAGACCGTGCATCTTGGCCTTGCCCGCGCTCTTGCTCGAGCTTGGCCCCTCGTTCATCAACCGGCAGCCTCCTCTGCTCCTGCAGCGCCCGTCGCTGTGGACCAGCCGCCGCCGGAAGCCGACGCCTGCTGCCTAGGACTCCTGCCACTTGCCGTCCTCGTCCCCGCCGCCACCGCCTGTGGCCACATGGCCTCTGATGCAGCCGACGCCGACGCCCGTGTCGCCCTTCTGGCACCCTGCTGGCCGCCGTTGGAGCCTTCCTCCACGCCTCTGCTCCTGCCACGGTCCGGTGTCCGCCGCCCATTGAGTTCCCCTCCTCCACATGGCCTCCCCCACGTGCCCTGCAAACACCCTCCCCCCAACCCCCCACTAATCCCCCTTCCCACCCTCAGCACTCCTACCTCCTTTCCCCCCACTAATCTCCCTTCCCACCCATTCAAACCTACCACCCCCATTCACCCCCCACTAAACCCTTTTCCCACCTCACACCCCTTCCTTCCGCACCTATACACACACACCCACAAACCCCCCTTCACACACCACTAACCCCCACCCTTCCTACCCTCATTTCTCCCATACCCATCCCTCAAACCCATTCGCCCCCTACTCCCCTTAACCAGCTTTCCCCAAAATCCTCGTTGGCTTCACCTCCCCTCCCTCGACAGTTGTTCGTGTGCGCACCAGCGTATGTGTAATGTTCGCGCGGGAGTATTTTTTTTAAGCTGCTGTTCACGCGCGGGACGCGCGTTTGGCTTTGCTGATTGAGGTGGTGCGTGCTGGTTCATGCATGCGCAGCTGTCACGCGTGTCCGGGTATTCCTTTTGCTATCTCGCATATCATTAAAAAAAAAAAACAAAAAACATCCACACCTCCATTAAACACACTTCAAATTAAAATCAATCATCATAAATGAATTTGACAAACATTTTGACGTTTTATTCAAAATTAATGCCACCTTTTTTTTTTCCCCTCAATATATATCTATATATTTGTTTATTTCTAGCTTGAAATTTCCTATTACATAATTCCAAAACCAAAAATTTAAAAAAAATAAAAAATCAAACAAATCTATATTTTCCAAATTTATTCAAAATTACCTACAAACCACAACGTGAAAGAAAAGAAAAGAAAGAAAAAAAAACCCAAACAAACAACAAACACAACCTCATTTTAAATTCGTAAAAAATACCCCAAACACTTCTTTAAAAAATTCTAAAAAATTCCTCTCACCCTTCCTTGATCTTTTTCCATTCCTTTTTCACTTTACAATATTTTTACACATGGAACACATATTTCCAAATAATTAATTTACAAAAATACACACAAAACCAAAAAAAAAAACACACAACCATTGACCAATACAAAATAAATCATTACAAACCACTTTACATTCTAAAAAAATCCCATGGCCATATTTTTCTCAACTTGTACATTTCAGATAAAATTATTTTTGCCCATTTTAAAATTCCAAACTCTTTCCACATACCAAAAATATGATAAAAATTCATTAAAAATACTCAAAAATTCCCAATTAATTTTTGAAAAATTCCTAACCCTTTCCTTTCCATTTTTATTTATTTTTGGCATATTTTTCTTAGCTGTCATAATATTTTCTTTCACATCTAAATTCTTTCACACTAAATCACACACATCCATAACATTTAAAACAAAAAACGACCTTTTTCATCCAACACCCCAACTAACTGTCTCGAGAAAAAATCCAGATATTTTTGGATTGAGAAGAGCGCATTTCTGCATTACATACACACCCCTTCCAGGTATTTATTTTATGTGTTTTATTTATTTTCATTTCCCCCTTAATCACAAATTAATTGTTAAAATGAACTCTTTATTCACCCACAGTTTCCACGCGCATTCGCGCTCAACTCACACATACTTTTTAATTAAAATAAACCCGCCGTTCACTTAGCACGCACTACGTGCGCTACAGAGGCACTTTAATTTTTAATTAAAATGAACCAGCCGTCACATGAGCACGCGCTGGCAAAAAAGCGCTCCACATCACCATAATTTGTAATCAATGAACTTGCATTTAGAGACCCAGTCGGGTATCGAAGTCCGGGATTCGAATAAAAGCACCGTTTTAACCTAAACATGGGTAATTTAATTTATAATAAGGAACCGCCGTTTTCTTGCTAAGGTTTATCACCTAATAAAAATTCACCCATTTCTTAATAATTTATTAAAATCAACCCTTCATTAAATTAATCCCCCCTCACTGCACTTAATTCCCCTTTTTAATGAACCGTTTCGTGGGATGGGTATGCGTAGTCATTAGAGTTATTTTCCATGGTCTAGTCTTGGTTTATCACCGATGCAGTCTTGATATGTGTCGGATATGGTATTGTTTTGGTTTACTGTCTTTGTTACGGTTAAGGGTACGGTATGCAGTTTTTTCTTTTATTGCCTGTTACGGGGTTCTGGGTATTTGTCTGATGCATCGCATGAAGCTTTCGGTCGCATTTGTCTCAAGGTCATGTCAAATTTTTTCTAGGATGTGGTTTGCTTGGGGTCAGTTGGTCGAGTCCCGTTTTATTGTTTTGGTTGTTCTCTTATCCTTGGTTTTTTGTCTGTTGCTTTGCAGGCATTCTCCTTGATTGTCGTTGTTTGTGGTGTGTGTGTAACCATCTGAATGGCGCCTTCTCATGCTCCTCCCCCTATCCAGTACATCCCATTAGTTAGTAGGGATTACTCTTCCCTACTTACTTTTGAGCCCCTCACGAAGGCGGGACTTGCTGCTTTTGTGGCTACTCCTTTTCCCTTGCTTCTAGAGGATCCGTTGTTATGTGATGAGTTCCTGGCCTCTTACAGCAAGAAGACAGGCGTAGTCCAGGGCATTTCTATGACTTTGACGCCTCGAGGCCTAGGGAAGGCTCTGTCACTACCCTTCAAAGGTGAACCTTTTGTGACCACTCGTCAGCTCTTCTCTAATGAAGAGATTCTAAAGCTGTTGCAAAAGCAGACAAGGGAAATCCTCGATGTTAAGAAGGTGATAAACTCTTCAGGAGTTTCCTTTTCTATGATCACTGATCCCGTATGGAAGACGATCTGTCAGTTTCTTCAGGACAGGTTTATGCCTGCCAAAACGCCATCCCACTATTTGTCCAAAGAGCTTTTCACCGCTTCTAGGATGGTGTTGAAAGGAGTTGCTATGGATTGGAGCACTTACCTCCTCACTAAAATGGATCAGCATTTCGTCAAAGTCACCAGGGGTAATGTTACCAATGTCACATATGGATCATATTTGTCTGCCTTCTTGACCTATTCAGGTTTACAGAAGACTATGCCTCCACCACCTCCATCAGATCCAGTACCTCCTCCTCCACCTTCAGAAGAGTCAGAACCTATTGACATAGAGGATGATGATTCTCCGCCTCCCCTGGTCATATAGCGCAAACGCTTGAAGAGGGTAGCGGATAAAGCTCCTTCTGTACTTCCTTCAGTACCCATCCCTGCTACTTCTGGCAGTGAACTCCCTGGGTATCTCACTTGCAATAACCTGTTCAGAGCACATCGAGAAGGCTCCTTGGAGATCTCAGTTCCCTCCCTGAATAATCTAGTCTCAGGAGATGCCATTCCTTTCCTCTGCAAGGATATTCAAAGTTCCATTGAGTTGTCAGTGACAGCCTGTGTTCAACAGCTGTACGCGTCCTTTTATGAAGAGCTCATGCAGTCTAAGGACCAGTTGCATAATGCAACATCTGAGTTAGCTTCTGTTAAGGATACCCTAGCAGATTTATTTAAGCAAATGGAACAGCAAACCCAACTGGTTGCCACCCAAAGCGATGAGATTTCTTCATTGAAGACCCAGTTACTAGAGGCTCAATCCCAGGTTACTAGCCTTTCAGAGGAGAAGGAGGGGCTGTCCAGAGAAGCACAGGAATTCCAAGCTATCTTCCATGATAAGCTTTTAGCTTTACAGAGTGCTAATGACACAATGGCCAACCAAGCCTCCCAAATCCAGCAGTTGCAAGATCAACTTGCAAAGTCCCGCTCTGTTCCTCCAAGCCCTAATGTTCCATTGATTCCTTCTCTTTCACAGCAGGACTTGGCTGCTCTTCAGAGACAGGCTACTTTGTGCCCTCTATTCCAAGATAAAGTGGAAAGATTGTAGTCCCGAATGGACTTGTTATGGTCTACCTTTGAGCAGTTTCGGGAATATGTTCTACCAGACCATTCTTTCTTTATCCACTACCACTTACAGAAGTTGGTCTTCTACATGAAGCTTTCCACGATGGATTTACCTTTTCCAGAGGATGGCTGGAGTGGGGCTTGGTTTGCTGAGTTGTTGACAGAGGTAGTCTGAATGGTCTTTGAAGATTCTGTCACTCCAGACACCATGTTGATGTCATACATGTATCTATGAGGAGACTTGTTAATTCCATATGAGGTGGATATGGCATGGTATGTGGGGGATGCGGTCTTACAGGCTGTTTTGTATGTCAATCATTTGGAGTTGTGCATAGCTGACATGTTCTAGAGTTATTCCTCCAAAGTAGCTGATTGTCATGATAATTCGTGGCATCCCATGCTTGATTCGGTGGTCCTAAATCAAAGACAAAACACAGCTCCTACCTTTGCCCAGAGTACTAATCAATTGAGGATGGATCTCTTAACCTATCTTTCAAAACATAATCCATTTGATGCTACCTTCTTTGATGCTTATCATAGACGATCTCTCTTAGGACCTTCTGTTCCTACCCTTCTCTATTACCAACAATTGGCTCACCGCTATGCTATATATCTTTCCCTTTGTCAATCTAATTCCACCACTATTTTACCCCTTCTTTTCCAACCTTCATCTTTCCCTCAAATTCCCATTTTTACATACTGTTCCTTTATTGAGGATAGGGTATTTTCCCCTTCTCCACCCTGTCCTTCTCCCTCCATTAATGTACCCTCCACATTTCCTATTTATCAGTTAACACCCTTCCTTACTGATTCCTTACAAATTTCTGCCACTCCTTCTTTAACCTTTTCTTCCTTTTATGATTTTTCCTATCCTTCACTTCATCCACTTTTCCTTATTCCACTACCCTCTCCTAACACTTCCATATCTCAACCACCTCAGTTGGTTAATGACTGTGACAGGTTTGAAAATCAGATTTCCAGAAGAAGGGGATGGAGTTCGGATGATTGCCTTATAGGACCGCAGATCAATTGGCCAGTAATTCCAGGAGAATGGACAGCTTCCAGTCAAGCTTATCAGAACTATGTTCATTTTGCCCAACAGTATTCACAGTCTGCCGATCCCTCAGTGAGATTAACTGCTCACTTTGCTTGGTACCTGGCGTATATGCATAGGCACTCTCATAATGATTCCAAGCCTATTCCAAAGTTGTGCATGAATGTCAATGTGAGCATTGATTCTCAACAGCTGGACATATTGTATTTTCATGCCCTCTGTTTGCCTAGCAGATACTTGGTCCTATTGGAAAGGATGTGCTGTCTCCAATTTTTTCAAAATCCTCCTAAAAACTTTATAGATGAATCCTTATCTATGGATCATTTCCGACAACATCAATCTTTTAAGAGGGATCATCTTCATTGATACCTTTCCAATGTATGGTGGAAGCTTTTAATGAAAAACTCTCTTTTTGAAGGAGTCATTCAGATGGTTGTGTTGTGTATTAGTGTTTGTGTTGTGAGTTTATTTATGTCAAATGAATGTGGTGGTTTCCTATTGGATTTCGTGTACGAGCTACGTTTTGGAGAATTGTAGTGATGGGGTCGTGGATGGAGAGTTGACGCAGATGCAGATGAAGAAGAAGCAAACTTTTATATCCTTTACAAATTTGTTGTGATTTTCTTGTTTGCTAAGCGGTGTTAATGTATAAAGAGTTTTCCTTTCTTTGTATTTTTATATCAGAAACAGGTTATAAGTTGGGGTCGTGGTGGATGGATTCTTTGTGAAAAGATATTGAAGATCAACGTTGCGCTTTTCAATGCCCTTGTATTCCCTTTTTCCTGGGTCGCGAGGACGCTTCCTTATTAAGTGTGGGGATATGTTGAGAGTTGAAATGACTTGTTTTTTGGCTGATTTTTGTTGTTTTTGAGAGCTGAATGGTTGATTTTATGAGATGATTGATTGGTTTGGAAGTGGTTTGAGAGTGTTTTGGATGGTAATGATGGTGTTTTGGAAGTTCATGATGTTTATTGGTGGTTCTGTGATGTTCTGATAGGTTCTGATTGGTTCTGTATACATTCTGTTTTGCTCTGTTTTGGTCTGTTTTGTTCTGATTGTCTTCTGTAAGGAGGGATGGAGTATTGATTGATGAAGATTGAGATTTTGTGAAAGCTTATTGAATGGTTTGTGAGAGTTTGGAATGATTTGAAAGTGAGTTATGTGGTTTTGATGACCTTCTGTAACCTTCTGTAGGTCTTTTGTAGAGCTTCTGTTCTGTTTTGTTCTGTTCTGTTCTGTACTGTAACTGTTCTGGTACTGTTCTTAGACTATTCTGTATGCTTCTGTATGTGTTCTGATGGATGAGAGTGTAGCTTGGAAAAGTTTTCTAGCCTTGGAAAGAGGTGAATACAAGTGCAAAAGAGCTGAAAGAAGTGGAAGAAGTAGCTGCCAAAGACTCAAGTGAAGACTAGAGTGAAGTGACAGTAGTGAGCTATGAAAGGACACTGTAGTGGCTCTGGTGACTCTTCATATCAGACATACCTCTTGGGAGGGGTATCCACGACCTAAGAAGGATTATTGAGAGTGATTTTTGAGAGATTTTAGTGAGGATATGATGTATGATTGATGGAGAGAGAGAGAGAGAGAGTCAGAGATAGCCAATTCTACTCAAACAGAGTGATTGTATATGAGAGATTGAGAGAGAAGACTATGGAGACATTGAAGATGAATACTATGAGATGTATTTCCATTCAAAGATGGTGTATTCCTTTGCTTTCTTTGTTCTATTGATGGATTTTATGAAGATATTGAAGAATATGGTTGATTCTATTAAAAACCGTGGGAGATCTACATGATGCTACATGAAGATTTGTTGTGCCTGGTGTTCTTTTCTTCATTGTGATCATATGAAACATGATAAACAAGCTTGTTGATGTTACAAGATAGATTTTCTTGCAAGAGAATTCCCTTTTCCTTGGTGTTCCTCTTGGGGCTCCAAGGCGCTGTAGGAATGCGAGTGGCAGAGAAGGAAAATATGGTGATCCAAGCTCGGGAAGAGGACCCTCGCAAGGACAGGTTGGGAAACGGAAGGAAGCCCTAGGGAAGAAGCAACTTGCTCTTTCAGGCTTCTTGACCCTGCTGCCTTGTTCCTCTATATGAGGACCACGACTTCCTTTTTCCACCGCCCCCCTCACACAATAGTATTACTCTTACCTCGTCTCTGCGCGCACTCTACATAGGCCTTCTCAGTGCCATGGCTAGAGCAATGGCGGTGTCGCTGGACACCTACAATATTAGCATCAGCAGCAACACCAACGTCAACATTGACCTTGACATAGACATCATCGTCGACACAGGCCTCTCCAGTGTAGCTCGAGACCACCTCCTCATCCAGCACACGTGCATCGCTGGACTCCGCAAAACTATTACCTCAACCTTTGTGATGTTGTAGAACCTCGCTCTAATACCATGTTGGAAACTGCGAGGAAGATGAGAGACGAAAGGAAGAGAGGAGAGAAGAGAGATATGAGACACCAGAAGTGAAACCCCAGAAGTGTGTCAATTGAGCACACATGATAGGAATATATAGAGGGGACCTGGGGTACTATATATAGACAGACTATATATAGCTAACACAAACAATGTACCTAAGTATACAATCACAGTAATTTCAGAGGCTGTTTGTAAGACCAACCGCTAAGGTGTGATTCCTTTTTCTGGGATGCTCCCAGCATCCGATCCTGGATCGTTCGCGACTTGACAAGATCCCAAGGGCTTGGCAAGCTAGGTTGCCTGTTTCCCTTTTATCTTTGGGTTAGGGTTTGTACCCTACCGACCTAATTATCCTTACCTAAGGTCTCCTTGTAAGATAGACCATGGACAACCCCGTCGTCCTTGGTTGGTCAACTTGCTGATTATCTCCTAGATCCCTTGAAGTACCTATATACCTTTATCTTTGATCTTAATTGATCAAGATTGTCTATCCCCTTGACCATGGTTGGTTAGGATGGTTCTCTTTAGAACAGATCCTACTCCGACTTAAGTGTAATCTTCTAAAGCCCTCTTAATAATGCTCATAGGCGCTTAAGCTTTTACCTATCCCTCTTGAAGTCGCTAAGGACTTTGTCATGGGATTCATGGATCTCAGTCCCGTTTGGTAAATTACAACAACGTTCAATTTTCCCAACAAGTTTTAGGCACGCAACGTAATGCCCTGCCTTCATTTTGATACTTACAATTTTGATATAATCCATGCGTTATTTTATGCCGCACATGTGAAGGTACTTTCTATGCATGCAATCTTAACATTATCCTCTATGTAATTATTTATACGGTCTATAACCTTCTTGAATGATCTAACTTTATGTGATCATTGTATGAGTCTAACTATACTTTAATCTTTTTTACAGTTTATTACATGTACCTTAGAATCCTTCTTGCGATATGAACATGTACTTTTCTTCTTTCAATGTCCTCTGAAATTGCATTTTAAGCAAGAACTTGTGCAAAGAGAAATGCACTTTATGCAAGAATTCTTGGCAATTTACAATGCAATTTCTAATCAATTCCACCTATTATGATGACATCCTACCATGGAAATGATCTTGCTTGTTACATACATCCCAATTAAGTTCACACCTAGGTTTGGAGTGATGCCATGATTCCAGTGGTATTGATGCCTGATAAACCATTCGCGGTTGCGGTGCCACCTTGTTTCGAACCTCCATCCACGCTTGTAGGGTTTCCAACCATCTTTGTGGAGCTACGCTTCGAGGCCATACTCAAAGACGCATGTATGAGAGATAGAATTCCTGCACTCTCCTATGCAAAATCCTTGTCGCCTCTCCTTGAGTGGAGGAAGAGATTGAAGGGGGAGGCGTATTTCAAAAATGTCAAGAGGGGTGTGTGACCTCTCTTTAAGGAGGGGGTGAAGAATCTTGCAAAAGCTTCTCTCTCTCCCTTTCTCTCTCCCTCTCTCCCTCTCTCTTTTCTCTCTTCTCCTCTCTCTTCTCCTCCTCCTCCTTCTTCTTCTTCTCTCTTCTTCTTCTTCTTCTTCTTCCTCTTCCTCTTCCTCTTCTTCTCTTCTTCTCCTCTCTCTCTCCGTCTTCTCTTCTTCTCTTCTTATCCTCTCTCTCTCCCTCTTCTCTTCTTCTCTTCTTCTCCTTCTCTCTCTCCCTCTTCTTCTTCTTCTTCTTCTTCTTCTTCTCTTTTTCTCCTCTCTCTCTCTCTCCCTCTTCTTCTTATTCTCTTCTTCTCCTTCTCTCTCTCCCTCTCCCTATTCTTCTTCTCTTCTTCTCCTCTCTCTCTCTCCCTCTTCTTCTTCTTCTTCTCTTCTTCTCCTTCTCTCTCTCCCTCTTCCTCTTCTTCTCTTCTTCTCCTTCTCTCTCTCCCTCTTCTTCTTCTTCTTCTTCTCCTTCTTCTCTCTCTCACTCTTTCTCTCTCTGATCATTGGGGGGTGCTGAAGTCACGGCCAAGGGGTGGCGCCTGCTGGAGACCACGAGGGGGGGGGGAGGGGGCAACTGCCTGGCAAAGACAGAGGGGGGGCGTGCTGCAGTAGGCCATGAGGGAGGGAAGGGCGGCATCTAGACGAAGGGGAGATGTGATGATGCGGGCCATGGTGGGGGCTACACTGCACGAGGGGGAAGGCCCCCCTTTTAAAGAAGGGGGAGGAGGGTGGTATGGTCACCACCCCTCCCACCTGGGGGGGCTAGATGCCCCCCACCACTCATTACTTACTCTCTCTCTCTCTCTCTCTCTCTCTCTCCCCCCCATACACACGGCAGGGGGAGAGAGAGGGAGAGTAAAAAAATTGTTTTAAAATTAAAAATTTGTAGGGGGGGTTCTCATGGGGGGGAGGCATGGGGGGAGCACGGGGGAGGAATATTACATCCTCTTCCCCTTAGAGGAATTGAGATGTCCTCATCTTGAGAAGACTTGGGGGTATTGTTGGTTGAGAGTATTTTCGTCCATCTAGGTGGCATCTTCTTTTGGATAATCTTTCCACAAGATGAGGTATTCTCTCAAGGTCCTTGATCTCAAATGCCTCTCCCTAACATCTAGGATTCTATCAGGCCGTAGCTCAAGGACTCCTTGCCTATGCATTACAATTTTCTGATCATCAAGTAGATGATTCGGATTAGGTAGATAATTTTTCAAAAGGCTAACATGGAATACATTATGAATCTTTAGAGTTGTGGGTAGCTGTAGTTTGTAAGCATTAGGCCCTAGGCACTTGGTGATCTTATAGGGTCCACAATACCTTGGACTTAGCTTCTTGTACTCTCCCAAGGATAGTGAACTCTTTTTAGGTTGTACACGGATGAAGACTATATCACCTTCAACGAAGGATCTATCTTGCCATTTCAAGTCAGCGTAAGCCTTCTGTCTATCCTTGGCAGCCTGAATGTCTTGTCTTATTGATTTGATTTGATCATCCATGTCTTCCAACATCTGCCTAGAAGCTTCAACCCTCAAAGTTGGATCCGAGAAATTCAAAAGGGGTACGACAATCATGCCCATACAATGCTAGGAAAGGGGTCATCTGAATACTCTGTTGGTAAGAAGCATTGTAGGCAAACTCAACCAGTGGTAAGTACTGAATCCACTTTTTGTGTTCACGACAGTAGTATGACCTAAGCATATCTTCAATGACTTGATTGACTCGTTCTGTTTGACCGTGAGTTTGGGGACGGTAAGCTGTACTGAACAGAGTTGAGTTCCAATAGCCTCAAAGATAGCCCTCTAGAAGTGTGATGTGAAAAGAGAGTCACGATCACTGATGATTCTTCTAGGTAACCCATGAAGCTTAAATATTTAAATGAATAATCTTACGATGTCTGAAGCTTTACAGTTCGTCTTGACAGGGATGACATGTGCGACCTTGGTGAGCATATCTACTATAACCATAATAGAGTTATATCCTCCCTGAACTTGGGGTAAGCTAGCAATGAAATCCATACTAATGAATTTCCATTTCATTTGGTGAATCGTCATCAGGCCGTGGGGTGTTAGCCTGGATCCTTATTTTGAGAACCCCCTAGCCAAGGGCCGCTTTTGTAGCCCCCGAACCACAAAATAGGGGCCCTTGATAACTCCCACACCTTGTAATTGATGCATTGTGCCTTGAGTTGCTACCAACATAACCACTCTATCTAACCCAAAGTCTAGATCCACAAAGGTCACCTTTTTGCCATCCGCTCATATAGACCTCATTTGATATACATGTTAAGACCTCCACCCAATGTATGTGCTCACACATGGCTCCTCCTCATAATGGGGGCCTTACAGCTTAAAACACCATGGATCATTAGTGGCACCTTACAAAGATGGGGCATTGAGCATATCTAACACCCCCCTCAATGTCCACCTGCATGTGAACTACATTCTCTGACCAACATCGAGTTTCTAAAGATGAATTTGAAGGATATCCTTCATAAGAGCTTTGGTAAACATATGTGCTACATTCTTCTCCATTGGATAGTAGGCCACCTTTATTGTCCCATCCTCAATCAAGTCACAAACATTGTGATACTGGACCCCTCAATGTGTTTGGTGCATGCATGAAAAGATGGATATTTGGCAATGGTGATGCAACTTTGATTGTCACATCTTAGCACTATTGGATATTCATCTTAATATACTCCTATATGCCATAGGATCCTTCTTAACAATACTGCTTCATATGTAGCAAAGCAAGCTACATTGTACTTTGCTTTGGTAGAAGACAATGCCATAGTTCATTGCTTCTTATTGATCCAAGAGAAGATTCTTGCACTTAAAGAGAAAAAATATTCATAAATTAATTTATTGGAATCACAGTCACCTACCCAATCTAAGTTACAGTTCCCCATAAGAGCACTTCTGGAACTACATGTCATACCATAGTCAAAACTTAGCACCAGCATCCCAGCTTTCCAACAAGTAGATGAGCCTGCCAACCAACCTCATGTGCCTCCCAATTTCTACTAGTGCTGATGTATCCTCAATGGATAACTTAACATTGATCTCCTTAGGTGTAGATATCTCCTTACACTTGGTCATGCAAATGATTTTAAGATCTCCCATGCATAATTCTTTTGAGAGATGAATATTTTACCAAGCTCTTACTGAATTCAATCCCTAGATAATAGTGCAAGAAGCCCAAGTCTATCTCATTTCAAACACAGAGTTCAAATCCTCTCAAGTTTGATGGATCATATCTTTATAATCACCTGTAATAAGAAGGTCATCCACATATAGGATAATCACTATAGAACTTTCGTTATCCCTATAAACATACAAGTTAGCATCTCATGCACATCTTTTGAAATTCAAACCTAGAAAGAATTTAATTACCCACTTTTACCATGCTCTAGGGCTTGTTTCAACCCATATAATGTTTTCTTTAGCTTATAAACTTTGTTCTCAAAATGTGGGCCCTCAAACCTTGGTGGTTGTGCCACATACACCTCCTCCTTGAGGCCACCATTTAGGAATGTTGATTTAACATTCATTTGGTAAACTAGCCACTTCTTATGAGTAGCCACTGCAAGTATTGTGTGAATAGTGGTCATTTTGGTAGTTAGAGCAAATGATTCTTGAAAATCAAATCCTTCAACTTGTGAAAATCTCTATGCAACCACTCCTTCAATCTGTGGAAATCCTTATGCAACTAATTTGGCTTTGTACTTTTCTAAGATGCCATCAGTCTTATACTTTACCTTCCAGGCCCACTTGGTGCCAATAATCTTCCTCTTTTTTTCTTGATCCTCTAGATTCCATGTGTTTTTCTTCATTACGTTGTCATACTTAGCTTGCATAGCTACTTTCATGTTGGATGAGCAAGTGATTCTTCCAATTCAATTGGCACCTTTACTTCTCTCAAATTCTTAGCCACCACCATTAGGACCATGTTCACTATGTGAGCATCAACCTTCTTTTCTCCTCTATTCTAAGTGACCTCCATGGTCCATTTACCTTTTTCTAAGTTGTAGTAAGCATACGATTACTGTGATCATAGATTTGCTTCAACCATCATAGCAATGGATTTTTCAGTGGTGTTGTATCACAAGCAGTGGTCAAGGATAATCTCTCACACAACCCAAAGTCACAAAAGAAAGGAGCACCAATATAGGTAAGTGCCTTAGTGCTTGCCTATACCTAGATTTGTTTTTTGACCATGATACATATTTAGAAAAACTTGAATATTCTAAAAGATAAAGTAGCTAACAAAATTCATCACCTAACCACCACCCAAACAACAATATCATAGACCAACAAAACCTCCACATATGACCATTTTCTTCAAAAAAATCATCCTCAAAAGTGGACCCTAAAAAATGACTTTCATATAGAATGCAAATGTCAAGAAGAAATAAAATTCAAATTCCAATGATCTCAAAATATTAAATACTTTCCAATTGAATTGATGTGAAACATCCTAGAGTCTTCGACCAGTCCCATATATCCATTATATCATTCATCGTTTACTCAGAGTATAGCTTGAAGAATACCATGAACCCCTCATTAGCCAGAAGAACACAATAATTAATAATAAATCCATTCAAGTGCAATACTATATGCCCCTCTGTACACACGATCACATCTCCAAAGTTTTTTGTCTTTCAACTCATGTCAACTATGGTCATCTTTGCACACCTCCAAAGGCCTTGGAAACCCTTTGATATATCCTCAAAAAGCATCTTCAATTCTGTATCCCCACAATGTGCAACCAAGAGCTATTTTCACGACCAAATCTCAGTTTGAACTGGCTCTAAGGCTCTAGCCAAGCCTTTATGCTCCACCAAATCACACCACAGCCTCGCACATCTAGGAGCGTCTGGAGGCTACACACACTAATCTAACTTAGATATGCATTTGTGTCATTTATAGTCTAGTGAATCCCTTCCCCAACTCCTCATAGGGAGTACCCAAACATGCCATATTACATATGCAAAGAGTAGCCCCCCTCGGCTATTTACTGCGGCCCACTACGGCTCTCCTACACCTCCAAGATTGGCCTCAAGATGCACCTTTCAAACATAAAACACATATGCCACATAGTCCTCTCTTTTCATCAATCATTCCAAGAGATAGTTTGTATCCTCATTGAATAAGTCCCTTAAAGGAAACAGATCACTAACCCTACAACTTGGGACTACTCACCCTTAAAATGGGTCAATGTTCATAAAAGCAAGAGCTATGTATCCAAGATATATATTTCCAATATCATATAATGAATGCAATGCAAGAGTGGATAATATGTCATGCTCAACCATTTTATTTATTCAAGACAACATTGTGATAGTGCACAAACAGTTCTCTTCATGCTTTTCTTATTAACATATTTGCTTCATTGCACACAGGGAATAACACAAAGTCTACTTGTGCTACTAAACTCTTTAAATCTTAAAATAAATGCGTCCTATATGTAAAGTGCATCATAAAAATAATATTTCATCCTATATTCAGTTCTTGTAGATCCTTTGAGAATGTAGACTATTGCAGTATTAACAACTTCTACCCAAAACTAGTTAATCCCTTTCCCGTAAGTAGACACCTTGCTATTTTCACAATGGTGCAATTTTGATATTCAACAATGCAATTTTTCTAAAGTGTATAAGGTGCCATCAATTGATGCTTAATCCCTTTACTATTGCGAAAGTTTTCAAACTCCTTTGGGTTGAACTCACCACCCATCTGTTCTAAACTTCTTCACACTTTGCCCTATTTTATTCTCAACAATTTTTAGCCATTCTTTAAACTTAACAAAAGCTTAAGCATTATCACTAAGGAAGTACACCCACATCTTCCTACTGTAGTCATCAATGGTCAACATAAAATAAGAAGATTCTCCCAAATTTTTTGTAGGCATTTTACTACACAAGTCAACATATACCAACTTTAGAGGAGCCTTTGATCTATTCTTGCTTTCTTGTGGAAATGCATTTCTATGTTTCTTGCCCATTAGTAAAGCTTCACATGGTTCCTTTATTTTAGTTACTGTGGGTAGATGAGCAACCATAACTTGATTATGTGTCTCCTTTAACACTAAAAAATCAGTGTGACCAAATCTTTCATGCCAAAGTTTACATGTGCCTACAACAATGGTCGTTGTAAGAGCACTTAGCTTATATAGGTTGTTCTTCCTTTCTCCTTTACCGATAACTTTTCCAACACTGTCAATAATTTTTGCACCTGTCCTAATAAACCTCACCTCATGGCTAAGATCAGTTATAGAAGCGATTGATAGCATACTTCTCTTAGTCTCTGAAACATACAACATATTTGAGTTCACCATTTGGTGGAGAAAGCAACATCTCTACTACTACTACCTTCTTAATCTTTAAGCCTCAACTCCTCCTCCATTAGTAGTGCACCAAATTCCTCAAATATTAGAGCTTGGGGTCTCACTTGAGTGTTTAGGGTAGTTACTAGTCCATCAAACTTTGGTGGAAAATTTTGAACATGCCTCCAAGCTATAGTCCCTCACTAGTATTTTGTATCCCAATGCCAACCATTTGGTTAGATTCTTAATTTGAGTGATGAATGCTTCAGTTGTCTCTCCTTTATCAAACTACTCTACTAGTTGATTCTCCAAGTTTTGAATCCTTGTTTGATTTTATGTTTGTAATGAGTCCTCATTCTCAGAAGGTCAATTGTAAATATATGTATGTATCACGTGAGTTCAATGTAAATGAATTTTAAAATACCATTTTTACATATTTTTTACATAATATAGAAGAGCCCCATATAAAGGTGTTACTTATAGATTGAAAAGAAAAGGGTTATGTTTTATTAAGGAAAGATTAAAAAATAAGGATATTTATAAATAGGCCTTGAATGCACATGATATAGAGGATATATATATAGTGAATTATCCAAGGTCCTCAGTATGTTCCAAGCCTCCAATGCCTTGGTTGTATGTTGAATCAAGGTCAAATCACTGTCAGAATAGCTTGTAACTAAGACACATAGTGCATCTGTGTTTCTTCATTTTCAAGCTCCTAGAAGATCTACATTTGGACGAATCATAACACTCAAATTTGATGGGTTGGGGGTGGGTTGTGGTTTTATGGGTTAGTCCCCTATTCCATCTCTAGAAGCTCATAAGAATAAAGGATAGTTGTGAATTTAAATTTTCACAAAGTATCATTTCTACCATCCACCATTGAAGGTTAGTGTACGAATCCTTAGTGTTTGAATTGCCAGTACAGAACCAACACCACTTGATGTGCCAATACTACTACTTGATGCAGTAGTTTCTCCTATTTTCTATTGAAGCCCTTGCCTCTCATGTACTCTTCGCTCCTCAAAGCCCCTTGAGCTTTGATGCCATGTTAAAATTACATGGCACAATGGATAGAATATGAGAAAGGAGTAGAGAGCACACAACAAATATGAGAATAATAGATATTGCTTTAATTTTAAATGAACTGATACAAAGATGGCTCTCTCCATCCATGTGCTTCCATTGTGAAGCTTAGATAGTGATTGAGACAAATGATAGGCAAAGAGCATAAGGGAAGTTAGAAGAACTTTGACTGAGTAAAAGATAGATTGATGATGGCCTTAGTGGATTTTTCCTTTTATAGCTTGAGAGGGTAGTTTGGTTGGCATATCTAATCATATTATGAACATTTCCTAGTCGTATAGGGAATATTGTAAGAAATACTCCATTTACTATCGGGCTAGGGGCACTATCCCCCCCGAATCCTTGTCTCACGGGGGACCAGCAATCCCCCTTGAGACCCCTAGCTAGGGGCTTCTCTTGTAGCCCTCGAACCTAAAAATAGGGGGCCGTGATAACTCACACACTTTGAAACTCAATGCATTTGTGCCTTGAGTTGCTACCAACATAACCACTTTATCTAACCCAAATGCTAGATCCATGAAGGTCATTTGTATGCCACCCAGTCATACAGACCTCATCTGGCATACAAGTTACGACCTACCTAATCTCTATGCTCACATGTGGCTTGTTCTCAAAATGGGGGCCCTACGACTTAGAGCATCATGGATCATTGGTGGCACCTTATGAGGATGGGGCATTGAGTATATCTAACATCCATAAGGCTGCAAAGTTTGTGAGACAATGTGATGAATACCAATGCACAAAAGTCCTAGTTAGAAAGGATAAGATTGAGCTTAAGGTGGTAATTGGACAACAACCCTTTGAGAAGTGGGGGATAGATCTCATCAGGCTTGTAAGTCCTACAACTCAATATTCATAAAAAACCAGATACATTATTGTTGCAACTGATTACCTCACCAAGTGGGCTAAGGCTAGAGCCATGACAAATAAATGATGTAAGGACAATAGTCAAATTGTCATAGGAGCATGTGATCTCTCAATTGGGCTTCTCCATAAAGATTGTGAGTAATTAGGACACACACTTTATCAATGAGGTGATTGCGCACCTATTGTCCACATTCATAAATTTAAATTGAAAATTCTTCCCCTACTACTTGCAAGAAAATGGCCTAGCTAAATCAATAGCCAAGCTAAATCTATAATAAAATCCTCACCAAAATAGACTCAACTTCTTAAAGAGACTAGGACAATAAATTCATGGCAATGTTGTGGGCATATCAAATAGCCTACAAAATTGCAAGAAAGGTGGGAAGGTCAAGAGGTTTGGAGCAACTCCTTGTTGGAATTGGAATGATTTATCCAAAACTTGATTGTTAGCAACAATGCTATTATTTATGAGAAAGCATCATGGAAGGCCTAGTTTAATAAACAAGTAAAAAAAAGAGATTTTGAGAAATATGACTTTGTATTGCTTTAGTCCATCAAAAGACATAAGCAAAATACAACATTTAAAGATGTACACAGGCTTTTTGCATGTGTACAAATAGAACCAACAATGTCAAGCTTGAGATGCTTGAATGAAAATGCATATGCTTTTTCGATGGCATCCGAATCAAAAAATATTATCCACAATACATTCACTACATAAATTACCAATGGTGCTCCTGTTGATCATCATTCATTCTCTCATAATTCCCAAGACTTTAAAGATGAAGAGCCAATGCCCATTTCATATCTTAGAATTAAGCTTATACAAAAAGAGAAGCATACCATCCATGCACTTGTTGATAAAGGTGCGAGTTGTAATGTCATGACTTGTAATGACTAGACCATTGGAACATGCTAGGTCAATCTAGATTTGTTCTAACTACCATATGGAGGCATGCTTGACACATTGTCAAGAAAGTGTTAAGTAATGGTGATTGTCTATAACGTGTCCGCTCATCTACTTGGGGGACACATCTTAGCAGCCCATCGGGAAGAGAGTCTAGAAAGCGCCACCTGGCACTTGCAAGGAATGTCACAGGGTTTGCAATCTAGGTCTTCTCGAGTCTACCCCGAGTGGAAGTACCCAGCCATTCCCACTTAGGATGGACCTGAAGTTAGGGTCTCTTTCCTATCAGCAAAGTCTCTAAGAAGTAGCTAGCATCAAGCTCCAGATGAACCACTTTGCGTAGGAACAACAGAGTCGAAGTGGATTTATGCTGCACTTGGTTCATGGAGAATGGAAAAGGAGAGAGATGCGAAGCTCAACCTCTTTGCCCATAAGGCATAGTCCCATTCCGTTCCCCTAAAACAGCATGAATCGGGATTCTAACTCTACTGATGCTAGGTCTTCATAGTTTCGTTATCTCGCTTTTGAGAAAATTTCCCAGCTAATCGAGACCACCCTTCCGTAGGATGGACCCAAGTCACCTCCACCGCACTTTCCTCAGGTTGCTTAGTTATCTAATTACCTACCACATTATATTTAACATGCAAAAGCAGCTTCCTTAAATAATCAATTTAATCACAGGTTCCTTCATGTAACTTAGGCACTGACACAAAAACAATGTCAAGCAAGTTCCTTTTTCAAGTATCTGAACTTTACTTATCATTGTCTGGGAATACATCAAGTATCATGCCCGAAGGCTATCCCAGCAATCAACAGGATTGCGGCTCCAAGTTTCGCCCGTAGACTAGTACACAGGCCTCGAGATCCCATATTGAGTCACGTTGGTCTCTTGTGCAGGATCCGAAGGCAAGAAATTTACAGCCAGAGCCTCCCCTGGCACCCAAGCATCCTCTCGCTCCAAGCAGCACCCACAGAGAGACCTCTCGCAGTGGGTTCGGTCTATATACAAGGTGTCAGGCAGACAGTCGGAGGTAACTGAACCTACCACTCCCTCCAGGCCTTTAACCTGAAGCATTAAGTGTTTTGCCTTGAATTAGTTCCTTGAGTAAGAAGTTCAAACAATGTACCTAAGTGTACAATCATGATCATCTCAGAGGTCGTTTGTACGACCAACTGCTAAGGTGTGATTCCTTGTTCCCGAATGCTCCTAGCATTTGATCCTGGGTCATTTGCAACTTGGCGAGATTCCAGGGGCTTCACAAGCTAGGTTTCTTGTTTCCCCCTTTTCCTTCGGGTTAGGGTTTGTACCCTACCGACCCTAATAATCCTTACCTTAGGTCTCCTTGCAAGATAGATCATGGACAACCCCGTTGTCCTTGGTTGGTCAACTTGTTGGTTATCTCCTAGAACCCTTGAAGTACCTATGTACCCTTATCTTTGATCTTAATTGATCAAGATTTTCTATCCCCTTGACCATGGTTGGTCAAGATAGTTTTTTTTGGAATAGTTCTTACTCTGTCTTAAGTATAATCGTCTTAAGCCCTCTTAATAATGCTCATAGGCGCTTAAGCTTTTACCTGTCCCTCTTGAAGTCACCAAGGACTTTGACATGGGACTCATGGATCTCAGTCCCATTTGGTAGATTACAACAACGTTGAATTTTCCCAACAACTTTAATGCACACAGTGTAATGCCATGCCTTCATTTCAATGCTTACAATTTTGATATAATCCATGAATTATTTTAGGCCACACATGCGAAGGTTCTTTCTATGCATGCAATCTTAACATTATCCTCTATGTAATTATTTACATGATCTATAACTTTCTTGAGTGATCTAACTTTATATGATCATTGTATGAGTCTAGCTGCACCTTAATCTTTTCTACGGATTATTCATGTACCTTAGAATCCATCTTGCGATACGGACATGCACTTTGTTTCTTTCAATGTCCTCTAAAATGCATTTTAAGCAAGAACTTATGCAAAGAGCAATGCACTTCATGCAGGAATTCATGCAAGACATTTTTGGTAATTTGCGATGCAATTATCTAATCAAAATCACCTATCATGATGTCATCTTACAACGGAAATTATCTTGCTCACTGCATACATCACAACTAAGTTCATACCTAGGAAATTATCAAACACACAATTAATGTGATGCATGTGAATATGATTTTCACAGTGATAATTATAACCTATAATTTAATGATAGAGCAACCTGGGTTGGGAGTGATACCTTGATTCCAGTGGTATTGATGCTGCCTGATGAACCGTTCCTGGTTGGGGTGCCACCTTGTTTCGAACCTCCATATACACTTGCAGGGTTTCCGACCATCTTTGTGGAACTACACTTCAGGGCCATACTCGAAGACACGTGTACGAAAGATAGAATTTCCACACTCTCCTATGCAAAATTCTCGCCGCCTCTCCTTGAGTGGAAAAAAATAATAATGAAGGGGGAGGGGCGCATTTTCATAAATTCTTCTTCTTCTCCTCCTCTCTCTCTCTCTTCTTCTTCTTCTTCTTCTTCTTCTTCTTCTCTGTCTCCCTCTTCATGATGAACATGGAGGGGGGGGGGAGGGGGTTGCGCTGCACCACGAGGGGGGGGACGTTGTTCACGACGAGGGAGAAGGGGCTGCTTTGATGATGGCCACAAGGGGGGCGCTGCTGCTTGGCGACGAGGGAGGGGGGGGCTACTGAAGGCCACGAGCAAGGGGGGTGCCTCCCCTTATATGGTGGGGGGAGGTGGTAAGGGGGGAAGACAGCTGCTTGAACGGCTGCCACCCTCCACTTGGGGGGGCTGCATGCCCCCCTTTCTCACTCCTTACACACACACACACACACACTCCCCGCCATGCAATCGGCAGTAGGGAGAGAGAGGGAGGGAGAAAAAAAAGTTGAATTAACTTTAAAACAATTTAAGGGGGGTTTCTCATGGGGGAGAGGCACCGGGGACCAGAGGGGATATTACATCCTCTCCAACTCCTCATCTCGAGAAGACCTGAGGGTATTGTTGGTTGAGAGTATTTTCATCCATCCAGGTGGCATCCTATTCTCGATAATCTTTCCACTGGATGAGGTATTCTCTCAAGGTCCTTGATCTCAAATGCCTCTTCCTAACATCTAGGATTCTATCGGGCCGTAGCTCAAGGACTCCTTGGCTAGGCATTACAATTTGTTGATCATCAAGTACATGATTCAGATTAGGTAGATACTTTTTCAATAGGCTAATGTGGAATACATTATAAATCTTTAGAGTTGCGGGTAGCTCTAGTCTGTAAGCATTAGGCCCTAGGCACTTGGTCATCTTATAAGGTCCACAATACCTCAGACTTAGCTTCTTGTACTCTCCCAAGGACAATGAAATCTTTTTAGGGCGTACATGGATGAAGACCATATCACCTTCAATGAAGGATCTGTCTTGCCGTTTCAAGTCAGTGTAGGCCTTCTGTCTATCCTTGGCAGCTTGAATGTCTTGTCTTATTGATTTGATTTGATCATCCATGTCTTCTAGCATCTTCCTTGAACCTTCTACCCTCACAGTTGGATCTGAGAAGTTCAAAGAGGTATGACAATCCTACCCATACAATGCTTGGAAAGGGGTCATCTGAATACTCTATTGGTAAGAAGCATTGTAGGCAAACTCAACCAGTGGTAAGTATTGAATCAACTTTTTGGGTTTGTGACAGCAGTATGCCCTAAGCATATCTTCAATGACTTGATTGACTCGTTCTGTTTGACCATCAGTTTGGGGATGGTAAGCTGTACTGAAACAGAGTTGAGTTCCAATAGCCTGAAAGATAGCCCTCCAGAAGTGTGATGTGAAAAGAGAGTCATGATCACTAATGATTCTTCTGGATAACCCATGAAGTTTGAGTATTTCCTTGATATTATCTTGCGATGTTTGAAGCTTTATAGTTCGTCTTGACAGGGATGAGATGCGCGACCTTGATGAGCATGTCTACTAAGAGCGGAGTTTTGAGCCCGAGATGTGCCTAAAATTTTCCAAAAAATCTAGAATTTAGGGGAAAAATATTTAACATCGAAGGTGACGGCTCCAGCTAGGACGATTTTAAGCACCAAGTGAAATACGACTTTTAAAAGGTGCCCAAGTGACACTTGTGCGGGTTGTCAGGAGTTTCCAATCAGTGCGGGATGTAAAGCCAGATGCGCAGAAAAATTTACAGCACTCGAATCGAAGCCCGGACGGGGAAATAGCCTAGAAATTGGGCAAGATATGAAGAGGTGGACTTGTTTTGGCCAAAAATGGGCATGACCTTTGGCACCCTTGGAGCATTTTATGCAACATAAAATCGTGAAGAAAGAGAAATGATAAAAAACATGAGGAAGAGGGCGCCATATTTGCGCTGAAAAATGTGCCAAGAGGATGGAGATGATGATTTGCAACCTGCAAATAACCCACACAATTGATCATGGCCCCGATCTTCCCTCTCTTTGCTGATCATATCGCCGTCCTTCGCCCGTCCAATGGTAGCCTAAATGAGAAGAGCCAATTCTAGTATTTCTCTCTCCTCCCTCTCTCTCCCCTAAGGGGTTGTTCTTGTGTGCAAGAGGAAAATGAAGAATGGTGAAGGAAAGCTTGTCCGATTGGAACCGGATTGCTTCTGGGTGGATGAAGACAAGTTGCAAAATAAATGGAAAATATGAGACATAATGCCTAAAAAACCTGAAATTTTGCTGTCAAAGAACCTAAGGGCCACAGCCCACAATCATTCCTAATTTTTAGTCATTTTTTATTGAAGAAAATAGAGGAAAAATACCAAAAAATGGTAAAAAATGGGTTTTAAATGGGAGAAAATTAGGAAACGGTAAAAGGAAAATTCCAAAAAATAACATGTGTGTTTATGGAATGTATAATGAAGGTAAAGAATGAGGTTGACCTCGGTTTACCCTCATTTCTATGTTTTTGTCCGTGTTTATCGCTTTCTTTATAAAGAAATACACATAAAATGACTCTTTCACCTATCAACGAATGAAAACATTAAACGATAGGGTGAGAGGAGAGTTTGAGCGTCAAAATATGAATTAAAATCTGATTTATGTGTTGCATCATGCCTATAGGCCGTTGTTTTAAAATAAAGAGAAAGGTAGCATGAGCATAAGACTCGGTGTCTGTTCTCATTACCTAAACACTAGCATGGAAATCATGAAAAGATTGGTTTCGCACGATACAGAATGCTAATTATTTTCTGTTTGTGCACTAAACCATTCACATTATGCACTATGCATAGTTCATGGTATCAAAGGAAAAGCTCCTGGACTGCATAGCAATTGTTTTCTTAGAACTTTAACCCATGATTGAGAGTGTAAGGTTATCCCTTGCCGTAGGATAGAGGGTCGGTTTCCTAAGGGATCGTTAAGTGAGGACACATGGTATATCTCTTGGAAATACGAGAAATATAAAAGAGAGGAGTTTATGTTCGTTTGTTTTATATGTTGAGCAGCGCATCAAGGGGCCAATCCCTGCGATGTAGGAGAGCTGCAATGGGGCCGCGGTGTTTCTACTAAGAGGTTGCCTCCATGTATGTGATCGTGGTATTGCCAATGTGTATGGGTTCTCCCTTTGAGGAGTTTAAGGGAAACATTGGACTATAAACTGTAAACGCATGAATTAGGCTTTAGGGCAGTTTGTCCTTTAGCATTAGATTGGCACTCCTAGTCCGCGAGGCTGTGAGGGTGTTTGTGTGTCATGAGCATGAGGTTTGGCTAGTGCCACAGCTAGTGTCGGCCCATTTCAGGTCCCATCATCTACTACAACCATAATAGAGTTATATCCTTCCTAAACTTGGGGTAAGCCAACAATGAAGTCCATACTAATGAATTCCCATTTCATTTGGGGAATGTCAAGTGATTGCAATTTCCCAAGTATTTTAACATGTTCTACCTTAATGCATTGAAAGACAAACATTCCGTGACATATTTGAGTGCGTCTCCCTTGAGCCTTTCCCAAAAATAGCTCTTTCTGACAGCATTAAGAGTCTTGGCAGAACGAGGATGTCCTGAGAAAGGGGAGTCATGGGCTTCCCACAGCATCTTTTGCTTGAGAGTTTGGCTTGCAGGGATACATAATCTTGTCCTAAAGTAGAAAAGTCCACTACTGATAGAGAATTCTTGATACTTCGTCTTTAGCTTCGGGTCTTGATCCTTGATGTCCCTTAGCATTTTTTGATAGACTGGGTCATGATATGCCTCTTCTTTTGCTAGCTCAAGAATCAGGTTGTTTGGCATTGATACCTTTGTGGCTAGAGACCTTGATGTTGATGGATCTTGTAAAATGGGAGAATTTAGAAATGCCTTGCGACTGAGTGCATCGGCAACTACATTCTCTTTTCCAGGCCTATATTTGATTTCAAATTTGTATTCTTCCAGTACTTCGATCCATCGGCGTTGCCTCATATTAAGCTCATTCTCGGTGAAAATCCATTTAAGACTCTTGTGATCTGTAGTTAACAGCTCCAGGTCGTGGGTAGCATAATTCCTTTCATGGCTCTTCAATTTTCTTGAAGAATATGCTACGGGATGACCTTCTTGCATAAGTAGAACAATGCAAAGCTGGGGTTCATGATCCATTTCCTGTTTCGAGTAGACTAGGGTATCCTAAAAAAAGATGAGTACGAGGTAATCAGGATAGGGCCTAAAAATATCCTGCATTAATCTGTTGAAGGTAGCAGGAGCATTCGTCAGCCCGAATGACATTACTAGGAATTCAAAGTGTTCATACTTCGCTCCTTGAGAAGATCTGAGATCTATCTTTGAGAAGATCTTCGCTCCTTGAAGACGGTCAAGTAATTCATCTATTCTTGGAATGGGGTATTTATTTTTTATGGTTGCTTGATTCAACCCTCTGTATTCAATGCATAAGCGAAGTGTTCCATCTGTAACAGTGTCCATCTGTTCCCTTTCAGGACACGTCTTAGCAGTCCATTGGAAAGAGAGTCTAGAAAGCTCCTCCCGGCACTCCCATGGAATGTTACATGGTTTGCGATCTAGGACTTTTTGCGTCTACCACGTAGTGGAAGTATTCCGACCATTCCTACTTAGGACCAACCTGAATCAGGGTTTCCACTAATGGTCATTTTCCTAAATGGCAAGTAGTGTCGAACCCCAAGCGAACTACTTTACGCAGAAACACCAGGGCTGAAGCAGAGTCACGCTGCACTTGGTTCAAGGAGAATGGGAAATGAGAAGGATGCAAAGGCTTGACCTCTCTGCCATAAGGCATAGTCCCATTCCGTTCCCCTAAAAAAGCATAAAATGAGATTTTTGTAACCTAAACTCTAGGTCAGCGTCCTTGCTGTTCATTTCCTTTGAGAATATCTCCTTTACTATCCATTTTGATTGAGAAAAGTTCCCGGCCAACCGGGACCACGCATCCATAGGACGGACCCATGGCCACATCCACCGCACTTTCCTCAAGATTGCTTTAGTTGTCTAATTACCTACCACATTTAGATGGGGATGCATCAAGAAGCTTCCTTAATTAGCCCGTTAGACACTGTTTCCTTCGTGCAAACTTATCACTTGACATAGAAAAGCAGTTTGAAACAAGTTCCTTTACAATAGGTTATCTTATTTATCTTTGGAATACATCCATAAAGTCCAGCCCATAAAGTCCAGCCTGCAGGCTTATCCATAACCCGCCCGAAGGCTATCCAGCAATCCACAAGGATAACTAATCCAAGATTCCGCCCATAGACTAGTATCCGGGCCTCGAGATCCAATCCCGAGTCACATTGGCCTCTTGTGTAGGGCTCGAAAGGCAAGGGATTTACGGCCAGAGCCCCCTTGGCACCCAAGCATCCTCCTGCTCCAAGTAGTGCTCAACAGAGAGACCTCACATGGCGGTTCGGTCCATGTTCCTGGCGCGGCTAGCAACCCCCTTGGTTAGGGTCGAGGGTAACTGAAGCTGCCTCTCCCTTCAGGCCTTCAACCTGAAGCATTAAATATCTTTCCATCCTTTAGTTCCTTGAGCAAACAACTCAAACAGTGCTCTCTAAACTATTACAAGCACAACCAATTCCAGTTGTCGTTTATTTGGCCAACTGCTAAGGAGTGAATTCTTCTCTCCGAATGCATCCAACATTCGATCCGTGATCAATTGCGACTTGGAAAGATCCCCAAGGGATGTTTGTTCTCTCTTTTTTTGCTTGGGTTAGGGCCATACCCTGTTAACCCAACTTAACCAATACCATAAGTTTCATACATTAACAATAACTCCTGGCGACCACGTCGCTCCAAATTGTTGACTGATCCTTTGCTTCCAAGAAAATACCTAATTTCCCTTATCTTGGCAATTTTTCCCCAAGAAAGGTGCTATAGCAGGATGGCTACTCATCCTCTTGCAAGTTAAACTTGCGCAAGAATCTGCCAATCTCATTCCAAGGAATGGCAACTCTCTTGTGATCAAACCATAAGACCATGCGACCTCGCAACCCAACTTAACCAATACCTTAGGTTTCATACATTAACAATAACTCCTGGCGACCATGTCGCTCCAAATTGTTGACTGATCCTTTACTTCCAAGAAAATACCCAATTTCCCTTATCTTGGCAATTTTTCCCCAAGAAAGGTGCTATAGCAGGACGGCTACTCATCCTCTTGCAAGTTAAACTTGCGCAAGAATCTTCCAACCTCATTCCAAGGAATGGAAACTCTCTTGTGATCAAACCATAAGACCATGTGACCTTGCAACTTGTTGCACAGTGTCGCATCTATTCCATGGGATCATTTCACCCATCGAATGGCATTTTCTGGTCACGGAATTATGATTAGACAAGAAGCAGGGTTTAGGGTGTCTTCTTACGCAACCCATTCCTAATTGCACTAGGTCGACAACGTTTGGTCCTAGGGATTCTAACTCGATCCGAGTTTCATTATTTGAACGAGTGATCCTTAGGGTAGAAACCTCAGATCATTTCTTGCAAGCGCGTCTAATTGTCCCTACATTCTGTGAATGTGGATAGGACCTTTGGGTATGAGGGTTTTGACTTGGCAACAAGTGCAAAAATAGGGCGAGTCCTTAACATGCTAAACCCTAATTAGCACTTGGAGTATTTATTGTATCGATTGAACCATTTTATGCGAATTCTTTGTGGTTTAGGTGATTTAGGTAATCCAATTTACTTGTCTTGTGACAAGGACAAACCATTCCAAGAGATGTTAACTTGATCTAAAAGGGAAAAACTAGTTGCATTATGTCACAATTCACGTAAGCACGTGATTCATTGCCTCTACGTACGATTAGATTCACAATCCCTAACTTTTCTTGTTAAGACCAAAATGCATGTTAATCTTTGGCATAACTTCCATTGATCCTACTAGGACTTGCATTCACAAATCATGCTCACTATTCTTTTTCTAAGCTTTTAAATTTCATGCTTAAATGAACCATGCAACCTTTCCCTAAATACAACTCTTTATGAATGAAATTCTTGCGTAGGACAAATGTGCAACATGCAATCCTTTCCTAACTACAACATAGTTAAATGAAATTCATGCCAATTGAAACTAGAGTTAACCTATTTCGTGCAGCCCTTAGAATCATTTCCATGCTTTGCTATTTCCTACGGTTGATAACGACTTCCTTAATGAATCATTACAAAGAAGGTTTGTCTGAAATTGTGACATGCGATTAATCTTTCCATGCCTAATCAAAGGTGCACTTTAATAATTTCGACCTTATAATGATAGTCATCAGTTGTTCTAGGCTCGTCACTTTGCAATGCACAAAAGGAAACTTGCTAATAAGGTCCTAAAAATGCATAGACACCTTATGTTTTTTCCGTTCATTCTATTGAAAGTACCAATGACCAATTTCATATCATGAGTTAATTCTATTAAATTCTAAATATCCAATTTATTTCCAATTGCATTTAGCTAGGTGGATTTGACATGCATAGGTGCATCCTAGTCCATGAAATTACCGTGCATAATGCAATACTTCTACGTGAAGTCAAAATAGAAAGAAAACCTGGACTTATGGGCTCCGGGAAATATCCACGTGAATACTAGGAGATGAACCTCCTGCAGGCACGCCTTGTGACTTTTTAGGGGCCATCATAGGCATGATTTCGGCCTCTGGTTTGCCTTCGCAGTCTACGAATTTACTCACCTTGGTAAACAGCCTTAATATCTTTGCCCTTCTCCCTCGTACGCGGGAGATCCCTTTTGAAGTACGGATCCTTGAAAAAAATACCGGCTTGCAGGATTTGGCTTATGGAAGGCCTTAGGGATTGGAGCTTAGGCCTTTTGCTAGAGAGGATGGGTCTTGCGGGAAGGAACTTTATAAGCTTCTTCTTCTTCGCTTCAAAATCCCGCGGGGTAGGAATGGACTTATGGGGGATCTAGTGGGAAGGTAGCTTAGGAAAGCCCCCTTAGAAACTTCTTAAAGAAGCTTCTAAGAAGCTTCTGGTGTGGGCAGATCCGACTTGGGAAGAGGAAGGGGTAGTAACGTTGAGTGGCGGGGGAATTTTGCAGCAGCCTGACGACTTATGGTGGTGCAAGGCAGCGGTGCTGGAGGCTGGGTTGGGCGGCGAGGATCTCCATGACTGGGCGGCGTTAGCTATGGATTCCTCTCTCTCTCCATGAGTTCAGCATGGCAACTCACTACTTCAACTTCCTTTTTCCCCTCCACTAAGGGGGTTTTTATAGGCAAAGGGGGAGAGAGGGGACCTCCCCCACGTGGCCATTGCATGGCTCCCTCCCCCCCTCCTCATGCAGCCCACCACTTAATTAAGCCCATCCCCTTCCCTCAGCCACGCATCGATTGGGGGAAAATTAGTAAAAAAATTTACAATTATTTGCACATTATCCACTTAACCCCCTCCCAAGAGGGTGTTTACCCGTGGTTTGTAGATTCTGAACCCTCGAGCTTGGTTTGTCAATGCAGAGGTCTCGATTGCCACGCATGCGGGTTACGGAATAAATTGTCGGCAATTTCCATACGGAAGATGCCCTTGCACAGGGTTTACACGGCGTGTGGAAAGTCAATATTCACAAGCGGGAATATTACATTCTCTCCCCCTTGGAGGAATCGAGATGTCCTCATCTCGAGAAGAACTGGGGGTATTGTTGGTTGAGAGTGCTTTCATCCATCCAAGTGGCATCCTCCTCAGGATAATCTTTCCACTGGTGGACGAGGCATTCTCTCAAGGTTCTGGAGCTCAGTTTTCTCTCCATAACATCTAAGATCCTATCAGGCTATAGCTCAAGGACTCGTTGGCTAGGCATTACAACTTGTTGGTCAAGTACATGGCTAGGATTAGGTACATACTTCTTCAATAGGCTGATATGGAATACATTATGAACCTTTAGGTTCTCAGGGAGTTGTAGTCTATAAGCATTGGGCCCTAGGCACTTGAAGATATTATATGGCCCACAATACCTTGGACTTAGCTTCTTGCAATCTCCTAAGGATAGGGAACTCTTCTTTGGGCGTACACTAATGAAGACCATGTCTCCTTTGTCGAAGGTTCTATCTTGACATTTCAAATCCGCATATGCCTTTTGTCTATCCTTTTGGATGTGCTGTCTAATTGACTTCATTTGGTCATCCATCTCTTCGAGCATCTGCATCGAAGCTTCAACCCTGAAGGTTGGATTTGAGAAGTTTAGGGGACTTAGACAGTCATGCCCATACAATGCTTGAAAAGGGGTCATCTGAATGTTTTGTTGGTAAGAAGCATTGTAGGAAAACTCAACCAAAGGCAAGTATTGAATCCACCTTTTTGGTTCACGGCAGCAGTGTGCCCTTAGCATATCCTTGATGACTTGATTGACTCGCTCCGTTTGGCCATCAATTTGGGGATGGTAGGCTATACTAAAACAGAGTTGAGTCCCAATGGCTTCAAAGATAGCTCTCCAAGAAGTATGATGTGAAGAGGGAATCACGATCACTAATGATTCTTCTGGGCAACCCATGTAGCTTGAATATCTCCTTGATAAACAACCTTGCAATGTTTGAGGCTTTATAGTTTGTCTTAACAGGAATAAGGTGTGCAACCTTAGTAAGCATATCAACCATAACCATGATGGAGTTGTATCCTTCCTCAACTTGGGGTAGGCCAACAACAAACTCCATACTGATGAATTCCCATTTCATTTGGGAATGTCAAGTGGTTCCAACTTTCCTGGCATTTTGACATGTTCAGCTTTGATACGTTGACAAGACAAACACTCAGTGACATATTTGAGAACGTCACCTTTAAGCCTCTCCCAAAAGTAGCTCTTTGTAACTGTATTTAGGGTCTTGGCATAGCCAGGATGTCCTCAAAAAGGGGAATCATGAGCTTCCCACAATATCTTTTGCTTGAGTGACTGGCTTGCTATATACATAATCTCATTCTATAGTAGACAAGTCCAGTACTGATAGAAAACTCATGATACTTAGCCTGTAGCTTGGGGTCTTGATCCTTGATAAGGATCTCCCTTAGCATCTTTTGATAGGTTGGATCATGGCATGCTTCTTCTCTAGCTAGCTCAAGTATTGGGTTGTTTGGCATGGATACCTTTGTGGCTAGAGATCTACCTGTTGATGGATTTTGCAAGATTAGAGAATTAAGGAATGCCTTGGACTGAGTGCATCGGCAACCACATTCTCCTTCCCAGGTCAGTATTTGATTTCAAAATTATACTCCTCGAGCACTTCAATCCACCAACATTGCCTCATGTTGAGCTCGTTTTGGGTAAAGATCCACTTGAGACTTTTATGATCCGTCACTAGAGTAAACTTGTTACCCAACAAGTAGTGTCTCCAATGCTTCAAAGCATGGATGACATCTAATAGTTCTAGATCATGGGTAGCATAATTCTTCTCATGGATCTTCAATTTCCTTGAAGAGTATGCTACAGGATGACCTTCTTGCATGAGCACACATCCTAAGGCAAGCGTGCTAGCATCAGTTACTACTTCGAACTCCTTATTACTGAGGTTTGAAAGTTTCAGAATAGGTGTTGACACCAAACTTTATTTTAATCTATCAAAGCTAGATTGTTTGGCAGTTGACCATGCAATTGATGTTTGCTTCTTCAGTAAATGTGTCAGAGGTGCTGCAATCAAAGCATAGTCCTTGATAAAGACCCTATACCATCCTGTCAATCCAAGAAAACTACGTATTTCTTTGACAGTTGTTGGTATTGGCCATTCTAGAACATCTCTGACTTTGGCTGGATCCACTGAGATTCCTTCTGCTGATACGATGAATCCCAGATATTCAATCTGACGTTTGAAGAATGCACACTTCTTCATCTTAGCATAAAGCTTATGTGCCCTCATTGTCTCAAGGACAATGCGAAGATGGGTTTCATGATCTTCTTCCTGTTTGGAATAGACTAAGGTGTTGTCGAAGAAAATGAGTACAAAGTCATCAAGACATTGCCTAAAGATATCTTGCATTAACCTCTTGAAGGTGGCAGGTGCATTCGTAAGCCCGAATGACATGACTAGGAACTCAAAGTGTCCATATCTTGTGTTGAGGGCCGTCTTTGGAATATCTTCTTCCTTGATCATTAGTATCCAGACCTCAGATAAATCTTGAAGAAGATCTTTGCACCTTGAAGATGGTCAAGAAGCTCATCTATTCTAGGAATAGGGTACTTTTTCTTAACGGTTGATTGATTCAACCCTCTGTAATCAATACAATCGAAGCGTTCCATCTTTCTTCTTTTGGAATAGCACTGGAGCTCCCCATGGTGAACTGTTGGGACGGATGTAGCCCTAATGTAACAGTTGCTTGAGTTGCTCCTTCAGCTCAATTGCTTCCAGAATGGACATTCTATAAGGCCTCTTTGCAATTGGCGCAGCTCCTGGCACTAGCTTGATCTCATGATCCACTTCCCTTTGAGACGGAAGTTCTGTGAGCTCTTCAGGAAATACATCCATGCACTCCTTTACCCATGAAGGTCCTTCACTAGACTCCTGCTTTTGATCTAGCTTATTAAGCTTAATCAAGTAGATAGGTAGTCCCTTTGTAACTCCCTTTACAATCCAAGATGCTTTGGCCAATTGAATTTTCGGCTTCCCAGCCTCTCCTTGAGTTGTGACCAATTCCCCTTCAGATTTTTGAAAGGAAACTTGGCCCTTTCCACAATGAATGTGGGCGTCATTAGGTTTAAGCCAATCCATTCCGAGTAGACACTCATGGATACCTAGGTTCATGACCTTGAATTTGATCGAAGTTGACTTCCTCCCAAAAACAATTCCACCTTAGCAGTTTGCCTGGTACAAGTGACCTCACGACCATTTGCTAATTCCACAAGCAAGGTAGTTTCTTCTACTGTGGCTATTCCTAATCTTCTTGCACAAGCTAGTGAGATAAAGGAATGCGTACCGCCACAATCACTCAAGGTTTTGAAACCTTTACCTTGATAGTCGGATGGTGTCTAAATCACCAAAAATTGGCGATTCGGGCCTTTCTTGTGAAGAGCAGCATGGATTGTCGCCCTTTCAAACTCTGCTTCCATGGTCGGGTCTTCTTCTTCTTCGCACATTTCCCTGTTGGCAACAAATGCGATTCTTCCTCTGCCTCGGGTGGCAGCTCCTTGGCCCACGGCCAGTTCCTTGGAAAGGAGCTTGACGTTGTCTTCCGCCAAGCTTGGGACATTGCCTTTTGAAATGACTGGGCTCGTTGCAGTGGAGGCAACGGAGATTGCGACCATTGCTTTGGGTAGGGACAAAGTTATTGACATTATTGGTCCTTGCTTTCTTTCTTTGTCCCCGATTTTGACCTTGAACTCTCTTCGCTTGGGGCCTACATGCTCCTCTGTTCTGATCATTATAAGACCAAGTCTTGTTACTTCTTGGCCTAGCATGCACCTCTTGAATTATGGGTGTAGCTCGAATGAGTGCGTCCTATAGATCTATTGGGTGCATAGATTCAAGGCAGGTATTCACTAGTGGGTTTAAACCGGCATAAAATTTCGACACTTGCTGTGGCATATCCATCTGTGGCACATACTTCAGAAGTGAGACAAACTTTGAGTAGTATGCGCCAAGAGTCAGAGCCAGCTATTTTAGCTCGTAGAACTCATTCATTTTCTGCGTGCGATATGCAGGTGGTAAGTATCTTCCTTTCACAGCTTTCTTTAGCTTTTCCCAAGTAACGGATCCTTCCGAGATCCCTTGATCTCTGCACCATTGCTTCCACCAAAGCCTGGCTTCGCCGATGAGCTTCATCTTGGTGAGCATAGCCTG
The DNA here is from genome assembly GCF_053477565.2 of Lygodium microphyllum. Taxonomy (NCBI): domain Eukaryota; kingdom Viridiplantae; phylum Streptophyta; class Polypodiopsida; order Schizaeales; family Lygodiaceae; genus Lygodium; species Lygodium microphyllum. The sequence goes on along the minus strand of NC_141152.1, from coordinate 24,740,249 downwards.
GTTGGCAGGTGCAGTACCAGCTGCATCAAAGTAATCTTCCATGGAGTCTATCCAAATCTCAGCATCCGCTTGGACTATCCTTCCTTTTCCGTCAAATTCTGGCGGCTTAATCTACTTGAGAAGAAACTTCTTCTCCTGAATCATGGTCGTACTTGATGTAGGGGGTGGATTGGGAATCTATACCTGGGGTTGTGCTTGGATAGAGGATTCTTAACGTTACAACTCGCTAATCATTATGATTATATTTCATACCCAATTCATCTTTCAGCCAAGAAACCTAGCCACTTAACTTTTTATCAATTCTCATAGCCAAGACAAACATTGATAAAAGAAGTCTTATTTCATTTATATAGGCATAGCCCTTTCGGAGTACAATATTTCCTGGGATGATAGAGCAACTATTACATTAGTTCGGGAGAATATTATTGTGTTACATTTAGCCACAGAAACTGGATAATAGTATGGTTTCAGGTCATGGATCTTCAGGAATCGATAAGTCATCGGAAGATTAGGGTATCCTTTCCTTTGGTACCCATTCTTCTCGTAGTATCCCAACACCTTGATCCTGTCGGTGGGGATTATGCGGGTCACTTCTTCGTATACTTATGAGTTCAGCTCGACCCTCCGACCTTCGACATGTAAAGTTGTGTTTACTTGAGCCTCAACAAAAATGAATAGCTTCACGATCTTCGAGTCCTCCAACCACTTGATCCTCTTTAGGTTGGTTCAAAGGTACGCAAACCGGTGGGTAGCTACGTAGTAGATTCCTGAGTCACCCGTCCATCTCTGTTCCACATATAAAGGCTATGGATTATAAATATGGTCTAGGATGTTCATCATATTGATCCTTCGTCGATAATCTGAGGAATGCATTGCGGTCATAAACATGACTTGGAACACTAAGAACCTGTTCCATGCTTCATAATTCTGTCAGACAGCATCGAAAGTAAGGAGATACTCTTAACAACAACATTTGCTTTACTTCTTCTTATTAAGATTTCTTATAAAGACAGATTCTTCGTTGGTTGGCTCTAATACCAACTATAACGTGTCCACCTGTTCCCTTTCAAGTCACGTCTTAGTAGTCCATCGGAAAGAGAGTCTAGAAAGCTCTGCCTGGCACTCCCATGGAATGTTACGGGGTTTGGATCTAGGACTTTCCGTGTCTACCACGTAGCGGAAGTATTCCGGCCGTTCCCACTTAGGACCGACCTGAATCAAGGTTTTCCCTAATGGTCATTTTCCTAAACGGCAAGTAGCGTCGAACCCCAAGTGAACTACTTTACGCAGAAACGCCAGGGCTGAGGCAGAGTCATGCTGCACTTGGTTCAAGGAGAATGGGAAACAAGAGGGATGCAAGGCTTGACCTCTCTGCCATAAGGTATAGTCCCATTCCGTTTCCCTAAGATAGCATAAATCGGGATTTTTGTAATCTAAACTCTAGGTCAGCGCCCTTGCCATTCATTTCCTTTGAGAAGATCTCCTTTATTGTCCATTTTGATTGAGAAAAGTTCCCGGCCAACCGGGACCACCCATCCATTGTTAAAGAGTCTATTGTTCATAATATAAATCATGGGATTCTTATGAACATAGAAGAACTTCACTGGGAGTTATATGAGGAATTTGCGTACAAAATTCAGTCATTGTTACCCAATAACCAACTTAGTTACATAAGTTATTTTGTATTTAGCATATAATTTTCAGTTGTACCATGAAAATTGATGAAAAATAAGTCTATGGGTCCCACCTACAACTTGGTCAGCTGGAAGTAATTGACACTCTGCTGGAGAAATCACATTGATTCAAGTGCAAAAATATGGTTTGAACTCAAGAAAAATGCCAAAAGTCCACTAGGTTCACGAGGGACCTGAAGTAATAAACTAATGGGACCAGCGACCTGAGTAGGTAAAAAAGTGACCTGGGCCTGAGCAGGGAGCAACCCACATTTTTCGGCGCAAAATGAAGGCTACACAGCCTGACTGCAAGAGCTGAAGCTATGGTGCATGCTTTGGAGCATGCAAACTGGAGATCAACAGGACCTGAAGATGAAGATGTAAACACGGTGAGAGCTCCACTTATCTATCCATTTGGTCTGACTAAAATGCTTGATATGACAGTCTATAAAAGGGGAAAATCTGAGAGAAAAGGATTGAGCCTGCTCTTATGCACGACTTCTCTCATTTTGTCTACCTTATTCTTGGTCCAATGAAGCCCGACTTGTACCCAAGTACTTGAGTGACTCTGGGGCAAGCAAAGGGTGAGGATTTTGAAGGTGCATGGGTTGTTATGGGCTAAAATAACTAGTCATAAATAGGGCAGCCCATTGTTCTTGTCCATTTTTATGAGCAAACAAGAGATTTATGTGGTTGTAATGGAAGAAAATGACCTCTTTTCATCAAGACTTTGCTCATTAATGATTAGAGGAGCTTATTCATGAGTTTATTCTCTCTTTTTGAGCTTGATTATGGGCTGGAATTTTCTCTTTTAAAACGGGGCTGAAGTAAAGATTATGCTTCTTCAATGCATTTCATGTACCATTGGCCCAAAACTTGAATGTATTTAAAGTCTATCAACATAATACTTGTTCCCTAGAGTTGTAATCCATCTATGTACTTGAAATTAAAGCCATTAGAGCTTGCATTTGATATTCATATTTGGATTGAGAATGTGAAAATATCATTTATGTTATGATGTATGTATCCAAAGGCATTTGATGTAATCAAGATAGAGTTATTTACTCCATGCATGTATGCTAAATACATAGAGAAAAAGCTTGAATTCTTCTTTCACATCTAAATCATTTCTAAATCCCGGATCTTATTAAACCCCAATCTATTTTCCCTTACTGAACTTTGAATCTGATACTCCTCTTTTGCACTAAGCCCCAGTGGTAGACCTTCAGCCCTTAACATGACGACAGTGGTGAACCCGACGTGAAGGTCCGCTGCAAAAGAAGAAGTCCAATGGGAGAGTCATCAAGTTCAAGAGGAGATGCCTTGCAATAGTTGGTTCGTCTAATGTAAGAAAGCCAACAACAACAATTGCAATTTTAGCAGCAGTTGCAATTGCAATAACAACGGAGACAAGAAGAAGAGCGGATTGATGCTGCTGCTATTAAAGCCTTGGAAGCGGTTGGGTAAGAGCTCAAGCAATTTAATGGGAAAAATGTGTCCTCTTTTATCCGCCTCTATACTGACAAGATGGTATTCTTTGGAGTTTCTCAACATGCCTGGAGCCGTTATTTTGCCGTTTGGCTGTGCATGGTCTCCAGGACTGAATTCATGATCTTTTCCAAAAAGACGCGGGATGGTCCGTGTTCAAGAAGGCTCTTTGGGAAGAATTTTTCCTTAAAGATTCTGGCCTTATGACAAAGAAAGTCTTCACTGAATGGGTTGAAAGGCCCAATAAGGGTCTAACTGTCACTGCTCTTCATCGAGAATTTGAAAGAAAATTTGCTCAACTAGATCTTGACGATCAACAAGGTATGGAAAGTCAGAAGATTGAATTATTTCTAAAAGCTGTAGATTCTTCTCTTCAAGAGAAGCTAACTGATCGACTTGAAGACCCTGGCTTTGAGATGGGATTGAAGACTGCTTGGAGTGATGTCACTGAAGCAGTTAATATGATTGCTAGAAGAGAGCGGTTGTGCCTAAGATGGGGATCAACCCCTGCATCAACTGAAACCATGAAGGAGCTTGTTCCAATTTCTCGACCTCCTGTCTCTATGGCCGAGCAACCAAGAAATTCTGCTATTCCATCTCCGAAGTAGGATGTCATGGATGAGCTAATTAAAATCATGCAAGATCTCCATCTTAATCTAACTGAGATTAATTCTAAAGTGGAAAGGCTTGATGTAAAAGTGGAGTGCGGTGCATTACGTGAAGCTGAAGCACAAAAATTAGTCTTTTGGAAGGATGGTAAAATTCATGCAATCAAAACCGGGCTTCCTCTTGAGCCAAACTTCGACAACGGTGGCATGAAGAAAAGATTGGAGGATTTGGCAACAAAAACAACCTATGCAGCTGTTGATGCAGCAACCTATGGGCTGCAAATTGAGCCAACTAATGAAATTGTTAAAGCATGTGAAACTAATGCAAAATCTAAAGTGTGGATGCAGGACTTGGATCGCATGGAGCAAGGCAAGGAAACTAAAGACGATTTAACCACTGCCAGTCAATGTATCCGAGGAAGAACTGGTTGGACTGAGCCCGTGGATTCATTTTCAGCTTTTGCCCGGTTAGCAGAAATTAATAATCATGAAGCCATGATAGAAGAAAAGAGAAGAAGAGATGAGGATGTTGCCGGTCCTTCTTCTTCAGGGCCAACTAAACGCGTAACAAGAAGTAGACCAGACCAATAGAAGGATGTTAAAAATACTCCACCGCCAGAGCTTGATATGGGAGATGCCCCTCAAGCAAAGAAGACAGAAGGAAAAAGAAAACGAAAACATCCCAGTTACAAGTTGCAGTCAGACATAGAGACCGCAATGAATCTTAAATAGATCCTAGAAGAAAGGATTCTTGGAAGTAGAATTGAATTTACATTAGGTGAAATTCTCAGAATTGCAAAACGAGGATTTCATGATGTAATAATTGATGTAATTAAGCGAAAAGACAATATGTTGGTGAGGAAACTGAAGAATCTGTACATGCTTTTTTGCAAGTACTTCATGTGTATTTGCAGGATGAAGAGAAGCTGAAAACTCAAGGGATTCGATTGGAGGCAATCAAAGAATTGATTGCAGCCATAGAAGCCAAAGATGAAGACATTTATGAAGCAGAAACTGAAAAAGCCATTATGGTGGGCACTTCTCAATCTAAAGTGCAGCCCATGCTTAAGAAATAAGCTCATCTTCACAACATGCAAGAAGAAAGTGATGCTCACTTTATTCCTAGTAGTCACTACTCCGATACCCATTGGGCAAGGGCGACTACTAAAACCGTTGTTAAAATCGGTAAAAAAGAAACTCCATGCATTGCCCTTATAGACCATGGTTCGGAGATTAATGTTATGTCAAGAAGTCTCTATGAGAATGGCGGATGGCCCATTGATGTGGACCCAGGATGGCGCATGAAGGCAGCCGATAACTCTTCTGACGATCTTTATGTAGCATGTCCTTATGTACAAGTTACTATTGGTAATGTAAAAGATGAATTTCATTTCTTTGTTCAAGATTCCTGCAACTATCCTATCATTCTTGGACAACTATTTATTTCCGAGTCTCGTTTAGAGACAAAGGCCCTTGATGATGGTTCATCATATGCTCGGATAAGAAGTAAGGATAATGACAAAGTTGTCCAATTCCTGACCATCTGTGTAAATCACCATCGGAATAGGGATCGATTGAGAGATCATCTTGTTCCCCCTAATGCCCAAGAATTTAAGGGTTTTCGAGTAGCACTACTATAAGTGGAGGCTATGGCAGTGTATCATGTCATAAAAAATTGCATCCACATAAAAAGGAGGCAAGGCCAAAAGCTGACTTGCAGACTTTGCAGCCAATAGTGTGGGCTATTATAAATAGTTTTCAGCCATGAATAGGGCTGAAAGAAAGTATTTGTGTCATATGGAACAAGAGCTAAAGCAAATTGATGTTTTACTTAAAGATGAAGAAATTTCAGGGCTATTTTATGGGCTGAATTATAATGATACAATGGCTGAAATTTATACAGCTGTTCATGCAGAAAATCAAGCTGAAAATTAGTCCATACAGGTATGTACATTGGATATGTATGACATAATTCAAGAATTTGCAAATTGTGAAGCTTTTGGACAGCCAAACAAGGATGAAGTAAGAGTGGAAACAAAGTATAAAAGAGTTGATAAAAAGATCAAGCCGGTGGCTACTCCTCTACCACCTGAAAGCAAAGGACTGGCAGAAAGGGTATCCAAACAGCCAAGCCTTCGAGATCCTAAAGATATTGGTCACCAATTTACAGCAAAAAGTCTACAAAAACTGAAAATTGGTGAAGACTCTTTCCTCTTTCCAGCTGAAAAGCAAATCTTCATGCAGATGTTAAAGAATCATGCCAAAGCTTTTTCATTTCAGCCACATGAAATTGGCTGTGTGGATCCAAGCATTGTGGCACCAATGGTATTTAGGGTCCCACATGTTCCTTGGAATCTTAAACCAATTCCAGTACCAAGGGCTCATTTGCCTAAGTCATTGGAACTTCTAAATGAAAAGATAAAAATGCGAATATTGGAGCCATCCTTAGCTCCATATTCCAATTGACGGTTTACCGTGCCTAAGAAGAATGGATCTTTGCGATTCATTCAAGATTTATAGCCCGTCAATAAAGTCACTATTAGAAATGTTGGATCAGGGCCAATTGTTGATGAATTTGCTGAACTTTTGCAGGTAGAGCAATCTATTCCATGGGAGATTTATATTCAGGCTATGACCAAGTTCAGCTTGCTTTGAAAAGCCGAGACATTACCACAATGAAGACGCCTCTTGGCTTAGTCCGCATGTGTACTCTACCTCAAGGGGCTACGAATTCAGTAGCACACATTATGAATGCCATGCATAAAGTATTGAGGGATTATATTCCTCAATTAACTCTTCCTTTCCTTAATGATGTTCCAATCAAAGGATGTGAAGTTCATGAGAAAAATGAAGAACTCAATGAACTTAGTTGTCGCAAGTTTGTTTCTGATCATATTAATGATTGTGCTCAAATATTGTCTAAATTAGAAGAAGTCCATCTTACTCTTTCAGGTGCTAACTCTATTTTTGGAGTCCAAGAAGTTCTTGTGGTCGGGCATATGTGTGGTCCATATGGCCGAAAGCCTTCTCCATCCAAGATTGATGCTATCAGCAAAATGCAGGAAATATGTATAAATGTTTCAGAGGTGAGAAGATTTCTTGATGCATGTGTCTTCTACCTTATTTGGATACCACACTTTGCTCATGTTGCTGAAAGTATTTATCAATTGGTAAGAAAAGGCCAAAGGTTTATATGGAAAAAAGAACATACCCAAGCTATTCGAAAATTGAAGAAATTGCTGATTTCAGCCCCCACCTTAAAGAGGGCTAATTACTCTAATGGACAGCCCATTATACTCACAGTGGGCACAAGTCCTATTGGAATAGGATGGGCAATTGGTCAAGACGACCTTGAAGGCAACAGATATGCAATCCACTTTGAAGTGAAGGTTCTTAATGAACGACAAAGAAGGTATGCTCAAATTAAAAGAGAGCTTTGGGGAGTAGTAACTGCATTGAAATGTGACAGGGAGTACTTCATGGGCGCACACGTAATAGTTGAAATAGATTGCCTTCCACTCTTGGGCATGATTGCCAACTGTTCCACTCCCGACATAGCTATGCTAAGATGGATAGTTTATATTAAATCCTTAAATCCTGATTTGAAACATATTGCAGGAAGAGATAATCGAGTTGCTGACATGCTTTCGCATGCCAGATATAAGGATGAAGAAGGAATGATGGATGAAGAAGAATCAGAGTCTATAAATGATGCTGTAAATGTAGGTACAAATCTGAAAACAGCAAGTATAGCTAAATCTAATGATGATTCAACAATAATAAATGCATGTACAACAATAATTATAGCAAGTACAACAGGTCCAGCCACTAAAACAGATTTTACATCAGCAAGGAAGGATGAAACACCCAAAGAAGGACAGTGGGCAGCTGGTAGACAGCATGCTCAATGTTTTGCTATGGTTTGTTCACACTTTAAAGAGGAGTATTATGCAACTGATTGGCTAAAAATTGGCCAATTTTTGAATACTTTGACAAAGAAGGAAGATTGGTCTAATGAAGAGTTCAAGAGAATTAAGAGAAAAGCTTATGGTTTTTTTCTTAAAGATGGTTACCTTTGGAGGCATGTGAAAAAGAAAGGAAGGGCACCTGTTCGTGTCTTAGGAGACAAAAATACTCAAAGACAGGTCATGCAAGAATTTCATGAAAGCCTATGGGCTGGTCATAGAGGCATATGGTGCACTTTTTCCAAAATAAAAGAGAAATTTTGGTGGCAAAACATGTATAAAGACATTGAGCATTTTATTGAGTCTTATCATGCTTGTCAAATGTACTCTATGGTTAAGCATAGAGATGGGCTTCAGCCTAGCTATCCTTTATCCATTCATTATAGATGGGTTATTGATTTAGTAACCATGCCTACAGGAATTTGGAACATGAGATATCTAGTACTTGCTAGAGAAGATCTCACAAATCAAGTGGAAGGAAAAGCCTTGACAACAAAGTCTACTCAAGCTGTTTGTAGATTTTTACTTGAAGAAGTATTTTGCAGGTATGGATGTGTTGCCAAAGTAACAGCTGATAGAGGAGAATTGGATGCTGATGAGGCTCGCCATTTCTTTGCTCAATTGGGAATCAAGCTATCTCTTACTTCAGCCTACAACCCTGAAGGCAATGGTAAGAGTGAAAGAGGTCATCAACCGATTCTTAAAGCTTTAGCAAAATCATGCAAAGGAAAGATGAGGGAATGCCTAGAATGCTACCATTCGCATTATGGGATGATAGAACTACCCATAGTGCAGTAATAGGTTATATGCCGACTGAACTAATATATGGATAGCCACCTGTTATGCCTATTGAAGAGTCCATTGTCACATGGAGTATTTTACCATGGGATGAAGGCATGAATAGAGAAGAGTTGCTGACTTTGCGCATAAGGCAACTTGAAAGAAGGGCAGAAGATGTCAAAACAACCATTGAAAGGCTAAAAACAACAAGATTAAAAAATAAGAAGAGGTTTGACAAGCATCATCGACTCCGTCCAAGAGCTATTCAAGAGAATGATTGGGTACTTGTTTATGATAACAGCCTGGACAATCAATATAGTGCTCATAGAAAGTTAGCCAAGTGATGGTTTGTTGGACCATATGTTGTAAAAGGAGTACATAATAATGCTACTTACTCTTTGGCTGAAATGGATGGAACCATGATAAAAATACCCATATCTGGGAAACGAATCAAGCTCTTCAAATGAAGAGAATCTTCAACTTATGAGCTTTATAACTTAGATATGAGCCCTCTACTTGAAGACAAGCAGGAAGAAAAAGACTTAGAAGAGGATGAAGATGAAGATATATCAGAAGAAGACCCTCCTTAACCTGTAATCTTATGAAATGGCACATGCCGGAGGATGTGCAGGTTAGGAGGGGGTGAATGTCAAAGAGTTTATTTTTCATAATATAAATCATGGGATTCTTATGAACATAGAAGAACTTCACTGGGAGTTATATGAGGAATTTGCATACAAAATTCAGTCATTGTTAACCAATAACCAACTTAGTTACATAAGTTATTTTGTATTTAGCATATAATTTTCAATTGTACCATGAAAATTCATGAAAAATAAGTCTATGGGAACCTACAACTTGGTCAACTGGAAGCAATTGACAGTCTGCTGGAGAAATCACATTGATTCAAGTGCAAAAATATGGTTAGAACTCAAGAAAAATGCCAAAAGTCCACTAGGTTCAAGGGGGAAATGAAGTAATAAACTAATGTGACCAGCAAGTGACCTAAGTAGTTCAAAAAGTGACCTCGGCCTAAGCAGAGAGCAGCCCGCATTTTTCAGCGCAAAATGCGGGCTACACAGCTTGATTGCAACTGGAGAAGAGCTGAAGCTATGGTGCATGCTTTGGAGCATGCAAACTGGAGATCAACAAGACCTGAAGATGAAGATGTAAACACGGTGAGAGCTCCACTTATCTATCCATTTGGTCTGATGAAAATGCATGATATGGCAGTTTATAAAAGGGGGAAATCTGAGAGAAAAGGATTGAGCCTGCTCTTATGCGTGACTTCTCTCATTTTGTCTACCTTATTCTTGGTCCAATGAAGCCCAACTTGTACCCAAGTACTTGAGTGACTTTGGGGCAAGCAAAGGGTGAGGATTTTGAAGGTGTATGGGCTGTTATGGGCTAAAATAACCAGTCATAAACAGGGCAGCCCACTATTCTTGTCCATTTTTATGAGCAAACAAGAGATTTATGTGGTTGTAATGGAAGAAAATGACCTCTTTTCATCAGGACTTTGCTCATTAATGATTAGAGGAGCTTATTCATGAGTTTATGCTCTCTTTTTGAGCTTGATTATGGGCTGGAATTTTCTCTTTTAAAATGGGGCTGAAGTAAAGATTATGCTTCTTCAATGCATTTCATGTACCATTGGCCCAAAACTTGAATGTATTTAAAGTCTATCAACATAATACTTGTTCCCTAGAGTTGTAATCCATCTATGTACTTGAAATTAAAGCCATTAGAGCTTGCATTTAATATTCATATTTGGATTGAGAATGTGAAAATATCCTTTATGTTATGATGTATGTATCCAAAGGCATTTGATGTAATCAGGATAGAGTTATTTATTCCATTCATGTATGCTAAATACATAGAGAAAAAGCTTGAATTCTTCTTTCGCATCTAAATCATTTCTAAATCCCAGATCTTATTAAACCCCAATCTATTTTCCCTTCTTGAACTTTGAATCCCATACTCCTCTTCTACACTAAGCCCCAATGGTAGACCTTCAGCTCTTAACACGACGACATCGTAGGATGGACCCATGGCCACATCCATCGCACTTTCCTCAAGGTTGCTTTAGTTGTCTTATGACCTACCACATTTAGTTAGACATGCATCAAGCAGCTTCCTTAATTAGCCCGTTGAACACTGGTTCCTTCGTGTAATCTTAGCATTTGACATAGAAAAGCAGTTTCAAAAAAGTTCCTTTACAATAGGTTATCTTATTTATCTTTGGAACACATCCATAAAGTCCATCCCGCAGACTTATCCATAATCCGCCCGAAGGCTATCCAGCAATCCACAAGGATTACTAATCCAAGATTCCGCATGTAGACTAGTATGCAGGCCTCGAGATCCAATCTCGAGTCATGTTGGCCTCTTGTGCAGGGCTCGAAAGGCAAGGGATTTACGGCCAGAGCCCCCCTTCGCACCCAAGCTCCTCTTGCTCCAAGTAGTACTCAATGGAAAGACCTCACACGATGGTTCGGTCCACGTTCCCAGCGCGGCTAACAACCCCCTTGGTTAGGGTCAGGTAGACACTCGGGGGTAACTGAAGCTGCCTCTCCCTTCAGGGCCATACCCTGTTAACCCAACTTAACCAATACCTTAGGTTTCATACATTAACAATAACTCCTAGCGACCATGTCGCTCCAAATTTTTGACTAATCCTTTTCTTCCAAGCAAATACCTAATTTCCCTTGTCTTGGTAATTTTTCCCCAAGAAATGTGCTATAGCAGGACGGCTACTCATGCTCTTGCAAGTTAAACTTGCGCAAGAATCTGTCAACCTCATTCCAAGGAATGGCAACTCTCTTGTGATCAAATCACAAGACCATGCGATGTTGCAACTTGTTGCACAAGTGTCGCATCTATTCCATGGGATCATTTCACTCATCGAACGGTGTTTTCTAGTCACAGAATTATGATTAGACAAGAAGCAGGGTTTAGGGTGTCTTCTTACCAACCCATTCCTAATTGTACTAGGTTGACATTGTTCAGTCCTAGGGATTCCAACTCGATCCGAGTTTCATCATTTGAACGAGTGATCCTTAGGGTTGAAACCCTAGATCATTTCTTGCAAGCGCGTCCAATTGTCCCTACATTTCGTGAATGTGGGTAGGACCTTTGGGTATGAGGGTTTTGACTTGGCAACAAGTGCGTAACTAGGGCGAGTCCGTAACGTGCTAAACCCTAGTTAGCACTTGGAGTATTTATTGTATCGATTGAACCGTCCTATGCAAATCCTTTGCGTTTTAGGTGATTTAGGTAATCCAGTTTACTTGTCTTGCGACAAGGACGAACCATTCCAAGAGATGCTAACTTGATCTAAAAGGGGAAAACTAGTTGCATTATGTCACAATTCACGTAAGCACGCGATTCATTGCCTCTACGTACGACTAGATTCACAATCCCTAACTTTTCTTGTTAAGACCAAAACGCATGTTAATCTTTGGCATAACTTCCATTGATCCTACTAGGACTTGCATTCATGAATCATGCTCACTATTCTTTTTCTAAGCTTTTAAGATTTCATGCTTAAATGAACCGTGCAGCCTTTCCCTAAATACAACTCTTGATGAATGAAATTCTTGCGTAGAACAAATGTGCAACATGCAATCCTTTCCAAACTACAGTTAGATCCATTAGAGGTTCCTCCATCTCAAAGGGTTTGAGTAGATTCAACCTCCATAGCTTCTGCATCTTCCATGCTCTAGATCCTGCGTATTTCACATGGTATCAGAGCTTAAAGGTAAGTGGCTATGTCTGTCCTATCAAAACAGGTACCATCACTGGTAAATGAAGTTGGAGATAGGGTCTAGTACTCAAACTGAGCTGAGAAGAGATGGAAAGGAGCTAAGAGGAGTGAAAGGATAATTGGCCCATGCTCAATTGGGCTCTGATACCATGTGAAATATGCGGGATCTAGAGCATGGCAGATGCGGAAACTATGGAGGTTGAAAGAGGAAACAGAAACTCATGAAGACATTGACCTTGACTAGGACAAATTGTTACACAAGTGAATTAGGTTCCAAGATTGAGACTTGGACTCATAAACACAATCTTGTGTATTGACAATGACATGATACCATGTGAAATACGTGGGATCTAGAGCATGGCAGACATTGACCTTGACTAGGACAAATTGTTACACAAGTGAATTAGGTTCCAAGATTAAGAATTGGACTCATAAACACAATCTTGTGTATTGACAATGACATGATACCATGTGAAATACGCGGGATCTAGAGCATGGCAGATACAGAAGCTATGGAGGTTGAAAGAGGAAAAAGAAACCCATGAAGACATTGACCCTGACTAGGACAAATTGCTACACAAGTGATTTAGGTTCTAAGATTGAGACTTGGACTCATAAACACAATCTTGTGTATTGACAGTGGCATGACACTTTACTGGAAAGAAAAGAGTACTATCATTGCATTAGAAAAAGAGTGCAAGTACAATACTTTATAGGAATTGAGTAGTGGTACTTTCTCCTACTGAGCATATGGGATTCTGGTCCTGAGCCCTCACTGCTTCTCACAAAGGGACTAAAGTAGGTGTGATTGCAAATATCTCAACAACTACAATGTAGTTAAATGAAATTCATGCCAATTGAAACTAGAGTTAACCTATTTCATGCAGCCCTTAGAATCATTTCCATGCTTTGCTAATTTCCTACGGTTGATAACCACTTCCTTAATGAATCATTACAAAGAAGGTTTGTCTAAAATTGCGACATGCGATTAATCTTTCCATGCCTAATCAAAGGTGCATTTTAATAATTTCGACCTTATAATGATAGTCATCAGTTGTTCTAGGCTCGTCACTTTGCAATGCACAAAAGGCAACTTGCTAATAAGGTCCTAAAAATGCATGGAAACCTTATGTTTTTTCCATTCATTCCATTCAAAGTACCAATGACCAATTTTGTTTCATGAGTTAATTCTAGTAAATTATAAATAGCCGATTTATTTCCAATTGCATTTAGCTAGGTGGATTTGACATGCATAGGTGCATCCTAGTCCATGAAATTACTGTGCATAATGAAATACTTCTACATGAAGTCAAAATAGAAAGAAAACTTGGACTTGTGGGCTCGGGGAAATATCCACGTGAATACTAGGAGATGAACCTCCTGCATGCACGCCTTGTGACTTTTTAGGGGCCATCGTAGGCGTGATTTCGGCTTCTAATTTGCCTTCGCGGACTACAAATTTACTCATCTTGGTAAGCAGCCTTAAGATCTTTGCTCTTCTCCCTCGTACGCGGGAGATTCCTTTTGAAGTATGGATCCTTGAAAAAAATATGGGCTTGCATGATTTGGCTTATGGAAGGCCTTAGGGTTGCTTGGGCCTTTTGTGGGAGAGGATGGGTCTTGCAGGAAGGGGCTTTATAAGCTTCTTCTTCTTCTCTTCAAAATCCCAGGTGGTAGGAATGGACTTATGGGGGATCTAGGGGGCTTAGGAAAGCCCCCTTAGAAGCTTCTGGTGTGGGTAGATCCGAGTTGGGAAGAGGGAGGGGTAGTAACGTTGAGTGGGGGGGGGGGATTTTGCAACGGCCTGACGGCTTATCGTGGTGCAAGGTAGCAGTGCTGGTGGTGGCTGGGTTGGGCAGCGACGATCTCCATGATTGGGCGGCGTTAGCTATGGCTTCCTCTCTCTCTCCATGACTTCAGCATGGCAGCTCCCTACTTCAACTTCCTTTTTCCCCTCCACTAAGGGGGTTTTAATAGGCAAAGGGGGAGAGAGGGGACCTCCCCCACGTGGTCAATGCATGGCTCCCTCCCCCCTCCTCATGCAGCCCATAACCCCATCCCCTTCCCTCAACCACGCATCGGCTGGGGGAAAATTAGTAAAAAAATTTGCAATTATTTGCACATTATCCACTTAACCTCGTCCCAAGAGGGTGTTTACCTACGGTTTGTGAATTTTGAACCCCCGGGCTTGGTTTGTCAATGCGGAGGTATCGATTGCCACACATGTGGGTTAGGAATAAATTGTCGGAAATTTCCATACAGAAGATGCCCTTGCACAGGGTTTACGCGGTGTGTGGAAATTCAATATTCACAAGTGGGAATATTACACCATCTTTGTTCTTTTGGAACAACCTCAGAGCTCCCCATGGTGAACTGCTAGGACAGATGTAGCCTTGATCTAACAATTGCCTGAGTTGCTCTTTCAGTTCGATGGCTTGTGGAATGGACATCTTATATGGCCTCTTTGCGACCGGTGCAGCTCCTGGCACAAGTTTGATTTCGTGGTCGACTTCCCTTTGGGGAGGAAGTTCCATCAAATCTTCAAGGAATACGTCTGTGTATTCCTTTAACCATGAAGGTTCTTCTCCGGATTCTTGATTTTGATCTAGCTTATTTAGTTTAATCAGATAGATAGGTAGACCCTTTTGAATACCTTTTATTATCTGTGTTGCTTTTGCCAATTGTATTTTTGGCTTACCAGCCTCACCTTGAGTCGTGACTAGTTCCCCTTCAGAATTGCGGAAGGAGACTTGGCCCTTCCCAAAGTGGATATGGGCATCATTGGGTATTAGCCAATCCATTCCAAGTAAACATTCGTGGACACCTAGGTTCATTACCTTGAATCTCATAGAAGTTGGCTTGCCACCCAATAGGAATTTCACCTTAGGAGTTTGCCTAGTACAAGTGACCTCACGACCATTTGCTAATTCCACAAGTAAAGTAGGTGCATCTATTGTAGCTATCCCTAATCTTTTTGCACACATTGGTGAAATGAAGGAATGTGTACTGCCATAGTCAATCAAGATTTTGAAGCTTTTACCTTGATATTCTGATGGAGTTTGAATCACCGAGAATTGGCGATTTGGGCCCTTCTTGTGAAGAGTGGCGTGAACCGTTGCCCTCTCACTGTCAACATCCATGGATGGATCTTCTTCATTGTCTAGCTCCTTGTTGGGAACACTGGAGGTTCTCCCTCTGGCCATAACGGTGATTCCTTGGCCATGAGCAGCTCTATTTTGACCTTGGAATTGCCCTTGGTGATGTCCTCTACTAAGCTTGGGATACTCCCTCTTGAAGTGTCCAGGCTCGTTGCAATGGAAGCAACATGGGTTGCAATCATTGATTTGTGTTGGAACAAAGTTGTTGACAGCATTGGCCCTAGCTTTCTTTCTCTGGCCTTGATTGTGACCCTATGCTCTCTTAGTTTGAGCCTTAAACATACCCTTATTTTGATCTTTTTAAGGCCAAATCCTGTTATTCCTTGGTTTGGTTTGCACCTCCTGTATTATTGGAGCAGCTTGAATGAGTGCGTCTTTTAGGTCCGTTGGGCGCATTGATTCCAATCGAGTTTTTATCGATGGATTTAACCCAACACAGAATTTTGACACCTGTTGTGTCGTATCCATTGGGGCTGCATACTTTAGGAGTGAAACAAAATTCAAATAATATGCTTCAAGGGATAATTCTAGCTGCTTCAAGTCATAGAATTCATTCATATTTTGTGTGTGGTAGGTAGGTGGCAGATACCTCCCTCACACAGCTTCCTTAAGCATATCCCAAGTGACTGTCCCTTCCGAGATCACTTGGTTTCTGCACCACTGTTTCCACCAAAGTCTCGCTTCACCTGTAAGCTTAAGTTTGGCAAGCATGGCTTGGTTAGCAGGTGCAGTTCCTGCTGCCTCAAAATAGTTCTCCATGGACTCAATCCAGATCTCGACGTTGGCTTGAACAATCCTTCCCTTGCCATCAAACTCGGGTGGCTTAATTTGTTTGAGAATGAATTTTTTCTCTTGAACCATAGCTAGACTTAGTGTAGGAGTCGAATTTGGAACCTGTGCTTGGGGTTGCGTCTGAACAATAAGATTTGTTATGTTAACATCTTATCATATGCTCCCATATTACGTTAATACGACTAGCATAGCTTTTAGCCAAGTGATTTAATCACTTAACACCTCAATTAACATTTATGATCAAGATAGATAGTTGTAAAAAGTCTTATTTATTCATGAAGGCATAACCCTTTGAATACATTTATTTTGGATAAGTAGGACAGGCTAATTGATACATGAGTTTGGGAAAAATAGGATTGTGTTACAATCGGCTACAGGGACAGAATAATAATATGGAGCGGGGTCATGGATTCTCAAGAAATGGTAAGTCATAAGAAGCTTGGGGTATCCCTTCCTTTGATACCCGTTATTCTCGTAGTGCCCTAACACTTTGATTCTGTCAGCAGAGATTACCTGGGTCACTTCTTCATAGACATACTTGTTCTACTTGACTTGCCGACCGCTAACATACAAGGTTGCATTTACGCGAGCTTCGACAAAGATGAACAGCTTCTTGATCTTTAAATCCTCCATCCACTTGATTCTCTTCAAGTTGGTTTGAAGGTACGCGAGTTGGTGGGCTGCTATGTAGTATAATCCTGAGTCTCCTGTCCATCTCTGCTTCGCATACAGGGGCGAATGATTATAGATGCGGTCCAGAATATCCATCATGCCAAGCCTCTGGCGATAATTGGAAGCGTACATTGCAGTCATGAACATGACCTGGAACACCAAGAACTTGCTCCATGCTTCGTGACTTTACAACCCAGCATCCATAAGTGAGTAAAGAAATATTTTCAATAGAAAACACTGCTCTATTCTACTCACCTTCCCTTGTTTATTCCCTTATTCCCTTTATTATCCTCCATTAAGTTCCCTTGTAATCTTTATATCTTGTTGGTTCACTACCAACTATAGCGTGTCCGCTCATCTACTTGGGGGACATGTCTTAGTAGCCCATCAGGAAGAGAGTCTAGAAAGCACCGCCTGGCACTCGTAAGGAATGTCACAAGGTTTGTGATCTAGGTCTTCTTGAGTCTGTCCCAAGTGAAAGTACCCGACCGTTCCCACATAGAACTAACCTGAAGTCACGGTCTCTTTCCTATCAGCAAAGTCTCTAGGAAGTAGCTAGTGTCAAGCTCCAGATGAACTATTTTGTGTAGGAACAACACAGTCAAAGCAAATTTATGTTGCACTTGATTCATGGAGAATGGGAAACGAGAGGGATGTGAAGCTCAACCTCTCTGCCCATAAGGCATAGTCCCATTCTGTTCCCCTAAAACAACATAAATTTGGATTCTAACTCTACTGATGCTAGGTCCTCATAGTCTTGTTATCTCGTCTTTTGAGAAAAGTTCTCAGCTAATGGGGACCACCCTTCCATAGGACGGACCCAAGTCACGTCCACTGGACTTTCCTCAGGTTGCTTAGTTATCTAATTACCTACCACATTATGTTTGGCATGCAAAAGCTGCTTTCTTAAATAATCAATTTAATCACGTGTTCCTTTATGTAACTTAGGCACTGACACAAAAACAATTTCAAGCAAGTTCCTTTTTCAAGTATCTGATCTTTATTTATCGTAGTCCCGGAATACATCAAGTATCATGCCTGAAGGCTATCCCAGCAATCAATAGGATTGCTGCTCCAAGTTTCGCCCGTAGACTAGTACATGGGCCTCGAGATCCCATCTCAAGTCACGTCGGCCTCTTATGCGGGATTCAGAGGTAAGGAATTTATAGCCAGAGCCTCCCATGGCACCCAAGTGTCCTCCCACTACAAGTAGCACCCATGGAGAGACCTCTCGCGGCAGGTTTAGTCCATATACCCGGTGCGGCTAACAACCCACTTGGATAGGGTCAGGCTGACAGTCGGAGGTAACTCAACCTGCCACTCCCTCCAGGCCTTTAACTTGAAGAATTAAGTGTTTTGCCTTGAATTAGTTCCTTGAGAAAGAAGTTCAAACAATGTACGTAAGTGTACAATCACGATCATCTCACACGTCATTTGTACGACCAACTGCTAAGGTGTGATTCCTTGTTCTTGAATGCTCCTAGGATTCGATCCTAGGTCATTCACGACTTGGTGAGATTCCAGGGGCTTCACAAGCTAGGTTGCTTGTTTTCCCCTTTTCCTTCGGGTTAGGGTTTGTACCCTACCGACCCTAATTATCCTTACCTTAGGTCTCCTTGCAAGATAGATCATGGAAAACTTCGTTGTCCTTGGTTGATCAACTTGCTGGTTATCTCCTAGAACCCTTGAAGTACCTATGTACCCTTATCTTTGATCTTAATTGATCAAGATTGTCTATTCCCTTGACCATGGTTGGTCAAGATGGTTCTGTTTGGAATAGCTCCTACTCTATCTTAAGTATAATCTTCTTAATCCCTCTTACTAATACTCATAGGTGCTTAAGCTTTTACCTATCCCTCTTAAAGTCACCAAGGACTTTGATATGGGACTCATGGATCTCAGTCCCATTTGGTAGATTACAACAACATTGAATTTTTCCAACAACTTTAATGCACGCAGTGTAATGCCATGCCTTCATTTCAATGCTTACAATTTTGATATAATCCATGCGTTATTTTAGGCCACACATGCGAAGGTTCTTTCTATGTATGCAATCTTAATATTATCCTCTATGTAATTATTTACACGATCTATAACCTTCTTGAGTGATCTAACTTTATGTGATCATTGTGAGTCTAGCTGCACCTTAATCTTTTCTACAGATTAAGCAAGAACTTATGCAAAGAGCAATGCAGTTCATGCAGGAATTCATGCAAGATTTTTTTGGTAATTTACAATGCAATTATCTAATCAATTTCACCTATTATGATGTCATCTTACAATGGAAATTATCTTGCTCATTACATACATCACAGCTAAGTTCATAACTAAGGAAATCATCAAACACGCAATTAATGTGATTCATGTGAATATGATTTTCACAGTGATAATTATAACCTATGATTTAGTGATAGAGCAACCTCTTGGTTTTGGAGTGATGCCTTGATTCCAGTGGTATTGATGCCTGATGAACCGTTCACGGTTGCGGTGCCACCTTGTTTCGAAACTCCATCCACACTTGTAGGGTTTTTAGCCATCTTTGTGGAACTACGCTTCAAGGCCATACTCAAAGGCACAGGTATGAGAGATAGAATTTCTGCACTCTCCTATGAAAAATTCTCGCCGCCTCTCCTTGAGTAGAAAAAAAAATAATGAAGGGGGAGGGGCGTATTTTCAGAAATTCTTCTTCTTCTTCTTCTCTTCTTCTCCTCTCTTCTTCTTCTTCTTCTTCTTCTTCTTCTTCTTCTTCTTCTTCTTCTTCTCTCTCCGTCTTCATGATGAACACAAGGGGGTGCGCTGTTCCACGAGGGAGGGGGTGCTATTCACGATGAGGGAGGAGGGGCTGCTCTGACGATGGCCACAGGGGGGCGCTGCTGCCTGGCGACGAGGGAGGGGGGGCTGCTGAAGGCCACGAGGGAGGGGGTTGCCTCCCCTTATATGGGGGGGGGGGGGGAGGCGGTAAGGGGGGGGGGAAGACGGCCATTTGAACGGCTGCCACCCTCCACCTGGGGGGGCTGCATGCCCCCCCTTTCTCCCTCCTTACTCACTTACTCTCTCTCTCTCTCTCTGCCATGCAGTCGATAGGGGGAGAGAGGGAGGGAGAAAAAAAATTGAATTAATTTTAAAAAATTTTAAGGGGGGGTTCACATGGGGGAGAGGCACGAGGGAGCATAGGGGATATTACATTGTCGAGAGATTGGTCTACCACCAATGTTCTACATATTTCCTAACATAGAAGGAGCTATATATGAGACATTGTTAGGCTAGCCATTTAAATGACAAGCCAATTTTATAGTCAACTTTTGAAATGTAATGCAATTAGTTGGAATTAACCAACATGTGAATCATCACAACTTTTATCAAGGGTGCAACTACTTCTTCAATGAAATTAATGCCACTCATGTCTAAGAACTCACTCAACACAACCTTCAAGGAAGGGGGCAATGAATTACTCAATGAACTGCTGCAAGCACAAGTAAAACAATGTAGAACAGTGAGAAAAACATCAAATCCAAATACCATTCATTGGAAATAGATCTCCAAAATAGAGCATCAAAACAAAGGTGCCAAACCTCAGTAGCCACAAATCTATTATCCACCAAGTAAAGAACAAATGTCAACTTCACAACCAAACACTAGCTAGGTGGGTCCCTAAAAATTTGTAAGTGCACAATGCTACTATGAGGGCAACACATGTATATGGTTTCTTAAACCATTGCATCCCAAACCCATGGTGCCTTAACTACTTCAAACTCCACCTTATTCTATTCAAAATATTAGTTACTACTCAAGTCATGAATGCACTCTAAGAAATAATCCCCACAAATTCCACTATAGGTCATTCAATCTGAGGTGGTCTACATGAAAAAAATGAATTCTTTAATCACCACATCTCAGATAACCACAAAAGGAAACATCCAAGATTCAACAAATGTTGCATGAAAAAGCCAAGTAGAGAGTTGTAGATAGAAGTAATGCACAGAGCCACAGTAATCACTTTGCCTTGGGACATCGCTAAAAGTTGATCATAACAGGATAAATTCCTCCAGCAACACTCTTCCCTCTAGCACAACCTTTTGAGAGGGCCACCAATTGCTCATCATTAAGTCCTCCCTACTGTCATTCAGCCCATCACCTTAATGCAACCATATGAATCAAACCACTTACACAAGATTGAATCCACCTCCCAGATTAAGGCTCTGTTGTAAGAGACCATTAGCTACGAAAATAGACTTGCAAATAGGTGAACATGCAAACAAAACTCTTGGAGCTAAAGAAAGATTCTTAAAGGAGGTTACCTCTAAAACAGGATAGCCAATAGCTAGATGATTCCACAATTGGCTCGCATGAGTAAAGTAGTCTATTAGTGTTCATAGAACAAGACCTACCAGCATTAGAGAAACAATATGAGGAGCTAAAGAAGATAAAGCTTCGTACTTAGAGACAATGCAAAATTATAAGCCAAGCCATACAAAGTAGTGGAGAAATATCACAAACACTTAAAGCAAACTATAGTATAACAAGGACTTACATAATTAGCTAGAGAGCAAAAACAAGGAATTGGAAAAGTTGAAGATATAGCTCCAAGAAATGGAAGAACTACAAAAGTAGTCTAAGAAAGTTAGAATACAACTAGTAAAAAATAGAGTGCAAATGGAGAAACAAAGGAACAAGGTGCAAATTTGATTAGAGAACTTGTAGATGTTTAGCAAGCCCATGCCCACAATGACAAGTCACTTTCATAGGTCTACAAACCATCCGAAATACCAATCTTATAGAGCCAATAGCAAAAATAATACGGAAAGTTGAACAATCTTGCTCAAACATGTTCTGATGCATGGATTTACTAATCTAGGTAGTATCCTCGTACGATAAAAATTAATTCAAAGAGAATGTAGATGTGTGCAAGTGTGTCATCTCTGCCCAACAAAAAATGTACCATGAGGCAATAACCATTACAATATAAGTCCACATAGACCATGTTGAGAGCTTAATTTCTAGTTGGGAGTAGCCACTTTGACCTTGGAAAATATTGAATTCAAAGTAGATTTCAAATTGATAACCTCTGAGTCTACAAAAGAGAGATTGATGGTCCATCTTCTCCATGTGGGGTAAGATGATCATAAATTCAAGGATATGGGATTTTGGTTTCTTTCTTCTTCTTCATCAAGTGAAGGGCATCAACTATTGATAGAGAAAACATGGGAACCACCATTATTAGTAATGACTTCTTCAAAGATTTGGGATGAGCTTTTAGATTATGATGCTCAACCAAAAGGAACTAGTGATGAAGTTTTAAATTCACAATAAGACTCAAAATCCACCTCACAATAGGGAGAGGCCTATGAGAGGATATTGAAAGTGTAGAGATCCCATCCATAAAAATTGGTGGATGTCTCTTTAAGCATACAAGTGACATAAGAGCAAGATCAGGACCCACAGGAGCTTGTGCATATGTATAACAAGAGGCAACAACAAAGTGCTACAGTCACATTTTATTTTCAAGAGTATAAGGACTCAAAGTTTAGAAAACCCCTCCCTCTAAAGACAATGCACTTGCTCGTTAAGATAGGGGAAATATTAGCTCAATGATGGCTACACTAGAAAGATATGGAAGCCCTTCACAAAAGTTGCAAAATTATAGGTTCTCAAAGGAGCACTCACTCACTACATTGAATAATGGCCTAGAGAAGCATTTCTAGGGTAGCTAGAATGGCAGTAGTATCATATTTACAAAATGAGAAGATTTCTTGGGAGGCTTATTGCTTTGCACATGCGACCTAGCTAGCTAATCCAAAATACTTTCCCTAGTAAGCACAATATGTATTGTGAGAAATAGCATGGTAAGTATAATTTCTCTAAGATCCCTAATGTTTAGGCCCTTGATTATGAGAATACGCATATTTTTTAGCCCAAAGACTTGATTTCCTCATTCATCAAATATTTAACAAGATTCAATGATTTTCTTGATGCATATTTCATCATCACATGCAAATACCTACGGCTACTAGTGATACTATTGTAATAGCCACACACCCCCTATGAGGATATGCTTCCACTCCTCTCCTTTGATGTGAATGTTGGGGTAGAGAAGGTGGTTGTGGTATGGCTATATCTTTGTGTGCTACTTCTAACTTCTTGTTGCATGAGTATTTTTGAAGACATAATAGACACTTGATTTTACAATGCACTCATCCATTCTATCTACAATCTTTGGTTAGCTTGAGAATATTTGTAAAGGCTTGCCTACTAACAAGAATTGTTTAATGAGAACACTCAAATTATTTCCTAAGGAGTGATAATTACACCTAAAAAAAGAATAAGAGAACTTAAAAGAAAATAAATAAAGGAAGGTTTCAATTAAGATAGGCATATGATATGATCATTATACCTAAGGCTCCTTAAGCCGAATGCACCTAGTGACTTTAGCCAATGGGCTTTGCTTCCAATCCATTGGCCCTATCTCCTCAATATAGAATAAAGGCCCATCAATGGTATATCCTCAACCACCAACTTTTCTTCCTAAACATTGCACTATACCTTCCCTTGCACCAATTGGGTCCTCAAGTGTGGGACAACATTTTAAGTTTATTTAGAATTCAACCTAGCTCCCAATTGCACCAACACAAGCATTAGCCAAAGCACTAGTGAAATATACATACCCGTTAGGGAGAGAACTCGTATGTCTACATGTATTGAAAGGAAATCCAAGAGATACCCCAACATTGGTTGCCCTACATCATCCACAATCCATGTATCTGCCTCATAGCCCCACATGTGACCACCAAAAATAAGTCACCGTCAGCCTTACCAAGTTTAGCCTAGTACACCCTAATTCCTTGGTAGCAACAAAGATCATTTCTCAATCTGGACTTATTCAACATAACACCACCCATTATTAGTATACCACAACAAGCCTTCTTCATAGAACTATCATGGGATTGGCACTTCTCTAGGAGGGGGTTAATGTTAACCCAATCATAAGTAAGCAAATAAGCAAGGGAGTTTCCAACAAAAGAGAGGATCAAATTTTTGATCCCCATAAGTGAATGTGATCAATTATTCAAGATCTGGGCTCATCCCATGTCACTTGCAATTTTTGTTATAACATAAAGTCTTACTTACCTTCTATACCTTCATATTGGAAAAATCTATCATATGGCTTTTGGAATGGGATACATGCCCAAGAGACCAAAAATAGTGGAAATTCTCAAAATAATATATAAAAGGGAGAAAATATCATGCAAGAAGCTATTCAAGTGTGTGTCAACTTATTTTGAGCTTTCTTTCTCTTAGTTTCTATCTACTACTTTGTGTTCTCATATGCTGTTGTTAGAGAGAAAGAGAGAGAGAGAGAGTGTGTGTGTGAGTAAGGGAGAGGATGTGATACTGAGAGCATGAGAAACATGGCCTAAATAGCTTGGTGGTTCTTTACTCTCTCCTTGTCTTTGAATTTTTCTTATGATGGAAACTCTAGGCTAGTGGTGGGCTACACGTCTAGATTGAGAGCTTGTTGAAAAATGTGGTTACATGATGATCCTGAGACACCCTTCAACTTGCAAGAGACCAACAACAAGTGAGCTCAATTTGTGGAGAATGTATGTTTACTATAATCTTGGTACTATTGGTTTTTGTTAATATTTATGATGGTAGCTAGTGGTTATGAGGAGAGAGGTGAGAGACTAGGTGAGACCTAGCCTACAATGGACGATTGAACTTTTAAAATAGTAGGATCTTCTTACTTGTCCCACTTTTGAGTGCAACTATGACTCGATATAAGAAGACTACACAAGGCAATAGTGTAGGTTTTGAAATCAAAGAAAAGCCATGATGGATTGATGGTGGGGCAAGCTCCCACATGATTTTTCATGCTAAATATTTCTCTAAATTGGATTCTACTCACAATGGTAATATTTATGCTATAAATAGTACTCCTAGTGCTCTTGTAGGTAAAGGAAACATACATGTAGACTACCACAATACAAAGACTAAAAAGGAAACTTGGAGATGTTCTCTTGGCACCATCATTAAGCAAGAGTCGACTCTTAATTGGAGCCACGATTGAAAAAGGCTTCAAAGTGGAGTTTCTAGCCTAGCATTGCCTTATCAGAGAATGAGAGTGAGTCAAGCTTGCCCAAAACCTCTTGATGAGAGTGTGAAAGAAAAAGTTTAGTATGGCAATGAAAATGGAATGAATATCTCTTTGGAAGGCTCTAAAAGTTTTCTAAAATCCCTAGACTTGAATATCATGAAATTTATCCTATCCAGACTTTTGACATAATGGAGCATGAGATGGATAAGATTTTTAGTAGCATTAAAGGTAAGGTAGATTTTTTTTGGATAGCAAAATATTTGTTACCACTAAGACAAGAAGAAAGGAAGAATAAGAGTGAGTTGAGGTTGAGTGGATATTGCCTAACACATCTTCATGAGAGAATGGAAGGTGAGTATGGCAATGACAATTGTTTGAATATCACTTTGGAATGCTCTGAAAGTTCTATTAGAGTCCCTCAATAGATGCACCCTATTCAAAATTTTCACATAATGGGACATGAGAGGGATAGGAATTTTAATAGTCCTAAAGATCATGAGGTGCATTTATTTTGGAGAGAAAAAAAGTCTTACTAACAAAACAAAAAGAAAAAAACAAAATGAAGAAACAGGAAGTGTTGGAGATAGACACATTTGAACTCAAACTTTGGTTTGGCATCAGACCATGATGGTTCCACCATAACTCAAAAAATGGATAAGGAAGATATCACTAAACATGGAAAGTATTGTAGTTTTGATGAGATTAGAGAAGTAAAAGAACTAGATGGGGAAACCATGAGTCTTGTGGAAGAACCGAAGTAAAATAGTAGTGCACTTGACTGTGAAGGAAAAAGAGAGGGGGTTACTAGTATGAGGATGCCATTGTCAAATTTTAGGAGAAAGTATAGGGAAATAAGAATCATTTAAAGAGAGATAAGAGTCTATTGTCTTTTTTGAAAGAGGTTTGGGCCTTGAGAGAAGAGAGAACAATAGGGAAGTGAGAGAATGGATGTGGGAAAGAATAAGGTGAAAGAGGTAATGAATCCAATTTGTTGAGAAGTGATTGAAGTTTGGATGTTTCATTTGCAACAATCAAAATTTTGTTAGAGAATAAAAGAGTCTCTCTTAACAATCAATTTAAGGAGCCACTCAAGAGAGTGGGCTTAGAGTTTGGGCCCTTATGTAGATAGTGTTGTCATGAGGAGGGAAAAGACTTTGAAAGGAAAATTGGGTAGCCTATTAATAGGACCTAGGAGAGATTGGGTTCGGAAGAGCTAGGAATAGAAGAGTTCTATTGAAGGTTGTTTCCATGAATTTGTTTTAGAGAAAATATATTGGAATAATAGAAGGAGAGGAGTGTATTGATGCAAGTATTGTCTACTATTTTATTGTAATTGTGAGAGAGCATCAATTGTAAATTCCTTAAAGAGTAGCGATGAGAAGAGAGGGTCGATTCAAGTTATGTTGAGAGCCCAAGGGGTGACTCTTGTTGAAAACATTAATTTTGTAAGAAAAAGGTTGAATTTGACAACATTGCACCTTGTGTAGGAAAGTGAGAATTTGAGTTGCAATGATAAGGGAGTGAGGATCTCTCTTAATGTCATTGAAATTTTGTTTGATATCCCTAACAAGAGTAACAGAATATATCTTCCTCTCAAAAGAATATGAGGCTAAGGAAGAGTAGGAATGATGTGAGATTTTCTTAGAAGAAATGAAGAGGATGAGCATAGCCATAAGCACTACCCTAACAAATCAATAAGAAAATGAAGTTAGGGGAGCTTATAGATGCGTATCCATGGCACAAAAGAAAGATGAAGAATAAGAGGTTTTTGTTTTAGAAAGATACTCTCTTTTGATAAAAAAATGTCTAACTAAACAAACAAGGGACTAGGGCACATGGAGGAGGAACGTCTCATTGATGTAGAGTCATTTTATGAAAGTTGTTGCACATGAATGCTTGTGCGCTAGGGATGGACTAAACATGTTACACACTTTTACAAAACTAGAAAAACCCTTAAGTTGGCATAGGGTAAGTTGGTTTTAGAACCTCATTTTCCTATGTGGTTTTTTGTTTTTGTGTTTTGATAAATTGAATAAGACCTCAATGTGTGATGATAGGCTAGGAGTTTGAAGCTTGCTTTATGATTTGATTTTCATAGTGTACATAACTTTGTTGGCTGATTGGATATCTAAAGAGGTTGAGAATAAGGAGATCACTCAAAAGCTAAGAAATACGGGAAGGAGATAACTTTTGAAGACCTAAAGCTTCACATCACAAGAAAGTATGGGTCATGGGCACATCACAAACATGAGGTTTTTGCACAACATTAGGGGCCTCATATACCCCTACTTCTCCAACTACTTCCATGCCAAGTGCATCAATTTTTCCTTGGATGCATGTCATAGTGTCTGGTTGCATACTTCTCCAGTCATGATACGCTTGAACACATCATTCATCAAGAAGAACGTGACTTTTGTGTAAGAACACAAGGTTCACGAAAGGTGCCCATTCATAGGGCAATAGTGAGAGGATCAGGTTCTTTCTATGCTTTACACATTGAGAGATGGAGAGAGGTGATGGGTTGGGAGTAGGTCTATCTATCATCTAAGAGGTGAGAAAGAGAAAGTTTCAATTAATTTCTTTTATGTTTCCTTATACTTAGATAAATATAGCCAAGTATATTATTCAACTATATGTATTTTCCATTTGAATGCTTGTTTAGGTGACTATTTTATTTCAATTTATACCTCGTGAATTATTAGTCTTGGTGTGCTTCAATTTTTGGTGCATTTATAAGTTGTGAGGTTAACAAAATACCAAGAGAGAAAGATCAAAAAGAAGAGAAAGTTGGGATTGAATAAAGAGTCTATACTACAAGAAAGGAGGGAAAGTGTGACAATGAATGAGAATTGACCTTTGTATGGGAGTGAAGAAAAATTGTTACACCCATACTAGTAAGAATATATATTCTTTTGTATCTACTTTTCTAAGTCAAAGGGAAGAGCCTACTTGTGAGGCTTGAGACCCTATGAATGAGATCCAAGTTTATTTAGGCAACAGCATAAGAGTTTAAAAGGCATAGGGTTTGTCCTTTAAGCTATTGCCTTTTGAGAGTATATTTGATATGAGATAGTTAGAGAGGGAGCTTTCGGTGCATGACAAAGTTTTGAGATTTCTAAGGTTAGAAGAAACCAATCTTTGAGTTTAATATTGGATGATGTTGAGCTGCTAGACTTTTATTTTGAGTAGTGAAATGGGGTCAAATAGTGAAAGCAGTCTTAGAGAGACTCCCATTGATATTTCGAGCAGTGAAAGGAGTCCTAGAGAGACTTTCATTGATGGTTTGAGAGATTGTAAGAACAAAAATGAGTTGAGGTTGAATGGATCTTTCCCAATACCTCTTGAGATGAGAGTGTGAAAGAAGAAAAGGTTTAGTATGGCAATGATAATGGAGCAAATATATCTTTACTTACAAATCTATCTTCTTTAGCTATTTAATTAGGGGTCCTACCACATAGGCGTCTTAGTTAACCAATTACGCATGATTGACATACACTGCTACCTTTATTTTAGCATTGTTGTAATTGCAATTTTTTGCATTCTTTTGGAGAGTTGATAGTTTGTTGTGGTACTCTTTTGATTGCATTTTGTGGATGGTAATACTCTCATTTGTTCTTGCCCCTTTGCTTGACCATTTGGATCACTTTTGGGGTTGTTTTGCTAGATTTATAGTATCCTTTTCTCTTGTCATTTGCAAACATTTGCAATTATTATGGAATGTTCATCAACCAATAATGATATTTTCAATATTAAAAATCTTGATAGTAATAGATTTTCATATTCAAAGATATAGATATGGTAAGTCTTGGTGCAAAAGTGGTAGGTCAAATCATCAAAGCTTGAGATTTATGATGTAGAGAATTAGGTAGAACTTGATGACCTATACAAGCCTACTATCATTCTATCACTATCAAAACACGTGTAGTTTACTGTCATTAACACTAAGGGTGGTGCTTATGTGCTATGGAAAAACATTTATATCTTGTATCTCAGTTGTATTGGTTGAAGAAGCTTGTGGACCTTTACATGAAGGAGCTTGTATGGCTATGTCTACTCATTTGAATGAGTTTCATTCCATTTTGAACCGACTTCTCATAGGGCATTCAATTTGAAGACAATATAAAGTCTCTATTCTTTTTTAAAACATTGTTTGAGTCATGGAATACCTTTTATACTACTATGGTTTCTCATCCCCCTAAGGGTGTTTTTTAAGTGTAATGATGTCGAGAGTACTCTACTATGACAAAGCAGGTAAATAGGAAGAACATTAATGTAGCCCACACTTCTCATGCATTTAATGTTAGAGATAGAAATGGTGGTAATGGCAATAGTAACTAGGGTAGAGACACATAGCCCAATAGGGTCAAGTCTTAGTCGTGGCCAATCTCGCAACAATAAGTCCTATGGACATAAGTCCTATTTGACATGTCATTATTGTGGGCAAAAAGGTCAAATTAGGCCATAATGCCATAAAATGCATAGTGAGTGGTGCATTGAGAAGGGAAAGCCTAGAAAAGCATAGGATAATGCAAAGCTTGATGAGCATTGTCCCGAGTAATTCCAATGTGAAGATTGAAGAGATAAATATAGTGCAGCTTGAGTTTGATGATGACTCTATCTTAACTGCTTTGTCTCTTGATGGGCGGATACCTTATCTACTTACTCTCTATATCGAGTGCTTGATTTGGGGGCTTCTTTCCATGTTACCCTATATTAGGATTGATTTCATGCCTATCACAACATTACAAGTTCTATGAAACGAAGAAATGACAATGCATTAAATATCATTGGCATTGGGGATATTAGACTAAAATTTACTTAAGGCATCTCTCTTTTTTTGCATAATGTATATCTACTAGCTTTGACCAAAAGCCTACTCTCTACTAGAAATTTGGGAGATGTGAGATATCATGTCCCTTTTGGTGATTCTACATGGAAGATTACTCATGGTCATCTTGTTTTGCTAGATGTGCCAAGGCTAGTAGGCTTTATCCTTTGTTTATATCTAGGTCTCTTGATGTAATATCTCCATGCAATTAAAAGTTAGCTAGTTAGTTCGAAAGTTAGTTAGTCAATTAATAAGTTAGTAAGGTTACTAACTAAAGACTAACTAAGGTAAAAACTAACTAACATTAATAAATAAGGATTTTTATTTAATTAAAAATATATGTTTAAAAAATCGAGAGTTGTAAATCTTATATTTTTTACGGATTGACAAGGACCATAGCCACCCTTTACGTAAGTTACAATAGGAATGATACTTACGAGCTATATTAATCACTAGTATTAATGTTTATAGTTTGGATGGTCCAAAAATATTAGATTTTGAGCAAAAATAGTATATTTTAGATATTATCTTTAAAAGATATGAAGATTTTTAGAACAAGATGTCATTTAAAAGAAAAAACAAGTGATGTTTTAGTTAGTTTTTGAGATATTATCAAATAAAAAATAAAGAGAGGGATTTGCAAAATCGCATGCGCCGCAATCGCAGTCTATAGACAGAAAACAATACTTCGAATAGAGAAAAGAAGAAGGAGTGAAGTAAGAGGTCTCTACACAAGTGTCTTGTGGTTTTACTCCCCTTTTGGAGCCAATGGAACCATCAGATTTATGATCTGAGCATCAGATCACTGATCTTTCGAAGGTCCCCCTCCACGAAGAGCTCCACTTCTCAGCCACAAGCCCTCTTCTCTGATTCACTATAAGTATGAGGCATGGGGAGGCACAAGGGAGCATAAAGAGACCCCGAGAGGCTATGAGAGAGAGGTAGAGAGAAGAATACCCCTCCAAGAGATTCTAAGAAAGAGCTTGAAAGAGAGCTTGAGAGAGAGAGAGAGAGAGAGAGAGAGAGAGAGAGAGAGAGAGAGAAGAGTTACCCCGAGAGATAGCACAATTCCCTCTATCTTGATCCTCGACTTAACCATCTTCTCTTACACTCTCCCATCTCAAATTTATTCTGCCTTCTTAATCTCTTGAGTCTACTTGCGGACGATGGCCCTATTGAGAGAGAGAGAGAGAGTATGAGAGAGATACACAAGACATGCTCCCAAAGAATGATTCATATATTGATATAGAGTTAGTATATATTGATGTTGAGAGAGAGAGAGAGAGTACCAGAGAGATACACAAGACATGCTCCCAAAGAATGATTCATATTGATGTAGAGTTAGTATATATAGGTGAGACCCAAGTCAAGTGAGAGATGATATATATAGTTGTAACAGGCCCCCAACCAAAGAATGTCATGTGCGGATGGCAATTCCATAACCAACAACAAAGGTCCAGACGAAGGCATCACCATCAATCCAATTTGAGTACCAGTCGTAAGTAATGTATTTCCAAATTGATAAATGCTTGTTTTGATTCTTGTGTGTGAGATACGTTAGGCCCCATACTATGATGCACGAGTATAGGTCATCGAAAGTAATAAAATTTTATATCATGTATTCAAAAGATTGAGCTTGCAAAGTGCATGTATTAAGGAAAGTTAATTGCACCTAGTTGTATATGGCTTGTTCATTGAGAGAGCAATTACAAGGAGGAACCAGTCAAGGGTTATGCATGGCATAATCATGACATTAAAAATTGTGCATACAAGAGTTAAGTAAATTTTACATAGAATCTCTCTTTGATCCCAAGGGAAAGAACAAATATCCGATGGAAATATTGTCACAACTATTCTTGCATTGTTTATGAAGAATACAATTGGTTTTTTTTGTTGGTTGATCTAACAACATCCTAAATGATTTTACATTCAACTAGTTGTTAGTTTGTGGTTTGGATGATTGTTCCAAGTGCTTGTGATTTATGGTAAATGCATGGCAAGGGTCTATTATGACAAGTTGCCATGGGGATAAAGGAATGTTTTCCTAGAAAATGATATTAGGATTGAATGCCTTGTTGTCCTAGATTCCTAAAGGATTTAATTAAGGAAGGATATATAGCATGGGTGGATCACCTCCATGATTGCACCGCAAATTAACCCAAAGAGGGCACTGCTCGATTCATGGGCATGAATTTTCACTCCTAGATAGCTTGCGGGTTAGTTGGAGCTCTGGACACCCCTTGCTAGGTCTAGAATGGAGTTGAAAACCTCTGTGGCCCCCAACATCTGGGCATGTTGGGAGATCCTATTCTAGATAAAGGATTGAATTTGTGGTGCCATGTGATTTGGACCAGTTACTTCTATAGGGTAGAAGAGATACTTTTGTTGGACAGAAGGGATACATAATTTCTCCTGTATGGGTGGGAGACAAAGATTAACTTGAAGATAAGTTAAGGAACTTGTTTGAACTTGTTTGTCAATAGATTGCTTTGCTTTGTTTTTGTGTCTGTGTTGTAAGTTATGCGAACGAACCATGTTCCCTAAAAGTCTTAATTAATGAAGCTAAATTTCAGTGTCACACATAAATGTGGTAGGACCTAATTAGAAAACTAAAGCTATTAAGGGAAGTGGGCATGCAGAACTCCCAACGGGTTTTTCCTACGGCAGGGTGGTCCTAGAGAACTGGGAGGCTTCTCACAAGGTTTTAACGACCCTTAGAAATTGTTAGATTAGAACCCTGATTCATGCCATTTTAGGGGACCGGAATGGGACTATGCCCTACGGGCAGAGAGGTTGAGCAGTGCATCCCTCTCATTTTCCATTCTCTTTGAACCAAGTGTGGCATGCATCTGCTTCAGCTTGGGTATCTCTGTGTAAAGTAGGATGTCCAAGATCTAATGCTAGAATGTTGTTAGGAGAGCTTGGCTAGTAGGAGCCCAAATTTCAGGTCGCAATCCTAGTGGGTTCGGCAGTGAATATTCCGTTTTGAGGCAGATTCGGAAAACCCTAGGCGACAAAACCCAGAATATTCCATGGGAGTGCTAGGCAGCGATGCTTAGATTCATTTCTCGATAGACCACTAAAAGCATGCCTAGATAGCCGATGGGCAGACACCTTATAGTTGGTATCAGAGCCAAACTTCGTAATGACGCGCGATTGATTAATGTATAGTTGATAGACATATCCCAAATAAAATAATCTAAGTGGTATGGCTTGATTGTTATGCACCTCCTACACCGACAAATGCTGACATGCAAGAGAAGAAATGTATTCTCAAGAAAATTAAGACACCCGAGTTTGATGGAGAAGGAATAAACGTCGTAGCTAAGGCGAGATATGGATTGAGTCGATGGATGATTATTTTGCTGCTTCGCGAACTGCTTCTGCCAATCAAGCAATGATAGCCAAACTTAAGCTAGTTGGTCGGGCTCGATTATGATGGAAGCAGTGGTGCAAGGATCAAGGTATTTTCAAAGCCACTGTCACTTGGGCTCAGCTGAAAGATGCTATATGTGACGATACCTTTCGCCAACCTATCAGACTTTGAGGATGAATGAAATTTTCAAGCTCAAGCAGCTGGAATTAACCTTTGAAGCTTACTACTCAAAGTTTGTAACCCTACTAAAATATGCGCCACCAATGGATATTGCGCAGCAAGTATCCAAGTTTTGCCATGGCCTAAACACTCCTATGAACCATCGTCTTGAAGCAATGTGCCCAACGGACTTGCAATATGCATTACTCCAAGCAAATCCAATTGTCCAAGAACTTAAATCAAGCAATTGTAGTAAAGATGACTCCCGAGATCTAGGTAAGAGATGCCATATGTGTGGAGAGATAGGGCACATCCGTAGGAGATGTCTCTACCATCGATGTTTCCATTGTAATGAGCTAGGATACATCTAAGCAAACTACTCTGATCTAAGTCCAGAAGACATTGAGCCTCCAAGAAAACGAAGCTACATAGGTGTAGTCTATGGATATATAGAGAAATCAAATGAAGACAAAGACCTAGAACCTACAACACCTCTTCAGGATGACTAGAAATTCGAGAAACTTTGTTGAAATGAAATACATCTTGTATTTGAATAAACTTTACTCTTGTAACTACAGTTAACCTGAGTAATATGAGTTGCATCTACTTTGAGCCTAGAACTTGTAAATGATTAGAGATACATTGGCAAGGAATGACAATTATAAATTGCAATGAATTTTTATTTAGTCGTTCCTTCTCAACTAATATAGATTGGGTCTCATCAGAATGTCAAAACTTGGAAGTATTCTTTAGTATTACAAGAAAAGCCAATTGTCCATGGAGCTCAATCCCAAACTAAGAAGAGGACAATCTGGGAATGTAGTTTTCAAGATAAAGACCACTCCAATCTGCTAAAAGAATCCTAGGACAATTTGGTCTAAAGAAGAAAATCCTACCAAGGACAACCAAGATTCTTGTGACCACAAGTGATAAAGTTCCGCGATGTTTCTATTGTAGGGAGTTAGGTCATTTCAAAAGGAAATGTCCAAAGCACCCTAAACACCGATGCTCCGAGTGCCACAACATTGGACATAACTACATCAATTGTCCTAACAGAACTCGAAGAGAACTTGAGCTTACAAGAAATGAAGTTGTACAAGCTCTAGTGATCCAGAATATACCAGGTGCTTAGGAAAAACCTATAAGATATCCATGAGATGTAACTACAATAAATTTTCTCTTGTAATCAAGACTCGGATATATCAAATACAATAGGTTGTTGTTTCAAAAGACCGCATGTGTGTAAAGGATCAGAGAGTGTGGCAAAAGCGTAGTGGGCCTACAACCCACAGGTTCCAAAATGATACGCCTGGTCTCTCTCGAGATGAAGACATCTCGATTTCTTTAAGGGGAGGAGGATGTAATATCTCCATGCAATTAAAAGTTAGCTGGTTAGTTCAAAAGTTAGTTAGTCAATTAATAAGTTAGTAAGGTTACTAACTAAGGTAAAAAATAACTAACATTAATAATTAAGGATTTTTATTTAATTAAAAATATATGTTTTAAAAATCAAGAGTTGTAAATCTAACATTTTTTGCAGTTTGACAAGGACCATAGCCACCCTTTACGTAAGTTACAATGGGAACGAGACTTATGAGCTATATTAATCACTAGTATCAATGTGTATAGTTTGGATGGTCCAAAAATATTAGATTTTGGAAAAAACTAGTATATTTTAGATATTATCTTAAAAATATATGAAGATTTCTAGAACTGGATGTCATTTAAAAGAAAAGACAAGTGATGTTTTAGTTAGTTTTGGAGATTTTATCAAAAGAAAAAATAAACAGAGGGATTTGCGAAATCGCGAGTACCGCGATCGCAGTCTATAGACAGAAAATAACACTCCGAATAGAGAAAAGGGGTGAACTAAGAGCTTTCTAATCGAGTGTCTTGGAGTTTTACCCCCCCTTTTGGAGCCAATGGAACCATAAGATTTATGATCTAAGCATTAGATCACTGATCTTTCCAAGATCCCCTTCCACAAAGAGCTCCACTTCTCAGCCACCACAAGCCCTCTTCTCTAATTCACTATAAATATGAGGCATGGGGAGGCACAAGGGAGCATAAGGAGACCTCCAAAGGCTACGAGATGGATGTAGAGAGAAGGATACCCCTCTAAGAGACTGTGAGGAAGAGCTTGAAAGAGAGAGAGAGAGAGAGAGAGAGAGAGAGAGAGAGAGAGTTACCCCGAGAGGCTGCACAATTCCCTCTATCTCGATCCTCGACTTAACCATCTTCTCTTACACTCTCCCATCTCAAATCTATTCCATCTTCTTAATCACTTGAGTCTACTTGCAGACAATGGCCCCCAAGCGAAGAATGTCACGGGTGGATGGCAATCCCATAACTAACAATGAAGCTTCAGAAGAAGGCATCACCATCAATTCAATTGCGATACCGATTGTAAGTAATGTATTTCCAAATTGATATATGCTTGTTTTGATTCTCGTATGAGATATGTTAGGCCCCATACTATTATGCATGAGTATAGGTCATCGGAAGGGATAAATTTTATCTCACGTATTCAAAAGATTGAGCTTGCAAAGTGCATGCATTAAGAAAAGTTAATTGCACCTAGTTGCATATGGCTTGTTCATTGATAGAGCAATTACAAGGAGGAATCGGTCAAGGATTATGTATGGTATAATCATGAAATTAAAAATTTTGCATACAAGAGTTAAGTATTTTACATAGAATCACTCTTTGATCCCAAGGAAAAGAGCAGATATGCGATGGAAATATTATTGTAACTATTCTTGCATTGTTTGTGAAGAATACAATTGGTTTTTTTTGTTGGTTGATCTAACAACATCCTAAATGATTTTACATTCAATTGGTTGTTAGTTTGTGATTTAGATGATTGTTTCAAGTTCTTGTGATTTATGGTAAATGCATGGCAAGGGTCTGTGATGACAAGTTGCCATGGGGATGCAGGAATGTTTTCCTAGATAATGATATTAGGGTTGAATGCCTTGTTGTGCTAGATTCCTAATGGATTTAATAAAGGAAGGATATATTGCATAGGTGGATCACCTCCATGATCACACTGCGTATTAACCCAAAGAGGGCAATGCTCGATTCATGGGCCGAAGGTCAAGTGGTGAAAAGGCCAACCACGGGAATGATGTTTCACTCCTAGACAACTTGCGGGTTAGTTGGAGCTTTGGACACCCCTTGCTAGGTCTAGAATGGAGTTGAAGACCTCCGTGGTCCCCCACATCTGGTCATATTGGGAGATCCTCTTCTAGATAAAGGATTTAATTTGTGGTGCCATGTGATTTGGACTAGTTACTTCTGCAGGGCAGAAGAGATACTTCTTTTGGACAGAAGGGATACATAATTTCTCCTGTATGGGTGGGAGACAAATATTAACTTGAAGATCAGTTAAGAAACTTGTTTGAACTTGTTTGTCAATAGATTGCTTTGCTCTGTTTTTGTGTCTGTGCTGTAAGTTATGCGAACGAACCATGTTCCCTAAAATGCTTAATTAATGAAGCTAACTTAAAGTGTCACAAATAAATGTGGTAGGATCTAATTAGAAAACTAAAGCTATTAAGGGAAGCAAGTGGACAGAACCTCTGATGGGTGTGTCATATGGCAAGGTGGTCCCAAACAATTGGGATGCTTCTCACAAGGTTTTACTGACGTTTGACGACCCTTACAAATTGTTAGATTAGAACCCTAATTCATGCCATTTTAGGGGACCAGAATGGGACTATGCCCTATGGGCAGAGAGGTTGAGTAGTGCATCCCTCTCATTTCCCTTTCTCTTTGGGCATGGGTCTGCTTTGACTTGGGTATCTCTGCGTAAAGTAGGATATCCAAGATCTAACGCTAGAATGCTGTTAGGAGACCTTGGCCACTAGGAGCACAAATTCATGGTCGATCCTAGTGGGTTTGACCGTGAACATTCCATTGCAAGGCGGATTCGGGAAACCCTAAGCAACAAAACCTAGAATATTCCATGGGAGTGCCATGCAGCAACGCTTGGATTTGTTTCTCGATAGACTGCTAAAAGTGTGCGTAGATAGCCGATGGGCGGGCATCTTACACGTGACAATGTATTGGATGTGACCAATTTATTACGTATATCTTTATGGCATCAATATCTTGGGCACGTCTTTGAAAGGAATGAGAGTACTTAATCAATTGCAATATCTTTCACCTCTTGCTTATTCACATTTTGATACATGTGATCTTTGTCTTTATAGTAGGTAGACACATAATCTCTTGGCTCTATATGAATAGGTGATCATTTGGCTCTTGTACATTCTAATTTATGTGGTCGCATGCCCTATTAG
This sequence comes from Lygodium microphyllum, assembly GCF_053477565.2. NCBI lineage: Eukaryota > Viridiplantae > Streptophyta > Polypodiopsida > Schizaeales > Lygodiaceae > Lygodium > Lygodium microphyllum. The sequence continues at coordinate 24,702,588 of NC_141152.1, read as the reverse complement.
TCATTGGACCTATAAGAAATTATCTATATAATATGTGTTCAAAGGGTATCAAGAAATACACTTCCTTTACATACCATAAGGCCATAAAATAATCCCATTTACTTTACTAACCTTAGAGACTTTTTTAAATTTTAATTTAAAAATAATTTTATAAATATAATCCTACAATTTTACTAATTAAAATACCCTTTCTTTTGATCTCACACGGTATCTTATATGTTCTATAAAGTGTACCCCTCAGGGGTGGCATGAAGTACTTTGTGACATTTACTGATGATTATTCGTGTAACGTTGGGCTTATTCTATTAAGAAAAAAAAAATCATATTAGAGAATTTGAAAAATTTTCAAGCCCCAATTTCAAATGAGTGATAAATATTTGAACACGTGGCAAAAGCTTGATCCATATTTGAAAGTATGATTTGGGAAGGTAACTTATATAGTATTTAGTGTAGACTACACTTTTAAGTAAGACAATAAGATTTGACCATGTGGTCAAATAATAAAGGTATTGAGGGTTCCCAAAGTACATGGAAATTCCCAAATTTCCTAATATATTGTTAATTGGATATTCTGGCTATATTTCAATGCTTTGTTGCTATTGTTGAAAACTAGTTTGGGTATAGGTTGAAATACCTAAAGTTTGATAATGGAGATTAATATGAATTTAAGGCATTTGAGAAGTTTTGCAATGAATGATGTTTTAAGCATTAGTTGACCACCCCATACATCCCATCCTAGAATGGTATTATAGAGCGCATGAACAAAACTATGCAAGAAAGAGTCCAGTTGTATACTTACTCAGCTTACTCAAGTAGACTTACCATAGTACTTTTGGGCTAAGGCAGCTACTATTATCATGCATCTCATTAATTGATACCCATGTACTGCTCTTGGCTATTAGGTTGTAGAGGATATGTTGAGATATACAAGCTCAATATACCTATTTACCTGCCGACTCTATCTAGCAATAGATTAGTTGGATGGCATGTGTGTGTAATATGTTGGAAAATAGGTCAAATAATGTATGATGCATGATGAGGAGACTTGTATCCCATAAGCAAAGTGAGGAGAGTGGAGAAGCTAGAAAGATATAAAGGCATGTACTTGGTTCACTTTTCAATTAAAAAATGCTATTGTACTTTATACTTAGAGTTTGTGCTCCTGTCCACTCAAGATTGTGTTAATGAGTCCAAGCTAGTTTATCTTGGAATCTAATTCACTTGAGTGAAAGTTTATGTCTAGTCATCAGTCTTCATGTCTCTTGCTTATGAGTTCAAGTCTCCATAGCTAAATTGTGTTCAAGATCCATGTTTCTTAACATGGTATCAAAGCCATGGTGAGCTCAATTTAGCTCTTCTCCCTGCTCCTCCAACTTCTCACCGCTCAGCTTCAGCTCAAGACAGCAAGTGTATGAGCTTATCTCTCACTTCATCTACACTTCCTACACCTATTGGTCTACCATAGCCAGCCAGACCCTGTCATCTTTGAGCTCTTGAAACTCTTAAAGTAAGGATCATCTCTTCCGGGTCTCTTTTGGGCATATCTCAATGATCTCAAGGCGTAGCCTCCTATCATGAAAATCCCTAACATTTGTCACTCTTATGGTCAGCATTGAGGAAATTGTACCTCACTCTCTCAAGTTGCGACTGTCATGGTCGTACGTGTCATCAGCACCCGTGCATATCTCATTGAAATCAATCCTACCACCTTAGGGCTTCTAAAGTCTGGTATATAAGCCTTCTCTCCATCAAATCTTTTGTTAATTGATTGCATGTACATTCTGCTATAGATGAAAACAATAGTTAGGTATAGAAACCCTAATACAAGGCATCCATAGGTTGTGTAGTTCAAGCTCATCTTACACTTCAATATCTCACTTTCTCCAACTAATTCAAGTTGCAACCACTCTGATCTCAGTCCACATCACTCCAAATCAGTAAGGGAAAGGGGAGATCATTGAGCAACATCTAGCTCAACAAGGAGATTCAGCATCAATAGTATCTCTTGATACTCAATAAGTGTCTCTTGGAACTTGTGTATTTAGCTCACTCATGAACAAGCTATTCACTAATCTTACCTCAGTTGCTCAAAATCTCATTCTCAACACTTGTAATGATTTAAAACCCTATTGATCAAATCCATTTGTAAGTCTCAATTTCTTTGTAAAAGGATAGACACTGCCCAAGTGTTCTCGTGGTAAGAACTCCTTCTAAAATGACTGAACTAGAGCATATAGCAAAGTTCAATGGTGAAGGATTTCATGCCTGGAAGGAGAAAGCCATGTACCATCTCATGAGGAAAGACCTTTAGGATCTCTTTGGGGAAGATGATGCAGATGAGAAGAAAGAATATGCTAAAGAGGAAGATGATGCAGAAGAAGACTAGCCTAAAACAAAGGCATGGAAGAAGATGAACAACAAAGCTCTAAGTATTATTGCATGTGGTCTATCACATGATGTATTACACCACATCTCTGGCATTGGGAATGCAAAGAAGGCATGGGAAGAGATTGACAAGAACTTTGGCACCCAAGCAAAGAACTCAAAGGTAAAATTACTTATGCAATTTTATAAGTTGGATGTAAAAGACAATTTATCTATGGTTGTACACATCAATAAGTTCAAGAGCCTTAAAACTCAGCTAGCAACTCTTAAAAAGAACACTGATGAGGATGAGGCAATTGCAGTGCTACTTGCCAGTGTTAATTGTGAACCATATGAGAACCTTGTTTCAACACTAAGTAATGTTCCATGTCTCTCACTCAAAGATCACATTGAGCACTCATTGCTTGATGGAGAAAGAGAATTTAAAAGAAAGGATGTAAAAGAAACCAACTCAAGAGAGAACCTTTTGTACACCAAAGGTACTTATGCAGCAAAAGGGCGCAATTGAGGATTCACCACCAACAGCAACAAGGACCAAATTATTTGTCATTACTGTGTCAAGATTGGCCATGTAGCCAATGAATGTTTCAACATGAAAGAGCACAACAGGTGCAAGATCATCACCATCAATGTCAGTTTATGAATGAAGGAAAAGAAGAAGAAGATGTTTTCGCCACCATAAAAAACTCTGACATATCATTCTAAAGAAAATTTCATTGTATCTTTCATGTTTTTCCCATAATGGATGTTTTCTTTCCGTTAGTGGATTTGTATTGAAAAAACCACAAAAAATGTAAAATTTCAAGGTTGACTTGACTAGGTTGCCCATGAGCTAGTCTCTTGGGCCATGTCATCATGTGGGGGGTGTTAGCTATATATAGACAGGTGTTGGAAAATAGGTCAAATTATGTATGCTGCATGATGAGAAGACTTGTATCCCATAAGCAAAGTGAGGAGAGTGTAAGGAACTACGGAGAGAGATGGACAAAGGCAAGAAGGGTAGCAACCATGCTTCCTGCTCAATCCATTATCATTCACACAGTCAAGTCAATTGTAGTCCAACACAGACATACAAAGAGCAAGTAGCCTAGATCTAATCATGGTTAAGTTAATATGACTTAACCTTATTCAACTAAGGTAGACAACTAAACCAAAGACTATGAGCTTGGCTCTTAACACTCCCCCTCAAGCTCAAGTGTGGTACTTTACTCCAAGTAGCTCTCTGAAAAGCACAAACTTATCCTTACCCAATGACATGGTAAATATATGTAAAACTTGGCCTTTGTTGTGTTGAGACTCAATCTCATAATATTTGGTTTAGTTGTCTACCTTAGTTGAATAAGGTTAATTCATACTGACTTAACCATATTTAGATCTAGTTTACTTGATCTTTGTATGTGTGTGTTCTACTACAGTTGGCTTGAGTGTGTGAATGATAATGGATTGAGCAAGGAGCATGGCTGCTACCCTTCTGGCCTTTGTCCATCTCTCTCTTGGTTCCTTACATTGTATCAGAGCTTGAAACATAGCCATTGGTAAGATGCAACTTGTCATTTGGTTCACATTCATCCATGTAATAGGTTGCTACTATGTCTTACTCTCCTTCTACTACCTCCTCCTTGTATCAGCAATTCGTACTGGTCATTTTTATACACGTTTTCGTGTGGTTTTTTTCCTGTGAGGGCTTTCTCCGATCTCCTCCAGCCCATGCTAGCTCTCTCCAAAAGCTATAGCACCTGGGAACTTACCGTGTTGGTCAATTGAATGATTCTGGATGCAATAATGCCGTTCGCTGCCAAACATGACCCATAGAACTCCTCCTTTCAGCTCTCGTGGAAGCTATCGCTTGAGATACAACTTTAGCTCAAGCTCTAGGTCCTCTTGGCATCTGATCCATGTTGTACTGAGGATTTTCTTAATGTTACCTATCAATCAATTGACAAATGTGAACCCATTTTTAGTCTGTACAGTTCTATCTCTAAAGCGGCTAACCACTCTATTTGTATTCTATTTTATGAATGTAATGAAATCCATACCCGATGCTGAGTATGCTAGCGTCATTTCTAAGACGGAGTTGGGGTTTATCAACGCGTGCACGGGGTAAGCATTTAATTGCCACTTTTTACGATGTGGGAGATTACTTTGGGGTGCCTTATTGCGTGGAGTGTGCGTGGTTTAAGGTTGACTTAATATTTCGAGCGGAAACATTACAACATGCGACATTGGGGCGCTGTGAAAGATATCATAAGATACCTAAAAGGCACACTACATATGTGTATTTGCTATGGTAGCCAAGATATAAGAGTCATAGGTTATAGTGACTCAAATTATGTAGGACATATAAATAGTAGATTGCAGCCAATCCATTGACGCTATCAAGGAGACCCTATTGCTAGGTGTAATATTTCCGCATGAAATATTAATGATCTTGGACCCTGCACATCCCACGCAAGAGCAACTTAAAGTAATCTCTCGCAACAATAAAATTTTGGGCTAAGTGCTCCCTCCGTGTGCATCAATGAACTCCAACCCGCGTTGAGCATAAGAGACCGTGGCTAAAAACTCATAGGCCTACGCGAGAACACCCCTTCAAGGGGGAAAAGACATAATGGATAAATTTTTGGCAATTTTTTTTGGATAAACTCCCCTCCTCTTCAGCTATTGCATGGCAAGGGAGAGGGAGTGTGAGAGGACTAGGTGTGGAGTAGGAGAGCATGGAGGGGGGGGGGGGGGGAGGCATGCAACTTGCCATGTGTGTGGCTATCCCCCCCTTCAAACTATATGACCCCCCCTCAAGCTTGGAGGAAAAGAGAGGAAGATTGTGCCGTGCTACCGTGCTGCTTGCCATCATCCCGCTGCTGCCGCCGTCACGCCACACCGCCAGGCTACCATTGCTGCCACCCCCTGCCATCGCCAGCAGCATCATCATTACCACCATCATCACCATCTTCATCATCATCGTTGTTTTCATCATCGTGATCTTCTCCATCCTCTCCATTACACGTCATCTATTTATGGGATAGAAGCTTGGAAGCTTCTATTAAAGCCTCCATAAGCCTTGTTCTCCCGTGCCTTCCTCGGTTTTTAGAAACCGGTCTTGCAAGGCCCAAGTTCTGCATGGGGGGGAGAAATTATTGGCCTAGTAGGTAGTTTTGGAGATCGAGATAAAGGGGGCAAGGAGAGTTTGCTGAGTTGAGGATCTACATCATCAATAGCTCCTAAGCAAAAGTCGCGAGGCGCACATGTGGAAGCTTCCAACCCGAGTACAAGAGTGGACAACGCCCCGACTCTGAATACCCAGCTTCCGAAAATTAATTCTGCATGTGAAGGATGCATTAAGCATGATTAAATTCTCGTAGGCAAGTTTGAATACATTGGAAAATTCATATACTTGCACTAAATTACCAAGTTAAATTGCATGACGAGTACTTGCATGGTCAAGGTAGTTGCATTCTTGAATGCATATTGCATAAGTTAAAAGGCGGATTTGTCTAAAGGCATCCTTGTTGCCTCGTGAAAAGAACAGCACATATAATACATAATGCATCTAGGTAATAATTTCCTAGTTGTGACTCATGTATGAGATAAATCTTAGATGCCCATCAAATGATGTCTAAATAGTTGCAATACATGGAAAGGATTTATGTACCTTGCAAATTGCATGCAATGATAGTTCATTTTGGGTCGGGTTAAGTGCTAAAGGAAGGATTAATTTAATGATGGACTCATGGTATTCGCTCATGCATGGAGTTCTTTATCAAAGTTTAAATGCATCTTCATTAAAAATATTAAATCTTTGATTTCATTGCATCATTATAGTTTAGGGCAAGGAAAAGAAAAGATCATTGTAAATCTTATAGCTACATAGAAGGAAAAGGTCTATAGTCTTGAAATCGCAAATTTGCATGGAATGATACATTGCATACATCTTGCAGTTCCTTGCATCTTTTAGGGAAAAGTACTTGCTAATTTAGAAGGAAGTATTTGCATCTTTAAAAGGAATGATTGTCTCTAATCATGGGTTGGTTAAATCAACTAAATAATTTGCTTATAGTTAAGTTACTCACATGAAAATCATAAAAGTATGATTAGATTGTATATGACGATCACCTCAAAGTGCTAGGTAGAGTTAAGTTACATTAAAATTCTGCCTAGTATCGCACTTGGGATGTTGATTTAAGACTTTCGATCCCAAAGATCCTACCCACATACTCGAAAATTTTAGGGTTATCTAAAGGTTCTTGCAAGAATGATCTAGGGTTCTCACCCTAAGGATCAATTGACCAAATACTAAACCTCCGTGTGAATGTAGGATCCCTAGGGCCAAAGCGTTATCGACCTAGTAGGGTTAGGGTTGGATTGGGTCAATAGGACTCCCAAACCCTATATCTTAGTCAAAGGTATTCTTGACTAAGGGATACCGTGTGATGGGAGAAATAATCCCACAAGTTAGGTGCGACACTTATCTCGTGCAACAAGTTGCAACGTCGCATGGTTTTGTGTCTAAATCACAAAATAGAATTGCCACTCCTTAGAACAAGGTTGGCGAGTTCCAAGAACAAGTCTAATTTTCTAGAGGATAAGTAGTCATCCTACTACATCACCCTTCCTTGGGGCTGAATTGCCAAGTTAAGGTAGTTATGAATTGCCTAGCAAGCAATTGACCAATAAAGTGAGGACAATGGGGTTGTCTGGGATGTATTGACCTTAATATAAGGAAACCTAAGGTATTGACAATTTGGGTTAACATGGTATAAACCCTAACCCAAGGATAAAGGGTAAACAAGAAACTTAGCTTACGAGACCCTCGGGATCTTGCCAAGTCACAATTGATCACGGATCGAATGCTGGATGTATTCGGAGAGAAGGATTCACATATTAGTAGTTGGCCGTATAAACGACCACTAGAGTGCTTGTGTTTGTACACTTAGGAGCACTATTTGTTCTTCTTTGATCAAGGAACTAATGCTGGAAAATAACTAATCCTTCAGGTTGAAAGCCTAGAGGGAGAGGCAGCATCAGTTACCCCCCACTATCTATCTGACTCTATCCAAGGGGGTTGTTAGCCGCACTGGGTACGTGGACCGAACCCACCGCGAGAGGTCTCTCCATGGGTGATACTTGGAGCAGGAGGACGCTTGGGTGCTAGGGGGGCTCTGGCCATAAATACCTTGCCTCCAGATCATGCATAAGAGGCCGATGTGACTTGAGATGGGATCTCGAGGCCCGCATACTAGTCTACGTGCAGAACTTGGAATAGTGATCCCTTAAGGATTGCTGGAATAGCCTTCGAGTGGATTAGCCTTCGGGCTGGATTATATGATGTATCACAAAGACTGATAAATAAATAACAAATGTTGAAAATAAACTTGTTTGACATTGTTTTTCTACATCAGTGCCTAAGTTACGTGAAGGAACCCGTGATTAATTGGTTAATTAAGGAAGTTGTTTTTGCCTGTCAAACTAAATGTGGTAGGTAATTAGATAACTAAAGCAACCCAAGGAAAGTGCGGTGGATGTGACCCTAGGTCCATCCTACGGAACGGTGGTCCCGGTTGGCCAGGAACTTTTCTCTAAGGAATTGACAGCAAGGTAACGATGACCTAGAATCTATAGAGTTAGAGTCCCGATTTGTGTTGTTTTAGAGGAAGGGAATGGGACTATGCCTTATGGGCAGAGAGGTCGAGCTTTGCATCCCTCTCGTTTCCCATTCTCCTTGAACCAAGTGCAGTATAAATCCGCTTCGACCCCGATGTTTCTACGTAAAGTAGTTCGACTAGGGCTCGACACTAGCTACCTCATAGGTACTTGACCATTAGGAAAACCCTAATTCATGTCGGTCCTAAGTGGGAACGTCCGGAATGCTTCGGCTTCGTGGCAGACTCAGGAAGACCTAGATCAAAAACCCCGTGATATTCCATGGGAGCGCCGGGCGGCACTTTTTGAACTCTCTTCCCGATGGGCTGCTAAGATGTGTCCTACAAGTGGAAAGGGGGACACGTTACACTAGGTCATTTGTAGATCTTGGCATGACTACGACTTCTACACTGCATTCAAATTTAATGAGTGTTAGTTGGCCCATAATATAATCTTTCATACAAAGACAAAGTACATTAAGGTACGCTATCACTTCATTAGGGAGATGGTAGAGGATAAGTCTATTAAGATTTTCAAGATACCTACGGATACAGATCCTATAGATTTGTTGACTAAAAGTCTCCTAGTGGAATGATATGCCTTCCTTAGGAGGTTGATGGGTCTAAGATGAGATGATGTCTTTCCAAATCCTATTGCACTCTATATATATATTATACTTTTCTCTTTTTTCTTTTATTTTACTATTGAAGTGGGAGGCTGTTGGGAGTTAAAGGCTACCTATGCCTAGCCACCTATATTTATTTTATATAAACGCATACACCTATACACTATAGGTGGTGGACACCCATCACTATTACCTTATTGTTTTTTTTTAAAAGTGACAAATAGAATAAGGAAAGGCATGTCACACATTGTGACTCTTAGAGTTCCCACATATTGTTATCTCTTCTTATTTCTTGAACCTCCATAGATCTTCTTCTCTTTTTTCTTCCACTCATGCTTCCACTTCCACTCACCTTACATAATCTTTGCCAAATAGTTATTGAAATCAATTTTATGTGATTAGTAAAGCCACCTTAATTTGAGAGTAATGTCCCATCATTGGATATATCAATCCTTTTCTAGGTTTCATACTTGTCTTTATCTAAAATCAAGGTCTATCCAATCCCTATAGACTATGCGTACTAAGGGTTTCTTCTCCATGTTCATCATTATGGGCTTATCATTAACATAACCAAAGCTCCCTTGACCCTACGTCACCATAAGAGGATTTACATACCAACGCACAATCATTTCTTCTAAGTACTAATCCACTTCAAGAAATCCATCTGCATAATCATAACATTTTTACTTTTATACCATTTCAAAATCTCTATCTTGGATAGCAATGCCTCAATCTAAGTACTAGGTTCCATCCCAGTAAACAATTATCTTATTTACACTCTTCTAGCCTAAACCATCTCCACTAACTTGTAGAATTACACAATCATTTATTGCATTATTATGTCTCACCAGTATGAAATATAGTAGTCTCCTATAGCACTAGACTTAAGTCTCTTCTCTTGTATTAGCCATGCTTTAGACAATTCCAAGGCTTTTGCTTAGTGTGTTTTGAAAGATGGTCAAATACGTCCAAAGGTTTTTCCAATGGTATATAACTGCAACTTCTACTTCTCACGTTGTAGCACTAATAGTTATTTTTCCATTAGGAACTAATGACAATCAAGTGTAATCAGTATACATAGGTACGGTCCTTTAGACTAATTCATACTCATTTTTTAACAAGAAGAGCACCTAGATGCTAACCTAGAATCTATCTTCAATTGACATCAACAAGTAGTTCTTGTGTGACTTTTTTCTTACCTACATAACTTATACTATCATTCTTATCAAACCACAACTATGTTGGAGGAGTTGGATATACCTATATTGCTTGGTTAACAATGACTCTTGTTGTGAGCATTAAAGTTCCTATCCACCTCTTGAGTAGCTTAATTTTGAATTATGTGTGGAGGTATGACATTTTTTAAACCTACACAACTTATACTATCATTCTTATGAAACCACAACTATGTTGGAGGAGTTGGATACACCTAAATTGCTTGGTTAACAATGACTCATGTTGTGAGCATTAAATTTCATATCCACCTCTTGAGTAGTGTAACTTTGAATCATGTGTGGAGGTATGAAATGACAAGAGGAAATGATGAAAATGAGAGTATATGATTTCCATCCACTCCCTCTCTCTCTTCTTTAACCACATTTTATCATTCATTCCCCTATCCTCAGTAGTTTTAGCTACATTGCTTCTTTTCTACTATATTTAATCACTAATAGCCATCCCTCATCTCATCCATAAATGCTGCTCTCATTTTGTTGAATCTCCTATCTTGTTATATATGCACTCTTATCTCCCTATGTTCCACCATAAATCCATCTCTCATTCCATTGACTCTTTGCTCTTATTATATATACACTCTTCTCTCCCTATTTTTCACCATAAACTCCCTTTGTCTTTTGTTTCCCATAACTACTAATTCCCTCTTCCAAGTTAATGAATAATCTTATTACATATGCACTCTTATCTCCGTGCGTTCCACTGTAAACCCTATAAACCCATCTCTCATTTCATTGACTCTTTGGTCTTATTATATATGCACTCTTCTCTCCCTATTTTTCACCATAAACTCGCTTTATCTTTTTTTTTCCCATAATTACTAATTCTCTCTTCCAAGTTAATGAATAATCTTTCTTATCTATATTCTTTTCAACCTACAAGTAATCCATGGTTCTAACATTCCTCCTTTTACCTCTCAATTTCATCAATAATTAAGTTGTGCCATAAATTGGATATAGGGGAAGCATATTTGACTCTCTCTCTCTCTCTCTCTCTCTCTCTCTCTCTCTCTCTCTCTCTCCCCTTCTTTATCTCTTTCTTTTCACTACTCTTCATTTCTTCTCATGTAAGTCTTCTCTTCCATCTCTCTTCTCGTTAAACTACTAACCTTTCTCCAAGCTAACAAACCTTATATGAATCTAATCCTGATTTCTTCCCTCTATGTTGACCTCCACTTACTCCCCTCTCACAACTAGCCTTAATTGGAAAATTTACCTATATCTTTATTAAATAATTGAGGTTGAGGGAAGGAGGTATATATTTGACTCCTCTCTCTTCTCTCTTTACCATGGATACGGAAATTGGACCTTCCATAAAGTTCCCAAGCTCTAAAATCACATCCATATCTATGTTTAATTTATTCTAAATAGATAAAAAATGGATTCCTACTATTATTAGCAAAGGTAGTTGGATTACCATGTAGTAAGCAAAATGTAAGAAAGGATTAAGATGTGAGAGCTCTTTCATCTCTACTTAGAAGGGTAGAACTACATATGTAACTTGTAGCAAAGAAGAATAGATAAAAGATATTTTAGTACAACATATGTTTATGCATAGAGAGTTGCATTTGGAACCTGAAACTTCAAAGCTTCCATTGCATAGATTGAATTGTAAGTATTTGATTCTCAATGTTTTTCTCTTCTTAAACTTGGCATTAGTTTTTATTATGATAAATTTTGTTTTTATTTGTATTTTTTATCCTTCTAATATTGAGAAATGGCTTGGGAAAGTTACTATATGTATATTCTCTACATCATGTGTGTTCAAGGCCTATTTATAAATATCGTTATCTATGAAATTTTCCCAAATAAAACATAACCCTTTTCTATTCAATCTATAAGTAATCTCTTTATATTACATCCTTCTATATGTAAAAAAAATTTAAACATGGTATTTTAAAAATACCTTATTTTGAACCTACGTGTTGTATACATATATTCATAAGTAACTTACCTGAGAGAAATGGCAACCAATGAAGTCTATTATTGATGTTATACATGGTTTGATTGGATAATATATATACAAAAGTATGAGAAAAACATAGCTTATAGAAAATGAAATATTTCTTCATGGTCATTTTTATATTATTGATATGGAACATTGGTAATGGGAAGAAATATCCCTCCTTTATTTGCTTAATTTTACTAGCATTGAATGGCCATTGCCAAGTCCTAGTGAGAGCTATAGATGTAAAAAGGTCTTTTGACATATAGAGAGTATTAAAATCTAATCTCTCAAGTAGGCTAAGCAAGATTGATTTGTTTACATTTATAAAGGTATTGAATGATTTCTTTTCTTAAGCTTAGATAAGAAGATCAAAGGCCATGCAAGTGATTGCTATATGATAATGTCTTACAATTTGTCAATGAGGGATGGGATACAAAGGTAGAAGATAAGATAAATTGTATGATAGATTAAGACTTTGTTTCTTGTAAACACATGGTTGCTACTAAATTTTTGATTCTCAAATTTATTAAAATAGATAGCATTATGTTGGTGGTAGTCTAGTTGTTTTGGACCAAAACCTTGATAATTTTGGCAAACATCCTATAGTGGATTTTGATGTTTCGTTCAATGATAATATTATTATGATCCTAAATGTTAGATCATCATGTAAACTATATCGAGTGGGGATGATCTACATAATGAAAAAATTAAATTAACATGTTCATTTGTTTTCTAACTTAACAATAGATAGGAAACTTTCATCAATGAATCACAAAAATTTATGCTTAAAATTTTTTAAATATCAAAGAGGAGAGGGAAAATTATGTAGTGCAAGGATACTAAAGAAAATATCTATTTACTATGAATATAAATATGAGCATGGATATTATAACAACTTTGTATTTTCTTTCTTCCTCATTTTACATACATGAGGTCTTATATGAAATATAGAAAAGCTATTTCTTTTTGCCATGAATTTTCTTAAGAAAATTGATATCTTTTTTAAGAGTTCTTTTGTCTTTTTTTAATACTTTGGTTACCTTAGGTGTTGAGGATGTACCTTTATTTGCTATCTTTGGTTACCTTAGGTGTTGAGGATGTACCCTTATTTGCTATCTTTGTTGGCATCTCTCCTTCCTCATCCAATTTCACACACTCTATGGCATGCTTTTCTCCTTCTTCTTCTTGAATGCAATTGATTATTATGTACTTGAAAAGCTTTGCTCATACATACCAAACCTGCCCACTATTACAACAATCCTTAGAAAACTATTACATGTTTGAAAGAAAAGAGTCACGTTACTTCACTATTACTTTTCAATGGATTATCTTTGAAGTGAAGCTTTATCTTAAAGTTAAAACATTTTTCACATTTCCTTATAAGTTTGTCATCATTCAAATAAATGAACTTAATCAATCTTCTAGCATTTGTACTATAATAATGGCAATGATCTTGGTGTGGACTAGTTTTGTAACTTTCTTATGGTAGTTTATGAAATAAACCACAAGGAGCTTTTGAACAATTCCCACACAATAAAACTCATGAAATATAGGAAATTCTCTATTTTTTCCTAGTAGGTATGCATATATAGATTTGCTATATATAACTAGAGAATTACATTCCCCACATCTCATAGTAGGGAATCCTAGGTAGGCATATATGACTTTCTTATATATAACAAGGTAATTTTATTCTCCACATCTTAAATAAGGGATTTATAGTTCATATAAATAGGGAATCCCATTTCCCACCTAGCGTAGTAGGGAATTATAGACCACACAACTAGGGAATTTGATTCCCTACATTTCAAACTGAAGAATTACAAATAACCATATCAAGAACTTGAGAAGCACCAAAAAACCAAGAAAATTAAGAGGGACATTAAGTTGACTATATCAAAATTAAGTGAAACAAATATACACTTGAGAAGCACCAATCAAAAAGCATTCCTCAAGATGAATGTGAAATATTTCATGGTAGGCACTAATTGCCCCCTTCGATTACTAGTTTCTACATCAAATCTCACATTCTCTGTGATTTTGTGTGCATGTTTGTCTGAGTGTGATGAGCATCTACCTTCATAAGTTTCTCCTCCTTTGCACATTTTTGTCCCAATAGTTATAGGAGTAATTTGAAGAAAAGCCCTAATGGATCATCAAGCATATCCCAAATCACTCAAATGAAAATGGCATATCTTCTTGATACATGTTTGACCAATTTATTTGACATTTTTGCCGTGCTCATCACATAGAGATATGATAAGGAGCCTTTTCACAACTATGCCACATAGGTTACACATTAAAGAAATGAATTTTATCATATCTCCTTCAAATTTTCCTCTAAGGATGCTATCCTATTTGATCTATAGTTTTTATTTGGTTGTGGCTTGCATGCGATGATTCTTGGTATGATATAATGCCAAATTGTACTTTATTTCAACCCATTTGTAGCTAAAGAAAGTAGCCTACAAGAACCTTTGCTAACTTTTCGATAGGGCTTCACCACATAGGTTTCCTCCATGATAAAACCTTGAGAAATTATGTGAGTATCTTGCATTTTATATATCGCACTTGATGTTAACATAGGACAATATTTCAATGTTAATAAAGGAAATCTAGCAAGACTCTCTCTCTCTCTCTCTCTCTCTCTCTCTCTCTCTCTCTCTCTCTCTCTTTCTCTCTCTCTCTCTCTCTCTCAGGATCAAGAAATCAACACATAAGGGTAAGGCCTTTGATCCCTTGCAAGTTTCTATGGTTCTACTTACAAACCTTTGGGGAAAACCCCTAATGGAGGAGCTTCCATAGCCACGAGTGCATGCACACTTCACACATTCCAAGCTAGAAAGGAATAGTGAATGGGTGCAATGGAGCAATGTTGACTACTGAAATGTAATATTTCCACACAATAAAAGTTAGTTGGTTAGTTCGAAAGTTAGTTAGTCAATTAATAAGTTAGTAAGATTACTAACTAAAGACTAACTAAGATAAAAACTAACTATCATTAATAACTAATAATTTTATTAATTAAACAATATATTTATAAAATTTGAGAGTCATAAATCGGATATTTTTCTTGGATTGACAAGGACCGTAGCCAACCTTCACGAAAGTTACAATGTGAACAAGACTTATGAGCCATATTAATCACTAGTGTTAATATGTATAGTTTGGATGGTCCAAAAATACTATCATATTTTAGATATTATCCTAAAAAGATAGAACTGGATGTCACTTAAAAGAAAAGACAAGTGATGTTTTAATTATTTTTGAAGATTTTATAAAAAGATAAAAGATAAAGAGAGTGATTGGCAAAATTGCACACGCCGCGATCGTAGTCTATAGGTAGTAGACAACACTTCGAATAGGGAGAGAAAGAATGAGTGATCTGAAAGCTTTTCAACAAGTTTCTTGGGGTTTAATCCCCCTTTTGGATTCAATGGAACCATCAAATTTATGAGTTAAGCATCAGATCACTAAGTTTTCCAAGAGTCCCTCCACCAAGAACTCTTGTTTTGAGCCTCATCCCCTCTTCTCTAATTCATTATAAATATGAGGCATGGGGAGGCACAAGGGAGCATAAGGAGACCCCGAGAGGCTATGAGAGAGAGGTAGAGATAAGGATACCCCTCCAAGAGATTGAGAGAGAGAGAGAGAGAGAGAATAGTTACCCCAAGAGGCTACAAGGGAGAGAGTTAGCTCAATTCCCTCTATCTCGATCCTCAACCTATCCATCTTCTCTTACACTCTCCCATCTCAAATCTATTCCGCCTTCTTAATCTCTTGAGTCTACTCGTGGATGATGGCCTTCAAGCAAAGAATGTCGTGTGCAGATGGCAATCCTACAACCAGCAATGAAGCTTCAGGCAAAGGCATCACTGTCAATCCAACTACGGTTCCAGTCGTAAGTAATGTATTTCTAAATTGATAGATGCTTGCTTTGATTCTTGCATGAGATACATTAGGCTCCTTACTATGATATACGAGAATAGGTCATGGGAAGGGATAGGCCTCTTCTCACATATTCGAAAGATAGAGTTTGCAAAAATGCATGTATCAAGGGAAGTTAATTGCACTTAGTTGCATATGGCTTATTTGCTGATAGAGCAATTGGTCAAGGATTATGAATAGCATAATCATAAAAATAATGACATTAAGATTTGTGCATACAAGTATTAAGTAAAATTTTGCATAGAATTTCTCTTTGATCCCAAGGGGAAGAGCAAATATGCGATGGAATTATTATCTCATCTATTCTTTTATTGTTTGGAAAAAATACAATTAGTTTTGTTGGTTGATTTAACAACACCCTAAATTCTTTTTACAATCAACTCATTGTTGCATTGTGATTTGGAAAAATATTCCAAGTGCTTGTGTTCGATGGTAAAAGCATGGCAAAGTTCAGTAATGACAAGTAGCCATGGGAAATAAATGAATGTTTCACTAGAAGATGATATTAGGCTAATTGCCTTGATTTTCCTTGATTCTTAATTGGATTAATTAAGGATGCATATTTTTCACGTGTGGATCATCTCTAAGATCACACTGCAGATTACCTCGATAGGGCACTACTCGATTCACGAGCTAAAGGTCGAGTGGTGAAAAGGCCAACCACAGAAGTTGTGTCTCACTCCTAGGTCACTTGAGGTCAGTGGAGCTCTGGACACCCCTTGCCTAGACCGGAACGGAATTGTAGACTACCATGAGCCCAACGTCTAGGGAGTTGGAAGATCTTATTCTAGATACTTGATAAAAGTTATGGTGCCATGTGATTTAGACCAGGACTTCTGTTGGACATAAGGGATACACAATTCTCCTATATGGGCAGGAGACAAATATTAACTTGAAGATAAGTTAAGGAACTTGTTTGTCAAAAGGAATTCTTGTTTTGTTTTTGTGTTTGTGTTGTAAATTACACGAATGAACCCTGTGTCCTAAAAGGCTTAATTACTGAAGCCGATTTTAAATGTTGCACATAAATGTGGTAGGACCTAATTATAAAACTAAAGCTATCAAGGGAAGCGGGTGGGTAGAATCCTTGACGGGTCCGTCCTATGGCAGGGTGGTCCCAAAGAATTGGGAGGCTTCTCACAAGATACTACTATCATTCGACCTTTAGGTATTGTTAAGCTAGAACATGATTCATGCCGTTTTAGGGGACCAGAATGGGACTATGCCCTACGGGCAGAGAGGTTGAGTGGTAGGTCCCTCTCATTTCCCATTCTCTTTGAACCAAGTGTGGCATGGACTTAATTGAGATTGGGTATTTCTACATAAAGTAGGATGTCCAAAACCTAATGCTAGAATGCTGTTAGGAGACCTTGACCCCTAGGAGCCCAGATTTCAAGTCGATCCTAGTGGGTTTGGCCGCAAACGTTCCATTGCGAAGCGGCCTAAAAAAACCCTAGGAAACAAACCTCAAAACACTCTGTGGAAGTTTCGGGCGGCGACGCTTAGATTTCTTTCTCGACGGACTGCTAAAAACGTGCTTGGATAGCCGATAGGTGGGCACATTACATGAAATGACTTGATTTTTTTGGTTGATTTTTTGTTCTTTTTAAGGACTAAATGGTTTTTTTTAAATTGATTTTATATGATGATTATTTGGTTTGGAAGTTTTTTAGAGTGTTTTGAATAAGGTTGAATAGATGTGAGAAGCTCATGATGTTTTTCAGTGGAGATATGATGTTCTATTGATGTTCTGATAGTGTTTGAATGGTTCTGATTGAGTCTGCTGAGCTTATGCTTTGTTCTATTTTCTTTCCATATGAGAGGATGGAATAATGATTGATGGATTTTGAGAGTGTTTGAAGCTTATTGATTGATTCTTGATGGTTTTAGTTAAGCTAAAGGATTTTTTATGACCTTATGTATGGTACTATAGACATTTTATTGACCTTCTGTAGAGCCTCTGTCTCTGTTCTGTTTTTGTTGTTCTATATGCCTCTATAAGTGTTATGTGGGATGGATGTGTAGCTTGGGAAATTTTTATAATCTTGAGAATAGATGAATACAAGTTTAAAATAGCTCAAAGATGTGGAAGAAGTAGTTATTTAAGACTCAAGTAAAGACTGAAGTGACTATAACACTATTGAGCTACGAAAGAACATTGTAGTGGCTTTGGTGACCTTTCATATCAGACATACCTCTTGGGAGGGGTATCCATGACCAAAGAGGGATTATGGATGATTGTTATTCATTATTCCATTGTACCATTTAGAGAGAGCATGTGTGTGTGTGTGAGTGAGTGATAGCCAAGTCTATGTAGAAAAATGTATCTATGAGAGAGAGATTGTGAGAGACTATGAAACTATTGAAGATGAATACTATGTGATGATTTCCATCCAAAGTGGAGAATTCATTTGTGTTCTCTTGTTCTTTTGATGAAAAATATGAAGAATGTGTTGAATTTTTGTTGTCATAAATCCATGGAAGAATTGTTGTATAAAGTTGCATGAAGATTTGAGAATATTGGTGTTATTTTCCTTATTGTGGTTGATTAAATTATGAAAAACATGCTTGTTGATGATACAATATATATTTCCTTGTAGTATATTCCTCATTTTCTTGGTGTCTCTATTGGGGTTCCATGTTTTGGATTCGCAACAGTCGGGGGAAATTACCATCAACAGGCATCAGAAGGGGCTAAAAAAGAAAGGAATGGCATTCTGAGAGGAGAAGAATTCAATGGATGCTTGCAAAGTTCCTTCTACCATTGAAGAATGGGAAATTCTCATTTTCAAAGCCATTTTCTACCAAGAAATTTATCCCATAATGGCAAATGAACATTACCATCTTGATGTAGGCTCTATGTGGTGGACTATTTCCTCTCCTCACCGAAGCAAAAGAGACGTGCATCTTGGTGGCAAATTGTTTGGGAATAAATTGAAGAGCAGAAATATAGAGAATGACCATCCATGGGAGATTTGACTTTCATTGAAGAGTTTCTAGACATCATCAAGTTGGAGATTGTGAAGAAGCTTCAGGAGTTGTGGTCAGTTCAAGTTCACAAGAACAAGAAGAAAAATAGTTGAAATCTATTTGTGGATGCTCAAACGATCTTCTATTTTTCCAATTGGTAACCTAATGGAAGTTGATACATAGAGTGTTCCTCACAACATATACTGTTGAAACCATCAGAAGCTAGCATTACTATGATGATGGCACCACAATGATGCTCAAAAAAATGGGTTTTGATACCTTCAGAATTAAATATAAAACTTGAATTCAGAGACATTGAAAAGAAGGAAGTAGAAGAAATGTTGGCAAGAGAGTTCTCCAAAGATTGAAGCCATTTTGATTCTACTCTATTAAGTATAGACAAACTAGGTGGAACTAACTCCCTAATGAATGGCGCGATAGGAGGCAATCACTAGAACCAGTCTAGAGGTACGTGAGAAGAGAGAAGAAAAAAATCAAATTAAGAATAAGCTAGCATCAGAGGCCTCCTTTGATGCCCTTATGGAACTCTTTACAGAAGTCCCCATGGTTACTCAAGGTCCCCTTCCTAGTCAGATTCGTCTTGGAAATATTGATGACAGTCTAGCAAATGTAGTCCCATTGCCCATCTTTTAAGGGAGAGTACAATAAAGACCTTAATCTTCATATAGTTGAGTTCATGGTAGCATGCATAGCCAATAATGCCAAAACCCCCAAGCATTGGTTGGTAATATGCTCTGCCACTTTCAAAGGCACAGTGTT
This sequence comes from Lygodium microphyllum, assembly GCF_053477565.2. Taxonomy (NCBI): domain Eukaryota; kingdom Viridiplantae; phylum Streptophyta; class Polypodiopsida; order Schizaeales; family Lygodiaceae; genus Lygodium; species Lygodium microphyllum. The sequence goes on along the minus strand of NC_141152.1, from coordinate 24,683,063 downwards.
TTGGTGGTATGAGAGACAAGAAATAATAACTTTTGACACATGGGACAATAGTAACTTTCAACACATGGGACAACTTGGAGTTCACTAAATTCAGGCACGACGGTTTTGAAGAGAAAATGCGAGAGGAGTTCGGTGATCCTCTAGTGAACAGGTGGAAGCATATGTCTTTAGAATGGAATCCATATTGAAGAGATGAACTAACCATCACTTGGATGAAGGCATCCAAAAGGGAATTTTTATTAGATGCCTACAACTAGAAGTTCGTAAGTTTGTGGAATTGAGAAGACCAGTTAACTTGCAAGCGGCAATGGAAGGTGCAAGACTATATGATGAAGTTGAAACAAGGCTGTCGATGACCTCAGGAAGAGAAATCTTACCTCCTCCCATGCTAGGAATGTTATACCCACCAAATGCAGTCCCAAGGACAGTTCCCTACCTCTACCCTTAGATTCAAATAGTTTCATAGTATAGTGCACCAAATCCATAGTAGTTGTAGACGATGGCAGTACCTCAAATGATGGTTTAACTAGCAAAACAATGGCCTCAAACAGTTCCATCAATGGCGACTTAACAATAGCAATGGAACCCTACCAGTTAGAACCAACAACCACCAATCTCAAATAGGAGCTCTAAATCAAAATTAGAAGAGATGATCCTCTAGATCAACCCAGCCAATCTATGCAATGATTAAAAAGGCTTCTCAAAACCCTATGGCCTCTACTCCATGAGGTGAAAATCTAAAGGACTATTTGTCTAATTTAGTTGCAAGCATCAAGAAGAAGTTAATGGATGTGATTTATAGAACAGTTGCAGATGCTAAAGGTGAATACTGCCAATATATCTAGTTTTTCAGGAGATGAAAGAGATGTAATGCAATCTAATACATGGTGCGGAAAGTGCCATCAAGAAGGACATTTAGCCACACTAAATGTACCCAAAAATCAACCATTCTTGAAGCTTTCTATTCATACTATTTAAGGAAGAACCATACATAGGATATTTTCTCTTTGAAGGAGATGCATGAAAGAAGGAAGAAAGATAAAGAAGCAACATTCAACTTGTTGGAATCCAAGATAACCATAGAGGATATCTGACCAAAGCCTAGAGAGTTCGGTCCTAATTTTTTCCCAAGGAGGTTTCACTCTCAAAGTTATAGAGGACAACATTTTGGCGATGGCCAGATATAAAAAGTGGAGTGTTACATAAGTGAAAAAAAGAAACATATCTCACCAAACGGCCCAAACCCTAGAAGGTCCATGGACTACAAGCCCTTATGCAGTCGATGCAAAGGAGAAGGCCACAATCCAAATGCTATCCTAGTCCGGATCCTATGAAAGCTACCCTTGATACCCAACACAAGACCCAAGAACTTGCCTCCAACTTGGTGGAATTGAAAGTTGCTACAATAACACGTGCCAACAAAAGAGAACCCACAATTCCAAAAGAGAATATTCCCTCTATCAAAATGATGAAGCTCAATCTTCCCAAGGAGAAACTAAATGATGGAGAATAGAATGGTACATTATAGAGCCATCCAGTAATACAAAAGGGTACAAAGACAATTATAGAGACAAGATTAGAGGTCTAAGAAATAGAGGATACCAAAGTACCTCTAGTAGTAGAAGAAGTGCAAATGTTGCTGCTTCTAGAGGAAAGAGGGAATATAAAAGTAGGTGTTGCCCCATCCCCTAGCCCATTGGAGAAGCCAGTGGATCCTATCAAAGCTATATCTGAATTAGCCTTTCCAAGCCTCTCTATCTTTTGATCGAGATTAGAATATATGTTTTCTTGCAAAGAGTTACTTAAGCTCTGTGGGGTCAATTTCTTCCAATTTTCGAAAGAAATTCAAAGGCATACTAATAAGAAGAAGAGGCCTAAGGATTTCTCTCACAACCATCCCTAACTCTAATAAAGCCCTAGAGCCTGTGAAAGAGGTGGATGTGGCTAAGGCCTGTGGTAAATTCCATCCAAGGCTAAATATGGGCAAGAGACCGATAGCGAACAAGTACCGCGAGGGAAAGATGAAAAGGACTTTGAAAAGAGAGTTAAAAAGTGCTTGAAATTGCTGGGAGGGAAGCGAATGGAGGCCGCGGGTGCGCCCCGGTCGGATGCGGAACGGTGCGAACTGGTCCGCCGCTCGACGCGGGGCGCTGGTCAGCGTGGGCCGGTGCGGCGGGACAAGAGCGGGCTTTAGATGGCTCGCCGATGCCGTCGCGTCGGCCGAGGAAAGTGAAGTGCGGTGCCTTGAACACGTGTCTCATTTTTGGCGAGATCGTGTTCGAGCTCCATGGTTCTCAATGCTAACGGCGATTCTCGTCGTGAATATTGCGCAGCTTGTATCGATACGGATGGACCGAAACCGATGGAACGATGTGATCGAGGTGCTTCTTCGTCGGCGGGGCTTGTTCCCGGTGGGGTTGAGTGTACCTCATGATGGGCTCTTGTTGACGCGAAACGGTGGAATGCATGAGCGTCTCCATCGTTAGACTTGTCACCCTGAACCACTTGCACAATTCTCTCGCACTCATCTCAATGCCATTACAATCAATAGTGGTAAGCAAGGTATGAAAGACACCGGACAAGTACAACATACTTTTCTACGAGTAGCCACTAGCTACCAAAAGCTAAGACATCAAGGAGCTCAATTATGCTACATGGCCTTGACAAGACCATAATGATGTCTCGAGCAATATTAAAGTGTACTTTTCCCATCTTCATCGACAAATTTTTCCATCAACTTAGCCCCTTGCTACACTAACCCATTGCTATACAAGGAACCAGGTCGACAGTCTTCTAACTAAGTATAACCTAAATACTCACGAGCACTCACATACTAATTGCACCAATGCATATACACGGTTTGGGTCCTCAAGTGCAGGACAATACTCCAAGATTACTTAGAGTTCGACTTGTCTCCCAAACTAATCAAAATATGTCTTGTGCACGATAAGAAGACTAGCACTACCCCTTAGGAAGAGACCACAGGAGAGGTTTTCAATTGCAAGTGTTGAAGACTCCAACGCAAGTGTCGTTCGCTCTTCATCAACACTCAACCCTGAATGCTTGTCCCTTACCATCCAACAAGCCCGCAAGGAATCGTCATGCGCAGAATCCCCAACAAACCAACACTTGTGCTAGCCATCAATGCAATTCCCAACACAGCATAGCCCTACCACCAACTCCAACAACCTTCCACTTGCCACCTTGGCCACCAACACGCCCCCAGGACGACCTTCTCCCACACCACCACCAACACTCCTCCACGGAAATCACAAGCATCCTTGTCACCCACGTCTTCGGTGCATGCTACAGCCTGCTACCTACGACGGTGAGTGCCATGGGACTGGCACTCATCTAGGAGGGGGGTAATGTTAACCCCAACACGAAGAAAGCAAAAGAAAGTGGAAAAGGTGCAGGGCAAAGGCCGAAAAAAGGAAGCCTGACTGAAGAAAGAAAAGGAGAAAAGCCAAAAGCGCAAGGGCAACCTTAAAAGTCCAAGGCAAAGGCAAAAGGGGAAAGGCGCATTTTAAAATGAAAAGGCACACCCTGAAATCTTGTAAAAGAGCGCTGGGCTCTCACCCGTGCAATTTGTAAATGTAGACGGGCGGTGGAAAGGAAGCTAGGAAGATAGAAGGATAATGGGAAAAAGGGCCTAGGCTATGGCCGGCTATGTAAAAAGGGAAAAAGGGGATGACCGCCCAAAAGGGATTTAGGGTTTTGTATATAAAGTTGAAAAAGTGAATGAGAAGCTCATTCTTGTGTGTGGCCAAAAGTAGCTCTCCTCTTCTTCTTCTTCTTCTTGTTCTTGCTTGCTTGAGCTTGTGCTTGAGAGAGGGAGTGTGAGAGTGTGAGGGAGTGAGTGTGTGAGGGTGAGGGACCGAGGAGGAGAAGCTCTCTATCGTCTCCTCTCTTCTTCTCTTCTCTTCTCTTCTCTTGTCTTGCTCGCGGCAATGGAGCTTGGAGCTTGGAGCGGGAGGATTGAGCTCGCTTAAAGCTTGCACTTGGATCGTGGAGCTACCGGAGTGCGCGGGAGAGGAGGTAACTCGAACGGCATCAAGGTAAGCTCACTACACCCGTAGATATGGATGGCGCGTCGGCTATGTGAGAGGTAGCCATTAGTGCTCGTCTTGGAACGCTTGAAACAATAAGCGGTCCGGGGGTCTTGGCGGTTGAGTGAAAGCTCCCACAACCAACAAGAGAGGTAGATCACGAGATCCAACTCATTCTAGGTGTTGCTCCCGTAGTAGCCGAGTGACCCTGCCAAATGTCAATTCCTAAAGCCTTTGAGCTAAAAGAGCAAGTCAAATAGCTATTAGACCAAGGATACATTCAGCCAAGTAATTCACCATGGGGAGCCCTAGTATTATTTCAGAAAAAGAAAGATGGAACACTCTGCATTTATGTTGATTACTGTGGATTGAACCAAGTGACAGTGAAAAATAAATATCCAATCCCCACGATAGATGAGTTGCTTGACTCGAGGGAGCAAAGATCTTTTTAGATATCGACCTCAAATCAGGCTACTATCAAATAAGAATCAAGGAGAAAGGCATCCTTAAGACCACCTTTAACACAAGGTACGGTCATTATGAATTTATTGTGATGCCATTTGGATTAACGACTGCTCCTACCACCTTCAATAGGTTGATGCAAGATATTTTTAGTCCTTATCTTGATGATTTTGTCATTGTCTTTTTTTATGATATCTTAACATATTCCAAGAACGAAGAAGACCATGAATCACAACTGTGAGAATGGTTCTTGAAACAATGAGAACTCACAAGTTGTATGATAAAAAGAAAAAATGTGCTTTCGTCAAAAAGCAGGTTGAATATCTAGGATTCATAGTGTTAGTGGATGGCATTTCATTAGATCCATAAAGACATACAAGATTGGCCACCCCCAACAATTGTCAAAGAAGTGCAAAGCTTTCTAGGGGCTAACGGGTTGGTTTAGATTCTTTATTAAAAACTATGCCTCGATCGCCCCACATCTCAATGACCTACTCAAGAAACAAGTCTCTATTAAATGGACATCTAAATGAACAATCTAGCATTGAAAGCTTAAGCATAGTTTTATAACCGCCCTTATTTTTTAAAGCTACCTAACCTAAGCAAGGAAATCAAAGTCATAACTGACACAAGCTCTCTTGCATTGGGATGTCTGCTTATGCAAGAAGGACATCCAGTAGCCTATGCTTTGAGAAAAAAAAAGATCCATGAAAGGAACTATGCCACGCATGATCTAGAATTACTTGATGTAATTCGTGCCTTCAAATTATGGAGACATTATCTGCTTGGTAACAAGTTTTCCTTGGTCACTGATCACAAAAGCCTGAAGTGGATTTTCACTTAGCTAAACCTCAACATAAGGCAACACCGATGGATCGAGATTTTGCAAAAATTTTATTTTGAAATCAATTATAGAACAGGCAAGGAGAATGTGTTTGTGGATGTCTTAAGCCATAAATCATTTCTTAATATTCTAATCCTAAAGGAACCCTTTAGGGCAAAAACTCTTGCTACAATGATTTTAATTCCTACTAATCCTCTCATAGAAATGGCCAAAGAAGAAGTAGTAAAGGATCCAAGCTATCAGAGAATGCTAAAAGAAATCCCCATTACGGATACAAGTCCAAAACTCAAGTCTAAGTATCGATATTTTTCTATAAATGAGGAGCTTGCCTATTTCAAGACAAGGCTATGTATTCTTGCAAGTCAGGAACTCAAGAAGAAAATACTTTGGGAAGCTCATGATTCCCCATTTTTGGGTCATCTTGGATATGCTAAGACTCTTAATGTAATCAGAAAAAGCTTATATTTAGAGAGACTCAAGGGTGACGTAAAGTATGTCACAGAATGCCTAAATTGTTAACGAATTAAAGTTGAAAGTGTCAAGTTGACAAGAAAGCTCCAACCACTTGATTTCCCTCAATTGAAATGGAAGTACATCAGCATGGAATTTGTAGTTGGATTACCCTCGATACAAGGAGGATACAACTCAATTATGGTAGTCATTGATATGCTAACAAAATTTACAAACCTTATTCTTTTAAAAACCGATCATAAGGCTTCCGATATAACCGGACTTTTTCTTAGGGAAATTTCTAGATTACATGGATTACCCCAAAGAATCATCAGTGAGACCATGATTCTCTCTTCACATCAAACATTTGGAAGAGTTTATTCAAAGCTCTAGAGACCTGGATTTTCTTCATTAATGCTTACCATCCCCAAACTGATGGTTAGACAAAGCGATTCAATCAAGTTATTGAGAATATACTTAGAGCTTATTGCAACAAGGAACCTAAGCGGTGGATCCAATACCCACCCTTAGTTGAACTTGCCTACAATCCATCATACCATCAAAGTATTCAAATGACTCCTTTTTAGGCATTGTGTGGACAAGGTTGTCTTATGCTACTAAATTTTTCTGATCCTACCCTATGGGTAGAAAAATCTAAGCAAATGCTAGAAGAAATGGATCAGCAAAGTAAAGGCTATAAGGCAGGATATTCAAGTTGCCAAGGATCGACAGAAAAGCATATGTTGATCAAGGAAGACAATAACATATTTTCAAAGAAGGTGACATGGTTTTTAGTCAAGTTCACCCAAAGGAAAGTCTTTTATCTCTGGGGAAATTCAAGAAGCTAAGTCCTAGGTATTGTGGGCCATATAAGCTACTAAAATGTCTGGAATCTAATGCTTCTAAGTTGCAACTCCCTAACAACTTGAAAGTGCATAATGTATTCATGTCAATCTATTGAAAGCCTATGTTCCCAACCCTGATCATGTACTTAACGACCAACAAATTGTGATGCCAAGTCAAGGAGTCATCAAACTTCAACTAGATAAGATACTTGACATGTGAGAGTAAGAAGTAAAACCCTTAGGGAGTAGGCTCATCCATTGGAAGGACTATCTTGAAGAATATGCCACTTGGGTTGATGAAAAATCACTATGTAATCAATATCCCCAGTTTCATTTGAGATGAGGACATCTCAATTCCTCTAATAAGGTGAAGATGATGTGATGTTTCGACTTTCTTGACTTCTCATAAATAAGATTTTGAGAGTTTATACTACTAAAAGTAGGACCTCAAATAAGATAATCCATATCTTGTACCTCGGCACCTTCTAGGACCGATACAGGTGCGAACATCTCTACACAATAAGTGTCATGTGCATGGCCGTAATGGCTCATAAGTCCAGAATTGACCAAACACATTTAAAACTTGAATAAATAGAGACCTAACTTGTGGAGACTAAGGGGGAAAAAAAAGCTTTAAGCTTTGAAAAAATAAAAGCTTAAGAAGAAGAAGAAGAAGATGTCAAACTGGTGCTACCCCCTCCCCTCCATTTTCATCATCAACGGCACCATCTTCCTCTCTCTTCCCAATTTGGGAAGATTGAATCAAGAAAAAAAATCTTGAGTTCTCCTCCTCAATCTCAGTGTAAAGACTCTAGGAATCTCCCCCTTTTCTCAACTTGACAAGAGACCAAGATTGAAACAAGACCACCCGAAAGCCAGGCAAATTAGTCTTGGCATCTCTAGCAACCTCTCTAGACCTCAAAGATCATATTGCTAGCATTAGATTGCATCTCAAAAGCTTCCAAATGACTGAATTGGCAAGATACCCTCCATAAAGAACCCCTCTTATTGGCCACAACTCATGAAACCCCCTCCCTTCAATTTGATTATAAATAAGGGGTATGAGTAATTGTAGGGGATAGAAGTTGAATCGAAGAGGAGACTCTTCTTGAATTGAGAGAGAAGAGCAAGAGAGAGAGGCAAGAGAAGAATGAGAGGGATAATTTGTATTACAAAGACAAGGTGGATTTTGTACCAACTTTCGAAATCAAATCCCTTCTCTTTTACCTTCACTCCCCTGTAGAATCAAGACTCTACTCGATTTCTTCTCAATTCTGAATTATCGCCATCCCCATCGATCCAATTGAGACATCCAAAGCTCTATTGTCTAAGTCTTCTCTGAAGTTTTGTGATCAAAGACCATGGCCTTGAAGAAGAAAATTATAAGGGCCACGAAAGCAGGAGCTATTATAACATTGCAATATGATCACTACAAATGAAGTGGCACGTACTACAAATGATCATCATCCCACGGGCTGGTAACGAAAAACTACATCCATAAGAGTAGGTTTTTTCCATATAATCTCATGTGTAGAAAATCCTAGAGAAAATTCTTAATCACAAATTTAAAGGGTTAATTTGGGGTTACACGAGATGTACTAGGAATATGATGCAAGGAAGATACTTCACTACACAAAAGAATTTATGATTTTACTACGTCAAAATAGGATTTTTCCAATATTTTGATTCAGGGACTATGATGTTTGTAATATTAAATATTTCAAGCAGTTAAAATTTTTAATCCAATTTGTATTGAATTGATGGAATTTCTAATTGATAAATATGAGCACTAATTCTCTAGAGAATCTTGAGATGAAACTGTTATAATACTTTCCATAATAAAATATCCTAGAAGTTTAAAACTAGTGAATTATCGCTAGACAAGGACCTACAGAATTCCGTTACGAAAAAAGAAAAAGTTCATCACATGATTTTTCTCTCAAAGATGGAAGTTTTAGGGAAAAAAACTCCAGTTAAAACTTATATTGAGCTAGATCCCAAGGGGAAGAGATATTGCCACTTATGCTAAGTTTAGCCTTGATATTGTTATTCTAGAAAACATGGTTTGTCTTGAAAACAAATTTGTTAAAAATATTTTTGTATAGTACATTTGAAGTAAGCTATTTGTGGTTGTAAATTACTCTAATGGCGCTAGACCTGCCCAATGTCAGTGTGAATAAAACCTACTCCAAAGGGCTTTTGTTTTCATGCTAGTGACTATATGGACCAATCACAATGTGAAAGGTCCTATCATAGGGAACTCTAGTTGGTAGGAGGAGATGGGGATACCAAGGGACTCTAGTCATGAACTCCTTAGACTCCTACAAACTGTCAATTACCCTTCAAACCCAGATAGTATTCTGAAAGTCCCGCGAGGCACTAAGCTTGGTATATATAATACCTTCAAGTTGATATTACAATCATTAAGGATATGAAACATTGTAAAGATATATATTTTTAAATGAACTATTGAGAAAGATTTACTTTACACTATTTTTGTGTCATGAAATAAAGACGTGTAATGAGACCTATGATTTTCTCAAAGGAAAAGATTACATTCATTTTGATAAGAAAATGAATGACCACTAGATATTAGGAAAACCTAACTTGCATCACTTTAGGGGGTTGTAATGGGATTTTGCCTTATGGGCAAAAGGGTCAACATGTTGTACTTCCCTTCATCTCCCATTCTCTCTGAACCAAGTGCAATGCAAGTTTGCTTTAGTTTGAGTGATCTAGCAAGAAGTGAGAACTCGAGTTATTGATGCTAGCTGACCAATAGGTGATTCAACCAAATAATAGGAGCCTAAAACTCAGGTCAAACCTCATGGGAATGGCTAAAACTTCCACTGCCACATAGACTCAAGTGAGCCTAGATAGCAAATGATGTATTCCATGAAATCTCAAATGGTTGTGTCTAGGATATCTCTTGATGGGCTATTAAGAACCTGAGAGTGAGTAAGCGGCCCAATGGCATATCACATCAGGCTTCTCCCTTCAATGATTTTTTTTAAACAGTTATTTGAGTAGCTTCTTCGCTTATTCCTCCGTAGCCTTGAGTGCGAGTCTTTTTTTTTAGTTTAAAGTTATTTTATTGAAGTTCTGGGTCTTTTTCTTGGAGTTTTATTTGGAGCTCCAATATTTGTACACCATCAAATTCCACAACAAACTCCTTGTAGGCTTATCAAGAACATATACTATATCTTGAAGTTCTTTTTTGGCCTTTATGTTCACTACTTTATCTCTTTTGAGTTCTACATACAACCGTTCTAGAACTCCTATTTTGCCTATTATGCTTTGCCCTATTGGAGACTCCTATGTACTCTTAGAAGAGTCATCAGAGCATGGTCTATCTTTCTAAATTATAGTGGTGGAGTATTTTATTTTAGTGAGCTCAATGTTTTTTTCTTCATGCTTCTTATTTGTGTCATCAACTTATGAAGGGATTTTGAGTCTAAGGTTGTGATTCCTCTGTTGCTTTCGCTTTCTCTTTTTATGTCCCTCCCCTTTCAATAGATAGATTATCATTTTTGTGCATCACGTCTTCAATGGATGCCCTTATCCCCTCATACTTTTTCTTAACTTTGCCTCATTCTGGCTTCCAAATTTTTCAATTCTTTCTTTGACCTCTTTTTAGTAGCACAAATGATTATTTTCTAGTCTTCTATTTCTCCTTCATCAAAATCTCTTGATGAAGATGAGCTTAACTTTACTTATTCTCTTTGCTTCTTTTTTCACTTATTATACTCATTAATAGAGTTAGGGTTTTCTATCTTTTCTCTCTATCTCTTTTCCCTCTCTTGAGTATTGTGCTCTCAAGTCTGGTCCTTTAGGGGTGGAGACAAGGATACATAGTGTGATGGTAACATTTTATTACAAATATAATCTTGGACTAATGGCTACAATGCAAATTAGCACATTGCCATAATTGACAATGCTATTTCTTTCTTCTACATGGTTGAGCTTCATTATCAAATCCTTATAAGAACATTATGGACCTTTGTCAAGGATTCAATAACACATTCTAGCTAGAGGGCATTCATGTCTTGGTTGACTAGATTTCATGATTGACTTGATTCCAACCAAATGGCATTTAGGTCTTGGTGAACCTAATTTTAGCCACAAGGCATCCAAGTCTTTGTTGACTAGATTTCCTAATATATTTTCCTCTAATAGCCATTTTGGCACTCTAGCTCGAATGATCATAGCATTTTCATAAATAAACAGGTGATAAAACACTTCTGATGTGACTCTTAGCTCTTCACCAAGGATAGCCTTTAAAAGGACTCCATTGTTTACCACTAACTCATCATGTCTTTGTGAGACATGATTCATTCTTTGTACTTTTTTATACTTCCCTATTTTAGTCTTGCTCCCCAATATCTCCTCCACCAACTTTGAGATAAGTTCAACTATTTCCTTGTGCTCTTCAATTTTTTTGCCAAACTGTAGAAAATACTTGAACATGTTGGTCCTAGTATCTGGATTATAGTTTTTAATGAGAGCCATGTATGTCATGAAATGGATACAATTTGAGCCCAAATATATCTAGCTAAGCCACAACTAGCTTGTAATGAATAGAGAGAATATGTGGGAAATACTCTAGCTACACCGGCATGAATATGTAAGATGTAAGAGGATTATTTTTCCCATTATTCATTGAGTAATAAGAATCCTTTATAGCTCCAACCCCTTCTTGTCTTCGGTTTCCATGGCTTCCTCTTATTTCTCTCTCTTCTTTTTGTTGGCATAAGAGCATATGCTTTTGATCTATTTGATTTTTTCCATATCCATTTTCCTATTTTAGTTTAGAAAATCCAAAGCAATAAGTGCATCAAATATATGGTAGGGACTTGTAAGCCTTCTACATGTAGCAATGACTATCTTTGAAGGCTTTGACACAAGTTTCTTGGACAATTTTGGCATCACCATGGCCAAAGTAGTATGTTGTGGACCAAATTTCAACCATTTTTACAAGCAGTTTGGAGAAAGAAGGCTAACTGGGGTTAGTAGAGCTATAAGTTGTCACTACTTTTGAAAGTGGTGGTTTCTCTTTCCCTTTCCTCAAGCCTTTTTCATAATTTCCATGGAGGAAACAACAAGCTCTTGCCCTAATATCCCTTACAACATTGAGGACACTTTAGGATGCCCCCAAATGCCATCAATGTAGCCTTTATTGTGGATTTCCTCCTTTCTATACTCTTAGTCTACTAGTGTGGATCTAGATTCTTTGGGTCCTTGTGTCCCTACACTCCTGTTGTAGTTTCCAACCCTTTGCTACAACCAAAGCCATTATTGTTTTGATGGTTGCCATCTTAGCAATGAGACTGAACATTTCCTCATAGTCTAGACCATATTGTTGAGCATACCCTTTTGCTACCAACCTAGTCTTCTATTTTTTAATTCTACCATCAAACTTGTATTTAACTTTATACACAAATTGTCAACCAATAGTCCTTTTACCTTTAGGCAATGCAACCAATTTCCAAGTTTGATTTTCAGCCAATGTATACATTTTCTCGCACCAATTCTTATCCAAAAAAGCTTCAACAAATGTAATAGGTTCTTTCTACTCCATGACATTGGTCATGTATGCATAATGACTTGCAGAATATCCATTATATGTGAATCTATCAACCGAATATCTCACCCTCTACAAGCATCTCAGCTATGGTGCACTACTTGATTTCCCTCTTCCATGAGGTGAAACATTATCTACTCTTCTTAACACTAGGAGTATATACAAATGAAATTCCAAGTTCACTGCCAAGCTTTTAGCCGATTCATATCCAAAATTCATCATGCCAAACACATCATCAACAAATTTTCCTTTTTCTCTACTTTCTACATCATTTCTCCCCCTCATTGACATAGTAATGTCAATGGATGATGATGCATGATCATGCAATCTGCCAGTCTAGGAGATACATCATGTGTAGGCCCACCCAAATCATAGCCATACTTTGCTATTGAGAAACAATAGATCCATGGTCAGAAGACATATCAGTGGGAAAAACAATAGATGTTGCATACCAAGAAGTCATTTCATCAAAGATGACATCTCTACTAAATAGTGTTTCTCGTGTAGACAAATCAAAGCATTTGTAGGCTTTTCATTCGTGAGCATAACCAATGAACACACTCTTATGCACCTTAGGATCCAACTTCCTTCTCTTTTTATCTAGGATATAAACATATGCAATGCAACTAAAAACATTTAAGTGGCTAATGTATGGCCTTATGCCCATATAATTTTTGATATGGTGTCATCTCATGAATACCTACAGTTAGGGTTCGATTCAACACATACATTGCTATCAAAACATCCTCAGCCTAGTAGTGAAGTGGCATATTTTTCTCATTAAGCATTGCACGAGAAATCTCCATAAAGTGCCCTATTCTTTTGCTCAACCACTCCATTCTGCTATGGAGTATAATTTCATGAGAGCTGCCTAGTATGAATGTCATTATTGGCTAAGTATACATCAAACTCATTAGATACATATTCCCCACCACTATCAGATCTCAAACATGAGATAAAGCAATCAAACCCCTTCTCAACCTGCCTCTTGAAGTCCTTAAAAATATCAAACACCTCATCTTTGTGTTTCAAAATATATACCGAGGTTTACCTGTTGGAATCATCTATAAACATTGCATAGTATTTGGAGCCTCCAAGAGATGCATTATGGGTTGGTCCCCATACATCACAGTATACCAAGCATAGTATCCTCAAGCTATTCTTGACATGTTTTACAAATGGAAATCCAGGTTTTTTGCCAAAATTTATGAGCATCATAGATGTGACCTATCTCACTGTAGGTAAACTTTTGGCAAACCAATGATGAGCTACTTTCTTTGCATAGTGTGCAGCCATTGAATATTTACATACCCAATCCACTTATGCCATATCTCAAGATCTCTAACAATGCCATGACCATGTGCAAACATGGCTGATTTCACCCGAGATAATGCATAATATGATGTGAACATATGACCATGTATGTTGCCACAAGCAATGAGCTTGCAATCATTGCCAAACACCTCAATAAAATAGCCATGCTTATTAAAGCAAACCTACAAGTTCTACTCTATCATCTATCCCACTGACAACAAATTTTTGGTAATCGAGGGCACATGCAATACATCATGCAGAATTTTCTTTTGCCCATCATGAATGACCAAGGAAACTACACCCTTATTGTTAATGCTGTGTTGAGTATCATCTCTTGTGCACACATACCCATGCTTTTCTAAAACCATGTTAGTAAACCATTCACCATGCAATGTCATATGATTAGATGCTCTAGAGTCAATATACCAAACATCATCTAGCTAAGTTTCCTGAGTTTCATGATTCTGAACATACATCATAGCAAACAACCTATCAGTAGAAGCATACTCAACATGACTCGATGATGCATAATGTCCATGCTATTTGCCTTTTTGATTAGCTTGCTTTTTTTTATAATCTTTGGCAATGTGGCCATACTTGCCACAATAATGATAGTCCTTATCCTTTTTAGCATTTGCATGCCTTGACTGTGACTGCCATGATCCTCGATGTAAAAATGTCAGATCTAGAGCATGGCTATGGAGGTTGAAAGAGGAAGAGTGAGATCATGAGGTAACAGACATCAAGACCAAATGTCACACAAGTGAATTAGGTTTCAAGATGGAAGCTTGGACTCATAAACACAATCTTGTGTAGTGGACTGACAATGACACAAACACTTTGCTGGAAGTACAAAAGTACTATGACATTGCATTCAAAAAGAGAGAAAGTACAATGCTTTATAGGAATAGACTAGGTTGCACTTTCCACCATTGTGCATATGGGATTCTACATCGTGAGCCCACACTCGACACCGAGAGTTGGATCTCCCCCTTGCTCAAGAGTATCCACCACCTCTAGCATTTTTCCCTTGCTGATTATTGGCATTCTGATATGCATGTTGTTGAGTTCCTCTACCACAAGCGAAGTCTCTTCCATGGCTACCATAGCCTCTTTGATTTGAATAAAATACTATTTCCTTGCCCTTCAAGTTACTTGAAGTATTAGCTAATCCCAATTTGACCTCTTCATGTATCAACAAAGACACAAGTTCATTAAAATTTGGCATCTCAAATCACATTTAGATAGAGGTGTCAAAAGATTTATATTCACACCCCAAACCATTTAAGGTCACAGCTACCAAACCCTCATCATCTACATCAACTTCCACTAGAGCTAACTAATTTGCAATGGTCTTTATCTTGGTCGTCACATAATCCTATACGGGCCATCCTTTCTTGTCCATTGTATTGAACTTCTTCTTTAGGTGGATTTTGCATGCACCCATGGTCATGCCACATAATCTCATCAAAATATTCCAAGCATCCTCCTCTGGTGACTTGCAATTCATTACTTACATAGCCATTACATCAAAAACACATAAAGACAGCCAATGTAGCATTCTTCAGGCTTGTTCCATCCATGCATGATGTGCCCTAACTTGATCAAGTGTTGCATTCTTTTCAAATAGCTTAGGTTCAGCTTCCACACATGTGACTAAGTCCCAGTAGCCTTTTGCAATGAGAAAGTTTTCTATTTTGAATTTCCAAATAGCGTAATTATTGTTGTTTAACTTCTCACCCACTATTTGTGTAATATTATCACCTTGCTTAGCATTTTCCATGTCTACAATTGAAGTAATTCAGTTCAATCTTATAGATATTACTGTTGACTCCCTGCATGCACCGATAGTCTTTTTAATGAGAAATTGCTTGCATATATTCAAGCAATACTTATACATTCTAAACTTATTCCAATTCAGCTCATTTGATTCATTGATCAGCTACTATCAGTACATCAAGGGCATTTCAAAAATCCAAATTGCATAGCATAAGTATGCTTTCTCTCAATCGAGATAGTTTTGGTTCCAAATAATTGCACTAGTATTCCTATTGTGCTAGAAGTATGTTAGCTTAATACCCTGCTTTGCATAACTGAATATCTAATATAACACCAATTGAATAAAATCATATCATTGTAGACATTATCTTTTGCATAATCATTTTTCAACCAAGCTATCCGGCAAGTGAATAGGCCTAACATAGCCCAATTAGCTTAATGATATCATGGACATATATTACATTCACTAAACCTTAATACATACATGTATAAATATCACTACTCATACATTTTCCCATCTTCACTCCAATAAGACAAAGAAGTAGTTAGCAATCTGTCAAATCAGCCTTACAAACATCAAGCTTGAGAAAACAATGCTCTTGAACATGCAGATGTCTATTCATTGACCATTTAGCGCCATACCAGCATCTATATTTAGCACATTGAACTCCACAAGGACATTTAATTCCAAAATTGTAGAGATTTAGTTTATATGAGTGCACAAGATCCAATAGATACAAGAGCTAAATACTCATTATTCCTTCAATTGACTACTTAGATCTTGACAAGTATGCCATTCATTAACAATGGGCTGCCATTAATCACTACCAGTGTATAAAAGAAAATCAAGTACATTTCAAGCTAAATTATGTAAGCTTCACATCTGCTTGATACATTCACTACTGCTACAAAGGTGAGACTGATAGAAGCTTCAAATGGTGTTCCATGATGCCAACTGTATCCTTGAAGTTAATTCTCAAAAAACTTGTTGTACAAAGGCAAACATAACTTGTTGATTTGTTTTCATAGTCCATAGAAACACTAGTGCATGTCTTTCTTGCTGTTCATGCTAGGAAGGAAGTTTGTAAGAGTAACAAGAATGATCATTTGACTTCCAAATAACATCAAACTTATCACAACAATAGGCACTACATCATGGACAAGTGGTTTAAAGCATCATTTACTTCAACAAACAAAGCCTCACTCCACGAGGGTTTTCAGCCTATTCTTGGAGGGGCAAACGGACTCGAAATTGTGATCTGATTGGACGACTGACTCCCTGACATTGAAATCTATAAATCTTGACCTTGTTACACACTTTTTGGCTCCTAAATCACATAGTTTCTTTAGGGTGTTAAACCTTAGGAGGATTAAATGGGGGGGTCAAACAACCTCCAATTGATGAACCGAGACTTGCATTGGAATCCTGGCATTGAAATCCACTTAGAAAAACTAGCTCAAAAATCTACCAATGTTCAAATTTGCATGAAAATTTGGTCCTTGACGCCTCCCAGCCACTTTTTTGCTCTAAGAATGGGCTCAAACGCTTCAGAAACAGATCCCAAAATGTAGCTCTCATTGGTGAACATGCGATAGGGTGACTTTGACCATCCAATCCCATGAATTAATCTGCATATACATAACCACAAAAAGCATCAAGTTGTGGCAAGAAAGAAATAACAACACTTATCACATTTTTTGCCCTTCCCCCTAACAAAAATCACGGCATGAAATCCACAAGGAAGAAGCTAATCAGTATCTGGTCAAGAGGTCAAGGGTCAGTTGTCAACCAACTGCTCCAATATAGCCTAGTTAAAAAGAACTATCAAAGAGATCATCCTAAGTGGCCATCTGATCTACCTACCTAACCAAGGACACTAGAACGTCCACGAGCTTCCACTAGGCAAGGACTCCTATAGCTTGATCTCATTTATTTATTATTTTTTTCTTTTTATTTAGCTTTGTTTTCCTTCAGAACCTATTACTCACGCATCGGCCTTGGGTCCTATATTGACAACCAAGAACCTACCAAGCCCTCGCAAGGTGACACTTAATCCTTTGTGCAAGATGTCACCCCAAGGAAGGGCAAGGCATTGGCCCCAGGTATATCTCATCCCTAGGAACCTACCAAGCCTTCGCAAGGCAATAGACAACTACTCTATGAAAATTTTCTTTTTATTTTAGCTTTTTTTTGCTATGGTTAAAACCCCTTTTTACACACCTCTCTATGCTGGGTTTTTTTAAGATCTATCTTTCTTGATCTTATAGTTTTCAACAAGCTTCCCTAGCTATCTCACCACTAATAGAAGCTCCTAGAAATAGCTGCCTAGGAGGCTGGCAAGATAGGGTCGCTCAAGACTCCTCAAAACGACTCTTTTAATGCTAGACAATGGCTTCACATGAGATGGCCGATTGCTTGAACCTCCCCCCCAGACATACCAAAGTAAACCCTAGGACTTCATGCCATGAATTTTTGGTCCCTAATAAAATAAAATAAAACCCCCACAAATACATATATAGAAGAAACTTAAGGGAAAAAGCTCTGAAAGGTTGCGAAACCACTTGGATTGGCCACCAAATTCTCCCATGCAACAAAGGCTCCCTCAAAGCACTCCGTTGAACCTATTTGGCACAACACTAAAATAAAAACTGATTAAAAGCACCCTCACCAAACAATCACATGGCCCTCATGGCCTAACTAGATATAACATTTCATAACAAACGAATTGGCCCTCTTGGCCTAAAGAGATACAATATTTTGCATCTAAAACTCAATCATCTTGACCTAAATGAATATAGCAATGTAACTCGTAGAAAACCCTTCTTGGACTAACATTGATAGACAACGAGACACTCCATCTTGAGGAGAAATTGGGGCTGCAAGCCCTAAACTAAATGCATTAAATTGTGACCCATACCTCCTACATAGAGAGCAAGAGGTGTATGTAATCTAACCAACCTATGGGTCTAAGATAATAATGGAAAATGGGTCTCGGCTACTCTTTGCATCACCCATACTAACTATTACTTGCTATATAAAGCATGTTCTAATAAAAGTCCCCATAATCGACCAAGTCTTGCCTCATCATCAATAAATATATCTAAACTAGGACCACAATTGAAAAAGAGGTCTTCTTCATATGCATAGTTGGCTAATGAGTCAGCAAACTGATTCCAGTGTCATAGAATTAGCTGAAGAGACACTCTCTCAAAGTCATGATCAGGTTCATGGCAACATGATAGTACATATGAAGAATAGGATTCCATACTGTGTACATCCCATTCCGTTGGTTCCAAACCAACTAGGAATCCCTTTTACCAACAATTGGGGAATACCGCTCTTCTTCACAAAGTTCAATCCCATAATCAAAGATTTTTACTCCGTCATATTATTAGTAATGCCTACCCCAAGGTAGATACCTAATTCATCATGATTCTATGTTAGGGATCCCTAATAACCACGCCTATACTCCCTTTCTTGTTGGAACCCTTGGACGCTCCATCAAAGTATAATGTATACATCCATGATGGGTTCACACAACCATCCATTATCACCTCTACTTGTAATTATGATAATCAAAATTTAGCATGTTCAAGGATGTACCGAATGCTCCATCCCACCATCTTCATTGAATATAACAAAGATACTTGTTAGAATTTGTAAGTAGTGATGCTAGAAGACTTTTATTTCCAAAACAAACAATCCGCCCTCTTTCTCAATGATTTTATATCCCTTACTCCACCCGAAAGCTTTCCCTGATGATATCTCTGCTTCAAGTATGGATGTTCGAAGTAAGAAATTAGCCGCCCCATCAACCAATGTTTTCTCTTGCAGGTTCAAGATCAACCAAGAATGGACCTACAAGGAATAATTCTCATTAATGCATTTAGAGATAATGAGGTTTAATATTATTAAGATTAAGCTTATTTTTAAACTCCACTCTGTGTAGATTGACTAGTAATGTCGCAGACTTATTTTTCCGTATTTTGACTATTTTGTAGGCATCCCACTTAGGCTCTAGTTTCCTTGGAAACATATTCCTACATGCATCATAGAATAAAACTAATTGCACTTTCTTAAATGTATATTTCTTCACTTTTAAATCATACAACAACTTCATTCGATTCTTATCCAGTTCCTGGTGTAAGAAACTGTGCAATTTGAGCTCATCTAGGTGTGCTTCGATCGTAAAGTGCTCAAGGAGTGCATCTTCCTCGCCCAAATAATGGTTAATTATAAATCTTATAGTCGATAACTCAATGTTTAGGTGTAATACACACTCCTCCCCATAAACTAAGTTGAATGGGGTGTGGTCTATGGCTTGTTTAAATGTTGTGTTATACGTCCACACTGCCACATATAACTTCTTATCCTAGTCTCGTTCTTCTCATTGGTACTTTCAACCTACCCATTTTCCTGTGGGTTATAAGGAGTCATCTTATTGTGCCTAATATTCCATGCTTCACTTAGGCTCTTAATCACCTTATTTAGGAAATGGGTTCCATGGTCCGACATTAATTTCTTTGGTAGACCAAATTGATAGATAATCTACTCAAGCAGAAAGCTAGCAGACTCCTTTGCATCATCCTTCTTCGTTGATTGTTCTTCTAACCACTTCATAAAATAGTTAGTTGCCACTATGATATATCTCTTCTATCTAGAAGACAACAGGGTAATAGAACCCACAAAATTGATGCCCCACTTCTCGAATGGTAGTATAGCCATAATAGGAGTCAGTGGGTGCTTCCTATTCTCCCTACTATCATGCCTTTGATTTATATCACATCTCTTGACATACTCAAATGAATCCTAGAAAATGTACGGCCACCAATATCCAGCTCTTAAATATTTTTGTGCAGTCCACTGCCCACAAAGTGTCCTCCACAAGCAAAGTCATGGCACTCTTCCAAGATAAATGGAACCTGGTCAAGCATAACACATCGGTAATAAAAATCATCAACCCCTTGCCAATATAGTGATCCTGCAATCAAGGTAAATTTCAAAGCCTACTGTCTAATTTTCCTATTCTCTGATTTTTATAAAGCAACTCTAGTCTCTCCTATGTGGGGATAAATAATTTGTCATAACAGTATATACTAGGATGGAGTCGAGGCCGTATCAATTTAAATAGTCCCTCAATATCATTAACTTTAGCCAAGATTTCCTTTGGTTCCCCGAAATCCATAAGACATTCAACAATGCCTTGCAACTTCAATGGCTTACTCCTAATTTCATAATCAAACTTTTGCAAAGTAATCAACCATTTCACTACGCAATCAGTCAGTTGTAACTTATTTAGCAACAATCTAAGTCCTTCCGCCTTCATATAAACTACTACATTTTCATAGAGAATATACTGCCTAAACTTTTTGGTCACAAATACCATCCCAAGGCACAATTTCTCCATGTAGGTGTAATTAAGTTCAGATATCCCCAATTTACAACTAGCACATGCTATTGGATGACACCATTTCTCCTCCTAGATCTGGGCTACACAATAGCTAATGCTATGCATTGTGGCTGCTAAAAATATATAAAAAACCTCACCCATTTTGGGTGCTTTTAGGACTAGCACTTTTGCCAATTTTTACTTCACATCCTTGAAGGATACTTGACAAGGATTACTCCAAACAAACAAACTGTTAAAAGATAATAGATTCTTCAATGGCAATGTTCTTTCTATAAGTGCATTAATAAATCGTTGATAATATCCCACTAATGACAGAAAGCTATACACTTCTTTAGGAGTATGTGGTGGACTCATAGTGACAATGTCCTTTATCTTTTCAGGATCAATCGCAATACCAGCTGAACTAACCACATGACCCAATAGCAGTTCATATAGGGCACTCCAAAGATGCACTTTCTTGAGTTAAGAGCAATGCAAAACCGACTGCAACACTCAAAACACTTCCTTAAAATAATCAGCATTATGTCCCTTATGGTGGCCCCTCAGATTGTCGATAAAGATTTTTAGCTTCTCGGGGGAAATATCACCAAAAGTCTTATAAGTTGTACATTACCAAGAATCCGGTGCATTGCATAATCCAAATGCCATCACATGATATGTAAAGGAACCAAATATAGTAATAAATGTTATTTTTAGCTTATCTTTCTCTACAATAGCCATTTGGTTATATGTAGCAAACTTATTAGGAAAAAAATGAACTCACAAATGGGCCTTTTAGCCCCCCTTCTCTCCTCCAAACAAGGAAAAGAGGAGAGAAGAATAGTAAAATAATCCTCCTCTCTCTCCACTTTTGCAATCTCATTTTGCCTTTTTTATATTATCTACAAAGATATACTCAAATTCCTTCTCTCTCCTCATTCAAGAAGTCTTTTTCAACCAAATTTTATATTAAAAAATGAGTTAGTTACAGGAGTGTGGTGCTTCATTTTCAATGCAAAATGATTAGTAGATATGAGGTAATTGATTTTTTAATTGAGAACAAGGAAAATGAAAATTTGAAAGTTCCTATTAAGATATTTTGGGGATTTTTTATATTCTAGCTTTTGGTCAAAAAATGAACCAACTGGTCAAATTTTGTGTTTTTTGGAGATGTTTTTGGAGGCAAAATAGAAATATCTAAAATACAAAAATTCTTGGATATCCCTACCCTCTGGGCTATTTCCCCCCATATCTATACTCTCTCATGGCTCTATTGTGACCTCTTCTCTGTGTCTATGCAACCTTCATTAATAGAGTGAATTACTTACACCCTCCTTTTCCTTGGCACCTTTGTGTGCCTCTCTGTGCATCTCCACTCTATCTCTTGTGACAACCAAGTAGGCTCCCCGTTTCTATTAATAGTAAAATGAATATAGGAAAGAAGGAGCTGCATATTGAGGTAGATATTGAATATGGCCCATTATTCAAAAGAACCCAACGTACCAGTGTCAACCCTCAAGTTTTACAGAGTTATAGGCAAATGGGATTGAATCATGTGGATTTGTGGGTTGATGGGGGAATCTACCCAGTTGACCCCTTAAACAATAGACCTCAAACTTTCTCAGGAATCACAAATTTGTTGAACTATGTGTGCAAGGGTGAAAATGGATTACTCGGTTATACTAGGCGGCTCAATGATCAGGCATTCAAAGTATTTACAACTTGCCAAGCGACAATAAAAAATTGCCATGATGTGATCACTACACATCAACTTCATATACAACAACTCATAGGACAAGTGGTACAGCTGAATGACACTATAGTTTAACAAAACAATCAAATTATTTCAATGCAAGACACTATCCATGACATTGGTATCTCATATGAGGAGATAAAGGCATAATTGGACAACTCAAGAAAGATCAACAACAAGCTAACACAGGAGCGCAAATGAAAGAAGAAGCCAATCAATGAGGTAATTGTGAATAGTGGCCAGTGGAAGCAATGTATCAAAGCATGTAAGGTAGCTCAGAAAGAGAACCTAGGTGAGGGTGAGGTTGGATCGTGTATTAGTACATTGTTGAAGGCAAGTACATTGGAAAATGCTTTGAGCAATCCTAAGTTTAAAGCTATGAAGGAAAAGGTGATTGAGTGCACATTAAAAGATGTGTCAAATGAGTTCTCAACTGTGGATGCACAATCTATTTATGACAGGGCCGGTATTAGCACAACGACTTACTCAAAGATATTTAAAGGTGTGAAGGTTGGGTTTGGTTGTGTGCTGAAGAGAAATAGAAGCATGCCTCTTCCTCAACCTTCAAAGTTAATAGAGGCCCGACGACAACTTAATACAAAGGTTTTGGAGTTGATAGGAGATCCCATGCATATTCAATGTGTGGAAACACTAAAGGTTGGGACCAAAAATGCATATGAGGTGAAGCTCACCGAACTCAATAATTATTATTTAGATTTGAACAAGGTGCAGTCGGCAATGGTAATATACTACAATATGTCTGTTGAGGAATGTAATGGTAAATTACAATTTGTTATAAAATTAGATAAAAGTGAGGTCGTCAAAGGAGTAAAGCTTGAAAGATTTAGTGTAACTTTGATGAATAGAGCTTTACAATTCGACAAGAACAACCCAGGAAACTTTAGTGTTCAATCTGAGTGCCACGTGTGGTGGCTTGCTACATTTGAAGTTCCTAAGGAAACATTTGAGGTGTTGCAGTTGTTCTTTATGCACACAAGCATTCCAAGCATCATCAATCGTTAGGAACCTGGTGAGATGCTCTCGATTGAAGGGTATGGTCAATACTTGGTTAAATGGCATCTTGCAGGAGACTTGAAAACTTTAGAATGCATGTGTGGAATCTCCAATGGTGCAAATACAAAGAATCCATCCCTATATTGCTTGATAGAGAGGGTGGAAGGAAAGGACGGAAATAAGAACTAGTGAAGGGTGATAAGTGTTGCATCGACGTGCAATAGAGAAAATCCCACTTGGAAGCCGATCTTCAACATTCCCTTGGATCATATTCACATTTTTTCATTGCATTCTTTTGTCAGAATCATGGAAAAACTTGTATATGAATACATTTGCTTTGCTTATAGGATGCAACCAGAAAAAGAATCCATTGTAACGTGTAGGAATGTGAAGTGAGTGCTATCAGAAAATGGGCTACACAAGCATCAAGTGATAATTGAAAAAGATGAGAAGAGATCAGGAAAAACTGGTAACTTGCCAAACAAGCCTTGCTTTGGAGGAGAAAAGGCTAGGAAGTTTCTCTCAACACCCATCAATGAGGAAGGGAATGTCATGGTTTGTAGGCCGTAGGACTACGATGGGTGGAAAAAGTTACATTTTGCAGTTTCTGATTGAAGTAATGGAGGAAAAAAAAGATTGGACAAAGCTAAGGTTTGGATAAGTCATAACAAATTGGCTCCCTTACTTCGCAAGATACTATTTAACAATGAATATAAGCAAGAATTTATCAATGCTTTGCATAGGTTCTATGAAAACATGGTGGAAGCATGGGACAAAAGCTCTATCACACATTACATGGTGCGTATTAAGTTAATATTTTAAAATTGTATGAATTGCATAAACTATTGAGCATAGTTTTACTCATGTGTGATATGTGTCTTTGTAGCATATCCTTGAGGCACATGGGCCATACTTTGCAGAAAAGGGAAGCATCAAAATTTGTTCCACACAAGGGATGGAAAATTCACATTGGATAGCGCGTGGTGCATACCAAAGAAAAATTGATCATGGTGGAGGGTGAATGGTAGCAATCCAATGATCCAATTGCTATCTTGGTGGTATAGGATTATAGTAGCGGATGAAGCTAAACTCTCACAAAAGAGAGCAAATGAAAGTGTTGATGAATCAGCTGCAGACATGATGGAATCACATTGTGTCACTAAAAGAGTGCGTTATGAAGCCTCAAGTGCCAAAGAAAACCATGCCAAGTGGCTAGAAACAAGTCATCGACAAGGCAGCAAATGGGTTCAAAGAGAACTAAGATAGTAAGATGAACAATGTGAATCAGTGTGAATGCAATTCATAGTTTAAGAGAGAAAGAGAGAGTGTGCATCTATGTGAATCAGTCTCACAGTTTAGGGTTATATAAAAGAGGGCTTCACTTTCTATCTTATTTAGATTTCTCACATCTCTTGTGCATGAAAGATGGCTAAATCTAAGGTAGTCGCAAATAAGCTTCCGCTCAGAGCCCCATAATGTGTTTAACCCCTTGGAGCATCTACTAGCTCAGATGCATCCCCTTCTCAACCTAATCCACCTTCCTCAAGCCACCCTCACAAGGGTCCTCCTCAGCATCCCCTTCTCAACCTAATCCACCTTTCTCAAGCCACCCTCACAAGGGTCCTCCTCAGCATCCCCACAAGAAATGCAAGTGGAAGCCAAGTATAGTGGCCTTGAGAGAAATTAGGAGGTATCAATGCTCTTTTGATCTCATCATTCCAAAGGCGAGCTTCTCGAGACTTGTTTACGAGATTGTGTAAGACCTCTACCACATAGAAAGCAGGAGGTGGTTTTTGGCACAAGGACAAGATAGACCTAATCGCTTCACAAAAGAATGTCTTCATGCTCTACAATGTGTTCTCTAGGAGAAGCGGATCTAAAAATTTAGTGAGGTCGCCTAATGTAGCAAGCACACACATTGCTCCACCACACGTTTGGTCATACAAGTAAAGAAGCTTTGACCGCTTGATTAGCACCACCTTCTCCAAGCTAAATGTCACAAGTATCATTCGAAAAGGTCCAAGCTTGGTCAAAGATCAAATTTTCATGATTATTTCTTGCCCTTCGGGTGAGCACTTCTTATGGAAGACCACCAAATCTACAACAAGGTTACCAATATACTCCTTCAAAGCTGAATCCTTTCGTCGATCCGCATGTTGAGCTCCTCCTTGATGCAAACTCATCTATATACATTATATCTTGAATGACAAAGTCAAATCAAACAATATACTTAGCGACTAACCTAGAGTTATCAAAAAGTGATGAAACTTGACAATAGAGTGCGTCGAGTCTCCCGGAGTCCACTGGTGAAATCTTGACAAAAAATGATGCCTATAGCTACCTTGTCTAAAGTTTGGTGTCTAGGGCCACTTTCTGCTGACAAAAAGTGGCCCCAGACTCCAGACTTCGGACAGGGCAGCTGCAAGCATCATTTTTTGTCAAGATTCCTAGAAAGTGGCCCCAGACGCCAGACTTCAGATAGGACAATTGCAGGCATCATTTTTTGCCAAGATTTCACCAATGGACTTCGGGGAACCCGAGCACCCTACCATCAAGTTTCATTGCATAAAAATATATGGTAATTAGAAATATCACCTTCTCCAGATCATCTTGTATCTTAATTTTCTCGTGTGTCAGGGAGGCACCTCTTTGGGCAGAGCGATCTACAAACTCCTTGGTAGGAAGCTGGGGCCTTGATCTGAAAAAATCATGCTATAGTGCTTCAAATTCAGCATCTAGCACAAGGTAATCTTCTTCAACCGAGGTAATATGCTCCTGTGCTACTATGATGGCACTCATAATATCTAAGCTTGTGCATCATATCTTCCCATCTCTGCCATTATCGGATGCACATCCATGTGATCATAATCGATCAGGTCTTCCATTGAATCCCTGACTAGGATAGAAAATAACTCTTCTTCCTTCATTTCCAAGTATTGCAGTACATCTGATAGAAGCAAGTATTGTACACCATCTACTTCAATGGATGTCAAGGAGGCAAGGTTAGGTTTGTCGACTTATGGCTATTCTGAAGAAGATGGCACCATGAGAGCCAACCCTTGCTCTGCCACCACTTGATGTTCCTCTTCAACATTTATATGCTCTTCAATCGATTCTTCTCCCATGTATGTGATAGAAACAACCTATGGAGTTATATCTTCATCGCTCTCCTCTTCTAGGGGTGTATCCAATGCAAGGAGGTAAATTACCAATGCACAATCACACTCCATGAGACATATCACACCTGTGGAGTTATATCTTCATCGCTCTCCTCTTCTAGGGGTGTATCCAATGCAAGGAGGTAAATTGCCAATGCGCAATCACACTCCATGAGATCCAAAGGTGATGTACCTGGTGCACTTCCCATGGGAACATTGCATACTCTGTGCGAAGGATCTACATGGGTCCGACACCTATTCACCACTTTTTGATGATTATTCCTTGCCTGAAATACCATGAGCTGTTCTAGTGGCACCCAAGTCATGTCGGATCTCTCGATAGAGTATATGCATGTAGAAATGGTGCTCACAAAGTCTTCCAAAACCTAAAGGGGGGGAATCCAATGATGAGAGCATGCTTTCAAGGTTGAAGTTCTTAGAGATAACCTGGAATATCTCATCACCCTGGTTGGCAAAGATAGGCTCGTGGATCCACTCATCAAAGTGTGTGCGAGCATCCATCATAGCAAGTAGGACGAATGTGGTGGATATAAAGAGATGAAGAAAGAAAGTGTGAAATGAAACAATGAAACAAGAACTGAACTAGTCCTACCTTAGAAACCTTAAGTTTTAAACCATTAAGGGTTGTTTGCATACGATATTTAGTTATGGATTTACTTAGATCTTTGTAAATTTTACATGCATATGTAAATATGTTGATGTGGAAAGTGTATAATAAGTGTATGATTTTGCATGAATAAATACTGTAAGTTTGTAAGCCACAATATTCTATTGGAAAAAAAAATCCAAAAATTTATAGGTGTTGGATATTACAACTTGTGGTGTTGGGATTTTTAGGGAGACTCTACAATAAAATATGTGGAGCCATACACTTTCCGCTGGTAACAGTATCCTTAGCTCAGCTTCGAATTTTCCTACCATCTAGTTTAAAATAGAAGCTAACAGGCGGATTCTGCATTAACATTGTAATTTTTTGGCACATTATATTCAAGGGCCAATCATCCTCCATTTGCAACACTTGGGGCTCACGGCCCTCACAAATGATAGTAGCATCCACAGCTGCACTTTCACTCATGTCTAGATCAAGGCACAACCATTTACCCTTGAGCATCCTCCATCTACGATACTTGAACACTAGGCATAAAGTCTGTCCGTGTGACAAAGTACTTGTAAATTGGAAAGGAAAGTTAGCCGATTCATCCCAAAGTAAGATAATAGTCAACTAAAAGAGAAAATTTTTACCTGAAAGCCATGTCCCTTGTTGTGACTCAACACCCCACTGTGTCAAGACTGTGAGTTATTTTTTATGTCCAAGTTTTGCCTAGAATCCTTGTTACATAATCCTCTAATGTATTTTTTATGACGTACGTGCTTTTGGTATGTCTCAAACCCTTACATTCCTTGAACATGTGTGCAAAAATTGCAATTGGTATGAACCAACTTTGATGTACATTCTTTGAGTCGGTGCTTGGCTTCATAGAATTCAATATATCTACTGAAATTTTTGTGCCACACATGTGCAAAATATCGCTACTACACAATGGCCATTCTATGCTATTGAGATTCAATATGTGTATAGACTCAAGGGATCCATATTCTCGACTCCCCTTGGGGAATATGTACTTGGAGTCATAGAAAAAAACAAGGTCCTCTATGAGCTGCTTAGCTATACGCCCCTCAAAGAGCAATCTACCTATTTCGAGGTGGTAACACTTTAAAAAACCAATGAAACTCTCAACATTTTTCCACTCACAGCAATCCAAAGGGTATACTTCTGTAAATACAAGACAAGTTGTTACATAGGTATCATGAAATTTCTCATTCTCAATGAGTTGCAAATACTTACTGTTTGTAATGTTTCGTTGAAAGGGCACAGTGGGCGCAATATGTATTTGTTTTTGCATGAATACATGTTGTACAAACGCCTCTGTTACAAGGTGAGAACCAACATTCCTTTGTCTGAGAGCTAAAATTTTACCCTTCCAGTGCCTTGATACATCTACAATTGCAGATGTTTTCACCCTGAAAGCTCCCTTCATACTTGGATGCATATGTACCCAAGACGAGCAATGATACATATCAGTGATCCAATTCCCCTCTTCATATTTTCTATTACGTACTTCTATCAAGAGAATTCTTGTTCTTCTCTCATGCATTATAACCTATGCATTAGATGTAAAGAAGTATGTATTAACCCCTAAATAATAAGCATTTTAAGTCTGTCCAATAATCACCAATATGCCATACAAATCAACATGGCATTAAGAGATGTTTGCACTTTTGTAAAAAAACATAAACATCGATATCAAAATGCATGTGGATATATACATCAACACAAAGTATAGATTTAATTTCAAGGCATCACTTTAATCATACCATTTACATGAAATATAATGAAAAGAATAGCACAAGAATACTCAGAGAATTTTGCCAAAATAAATTTTATTATAATGAAGAGGAGTCTGATTTGACTCAATACATTATATGAAATGTGGGTATTATAGAGTAGTTGTTACAAGGATAGTAGCCACATGGCATGCAAATCTTAATAGGAACATTGGATTGACACCTGAGATATTCTAAGACTCTACACATTGTGTGTTATATGGATGATATGATACACGAGTTTCATGGATCATTGCCAATTGGCATGGAGATCCAAATGGACACATAGGACCAATAAAGTAGAGGATTTTTGAACCATCGACTTCCAACAGATCCATATCATCCAACACAAAGGAATCACTCACCACATCAAAATAGTCGATCGAGAATTATATGCTTCACCTAAACCTTGTATAATACCTGCATGTACAAAAAAACACCTGCATGAATCTCTTTTAACAAAAATACTTATATAAATCTCTTTTAGCAAAAAGTATCCAGATAACTGCATGAATAAAAGAAATACAAAATAGGGCCAATTTACCTATAAGATGATCTATTGAAGATAAGATCGAATCATTGCTAACTGATTCGGGTTTTTTACAAACCAGATTTCTACCACAAAATTTGGCCAAAACCCCTATCAAGAGCCTTACCATATCACTTTGGGTTTACTCTTCAAACACTAGGTATGCTACATTGCTTCTCGATTATGATAACTCTAGCAAATGGGGAGAACAAGTTCTTAGGAGGGATGTCAATGTAAAGGGTAAAAGGGATGGTTATCTTAGTGAAGATGAAAATGGATTACACCTAGGAGTTGAGTGAGTGCATGGATTTTTCAAAGGACTAGCCTCCAACAACACGTGGATTTCACCTGCATTACTAAGATTTGGAATCTATCACCATCATTAAAGGTCCTCTCACCCTAGTACACAAGTCAATATCCACATCATTGTGTCATTTGGATCTTACACAAAAGCTTACAAGCACGGACCCCTTATGTCACATGCTTATATATATATGTATATATATATATGTATATATATGTATGTATATATATATATATGTATATATATATATGTATATATATATATATATATAAGAAACTAAAGTCAAAGCAGCTTTTGGAATCCATTCTTTATAATCTCAATAACTCCCAAGAAAAAGAGAATTTTAAGAAAATTCTTGAGTAACACAATCTGTTTCAACCTAGTCTACAAAGTTGTAGAAGAAACTTTTTTCAAATTCTTCACCGATTTGAAGTTACGAAGGCATAGACTGCTGGCTATATGCAATTTTCTTCTCTCTTTCACCATATCAACTTTCCATTCTATCCTTCTTGTAAATATATTATAATAATGTGCTTTGGGCACCCATATCTTATAATCTAGCTCTCTTTCTCTATTTTTTTCTACCACGACCCTTGGCTTCTTGCATGATGACCAATCTGGGAACTTGTCCCATCCACTATTCTCCATATTTTCAAAGATGCCATACATAATCTAAGATTATGTTAATTAAAAATATTAGCTTAATCTAATCCCTCATGGGGGCTATATAAGGAGCTCATGGAGATGTAAAGAAGGACAATGATAAGCACATGAGAGCACTCTAGAATACCCTCATGCTAGTTCATCTCTTTGAGGTAAGCTATGAGTGAGTTCTTTTATTATGTAGCATAATGGCAAGCTTCCTCTACCTCTTCTTTTCTTGTATAACATGTCCACTAGTATCATCCAGGACACGTCTTAGCAGTCCATTGGAAAGGATGTCTAGAAAGCTCCACCCGGCACTCCCATGGAATGTTACGGGATTTGCGATCTAGGGCTTTTCGTGTCTACTACGTAGTGGAAGTATTCTGGCCGTTCCCACTAAGGATCGACCAGAATTAGGATTTTCCTGATTGGTCCTTTCCTAACAGCAACTAGCGTCGGACCCAAGCGAACTACTTACGCAGAAACGCTAGGTCCGAAGCGGATTCACGCTGCACTTGGTTCAAGGAGAATGGGAAACGAGAGGGATGCAAAGCTAAACCTCTCTGCCATAAGGCATAGTCCCATTCCGTTCCCCTAAAACAGCGCAAATCAGTTAAGACATAACTCTAGGTCAACGCTTTCATTGTTCGTGTCCTTTGATAATCATCCCGCTATTCCTCGTGATTTGAGAAAAGTTTCTGGCCAACCGAGACCACCCAACTGTAGGACGGACCCATGGCCCATCCTCCGCACTTTCCTCGTTTTTTTTTAGTTATGTAATTATCTAACACATTAATTGGACATGTAACAATCAGCTTCTTTAATTAATCCGTTAAACACTAGTTCCTTCATGTAATCTTATCATGTGACATAGAAAAACAATATTAGACAAGTTCTTTATTAACATATCATCATATTTATCTTTGAAATACAAGGAATTCCGCCCATAGGCTTGTCCATAATCCTCCCGAAGGCTATCCAGCAATCCACAGGGATCATTATTCCAAGTTTCCGCCCCTAGACTACTATGCGGACCTCGAGATCCAATCCCGAGTCATGTTAGCCTCTTGCGCAAGACCCGGAAGGCGAGGGATTTACGGCCAGAGCCCCCCTGGCACCCAAGCGTCCTCCTGCTCCAAGTAGTGCTCAACGGAGAGACCTCTCGCAGCGAGTTCGGTCCACGTTCCCGGCGCGATCAACAACCCCCTTGGTTAGGGTCAGGCAGGCAGTCGGGGGTAACTGAAGCTGCCTCTCCCTTTAGGTCTTCAACCTAAAGTATAGATATTCATTTAATTTGTAATTCATAAATCAAACAGTGCTCTAAAATCTCTAGCAAGCACAAACATTTCCATTAATCGATCTTGTTGTTGGCAAACTGCTAAGGAAGGAATCTTTACTTTTGAATGCATCTAGCACTCGATCCGGGGTGCCTTGCAACTTGGCAAGATCCTTTATATTCTGGGTTAGGGCATACCCTATTAACCCAACTTGGTCAACCCTAAAGTTCATTGGATACTTTAATTTCCAGTTTTTAACCTTCCTTACTTAGAAGGATATCAAAGAATACATCCTTTTGCAAGATAACTTGCGTAAGGATCCGCCATCCTTTTTGAGGGTATTCAACCTTTCTTCTTGTGAATCAATCACAAGACCATATGACTTCTTACTTGCCGCGCAAGTCCTGCATCGTACTATGTGATAATGGAGTTACAAAACAATCCGTTTCAGTTTCTTTAAACTGACAGTTGTCAGTCCTAGGGTTTCTTAGCTTTTATTATTTTCTTTAAGAACCTCAGGGACAAACACTAGTTCTTTTACGTTTACAATTTACTGACCCTACAATCAGGGAAGGTGGGCAAGTATTTAAGGTATAAACGTTTCTTGGATTTTAAATTATCCCAATGAATATTTCATAGCATAGGTATTTCTAAATTAATTTGGTTAACTTTTAGAAGGTAATATCGAGAACTTCCGCACGATTTGTTATCTATGTGTCAATTGATTTTTCAATCCTAAACTTTATCGATTTGAGGTTAGGTAAATTCAATTAATCTTCTTTTTTTCTTGCGAACAAAAACTCATGCCAAATAAGGAATATTTCCCTTGCTAAGTTATGCAATTAGCAATGATAACTTCCTAGAATTTAAGCATCGTAAGAAACCTTTCATGAATTGCACCTTCTATGATGATTCGTTGTAAAAAGAATAGGGGTTAATGGTGCAAGATACAGAATTATAACTTCTAAACCTAACCGAGGTATACTACTTTAGTGGGTAAATAATCTTGCTCATAATTCATTTCAATGCATAATACTTTTTTTTTTCGAAGGAAAACTATGTTCATACTTTATTTATTTTGCATGTTTTAATTAAACTAAATTCCTTCATCGTAAATAACTAGGACTAAATATATATCTTATCCCTAACAATTCATCTTGCATGATTGAATTAAAACCTGATATAAAATTAAGAAGGAAAAACCTGGTTTTGGGGTGAGATATCCACATGGATACCGGGAGATGACCCTCCCGCAGCTACTCCTTGGACTTTCTTAGGTGACATCGCAGTTGTAATCCTTCAAACGTGAAAGCGGCTTTACACTCTTTTTCAAAATTCCACCATCGCTTCAATACTCTTCTTCTCTCTTTTGAGGCGAGGAGTCGTTAAGGGATTGACCACGAGAAGGGGGTAATAAGACCTTTAAGGTCTTAGCTTCTTCGGGAGGGAAAAGTTTACAAAGCCTAAAAAAAGCCCAATAGGGGGTATATACACGGTAAAAACGGTGTTTGTGAGTGTGGTTTTGCAAACATATGAAGGGGCCTTGGTAACTTTTAACACGGGGGGTTTAAGGTGGGAATTTCAAGAAGAAGGGATTAAGGTGGGAATTTCAAGGAAAAAGGAAACTTGGGTGGAAGTTGCAAGAAGAAGGGGACTTACGTGAAACTTACGAGGGAATGGGTGCTTAAATCTCGGGTGGGGGTATAAACCCACTTGGAGAAGACTTGTGGAATCCCACAAGGAAGGATTAAGGGGCTTGCAATATGAAAGGGCTTGTAGGACCCTGAGGCATTTTATGGGGAAAAGACCACGGGGAGGATTTTTAAATCCCAGGGACGGTGGAAAATAGGTTATAAAACCCTTCAAGAGGAAGGCTTATTAAAAGCATGGATGGGCTTAATGGTTTTTTTTTTTCAATATTGGTTGGGACCCCACGAGGGAAAAGGGGGAAACAAGGGGTGTGAAAGACCCTTAAGAGGGGATTAAATCCCGAGGTGGCCACATGGACACAAGCCTTAAGGGATCCCCCTTCTGGAAGCTTCCAAGGAAGCTTCTATACCTCAAAAGCTTACGTGGAAGAGGGGGAAAATTATCAGATTAACGTCGAGGGGGGGGTGGGGGGTTTGATTCCGATGGTGAAGACGGTGGGTATCTGCAGGCGGCGGCGTTGGGAGGGCAACCCTCGTCTGGGTAGAATGGCGACGAGGTAGCTTATCCCTCCCACCTTCCACAGATTGCAGGACGGCAGCGCAGTATTTGGCAGCCCTCAACGCTCTCTCTCGTGTTCTTCCTCACCCTCTCGTCGACTGCAGCGTAGAGTAATGTGGCGACTCTCTTTCCTCCTTTGTACCCCCCAGCCGCAAGCCCCCCTTCTGGTTAAATAGGGGAGGGGAGGAATCCTCCCCCTCAAACGTGTCCATTCACATGGATCCTCCTTGTTCCAAGCTCCAGCAAGGAGCTTGGTGTCCCATGCTTCCCTCCCTCTCCCCCAGCTCGACAGTCGGCTGGGGGAAGAAGGGAGTAATAAAAAAATTTGCCTTAATTCTTTAAAAAAAGAATTAACCCAAGGCCCTATTCACGCATAATAAGATTTATATTTGTTACATTTTGTCCCCCTTAGAGGAATCGAAGTGTCCTCATCTCGAGATAAACTGGGGATATTGATGGGTGAGAGTACCTTCTTCTATCCAAGTGGCATCCTCTTCGGGATAATCTTTCCACTGGACGAGGCATTCTCTCAAGGTTCTGGATCTTAATTGTCTCTCCCTAACATCTAAGATCCTATCGGGCCTTAGCTCAAGGACTCCTTGACTAGGCATTACAACTTGTTGGTTGTCAAGTACGTGATTAGGATTAGGTACATACTTTTTCAATAGACTGATATGGAATACATTATGAACTTTTAGGTTCTCAGGGAGTTGCAATCTATAAGCATTGGGTCCTAGGCATTTGGAGGATTTTGTACGGCCCACAATACCTTGGACTTAGCTTCTTGCAATCTCCTAGGGATAGAGAACTCTTTTTAGGGCGTACGCGAATGAAGACCATGTCTCCTTCTTCGAAGACTCTTTCTTGACACTTCAAATCCGCGTATGCCTTCTGTCTATCCTTGGCCGCTTGTATGTCTTGTCTTATTGTCTTTATTTGATCATCCATCTCTTCCAACATCTGCCTTGACGCTTCAACCCTTAGGGTTGGATCAGAGAAGTTTAGGGGACTTCGACAGTCATGACCATACAATGCTTGGAAAGGAGTCATCTGAATGCTCTGCTGATAAGAAGCATTGTATGCAAATTATACCAAAGCCAAGTATTGAATCCACCTCTTTGGCTCTAGACAGCAGTATGCCCTAAGCATATCCTCGATGACTTGATTTACTCGCTCTGTTTGGCCATCCGTTTGGGGATGGTAGGCGGTGCTAAAACAGAGTTGAGTCCCAGTAGCTTCAAAGATAGCCCTCCAGAAGTGTGATGTGAAGAGAGAATCACGATCACTAATGATTCTTCTGGGTAAACCATGTAGCTTGAATATCTCTTTGATAAACAATCTTGCAATGTCTGAGGCTTTATAGCTTGTCTTTATTGGAATAAGGTGTGCAACCTTAGTAAGCATGTCAACCACAACCATGATGGAGTTGTATCCTCCTTGGACTTGGGGTAAGCCTACAACAAAATCCATACTGATGAATTCCCATTTCATTTGGGGGATGTCAAGCGGTTTCAGTTTCCCTGGCATCATGACATGTTCGGCTTTGATACGTTGGCAAGACAAACACTCAGTGACATATTTGAGAACGTAACCTTTGAGCCTCTCCCAATGGTAGCTCTTCCTAACTGCGTTAAGAGTCTTAGCATAGCCAAGATGTCCTGCAGAAGGGGAATCATGAGCTTCTCACATTATTTTCTGCTTAAGTGACTGGCTTGCTGGTATACACAGCCTTGTTCTATAGTAGACAAGTCCATTATCAATGGAAAATTCCTGATACTTAGCCTGTAGCTTTTGGTTCTGATCCTTGATAGAGATTTCTTTTAGCATTGATTGGTAGGCCAAATCATGGCATGCTTCTTCTCTAGCTAACTCAAGTATAGGGTTGTTTGGCATGGATACCTTTGTAGCTAGAGATTTGGCCATTGATGTATTCTGCAAGATTAGGGAATTTAGGAATGCCTTGTGACTAAGTGCATCGGCAACTACATTTTCTTTTCCTGGTCGGTACTTGATTTCAAAGTCATATTCCTCCAACACTTCAATCCACCAACATTGCCTCATGTTGAGCTCGTTCTGGGTAAAGATCCATTTGAGACTCTTATGGTTGGTTACTAGAGTAAACTTGTTACCCAACAAATAGTGTCTCCAAAGCTTTAGAGCATGGATGACAGCTAGTAATTCCAGATCATGCGTAGCATAATTCTTTTCATGACTCTTCAATTTCCTTGAAGAGTATACTACTGGATGACCTTCCTGCATAAGTACACACCCCAAGGCAAGAATGCTAGCATCAGTTACTACCTCGAACTCCTTATTGAGGTCTGGAAGTTTTAGAATAGGTGTTGATACCAAACTTTGCTTCAATTTGTCGAAGCTATTTTGTTCAGGAGTTGACCATGCAATGGAAGTTTGCTTCTTCAGTAAATCCGTCAAAGGTGCTGAAATCAAAGCATAGTTTTTTATGAAGACCCTATACCATCCTGTCAATCCAAGAAAGCTACGTATCTCTTTGACGGATATTGGTGTTGGCCACTCAAGCACATCTCTGACCCTGGCTGGGTCCACTGATATTCCTTCTGATGATACTATGAATCCTAGATATTCAATCTGACGCTTGAAGAATGCACACTTCTTCATTTTTGCATACAACTTATGTGACCTCATTGTCTCAAGGACAATCCAAAGTTGAGGTTCATGATCTTCTTCCTGTTTAGAATATACTAAAGTTTCATCGAAGAAGACAAGCACGAAATCATCAAGATATGGCCTAAAGATGTCCTGCATTAACCTATTCAAGGTGGCAGGTGCATTCGTAAGCCCGAATGACATAACTAGGAACTCAAAGTGCCCATATCTTGTATTGAAGGTCCTTCATGAGACTCTTGCTTTTGATCTAACTTGTTGATTTTGATCAAGTAGATAGGTAATCCTTTTTTTACTCCTTTTATGATCCGAGATACTTTGGCCAATTGGATTCTTGGCACTCCTGCCTCACCTTGAGTTGTGACTAATTCCCTTTTAGAGTTTTGAAAGGAAACTTGACCCTTTCCACAATGAATGTGGGCGTCGTTGGGCTTAAACCAATCCATTCTGAGTAGACACTCATGGATACCTAAATTCATGACTCTGAATTTAACGGAAGTCTTCTTTCCTCCCAGTAAGAATTCCACCTTAGCAGTTTGCCTGGTACAAGTAACCTCACGACCATTTGCCAATTCCACAGGCAGGGTAGGTGCTTCTATTGTGGCTATTCCTACAGTCACTTATGCTAGGGAGAAAGATAGAAATTTGAAGTATCAAGCTTAGTTGAAGGGGGGAGTTAAGTCCATGCAGGTTTTACCAACCATGCCAAGGCCTAGAGAAATAGCAGAGGCCCCATTTGAACTGGAGATGCTACAGCAAGAGCTCCTATAATGCATTACTAATCAACTTGAAAGCCTTTCGTTGAATTTAGTGCAAGGAGTATGGCCCTCTCCCCTCACAAATGAAGGAAATCGAGGTCCAAGGAGACAAGAAAGAGAGTATTATTCCTATAATTATGGGGAGACTAGCCATAGTATGTACTTTTGCCCTTATCCGAGGCGCTTGCCAGGAAATGGTTTCCAACCAAGAAGGAGGGAAAAACAAGTGACACCACCTAGGGAGAGGCTTGTTCCACCAAATCTAGGCTCTCCACTGTCAATTCAAGTTCTCGAGCATCCTCGACCACTTGCAGAGGTGCCACCCTTGCCTGTCTAGCCACCAGAGAATTGTGACATCAGGATGATCAGTTTGGATGAGAGTGATATCAAAGGGAAGGCCAAAGTAGTAGAGGTTGAAGCAATGCCGGTGAAGAAAGCCCATAGAATTGAGAGAATGGAGCCTACACCATAGAGGAGGTTGAAAATATGGAAGAGGAGGCAGAGTCTTCAAAGGATACAAAGACACACAGCAGTAAAAAGAGGAGGGCTTGCTCACGGCGACATATTGAGCCAGATGATTTTTCCCTGGGTAAAGGTACTAGAGCTTATGATTTTCTTGCTAATGTGAGGGAGCAAGGGCCAAAAATTTCATGGTCACAATTACTACACCTATCTCCAACAGTGTGGTGACAATGGTCAAAGATGGTAAGCATTAGATCCATGAAGAATAGACATGTGAATGCAATACATGCTAGAAATATGAAAGATATTGTGCCTTTAGTGGAAGCCAAAATCAATGGGCAGATAGTATCAAAGACATATGTGGATGGAGGTGCAGAGATTTGTGTCATGACGGAAAAGTTGATGCATTGTTTGGGATTAAAGGTAAATGAAACTATTGAATTTGGGACCAAAATGGCTAACAATGTAGTAGTAAATTGTTTGGGAGTTATAAAGAAAGTCAAGGTAAAGGTGTGTGGAGTGCAATTGGAGCTTGACATGTATGTGATGCCAGTGAAGAGGGACGGCTATCCACTCATTCTTGGGTGACCATGGCTAATGGGAATGAAAGCCAGACAAGATTGAGAGATAGGGGCTTTAGAGCTAAGGCCATAGAAGGGGCTCCATAAAAAATGGAAGAGCACTATCTACAACATGAAGGAGGGCTGACAAGAGAATCTTGTGTTAGAGACCACCGCTGATGAATGGAGTTCCAGCGAGGATTGGTCATCTACGATAGAGGGGGAGCCTTCTAATATGAGGATGAAGAAATCTCTCTAGAAGTGATGGGGATTACATTAAAAGGGCCTTCTAGTAGTGAAATTCCATAGCAGCTTCCAAAGGTCGAGAAGGAGGGGTTAGAAAAAATGTTGGCTAAGGATCTATTAGTTGAGGAGAAGGCAGCCTACATGGAAGTGGTGATAAAACACTTTGTACTTTTTATTTCTGATTATGAACACATCACAGGTGTGACAATAGTACAACATCACATTAATCTAAAAGAGGGAGCAAGGCCAGTGATGCAGCGACTACGACGATTGGGAGTGCAGCAACTTTTGAAGCCAGGTTTCATCTATCCAATAGGGGACTCAGAGTGGGTTTCACCTGTAGTGGTAACACCCAACAAGAATGGCAAATGGAGGATTTGTGTGGACTACAAGCCACTAAATGCTGCAACAAAGAGAGATCACTTTCATATTCCCTTTCAGGATGAAATACTCAATGAGGTGGCCAAGCATGAGAGATACACTATTTGTGATGGGTATTCAAGTTATTTCCAGATCCAAATAGCTAAGGAGGATCAACAGAAGACCACCTTCATCATGCCTTGGGGCTGTTTTTCTTACAAAGTAATGCCCCAGCTACCTTCCAACGATTCATGAATTATGGCTTCCAATCATATTTTGGGAAGTCCATCAAGGTCTTTATTGATTATTTTTGTATTTATAGTTCTAAGGCTCTACATCTAGGGAAGGTGGATGAAGGTTTCAACCACCTCGCATAAATGGGGGGTTAGCTAAACCATGAGAAGTGTCATATTGGTGAAAGTAGTGTAATTTTGTTAGGGCATGTTGTAAGTGAAAGGGGCATTGAATTAGATCCAAACAAAATTAAGGCCCTATTGGCGGTGCCATCACCATCTTTTGTGAAGAAACTAACCTCTTTCATTCAGAAGGTGCAATATATGGGGCGGTTCATTCATCTCCTCTTAGTATTTGCAACAATTGACCCACTTTGAGGAGCTCCTATGGAGTGACGAAAGCAAAAGGTGCTTTCACGAGGTGAAGAAGGCTCTCAGCACCCTTCCTATAATTTTATAGCCTTGTTGGGATTAAGAGTTTTTTGTCAACTTGAGTTTTGGGGAAGATGCTCTAGGGGCAGCACTAATACAAAAGGATGCTAAAACTGGCCTGATGAGGCCAGTTTACTTTTCTAGTAGAGTAATGATAGCATCAGAACAAGGGTACAAGATGGTGGAGGTGATGATTTTGTCTCTAATGTTTGCTGTAAGAAAGTTTCGTCCTTATCTTCTCCCTAGGCCGTTCATAGTGATCACGACAAAAGAGCATTTTTCCTATGCCTTACAACACATGGGTGTTTCAGCCAGAATCGCTAAGTGGATGTGTTTATCAATAAACAATGGATCAATATCAGTGTCGTTTGGCATAAACTGGCTAAATGGTCTCTAGACAACAAAGATTCAAGAACTTCCACTTATAAGCAACTCTGGCAAATGCACCACCTATCAGTACCCAAAATGGGCCCAACACTCTCTCTCTAGGCACTAGCCAAGCCTCTCTACACTCAAAGAACACACCTTCTCAGCCTTGGGGCCAAGAGCATCTAACAGACATACTACCCTAACTTCTATCATAAATTTTGTGTTTGTTTTGGATTGTAATCTAGCAGCTAAGCCTCCCTCACACTCCTCATAGGGATTCCCTATACATATCATTGTAAAACACCATGTAAGTAGAGACAGAGGAGGTTGTTGAGAGTGGAAAAAGACTAAAATTTTGACTGATTTTTGTTGTTTTTGAGGACTGAATGATTGATTTTTGATGAATTTAGAGTGATGTATGATTGATAATGGAAGTATTTAAGAGTGTTTTGGATGATATTAATTATGTTTTGGAAGTTCATGATGATTCTCAATGGAGATATGAAGCTCTATGATGTTCTGTTGAGGTTCTGATTGGTTTTGTATACCTTTTGTATAGCTTCTGTTTTGTTCTAATTTTCTTCTGTATGAAGCATGGATTGATGATTAATGAAGATTGAGATCTTTTGGAAGCTTATTGGATAGTTTTTGATAGTTTGGAATGGTTTGAGTATGACTTATGAGGTTCTGATGACCTTCTGTAAACCTTCATGTTTCCTCTTCCCATTGAAGCACCAGAAACTTGCATCTTGGTGGCAAACTGTTTGGGAACAAACTGAAGAGCAAAAACAGAGAGAATGACCATCCATGGAAGACTTGGCCTTCATTAAGAAGTTTCCCGACATCGTCAAGTGGGAGATTGTGAAGAAGCTTCAGGAGTCGTGGTCTGTGGAGGTTCACGAAGACAAGAAGGAAAAGAGTTGGAATTTGTTCGTGGATGCTCAACGGCAAGATACATGGGATGCTTGGTGCACTAACAATCTTCTATTTGTCCAATTAGCAACCCACTGGAAGTTGATAGACAGAGTGTTTTTCACAACATACACTATTGAAACTTTCAGAAGCTGCCATTATTATAATGACACAACAACGATCCTAAGAAGAATGAGTTTTGATACTTTAAGAATGGAATATCTCCCTCTCTGTAGTGGTTTGAAAGCCAAATTCAGAGATGTTGAAAAGAAGGAAGTAGAAGAGATGTTGGCTAGAGAATCCCTCAGAGACTGAAGCCCCTCTCTGATTCTGTCTTATTGAGTCTAGACCAACTGGTTGAAGCCAACCCCCTAATGAATGACGCAATAAAGAGGCAAGTGTTAGAACGAGTCCAGAGGTACGTGAGAAGAGAGAAGTAAAAAATCAAAGTTGAGAACGAGCTCTTCCTAAAAACACTTTTTACAGAAGTCCTCATGGCGACTCGAGGTCCCCTTCCTAGTCAGATTTGTCCTGGAAATATTGATGATAGGCTAGCAAATGTAATCCCATTGCCAGTTTTTAAGGGAGAGTACAATGAAGACCCTGATCTTCATGTAGCAGAGTTCATGGTAGCATGTGTGGCTAACAATGCCAGAACCCTTGAGCATTGGTTAGCAATATTCCCCACCACTTTCGAGGGCGTAGTGTTTCTGTGGTATGAGAGACAAGCAGCAGGAACTTTTGGTACATGGGACGACTTGAAGTTGGCCTTCCTCACTAAATTCAGGCGTGAAGGTTTTGAAGACTGGATGCGAGAGGAGTTCATGAAGTTAAGTCAGTCCTCTAGAGAAAGAGTAGAAGCTTATGTCTCGCGAATGGAATCCATCCTGAATAGATGGACTAACCATCATTTGGACGAAGGTATCCAGAAAAGAGTGTTTCTCAAGGGCCTACAACCAGAAGTTCACAAGTTCGTGGAATTGAGAAGACCAGTCAATCTGCAAGCTACAGTGGAAGGTGCAAGATTGTATGACGAAGTTGAAGCAAGGCTGTCAATGACTCCAAGAAGAGGAGTCTTACCTTCTCCCATGCTTGGACTGGTATATCCACCAAATGCAATCCCAGGGATAGTTCCCTACCCCTATCCCGAGATGCAAACAATGCCACAGTATAATGCACCTAATCTAGTGTGGTCACTGCAGATGACAGTGCCTCAAATGATGGTTCAACCACAACAATAGTGGAATCCTACCAACTGGAATCAAATAGTTCCTCCAATGGTGACTCAACAACAGTGGAATCCTACCAACTGAAATCAACAACCTCAAGTCTCAGCAGGAGCTCTGAATCAGAACCAGAACAGAGGACCCTCTAGATCAACCCAATCAATGTATATAGTAATTACAAAAGCTTCCCAAAATCCTACTACAAGCACTTGAGGAGGTGAAAATCTAAAGTACTACTTATCCAACTCAATTACAAGTATCAAGAAAGAGCTTCTGGATGTGATTACAAAGCAGCTATAGATGCTGAAGGTGAATACCACCAATATATCCACTCCTATGGGAGTTGGAAGAGATATGATGCGCTCTAATACATGGTGCAGAAAGTGTCATCAAGCGAGACATTTAGCCACTGAATGTACTTGAAAACCAACTATTCCTAGAGCCTTCTATTCCTACTGTTTGCAGAAGAACCATACAGAGGATATTTGCTCTCTGAAAGAGATGTACAAACAAAGACAGAAGGATGAAAATGCATGATTCAACTTGCTAGAATCCAAGATGACAACACAAGATATTGGACCAAAGCCTAGGGAGTTTGGTCCTAATTTTAGTCTAAGGAGGTTTCCCTCTCAAAGTTACAGAGGACGACAGTCATGCGGTGGTCAGAGATCAGAGGTGGAACAATTTAATAATTTAAAAATCAACGAGCCATTCACTTTGTACGCGCTATATGTGCTTAAGAGGCACCTTAATTTGTTAATAAAAATAAACCAGCCGTCACAAAAAAGCACGCGTTGGCAAAAAAGTGCTCCACATCACTATTGTTTTTTAATTAATAAATTTGCATTTAGAGATCCAGTCTGGGAATTATAGTCTGGGTTTCGATAAAGCATCGTTTCACCCTAATAATTTGTAATTAAAATTTTAAGAAGGAATCGTTGTTTTCTTATTAAGGTTTATAACCTAATAAAATGTCACCCATTATTAATAATTTCTTAAAATGAACCCTTTATTAAAACAATTCCCCCTCACTACACATTTTTTTCCCTTTTAATAAATAGTCTTTGTGGGATGGACGCATAAAGTCTTCTTAGTTGAAATTGATGGTCAAGGTTATGGTCAGCTCCTGATTTAGATTTCTATGGTTTGTTTATGTGTTACAATTACGAGTATGGTTTGTAGTTTTCTTTCTTTCTTGCCTGATACAGGGATTTGGGTGCCTGTTTGTTGCATCGCATGAAGTTTTCGATCGCATATGTGTAGAGGTCATGCCAAAATTTTTCTAGGATGTGTATTGTTTGGGGTGGTAAATGGGTTAGCTATGTCTATGTATGTGTGTCCTTCTTTTGGGTTGATTCCTTTTTTATAGCCCTTTGGTTGTTTTGTAGGCATTCTTTGTGATTGATTATGTTATGGTGTGTGTGTGTTTTCCATCTGAATGGTGCCTCACGCTCCTCCTCCTATCCAGTATGTCCCGCTGGTCAGTAGGGATTATTCTTCCCTACTAGCTTTTGAGCCTATAGCGAAAGTAGGACTTGCGACTTTCGTGGCTGCCTCATTCCCCTTGATTCCAGATGATCCATCCTTGTGTGATGAGTTCCTTGCCTCATACAGCAAGAAGTCGGGACTAGTTCATGGTGCTTCCATGGTATTGACACCCCGAGGGTTAAGGAAAACTTTGTCTCTTCCCTACAAAGGAGAGCCCTTTGTTACAGCTAGACAATTATTCTTCAACGATGAGATTTTCAAAGCTGTTACAAAAGCAGGCCAAGGAAATTCTGGATGTCAAAAAAGTGATAAACACTTTAAGAGTCTATTTTTCCAGAATCACTGATCCTATGTGGAAGTTGGTATGCCAGTTCCTCCAAGACAAGTTTATGCCTGCCAAAACACCATCCCATTACTTGTCCAAAGAGCTCTTTACAACTTCCAGGATGGTGTTAAAAGGAGTGGCTATTGATTGGAGCACTTACGTGCTTACGAAGATGGATTAACATTTTGTCAAAGTAACCAAATGTCACCTATGGATCCTACTTGTATGCTTTCTTGACATACTGAGGCCTGCTTCCACCTCCTCCATCTAATCCAGTACCTCCCCCACCACCTTCAGAAGAGTCAGAACCTATTGATATAGAGGATCTTGATTCTCCTCCTCCACTGGTCATTCAGCGAAAGCGCTTGAAGCGTGTGGCGGATAAATCTCCTTCAGTTCTTCCTTCAGTTACAATTCTTACTACATCTGGTAGTGACCTCCCTGCTTACCTCACATGTAACAATTTTTTTAGAGCACATAGAGAGGGTTCCTTGGACATATCAGTCCCTTCACTGAGCAGTCTAGTATCAGGAGATGCCATTCCATTCCTCTGTAAAGACATCCAGAGTTGGATTGAACTTTCAGT
The DNA here is from genome assembly GCF_053477565.2 of Lygodium microphyllum. Lineage (NCBI taxonomy): Eukaryota > Viridiplantae > Streptophyta > Polypodiopsida > Schizaeales > Lygodiaceae > Lygodium > Lygodium microphyllum. The sequence goes on along the minus strand of NC_141152.1, from coordinate 24,638,455 downwards.
GATAGCCTGTGTTCAACAGTTGTATGCTTCCTTTTATGAAGAACTGATGCAATCCAAAGACCAGTTGCATAAAGCAACATCAGAGTTAGCCTCTGCTAAAGACACATTGGCAGATCTGTTTAAGCAGATGGAGCAACAAACCCAAATGATTGAGACTCAAAGAGAAGATATATCTTATTTGAAGATTCAGTTAACAGAAGCTCAGTCAGAGGTCACTAAAGTTTTAGAGGAGAAGGAGAGGATGTCCAAAGAAGCTCAAGAGTTTCAGACTCTTTTAGATGCAAAACTCTCAGTCTTACAGACTGCTCATAACACAATGGAATCACAAGCTTCCCAAATCAAACAGTTGCAAGACCAACTGACATAGTCACGATCTGTTCCTCCAAGCCCCAATGTTCCTCTAACTCCTTGTCTCTCAAAGCAGGACTTGGCAGTTCTTCAGAGACAGGCCACATTATGTCCTTTGTTCCAAGATAAGGTGGAAAGATTGTAGTCCAGGATGGATTTGTTATGGTCTACATTTGAGCATTTCTAGGAATATGTTCCTCCAGACCATTCTTTCTTTATCCACTATCAGTTGTAGAAGTTGGTCTTTTACATGAAGCTTTCAATGATGGATCTTCCTCTTCCAGAGGATGGTTGGAGTGGGGCTTGGTCTCTTGAGTTACTGACAGAAGTGGTCCGTATGGTGTTTGAAGATTCTGTGATGACGGATACCATGTTGATGTCGTATATGTATCTACGAGGTGATGTGTTGATTCCAGATGAGATAGATATGGCCTGGTATGTGGGGGATGTGGTTTTGCAAGCTATTTTATATGTCAACTATTTGGAGTTACGGATAGATGGCATGTTCCAGTGTTACTCTTTAAAAGTGGCTACTTGCCCTGATAATTCTTGGCACTCAATGATTGATTATGTGGTTCTGAATCAATGTCAGAACACAGCTTCTACCTATGTACATAGCACTAACCAACTGAGGTGGATCTCTTAGCTCATCTTTCAAAAAACCATCCATTTGATTCAACCTTTTTTTATGCCTATCAGAGAAGATCTGTCTCAGGTCCCTCTGTTCCTAGCCTACTATAGTACTACCAACAAATGGCTCATCGCTATGATACCTATCTTTCCCTTTATCAAACCAATTCAATAGCAATCTTACTTCTTCTTTTCCAAACTCAATCTTTTCCTCAAATTCTCATATTTGCCTATTGCTCTTTTATTGAAGATAGAGTATTTTTCCCTTCTCCACCATGCCCTTCTCCATCTATCCATATACCTTCTACTTTTCCTATTTATCAATTAACACCTTTCCTAATTGATTCCCTTAAATTTTTAGCTACTCCTTCTTTAACTTATTCCTCCTTTTATGATTTTTTCTACCCATCTCTTCATTCACTTTTACTTATTCCACTTCCATCTCTTGCGACTTCTATTTCTCAACCCCCTTAGTTGGTTAGTGAATATGAAGGGTTTGATCAGCAGATTCCTAGAAGAAGAGGATTGAGGTCGATTGATTCTCTTATGGGACCTCAGATAAACTGGCCAATAATTCCAAGAGATTGGACAACTGCTAGTCAAGCATACCAGAATTACCTTCATTTTGCTCACCAATATTCATAATCTCTAGATCCTTCAGTGAGATTGACAGCTCATTTTGCTTGGTATCTAGCATACATGCATAGGCATTCCCATAATGATCAAAAGGCCATTCCAAAACTTTGTATGAATGTCAATGTGAACATTGACTCCCACTAGTTGGATGTCCTGTATTGTCATGCCCCATGTCTGCCTAACAAATACCTTGTTTTGCTAGAAAGGATGTGTTGCCTACAGTTCTTTCAAAATCCTCCAAAGACATTTGTAGATGAATCCTTCTCCATGGATCGTTTTCAAAACCACCAAGACTTCAAAAGGGATCACCTTCATTGATGCCTTTGCAATGTATTTTGGATGATTCTTAATAATATATATATCTCTTTTTGGAGGTGTCATTCTGATGGTTATGTTAGTGTTTGTATATGTGTTGTAATAATTGTATGTGATAAGTTCGTGCTGATTGAGAATAATTTGTTAAAGAGCTCTTTTCAAACTATTGATGGTGATGGTGGATGGACACCCATGGTGGAAAGCTGAAGAGAACCTCTTATATCCTTTACAAATTTGTTATGGTGATGGTGGATGGACACCTATGGTGGAAAGCTGAAGAGAACCTCTTATATCCTTTACAAATTTGTTATGGTTTTTAAGTGATTAATCAGATGAGTTAATGAACAATGGAAGTTTTCCTTTAGTAGTATTTTTTTATTAGATACAGGTGATAAGTTGGGGTCGTGCTTTGGAGGGAATATTGAAGATCCGACGGAAGATAAAATTCAGCTCTTTAATAAACTTATATTCTTCTTTTCCTTAGGTCGCGAGGATGCTTCCTTTCTAAGTGTGGGGATATGTTGAGAGTGGAAAAAGACTGAATTTTTTACAGATTTTTATTGTTTTTCAGGACTGAATGATTGATTTTTGATGGATTTAGAGTGATATATGATTGATAATGGAAGTATTTGAGAGTGTTTTGGATTATATTGATTATATTTTAAAAGTTCATGATGATTCTCAATGGAGATATGAAGCTCTATGATGTTCTATTGAGGTTTTGGTTGGTTCCGTATACCTTCTATATAGCTTCTGTTTTGTTCTGATTGTCTTTTGTATGAAGCATGGATTGATGATTAATGAAGATTGAGATCTTTTAGAAGATTATTGGATAGTTTTTGATAGTTTGGAATGGTTTGAATATGAGTTATGATATTTTGATGACCTTCTGTAAACCTTCTGTAGAGCCTCTGTCTCTGCTTTGTCTCTGTACTGTAACTGTACTATAGCTGCTCTGGTGTTGTACTGTAACTGCTCTATAGACTTTCTGTAGGTGTTCTGTAGAATTTATGTGTGACTTTGGGAAAGTTTTCTAACCTTTGGAAAGGATGAATATAAGTTCAAAAGAGCTAAAACAAGTGGAAAAAGCAGCTGCTGAAGACTGAAGAGAAGACTAAGTGACAGTGACAGTAGTGAGCTGTAAAAAGACACTGTAGTGGCTCTGGTGACTCTTCATATCAGACATACCTGTTGGGATGTGCATCCACGACTTAAGAAGGATTATTGAGAGTTATTATGAGATTATTATAGTGATATGATGTACTATTGATAGAGAGAGAGAGAGAGAGCCAGAGATAGCCAATTCTATCAAAACAGTGTAACTATGTATGCGAGATTGAAAGAAAGAACTATGAAGACATTGAAGATGAATAATATGTGATTGATTTTCATTCAAAGATGGTGTATTCTTCTATGTTCTTTGTTCTATTGATGGATTCTATGAAGATGTTGAAGATTATGGTTGATTCTATCAAATCCGTGGGAGAAATCTACTATGATGCTACGTGAAGATTTGCTATTTTCTTTGTTTTGATGATCAAAAGAATGAAATAAAAGCTTGTTGATGTTACAAGATAGATTTTCTTGCAAGAGAATTCCCTTTTCCTTGGTGTTCCTCTTGGGGCTCCAGAGGTACCCCTCGGCTAAATGCTGCGGCCCCACTGCCGCTCTCCTACGCTTCGAGGATTAGCTCCTCAATGCATCACTAATGCAAATAGCATGTACATCACAAAATCCACTCTTATTTTCAAAGGTTCGAGGAGATATAGATATTTTCCTCACTAAATAGTTTCCAAGAAATTCGATCATCTAAGCCTATAGCTTAAGATGTCTCATATACTCAATGTAGGTCATATGCACGAATACAATTGCAATGCATCCAATAATGATACCATGAATTGCATGCAATGCAATTGTGTATGAACCATAGTGCTTAATCATTTTATAATTTAGAAATTAGCATTGTGAGGTGCAAAGACATTTCTTTTAATTATTTTAATCTACACATAACGATGCATTGGTGAGGGTCAGCACCAAGCATTCTTGTGCTGCTAGACCCCTTAAATCTAAATCATAAACATCCTATATGCCATGCATCAGCAAAAGATCAGAATTTAGAATCTTATCAATAATTAGTCACCTCAAAACCCCTCCTCCCTATCGCTTAGGCTATGCATATGTTGATAGGTGTAGGAAGCATTTTTTATGTGTTTTTCTTTATAAAAGTGATAAAGACTCCACTTTAGTACAAAGACAAGGCTGAATTGAGGCTCATCCCTCCTGCTTCGTCCATGTCACATATCCACACACATAAATCTTATTTTTTCTTATTTTTTGAATGTAAAAAATATGATTTTTTCTCTTTTTAATTTATTTATTCATAGAATATTACATTTTTTAATTTTTTGATTTGGAGTGATCATGTGTATTGAGAATTAGTTTAATATCATTTTTTATTTCACACAAACCCCATAGACACCACAAAAACCCCAAATTTGATCATTTTTCTTAAAACCGCATAGTCATAGGTTTTGTGGGTTTATGTATAAATTATTATGTGACTAAATTTTCTTATTGTCTTCACCATCTCTGATAGATTACAATATTAACAACCAAAGACAACCATTTTCATAAAATTTCAACCAAAATCTATCATAAAACAAGTAGACCAATTGCTTATGCATAAAAACACACTTTTTGAGACTCATAGTTCAAGGTTGCGAGGCTGATGACTTTTTTCTTGGTTGGTTGTGCTCTTCCACAGCCCAATATATGATCCTTTGCGCTCTAGCACACCATCACTCCATCAGCATCTTTCATCAAATCCCACCCCCTTCTCTCATAGAATCAAGAATATGAATTGGCAACAAGAGGAGAGAGGAGAAAGAAAGACTAAGAAATCATAATTTCGTTTCCTTGATCATATTTCACATGCTTGCAGTCAAAATCTTGCTCTTGGTATGTAGATCAGGCTCTCATCTCTCTCTCTCTCTCTCTCTCTCTCTCTCCCTCTCTCTCTCTCTCTCTCTCTCTCTCTCTCTCTTGATCGCAATACATTGAAGAAGCACAAATCCATCCAAAAAAGGGGCACAAAACAAAAAATGCCCCCTCCTCTTGTCAGTCAAGAATTTGTTTTTTTTTGTTTCATTTGCATTTTATTTTATGCCACTTATTAAATGCCTACTTTGAAAAAACCACTTTCACATTGCTCCACAAGGGTTTTTGGCTTGTTTGGAGGGGCAAACGGACTCAAATTTGCAATCCGACTGGATGGCTAGCTCCATGACATCGAAATCTATAAATCTTGACCCTATTGCACACTTTTTGGCTCATGAATCACATAGTTGCTTTAGAGTGTTAAACCTTGCAGGGATTAAATGGGGGGTCAAACAACCTCCGATCGACGAATGGAGACTTGCATTGGATTCGTGGTGTTGAAATCCACTTAGAATAACTTTAGCTTGACCATCTATCATTGTTCAATTTTGCATGAAAGTTTGGTCCTTGATGCCTCTTGGCCACTTTTTCGTTCCAAGAATGGTCTCAAATGCTTCAAAAAGGAGTCCCAAAATCCAGCTCTCATTAATGGGTCACTTCCATTGAAGTCATAAGAGGCTCCTCCAGGGAAGTTATAGATGGCACATTAGGAGATGAAAAAGCTATCAAACAGATCTTTCCCAATAAAAAAGAGGCATATTCTCTAAAAGTGGGCATTGTAAGCCAACTCTTGAAAGAAGCAAAGTCTTTGTCAATGGATGAATACGTCTTACATGCCTAGACCCAAAATGACTTTTGAAGCCACTTATGATAGTGAGATAAAGGGATGGATGTATTGTTCTCCCTGTTACACGGTAGTAATAGAAACAAAAAAATAATAAATAAATAATAAATTATATATACACATATATATAGAAAGATAGAAATAGGGTCATAGAGCTAAAGATACAGAAAGTGATAGGAGCAGAGATATATGCAGAAGCAGAGGTAGAGGATACAACATAGAATCTGTTCTTCTCTTACAGAGCCCTACAGAGATGGAAATATAGTCTGAAGAGGATAAAGATAAGACTGAAGAAGAAGATTATGAAAGCAAGCTCGAAGAATCTATCCTACTCTCGGGGAAGCTACTATATATATACCCTCTACATCACGTGCATTCAAGGCCTATTTATAAATATCCTTATCTATGAAATTTTCTTGAATAAAATGTAACCCTTTTCTATTCAATTTGTAAATAACCCCTTCATATTACACTCTTCTATATGTAAAAAATGGTATTTTAAAAATACCTTATTTTGAACCCATGTGATGCATACATATGTTCATTAGTAACTTACCCGAGATCCTACTAAAAGAAGGCACGAATGAGGAAGAGTCCCAAAAGAAGCCATAGAAGTAGAAGATCCCTTGTTGTTGGATAGAATGACGATGGTACCCTTTGAACAGAATGATGATGGTACCCTTCATATATATTCCTAGAGGCATTCTTAGAAGACAAGTCCTTGAGCTAAGATATAACTAATTCCCAAACCAAACCTGAAACAACCCTAATACCCTTTAGCATTCCAACGAGAAATCTCATCCCTCATTGACAAAGGAAGTTGGTTCCAGTGGAATATCAGAAGAGGAGGCCACTCCCTCTTGAAGGAGTCACATGTGTACTTAGAAGTAATCCATTGGGACCTTCATCTGCAAAGTGGAAGGTGAAAAGCAATTAACATTTATGGATGTTGCTGGCACCAAACATTTATGGGTATCAGTCTTCCAAAAAAGAGTTGTCAGAAGATAAATCTAAAATGACCTTCACAACAGAATGGGAAACCTATGCTTACGTAGTGATATCATTTGGGCTCTGTAATGCCCCTATTACCTTACAACAACAAGTGATGATAACCACATTCCAAAACCAGCTGCATGATTTCATTGAAGTGTACCTAGATAAATTTTGTGTCCATAGCCTAATCAGTGAGCATTGTGGACACCTGGAGTAGTGCTTTGATAGATGTCGAGAGTGTGGGATCTCTCTTAAGCCCGATAAATGCACCTTTGGAGTCTCTTTAGGAGTTCTTTTGGACCACAAGGCATAGATGCAGTATTATATCAAAAAGGCTCCTCAAAGTTAGATCAACTTATCTATTATGCAAACCGAAAAGTAATCAACAAAGAAAAAAACTACATCGTGACAAATCTTGAATGCCTAGCAATGGTGTTTGCCTTTTAGAGAAATTCCGACACTACTTGTTGTTGACACATTTCAAATTCTATGTGGATCATGAGGACCTGCGCTTCTTGTTGATGAACAAATCAGATGTGCAGGAAAGAATGATGAGATGGCTCATTCTATTTCAGGAGTTTGATTTTGAAGTGGTTATCAAGCATGGTCACTCTCATGTCCTTGCTGATCATCTATTGTTGATCCCTCAGAGCAACGAAGAGGAGTAGGATGACCCTGACCTCCCTTATGCTTTCCTTTTTCTAGTTGAAATTATGACCCCATGGCATGCAGACATAGCCAACCTCTTGGCAATGCAACAATATCCTCCTAGTATCTCCAGCCATGAGAAGAAGAAGCTTATGTTAGAATCAGCCCCTTATACCCTGTTAGGTGGTACTCTGTACAAGAAAGGAAAAGATGAATTGTTGCAAAAATGTGTGGCAAGAGATGAGATGTCAGAAAGGCCTTGCTCGCAGGATACTGGTGGTGGCTGACTCTCCACAAGGATGCCCATGACTACTGCAAATGTTGTGATGCTTTTTAGAATAGATGGGAAAGCCTACCAAATCTAGTGCCATCCCACTGTAACCCCTCCTTTCCCTAAAGCCATTTGAAAAGAGGGGAATTGACTTCGTGGGCCCCATGGATCTGCCAACCAAAAGGCGGCAGAGCAGATACATCTTGGTCTGTACGGACTATGTGATGAAGTGGTGTGAAGCCAAAGCTCTGAAGCGGGATGATGGCAACAATGTGGTTCTGTTCTTGTATAAGAAGATCATCACCCACTTCGATAGTCCCCTAGAGCTAGTAAGTGATAGAGGTACTCACTTCCTCAACAAGATTATGGAAGAATTGATAGAGCTATATAAGATCCGCCATTGCAACTCTACACCTTACTACCCTAGAGCCAACGGGCCAAGTCAAACTTACCAATTGCATCCTCTACTCAATCTTAACAAGGATGATTGTTGCACATTGTTGTGATTGGGATGATCAACTTACAGAGGCGGCCCTCCAAATATTCAAAACCTCCTATAATAGTACTATAGGACAAAACCCTTTCCAACTGGTGAAAGGTACCGAGGCTATTTTTCCTGTTGAGTTAGAGTTACCCTCTTTGCATGTGGCTATCAAAGAACGCTTGAGAGATGATGAGTCCTTGCAATGCCATCTCTTGCACTTGGAATGTCTAGATGAGACTTGTAGGATGGCCCTACAATATATGGAAGCCATGCAAGCTTGACGAAAGGCCTATCATGATAGCTTCATCAAGAAGAAGGTGTTTAAGGAAGGTGACTTAGTTCTTACTTATGATTCATGTTTTGAAAAGTTTCCAAGAAAGCTTCAACAGTGATGGATGGGCCCCTATAAGGTACTTGCTGTCAATCCTAACTCTATTGTACAAGTTTAGACAATTGATGCCTCTAATGGTCGTTTCTTATAATTAATAGCTATTGCCTAAAGAAGTATTACCCTTCCTAAGGATCTTGACAATCACCACCGATAGTCCCTTCATCCCTTGCATGTCAATCAGTAAGCCTTGCCATTTACTCCCGATAGCCCTCTTGCTTATCATGATGATGAGGTGGCCTTGCTCTTCTAGCCCCTCACAAGCACCTCCCACCCCTACGTTGCTTCTTTCCCATCTAATCCCGCAGAGGTGGCAAGGATGCTTCTAATACATGGTGTTCTTGCCATTTTCTTCTTTGAAAAAAAATAAAAATAAAAATAAAATAAAAGAACATAAATATATATTAGTTGTGAGAGAAAATGACTTTGGTCCCTATTATGCCAACCTATTCTTCAAGAAAAGGACTTCAGTCCCTGTCATGCCAACCTATTCTTCAAGAAAAGGTGGAAACATTATTAGGAATAGGGAAAAAAAAAGAAAAAGAAAAAAATTCAAAACTTTTATGGGAGAAAATGAAGAAATTCCCTAATCATAGCAGGCCTCATTCTAAGAAAAGGTGGCAACCACCCTTGGGCGGGAAGCTAGCTATGGAAAAGGTGGCGACACCCCGCAATCCAGAATAGCTGAATCACTAGCAGAAATCTTCCAGGGTGCAGTTCTAGAGCCACCTCCCTTAGTGCGTTGTAACTTGCAACTTCCTATAGCATAGCAGACGGCATTTCCAACATGCAATCCAAGTAATAGACTTGTTGGCTACCTTCTTGGGTATGCCTCTTCATCAACCGATACAAGCTGACATCATCAACCAAACGAAGTCGATCTTCACTGGCAACCCTTGAGTGATGTGAGCTTTCATCCTAACCAGATGGGGATGTGAGTATGGGCTACCCTTTGTATTTATCAAATGAGTGTGAGACAAAGGGTAGGGTGAGTGACCAATTCTTGATGCTTATGTTCAAATGAGAGGTGAGATGTGTGAATGGAGCATTGCATACACGGGCTGGGTGTCTCAATGCACAAAGCACAATGTGTTCATGTGCATAGAACTATAAGGATCCCTGGCCTTTCTTCTCACATTGTATGCCAGCATAGGGTAGGATGCACTACTTGACCATCAATTGCACATAAGGCATACAACTTTTGCACAAGTGGCTATGAGAATTACATCAATGGGGTTCAGAAAAATTGGGTTGCCCTCTTGTAATTATCAACAAAGCGTGAGACAGAGGGGGAGCTAAGGTGATCGATTTCCCCTTCATCAACTAAGAGGTGAGGATTGAGGGACGTTATGGCAATTGGAGTTAGATAGATTTCCATTTCCTTATGCACACATGGGATGTGCCTCCTCCATCATCAATACACACCTCGCTCTGTTGGTGCATTGCATAATAAGGCTCCCTAACCTTCCTTCTTGCACCTATGCCAGATGGATTGGGACGCATTGATGCATCATTAACTGTGCACACTAGCATACTCCTTTTGAACCATCCATCTTGTTGATTCCCAAATCAGATGTGAGATATGGGTTTAAATTATTATCCATCAAGTGACGTGAGTTATGGGGCGAGTGCTTGATTTATGATCTTCACACAAGTGAATGTTGAGATGAGTGTTGTATTCTTTGTCATTGACACTTGAATTGGAGCTTCACCAATAATTCTACCTCCCTGGGTGCTACTGCATGGTCCTTGCCATGCTGGACGAGTGTGATATAGTGAGCCATGGTACCTCCTACTGATGACTATGACCCTTCACATGCCAATGATGATTCACGTAGACCATCTACAAATCAGGCTAAGTTTTCTAACCCTACCCCTTTTGTTTACAAGAGTCGGTCATGTTTTAAGTGTGGGAATGTTAGAGTCTAGATTGTTATCAAGTGTTAGGCCTATGTTGATTAGTCAATCGGATCTATTAAGGTCTTAAGTGTGGGAACGCCTACACATCTCTTTTGCATACCCTCATGAAAATACTGTTATCTGATCATTTATGTATATCATGTCCTAATTTTGCGCTAATGGGATCCCTTCCTCACCCACCAGCCCTATTTTACCTTATTTTTGCAGTCATCTCCAACCCTTTTGGTTTTTTTATCATTTGCTAATCCTCCATGTGAATGCATCCTATGTTCATCAACATTGAAATCCGATCCTATAGCCACTTTTCCCTTTTATGGCCCTTAGTTCTGAGCCATGGTTCATGAGTTATTAATATTTAAAGAAATTTCTATAAATTAGATGTGTTTCCATGCGAATACACATTTTTTGCTTGAGAATAATGATTTGATGTGACAATCTCCACCTCCACCTTTCCCTTTACATTTTTTCTTTTCACTACTTGTCACCACCTCCTGCCCTTCTCCTTACCTCTTCCCTCCTACCTCTCCCCTACCTTCATCTCCTCCCTCCTTCTTCTCCCTTCGTCCTCCTTTCCCTCCTCCTCCCTTTCTCCTCCCCCACCTTCTCCTTCTCCTCCTTCCCCTCTTGCCCTTCTTCTCTTCCTCCTTCCACTCTGCTCCCACAGCTCCCTCCTCCCCTAGCTGCCTATGGGCCCCGTCATCGTAGCACTCTCGCCCCACTGCCGTTTCGAGTCGTAGCCCGACCACCTATTGCACCCACTCGCCCCACTGCTATGTAGATGTTGTCACCTGCATGTGGCCTCCTTCTTTGCCATTTCTCCCTCAATCACCCTGCTCCCCCCAACCTAAACCACCCACTCTTTCCCCCCTAGCCATCCCCCCCCCCCCCCCCCTTCCCCATTTAACTCCCCCCTCTTATACCCTTGCAACCTTTACCCTCCACCAAAATTAACCTTACTCCCCGCCCCCCTCCACTAAAAAAATTTAACGTACTCCATTAATCCCATTAAACCCCCCTCACAAATCCTACCTTAACCCACCCCTACACCTTACCCCCCCAACCCCCGTATTTTAATTTTCTACCTTTCCTCGTTTAATTTCCCTTTCTATCATGTGAATGTCTTTTACGATGTCTGTCGTTCGTGTGTCGCCTAACTACCAAGGGCCTGTTTGCGTGTGAGGTTTCAGGGTGGTCACTTTGATAGCGATCATTCATGCGCAAGGATGCACACACAGTTTTCTCCATGCGATGGTGAGTTTGCAGTTGTTCACATCGCAGCAAAACACAATCCGTACTCGACGATTCTATTTTTGAAATTTTAAAATCCAAAAAAACCATAAAAACATTAAAATGTCTAAAAACCATTAAAAAATCAAATGAAAAAAATAATTTACAAAATTAAAAAAATCTAAAAATTATTTAAAAATTTTATAATTTTCCATCGATTGAAAATTTGTAAATCATAATAAAAAAATATAAAATAACTTTTAAAAAACCTTCAATATGTCATAAAATTTAATAAAATCCAAAAAAATCTAAAAATTTACAAATAAATTTTTATCATGATTATGACGGACCAAAAATACATAAAAATTAAAAAACATATTGAAAATTGTTTACTTAAAAAAAAACTTAAACAATGAGAAAAAGCTTGGAAATTTTGAGAAAATTAAAAGAAAAAAGGCTCTTTTAATGCATAAGAATTCCTTAAAATCATTTTTCACATTCCCAATATTTGTGTCACCATTTTATTACTCACATTTATTTATTTATTGAAAATAAAAAATAACCAAAATTAAAAATTAAAAAAACCCAAATTAAACACATAAATACAAATACACGAATAACAAAATCCAAACACATAATCATCCAAGTGAGAAATCCTTCCTTATCCCTATTCTTTTTATTTTGGTATTAGTATTTGGTTTTTCGTACCTTACAAGAGGCCGACTGCCACTTAATTGACCTTTTGTTTTTGTATGAGGATTTTTCTATTGTATAGCTTGTTTGGAAGTGAGATTTTGTGCATTAGACCTTGCGAGTGTCCAGACACTGCCATGTTCTTTTTCTTTTTCCCTCCTTCACATGCGCCCTAATACACATATAATTGTAATTAAAAATCAATGGACCGTTGCACCTTCTAAATAAATAGAATGCACCTCATAATTTTTTTGTTAAAAGGAACCAATCGTTAATTTATAAAAGGAACCTTACTGTTGCACGAGCACATAACACCATAATCCACTTAATTTTGTAATTTAAAATTTATTCACATTGCATTCACACATGCGCTATACACACATTTAATTTGTAAATAATCATGAATCCCTCGAAGTCATGCATACATGCACTTTACACCACAGATAATGTATTAAAAAAAAAGATAATTTGCATTTGTAGAAACCCCTAGTCTAGTCTAGTCAAGTCAGTTTAAGTAGGGGTTGGGGTGCGAATATGACTCATCATGCATTAATAGAAAATTTAATCATGAATTGTGATTAATTGGTTATCTAATAAAAATAAGTTGTGTAGTTTTCATCTACCCACTTCACTACACCATAGGTATATGCCATACGCTTATGAGGATTGAGATTTTTTTGTCAGAGATATTGGTCTTGTCCATCTATATTATTTTGATGGTCCAAGTCTATGGTTTAGTCCTAATTTTTGTATTGTGTCTGGGATATGATATGCATGGCATTTTCTTTTCTTTTGAATGTTTGATTACGGGGTTTTTGGGTGCCTATATGTATGCATAGCATGAAGCTTTTGATCGCATATGTGCATAGGTCATGTCAAATTTTTCGTAGAATGTGGAATGCTTGGGCAGGTGTGATCTAGTCCAGTTAGTTTGTTGTTGTTGTTGTTTTTTTTTCCTTGTTATTTATCTTAGTGGTGGTATGTGTGGGTTTTGCAGGAATACTCTCTTCTTTTCTTGGTTTTGTGTGTGTATGGCTAATCCAGTGTGGTCTAAATGGAATCTTCTTCCACACCACCACTTGTGATTCAACATATATTGTTACCAATCCATGATTATTCTCTCCTTTTGGATGCTGACTGTATTCGCAAGGCTGGTTTTCATCTCTTTGTGGCCTTGAAGTTCTCTCTAGTGGATAGAGCTTGATAGAGCTCTATTACTCTTTTCTAGAGACTTACAAGAAGCTTTTGGGCTTGGGTTATGGCCATTGATTTTGTTTATCTTCTCTACTGTTTACGAGGCCTTCTTCTTGCCTTTGTAGCTTCCCATGTGCCTAGTGGTAATCATTTATTATCCACTACAGAGATCCTTGCCCTATCGCAAAAGGAGATCTCTACTCCTTTGCTAGAGAGTAAGGTTATCATCAGTTTAGGAGTATCACTAGTACATATTTCTTCTCCCTTATGGAAGCAGTTATGCCAATTCCTTCAGGACCACTTTATATTAGGCAAGCTTGCATCAAAGCATTTTTCCAAGAACTCTTTATGACATTTATATGAATCCTGAAGGGGGTTAAGCTTAGTTGAAAAAACTTTTTTGTCTAAAATGGATCAACAGTTTTAGCGTTGTCGTGCCACTATGCGGACACGGTGTGAAAAACTTTGAAATGCATCATCATCCGACTTTCTTATTGATCAAGAGAGTCAATGTGATCTGAGTCATTAGTACTAGTGTGAGTTGCATGGATTATCCAAAAATACTAGATTCTTGGATAATTTTAGCATATTATTTATTGTAAAAAATTGAAAAAGATAGAAAAGATTCTAGATTAGGATGGCATGTAAAAAGTAAGTTGCTTTTTAAGCCAGTTATGGGATTTTCATAAAAAAGGACAGATTGGCGAACATCACGCGCATCACGATCATTGTAAACAGGCTAAAAACCGCAGTTTGAACTGAAAGAAGCAGAAGGAGTGATCTAGGAGATCCATGAGCAAGTGTCTTGGGGTTTTACCCCCTTTTCGGAGCCAACGGATCCATCAGATTTGGGTTCCGAGCAAAGAAGGAGATGTAATTTTGATGCACATTTTGTTCTACAAAGAAGCTTTAGGAGATCTAATGCCTGGATATTTCTTCTGAGCAGTGCAAAGATTCCAGATTCTTTCAATACATATTGATTCAATTCATTGTGCATTGTCTTTGTCGTGTTTACCTCTTGTCTATTCTCTTTTTTCTCTTCCATCTCCTATCTCTACTTCCTTCTACCTTTGTTCCCCAGTGGATTCGACCTTTCAACAAAAACCCCTTCGACATTGGTGAACCTAACATGAAAGGTCGTTAGAAGAAGGAAAGACAAGATGGGAGAACCTTCAAACACAATATCCAATGATGTTTTGCAACAGTTGGTGAAAAATACGAATATGCTTATGCAGGTACAACAAAAACAACAGATGATGCAAGCTTTTTCTCAAACAGAAAGTGTTGTGATGAATGCTTTGCAAGAAGAAATTGAGCATGAGGTGAAGTTATTCAATGGCAAAAATGTATCTACATATGTAAATATCTATGCTCAGAAGATGGAATTGTTTGGGGGGGCTCAACTTGCATGGAGCCGGTATTTTGTACGTATTACTGTATATGAATTGAAAGCACGGATGATTGAATTATACATGCAGGATACTAACTGGGTAGCTTTCAAGAAGACACTCAGGAAATAATTTTACATTGAAGATACTACTTGGATTACGCGCAAGACTTTTCAGGAGTGGGTTTTACAACCCCATAAGGGTCTTATGGCTACAGAATTGTTAAGAGAATTTGAAAGTCTATTTGAGCAGTTGGATCTTGCAGAATAGCAAGCTCTTGTAAGACAAAAAAAATTGAATTGTTTCTACAGGCAGTTGAACTTGAGCTTCAAGAGAAGCTTGATGATTTGCTGGAGGATCGGACTACAGAGACAGGTTTGAAAACAGAGTGGAGACATGTCAAGGACGCTGTTACTACACTTGTGAAGAAGCATAGAAGAAGAGAAAGACTGCATGTGTCTAGCTTGCCCATTGTTATGGGCAAGACAGTTGATGTATCCAATAAGCCACCTACTTCTGTGGCTAACCCTATGACTGTACCTACTATTGTTCCTTGTGTTAGGGAAGATGTCTTAGATGAATCGGTCAAAGGCATGTGGGATATTCAATTGAAGGTTGCAAAATTGGATGAAAAAGGACAAGAGGAAAGGGGATGGCTAGCAGTCCCTAAGCCAGGAAAAAGATGTATGTGGTGTGATAGTTTGCAACATGAGAGAAAGGATTGTGATGCCTATCAAGAGGCCTTGGCATGACAGCTCATCTTTTGGAAAGATGACAAGATCCATGCACAAGAAATGGGATTGCCTTTTACTTTGAATTTTGGAAATGGAGTTATGCAGAAGTTGTTGGAAGACTTGGCTATCCGAAATGCTTATGCAACGGTACATGCTTCTACTTTTGGTCTATAGTTGGATAGAATGAATGGCCAAGTGATGGTTGGTCCAAAGGCTGAAATATGGACACATACTTTACATGTAGCTGAAAAGAGAAAGGTTACTGATAATGAAATGTCTCATGCAGGGCAAGATATTCGTGACATAATTGGTTGGGAATCACCGATAGATGCATATTCAATGGATGCATATTTGGAAAACAGAAAAAATATGGATGCAGTTGTTGAAGTGAAACAGATAAGAGATGAAGATAATGCAGGGATATCTAATGAAGTGACGAGAAGAAGTATGGATTTGTCTAAAGTTACAAATCAGCCATCTCTCAAGCATGTTATGGAAGAAGTTTTGTAGGAGCAAAAACATGACAGCAAGCAAGAGGATAAACAACAGGAATATAAGCTATAGTCTAATATTGAGATAGTTATGCCTTGGAAGACCCTGTACTAGAAGATTGAGCCATTGCATCTATAGATTTTCTTAATGCATTTGAAGAGATTTATGAAGATCATGTTTTACTTGATGCAGGGAGTCAAAGGGAGATTGATGACTTGTTGGATGCACACGATTTGCAAGATAAAGTTATTACCTCTATGAGACAGTTCATGAGCCTGAGGATATGCTTGTATTAGAGGATGTTAGATATGATGCTCCACAGTTGGAAACTATTTCAAATGCTTTATTAAAGGCCTTGATAGACAAATCAAAGATGCTTCAAGATATGGATTATTTCACTATTTTCGATGATGCTGAGAATGTGTTGAATGCGAGTGAAACTCACTTTATCTTGGATGAGGAGCAAAAATGTTATTAGAAGAAACTTCCCATGCAATGGACTTTGAAAGAGCAAGCATGTTGTTATGTATTTGTTGATGGGTGTATTGATAGCACGTATATGGAGATTCAACAACTTCTAATGTATGATATGCACCCAAGGCCTTATTACCCTAGAGGGGATACAAAGTATGGCTCCAGAGTTGTACAAATGCCGAGTATATTGATCTATGATCCAGATGGATGCTTTCTTATATGCATAATGAGCAACAAGTTGATGCTATGGGTGCTTGATCCGAGTGGTGTATTGGCGGCACATACCAGAGGATGTGTGGGTTTAGAGGGGGTGGATGTCGTGCCACTACGCAGACACGGTGTGAAAAACTTTGAAATGCATCATCATCCGACTTTCTTATTGAACAAGAGAGTCAATGTGATATGAGTCATTAGTACTAGTGTGAGTTGCATGGATTATCCAAAAATACTAGATTTTTGGATAATTTTAGCATATTATTTATTGTAAAAATCCGAAAAAGTTAGAAAAGCTTCTAGATTAGGATGGCATGCAAAAAGTAAGTTGCTTTTTAAGCCAGTTATGGGATTTTCATTAAAAAGGACAGGCTGGCGAAATCGTGTGTGTTGCAATTGCTGTAAATAGGCTGAAAACTGCTATTTGAACTGAAAGAAGAAGGAGTGATCTGGGAGATCCGTGAGTAGGTGTCCTAGGTTTTACCCCCCTTTTGGAGCCAACGGAGCCATCAGATTTGGGTTCCGAGTAGCAGAGAAGGAGGTGTAATTTTGATGCACGTTTTGTTCTACGAAGAAGCTCCAGAAGATCTAATGCCTGGAGATTACTTTTGAGTAGTGCAAAGATTCCAGGCTCTTTCAATACATATTGGTTCAATTCATTGTGCTTTGTCTTTTTCATGTTTACCTCTTCTCTATTCTCTTTCTTCTCTTCCATCTCCTATCTCTACTTCCTTCTACCTTTGATCCTCTGTGGATTCGACCTTTCGACAAAAACCCCTTCGACAGCGTGTCACGAAAGGTCAACTCAATATTGTTTCCTATGGGTTTTTCTATAGAAGATCATTCAATTGGCACCTCTCCCATGTAGCATTCCTGTGATGCTTGATCATGTTCCACTTTTGTAGTAGTCTACTCCTCCTATTCCTTCTCCTCCTATGGAAATCAATTTAGATTTAGTAGATGTACCCCTATTAGAATCATTCAAAAGAAGTGTCGCATAAAAGGTCCTTCTGATCCTCTCCTTGTTCCAACCTCTATGGTATAGATTTTGATACATGAGGTGTCTGGTAGCTTCCTTTCCTTGTTCTTGTCTTGTAGCAACCTCTTCGCAATGCAACAAGAAGAACAATTGGATCCACAAATTCCTCCTTCCTTGCAAATAGTACTTTTTGGATAAATGCTTTCACAACTAGTTTTTGGTGTTTAATCTCTACTTTGGAGACTTCCATGGCTTCCTGTCTTCAAAAAATCTATATAGGAGTATACACCTCATTGCACAATAAAGTGGACTCTTTAACCAACCAGCTTAGCAAGGCTCTAGAGGATTTAGCTTTTGAAAAGAATACTTTGAGTGATATCCATACACAAATGACTACAGCTACAACTTTGATGGACTCACATAATGCTATGGGTGATTAAGGAGTTAGAAGCTAAGGTTTCAACTTTAGAAGAAGAGAATGTGTCCTTAACCAAGGAGAAAAATTCATATCTTGAGGAAATTATAGAATCAACTCATAGGTTTGGTATATGTAAGGGCCAATTTGTAGCATTCCCAAGGAATTGTAGAGTCACAAAAGAAGTTTATTGAAGAACTTAAACATAAAGTTTCTACTCTTTTTGTTCCTCGTCCAATCCCGATGATGTCTTCTTTGTTATCTTCTAAGGAAGAGCTAGATCATTTGCAATAGAAGGCTAAACTGTGTGATGAGTTTTCCGCCAATGTAGAGTTCCTTCAACAGCGTATGAATTGTGTTCAGGAAATTTTATCCACTATGTTGAATTGGTGTCACCTCCATCATCCTTCTAGATTAAGTATCAACAAGAGCTGTTTGTGTTGTACGTTTCCTTGAGTAATGTTGACTTAGAACCTCTAGAGTAGAGGTGGCAGAACATGTGGTCTATACATTTACTAAAAGAAGTATTTGATAGATTTGTCGATGATTTAATCTCTCATGAAGCCCAATTATTATCTTTTATGTATCTTTGAGGAGATCTGCACATCCCTGATGAGGAGGACATGAATCTTTATGTAGAAGATGTGATTTTGCAAGAAGTCATGTATGTACATTTTCCTAAAATGGCTTTGGTTGATGGCTTGAATAATTATCATCAGTAGACGTGTCGTATAGAAGCTATTCTTGGCATCCTCCTTTGGAGGATGATGTTTTGGATCCTCACCATTGAGAAGGAGTGTCTTTTATAAGTCAAATATTCAACCATTGAGATCCCAAGTGTTGAACCATATTACTAACTATCCCTTATTCACTAAGGATTTATTTTTAGCTTTTGATTTTCATTTTTCTATTTATCCATATGATCCTCATGATATCCTATCTTATTCCTTAATTTTTTATTGATTACCCTTGTATATTGCCATTCTCACATTTAATGCAGATAGTATCCCTCTCTTATCTCTTACCCTTGCACTTTTCCCTCAAATTTCAATTTTTACTACATGCCCATTTATTGTTAATCATATATCCTTGCCTACTCCTATTGAACCTACTCCTATTGTCTCATCTATTCCTTCTGTTTTTCTAGCAGAATTCCTTCAGAAAATTTTACTTTATTTACATTCTTTTCCATCCTCATTATCCCTTCAAATATCTTTATTTCATTATTTATCTTACCCACCTCTTCACTATTCCCCTTTTATTTCCTTGCCATCCCCATCTAACCATATTAACCTTCCTCCACAATCAATGATGGATACTACTGGGTATAACAATGATATTCTTTGTCGACAAAAGTGGACATTGAATGATTCTTTGATAGGACTAATGTTTAATTAGCCTATCATTCCTGGTTCCTGGATTCTGCATGCTATTCTACTTTTTATCTTCAATTTGCTAGAGAACATGCTTGTTTTGAGGATACTTCGTGAAGGGAATGCAATGGCAGTGGAGAAGAAGAAAAGAAAGATGCGGGAGAGAAGAGCATACACAATGTAGGTATTGTTAAGAATGATATGACAGCCTTATCGCACTATCTCATATATATGAATAAAGAATATGGGTAGTCGCTGCACACGGTGTCAAAGAGTTTATTGTTCATAATATAAATCATGGGATTCTTATGAACACAAAAGAACTTCACTAGGAGTTATATGAGGAATTTGCATACAAAATTCATTCATTGTTACCCAATAACCAACTTAGTTACATAAGTTCTTTTGTATTTAGCATATAATTTTCAATTGTACCATGAAAATTGATGAAAAATAAGTCTATGGGAACCTACAACTTGGTCAGCTGGAAGTAGTTGACAGTCAGTTGGAGAAATCACATTGATTCAAGTGCAAAAATATGGTTAGAACTCAAGAAAAATACCAAAAGTCCACTAGGTTCACGGGGGACCTGAAGTAATAAACTAATGTGACTAGCAAGTGACTTGAGTAGGTCAAAAAGTGACCTGGGCCTGAGCAAGGAGCAGCTCGCATTTTTCGACAGAAAATGCGGGCTGCATAGCCTGACTGCAATTGGAGAAGAGCTGAAGCTATGGTGCATTATTTGGAGCATGCAAACTGGAGATCAACAGGACCTGAAGATGAAGATGTAAACACAATGAGAGCTCCACTTATCTGTCCATTTGGTCTGATGAAAATGCATAATATGATAGTCTATAAAAGGGAAAAATCTGAGAGAAAAGGATTCAGCCTGCTCTTATGCACAACTTCTCTCATTTTGTCTACCTTATTCTTGGTCCAATGAAGCCCGACTTGTACCCAAGTACTTGAGTGACTTTGGGGCAAGCAAAGGGTGAGGATTTTGAAGGTGTATGGGCTATTATGGGCTGAAAACCAGTCATAAATAGGGCAGCCCACTGTTCTTGTCCATTTTTATGAGCAAACAAGAGATTTATGTGGTTGTAATGGAAGAAAATGACCTCTTTTCATCAGGACTTTGCTCATTAATGATTAGAGAAGCTTATTCATGAGTTTATGCTCTCTTTTTGAGCTTGATTATGGGCTGGAATTTTCTGTTTTAAAACAGGGCTGAAGTAAAGATTATGCTTCTTCAATGCATTTCATGTACCATTGGCCCAAAACTTGAATGTATTTGAAGTCTATCAACATAATACTTGTTCCCTAGAGTTGTAATCCATCTATGTACTTGAAATTAAAGCCATTAGAGCTTGCATTTGATATTCATATTTGGATTGAGAATCTAAAAATATACTTTATGTTATGATGTATGTATCCAAAGGCATTTGATGTAATCAAGATAGAGTTATTTATTCCATTCATGTATGCTAAATACATAGAGAAAAAGCTTGAATTCTTATTTCGCATCTAAATCATTTCTAAATCCCGGATCTTATTAAACCCCAATCTATTTTCCCTTCCTGAACTTTGAATCCCATACTCCTCTTCTGCACTAAGCCCCGGTGGTAGACCTTCAGCCCTTAACATGACGACAGTGGTGAGCCCGACATGAAGGTCCGTTGCGAAAGAAAAAGTCCAATGGGAGAGTCATCAAGTTCAGGAGGAGATGCCTTGTAACAGTTGGTTCGTCTAATGCAAGAAAGCCAACAACAACAATTGCAATTTCAGCAGCAGTTGCAATTGCAACAACAACGGAGACAAGAAGAAGAGCGGATTGATGTTGCTGCCATTAAAGCCTTGGAAGAAGTTGGGCAAGAGCTCAAGCAATTTAATGGGAAAAATGTGTCCTCTTTTATCCGCCTCTATACTGACAAGATGGTCTTCTTTGGAGTTCCTCAACATGCCTGGAGCCGTTATTTTGCTCGTCTGGCTATACATGGTCTCCATGACCGAATTCATGGTCTTTTCCAAAAAGACGCGGGATGGTCCGTGTTCAAGAAGGCTCTTCGAGAAGAATTTTTCCTTGAAGATTCTGGCCTTATGACAAAGAAATTCTTCACTGAATGGGTTGAAAGGTCCAATAAGGGTCTAACCGCCACTGTTCTTCATCGAGAATTTGAAAGCAAATTTGCTCAACTAGATCCTGACGATCAACAAGGTATGGAAAGTTAGAAGATTGAATTATTTCTAAAAGCTACAGATTCTTCTCTTCAAGAAAAGCTAACTGATCGACTTGAAGACCCTGGCTTTAAGACGGGATTGAAGACTGCTTGGAGTGATGTCACTGAAGCAGTTAATATGATTGCTCGAAGAGAGCGGTTGCGCCTAAGATGGGGATCAACCCCTGCATCAATTGAAACCATGAAGGAGCTTGTTCTAGTTTCTCGACCTCCTGTCTCTATAGCCGAGCAACCAAGAAATTCTGTTGTTCCATCTCTAAAGAAGGATGTCATGGACGAGCTAATTAAAAGCATGCGGGATATCCATCTTAATCTAACGGAGATTAATTCTAAAGTGGAAAGGCTTGATGTAAAAGTGGAAGAAAGGGGACGGTTAACTGTCCAAAGGCCTGTATGAGAAGGCTTCAAAAGACGCTGTATCTGGTGTGATAGCCTATAGCATGACAAGAGGGAGTGCGGTGCATTCCGTGAAGTTGAAGCACAAAAATTAGTCTTTTGGAAGGATGGTAAAATTCATGCAATCGAAACCGGGCTTCCTCTTGAGCCAAACTTCGACAACGGTGGCATGAAGAAAAGATTGGAGGATCTGGCAACAAAAATAGCCTATGCAGCTGTTGATGAAGCAACCTATGGGCTGCAAATTGAGCCAACTAATGAAATTGTTAAAGCATGTAAAACTAATGCAAAATCTAAAGTGTGGATGTAGGCCTTGGATTGCATGGAGCAAGGCAAGGCAACTAAAGACGATTTAACCACTGCTAGTCAATGTATCCGAGGAAGCACCGATTGGACCAAGCTCGTGGATTCATTTTTAGCTTTTGCTTGGTTAGCTGAAATTAATAATCATGAAGCCATGATAGAAGAAAAGAGAAGAAGAGATGAGGATGTTGCCGGTCCTTCTTCTTCAGGGCCAACTAAACGCGCAACAAGAAGTAAACCAGACCAACAGAAGGCTGCTGAAAATCCTCCACCGCCAGAGCTTGATATGGGAGATGCCCCTCAAGCAAAGAAGACAAAAGGAAAAAGAAAAAGCAAACATCCCAGTTACAAGTTGCAGTCAGACATAGAGACCGCAACGGATCCTAGAAGAAAGGATTCTTGGACGTAGAGTTGAATTTACATTAGGTGAAATTCTCGGAATTGCAAAATGAGGATTTCATGATGTAATAATTGATGTAATTAAACGAAAAAGACAGTATGTTGGTGAGGAAACTGAAGAATCTGTACATGCTTTTTTGCAAGCACTCCATGTGTATTTGCAGGATGAAGAGAAGCTGAAAACTCAAGGGATTCGATTGGAAGCAATCAAAGAATTTATTGCAGCCATAGAAGCCAAAGATGAAGACATTTATGAAGCAGAAACTGAAGAAGCCATTATGGTGGGGACTTCTCAATCTAAGTGCAACCCATGCTTAAGAAAGAAGCTCATCTTCACAACATGCAAGAAGAAAGTGATGCTCACTTTATTCCTAGTAGTCACTACTCCCGTACCCATTGGGCAAGGGCAACTACTGAAACCGTTGTTAAAATCAGTGAAAAAGAAACTCCATGCATTGTCCTTATAGACCATGGTTCGGAGATTAATGTTATGTCAAGAAGTCTCTATGAGAATGGCGGATGGACCATTGATGTGGATCCAGGATGGCACATGAAGGCAACCAATAACTCTTCTGGCGATCTTTATGCAGCATGTCCTTATGTACAAGTTACTATTGGTAATGTAAAAGATGAATTTCATTTCTTTGTTCAAGATTCCTGCAGCTATCCTATCATTCTTGGACAACCATTTATTTTTGAGTCTCGTTTAGGGACAAAGGCCCTTGATGATGGTTCATCATATGTTCAGATAAGAAGTAAGGATAATGACAAAGCTGTCCAATTCCTGACCGTCTGTGTAAATCACCATCGGAATAGGGATCGATTGAGAGATCATCCTGTTCCCCCTAATGCCCGATAATTTAAGGGTTTTCGGGTAGCACTGCTATAAGTGGAGGCTATGGCAGTGCATCGTGTCATAAAAAATTGCCTCCACATAAAAATGAGGCAAGGCCAAAAGCTGACTTGCAGACTTTTACATCTAATAGTGTGGGCTGTTATAAACAGTTTTCAGCCATGAATAGGGCTGAAAGAAAGTATTTGTGTCATATGAAACAAGAGCTGAAGCAAATTGATGTTTTACTTAAAGATGAAGAAATTTTAGGGCTATTTTATGGGCTGAATTATAATGATACAATGGCTGAAATTTATACAGCCGTTCATGCAAAAAATCAAGCTGAAAATCAGTCCATACACGTATGTACATTGGATATGTATGACATAATTCAAGAATTTGCAGATTATGAAGCTTTTGGACAGCCAAACAAGGATGAAGTAAGAGCGGAAACAAAGTATAAAACAGTTGATAAAAAGGTCAAGCCGGTGGCTACTCCTCTACCACCTGAAAGTGAAGGACTGGCAGAAAGGGTATCCAAACAGCCAAGCCTTCGAGATCCTAAACATATTGGTCACCAATTTACAGCGGAAAGTCTACAAAAACTAAAAATTGGTGAAGACTCTTTCCTCTTTCCAGCTGAAAAGCAAATCTTCATGTAGATGTTAAAGAATCATGGCAAAGCTTTTTCATTTCAGCCACATGAAATTGGCTATGTGAATCCAAGCATTGTGGCACCAATGGTGATATTTACGGTCCCACATGTTCCTTGGAATCTTAAACCAATTCCAATACCAAGGGCTCATTTGCCTAAGTTATTGGAACTTTTAAATGAAGAGATAAAAATGCGAATATTGGAGCCATCCTCAGCTCCATATTCCAACCGATGATTTACCGTGCCTAAGAAGAATGGATCTTTGCGATTCATTCAAGATTTACAGCCCGTCAATAAAGTCACTATTAGAAATGTTGGATCAGGGCCAATTGTTGATGAATTTGTTGAAGCTTTTGCAGGTAGAGCAATCTATTCCATGGGAGATTTATATTCAGGCTATGACCAATTTTAGCTTGCTTTGGAAAGCCAAGACATTACCACAATGAAGACGCCTCTTGGCTTAGTTTGCATGTGTACTCTACCTCAAGGGGCTATGAATTCAGTAGCACACATGATGAATGCCATGCATAAAGTATTGAGGGATTATATTCCTCAATTAACTCTTCCTTTCCTTGATGATGTTCCAATCAAAGGATGTGAAGTTCATGAGAAAAATGAAGAACTCAATGAACTTGGTTGTCGCAAGTTTGTTTCCGATCATATTAATGATTGTGCTCAAATCTTGTCTAAATTAGAAGAAGTCCATCTTACTCTTTTAGGTGCTAAATCTGTTTTTGGAGTCGAAGTTCTTGTGGTCGGGCATATGTGTGGTCCATATGTCCGAAAGCCTTCTCCATCCAAGATTGATGCTATCAGCAAAATGCAAGAAATATGTATAAATGTTTCAAAGGTGAGAAGATTTCTTGGTGCATGTGTCTTCTACCTTATTTGGATACCACACTTTGCTCATGTTGCTGAAAGTCTTTATCAACTACTAAGAAAAGGCCAAAGGTTTATATGGGAAAAAGAACATACCCAAGCTATTCGAAAACTGAAGAAATTTCTGATTTCAGCCCCCACCTTAAAGAGGGCTAATTACTCTAATGGATAGCCCATTATACTCACAGTGGACACAAGTCCTATTGGAATAGGATGGGTAGTTGGTCAAGACGACCTTGAAGGCAACAGATATGCAATCCGCTTTGGAGCAAAGGTTCTTAACGAACGACAAAGAAGGTATGCTCAAATTAAAAGAGAGCTTTGGGGAGTAGTAACTACATTGAAATGTGACAGGGAGTACTTCATGGACACACACGTAATAATTGAACAGATTGCCTTCCACTCTTGGGCATGATTGCCAACTATTCCACTCCCGACATAGCTATGCTAAGATGGATAGCTTATATTAAATCCTTAAATCCTAATTTGAAACATATTGCAGGAAGAGATAACCCAGTTGCTGACATGCTTTCGCGTGCCAAACATAAGGATGAAGAAGGAATGATGGATGAAGAAGAATCAGAGTCTATAAATGATGCTGTAAATGCAGATACAAATCTGAAAACAATAAGTATAGCTGAATCTAATGATGATTCAGCAATCAAAAATGCAGGTACAACAATAATTACAGCAAGTATAACAGGTCCAACCACTAAAACAAATTTTACATTAGCAAAAGGAAGGATGAAACACCCAAAGAAGGACAGTGGGCAGCTGGTAGTAGACAGCATGTTCAATGTTTTGCTATGGTTTGTTCACACTTTAAAGAGGAATATTATGCAGATGATTGGCTAAAAATTGGTAAATTTTTGAACACTATGACAAAGAAGGAAAATTGGTCTAATGAAGAGTTCAAGAGAATTAAGAGAAAAGCTTATGGTTTTTTTCTTAAAGATGGTTACCTTTGGAGGCATGCAGAAAAAAAGGAAGGGTGCCTGTTCGTGTCTTAGGAGACAAAAAGACTCAAAGACAGGTCATGCAAGAATTTCATGAAAGCCTACTAGCTGGTCATAGAGGCATATGGGGCACTTTTGCCAAAATAAAAGAGAAATTTTGGTGGCGAAACATGTATAAAGACATTGAGCATTTTGTTGAGTCTTGTCATGTTTGTCAAATGTACTCCATGGTTAAGCATAGAGATGGGCTTCAGCCTACCTATCCTTTATCCATTCACTATAGATGGGTTATTGATTTAGTAACGGTGCCTACAAGAATTTGGAACATGAGATATCTAGTACTTGCTAGAGAAGATCTCACAAATCAAGTGGAAGAAAAAGCCTTGACAACAAAGTCTACTCAAGTTGTTTGTAGATTTTTACTTGAAGTATTTTGCAGGTATGGATGTGTTGCCAAAGTAACTGCTGATAGAGGAGAATTGGATGCTGATGAGGCTCGCTATTTCTTTGCTCAATTGGGAATCAAGCTATCTCTTACTTCAGCCTACAACCCTAAAGGAAATGGTAAGAGTGAAAGAGGTCATCAACCAATTCTTAAAGCTTTAGCAAAATCATGCAAAGGAAAGATGAGGGAATGGCCTAGAATGCTACCATTTGCATTATGGGCTGATAGAACTACCCATAGTGCAGTAACAGGTTATATGCCGGCTGATCTAATATATGGACAGCCTCTTGTTATGCCTATTGAAGAGTCCATTGTCACATGGAGTATTTTACCATGGGATGAAGGCATGAATAGAGAAGAGTTGCTGACTCTACGCATAAGGCAACTTGAAAGAAGGCCAGAAGATGTCAAAAAAACCATTGAAAGGCTGAGAACAACAAGATTAAAGAATAAGAAGAGGTTTGACAAGCATCATCGAGTCCGTCCAAGAGCTATTCAAGAGAATGATTGGGTACTTGTTTATGATAACAGCCTGGAAAATCAATATAGTGCTCATAGAAAGTTAGCCAAGCGATGGTTTGAACCATATGTTGTAAAAGTAGTACATAATAATGCTACTTACTCTTTGGTTGAAATGGATGGAACAATGATAAAAATACCCATAGCCGGGAAACGAATCAAGCTCTTCAAACGAAGAGAATCTTCAACTTATGAGCTTGATGACTTAGATATGAGCCCTCTACTTGAAGACAAGCAGGAAGAAAAAGACTTAGAAGAGGATGAAGATGAAGATTTATCAGAAGAAGACCCTTCTTAAACTGTAATCTTATGAAATGGCACATGCCGGAGGATGTGCAGGTTAGGAGGGGGTGAATGTCAAAGAGTTTATTATTCATAATATAAATCATGGGATTCTTATGAACACAGAAGAGCTTCACTGGGAGTTATATGAGGAATTTGCATACAAAATTCAGTCATTGTTACCCAATAACCAACTTAGTTACATAAGTTCTTTTGTATTTAGCATATAATTTTTAGTTGTACCATGAAAATAGTAACTATTCCAACAAGATTTCTATTGGCTCTTTTGAGATGTTGGATGTATGGTGATGATGAAGCTTCTTTGGTAGCTATGGTGGTGAGGGCACATTGTTGTCATCTTGAGGTTCTTTTTTATGGGTGCTAGTGGATGGTGGAACTCTAAGGATATTTCCCATTTCATTGCATCATTGTATCCATTGGTGTACTATCCATCCATTATCTAAGAGAGGGTGTTAGTATTATGCAATTCATTGTGTTCCACACATTCTCATGGTCTTGGTGTGTTGACTCAGTTTGTTCCCAAGAAAGCATGTTTCCTCTCTAGAAACTCTCATTGGGCCACATTGGATCATACTGGGCTATTAGGTTTTGGGCTTGTGCTCACTTAAAGGTAAGTCATATTAGGGTCTCTCTAGAGAGGAGGCTATTTTCTCTCATGAGGGCTCTACACAATGAGTATTCCCCATCCTTTTACATCCATGGGTTATTCTTTTGAATGCCCCATTTCATGGTATTGGCTTAAGATGGTTCGACTAGAACTTGATAGGAAGCCATATTTGTAGGTCATTCCAATATGGTAACTTTGCTTGATGTTTTTATCTAACATATGAGATGTGGACACAAGTAGTATTCTTTGGGAATTGACATGGAAAAATCTACACTCTAATCAATCATCAAGGGAAAACTAGGCTTGATCACCTCTATTTTCAATGATAGGGTGTGTTGGTATTTGCAATTGTTTTATATCAAGATTGAAGGTGCAATCAACCCTTGAAAGAAATATGAAGGAGTATAATGAGAGCATTGGAAGCTAATGCTTGTACTGCATCAAGAATTACTTACAAAAGCAAAAGGAGGATAGAGCTTCACCTACTAGAGTTCAATTTCCTATACAAAGGTTGCAACACAATAAGGAAGAAGTCATAACTAAGATGTTATATGGCTTTCTTGAGCCAATGCTTTCCTTGATCGGCCATTGTTTGAGGGGGAGATAAAGGCAGTGGTATTCCTCATGAAGAAAAAGTAAGATACTTGGTGCATAAATTTGTTAAACTAACACCCTAGTTGCCTGAAGAAAAGTTATTGTATGTTTTTCTTTTTTCTTTTTCTAAATAAAAGGTGAATATAGCCTAAATAAGATCAAAACCCACCATTTGTGATTATGATAATACAAATGGGAATATAGATAAGTAGGCTATACATTGCTTCTCTTCTTATTTGCATATGTATGGAGATAAAGGATGATACTTGGTAGCCACCATAAAAGTGAAAATTATTCTAACTAAGGTTAACATTGCGATGGAAAAAAAAGGACTATAAAAAAGGTTGGGTCTTCATTGAGAGCTCCATATGATGGAGGAATTTCACCTAAACAAAGGATGAATGTTGTGGGGTAGCCAAAGTGCAATTGTCTGAGCTATTGTAGAAAAAAAAATCATGGCATCCGAAGAGACAATAATTCAATGAACAAGAGTCTTGTGCTCAAACGTGCATATGCTGAGGACATGATGTGTGACTAGTAAGAGCTATTTTTCACCATACACTTACCTTCACTAGCCTTCATTACAAGATTTGTTGACTGAATCAATCCATAGTAGGACAAATTTTATATCCTTCTTAATGGTAATAATCGATAATCGATTTATATGACATATCAACAAGGACAACTTCAACAATAATAGCAGCAATAGTAGGGGAACAATAGTAATATTGATGCTGTTAATAATGATGCCACCAACTCAAGTGCTCCATGTGTAAATAAGTGTGGCTTCTATGGTATGCCTGACAACATGAATCTCGACTCTCTTTGCTATATTGTGGTGGCCATCTCAATTTTCTTTAGGTTGTAAAAACGAGCAATAATGCAACTTATCAAGCATGACTAAAGCATTAAATTGTAAAGACTATTGAGAGAGATAAAGGGTTTGCAACAATGAAAGAAGACATTCTATGATTCAGACTCCACGGGAAAAGGACCATAATATAGGCTCATCAACAACAACATATCTTTTATCATTTCAATTATGAAGGGTTTCTTGTTGCCAATGTTGAATTTCCATCCTTAAGGTCTCTTACTAGAAAAAGGTAAGGTTTTTCTTCCCTATAAGCCTACTTCCCAAGTGCGATTATGCAAAAGAACCTGAGAAGACATGCTCTAATTAAACACACTAGGTCAAGGCCTTTGCAGAAGATATTTTCAACATAGAATGGGTAAGCTCCTTACTATTTTCATCTACATTAGATATCAAAAAGAGTTGTTGATAGATAAAGCATTGAAGATATACATGGGGCTAATTTTCCAAAAAAAAGTAGATGATGAGGTTAGAGTGGATGTTGACCTAAAGAAAGATTACCAATAGGCCTGAAAGCATGATTATTTTGAATCAAATGTTCCATAGAAGGAGGAAAGCACATAAACTTAAGGATTATCATTGACATTTATCAGAGTGATTCAGTACTAAACGAGGTATATACCAGCCCTGGCCTTTTGGGTCCTACATGCTATTATGATTTTTTTTGTAAAAAGTGAATATATCCTAAGGTGGACACCCACATAGATGTATGATATGAACATATATATACAAGTATACAAAGGATATCTTTTTATTTCACAAGCATGCTAGAGGAATACAATTTGGGGAGGAGCCACCAAAATGACTATTTGTGTGAGAAGTACTAGTTACATGGAAGTTGGATTACAAGAAGTAATGCAAATGAGTTAATGTCATGGAGAAGGCACTAGGATTACAAATAAAACAATCAACATAGCCTACACCATTATAGTAACCAATTGTGTGAAAGAGAACGTGGTGTGCTAAAAACCAGTGGGAACATGTCATACTTTATCAGAACATGTGTGGAACCAAAGCAATGAGCTGATTTTTCTTTTGAAATGGCCATTATGACTACATCAAAGAACAACTAGAGGGTTTGTAGGGTATAGGTTCCCTCGAGGCTAGAAATTTGGAGTTTGAGATATATAAGGCTACTATTACGAGTCTTTGTAGGGTGATTGTTATTTTTGTATGAGGCTATGACCAAATCTTGGTTTAGAGATTGTGGCTATAAGAGCAAACAAAACTTCAATTCCTAGGGTGGGTAGAGCTCCATGATGGAATGCTATCACAACTATGAAGAGCAACAAACACTAAACCTTCTCAGATTAAGGAGAAACTAGCTATTTATATGCACTAAGCTCCATGGGTTAGATCTGAAGTATAAAAGGGCCTTGAGTTGAGGTGAGTCTCACTTGCTACAATATCTCACCTTCAACAAGGGCCTATAAAGCATTGCATGTGAGTGGAATGTTTCACCACCATTAAATCTCAACTGCAAGCTAAAAAGAGTGTGTTAGTGTCTATGAAGGGAAATAACATTTCAATTGTATCAATAATGAAATACCACACAATGGTTTAAGATTCAAAGGAACAATTTTTTACACAAGGATACAAAATGGTACGCAAGAAACTTAGTAGTAGGTTGGCCAAGCCTAGAGGCCATAAAATGTGATAGTGCAGATGAAAACGGCCACTAAGTATAACACTTTGGATAGAGCTCCCTATGCAAAGCATGAAGAGCTAGGGCTATTATAAGAAATATTTAAAAGAAATGTGATACGGTAAGGCTTCTTCTAAGGCATATTTTTATTGGACTATAGTGTTTTCCTTGAGGAAGGTGGACACAAACTACAAATCAGGTTCCTCCTTCAAATTGAATCCACAATTAGCTCCCCGAGGTATCAAGAAGATGCATCCTATAGTATATGAAGGATCCTTCTTTAACACACTTAGTAAAGTGAAAAGGATATTCATCATCTCATGTTTCTTGTTTGTCATCATGGGGCTGATCTTCACTTTTTTTCTTGTTACCTTAGTAGTCTATTTTGTAGAAAGGTGGGATTGCCAATTGTTTAGTCTTGCTACAACAATTGCTGTCCATTATTTATTTGGGATGTATGTGCATCAGATGATGCAAGGACTTGGAGAGAAGGGTATAGAGCTTGAACTTTTCTCATGGATGGGAAGAGTGATCAATAAGAGCATATGTATGTTGGATATACAACTACTAAAATCCAAGCACCTCTTTGCACCATTTGATGTGTAAGATCAATTGAACTATGTCGATGCAAAATAGATTTTAGATAGAGTTGCTTTTCTAATAGTCAGATTCTAAAATTTCTTTCCCTTCTATTCAAAACCAAGCTAGATTTGAGGTGGAGTATTTGACCCGTAAATGAGAATGGATTGATCAAAATAAGAAAAGTAGATGCTACTATTTTTTGGAGCTAGATAATGTCATCAATGAAGAGATTCATGAAGGCTCAACCTTGCCATTTAAGGGGAGCCGTATTTGTGGTTTTAGGTTGGATGGCATATTTCTAATTCAAGAGGATTGGAATGTCTCCTTTATGGAATAAGTATAGCTACAATAATTTGTAGGGTGTGAGATGGAATGAAAGAGACAATAGTAAGTTACAACCACTAATAGACTTGTTGATTTATCTATAATATGATTGTGTCATAGAGAAGAACATGTGTTGAAGCTATGAAGGGCTTGAAGCAACAATTAGGTTGTGAGAATGTTGGATCATCAACAACAGATATTCTTTCATGGGAAAAGAAGTTGATTTTTAAGGCCATGGGGCTACATTCACAATCAACTACTTGTTCTCATATGAGAGAAAAGGGGAGCTCTAAAAAAAGGAGTTTGAAAATGCTTATGGGGTAGGGAAAAGAGGATGTTGCCTAATCTTGAAGAAGACAGAAGAGGAGGATCATGGCAAAATGTTGGTCCTAAAGGAAAATACATTCTAGAAAGCTGCTTGGATTTATGCATGGATTTGGGTATAGATGATCATACACCATAATGCACAAAGCTATTGTACAATAGGGTTATTGTTCAGAGGAACCTATTGCACAATAGGATGATCATACACCATAATGCACAAAGCTATTGTACAATAGGGTTATTGTTCAGAGGAACCTAAGGGTGAATTGAAGCTTGTTCCAAAAACAATACGAGATTAGCAAAAGATCCATGATTATTTGGTTTAGAAGGCTTTGATACATTTGGTTGGAAAGGCCGTTGTGAACATTAGACCTGGATGATACACAAAAAGGGGCAGCCTTACTAACAAGGGGCTATTGAAGGTCATATTGAGCTACTAGTAAAAAAAAGGCAGGTGCAAATTTTGGAGGGGAAGGACAAAATCAAGGGTGAGTCTATGGGAGAGAAGAGGAGGAGCTTGCAGAGGAATGAAAAAAGGGAGGGAGCTACAAATGAAAAGCAAGCTGCTATGGTAATGAAACATGTGTTATCAAATAAAAAATTGTAGGTTTGAGAAGAGGAGTAGCATCCAGTACACACATGTCAAGCAACTTTTTCTTTCAATTAAAGGATGCCTACCTATAGAATCTAAGAGGTGGTGATTCATCACACTAGGGAAGCTAACTAGAGCCGAATAGGGAGAGTTTTGGTCTACAAGATCCAACTATCCAAGGAAGATAGATCAACATGATGTGCAATTTGAGAAGGGTGCAACTACTAATGCAATCTTCCATTTGAAGTAGGTAAATGGGACACTGTCCACTTAGGCCCCTTGAGTATGGACCAAGCGATTAAAGCACAAGAAGAAAGGCCATTATTTTATGTTGATAGTAGGGCAACCAAAAAGAGGATTGTAGCATCAAAAGGACATGTGGCTCTCTTGGCTCTTAAGAAAAGGGATTATTTTTTGTGCAAGTGATTGTCACCACGACTAACAGTGGCCTAGACACCTATTTTAATGCACTAGGGCTACAATTGTGACAAGGGAAGCTACCATAGAGCTGAACAATCTATTGAGAGGGAAATATTCTACCTATAGTTAGGATGTTGTATATTTTGTGTGGTTTGGGTTTGTCACTATGGAAAAGGGTTTATAAGGGAGATACATGCTCTATTCTATGATTAGAAAGCTATCTTTCAAGTTGAGCCTTCATCAAGTAAGACTGACATAATTAACTAAGTAGAATGAAGCTCTATAAATTTCTGAACTAGCATGGTGGCAAGCTACCGATTACCATCAATTAAGTGGTTGGTATGATTGGATATGATAATAAATTATGTATTAGTGTACAATACATCATCCTCTTGGAATGTAGTTATATAATGCAAAGAGGAGAAGAGGATATACTAGAAGGTGATGATTTATTAGATCTTGAATTGATATTAACAGATGGAGATCATCCCTATGGCCTTTAGGATGCATGTTTGATCAATACTAGGGGGTGCTAATTTATGGTTGCAAGGTGGTTGTTGCAATCTAAGGTGGAGGCTTGAGATTTGAAGGAATTGCAAGGAGGGGGGACATAACATTCTTTGGTAATGCTTCATGGATGACTTGGAGGCGCCAAGATCTTGGGAAAAGATAGGGTTAGGACTGCTAGAAAAGGACACACCTCTATAGCCATAAGACTGATGCTACTATCAGAAAAGTCATGGAATAGGCTACTAACCAAATTAGTGCTAGTACAAAGAAAGTATTTTCACCTAAGGTAGTAATAGTAGGAAGGATGTTTGTCTCATTTGTAGAAGGGTTTTCTATGTGTTGGCCCTAGGCCCCTAGATAAAGAATCATGTGTGTTTCCATGTTATTATTTTTAAAACTTGCTTCGGTATAGTGGTTTATATGTGTGGTGTCAAATTATTGCACAATTCAAAGATGCTCAAGAAGTAGAGGATATGATCAAAGGATGTGACGGATAAAGCTTCAATGGGCATGAACTTTGGGTAACTCTTTTCAAAGTTTGATAAAGTCTTAAAGACTAGCATAATACTTTGATTGTTATTCCTATTATTACCATAGTTATTGAATTGTGTTCTCCTACTTGGTTAGATTTCAAAAACTATAATGTATTTGCTTTAAGGACTCTTTCAATAACAAATTCTTGCTTCAATAAAGATTTCACTTATCTCAAAATGTTATCATATTTCCATTGGCATCAATAAGTTGGGGTAAAGTGTTGAGGTGAGTGACACCTTTGTGGTTTGTCATGCTATATAAACGTGTTAGTTTTTGTAATATGCTTGGAAAATGTGTAGAGGAAACTAACAGGCTCCACTTTAGATTTTCCAGATTCCAATGGATTGATGTGGTAACCCATAGTTGGTAGTTGCAAGATATAGTGCCCATGGCCAACATCCCCATTTTGCTATCATGTGGATATTTGCCACAATTGTAGTGTGTTTTAGTATTAACACAAGAGGCTTGTTGGAAATAAATTTTTGGGCTAGTTTTATGTTGCTAGATGAGTTACTCATCTATCCATCAAGCATTTAAGTGTTGGTTCAAAGTTTTTCTCTTCATTATTTTATGCATTGAGGGTTTATATTTTTAGCTGTTAAAAGCAAGATGAGTGTTGTATTAAGGACAAGCAAATCCCCAATGTTCAATTGGATCAATATTGTGATGTGGTAAGATGTGATCTACTCTACTGGCTTCCAAATAATATTTTTTAGTAATGGTGGTAAAATTGTTAACCTTACAGTTTCTTTTCTCAAGATTTAGAACTAAACACCCTAGTCATAGCATTAAAATTTTTTCTTTTTTTAAAAGATATTTTGACAAAGAAATTGTTGATGATCCAACTGGATTGGTTGCATCTACATGGATGAAGAGTCAATAGTTCAAGCATGTGTCTATTCTAGATGTAGTTTTCAACTCAGAAAAAGACTCTCCTATAAGTCATTTTGTATTTTTGAAGGTAATTGGACTACGAAGTAGCAATTTATTACCTTGCATAGACTAAGCTACACATGTTTAGTTTGTTTACTCCTCTTCATGTGTGACATGTGGAACATCGACAACATTTTCTCGAGAATGTTTCTAACCTGAGCTTCTTACATAAATGGATCTTGAATCATTGATGAAGCATGGCAATGAGTTTGAGAAGCTAGAGGAAGAAGATGAAGACATTCAGGATGTTGTGCACATTTCTATGTTTAAAAGACTAGAGTGAGCTCATGAAGCTACTCCAAGTGACATGGTTGGTGCCTATCACTACAGACTATTAGAGAAAAAAAATTATTCTCAACTCTAGAACAAGAGGAATGAGACAAGAATGATAGTTACTATTTCTCTTTTGAAGAAAGCATGAATTATTAAGGATCTATACCTATGCTTGCAATAAGAACCACAATCTAGAGCATGCTGCTACATAGGACCAACTAAGATTGGAAAAAGGTATATGCCAATGGTCCATAGGTAGTGACTATTTAAAAATTATGAGTTGTGCTTTTCACTTAGATTTTGGTGGGCATGTATATCATTTTCACCATTAAATGTACACACTTGGCAAGGAAGTTCTGAACTTCTATTTTTGGTACCTCCTATGCATCTTTAAAGGTTATGTAGCGTAATAACTTGTTTTATTTGGATATACCCATTAGGGCCTTTTCGAATTATCATCATCTTTGCTTTGTGGCTTGAAGGCCTTTATATAATAATCACATTGTGGATATATATGCAAAATGTGGGGTACTTGTAGAAGTAGAATGCGTGCTTGGTAGTATGCCCATTAGTGTTGCTTTATGACGAAATGTTCTTGAATAAGGCTACAATTGATACACTCCATAGAGAGGCTCCTATGATAAGAAAACAAAATTCCTATAAATTTTCTGGTTAGAAATACATATAAGCAAGGAAAGTAAAAAGTAAGAAAAAAATGAACATTTGCTACTTGAGTAACCAGGGAATCACTTATATAGGAAAATTTCCTTATGTTTTGACATAGGGGAATTTTTTGATGATCTTATGTAGGGATATTTTTCTACATAGGAAAATTTTCCTATATAGGAAATTTCCTATGTGATTTCCAAGTTACTTTAGCTAGGAAACGTTCCACTTTCCCTACCTTTGACTTTCTTTACTTATGTGTATTTATAAGCAGGGAATTCCTTTTTCTTTTATACAACATCGGAAATGATCAAAAGTTCCTTGTGAACCATCTTGACATATTTGGTCAAAATCTCACTATAACTTATATATACTCCATTTGTGCAAGTAGATTAAAAGGCATTAGAGGCATTTCCTTTAATAGTTCAATCAACTTTTTGCAACTCTATATCAAAAAATAATAAAATTTAGAGTACTTACAAAAATAAAAGTTCAAATGATCAAGGAAGCTTTGGATTATTTAGCTTACATCTTAGCATTTCTATGGCTTCCTTTCAAAGAATTGATATATCAATGCAACTGATGCAAGCAAGCTCAATGAGAATTGAGAAAAATCATAAGTCAATGAATTTGTACAATAAAATATTTTGAAATTACACAAAAGAGAAAAAAACTTATTTTTCATGGATCGGAATCAAAAGAAGCTTTGAAGTGTTGAAGTCAATTCGATTGAGCCAATGTTCAATTCCACTTGTACCGATCCCATTTCTCCTCATGTAATGAGAGATTGAAGGATCAAGCACCTCAATTTTTTGTTATATATTGAAATGGATTTTATGTGTTATACACCTAGAAAAGGAAGTGAGATAGTGAGTATATAGAAAAAAAATTGCTAGAAAAATGTCATTCTTAAGGATAAATAATTTTAGTCATGTTATATCTCAATCTAGCAAGAAGAATATAATTGTTTATTTCTCTCCTTTTATCCTTGAGAGTCTGAATATACTCTGAGTCCAAAGCAACAATATTCACTCTCTTGCCTATGTCACCATCTAAAAATAAATATAGATTGATACCTTCTAGATTAACCCTTTCAAACATGTTAGAGAGCTCATCTTCTAATGCTTCTAGTTGCTCAACATCTTTTTCTTCTACTTTCTTGCTCTTGTACTCCCTCCATTTCTCTACATGTTTATATGTAGCCTCTTCTTCCTCTCATGCAATCTCTATCTCTTTCATGTGGGATATCCTTGATTTTAGGACATGTATCTGACTTTTTCTTCCTATATGATGTCACATTTAGAATATTGTGTGCCTTTTCATTAGTAAGAGGAACTAGCCCTAGAATCCCAAAGAATCTAGATCTTAACCTTCTCATCATGATCATGTATTATCCATGAATGTCAATTTGTGTACATGGGTAGCACAAGTATATTATCCTAGAAAGAATCAATTAATTCTTGATGTAGTTGAGAGTTATACTTGTCTATCTAAAATTGTTATGTTCATGTGTCTTCTGAGAAAAGGCACAAGGTGAGTAATAAGGTTTTTTGGCATATTTTTATTAGATATAGTGATGAAAGCAAAGGGTACTAACCTTATCAACCCTCTACAAGCAAAAATATTATTAGCCAAGTTGTTATCTTTGCCAAAAATGATTGTCATCCCTTGATGGACTATAAAAAAGAGCCTATTATTGATGCTTTAGATATCATTGATAGCCTACTACCACTTATCCATAATGGTTCCATGGTTGATCCTTCTACTCAATCTTCATTTCCAATACCTACTATAAATACATTGCAATAGCCTAATCAGCTTAAATTATGGCCATAAGAATAGCATGATACATTGTCTCATGAGAAATCCACTATTTATGAGAACTTGGAGCACCCAAGGGCTAAAATTCAGCCTTGGGGAAGTTACTATATGTATATCCTCTACATCATATGCGTTTAAGGCGTATTTATGAATATCCTTATCTATGAAATTTTCATAAATAAAACATAACCCTTTTCTATTCAATCTGTAAATAACTCATTTATATTACACCCTTCTATATGTAAAAAATATGTAAAAATGGTATTTTAAAAATTGTTGAGATATCGAGCTCCACTCGTGATACGCCAGGGTGACCGTTGTATATTTATGTCACCGACTTGTCAGTTGCAGACGCGGTTGGTACACCGCCCATGAATAATAGCTACATGATAGCTATCCTTATCTACTCTAGTTCGTGGCTCAGTTAGTATGCCACCTTAGTTAGTTGAGTTTGGTTTGAGACCCATATATAGGGTTCTTCTATTTCTTTGTACTTTAGTTCTTTTGGCTTACACAACTAAGAAGAGGAAAACTGTTTTCAGCCTCCACCCTTGTGTGTCTTCCCCCATTGTGCAAGCAAGAAAGCTTCAAGCGAGACTCCTTCCTTCTCTCCCACAATCTTGACATGGTATCAGAGCCTTGTTCGTGGTAAGGAGCTCAAGAAAGCAAGCCAAGCTCGCGGTGTTCTGGTAAGAGGAGCAGTGTTGCTTTCATTTTCTGTTTTGGGAGCAGATCTCTGCAGGTAGCACAGCCGGAAAGTACAGGAGTGCATTGTCTCAGGTTGAGACGCCCTTCGCGGTGAAGCAACAGGGTGGTATATGCTACGGGAAGGGGCTTTAGCCCTTGGCGACCTTGTTTTTTTGATTTGAGGCCATTTCGGGGCCTGTTTTGCAGACGGAAGTTTTCTGCACGCACTCAGGAAAAGGCTCAGTTTTATGCTGTGCGACCACTGTTCTACAGGTCGGTGAAAAGTTACTGTAGAAATTGCATCGTATGCTTGTGCGCAGAGACATTGGGAGTTTCAGAATCATCCTTGGTTCCTGTTTATGCAAAATCGTCACTAGGAAGTGACTGTGTGGTCAAATACCACTTTCGCCAGTTTTGCAGATTTGCCCTTGTGAGGGTGAAGCTGTGTTTTTTGCAGTAACAGAATTTCTTGCAGTATTCTGTAATGGCATCTGATTCTCTTTCACAGATTGTCACTGAAAAGCTTGACAAGAACAACTTCCAGGCATGGAAGTTTAGAATGACGAATTTCCTTATGGGAAAAGGATATTGGGAATTTGTTGCAGGAAATGAAGAAGAACCAGTTCTTCCTGATGTTCCCAATCAACAACAAATGCAGGCATTTAAAACATGGCATGAGAGAGCCAGGAAAGTTATGTATTGGCTGTCTATCAGTATTTCAGACTCTATGATTGTGCATATTCAGGATGCAAGTACGCCAAAGGAGGCATGGGATACTTTGTCAAAAATGTATAGCACAAATACGCAAGCCAGGAAAATGCAGCTCAAGCAAGAGTTGCATAATGTGCAAAGAGAAAGTATGAGCATCAACGACTACCACATGAAGGTGAAGAAGATTGCAGATGCACTTGCTTCCATTGGGTCGCCAGTGGAAGATGATGATTTAGTTTCCGTGACCTTGAATGGTCTAGGAAAGGATTATGCACAGTTTCGGACATCCATTTCAGTTCGTGAAAGATTTCCTGATTTTGAGGAGTTGATTGCTCTTCTAATTTCTGAGGAACAGAGAAATGGTGGTGCATCTTCTTCAGGAGGAACTTCAAAAGAAGCTGTCTTCTACTCAAATGCTGGAAGAGGTAGAGGCAGAGGTAGATGAGGCCGATTTGGAGGCCGTGGCAGAAATCAGAATATGCAGCAAACTCAAGAAAACCAGTCCTATGGAGGAGGACGTGGTAACTCTAGAGGCAGGGGGAGCCAAAGAGGTCGTGGTGGATGGCAAAGAGGCCAAAATGCAAACAGTAATGTTGAATGCTACTATTGTGGTAAAATGGGTCATATGGCTAAAGACTGCTATAAAAAGCAGAATGACATCATGAATGGAAAACTGCAACAAGGGAATTATGCATCTTCTAGCAGACAGGGTGATGACAGAAATGAGCATTTGTTCATGGTGCAGCACATGAACAATTCTGTGACAAGTGCAGAAGAAAGCAATGGTGTATGGTACGTTGACTCAGGTGCATCAAACCACATGACAGGTCATGCAGAATGGATGGAGGATGCAAGGAAAATGGAAAAACCAGGATTTGTGGAGACTGGTGATGATACTGCACATCCGATTGTGCAGATTGGAAAAATTCCTTTGTCTATGCAGGATGGGAAAAAGAAATACCTGTCCGATGTATTTCATGTCCCGAATATCACCAAGAATCTGGTTTCAGTTGGTCAAATGGTTG
The DNA here is from genome assembly GCF_053477565.2 of Lygodium microphyllum. Classification (NCBI taxonomy): domain Eukaryota; kingdom Viridiplantae; phylum Streptophyta; class Polypodiopsida; order Schizaeales; family Lygodiaceae; genus Lygodium; species Lygodium microphyllum. Next base: position 24,597,816 of record NC_141152.1, on the reverse strand, counting down.
AACAGGGCTTGCAGGTCAGATTTAATCCTCATGGATGCTTTGTTGAGGATATGAAAAATAAAGGTCGCTTGATAGCAAAAGGAAAGAAGAAGGGCAGAATGTTTACATTGGATGCAGACATGTCTGAATTGAGTGCAGCAATGTTTGCACATGGGACCGGTGTAGTTGCAGATATTGATATCTGGCATAAACGCATTGGTCATGTTAATGTACAGCGACTTAAATCAATGCAGGCCCAAAATATTGTTGCAGGATTGCCCAAATTCAAGGTTGCAGAAATGCATAAGGTATGTGAAGCCTGTCAGTTTGGAAAACAGGCAAGGAAACCATTTCCTAGACATGTTCAAGAGAGTGAGAAGCCATTGGAATTGATTCACTCTGATGTGTGGACAACTAAAGCTGCATCTCTTGGAGGCTGTCATTATTTTGTCAGTTTTATTGATGACTATAGCAGAAAAATTTGGGTGTATTTTATGAAAAAGAAAAGTGAAGTTTTTGGGCATTTCAAAACTCTTAAAGCTATGGTTGAAAAAGAAACAGGCTTGCAGATAAAATGCCTAAGGTCAGATGGAGGGGGAGAGTACCTCTCAAATGAGTTTGCAAAGTTCTTGCAGGAGCATGGCATAAAGCAGCAATATTCATGCAGTTATACCCCACAACAAAATGGAATTGCAGAAAGGAAAAACAGGCATATTGGAGAGGTATCTCGTGCCATGCTCAATGAAAAAGACTTGCCAGATTTTTATTGGGCTGAAGCAGTTGCTACAGCAGTCTACATAATGAACAGGACTCCCACTGCAGCAATACATGGAATGACTCCAGAGGAGAGGTATACTGGTAGGAAACCAGATATTTCTCATTTGAAAATTTTTGGTTGCATTGCCTATGTACATGTGCCAGATGAGCTGAGATCCAAGTTGGATCCAAAAGCTGAGAAGTGCATCTTTATTGGTTACTCTCTGCAGCAAAAAGGGTATAGATGCTATAACCCTTCTACTCGTAAGTTTACAGTGAGCAGAGATGTTGTTTTTGATGAGATGAGTAGCTGGTATAGACCAGTAAATGTGATTGATGATGAAGATGCACAAAATGGTAATGCTGCACAGAATTCACAGCAGCAGTCACAAAATATTAGTGGACCTGGAGCGTCCTCTAGCAGTGGTTCACATTCTTCGCCATGGACAGGCAGATTGAGATCAGGAGAATCTTCTCAAAGCAATGCAGATAGTGGTATGCAGGTATCACGAAAAGGAAAAGAGAAGGTTGATCAGCCCATGTTTGATGTGAATGCAGGTCACTCTTATGTGGATGGTGAATCCAGTGGCTCAGAACAGAGCATTGATGATGAGTTGGGTATTCCTTCTATTGTTACACCTGGAGTAAGGAAGACCAGGGATGTTTTGAGAGCACCTGGGAGTGAACCTACTTTGCGCAGGTCTACAAGAGCTAGGTATCCTGTGGATAGGCTGAAATATGATGGATTTACAGCCATTCACTATGCATATATGGTCAAAGTGATACAGGAACCAGAACCCACATCTTTTGAGCAAGCCATGGGAAAAGAAAAATGGGAGAAAGCCATGGATGAAGAAATGGATGCCTTGGAAGCAAATGCTACATGGGAGTTAGTACCTTTGCCTAAAGGTAAGAATGCAATTGGCTGTAAGTGGGTTTATAAGGTGAAGCACAATGCTGATGGTTCTGTGAACAGATACAAGGCAAGATTAGTAGTCAAGGGGTATGCACAAACATATGGCATTGACTATGAAGAAACATTTAGTCCGGTTGCAAGGATGGCAACCGTAAGAGCAGTCATTGCTATGGCTGCATCAAAGGGATGGTCTTTACATCAGATGGATGTAAAGAATGCCTTCTTGCATGGTGATTTGCAAGAAGAGGTCTATATGGAGCAGCCACCAGGTTATGTGCATGCTTTTCATCCTGAGTTTGTTTGCAGGTTGAAGAAAGCCTTGTATGGCTTGAAGCAAGCACCTAGAGCATGGTCTGACAAGATAGGACAGTATCTTGTCACTATTGGCTTTCAGATTTCCAAGGCAGATTTCTCACTTTATGTGAGAAAAACAGAGAAAGGTATTATGCTGCTTGTCATTTATGTTGATGATTTGATTATGACAGGTGACAGTGATGAAGATATCCTTCATGTGAAAATGCTATTGAAGCAGAAGTTTGAGATGAAGGATTTGGGAGAGCTGCGTTATTTCTTGGGCATTGAGGTGATTAGATCACCAAGTGGGATACAGCTCTTGCAGAGGCAGTATGGATTGGACATGCTGTCCAAATATGGGATGACAGGCTGTAAGCCTATTTCAGTTCCTTTGGAGCAAAATGTGAAGCTGAGCACAGATGCAGGTGAGCTTCTAGAAGACCCTACTATGTACAGACGCATAGTAGGAAGTTTGATTTATATGACTATTACCAGGCCAGATTTGAGCTATGCTGTTGGATTGATAAGTCAGTTTATGCAGGCTCCAAGGAAACCACATTTGGATGCGGCTAGACGCATACTTAGGTATGTGAAGTCCACATTGCAGTATGGACTATTTTATGAGACTGGGGTTCAGATACAGTTGCATGGATACACTGATGCTGATTGGGCTGGTAGTATTTCTGATAGACGATCTACCAGTGGATATGTATTCTCTTTTGGGAGTGCTGCAGTCACTTGGAGCAGCAAGAAACAGCCTACAGTTGCCTTGTCGAGCACAGAGGCTGAGTACAGGGGTGCAGCAATGGCTGCATGTGAGGTAGCTTGGTTGCATAAGCTACTTTATGATATGCATCAGTCTACAGATGGGCCAGTTGTCATTTATTGTGACAACATGAGTAGTATACACTTGGCAAATAACCCAGTCTATCATGCTAGAACAAAGCACATTGAGGTGCATTATCACTATGTGCGAGAGAGGGTTTTACTAGGTCTTATTGATCTAGTTTATGTCAGCACAGAGGATCAGGTAGCTGACATATTCACGAAGGCATTGGGCGCAGAGAAGCTGCGCAAGTTCAGAGACCTGCTTGGTGTGCAGGAATTGGGATTGAGCTCGAGGGGGAGTGTTGAGATATCGAGCTCCACTCGTGATACGCCAGGGTGACCGTTGTATATTTATGTCACCGACTTGTCAGTTGCAGACGCGGTTGGTACACCGCCCATGAATAATAGCTACATGATAGCTATCCTTATCTACTCTAGTTCGTGGCTCAGTTAGTATGCCACCTTAGTTAGTTGAGTTTGGTTTGAGACCCATATATAGGGTTCTTCTATTTCTTTGTACTTTAGTTCTTTTGGCTTACACAACTAAGAAGAGGAAAACTGTTTTCAGCCTCCACCCTTGTGTGTCTTCCCCCATTGTGCAAGCAAGAAAGCTTCAAGCGAGACTCCTTCCTTCTCTCCCACAATCTTGACAAAAATATCTATTTTGAACCCACATGATGCACACATATATTCATAAGTAACTTACTTGAGAATTCAACAACCTAAAAGAGTCCCTTGTTGGCTACTAAACACTCTTTGGGACAACAAGTATTTTCTTCCTTTGGCCACATGCACATGATCCTCTACTCACAAGGAACATGGTAATCTTCTTGCATGTGCATTGGTGACTATAGTATGTAATGAAGAACCTTTATGATATAAATATTGTTTTTTAGACTATCATTGAGTATAAACAATAAAGGCAGATATTCATTCCATCCATTAGAATGACACTTGGGAGCTATATTACTTGCCTCATGTTAAGCATGCAGGAGGTACCAAATGGGTTTATAAAATAATAAAAAAATTAGATGGTTCTATTGATAGGTACAAATTCTACCTAGTTGCTAAAGGTTATGCCTAGAAACAAGGAATTAACTTTGAGGAGACATTTGCCCCTAGCTCTTGTACTCGACTGGTTCACTATATATATATCCTCTATATAACGTGCGTTCATGGACTATTTATAATATCCTAATCTTTGAATTTTTCTTGAATAAAATACAACCCTTTTCTATTCAATCTGTAAGTAGCCCCTTTATATGACACCCTTGTGTATGTAAAAAATGGTATTTTAAAAACCCCTTATTTTGAACTCGTGTTATGTGTACATATATTTATGAGTGACCCCCCCCCTTCGAGCTCTTGTATTACTATCATCAGGAGTATTATTGCCTTTGTTGCCTAATTTCATTGGGAGTTGCAACAACTATACATCAAGATGGCATTTCTCCATGGATATCTCCTTGAAGATGTATATGTTCCATAGCCTCTTGGATTTGAAGTCAAAGGCTTTGAGCACAAAGTTAGTCATCTCAAGAAGGATTTCTATGGTTAAAAGCAAGCTCCATTGCCTTGGCATGTGTGCATACATTCTCATCCATCACATTTTGGATTTTGGAATAGTTGTATTGAGGCTACTCTTTACATATGATATAAAGGATCTAAATTTATTATTCTAGTACTTTATGTTGATGACATGATTTTCATTGAGATCACTGTTGACCAAATTGCAATATTTTAGCCTAATTTACAAACAAACCTTTTCCATGACAGAACTTAGTCTACTTCACTATTACTTGGATATCCAATTTGTCACCATGGGGGGGAGGTGAGGGCATCATCATGACATAGTCCAAGTATATTCGACAACGTCTTTAGCACTTTCAATTTGAGGATTGTAATCCCTTGTCTACTCTCTTAGAGTCTGATTTTAGATTCACTTATGATGATGGTAGTAGTAGATCCTTTCACACCACTTTATATTACTAGACTATTGGATGTTTAATTTATGTATGTCACACAAGGCCCCCAATGTTTAGTTCGATGTCTCCTAGTTGAGTAGATTTATGCATAGCCCTTCAATACTTCATTGGTAGGTAGTGAACCATGTCTTTCAATACTTTAAAGGCACCCAAGATCTTGGGCTTTTCTACAAGGATGATTCTTCACTTTCTCTTCATGGATATTCAGATAGTGATTAAGTAACGTTCATTAGATTCTCATGTCTCTCGTAGTGGTAACTACTTCTTATTGGGCACATATCTTATTTCTTGATTCAGTAGGAAACAAATTGTAGTTACTACTTCCAATTGTGAAGCTAAGTACACAGTACTTTTCACAACCACAATGGAGTGTGTTTGGCTCTGCAAGTTACTTATAGATCTTCATGTGCATCGGATGTCTCCAACACTTATCTACATTGATAGCTAGAGTTCTTTGACCATTGGGAGGGAATCTAGTGTTCCATCCCCACACAAAGCATATAGAAGCTCATTACCATTATGGTTGCACTGACTGTGAGGGGCTTTAGAACTTAGGAAAGAGGAACACAAAAATAAACATAAAATGATATACTATTAGAGGTTACTTCAAGAAAGACTAGGGTATGATTTGTTTTCCCTCTCTTAAAAGGTGAAATCATGATACAATGTATTTGTTCAATGGTGTTCTTCCAAAAAAAAGAAGGATGCTATAGTACTAAAAATGGTGGCATAGATAATTTCAAAAACTTAGACCAAAATAATATAAGTCTAGATTTTGTATGCACATGATAGTATATGTTAACTGCCTCCATGTCACATTCATGCTCTACTGTTATTATACATAATTTGCATTTATGTTCTACTCATTCTAGGTATACCAACCTTGTAAAGACTTCTTGACAAGTTGCCAAAGTGATTGAATATCTCATGAAGATAGGCAATAGTATATCACATGCATACCAGTGAAACAATAGTCTAGATGGACTTTTCTATCATTTACATTATCTGGACTTATGGTCACACAACATCCATCCCCTCTAAATATGCACATCCTTTGGCATGTGCCAAACAATTCAAATCCACCTAAATTGAAAGGCTAAAAGCTAGGCACCCAAAGTACCGTGCACAAAAATATGCTACCATCTCCAATACCAAAAATCTAATTAGTCTTCTCATTTAGGGTATAAGCATCATGGCATCCACCTACGTCCAAAACCCAAATACCTATTTACCATGCAGTCAATCCAATCACTACCTCCTAGATCATGCCGCATCAAAAGGTCATATAACTCAAATAGCATATATCCATATGCATCCTATTCTAATACATCTTTAGACTGACTTAGATCAAATGACATAGTGAGCCCAAAATATTTTTGAAGCATATCATAGCTTGTAAATGCCCCTAGATCATAAGGTAGTATTGAGTATTCCCATGTCCTTTTTACTATTTTCTCAAATGCTTGTGATCCATACAATATATTCATACTTATTCCATCATCATACACATAAAATCATGCTATCCCTTTATCCAACGTCCCTATCTACATGATATACAAAAAAAACGTAGGTGAAGTAGTTCCACCCCCTCTAGTTTTACAATCCACACTATGCATCCATAGAGAAGCAAACTCCATAGCATTTGGGACAAGTAAAACACCTTGAAAAGCATATTTATCTTCTACATGTGTAATATTTCCATTGTGATAATATTTCTAACCCATCTGATAGTCATGCAAGGGAATTCCAGCATCCAAAAATACACTGACGGTGTGATTTTCAAATTATCTACAACATATATTGATCTCCACTTGCATAAATGAGTTAAAAGAAAAAGAAAAACCGTTTAGTTATGTGGGAACCTCCTCCTAAGAAGCCAAAAGGATAAGCTTTAGGAATAAGGGAATTTTTTTAAATTATTTCCCCCCTTTTTCCCCCAGTGACGGTCGTGCTGGAGAGGAGGGGAATAGCAAGGATGACTGAGCATCCTTGCTGGTTGTCATAGAAGGGAGAATGGCCATGCAATGGGCCGCATGGGAGAAAGAGGTCTCCTCTCTCTATTCTATATAAACCCCTGTGGAGGAGGGAAAGAGGGAAGGGCTGAAGGGGAGAGTCGTGTGCTGATTGTGACAAACCGTGAGAGTTGAGAAGGTCAAGGCTGCCATAGACCACCGTGGAGGGAGGAAGGTCAGCTGCGACAGGCTACGATTGTACCATGGGATGAGGTAGCTGAAGGAAATGTCGAAGCCAGCTTGGGTGGAGGATCTGCGTAAGACTGCCGCTGCCTACTCAAGCTACCAGTTGCCGTGTTGCATCCGTGAGGAGGAGGAAGAGGGTGGATGGTGAGATGTGCCGTGAGGAGGGAAGGGAGCCGCTAGTTGCTGTCGAAAAGCCGCGCTACTCTGTTGTCCATGAGAGAGGGTGAAGACGTTACAGAAAGGGAGGGGAGTTAAGGGTCGTGATGCTGTCGTATGAAGGAGGGAGTAAAGCTATGCTGCCTGCAGCCTGAGCCACCACCGGAAGTCGACGCCGCTGTTGCCATGAGTTCGCCAGCTGCTGCTGAGAGGAGGAGTCGTGGAGTCTGCGCCAGCTCTCCTGCCTTCATCCTTCTTCCACGTGGTCCTACATCACACGCCCCTAGAAGCTTCTTGGAAGCTTCTAAAGGGCGGGGCTTCCTTAGCACCCTTTCCCACTAGAACCTCCAAAAGCCCAATTTTCCCCCCCTCGAGCTTTGAAGAGAAAGCCTATAAGGCCCTTCCTACCAAATCTCCCACAAGCCCCCTAGGCCTAGTTCTTTAAGAGAAGAAGAGGGGCTTTCTTAAACCCCCTTCTCACTTGATCCCCCAATAAGCCCATCCCTAGCCGACATTTTGAAGAGAAGGAAAGGAAGCTTATAAAGCCCCCTTCCCACCAATCATCCCTAGCCAAGAATTTTCAAGAGAAGAAGAAGAAGCTTATAAAGCTCCCTTCCCGCAAGACCCATCATAAGAGCCTTTCCGCAAATAGGGTTCAAATCCCACAAGCCATCCCGTAAACCCATTCCTAGCCACCCCGGTTTCTTCCTAAAGAAGCTCATAAAGCCCCTTTTTCCGCAAGCACCGTTCATCTCAAGTCCCGCGAAGGAATCTCCTATGTATGATGGAGAAAGGCAAAGATCATAAGGCTGCATACCAAGGTGAGTAAATTGGTAGACCGCGAAGGCAAACCACAAGCCGAAATCATGCCTACGATGGCCCCTAAAAAGTCACAAGGCGCGCCTGCGGGAGGATCTTCTCCTAGTATTTACGTGGATATTTCCTGGAGTCCACAAGTCCAGGTTTTTACTAATTTTGATTCCACACAAAAGCATTGTATTAATCACGATAACTTCATAGATTAGGAAGCACCTATGCATGCTTAAAATCACCTAGTCAAGTTAAATGCAACTGGAAATAAATCGACTATTCGAACAATGATTAGAATTAGTTCATGACATGAAATTGGATCATATAAAGAAATTGTCTATCCATTTAACGTCCTTAATAGTATGATGCCTTGTCGTGCATGTCAAAGTGACGGCCTAGAACACCTATTGCCTATCATTATAAGGTTGAGATTATTAAAGTGCACCTTTGACTAGGCATGGAAAGATTAATCGCACGTCACATTTTTAGACAAGTATTCATTGAATGATTTAGGGAAAGTCATTAACCTCGTAAGAAATAGAAGAGCATGGAAATGACTCTAGGAATTTGCGTGTGGTATGTGATTGTAAAATGGAATAGGTCAACTCTAGTTTTTCTGGCATGAATTTCACTACGTTGTAGTCAGGAAAGGAGTGCATGTTGCGCATTTGTCATATGAAAAATTTCATTCATCAAGAGTTGTATTTAGGGAAAGGCTGCATGGTTTAATTGAAGCATGAAATCTTAAAAGCTTAGAAAAAGAATTGTGGGCATGATTCTTGAATACAAGTCCTAGTAGGATCAATGGAAGTTATGCCGCAATTTAATATGCGTTTTGATCTTAACAAGAAAAGTTAGGGTTATTGTGAATTTAGGGGTACGCAAAAGCAATGAATCTCGCGTTTAGGTGAATTGTGAGATGTTACAACCAGCTTTCTCCTTTAAGATCAAGTTAACATCTCTAGGGATGGTTCGTCCTTGTCGCAAGACAAGTAGAACGAATTATCTAAATCGCCTAACCCGCAAGGGATTTGCATAGGATGGCTCAACCGATACGATAAATAACCCAAGTGCTAACTAGGGTTTCGCACGTTAAGGACTTGACCTTGTTTCACGCACGTGTTACCAAGACGAACCCTTAAACCAAAGGTCCTACCCACATTCACGGGATGTAGGGACAATTGGACGCTCATGCATAAAACAATCTAAGGTTTCTACCCTAAGGATCACTCGTTCAAATGATGAAACTCAGATTCAGTTGGAATTCTTAGGACCGAACGTAGTCGGCCTAGTGTAATTAGGAATGGGTTGAGTAAGAAGACGCCCTAAACCCTGCTTCTCGTCTGGAGATAATTCCGTGACCAGAAAACGCCATTCAATGGGTGAAATGATCCCATGGAATAGATGCGACACTTGTGCAATAAGTTGCAACGCGGCATAGACTTGTGATTTGTTCACAAGAGAGTTTTGCCATTTCTTGAAATGAGGTTGGCAAGTTCTTGCGCAAGTTTAACTTGCAAGAGGATGAGTAATCATCCTGTTACATCACCTTTCTTGGGGAATAATTGCCAAGTAAAAGGGAAGTTAGGTATTTGCTTGGAAGCAAATGATCAATCAATAAATTGGAGCGACATGGTCGCCATGATTTACTGTTAATAAAACCTAAGGTATTGGTTAAGTTGGGTTAACAGGGTATGGCCCTAACCCAAGGACAATAGGGTGAACAAACAAACCACTTGGGGATCTTGCCAAGTCGCAATTGATCTCGGATCGAATGCTGGATGCATTCGGAGAGAAGGATTCACTCCTTAGAAATTGCCCAAATAAACGACCACTGGAATTGATTGTGCTTGTAACAGTTTAGAAAGCACTGTTTGCATTGTTTGCTCAAGGAACTAAAGGATGAAAAGATATCTAAAGCTTCAAGTTGAAGGCCTGAAGGGAGAGGCAGCTTCAGTTACCCCCGACTGCCTGCCTGACCCTAACCAAGGGGGTTGTTGAGGGTGTTATATGTCAAATTAATGTATTAGATAATTACATAACTAAAACAAACTGAGGAAAGTGCAGAGGATGGGCCATGGGTCCATCCTACGGTTGGGTGGTCCCGGTTAGCCGAGAACTTTTCTCAAAAATCTCGAAGAACAGCGGGATGATCATCATCATCAAAACAAATAAATGAGAGCGATGACCTAGAGTTACGTCTTACCCGATTTACGTTGTTTTAGGGGAACGGAACGGGACTATGCCTTATGGCAGAGAGGTTGAGCCTTGCATCCCTCTCATTTCCCATTCTCCTTGAACCAAGTGCAGCGTGAATCTGCTTCGGACCTGGCGTTTCTGCGTAAAGTAGTTCGCTCGGGTCTGACGCTAGTTGCTGTTAGCTAATGACCAAATCAAGAAAACCCTAATTCAGGTCGATCCTAAGTGGGAACGGCCTGGATACTTCCGCTACGTGGCAGACGCGGGAAGACATAGATCGCAAGTCCCGTAACATTCCATGGGAATGCTGGGCGGAGCTTTCTAGACATCCTTTCCGATGGATTGCTAAGACGTGTCTTGGATGATTCTAGTGGACACATTACAACATGCAATAGTTGTATAAGCTAAAGCTCATTATGTGAACCAAACATGCCCTCTAAAGTTTCCTCAACACACAAAGAAATATCATCAAATATACCATGGATATTTGTCATATATCCTACTAGCTTTTCCTCATCTTTTTCATATTCTTACATGCATTTCAACACCTCTGTAAGTAGAATGAGCATATATTGTGTTGTCATGTCAATTTTTTATGTGCACTCCTCTTGTACATCAAAGTGGATGGCATTTTCAACCATGACATCAACATGGTCAACAAAATGCATTATGCATCCATAGGGAAGCAAAGTCCATAGAATTTGGAACAAGTAAAACACCTTGAAAAGCATCTTATATTGTGCACAAAATAGTTGCATAGGCTAAAGCTCATCATGCGAACAACAAATCCCCTCTAAAATTTTCTCAATGTACAAAAAAATATCATCACATAAACCATGTATATTTGCCTTATATCCTTATATCCTGCTAGCTTTTCATCATTCTTTCCATATTGTTGCAAGAATTTTGGCACCTTTGTAGCTAGAATGAGCATGAGCAATGGTGCCATCTAAATTTCTCATATGTATTTCTCAAGTACATTACATTAGATAGCATTGAAACCATTGCATCAACATTTTCAATTAAAGTATCCATATCTTCTACATCATTGGTCAATGTAGCATATGTATTGACTTCAAAACATAAGCAGATAACATATTTGCATTAGCATACAAAGCATGTGTATCTTGTATCATAAGATAATATAGCTTTTACATTCTCAAATAATATCTCATATGCATCTTCAGTAGAAGCATCAAATGCATTTAAAGTCAATGTAACAGTTGTTTCCATAATGAAGATAATCACACTAAGAATAAAAAAACAAATAGAAAAATATCTTAAATTTTCACTGATTCAAGTTACATATTTCATCGTGCAACTTGAACTATATATCTTATGCCCAAAGCTTGTTCAAATCATGTCTAATTAGTTATCTTCATGCATCCCAAAAGCATCAACTAGTGTCAGTGGTTTCCTTGAGTTCATTTTTTGTGCAAGCCCTATGTATAATTACAACCTCTTTTGGCTATAACTTTCTCATATGAACTCCAAACAAGATCATCCATGTACTCAAAACAAAGTGAACTAACTTAATTGACAAGCTTACATGGGCAAAATTATAAAAATGCTCCCAAAATAGTCATAAATATTACTTTTTGTGAACGTATCACTTTTCGATATTTTTGGGCTTAGACCACATGCACAACTCAATATGAATCATTGCATTATTTAGGTTCACCCAAAGCTTTCATCAGGTCCGTGGGGGATTCACTATATATATATCCTCTACATAACGTGTGTTCATGGCCTATTTATAAATATCCTAATCTGTGAACTTTTCTTGAATAAAACACAACCCTTTTCTATTCAATTTGTAAGTAAACCCTTTATATGACACCCTTCTATATGTAAAAAATGGTGTTTTAAAAACCCCTTATTTTGAACTCACGTTATATATACATATATTTATGAGTGACCCCCCCCCTCCCCCACACCAGGTCTAAGAACTCAATATTAGATACATAGACTATTTGAGAATCCAATTCTATTCCTAGAAAACTCTAAACATCTCATGAAGACAAGTGATTAGTGTTCCATATGCACATAAGTTTTTGCATTAATTAGGTTGTTTGCATATCTAATCCCTTGGAGTGGTATGAAGATTCAAGAAGAGGAAGTCTTTTAAGAATTTACTACTACACAAGAGGACATTGTTCTCGAAGAACTATAGGATTGGCCATGATAGTTTATATAGCACATCAAGGTATAGAAGAACACTCTTAATTTTAGTGTAATTTAGTTCTTAATCGTTGTATTGAAATGTTTGAGCTTTTTCATATTTGGTCATTGTGATCTCATTTGTGTTGGCAAAAGACATTAGAGAGAGAGACTTGGAAACAAGAACAAGCAAACCAAATGGTTTTGGTAAGAGTAGTGTATTATACATACCATCTTAGATTGTAGCCTTGTACTTTGTAATCAAGCCAATATTTATTATCTTTTAGTTCTCACATATTGTATGCAAGCCAAATTTCGGCCTCCAAACATTTATCTACACTCACGTGTGTATTGTAATGCAAAGAACAATACTATTTTATCATTCTCATTTTTTAAAATATTGTTGTTCAACATTTTTTTGTGCCAAGCTATAGTATTGTGTGTATTTTTTAATAATATTTGGATTCTATTCACATAAACAATGCCCAATGAACACCTAAGAAAGGGCCAAAAAAAGGAGGAAAAGGTTAAGGGACCGGTAACTTCAAAACTATTAGAGCCATAGTTCTACAACCAATTACAACTCCCTTATTTTCTTTTATTTTCTCAGAGCACATTTATTCTCATGTATAACAAGTATGAAGATTACAGATAGACCATGTTTGATAAACCATTTAAATTAATGTAAAAACTTATATAGTCATAGTGCCTTTAAAAATGTATTGAAAGTCGAGCCCATCTATCATAAAATACACATGATAAGAGACACATGTCTTTTTAAGTAGGGGGAGCTACTAGCTTTAGAATTAAAATTGGAAGTAATGTTCTACAACCAATTATATCTCCCTTTTTTGTTTTCTCCTATAATCTCATGAATAATAGATATCAGAATTACATATGATCATTTTTAACAAACCCTTTAAATTAATGAAGAAGTTATAGTTGTAGTGCCTTTTAAAAAAACTTAATAGCCGAGTTAATCCTTTACAAAATACATAGACAATAGGCATGGGCCTTTTGACAAGTTAAGTACAATTTTAGATGCATATGTAAGAAATGTATCAATATGGCCATCTGCAACCATAATCCCTTGGAGTGACTCTTCTTGAGTGGATTGCTCATTTGTGCTATTACTAATGTCTCTTTTTGAGAGAGAGAGAGAGAGAGAGAGAGAGAGAGAAATGAGATATGAAGGAAGGGAGAGGAAGAAATAAAGAAATAGAGAAAGGGGGGAAGCATAACAAAGAGAGAGAGGAAGAGAGAAATGAGATATGAAGGGAGGGAGAGAGGAGAATGAATGAGAGAAACAATGAGGAAGAGGGGGAGAGAAACAAAGAGAGAGGCAACAAATAAAGAGAAAGAGAGAAAGAAAGAGAGGGGGGAGAGAAAGAGAAACCAAGAGTGAAGGAAGAGGTGGAAAAAAAGGGTGGGTTAAGGAGAAGAAGGAGAGTGAAAAGAAAAGAGAGAGAGAGAGGGTGAGAAAGGGATAGAGCTAGGGAGAAAAATAGAGATAGAGAGAACAATACATAGAGAGAAGGAGAGAGAAAGAGAGAAAAACAAAAACACTGAGAGAATTAGAGAGAATGGAATGATAGTAAAATAAAGGAAGACACAAAGAGAGGTATCGATAGGACTTGCAAGGCCAAACCATCCCTCAAAAGGTTTCTAGACACTTTTCACTTATACCACATATACGTTACATGTTTCATATATCGAGAATGGCGAGCTTGACAATGTGGCATGTGCAGAATAGATCCATAGATGGAGTCCAATGAATATCAATAGATTCATGCACATGGAGCCACATTGAATCCATCTTTCAAGGCTTTGCATGAGAGCCGAGGAATCTTCGGCTCGGTTTTGCTATGGATGGTGTGAATCCATTTGGTCTCCACTCAACTTCTTACAGTGTGTGGCTTGTAGTTCTTGTTAACTACAACATCTCACTATGGCTTACTACAAAGAAAGGACACCTAATCCTTAGCTTTCCCATTCTTGGGCATTACAAAGTCAAGAATATGGATGCCTACCTCCATTCATTAATTGATGAGCTCAAGATTTTGTGGAAGGAGGGGGTCACTGTGAAAGACATGAGTAAGCACAATGGCCGATGGTCCGCTAATATATAAACCATTCTCATGTGGACCATGCATGACTTTCCAGGATTTGAGAAGTGCTCAGGTAAGTGGGCTCATTCAAGTTTGTGTTGACTGGATATGGGTATTGTGACAAGTTTGGTTACCTCAATTTATCATGCATGTCCATTGTGTGGGTCACAATTAGACTCTCGAAGGTCATGGACTATGAAGAAGATGGTATATCAAGGACACACCACTTTCTTACCGGAGGATCATGAATTGAGGAAATGTTTTCTTGGATGACCTCTAGTATGAATGAATGCCCAAAGTTGGTACTAGTTGAAAATGATCCACAAGGAGTCACATCCAAGTGGAATGTGAGGATTCTCGATTTTCTATAAGTTGCCATATTGGACCCACTTAAAGATCAACCATTTGTTGAATCCCATGTATATTTTTAAGAATGTGGACGACTTATTATGGGACCACATCACAGGAAAGAGAGACACTAAAGGGGACAAATGGATTTGAAGGAGGTAGGCAAGATGGAGGCACTTTGGCCACAATCGAGCATCGATAGTTGCTTACAACTACCTCATGCTCGTTGGGTCCTATCCACTCAAGAAGAGCATCGTGAAGAAAATTATTAGGTCTATCCACATCCCAATGGGTATGATGTGTTCCCTCAAGTCTACTTTCTCTAAAGACGACCAGCTACTATCGGGGTTTAAATCCCATGATTGGCATAAGACATGTCAGGTTTATCTTGATGTTAGTTGCAAGTAGCCTTAATATTTCAAGGAAATCAAGATATCTTCTATTGAATTCGCAAGGTGGGGAGTAGTGGAGATGGTCTGTCTCTTTGAAAAGTACTTACCCACAAACACAATCATCATTAGGAGAAATATGGACTCTCTTTTTTGCCCCTTAAGGGGTTTCTCTCACCTCTCTCTCTCTAAAAAGAGATTCCAAAATAATATTATAAAAAGAGATCTTCTACAATCAAGAAAATCTCGTTTTTGTGTTTTCAATAGATTTCACCTATTATTTTATTCCCAAACTGCAGGATAAGGTCACTTTTTCTCAAAATCCTCATAACTAAAAAAATACAATTCTATTTTTTCTAAAAACGCAGCCAATCATTCTTTAATGCCCTCATGACTCTTTAATGCCCTCTTTAGTGTCCTCATGACTTTTCAATCATTCTCATTCTCGCTTCTTAAAAGGGCGGAAGTTAAAAAACGATATAAAATGACGTACACATCATATTTTAAGATTATTTTTTACCCAGAGACACCTTTTTGACTCAAGAGTTTCCTTGTAAATTTTCGTCTTTTTTGGACAAGTATATACCTATTTCTGGGCATTTTTTCATTCCCTCAGAAAGCTCTAGTTTTGTCCCAAATTTTGTGCATTCTTCTCTTTCCCTCCAGAATATGGTTTCTTGCATACGAGTTCTTCTGAAGCAGCATTGAGGAGTAGTTTTGATACCATTTGTTGAAATCAAAGAATCTCTATCTACAACACACTCTACCCTGCTACAAGCCATCTTCCTCTTCAGAAATATGCAGTAAGAAATCTCCGTCTTCAACAGTCTATACTACAAGCAATCCAGTGATAATGGAGGTATCTTTATTTTTTAAATCTTTGTGATGTTATTATTCTTCACAGTTGTTGTTCAGTCCTTAAGCATCAATTCATAGAGAGAGAGAGAGAGAGAGAGAGAGAGAGAGAGGAGGGGAGAAGGGGGGGACAGAGAGGACTGTGTGAGATGAACAAAGAAAATAAGTGATAGAGTGACAGATAGTAAATTAGGGTAGAAGATAAGATGATGTTATTGTTTTCCACTAGCCAAGCTTCAGTATGAATGTGTTTAGGGTTTCCTTGATGAATTTTTGGAGAGAGAGAGAGAGAGAGAAAGAGAGAGAGAGAGAGAGAATATTTTGGATAGAACAGAAGATAAGATTTGATGCTAATTAGAGGTAGATTAAAAGCCAAGATTACAGGCTGATTAGGGGTTGATTAGGGTCTATCAAGACTGAAAGCAAGAGAAAGAGACAAGAACCAACTGGGTTTTAAAAAAAACACAGATATAGTGAATCAAAGGGGTGTAGTTCTGCTATTTGAATGTTAATCCAAGTTAACATTTGCATACTTTTTTTTTTTGCAGAATGCAGGTGCAGGATGTACCAAGAGAAAGAGAGATATTCACTTTCAATTGGAGGATGAATATGCACCAATGTTCAAAAGAACTGTGGAAAGAGATGATGCAATAAGATGCAGGATGCAACAAGAAAGAAATGCAGGGAAAAAAAATGTGGATCTTTGGGTTGATGGGTGCATTTATCCACCTGATCCACTCACTCGAAGGCCACCACAATTTGAAGGGCTTACATCATTTGTAAAGTTTGCTTGTGAAGGCAATGAAGGATTGTATGGATACACATGCAGACTTGTCACACAAGGAATAGCAGGGGCTCATCAAACCTTGACAAATATGCAGACAAGATTACAAGGGAATATGCAGTCTTTGATGGAAAAGGATAGATTATTGGCTGAGAAGGATAGAGAGAACCAGAACCTACAACAAGCAATGTCTATCATTGAAGATGCTATGCATGCTACACACGTGCAGAATATGGAGTTACAGTCTAAAGTCAATGACTTGGAGAAGGAGAATCAAAACATAGAGAGGAAGCTCACAAAAACTTTGGAGATTGGGCCCACTTTAAAAACCAAAGGGGCACGTCGGCGCATCCGATCCGTTAAACCAATTGGCCAATTAGCCAAAGGAAGTGGACAATATCATAGACGGATATATGCTCAATCTACTACAATGAGAAATATGTTTCCTCATGCAGAGAATGATACTATTGCCAAAGTCCTTAGCAAGAATATGGTAAAAAATGCATTGGAAAATCGTAAATTCAGGGACATTGTGGATGGTGTTGCTAGTGAACGTCTTAGGGATGTGAGCAACTTGTTTACTGCTACAGATGCTCAGGGATTATGTGACAAGGTGGGAATGAGTTCTGAGTCATATAGTATGCTCTATCAACAATTGGATACAGGTTTTAAGCAAGTCTTCAATACTAAGCGAGTAATGCCTCTGCCAAAACCATTTCACGTGAAGAAGGCTCGAAAACAACTAAATGAGAAAGTTTTAGAACTAATTGGTGAGCCTACGCATCTGGAACACACACACATATTGAAGTATGGTTCCAAAGAAGTTGCCTTTGTATTGAATGCATCCAACAACTTTGTATTGGATATATGTAGGGTTCAGATTGCTATGGTCAAGTTTTACAATATGCCTATGGAAGAATGTAGAGGCAAGCTTAAGTTTGTCCTCAAACTTGATGAGAGTGAGATTATCAAGGGGCAAAAACTTGAGCGTGTGAGTATAACACTTATGAATCGAGCATTGGATCCCAACATCGATGAAAAACATCCTTTATACTTCAGTGTACAATTGGAGAATGAAATATGGTGGCTTGCAGCATTTGAAGTACCAAAGGAGGACCATGAAGTACTTAAAGTTTTTTTTAACCTCACTAATATACCCAGTGTTATTCAACAGCAAAATAATCGAGCAGTTTTACATGTTGAGGGGTTTGGGGACTATCAAGTTGAATGGCATCTTGCAGGTGATTTAAAAACATTGAAGTGTATGTTTGGTTTATCAAATGCAGCAAATGCAAAATTTCCGTGCATATACTGCATGCAAACTAGGAAGAAAGGGAAAGATGGAAAGAAAGAATGGCTTGCCAAGGCAGGACAACAGGGTGCTCCGACACGTGATCAGAAAGTCATGAGAAATGGAATGCTAATTCCAATGGATCCAAACTGGCGCCCTATTTTGGAAATACCACTAACAAGGGTTCACTTTTGCACATTGCATTGTTTGGTTAGAATAATTGAGAAGCTAGTATATGAATATATATGCTTTGCATACAAGATGCAGCCCGTGTCAGAATCTGATGCTACATGCAAGAAGGTAGAACAAGTCCTCTCTGAAGTTGGATTGCACGGAGGCCAAGTAGAAATAAAAAAGGACGAGAAAAAATCGGGGAAGAGTGGAAATGTTCCTTGTAAACCATGCTTTGGCGGACCAAAGGCTAGGAAGTTTTTATCTCCACCTCGAGATGAGGAAGGCAATATACTAGTAAAACAACCAGAGAAGTACGAAGCATGGAAAAAGTTGCACCTTGCTGTTTCAGATTGGAGCAATGGGGGACGAACGAGGATTGCGAAGGCAGAAGTGTGGATACACCTAGATAGATTAGCAGCTCTCTTACAGAAGTTGGGGTTTATGGATGGTGATGCCAATGCATTTAAAGAGACAGCTGCTAAATTTCATAAGTCCATGGTGGAGGCATGGACTACAAATAGCATAACACACTACATGGTCAGTATTATCACCATTGCAAAAAAAAATCATCATTTCGAATTACTTTGTGTTTCTAATCTCTTTTCTTGTGCAGCATATACTTGAAGCACATGGTCCATACTTTGCAGATCAAGGAAGTTTGGCAATATGGTCAACTCAAGGCATGGAAAGATCTCACTGGCAAGCTCGCTGTGCTTTTCAAAAGGCAACTGATCATGGAGGTGGCATCAATGATTCCAATTCTATGAGGCAATTATTCCAATGGTGGTATAGGAGACTAGAGATATGATACGAGGAAAAAGAAAAGAAGTCCAAAACATCTCAAGCAGAATCTATAAGTAGGGCAATATATGAAGTGAGAAAAGCAAGATATGAAAACAGCACAGCTAGACAACGGCACGCAGAATGGTTGGCAACCCAAGAGAGAGATGGCAAAAAATGGAGACCTAGATAAAGATAATAATTTTGATGCATTTAGAGTCCACAAGAGAGCACAAGTCCCAAGGATATGACACATCAATACTCATATCTCTAACATGAGATGTCTTATAAATTTTCTTTAAAATTTCAAAGGTTTGTCACTATATTTTTCAAAGTCGATTTCGAACTTTGTTTTTTAATTATGAAAAGTCCATTTTGAAATCCTAAGACAAAGATATGAAAATTCTAAACATTGGAACATTCATTGGCCTAGAGAGAGAGGGGGGGCATGAGGGGGGTGTCAGGAGATAGAGAGAGGTAGGGATGGGGTGGAGAAATGAAATGAAATGATAAATTTAAAATTCATTTACACCACAGTAAGTTTGAAAGTTTCGTATTTAAGTCGTCTCTCCTTTCATTTTTTCCCATTGCTCTCCACTCTACCCTCCACCTTTCTATCCTTCATTATCACAGCCATGGCACGTTCCAAGCTTCCTATCAAAAAGGCGCCTGCGAGAGCAAGAGCTCAACACTCTTCCGAATCTAGTGAGCGTACTGTGAGTGACAAAGATCCCCTGGTGACCGATAACGGTGGCCCTACTGCAGCCAATAATGGTGGCGCTACTGTGGCCAACAATGGTGGCCCTAGTATGGTTGATAATGATGGTTCACCATTGTCCAGAAATGGTGGTCCACATGCTCCAGCTGCTCCACCTCCCACTACTGCTCCAACTCGTAATACACGCCCTCCAACACATAAAAAGCGAAGATGGAGACCAGGCACAGCTGCGCTACGCGAGATAAGGAAATTCCAGAAGAGTGCCGACTTGATTATTCCTAAGGCACCATTCTCCAGGTTGGTGCGAGAAATACTGCAAGATCTACAGTCAGGGCATCATCACAAGTTCTTTTCGAGGAACCAGGCAAGGAATGTGGGGCGATGGTCAAGCCAAGCCTTGCTTGCTCTCCAAGAAGCAGTTGAAAGCTACTTGATTGATCTAATGAGTGATGGTCAACTTTTAGCCATTCATGCCCGACGTATCACTATTAAGCCCATAGATCTGGTTCTTGTTCGCAGGATCCGCAATAACAAGGATGCATTTAATCTTAATGTCAACAATATGCTTTGAGAAGCTACCTTGTAATTGGATCTATGTTTTTAGCTCAGGTTTGGTTGTAGATTGTAAGGATCTTAGTTTTGGGTTATCTTTCCAATAGACCTTCAAGTATTTGATAGTAGTGGCCTGCAAAATGGAGCTAAATTTTCCCTAGCTCTAGTCGTACTTGGTGCGATGCACTATCTACCGTGTATTTCATAGTTTCGCAATGCTAAATCCAATATGTGATATTCTATTTTGACCATGTTTCGCATTGTGTGAATTTTCAAGTTTCCAATTTTGTAAGTAGTTTTGTTGAGGATAAATTCAATGTGCCACCACGTACACGTCGGTGATCAGTTGTACATGGGCCGATGCACTATATCCTTACTATATTTAGTGGTTTGGCAACAGTATATCTGATGCGATATTCCATTTTGCCCATGATTTATTTTTTGTCAATTTTTAAGTTTCCAATGTTTCGCATTGCGAGGTTGACAATACATTTAATCTGTAGTTGCACACACTCATTATCAATACATTTAATTTACAGTTGCGAGGTTGACAATACATTATCAGTGCAGTATAATGCAGTTAACGCATTTTCAAAAAAAGATTGAACCGTCAAATTTATAAATCGGAATCTGGTGAAACTTCACCCTCATGCTGGGCATTAGAAAAAATCATTTATATTAAAAATTTGGCCCCATCAGAAGCCTCTGGGTCACCTGTCCGGAGGCTCGCGTTTGGGGCCCCAGACGCGAGCCTCCGGACAGGTGATCCAGAGGCTTCTGTTGGGGCCAAAAAAATTTTGGATGGTTGATGTGTCCTTGAGGAGCCTACAGGTAAAATTTCATATGAATCGGAGCACTGGTGATATTTTTCCTAAGCGTGGATTCATTAATTGAAATTTTAGGGTTTTTGAAAAGTTTGGCTATAAGTTTAAAGTTTCACCTCATTTTACACATTTCACTTTTGAGTTCTGAGTTCTCTCTCCTAGAAGACATGGTACGCACCAAGCAAGCAGCCCGGAGATACCCCCCTGGAAATTACATACGGCAGCCACGTCCTCCAGCTCCACCACCACCACCACCACGCCAGCATCGCAAGCGTCGATGGAAGCTAGGCACAGTGGCTCTTCGCGAGATCCGCCACTACCAGAAGACCACTCACCTCCTGATACCGAAGGCTCCATTCCAAAAGTTGGTGCGGGAGATCATGGAGGGCATATTGATCATGAACAACAGGAACCAGTTTCCAAACACATCACGCGCGAAACAACTGGATCGCTGGACTGCCCAGGCCCTCCTCACACTACAAGAAGCTGCTGAAGCCTACCTCGTAGACTTATTTGGAGACTCAGTCTATGCAGCGGTGCATGCAAGGAGGGTCACTGTCACCGAGAGGGATCTGCGGATAGTCAGGTTCTTTCGGCGATGGAAAGATAGTCCTCGCGGAGGTCAGCAAGGATAGAGGTGTACAAACTCAAAAGCACATGGAATGTAGCTTCTGAAGACATTTTGTAAAGCCTTGGTCCTAATGGACCCCATGTAAAATTATTATTAATACAAATACAAAGTTTTTGGCGCGTCTTATTTTTGTTTAGTCACTTGATATTTATTTTATTTACGTCGTTGAGTTATCGTTACATGCGTTCGAACAAATACATGTTGCGCACGAATTCGATAAAGCACTGTGTATTAAATTTAGGGTACGAATCGTGTTACGTATAAATTCGATAAATAAATGTAACATTCAAGTAAAAAAAAATAGTAAATGACACGTATCACAAACTACATTGCACGCGAATCCAACAAACATCAGTTTTCATTACTTGAAGAGAAGATTACAAAGTGCACTACATCAGTGATGCGATATTAGTAGGCAATAAGTACATCTATTCTCTCCTAGGCTTCTTGGAGCTAGGCTCCCCATGGTCAGAGCTATTCTTGATCATAGGCAACAATACATTTTGCCCCAATAGTTCCTGTCTAATGACAGTGGGGTCTTCAACACCGGCAACCATGCCACGGGCCACCATGGAGAAAAGTGGGCCAGACCTAGTACTCGTGAATAAGTAGAGAAGCTTCGAACGTCGAAGCAACACTACTTTCTCCAGGCTGGAGTTGGTCGGGATGGTCTTGAAGGGCCCAGCCTTTGTTAGTGCCCTCAACTTCAAGAAGTTCTCTGCAAAAGCAGGGGAGCATGTCTTATGAAATACAATAATGTCGTTGACAAGCTGCCCAACATACTCCTTCAATGCCGAGTCTTGCACCCTTCCTTGGCTACCAGATCGGCCACCCTGCCTAGATGAAAACTCATCTATATAGACAATCTCCTGCAACACACAAGTTCAGTATCAGACTCACTATGCATGGAGTGTGCTGAAGATATATAAATCATATTTATATGAAACTTAACCAGTAGGGCCTCTAGGGCATCGGGAGCACACACATCTGTTTTTGTCGGGATCGGGCCCCCAGAAGTGCCCTGGCCGGAGGCTCGCGTCTGGGGGCCTGAATCTGCCTGGCCGGAGGCTCGCGTCTGGGGGCCTGAATCTGCAGATTCAGGCCCCCAGACGCGAGCCTCCGGCCAGGGCACTTCTGGGGGCCCGATCCCGACAAAAACAGATGTGTGTGCTCCCGATGCCCTAGAGGCCCTACTGGTTAAGTTTCATATGAAACCGAGAACATTACCTTCTCTGCATCATCTATCTGCCACTGTAATGGAGCATCCAGGTCTGCTCCTGCCACTGGGCTGCCCTCGTCTCTCTCCTGGGTAGGCACTGCATAGTCGGGTCGAGGACCAAAAAGGCTTTCCTGCAACCGCTCGAACTCCTCATCAGAGATCTGATACTGTGGCGCGCATTCTCAATCTGCTCCTGGATGCTCACAATGGCAGAGATGTCATCGATGCTCGTGCCATCATAACGAGCCACCTCATCAACATGTGGTGGGGCATCCTGTAAATCAAAATCTATGAAATCACTAGGTGCATCACGCACCATGATACAGTATAGTTCTTCTTCCCTAAGCTCCAACAACTCTAGCACATCCTGCATGAGTAGATATTCCACCCCCTCGATGGTGATAGCATGGAGAGAAGAGAGGGGTGGCTCTTCGCTCGTGGGCATCTCATCAGGGCAGGGAGGTGGGTGCACAATGGCCAGGCTCTGTGCTGCCTCAACACTCAGATCGAGAGTGATCTCCTCAGGCTCCCTCTCAAAGTACTCTAATAGTGGCCGAGAGGGTGCGTCGATGTCCTCGTCACTGTCCTCTTGCACCTCAGTGCACATAACATATATGGCAAAGGCGGCATCCCTCTCAATGAGATCCATCGTGACGTGGTCCCGTGACGAGGTGGGCACTGCTCTAGCGCGGAGATGTTGCCCCACATGCACCAGGGCTCGACTTATCACCTTTGCATGGCTGGATCCGGCACACAAACTATACAAAAAATCCATGGGAACCCACCTGAGAGTGGAGTCAGGAATAGAGCAAGTGAGAGGGTTCACTGCATCACAAAACGATGCTAGTATACTAGAGTCAGGGTCTACAGCGGAAAGCGAGCTCTCTAGACTCAAGGTCACGCAAAACCTAGGGTATATCTGGTCCCCTATGTGCGCGTAGCATGTGGAACTGATCCATGCGGCGAAGGCGGGAGTGGTAGCCATGGCACACAAAGAGAGAAGGAATGAGAGCACAAGTGTAGGGAAGTGGAGAATGAAAGCGAAAATGAGTTTGGAGTTATAGCTTTTATGTGTCTAGGGTTTTAAATAAAGATTCTTTATAAAGTTATTAATTCTAAATTTTCAAATTAAAACTCTTACCTTAGTTTCTTTATTTCAGTACTTTAAAGTCACTGTTAAAATTACTCATACAGACAAATGCTTCGTTCTACATTATTATATCCTCGAATATGTTTGGGTCGCTGAGTATATTCAAGTCTAACGAGAGAAAATATATAATTTTTTAAAGAAAATAAATCTAAAAGGCCTTGAAATTCCCTTTGGATCCAATTTAATATTAAAATGTAATAAACGAGCAGCAGAGATGCGCTACAATATATCATTGTGCAAAGATAATATTCTCTAGATTATAGACCTCTAACCTGCAATTTAATTATGATTTTTAACTGCACGATTGAGTAATTACAGTATGTATTATCGCACGCTTGGATCACAGTAAACTAAAATTTAAAGTACTCAGAAGTTCAAAAAAGGTATGTATTCGCTCTTTATAAAGTTTTTTTACAAGGATTCCACTATCTCAAGGATATGTGGAGAAGCACATTGTTTACATGTCATGGATTGCTCACTACGAGTCCTGACTTTTCTATTATCTAACTTGAAATAGAAGTTGTAGAGGGGCTCACTAGACATTAATTGGATTTCTTGTCTCAGAAAATAAATGGGCCAATGACTCTCTGCACTGACTACGAAAGGATTATGACCACTCCACAAGATTACCACATCTACGAGCGCTGTATGTGTGTCATCTCGGATATCTTGATCCAAGCTGATCCACTCCCCTCTCAAAAGTCGCCATCTTCTATATCGAAAGCGAACGCACAGAGTTTGTCTAGCAATGAAATACCTGTAATAAAAACAAAAATAATGGTAAGTGATCAATGCGACTAACATAACAATTCATCTAAGCGAGACCTATGTCAATTAAATCAAGGTATGCAAAGTAGTAAAAAAGTTTTACCTGAATGTAATATCAGATTGGTTGACCCTGCACTCAATCGTCTCATCAAAATGTGTTCTTTTGACTTCCCAAGACTCACCCAATAGCTGACTCATCCATTCCTCGGATGGACATTTGCATTGATAAGTAATCTTTGTTTTCTTCAAAACATCACATGAACCAAACAAATGTGCAAACAATGAGAATGGAATAAACCAATTAAGATGCACATCTTTGGAGCCTGTGGTGGGTTTCATAGCACTATTGATGTCAGATTTTATCTTCGACTTGCAAGCTCCTGACAACTCCAAGCTACCAATGAACCATTCACCACTAGACAATGGCGGCAATGGGACATGCTGCAATCTCTGGCTTTCTACCACATACAATGAATTATAAAAAAAGATATTTTGAGTGGCAAGTTGACTTGTAGAGGTATTATCATAGATCAAAGAACCTATCTCTTCATGCCAAACATGTATCTTGCCGCTTAAACATTCCACATTCTGCCATTCATGCAAAGTCGATGGATATAGAGCTGTCAATCAAACAAGACTGAATTAGAATACTGCAAAGACTTTTAAAAACAACTCTGATACAAAAGAATAATCAATGATAAAATTTAACAACTTACTGTTTTGTTTATAATTTGCAATGTTGTTCTCGTCGTGTATAGAGATTTGTTTATGCGTATAAACATGTTGAATCAACACTTCTGTTACTGCACTTGTGCCATTAAACACTTTTCTGAACTCTAGAATTCTACCTTTCCAATGTTTGCTAGGGTTTGCAACATCCTTGCGCTTGACCTTGAAACTCCCTCGAGTACTTGGGTGCATCAAAATCCAATCCAACTTATAATACTTATCACAAATCCAATTACCGCCATTATCTTTCCTATTGAAGACCTCCACTGCAAGTATGCTACTGATATTTTTCCTCCGTGAAGACATCTGTAACAACCAAATACAAAAGTTACCTATTAACATGTGTATAATTTGCAAATGTTATCTCCAAATGAAATTAAATTTAAATGGATCAATTTAAAAAAGAAACATTATACCTGTAATTTCTTTCACAAAGATCCCTAGATATGTTGAACAAGAAGTTGACTTATAGCAAGACCATTGTTCCTTCACTGACAGATTCCTGTAGTACAAAAACAAAAGAAATATTGGGTCAACACATACATATAACTTATATAGGCTTTGTCCAAATGCGTTGAAATTTAACCATGGAACAGTAGTAAAAAATGGCAATATACCTGTGGCTTTCTCTGCAAAAAATCCCAAAGATATTGTAGAAGTTGAGTTCTTAATAAATCATTGTTCTTCACCCTCGGAGATTCTTGGAGTAAAAAAACAAAGGAAAGCTCAGTATGCATGTAACTTGTATACATTTTGTCTAAACGAGATAAAATTTAACAGTGGAGCAACAAAAAAACAAGACAATATACCTGTAACTTTGTTTACAGAGAAACCTTAAGATGTTGAAGAAGAAGTTGAGTGTTCAAAATCCCAAAGATGTTGTAGAAGTTGAGTTCTTAATAAATCATTGTTCTTCACCCTCGGAGATTCTTGGAGTAAAAAAACAAAGGAAAGCTCAGTATGCATGTAACTTGTATACATTTTGTCTAAACGAGATAAAATTTAACAGTGGAGCAACAAAAAAACAAGACAATATACCTGTAACTTTGTTTACAGAGAAACCCTAAGATGTTGAAGAAGAAGTTGAGTGTTCAAAATCCCAAAGATGTTGTAGAAGTTGAGTTCTTAATAAATCATTGTTCTTCACCCTCGGAGATTCTTGGAGTAAAAAAACAAAGGAAATCTCAGTATGCATGTAACTTGTATACATTTTGTCTAAACGAGATAAAATTTAACAGTGGAGCAACAAAAAAACAAGACAATATACCTGTAACTTTGTTTACAGAGAAACCCTAAGATGTTGAAGAAGAAGTTGAGTATTCAAAATGTCACTATTATTGACTGTAAGAGACTCCTAGAGCATCAAAACAAAAGAAATTACATGCCAGAGAATGCACATAACTTGCACAGGTTTTCTCCAAACGAGATAAAACTTTACCATAGAACATCTATGGAAGAGAAAAATATACCTGTAGAGTTTTGTGAAGAGAATCTTAGGGATTTGGTAAAACAAGCTCTGCTCTCATGAAACACATGAATCTCTCTCTGTGCTTGTGCAAATCAAATGAAATTTTACAGGGTTACAGACATGGCAAGAAACAGTGAGGCTGTAAAATTTCGTCAGGAAAGAAGAAGCGGGGAAAGAGATATGACAAATTTGAGTTCCGCCTAAAAAAGAGGGGGAAACTGAAAAGGGGAGAAAAGAAAAGTCAAACATAAAAAATAAGAAAATGAAAATTCGAGGCACAAACTTCCAAGAAGTGACAGCTTTGTACTCCCCTTTTCCCTTATTTTATTGCTGAGGGAAGATTTGGTCCAAGATATGGCTAGAAGATTCATGTTACATGAATCTGGAATCCCAGCTCTCTCATTGGTTAGGCCTATATTTGTTTATTCACTCCTTAAGGGGCAAAAAAGAGAGTCCATATTTCTCCTAATGGATATAAACTCACCTCTTAGTGCATCACATAGATGAAGTGGAGATTCTGGGACCTATCCATACACGATGGATGTTCTTCTTAGAGCACTCATGAAAACTCTGAAGGGCTTTGTGCAACAATGAGCTTAGCCAGAAGGTAGCATGGTTGAAGGTTGGCTAGTACCAGAGGCATTAGTGCATATTTCAAAGTGGCTACCGATGGTGGATTCAAACAACAGTATGCTATGGCCGCACGTTGAAGGATGATGATAGATTGACTAGAGATGTGGTGGTTGAAAATGGAGTAGAAAAAAGGATGGGTACTACCATGGAGGAGAAAGTGAATCATTTTTGTATGGTGCATCATGCATCCATGGAGAAGTGGCTCGCTAGGTACGAGCAAGCCAGAAAAGATTGAGAAGAAGCGCCATCAAAATCTCCATGCAATACAGGCTATCAACCAGCTCGATATCCCGAGGGCATGGAGGAGATGCCGCAGTTTATGTCTATGTGGTGGTTACATGGAACTTTAATTGCAACTTCTTGCCAAGGGGTAGAGGTCTCTATTTAGAAGTGGAAATTCTCAAGGGAATATAGTTCAAAGATGACTGCATGCTTTATTTGCTATCATATCTAGATTTCATGTACACTAACTAATCTAACCATTTTAGTATACATTATAAAATCTATAGTGCAGCATGGTCACAGGACAACATTTTCGTGTTGAGCACAACGACAAAATGTGCTCCACAACAGATTGTGGTGTCATGACAAAGTTTGAGCAAGAGAGTTGATGGTGGGCCATGGATCGGAATACCATGATAAATGAGATGGAGTATTTTTGAAAACTTGCAAAGCATTATCTCAATGAATTACCAGAGCTTCTCCATGATCATATTCGACATGCAGTGGTTTACAATGGTGTTGGAAGGAGCTGGGACAACCGTTTTATGAGGTCCATCTAGATTTTTGCAAATAGATTTCAACAAAAGATAGACAGATCTGCATGACACATTTGTCCTGCTATCGGGTCATTGTGAATAGGTGCATGACCTATTTTTTTACTTTTTTCACAATACAAAACAATCACAATTATTGATTCACTCTTATATATGATATTGAACAAGTAATCTTCTATCCAAATCCGCAATAACCTTAATGGTGGTATGTTGTGTTGTCAACTTCTCGAAGTGCACAAGTGTATGATGAAAGCAATCTTTCTAGTATAGAAAAGGAGAGTATACACATGGAGGGATCGATATTGCGGAAGGTGCAGGGAGAAGAGAGCTTGGAGCATGTAGGGGAGATACGCACTAGTAATGCCAAATTGTGCCAGGAGATTGACATGGGGCCATAGGTCAAGTCATATTAATTGCATCCACTTACTCAATTAATTGATGGTTTGCTTTTAAGAGTACTTTAGTATATGTGTTTTAATTAGTAGTATTTTGTTTAGAGTTATATTATCGTGATTTACCTAAATCTTTATACTAATTATGCTAACATCATTTTTTGTCTGTGCATGTTATCTCTAATGATATCCAGAGAGTAGGATGAGTCGAGGGATGACTGATGAGGAGTTGCAGGAGATATTCACACGTATGTCTCTAGATAGTATTTAGGCACAACGTCCTAGACCATTGGAAGAATATACCCAAGGGGAGCAAGGACTATGTAGTGGAATCCTTGTATGAGAAGTTTTCAATACCTATGATGGCAGAGAGGTTTTTCACTAGGTGGATGATGGAGTGTATGCGTGCATACATATCACATAAACGATCATATCACATAGACGATCAAACACATGAAAAGTAATTAAGAGTGGTGTGTCAAAGCCCGAGTGGCTAGACGTAGAGAATTTCCAGAGACTCAAGGAGGAGGCCACAAATTCTTTCGGGAAGATGGTGGCAGCAACAAGAGCTAGCAAGGGCACGATTGGAGATAGGGGCCGTGTATCATCTGGGGAGTAGCTGCCAGGTGACTTTTTTGGAGGACTTTGTAAGTTTTCCTTTGGTTCTTCTCACTCTCTTATTCGGAATGTCACTTGTACTAACAATTGTATTTCTAACAATGTTATTATATTTTCTTTACAACAATACTCCATCACAAATTGTAATCCCATAGGTTTAGAGACTCGATATGCAGAGAAGCACGATCTCATTCCACTTATCGATAGATTGTATGCATACAGTAGTCTAGTAATTTAATCCTCTTTCTTGTCGGTAGTCACTAGTTTTTTTAATGATGCATTATGTATAGGGGACTAATTGTCTCATTGTTCCTTTTGCAAAGTCGGCCATTCAACTCTCCTTTGTGTCGGGAGGAGCTTTCAGATAGCACGTGCTTGGACTCATGGAGCGCATTTCATATTTTTTTCCGGTCTTGTGATCTATGGAAGCCTCTCCTATGTAGCATTCCTTTGATGTACTTATCATCCTTTTGTATAAAATCACACTTTGTAATATTTACATATAGTTTTTCATGTTTGTTTTAGCTCTCCTCTCTCCATAGTTCCATATTATTTTATGAGTTTTCATCACTAGTCTTGTGCTTATTTTATGAGTTACCAACTCGGGTAAGTTACTCATGAATATATGTGTATATCACATAGGTTCAAAATAAGGTATTTTTAAAATCCATTTTTTTACATTCAGAAGGGTATAATATAAATGGATTATTTACCAATTGAGTAGAAAAGGATTATATTTTATTCAAGAAAAATTCACAGATAAGGATATTTATAAATAGGCATTGAACGCACGTGATGTAGAGGATATACATATAGTAACTTTCCCAAGGTTATCAGTCTTGTGGTTTTAAGTAGTTTCTATGCCAGCCTTGATTATGATTGCATATCCAATATGTAATTGCTCTGCAGAATATTAGATGTCCTGTCATTTTAAAAAAAATTCATGTACAACTATCACTATTTGCATCACTAATTAGTAGCACATGTCACTATTAGGATCGCAAAAGTGATGCCGTCGCATTAATAGCAACATAAATAGCAACGCTCTCTATAATGAATTTGTAAAGACACTTATGTTGACACTTTTAGCGACGACAGGGGCAAATTTTTTTATGAACATTTGCATCACTTTGAACATCGATATGAGCCCTATATCTTGTAGTGTCTTTAAGTCAAATATAAATCTATAGCTACATTTTGAAGTTTGAGAATCAAATTACCTATAGAGACGTAGTCAACTCTTATGTTCATAGCTCATGGTAAGAAGCTTTGGGCTCTAAACTTATAATGATTTTGAGCAATTTTCATGACCATCCAA
Source organism: Lygodium microphyllum (assembly GCF_053477565.2). NCBI lineage: Eukaryota > Viridiplantae > Streptophyta > Polypodiopsida > Schizaeales > Lygodiaceae > Lygodium > Lygodium microphyllum. The sequence continues at coordinate 24,567,010 of NC_141152.1, read as the reverse complement.
TTAAAGAATCAGTTCGAATTAAGAGATTCGCACTATTGGATATTATAGAGTCTCATCCAAGGTGAGAGTGCTTGCTCTTCATTTTCTCTTACGTTTTTGTGGCCTTGATTAGATCAATATTAAGGTTGGGTCTAATAAGATTGGCTTAGGGAGATAGTGTTTTTGGTGGAGCTATGTTTGGAGCCAATAATAGAGTTGGAGGTGCAAGCTCAAACTCGAAAGCTACTAAGAACAATCTTATTTTTTGTGAAAGCTATTTGACCATCTAGTGGATGAACTATTAGATGCAACTTGGGGATGAGATTGAGGAGTTGGACAACGTTTGAAGGGGAGCTTCTTTCTAGATTGCTTTTGGTAATCCATGGTATATATAGTAGAGCAAAATAAGAGAACTAAGAATCTGAAGAAGAGTAAGAGACTATGGTAAATATAGTAGAGCAAAAGAAGAGAGCTAAGAATCTTAAGAAGAGTAAGAGCCTCTGGTTTTGAGAAACATTAGGGTTTGCTAAAACATTAAAAACATTACATCCCTAGTAGCATCAAGTGGGAAACTCTAAGCTCTATTTTGTGCATTACTCCTTTTTTAGAAATAATACTAAATTGTTAAACTTAGGCATCCAATGAGTAAGACTATTCCACTTATAACAAAGTCTTTGCCATGTACATTGCTAACCTTATGTCAACTTTAATTTGTCATCCTAATTTCATGTCCTTAAATGATTGTTGTTTAATGGTTCATTGTCATGTCTATGCAATGACAAGCACTACTGACCAACATGTATATGAAAGGTTTGGTTATGAGTCACATCAACCATTTGTCTCTATTGTTGCTTGATGCAACACATTCCATAATGCATTTGGAGATTTCTCAACCCAATTTTCATAGAATATCTTTTGAATCTTAATGTTGAAAGTCCAAGGTTTTCTTACATAATTAGGTGTACAAAATCATGAATATGAAACTAGTGAAAAGGCTTCAAAGAATAGATTTAACTTATTACACTAGTTTGAAAATGTGAATCTAATGTAGCACTATCAATTGGTACAATTCAGGAGGAGTTAAAAACCATCAATTTAAATTTGGCATGAGCATTTCTTTGGTGCTTTGCATGCCACTTACAAGTGTACAACTATTGTACACTAGAACTTGACATATGCATAAAGACTAGAAATAGTATAACAAATACTCGAAAATCACCCCCTTGATGATTCGCAGTGCTGTCCTATGTACCTCACCATATATATATCTTTAATATGGATTGACTCCATGTAAGAGGAGAGATTGGCCATGCCTATGACTTGAGGTTAGGGTTCAATGTTGGAAGGCCTTTCATTGTTATAGATATGTCTCTTCACATGTGTGCTGCATGTGAGGGTCTCTTCACATCGGCTAGCTATTTGGATATTTGCTGTGGAATATTCAGAGCACTAACGTGCTATTGAATATTCATAGCACTAGCTTGCTAATGAATATTCGAAGCACTAATTTGTTCCATACAGAGAAGCCGGAATAAAGGAGCCCGAAATGTCAGGATATAGAATTGCTTCTTAAGACATGCAAGGAGTTCTCTTCACAAAACGACCCTGCAAGAAGGTCATCAAATCCATAAGCATTAGGTCACCAAGTTCATAGGCATTGATTAAAGAGAATATGGGCTAATTAAATCATTGCCCTTAGTGCAGTGCCTAGATATTAAAGATATGTTTGTACGAAGGTCTCGATAATTACTATATTATCAAATTAGAGCTGAAGATACCTTCATTCGGGGGCGCTTTTCAGCATTCAGCTTGCGGACTTCGTATCTGATCTTCTTGGAGAAGAGGCGGTTGCGCCTCTTTTCTCTGTATCTCATAACTCTAGCTTCCCGTGCAGCCCCGGAGGCTTTCAGACTCTCTTTCTGCATGACTGGGACAAGCCCCAGTTGATCAGTCTTGGGCTGTATGCTGCTGTTGAAGTAATTCGTGTCCGGGACGAGCCATTCACCCTGCAACGTCATGTGACTAAACGGTCAGCTGCATAGTTCGATAATGGGTTATGGCAGAATTGCACTCTTTCACGAATAATCTAATACATCGTTATTTTAACCAATCGATTATCTCACGACATGCGACATAATCTAATCTGTGGTGATCTTAGCCCGTCGATTATTTCATGACATAATCTAACTATGGTAATCTTAAGCAATCGATTGTGTATGATCTAGTTACTCACCAGACAGTCAAGGCTGCTCTCATCTGGCCTTTGTCCATCCATCCAGAGAGATCCTTTATCAGACCACGCGTTAAGGACGGCCTCAATGTCGAGCTGCAGGCCGAGCTTAGGCCTCTTGCTAATGACATGATGATCACGATCATGATCATCCTTGATCTGAGTATCATAATCCGTGCTTAGCTTCTGGCTCAGAAGAACCAGCTCATGAGCGAAACCGTCAAGCTGGGTCCCCTCGTCGATTATATCCGCCTCCAGCTCAGGCGGGCTCTCGACCTTCACTTTGCATAGCCAGCTCCGGGGGCTCTCGCCTCCATAGCAGACCTCCCTAGTGTAAGCACCAGTCGTGTTGTTTTGATGGTGGTCGCCGCCATAGCCGGCTGTCCCGCCATAGCTTCCATCCTCGGAAGACCGATCATCAACTGCCTGATCGGCCTCTATCCGCTCAGCCATCATGCCGTCGATCTCAGACTCCAATTCGCTCAGATTGGGGCTGGCCGAGTCGAGGAAGTGCTCGATGTCGATGCAGTTCCCTGGAACCAAGAAGTGATCCATGGATTCATCTGCAGCACGACTATGGAGTGTGTCTCCTTCGTCCGCCTCAGACTGCCGCTGAACTGCCGACTCATCATCAAGATCCTCTTCATGGAAGCTATGGTGGATGAGTATTGAAGCGGGAGCTGCAGCAACTGGTTTTGCATCTTCATGGATAGGGTTTCCGTCTTGGAGGGGAAAGTCATCATGATGGAGCAAAGAAGGCTTGTGCTCGGTGGTGTCAGAGTACTCTGTGAAGATGGGGACCTCGTGTAAGAAGATGGTATCATCATGGAGGTCGAATAAGCTCTCTAGGAGGTGGGTATGGTCGGGGACCTGGACGTCCAGGCTAGGGCTGGAGGGGGGCTCGGGCTTGATGTGGACAGGTTGAGGGGGGAGCTGGACCTTAGGGAGGGGAGGAAGGGAAGGGACAGTGGCCGGGAAGGCTAAGTGGGGGGCATTTGTATGGAGGAGAGCGGGATGGGTGCGGGGTGTGCGCGGGCGCTTGCGCGTGGGCGGGAGAGGGCCGGGGGGTAGGGATTGCGGCTGCAGCTGAGGTTGAGGCTGCTTCTTCGGTGTGGAGCGTTGGATCTTCAAGGGGGCTCCATTGGGGGCCAGGCGGGCGCGGTCGTGGCGCAGCGCCACCGGGTTGGCCATGTGCACCGCCGCGTCGCATCGCTCGCACAAGTATGCCTCGTCGGCCGCGCAGTACCAGCGCGCACGCTCACTGCCGCAGGAGTCGCATGCCCGAGCTGCCCTCCCCCCCATCACCATGCCCATGTTCACTCCTCTGGCCATGTCGCTACCACCACTGTTCCCGCTGAGAAGCTGCAACCATATACTGTCGGCTAACCCTAATTCTCTTGTAACCTATCTACTGTACATGTAGAGCTCCTGCCACTAGATCATCTCCAGCTGCAATCACCACTTCAACTCTTACACTGAAATCTTTCTGTTTATCAGGAAAGCCTGCGCTGCATCAGCTAGGGCTACCTTGATGCAAACAAGATCAAGTGAGTATTATTGACTTAATCAGTACGAGTATGCAGGATACAATCTGATCATCAGATTTGATTATATCTGGACGGCAGAATTGGATTATATTCAACATGAGACGATAGATTGCGGTAGTTGCAGCCGACTATCACAAGTGATCTAAATTTATCAGGGGATCAGACAGAGCAAGTGATACTGCTGATGATTGAGCTAGAGACTCGAACCAGTGTTGAACAACTGATTTCATACCCTCGGAGATGGCGGTCCTAAGCTCTCACTGAATATGATTCGGCGGTCGGAAGTAGTGAGCAGCACAATTGATGGGAACTCTCAAGCTGCAGCCTCTCGCGGCTATGGTGGCCTCAAGCTCGAATCGAACTGAGAATTATCAAGGCATTCCTTGTAGTACTACAGAATATAAGTCATATCATATCGTTAATGATTGCTGTAAAACGGCCGCTCTCTCTCTCTCTCTCTCTCTCTCTCTCCATTCATGTTGGTGGGGAGCTAGAATGATTATGAAAGACTGACCGAGTGTCTTTGGCTGCATGCTTTGTCGCGCGGGAAGCGGGAAGAGAGAGAGAGAGAGAGGGGGGGGGCCAGGGCTCAGTCTTCAGTCGCTTGCGGCTTCCTCCTTCCCTCCTCAATTATTATTTATTTTTTGTGCAGTATAGAAAAGACTAGACAGACAGCAGCTGCTGTTCCAGTACAGATAGACCAGGCCCACCCATCAGCCATCAGCTACTGCAAACGACAACCTGTCCATCAATGCAGGTAAACACTCCATAATTCCCCCAAGTTTCCAACATCCCAACTCGGTAAAATATATACAACACACGTGCACAAGCCGCAACTCTTCTTTGAAGTTCTTATAGCATCGCGCTAGATCTATACCTAGGTCTTTAGACGCGAATTAATAATGCATTGACGAATAAAACATAAAGGGTTACAAGTTAACCAATAGCAACTATTGGATACCTGAAACTTTCGCATGCAGGAGAAGAGCCGTTGGGGAATGCCAAGAAGAGTGACAGAATGTGGCTTTCAATCTTGTTGACAAGTCATCATGGCCTGAGAGGCGGCGCATTCACACACAGTAAGTGTGACACGTGGTGGAGTAACATGCATGTTACCTCCTGAGTCCTAGCAACAAACGAAAGTGCTATGAGGAACATCCTATAATGCAACAATGCTTGTTCTCAGCGTTAAGTTTTCCACCTTTCTTGATGCTTGTTATCACTTCAAAGCCAATAGGCACTTTGCACATAATTGCCCTATCAAGGTAGGGGAGCAAGATGGATTAGGATTCTAATCCCGATGCAAAGAAAATGGAAGAGAAAAATGCTATTCAACAAAAGGATTTGGAGAAGCCTCCAAAGAAGGATCTCCAACAAAAAACATTGAACCATTGGCCAAGTCGAATGAGAAAGTGTAAGCAATATGTGTCTACACCAACAAATAAAGGAGCGGCTCAAAACAATAAGAATGTCAACATATAGGATAACAAGCACAACAACAAAGAGAATCTTGAGCCAAGAGCCAATTGGACCAGCAAGTCCCCTTCTCTCAAGAAACATGCCAGGAATCCACTGGTTGGTCCGAAGTATTATGCTCCTATTAAGGGACAATAGGTCTTCAACTATGTTAGATATATAGAGAGGTCTTTTGTCTCAACGAGCCTAAAATGTTGCTCTTGGAATGTTAGAAGGCTCTCGTTGGATCTTAGGAAGCAAGTTAAATATGGCTTGGTTAGAAAATACAAGGAAAATACAAGCCCCACTTTCTTACTCTACAAGAAACTTTGATATGGATGCTTGTCGTGCTTTTCAGGTAGAAGGTTATGCCATCTTTTATTGTGCTATTGTTCAAGGTAGAGGAGGCATGATGTTCATCAAGGAAGAGCTCAAGCCTCAACTCTCCTTGGTAGAGGAGCTAGGGAACACCCTAGGTGTTAAGATTACAATTTGTAATGAAGAAGTCTTGCTTTGCTCTATCTATGCCTTGAATTGCTTGGCGACAAGAGCCTCACAATCGGACTCTTTGAGACTAAGGATCCATGAGACAAATGCAATGATAGGAGGCGACTTGAATATGATATGCATAGAGAGTGACTAATCATATGGTACTGGTTCTATGATCATGGATGAGAGAGATGCATGGCATATACTCATCTCCACTTGTGACCTGGAGGGCATGGCATTGCTAGTAGGAAATAGGGAGCATCAAAGTTCACTTGGCACGATAAGCACTCGGACCCTACCTAGAGAGCAGCAAGACTAGATCAATTCTATCTAATGTAGAGTGCAATAGTGGACATATTGTGAATAAATCAAGTACTATCTACTCAAGGATGTGGTGGCCTTGGATCATACCCTCTTGCTTAATGGGAGCTATGAAAACCCTCCATCTTTGGGCTTTAATACCTTATTCTTAGATATATATGGAAGATATCTCTATGGCTTGGGAGTGGCTAGAGACCCCACTCTACCGTGACTACGTATGGCTAAAGTGTTAGGGATCTATTATACAAGTGGCTAAAAAGGCCATTGAAGGCGAGACGTGTAGAAAGGAAGAAGTGGTCTAATAATAGCTACATAGACAAGGCAGAAACCCAAGCCACCCTAGCAACCTACCCACATGAATCTATTATGCAAGGATTCCTCATAGGCATCGAAGACTTCCTTAGAGCCTAGGATCTTAAGGCAATCAATGCTGCCAAAGTCCAGCTGAAGGGCCAATATGAAATTCAATGAGACGACCCCAAAGAATTCTTCTTTTGAAAGCTCCAGGCCAATCATAAGGAAGAGACAATTGTCTCTATGGAAGATGGGAACAGAGTTCTTGTTAATGAGTAAGAGGCCATAAGCAGGGTCTTTAATGACCACCTCTTAGCAATTGCAAGGGAGAATACCTCGGTGGTGGAGGATTATCAAAAAAGTTTGCACACCTTGACTAATGCTATGGTACCCATCTCTCCTAATTAGGCTATGATCTTAGAGAGACCCTTCACCTTGGAAGAGGTCAGGGAGGTGGTGTTTAGCTTCAAAAGTGCCAAGTTCCCCAGACCTAATGGAATCATGGTACAAGTGTTCCAGAATCTTTGCTCTATCTATGTACCTAATTTGGTTAGCCTCTCAATCATGTGAGGAAAGTAGGATAGATGCCAAAGATAATGAATCAAGGAGCAATCAAGCATGTACCTCAAACTTAGGATAGAACAAAAGTCACCAATTAGAGACCCTTGAATATGTTGAATTTTGCATATAAAGCATTAGGTAAGGCATTGATCCTAAGGGTCAAGCACTGACGGTTCTCAGTTTTCTAGGAGTTGTTGTATTGGACTCACTTTTATAGATCAACCACTTGTTGGATCCCATGCATATTTTCAAGAATGTGGGCAGCTTACTATTGGACCACATCACAGGAAAGAGAGACATTGCAAGGGCATGAATGGATTTAAAGGAGGTAGGCAAGATGGAGGCGCTTTGGCCATAGTCGCATACTAATGGTCGCTTGTAGCTACCTCGCGCTCCTTGGGTTTTGTCCACTAAAGAAGAGCACATTGTGAAGCAAATTATCAAGTCTATCTGTACTCTGACGGGTATGATGCGTTCTCTCAGGTCTGTGTTTTCTACATATGACAAATTATCAGAGCTAAAATCCCATGATTTATATAAGATATGTCAGGTTTGTACTATGAATGGATTGTAAGTGGCCTGCGTATTTTGCTATTTGTAGTGTATTCATTGTTCGTAATGCTTCTTCATTTGTGGCAGTTTTTACTACCGATCACGATCGCAGGATGCCTTACTCCAAAAATACGTGGGGCGATTTACAGGTTTTCAACTTTAGTGCAATGGATCTCACAGAAGGAGATTAAGACGTCCTCTATTGAATCCGCAAGGTGGGGAGCAGTGGAGATGGTCTATCTCTTTGAGAAATACATGCCCACCAGCATGCTCACAATGCAAATCCATCTTCTTGTGCATCTTGTAGATGAAGTGGAGATTGTTGGACCTATCCATACACGATGGATGTTCTTCTTGGAGCACTTCATGAAAATCCTGAAAGGCTTTGTGCGACAAGGAGCTCCACCAGAAGGTAGCATGGCTGAAGGTTGATTGGTGTCTAAGGCGTTAGTGCATATTTCACAGTGGCTACCAATGATGGATTCAGACAACAGTATGCTATGGTCACTGAAGGACAATGATAGAGTGACTGGAGATGTGGTGGTTGGAAATGAGGTAGAAAAAAGAATGGACGCTGTAATGGAGGAGAAAGTGAATCACTTTTGTATGTTGCACCATGCCTCCATGCAAACGTGGCTCCCTAGGTATGAGCAAGCTAGGAAAGATCGGAAAGAAGCGCAATCCAAATTTTGACGTAGTATGTGCCATCAACCAATTGGATATCCCAAGGGCATGGAGGAGATACCGCAGTTTATGTCAATGCGATGGTTGCATGGAGCTTTGACCACAACGTCTCAGGAAGGGGTGAAGGTCTCAACTGTTGAGGAGTAGGAATTCTCAAGGGGATGTAGTTCAAAGGTAACGACGTATTTAGGGTTTTTCGTATCTACATTTTATATGTGACAACTAATTGACTGTTTCAATGTACAATACAAAATATATAGTGCGACGTGGTCTCACGGACAATATTTTTACGTGGAGTGTATCGACAAAATGCACTCCACAACAGATTGCGGTATTATGGCAAAGTTCGAGCAAGAGAGCTGACAATGAGCAATGGATCCAAACACCATTGTAGATGAGATGGAATATTTTGGGAACTTGCAAAGTATTATCACAGTGGATTACCGTAGCTTCTCTATAATCCTATTCGACGTGCAGTGGTTCAAAGTGGCACTTGAAGGAGCTGGAGCAACAATTTGACGAGGCCCATCTGGATTTCTCGATATAGATTTCGAAAAAAGACGGACAGATTTGCACGACACGTTTGTATTGCTAGTCCATTGTGAACAAGTGTATGAACTCATATTTTTTTTAATTTTATTATAACATGGTACATGTCACAAAAGTTAAATCTATCTTGTACGTAATTTTAAACATATAATTTTCTATCCAAACCCCCGACAACCTCGATGGTGGCATGTTATACCTTCAACTCCCTGAAGTGCGAGAGTATATGATCAAAGCAATGTTCCCAGCGTAGATGAGGACACTATGCAAATAAAGGGGTCGTATATTGCAAGGTGTGGACGCTGCTGAAGGCTTGGAGTATGTAGAGGAGCCAGAATGGAGTAACAATGATGGAAATACAAGAGTCCAAGAAATCTTTGAGAATGAGGTGGACTCATCCTTTTGTGGTAACCTATTTATTGACCTTCCAATGTATGCAGATTTGTGTCAGGAGATTGACATGGGACCATAGGGTACTTCAGACTTGGAGCGTCCACCTACTCAATTCATTGACAAATCGCTTATAAGGGTTACATAATATATGCGTTTTTAAGTAAGATTATTTTTTAAGATTTATATTACCATGCTTTGCTTGATTTATATTGATTATGCTAACATCAATTTTTTTCTGTGCAAGTGGTCTTTGTGGATATTTAGATCAGCATGATGAGTCGAGGGATGAGCGACAAGGAGCTACATGAGATCTTCACACATATATCTCTAGATCAGATGCCTCGATTCAAAGATATGTTTGACCAGGAGCTGTCTGGGACACCATCAAGCCGTTTTGTTAGATCTACTTTGGTGCGCTTTGATGTTTCAATTTTCAGTAGATGAGGTCAATGCTCCAAACTTGGGCCAGACAGAGGGAGTGGTTTTGGGGGATGCTGCGGAGACATGGATGTAATGAGCTCGCCGTTGACTCGGGATACAGGTGCTATTCCTCGCTCTCGTGCAGGTTTGAGAGAGCGTGGCTCAGGTGGTTGTTGTGAAGATACTGATGCAGTGTCTTCATCTCATCATTCTGCTACTGGAGTCATATCACCTATGGCATTTGTCACACCTGTGGGGGATGTCCACTCCAGTCACTCCAGCTTTTGCTTGGCCTTCTACAGGTGGCACCCCTGTGGGTGCTACTCTGAGAGATACTATCCCTGTAGGTACACCAGATGTACAGGGGTCTCCTGGATATGCCCAAGAGCATCCTCGCAGGTGGGAGAGAACACATCTTAGGTATATCCCAGAGGGGTATGGATATGTTGTAGATGATAGGACAGGAGCCATAATCATGAATGATGAGGGAAGGAGGGTGATGGCTCATATGAGAGAGTTGTGCCAACAAGTTTTTCGGCACAACATCTTGAATCATTAGAAGAATATACCGGAGGGAAGCAAGGACTACATAGTAGTATCCTTGCATGAGGAGTTTCCGGTACCCGCTGTAGCAGATAGATTTTCCAAAGGTTGGATGATGGAGTGCATGCGTGTGTACATGTCACATAGACGATCAAGCGCACGCAACGCACTTAAGAGTGGGGCCTTAAAGCCAAAGTGGCTAGATGCAGATGACTGGTGCCAACTCAGGGAAGAGGCTAATGATTCTCCAGGATATTGGAGACAGCAGCATGAGGCGGTGAAGGCACGATTGGAGGCAGGAGTGGTCCATCATCTTGGGAGTGGTGACCACATGGCTTATTTGGAGGACTTTGTAAGTTTTTCTTTTGTTCTTCTTGCTTTTTTTTTTTGTAATCGTGTTTCTAATAGTTATATTTTGTTTTCTTTACAGCACTCCATTACAAACCGCAATCCCACTGGCCTAGAGACTCGATATACAGTGAGATACGGTCTCACTACATTGATCAACCGATTATATAGATCGCAGCAGCCCTGTAAGTCACTTATCTTTCTTGTCTGTAGTTACTAATTTTAATTAAAATGCATTATTGTATGGTGGACTGATATGTAGTTGTTTCTCTTTTGCAGAGTCCGCTCAATGCTCCTTTGTGGCGGGATGAGCTTTCGGATGGAGAGGATCTATAACTTGTCCTTGGATTCGTGCAGTGCACATGCTCTTCTTTTTTGGTCATGTGATTTGTGTAGGAATTTTCTATGCACTATGTTATTATCATCCTTTGTATCTTGCCATGATCGTACCGTTGCTTTCATTACACGATCTTGTATTTATTTTATGGATCAGTCTTATGGATTTAAGTATACTTTTTCTTCATTCAGACAACGAGTATAGTACAAATTATTGAAAATATTTTGTATGGCCCAAATAAAGCACATAGTGCTATTTGTGGTAGGCCAACTTGCTGCCCTACCACCAAAAAAAAAATCCCTATTACTGTCGCTATTAACATCGCAAATTTACTGCATGCGTCACTATCAATTATCAAAGTTAATAGCGACTATTCTATGGTGTTGCTAATATTGACGTCTTTTGCGACTACGGGGGAAAATTTCTTTATGAACATTTTCGTCGCTTTGAACGTCAGTATAAGACCTGCATCTTGTAGTGATTATCCATGGTAAGCAATATGGCTTTATTCATGGTAGAAGGATCCAAGATGCAATGCTAAACCTTATTTATTCCATAGACTATGCCCTTGCAACACAAGTATATTTCCTTCTCATTAATATGGATTGGGATAAGGCTTACCATAGAGTAAGTTGGGCATTCATATTGGGAGTCATGTCAGCAATGAGTTTTGAGATGATTTTTTTGTCAATCTAATGGCTTCTCTCTTTAGAGGAGCTTTGGCTACTATTAACATTAATGGGTCTTTTTCTTCCCCCTTTGTGATTCACATATCCATTTAGTACTATGGATGCCCACTCACTCCTTTTCTATTTATACTAATTAAAAATCCTTTACTTCAACGAATTGACTTAGCCATGCAAAGAGGAACCATTCGAGGACTTCCCCCTTTCAGATGGATCACAAGTGGTTGCTAAGATTTTTGTTGATGATAACACTTCTATTATAAGAACCACTAATGAATCTATGACGCATCTCTTGGAAGTCTACACAAAGTTTTCTCATAGGTTAGCATCTAGGGTTAGCCAACATAAATTAAGCTATTTTTCTTCTCATGGAGAGAACATGATCAATGGGTGTTGTAGCTTGGCTTCCATGTCATGAAGCAAGGTGAGACAATGAGATATTTTGGGGTGCACATGAGGGTAGGGTGACACTATCCTAGAGATTCCAATGATTGTACATCAAATTCTAGAACAAAGTCAAGGCCTAGAGCACATGATCATGCTCCTTAACAAGGAGGCTAACTATCGTTAGGAGCCTGATCATGGCCTCAATTGTCTATGTGGCATCTCCTTGGCCTTTAGTCAAACATCATGGTCCAAGGTGGAAAAGTTGATGAGAAGGTTCTTATGGACTTACAAGGACAAGATGAAAATCAATTGGGACACTCTTTTGGAGCCAAAATGGTGTGGGGTAGCGGGACTAGAAAGGCTAGTTGATAAAGTTAGTAGCATGCACATGACTCTACAAAAGGATAGACTTGAGTTAGCCACAAATGATCATCCTAGAAAGGTGGCTTATGTCTATGAAAATCAAAGGATTTGTGTGGGATGGTGTCAATTTGCAAGACATTCTAAGTTGCTCCCAGAGCACCATCAAGATACCTCAATCTAAGGTAACCTAGGCAAGGGTAGCAAGCTAGCAAAGAACACTCAACAATGCCTCATTGAGTTAAAGGGGAGTGATGAAGGGTGACACCTCATTGAGTAGGAATATCTAGCTCTCTCCTTGTGCATACCACCCTGACATAGGACTTGTGCACGAAATCCCTTAATGGCTATAGCTCTTCAGAATAGAGGCATTGGCACATGGGCAGATCTATGGGATGCCCAAAAAAAAAAAACATGGAAGCCCTTGGGTCAAGTTGTAGCCACAACACTTGATTGAGAAGGAAACAAATTGGTTGGTGTCAACCATCTAGCAATTGAAGGACAAATGGCCCACATCACCAATCAAAATGGAGGACTCATTACTCAAAGACCTAACATGGCTAGGAGGCAAGTCCCTTTGGAATTGCAAGGTGGCTAACAACTACTACAAGCCCACATCCTCTAGCATTTTGATGAGGATGAAAGATAAATCGGTTAAGCATTGCCTAATGGCTAGAATCACCACTTGTAAGAGGCGAGCAAGAAGAATTTGAAAGGTGAATTCCTCACTCAAGATAAACCTACAAAGATGGAGGTTGATGCTCAAGAAACTCTCAGTGAGGGGGATAGAACAGAGTTTTCTCCATGTGCCCCCTTTATAATAGAGTATAGGAGAATAAGAAGCACTTGTTTTGGGATTTTCTTCTAGTGGCCCCACCATGAAAGTCGATTAAAAGATGGCTAAGATATTCCAATCTCCACTTCAAGTTTGGGTTCATGGTTTCCTTTTTTGTAGACTAAGAGATGCAAGCTTATGCTAGTAATGGTGGCTAATCAACCTAATTAGTAAAATTGTCCTGAGCTATATTTGGAGTAGCAAGAACACTTGCATCTTTGTGACACATGGGATGAGGAAACATAATTTAACTAAAGGCCAAGTGAAGCAAGATGTACATATGGTTTTGGGACCCTTAGCGGCAAGCTATGGATATATAAACTCTTTTATAAGAACCTAAGCAATATGGCATAGATCTTGCTATATCTAAATGATGTTGTATCTTCTTTTTACTTCATGAATATATATTCACATATTATTTTTAAAAACTATTGGATACCAAGTGAAAAAGCTATAACTCAAGTGCTTTAAGTATGTGGGTGCATATATGGGTATGTGAGTTTAAACTATTTAGATGGCAAGCTCAATATGTATGGACATGAGAGGATGGACTGCTTGGCTAGATGGGTCTGCATGCCTACACTTAGCACATCGATGATCACTATGACCCTCACATGGCCACTGAATTATCACTTATTACATTTAGTTTGTTACACCTATATACAGCTGGCATAGATATAGCGCCCATTCCATTAGTATAGTCAATTATGCACTATTTGACTTAATAGGACAATATCCTTTTTGTTGTATCTTATCTATACTTTGGTATATTGTATCATGTATGGAAAAAGAAGAAAAAACCAACAAGAAAACGTTTTTTCCTCCATCTCTCTTCTTTTCTTCTTGATTGAGCTTCCTCTTATGTGTATGGTGTGTGTTAGGCATAGCAACTCAAGCAAGTCCCCCCCCCCCCACACACAATTCTTGACATGATATCAAAGTAGCATCATTGAGAAATACTCATTTTAAAGGCTAAAGTAAAGAACAAGATGCAAGGATTCAAGCAAGTAAGCAATAGATAAGAAGCTCCCCCATTCTTCCAGTCTTTTCTAATAAATATTGCCTGTGGAGGCATTGGAAGCAGACAGAGTGAAAATTTCAAATTGCTGTGGGATTTGGTATACAAATAAAGCATTGTACACTACAAGATATAGGCCTTATAACAATGTTAAAAGCAATGAAAATGTAAATAACAAAAATTGTCCCTGTTGTCATAAAAAGCATCGTTATTGGTGACGCCAGAGAGCAGTCGGTATCAGCGTCATTACCAATGTCGCTATTTGCATCGGTTTCAGCGTTGCAAATATCAACGCAAATAGCAACACTGATAATGACGCTCTGCAACGCTAATAACGACGCAAATAACTCCACGTGCAAGTAAATTTGCGATGCTAATAGCGACGGTAACAGGGGAAAAAAATTTGTAGCAGGGCAGCAAGCTGTCCTGCCACATATAGCACTATGTGCTTTATTTGGGCCATACAAAATAGTTTATGCACTGTGTACAATGCTCATGTAAACAAAAACAAAGTGTATTGAAATCATAACACTGATACATGAAATAAATACATGATCGCATAATAAAAGCAACTGGTACAATCATGACAAGATATCACTACTACATAGAAAATGTCTACATAGATCAGGAGACCAAAAAAGAAGGGTGTGTAATCTCTAGGAATCCAAGGGCGAGCTACATATCCTCGCCATCTGAAAGCTCGTCCTGCTGTAAAGGAGCATCGAACAGAATCTGCAAAAAAAGAAACAACAACACATTAGTCCACCATACAAGAACGCATTCTAATTAAATATGGTAACTACGGACAAGAAAGATGAGTGACTTATAGGGCTGCCGTGTCTATACAATCAGTTGATCAATGCATTGAGATCGTGCCTCTCTGCATATCGAGTCTCAAGGCCGGTCGGATCGCGATTTGTAATGGAGTGCTGCAAGGAAAACAAAATACTAACTATTAGAAACATGATTGTCAGTACAAAATATATTGCAAAAAAATAAGCAAGCAAAATAAAAAAAAAACTTACAAAGTCCTCCAGATATGTCCTGTGGCCGCCACTCCCAAGATGATGGACCACTCTAGCCTCTAGTCGTGCCCTCGCCGCCTCGCACTGCTGACTCCAACGTCTTGGAGAATCTATAGCCTCCTCCCTCAGTTGGCACCAGTCGTTCGCGTCTAGCCACTCGGGATTTGCAGCCGCACTCTTGAGTGCCTTGCATGCGTCCGATCATTTGTGTAGCATATATGCATGCATGCAGTCCATCACCCAACCCGTAGAAAATCTATATGCTGTGGCTGGAACTGAAAACTCCTCATGCAAGCTCGAAGGGGTCACTCATGAATATATGTATATATAACGTGAGTTCAAAATAAGAAATTTTTAAAACACCTTTTTTATATATGTTTTACATATAGAAGGGTGCCATATAAAGGGGTTACTTACAGATTGAATAGAAAAGGGTTGTGTTTTATTCAAGAAAAATTCACAGATTAGGATATTTATAAATACTCTATGAACGCACATTATATAGAGAATATATATAGTGAACCCCCCGAGCATGCAAAGATGCTACTATGTAGTCCTTGCTCCCCTCCGGTATGTTTTTCCAATGATCGAAGACGTTGTGCCGAAAAGCTTGTTGGCATAACTCTCTCATGCGAGCCATCACCCTCCTCCCCCCTTCATCATGATGACTCGTGACCTATCATCGACAAGATAGGCATATCCCTCTAGGGTATGCCTAAGATGGGTCCTCTCCTACGTGCGTCTACGCTCCTGGGCATATCCAGGAAACCCCTGTACATCCGGTGTACTGACCGGGGTAGTATCTATCAGAGTAGCACCCATATAGGTGCCACTTGCAGACTGCTAAGAAAAAGTCGAAGTAAATGGAGTAGACATCTCCACAGGACAAATCCTGGAGGCGATACAACTCTAGCAGAACGATGAGACAGAGACACTGCGTCCGTGCCTCCACAACATCCATCTAAGCCATGCTTCTTGGAACTGCCACGAGAGCGAGGAGTCGCACCTGTATCCCATGCCGACCGTGAGATCACTGCCTCTATATCTCTATAGCATCCCCTTGACTCTAAAGCACTCCCTCCCTCTAGCCCAAGTCTGGAGCGTCAACCTCGTCTACTCAAAGTTGAAGCATCTGATCGCGCCGAAGTAGATCTAGTAGAGTGGCATGACGATGTCCAAGATAACTCCTGGTCTGCCATGTCTCTGAATCTCGCCATCTGATCTGGAGACATGCACATGAAGATATCTTGCAACTCCTCATCGCTCATCCCTCGACTCATCCTGAAAATGTCACCTGCACAGATAAAAAATTATGTTAGCATAATCAATTTAAATCATACAAAGCATGGCAATATAAATCCAAAAAAAATGATCTCACTTAAAATGCATATCTTATGTACCCTTATAAGTGATTAGTCAATGAATTGAGTAAGTGGATGCTCCAAGTATAAAGTATCCTATGGTTCCATGCACTAGAAGGTCGATAGACATGTCACCAAAAAAGGATGAGTCCACCTCGTTCTCAAAGAATTCTTGGACTCCTGTATTTTCATCATTGTTAGCCGATGCTGGCTCCTCTACATGCTCCAAGCTTTTAGTGGCCTGGTGGCCTCCACCCCTTGCAATATCAACCCCTATATTTGTATATTGTCCTCATCTATGCTCGGAACATTGCTTTGATCATATAATCTCACACTTCGAGGAGCTGAAGGTATAACATACCACCATCGAGGTTGTTGGGGGTTTGGATAGAAGATTACCTATTCACAAACATGTACAAGAGAGATTAAACTATTGTGACATGTACCATGTCGTAATATAATTAACAAACAAATGAGTTCATGCACCTGTTCACAATGGGCCAGTGACACAAAGGTGTCACGTAAATCCGTCCATTTTTTTTTAAAATCTATTTCGAGAAATCCAGATAGACCTCATCGAACTGTTGCTCCAGCTCCTTCAAGTACCATTTTGAACCACTACACATCGAATAGTATCATGGAGAAGCTACGGTAATCCACCGTAATAATACTTTGCAAGTTTCCAAAATAATCCATCTCATCTATAACCGTGTTTAGATCCGTTGCTCATCATCGGCTCTCCTGCTTGAACCTTGCCATAATACCACAGTCCATTGTGGATTGCATTTTATCAATACACTCCACTTGAAAATACCATCCGCACGACCTTGCTGCACTATATATTTTGTATTGTACATTGAAACACTCAAATTAGTTGTCACATATAAAATATATACACGACAAATCCTAAACACATCATCACCTTTGGACTACATCCCCTCGAGAATTCCCACTTCTCCATTGAGACCTCCGCCCCTTCACAAGACCTTATAGTCAAAGCTCCATGCAACCATCACATTGGCATGAACCGCGGCATCTCCTCCATGCCCTCACGATATCAAATCAGTCGATGGCACGTACTATGTCGAAATTCAGATCACGCTTCCTCTCGATCTTGCCTAGGGATCTAGTACTTGGCGAGCCACATCTCCATAGAAGCATGGTGCAACATACAAAAGTGATTCACCTTCTCCTCCATTACAGCATCCATTCTTTTTTCTACCCCATTTTCAACCACCACATCTCCAGTCAGTCTATCATCATCCTTCAGCGACCATAGCCATTGTGGATATACACTAGCACCTTAGACACCAATCAACCTTTAGCCATGCTACCTTCTGACTAAGATTGTTGTTGCACAAAGCCTTTTAGGGTTTTCATGAAGCACTCCAAGAAGAACATCCATCGCGTACGGACAGGTTCAGCAATCTCCACTTCATCTACAAGATGCAGAAGAAGGTGGATTTGTATCGTGAGCATGCTGGTAGGAAGGTATTTCTCAAAGAGACAGACCGTCTCCATTGCTCCCCACCTCACGGATTCAATAGAGGACATCTTGATCTCTTTCTGTGAGATCCATTGCACCAAAGTGGACAACCTGTAAATCGCCCCGCATATTTCTGGAGTAAGACATCCTACGATCGCGATCGGTAGTACAAACTGCCACAAATGAAAAAGCATTATAAACAATGGCTACACTCCAAATAGCAAAATGTGCATGCCAATTACAATCCATTTGTGGTACAAACCTGACATATCTTATGCCAGTCATGGGATTTTAGCCCTAATAATTGGTCATCTTTAGAAAATGTAGACCTGAGAGAATGCATCATACTCATCGGAGTGCGGATAAACTTGACTACTTACTTCACAATGCGCTCTTCTTTAGTGGAAAAAACCCAAGGAGCGTGAGGTAGTTGCATGCGACCATTAGCACTCGACTGCGCCAAAGTGCCTCCATCTTGCCTATCTCCTTCAAATCCATTCATGCCCCTATAGTGTCTCTCTTTCTGTGATGTGGCCCCATAGTAAGTTGCCCACATTCTTGAAAATATACATGGGATCCAACAAGTGGTTGATCTGTAAGTGGGTCCAATATGGGAACTCGTAGAAAACTAAGAATCACCGCATTCCATTTCGATGTGACTCCGCGTGGACCATTTTCAGCTCGTACGAGCTTGCGGCATTCATACGTGTTGGAGGTCGTCCAAGAAAACCTTCCCTGAGTTCATGACCCTCTGGTAAAAAAGCAGGTGTCCTTGATATACCATCTTCTTCATGGTTCATGACCTTCGGGATTCCAATTGTGGCCCGCACAATGGACATGCATGATAACCTGAGGTAAGCAGACCTATTCCAACACCTCTATCCAGTGAATATAAACTTGAACGAGATAAAATATAGATATTACAATGAGACGCTTACTCATATCTTGCATGGTGACCCCCTCCTCCCACAAAATCTTAAGCTTATCAACTAATGGATGAAGATACACGTCCATATTTTTGACTTTGTAGCGGCCGAGGACGAGTAAGCTAAGGATGAGATGTCCTTTCTTCGTAGAAAGCCATGGAGGGATATTGTAGTTGACAAGGACTATAGGCCACACACTGTAAGAAGTTGAGCACAGATCGAATGGGTTCACACCATCCATTGCAAGACCGAGCCGAAGATTCCTTGGCTCTCGGACAAAGCTTGGGAAGGTAGAGTCAATGTGGCTCCATGCGCGTGAATCCGCTGATATTCGTTGAACTCCATCTGTGGACCTATTCTGCACATGCCACGTTGTCAAGCTCGCCATGTCAGACGTACAAAACATGTGGTTTATGCGGGGGATAAGCGAAAAGTGTCTGAGAACTTTTTGAGGGATGGTTTGTCCTTGCAATTCCTGTCGATACCTGTGAGCACCGCACTTTGGACATGTCTCCATAGTCTTGTATTCTCCTCGAAACAGTATGCAATCGTTGATACATGCATGGACGTTGTTGTAGTCCATGCCAAGCTTTCGTAAAACATGTCATGCATCATCCCGAGACTCAGGCATGGCATTTACATGTGGTAATATATGATATTTCAATAACTTGAAAAAAATCATAAAACACCTTGAAAAATCACAAATGTTTATAATAATAATGCCGAAAAGAAATCAACGAAGTGTACGTACAAGGTACCTGAACAACTCGATCACACTCGCATCGCTCCACTCGTATTTTACTTGCATACTTAGGAGTACAAGCAGTGTCTTCAGGCGAGATACTCGGCATCCATCATATAATGGTATCGATGCTTCCTCTCTAAGCAGATCAGAAGTCTCAATATCCATGGAATCAATGCATCGATTATTGCCTCCATCTTAGGCTCCAAGATTGTAGGTTGGTCTGGAAGGTTGTCTGTCTCCTCTGGCATTGACAGTATAGATTGGGTAGTGCCTTGTAAGTGGTGGATTGGCTCATGCACTCCATCCATCACATGCCCATGAACTCTTCTAATTGGCCGCAAAGGGTGCACTCCTCCTTGGGATGAGACATCACCTTCCTGGATAGAAAATTTGCCAGCCACACCCAATCTTCTTGTATATGGTATTCAATTAGCTTGTGAGTACAATGCATGATTGATATTAATTTTTCTTACCATTAGGTGAAAATCTGCAATCGTCTGATTAATGATCTTAGATTGAAACTCACCGAAGCGTCGTACGTGTTCTATAGACAATCGACGTTTTCGTCTAATTGCTAGCTTGCATTGAGAGTAAGAATATGGGACACACTGATTAAGATACATCTCACGATCTTGAACAACAATACCTTTATCGTTTTCCATTTTGTCTATGTTACGACAAATAATTTGTTTTTGTTATCATTCTTGTTTTCTTTTTTAAATTGTTCTCCTCTCCTTCCATCTCTCTCTCTTTCTCTTTCTTTAGTATGATGTATGTATTTCCTCTCCCTCTCTCTCGTTCCTTCTTCTTTTTTCTCTTACTCCCCCTCTCATTTTCTTTAACGATCATGGCTACGACTATGATGAAGACCACCACCACGACTGCGACCATGACCACGACCATGACCACAACCACGAACACAATCACGACCATGACTACGACTATGACTATGACCAGGACTACGAAGACCACAACCACGACCATGACTACGACTACGACCATGACCACAACTACGACTATGACCATGACCATGACCACGACCACGACCACGACCACGACCATGACCACGACCATGACAACCACAATCACGACCACAATAACCACGACCACGACCATGACGCTTGATGGTTGCATATATACTTCTACTACTCATGGAAAAAACCTTAAAATAGTTATTATGCTCAAATATTTCTAAGACTATTCTAAGGATGAAAGAGGGTTAATGATAAAAGAGTATCCTTCCTTGCAAGTGATTTTATATTATATATTTTAATTAAAATTGATAGTTGAAGGTGAGTTTCCTAAGAGATCTTATGGTGATGCTGTTTTAGTTTTTGTGAAGCATATAAATGATGCTGTTTTAGTTTTTGTATTTGTCTTTTTAAGAAGAGATTGATTTTTATAGAATATCCAAAGTTATTTTTGGATTTACGTTATGAAAAATGAATGTTTTTCTAACTAAAAGGTTGATTGCCTTCATTATGTTTAACATCTTTTCTCTCTTTTTCTCTCTCCTCTCCCTCTCTCATTTCTTTTTCTCTCTCCTCTCTCCTCTCCCTCTCTCATTTCCTTTTCTCTCTTCCTCTCTCTCTCTCTCTCTCATTTCCTCTCCCTCCCTCACCCTCACCCTCTCTTTCTCTCTTTCCCTATTATGTTTAACATATTTTCTCTCTTTTTCTCTCTCTTCTCATTCTCTCATTTTTTTCTCTCTCCTCTCTCTCTCTCATTTCCTTTTTCTCTCTTCCTCTACCTCTCTCATTTCTTCTCCCTCCCTCACCCTCTCCCTCTCTTTCTCTCTTTCAATGTTTCCCTCTCCCTCTCCTCCCTCTCCGTCCCCCTCTCTTTCTCTCTCCCTCCCTCTCCCTCTCCCTCCCTCTTCCTTTCCTATTTCCTCCCTCTCTCATTTCCCTATTATGTTTAATGTCTCCCTCCCTCTCCCTCTCCCTCTCTCATTTCCTCTCCCTCCCTCTCCCTCTCCCTCTCCCTCTCCCTCTCCCTCTCCCTCTTCCTTTCCCATTTCCTTTCTCTCTCCATCCTCTCCCATTTCCTCTCCCTCCCTCTCCCTCTCCCTCTCCCTCTCTTTCTCTCTCATTTTCTCTCCCTCTCTCAATACACATGAATTATACCTCATTTCCTCTCCCTCCCTCTCCCTCTTTCTCTCTCATTTCCTCTCCCTCTCTCAATACACACGAATTATACCAAAAACAAGTAAAAGAGAGAGAAAAAACTCCCTCTCCCTCTCCCTCCCCCTCTCCCTCTCTCATTTCCTCTCCCCTTATTATGTTTAATGTCTCCCTCTCCCTCTCCCTCTCTCATTTCCTCTCCCTCCCCCTTTCTTTCTCTCTCCCTCCCTCTCCCATTTCCTCCCTCTCCCTCTCCCTCTCTTTCTCTCTCATTTTCTCTCCCTCTCTCAATACACACGAAATACCAAAAACAAGTAAAAGAGAGAGAAAACTCCCTCTTCCTCTCTCATTTTCTCTCCCTCCCCCTTTCCCTCTCTAGGCTCTCTTTCTCTCTCATTTCCTCTCCCTCTCTTTCTCTCTCTCTCCCTCCCTCTCCCTCTCCCTCTCTTTCTCTCTCATTTCTTCTCCCTCTCTCAATACATACGGATTATACCAAAAAGAAGTAAAAGAGAGAGAGAAAACTCCCTCTCTCTCTCTCATTTTCTTTCCCTCTCCCTCTCCCTCTCCCTCTCTTTCTCTCTCCCTCCCTCTCCCATTTCCTTCCTCTCTCATTTCCTCTCCCTCCCTCTCCCTCTCTTTCTCTCTCATTTTCTCTCCCTCTCTCAATATACACGAATTATACCAAAAACAAGTAAGAGAGAGAGAGAAAACACAAAAGCAAAGCAAGAATGGACAATGCACTCACTGTAAAGACTCGAAGAAGGATTTGGCGACTCCTCTTCATGACGGTGGCTCCTCTTCACCCTCCATATACCTCCTCCTCTTCTTCGCGAATGGTGGCGGTGGTGGCGGTGGTGGTGATGAGAAGCCTTCTTTCTCTCTTTCTCTCCCTCTCAGCAAGATGGTCACTCTCCCTCTCGCTCTCTCTTTCGTGAATGTGCGAAAAATGATGCGCTCGGGTTTTGGCCCACGTTTCTTTTGCTTTGGGTACCGTAGTTATTTGCTACTTAAATAGCGACTCCGCTATTTGTCATCGCTAACATCCGTCGCTATAGTATTCATATCCTTGTAGTGGTATATTCTCCAGATAAGTGCTTTAAGGCTTTTTTGTTGCTTTTTTGGACATATGAGACCATTTTGAGCCAGTTTTAGAGTCACAAGGTTATGGATAACAGGTTTAGGATATATTATGATTTCGTCTATATCGACCGAAAGTGAATACACACATTGTAGTTTTTGAATTACTAACTTTTAGATATTTTCCAATAAGAAAACATAATTCTTATCTACGAATAAGTTGCAGATACATGTACTGTTGAGTAATCAATAAAAAAGGTTACTTGGTATATTGTTGTGCACTTGTGAAAGGTTGCAAAAGGCTTGTTCATTGTTTTATATCATTTTTGTGATAATGGTAGAAAAAAATGGAAATCCTATCATTGAGAAGCTGGACAAGAATAACTACCCTTCATGAAAGTTATATGTGACGAACTTTCTCATTGAAAAGTGCATTTATGAGTTTATTGTAAGTGAAGAAAAGAAGCCAAAGTTGAGTATCCATGTGATTGCACATATGAATTAAAGGCATGGAAAGAATGGAATGCAAAAGTGAAAATGTGATTTATTGGTTATCTGCAATCATTGATAACACTATGCTAGGATATATCAAGAATGTAAAAACATCACATGCAGCTTGGATAATTTTTTAGAACATGTTTTCAATAAATACAAAGGCATGAAAGATCCAACTTAAGCAAGAGTTGAATACCTTGAAGAAAGGAAAAATATATGTTCAATGAGTATATTTGAAGGTGAGGATCATTGCGAATGCTTTAGCAATGATTGATGCAATGATTGATGCAATGCTTGATAATGATCATTTGGTTTTATTTACTTTGGGTGGCCTTAATAATAAGAAGGCTTGGAAATCATTTTTCACTTCTATACATGTATGAAAGTCATTCCTAAATTTTGATGAGTCGATCTCTCTCATGATTACTGAAGAGATCAATATGCAGGGTGACTCATCTGAAAGAAATGGTGAATAGGACTAAGCATTTTACTCAAGTTCAAGAAGGGGATGTGGTAGATTCTCTTTGGGTTGAGAGGCCATGGTATGGAATATGCTAGTGATAACCACTAAAATATTATAAATCAACAATTTGGTAAAATGCAAGTTTCAAGAGCCCATGGAAACTTCAAAGGCAGGGGAGGCCTAGAGAAAGAGGTGGATGGCAAAACAGAGATTCTAAATATTGTTATTGTTTAGCATTATCGTAGCGAAATAGGTTATATTGCAACCCATTTTTATGCTAAAAAAGATGATATCCGTAGTGGTAAATTGCAGAAAGAAAAGTATGCATCATCTTCACGATAGAATGAAGACAAAAATGAGCATATGTTTATTATGTAGCATATAATGAATGTTGTTATAATAAAAGGGACACATGATGATGTATGGTATGTTGATTCAAGTACATCTAATCATATGACTAGTCATATTGAATGGTTTAGAGAGATGTAGGACTTACAAAATCCAGGTTTATGTGTAGATGGATGATGATTCGTGCTACCCAATTTTACACATTGAAAAGGTTTATCTATCC
Source organism: Lygodium microphyllum (assembly GCF_053477565.2). Classification (NCBI taxonomy): domain Eukaryota; kingdom Viridiplantae; phylum Streptophyta; class Polypodiopsida; order Schizaeales; family Lygodiaceae; genus Lygodium; species Lygodium microphyllum. The sequence continues at coordinate 24,542,753 of NC_141152.1, read as the reverse complement.
TTGCAGAATGGCTAGACAAAGAGTCTGTTAGATATATTACATGTGCCATCAATCACAAATAATTTAGTGTCTATTAGGGTTGCACGTTCGATTTAATGCAAAAGGTTATTTTGTAGAAGACTTTAATGATAAGTGTAAGTTGGTCACAAAAGGAAGTAGAGTTGGTCACATGTTCGCTTTAGATGCTGAAATTCCTATAATGAATGTTGCTATGTATACTAAAGGAAAAAAAGTGGTTGGCAAATATTGAAATATGGCATAAATATATTGGACATGAAAACATGAAAAAGTTGAAATTAATATAGTCAAAAGGATTGGTTACATGCTTTTCCACTTTTAGAGTTGTAGATTTTCATAAAGTATGTGAAGCATGCCAGTTTGGTAAAAGCAAGACAACCCTTTCCGCATAAGAGAGATGTGAGCAGAAGTATACTTGATGTTGTGCATACAAATATTTGGAGGCCTACATAGAATGTATCTCTTGGTCGCAACAAATACTTTTTCATGTTTATTGATGATTATTCAAGGAAGCTATGGGAAGCTATTGAAATAAAAATAGGCTTGTAAGCTTAAGTGCTTGAGGTCAGATGGAGGGGGAGAGTACCTCTCTAATGATTGTAATGGCTTCTTGAGGTCTCATGGGATAAAGAGACCATTTACTTGCAAGTATACCCCACAACAAAATGAGGTTGTAGAAAAAAAAAAGGCATATTGCACAAGTTGCATTAGCAAAAATGCCAAAACGTTTTTGATCTGAAGCTGTTCATAATGCTATCTACATTATGAACAGAACTCCCACAGCTGCAATTCATGGGATGACCCCTAAAGAATACTTTATAGGCAAGAAGCTTGATGTGTCACACTTGAAAGTGTTTGGCTATATTGCATATGTACATGTGCCAGATATTGAGCGACAAAAGAAGCTTGATCCAAAGGTTGAAATATGCATTTTTATTGAATACTCTTTAGAGAAAAAAATGTAAGTTCAGAGTGAGCAAGGATGTTATTGTTTATGAGATGAGCAATTGGCATGCATCTATTGGTAATGTATTAGATGATGATAATGATCATGATAGCTATGTGTAGAAAGAAAAGCAAGAATCACGTAGTCTTAGTGGACCAAAAATATCATATGGTACTACATTATAGTAGCCCTGGGTCTAGGAGACACGAGTAGCCCTACATCTTTATGTGGACCTACAAGTCTTGCAAGGAAAGACAAAGTAAAAAAGAAAGTGTTGGACGTTAATGATGCATCTACTACTCATTTGGAATTTGATGGAGACTCTAGTGGTTTAGAGAGTTTGGATAATGAGCTTGGTATTCCTTCAATTAGGAGAGAGCGCATAGTAATATAAAGGCTCCATTGAGTGATCCAATGGTATGCAACTCTAGTAGGGTCAAATATCACATTAAAATAATTGGTTTTGAAGGTTATGTAACTCACCATTATGCTTATATGGTGAACATAGTTGAGAATATCAAGACTACTTGTTTTGAGGATATTGTTGGTCATGCTCATTGGGATGCAACAAATGGATGAGGAGATGGCTGCATTAGAAGCCAATAAGACTTGGAATTTGGTACCCTTTCCTAAGGAAAATTAAGCCTAAATAAAATAGTTCAGTTAGCAAGTATAAGGCTATGCTAGTTGCAAATAATATATAGCATAGATTATGAAGATATATTCAGTCTAGTTGCCAAGATGGAAACTGTTAGATGCATGATTGCTTTGGTAGCATCCAAAGGTTGGAGTTTGCAACAAATGGATATTAAGAATACCTTCTTGCATGGTGAATTGCAAGAAGAGGTGTATATGGAGCAACAAGCAGGTTATGAGGATTTAGAGCATCCCACATATGTGTGTAAGTTTAAAAATGTATTGTATGGATTAAAGCAAGTAGCTAGAGTAGCATGGTCTGACAAGATCAGAATGTATCTTGTAAATATTGGATTTTATATTTCTAATGTTGATCACTCACTTTATGTGAGAAAGGGAGATGCAAGTTTAGTCATCATAGTCATCTATGTGGATGACTTGATTATTATAGGTAACAATGACAATGGGATTACTGAAGTTAAGGACTTTTTAAAGAAGAAGTTTGACATGAAGGATTTGGGTGAGCTGAGATACTTTCTTGGTATTGGGGTGATTAGATGTGATGATAGTATATGACTATCCCAAAGGCCGTATGTCTTGGATATGTTATCCAAGTATGGTATGATAGCATATAAGCCTCTTTCAGTACCATTGGAGCAAAACGTGAAGTTGAGTGTTGACGTTGGGGATGCAATAGAAGATCCTACTATGTTTAGGGAGGATAGTAGGGAGTTTGATTTACATGACTATCACAAGGCTAGACTTGAGCTATGTTGTTGGCCTTATCACTTACTTTATGCAGATGCCTGGAAAGCCTCATTTAGATGCAGTTAGATACATATTGAGATATGTCAAGTCCACTTTACATTGTGGACTTTTTATGAGGCAAGTAAGGATATACATGTGTTTGAGTATACAGATGTAGATTGGGCTGTATGTGAGACAAAAGATCTACTAGTGGATTCATGATTTTCCTTTGTAGTGCAATACTTACATGGATTGCAAAAAGCAACCTATAGTTGCTTTATCGAGTACAGAGGCTAATTATAGAGGTGCTACTATGGCAGCATGTGAGGTGGTATGGCTGCAAAAATTATTAGGTGATTTGGATGTGTAGGGAGATGGTCCAATTTTTTCATTCACTGTGATAACATGAGCAGCATACAACTAGCTAGGAACCTAGTGTTCCATCCTAGGACAAAACACATTGAGGTGCACTACCACTTTGTGAGAGAGAAGGTTCTTGTATATGTTAGCACATAGAGGATCAGATAGCTTGGAGTTACTGGGATATAGTGGAGCTTAAGGGGGAGTGTTGAGACGGCGAGCTCAATATGTGTGGACATTGATGATGGACAACTTGGCTAGATGGGTCTACTGATGGTCATTATCGCCCTCACATGACCACTGACTTATCACTTATTACATTTAGTTTGTTACACCTACCTACAACTGGCATAGATATAGTGCAAGTCGATTAGTATAGGCATTGTTTGTCTTAGGGAGGGGGGGCTAGTCTAAAACATTATTTGGAGGGCACACACATAAATGGGGTCAAATCAAAGACTTGTGACTTTGAAAGAAATTTTTCTTGTATGCATACCTAAGAGCTTTGACCAAGGTTTTTTCTCAATCATAATGGAGAATATGAAACTCAAACATCAATAGCCTATCTTCACTATGGAAAGTGACTGTGAAGTGGAAATTTTGAAAAGCCTAATGTGAACCAAGAAGAATGTGAAGAGTCTAGAAATCCTAATGAGGACACCCATAAAGACGTACTAAGAATGAAAGAACCCTAAGAAGAGGTTTTGTCCTCTAAGTTATTACCATCTAAATATGATTATGATGTGAGAGAGAATGCAAGAGAGCTTGTAGGTGTAGGAGCAAGTCAAGGAAGAAGTGCTAAGGTACATGATAGTCAATCTATAAGTTGGGTTTTCAATGATTTTGAGTCATTAGACATGAGTTTAAGTAGTGAGGTGTTTGAAATGGGATGACATGATGGAAAGAGTCTTAGAGAGACTCTAATTGATTATGAGAATGATTGGAAAGCATTAGGGCCAAAAATACTTTAAAAAATGTACTTGTAAGAACATGATTAAGTTGCTAATTAGTTGAGATTTTGAAAGAATGAAAATGCCAAATTTGGTTACTCAAATGTGATTAGTGAGAGAATATTGAATTCATCAAAGAGCTGAGCCATTAATTGTCCCTCAAATTCAATTTATGTCAGGGTCACCTTTTTGGTCATTTTTTGTCTTGGAATTTGGAAAATTTTGTATTTTCGAGAAATGTCCATCTATATCGTGATTTTTCTACTCCTGCGTCTTCTTTTCACATGCTCTTTCTCCATTCTCTTTCACCATTCTCTTCTTTGTGCTCAATTTCTTATCATTGTGATTGTTGATCTACTAAAATATTTAGTAACACCTCTGCAAGTGATACATATGCGAGCATATGCAAATACAAACTTACCATCCAACTAGATCCAATATATTCATCTTGGAGAAGTATACATCGTTGATTACTAACAAATGGGATGGAGGCCAACAGATTGCGAACTCAAGGAAAGAAACATATAGATTTGTGGGTAGATGGAAATATTTATCCCAGGATTCTTCAACAGGTAAACCTCCTAATTTTTTAAATATTCATGACTACGTGAGATATGTTGGGAAAGGTTATAATGGGATGCTTGGGTATTGTAAAAGGTTATACTTTGCATCTTACACATACATGACTCAGATGAATGAAATGAAAAAAGCATTATTTATTGCACAGACAAGAATTTTTTTGCTTACAAATAAGATTGACGTTTTGGAATATGCTAATAAGTCATTACAAGACAAGCTAGTACATTTAAAGAAAACTCCAATAGGATTAAGAGAGAAAAAGAGACCATTAAAAAATATAACTAGCTTGTGTGAGAGAGCGAAGAAAAGAATATTAAATCTTGCAAAAAATATGTCTCTAACATGTCAGGTATTAATATTCGAGAGAGTGAGGAGAGAATCAGTTTTTTAAAAGAGACCATGAATAAGAATGATATTTTGAGGATTCTTAGGTCACCTTAGAATATAGATTTGAGAGGCCCAACTCTCAAAGAATTAGTGAAGGACTTAAAGGACACAGTAAAACCAAACGAAATTGTAGAGACATGTGATACTATGGGCATTAGTCAAAAAGGTTATCTGGCTATCTCAAGATTATGGCTTAAAAATCTAAAATGTAATAGAATAACTGCATTTGGGTTACCTCGAGCCCTAAGAGTATCGATTGCAAGGACTGTAATGAATTTTAAGATTCCACAAGTTTTCAATGAATACATTCATATTGAAGAATCTATGCCATGTGAAAAGACAAAAAGAAAATCTAGTTTTGAATACAATGTATTTAACAATATATCAGTTGATCTAAGAAGAGTGCAGATTGCAATGGTTCACATGTTTAGACTCACACTCGGGGGGGTGGGGGGGAGGGGGAGGGTCACTCATGAATATATGTATATATAACGTGAGTTCAAAATAAGGGGTTTTTAAATACCTTTTTTATACATTTTTTACATATAAAAGGGTGTTATATAAAGGGGTTACTTACAAATTGAATAGAAAAGGGTTGTGTTTTATTCAAGAAAACTTCATAGATTAGGATATTTATAAACAGGCCATGAACGCACGTTATATAGAGAATATATATAGTGAACCCCTCGAGGACTCACGTTAGAGGAATGTCACGGTGTTTTGAAGTTTGCCTTGAAGTAAGATGAAGCACATATTCAAAAAGGACAAAAGATGGAAAGAGTCAGCATTTGCATCATGAATAGGGCATTGGAATACAACAATGGTGGGGTTCAAGCACAAGTGCATAAGTTCTAGTCTGAGATGGAGATTTGGTGGATTGGTACAGCTCAGTTACCAATTGAGAATCATCAAACACTGAAATGGTTGTTTACTCATACAGGTATTCCAAACATTATTAAGTCTCAAAGTGAAGGAGAAATGTTGGTTGTTGATAGGATTGGTAATTTTAATGTGGAATGGCACATGAGCGCTGACTTGAAAACTATCAAATGTATGCTTGGAATCTGTAATGGGGCAAATGCAAAATATCCTTGTATTTATTGCATGGAAAGTATTGGTCTAAAGATTGAAGCAACTTGTGCCCTATAAGAAGAGCCCCAACTAGAGACTCTATAGATCTAAGTTTAAAAAAAGACAAGGAAGATATATGGGATCCAATTCTTTCAATTCCTCTTACTAATGTTCATATATGTACTTTGCATGCAAAGATCATTAGAATTATTGATAAACTTCTTAGGTTGCATCTTGACTATGCATACTCAATTAAGCCTTTTTCTTTATCGAATGAGTGTATTGACAAATGTGAGGCATTACTCTCCAAAATGGGTTTTCATGGAGGTCAAATTTATTTAAGAAAAGATCCAACACTTTCAGGGAAAACAAGAGATGTCTTGGCTAATGTCTCAATGGGAGGCTCAAAAGCTATACATTTTTTAGGTAACCATACAGGAAAACAGGTGAGCATTACTTGGGAGCATTGGAGAGAGAGTTGTGTGAGATAACGTCAAATGTTGCAACCACACCACGACTTGCATTTCTAAGGATGGAGGTTTGGAGATACCTCGATGTCTTCCTAAAGCTCCTCAAGCAACAAACGAAAATCTATACATATCCAGAAGAGCTCAAATGTTCAATTACAAATCTTGTTTAGGCAATAGAGGAGGCATGGGGAGAAAAAGATATCACTTTTTATTTGGTAAGAGAGAATATTTAATCCAAGCTTTCTTCAATAAAATTTCCATTAGCATAAAATGATCGTTACTCTTATGAATTTGTAGCATATCCTTCATATCCATGGGCCTTACCTTGTGGAGGATTAAGGCCCCCTTGCAACTTATAGCAGCCAAGGCATGGAAAAATCTCACTATCAAGCACGTACAAGTTTTTTTTCGAAGCACAAGACATGGAGGTGGAGTTACAAAAAACAATGCTCTTGAGGAGCTATTCAATCGGTTTTTTCAATGACAGCTTCAAATAATCAATACTTCAACTTGAGAATTCAAGAAAGAAAAGTACAAAGCTAGCTCTCATGAGCCTTTACATCTTCCTCCCTTTCCGGGATATTTTCTCTATAATGCAAAAATTTTCTTCTCTTGTAGCCAACTATTGATTTTATATCAGTTCGGTTTGTCGCCAAAGCATAAGATGAGAGGGCTAGAAAGTATCCTGCTCTAGAAGCAGAGAAACTAGGACCATAACCAAAAATCCTAATTGTCGCAGTCTTCTCTAAAAACATCACCTTCTGTGCATTGTATTGTAACCCAGAGAAACCAAGTAGTCTTGTAAGTGTCTTGATACACAATGTAGGCCATGTTGCTTTCTCTGAGAAGCATGCGGATCAATCCTTGCTAAGTAATGGTCAAGTGCAACATCTTTTAGTGAACTAATACCAACTCTTGTCCCTTTATCCCATCCCAAGAAGTTATCAAAATCTTCAATCTCCAACTATAAAAAAAGATAAATGTCAAATGAATGTTGAAATCAAACATATTAATGTATATACATCTTACAAAATTTGAGAGAATGGTACCAATTGATTTTCATCATTCTCTAGCTTAGTTGGATTCCATATGCTAATTGATGATTGTGCCTCATTGGTATCTTCCAATTCTTTAACATATTGCGACTCTTCTCTTCCAAAATGGGAAATTCCAAGTCAATCTTGAAGGCTGTGGAACTCCTCTTCAATAATCCCATACTCTTTCTCAGTATTCTTTGCCTTAAGAAAACAAAGAGAAAGGGCATCCCCTGCTTCAATAAACTTGTCGTCCGTAATTTTGGTGCCAAGTTTAAGTAACTTTTCTTTCGATTCAGTTTCGATATCAACAATGCCATTTACAGTATGAGAAGCCTCTACAATGATGGCTAAACAATAATCCTCCCTAAGATTGAAGAGCCTTTGGATGTCTACTAGCAGTATGTATTCCTTGTCCTTGATAGGGAAAGCTGGAAGTGAAGAGACATTATAAAAAGAAGAGTCACATAAAAAATTTGCATTTGCATGGTTTTCTTCAATAATGGTCTCTGCTTTGAATTGGACAACATCTAGTTTGCCAGCAATATTTGCTTCTTGCTCAGGGTCCAAACATTCCTCTACATCCTTGTCATTTGCTACCTCATCCAAAAGGAAAAAGCTGGAACATTTTGGACATTCTAATTGTTGTTCATCAAATTTCACAAGATATTTAACAAGAGTAAATGCAATGAATGCAACTATTTTGGACATAAGCCTGCATTTCCTAGAATGAGCAGAACAAAACAAATCTGAATTACAAAAGCGATCACGAGAATGACATGTACACTTTCTTGAAAACAAAGCCTTCTCTCAAGGTGAGCTCCCAATAGCTATGTGAACATATTCCTTTGCATCCTTTTCAACTATTGGAAATGCAAGAATTTCAAACTCAGAAAACTCCTCCAGGAAAAAATTCTTACATGAGTTCAATACATGGTCAATATCCTAGTTATGGTTGAAAATATCCTTTGCAGTTCCGTAATAAGATAACTCCATGCCATTGTGAAGAAGAAAGTCTAGGAGCCTTTCTGATGGAGAAACCTCTATGATCTAAGACAATGCAGAAGCCCTCAATGGTGACTTGCCTTTGATTGGAGACTTATTAGGCATTCCCACACTTGCTGCTGAACAAGGGGAGGAAACTGTGGGAATTTCAGGGGAGAAGGCAGCACAACCAAAAGCCCTTGTTGACCCTGATGATAATCTTCTTCTTTTTTTAGAAGGGATTACCTACTCTTGGGAGCCTGCAACATCCATAGGTGCAGACATGAGTGAAAGTGAGATCCGGTGCGAAAGTGTGCACTCAACTTCACGAGCAATGCCTTCTCGCTTCATATTTGTTGATCTACAATACAACACAAAAGTGGCCAAGTGACCTCAAGAACAATATCTCCTTGCTTCGTATCAAGGGGTACATGAAATTGACACAAATTCACATCAAAAACACTGAAAGTGGACCTCAACTCTAAACAGGCTTGTAAATTTGCAAAAAAAGTCATAAATGCCTAGCCACAGTGTTTATATAGACCGAAAAATACTTGCCACGTACGAAGGACAGCCATATGGATGGCCTACGCAAAACCTAGTCAATTAAACACTGCCATGTGTCGCGTATCCCATAGGTATAAAATATCAATGGTAGCTTATGTGGCTCACTTTTCAAATCCACGAGCGCGAATACACAGCCACATCGACATCAACTTTGCCCTATATCAATCACCACAATTATGCGCGAGCAAGTGCTTTTTTAACCTGTGTTTCAATAGATTTGCATCGTATCAGTCACCGCAAATACAGCGCAAGCAAGTGCTTTTTTAACATGTGATTCACTGTATTTGCACCATATCGGTCACTGCAAATAATGCGCACGCAGGTGCTTTTTAAATCTTTATGAATACAATTATTCATTTGTCTTACGAGTTTTTAGTTGCATGTTGCTCTTTGCTTGCATTTCCAAAGTGACAATTCTAAATGCATATTGCATAGGTTAAAAGGATGAAAATTTGTTTAAATGCATCCTTGTCTTCCTCGCAAGAAAGAACAAGTGCATAATGCATTTAGGCAATGATTTCCTAGATATGATTCGTAGGAAATAATCGTTAACATCTGTTAGAATATTGTCCAAAGAATTGCATTTCATGAAAAGAAAACCATGAACTTACCTATTGCATGCAAGGATGCTTGCATTTTTAAGTTGGGTTGACTACTGCTAAATGGATTAAGTCAACAATAGTCTTATGACATTCGTCATGCATGAACTTCTTTATCGAAGTTTTTTTAGAGAAAGATGCATTTCATATTAAATCATGAATTCAATGCATCGGACAAAGGGTTATAGATATAATTCTTGTCAAAACTCAACATAGGTTTTTATATGAGTTAACCATGAATTGTCTATCATTATAGATTAGGCAAGGGAAAGAGATGGTCATTTTACGTTTTATAGTTGCATAGAAGGAAAAAGTCAATAAATCGCATAGTTTCACGTAATGTGATGTCTTGCAACTATTTACACCTTTTAGGACAAATATTAGCGTCTCTAAGAAAAGATTGTTTCTTGTCGCAAGACAAGTAGACCGATTTAGCTAAATCACTTGTAATGACATAACCCACATGGGATTCTTAAAAGCATAAATAGTTAGTACAACAAACTCCTCAAAGTGCTAGCTAGAGTTTAGTCACGTTAAAAATTCTGCCTAGTATCGCACTTGGGATGCCAAGTCAAGACTTTCAATCGCACTTGGGATGCCAAGTCAAGACTTTCAATCCCAAAGGTCCTACCCACATTCACGGAATGTTAGGGTTAATTGGATGCCCATACAATAACGATCTAGGGTTTTTACCCTAGGGTAAATTGGCCTAATACTAGACTCAGATTGAGTTTAGAAACCCTAGGGCCAAACGTTGTCGGCCTAGTATGGTTAGGGTTGGGTTGGGTCAAAAGACATCCCAAATCCTACTTCTTGACCAAACATATTTCTTGACCAAGGAACGCCGTTTGATGGGAGAAATGATCCTCCAAGTTAGGTGTGACACTTGTTCGTGCAACAAGTTGCAACGTCGCATGGCTTTGTATTTAGATAGATTCGCCACTCCTTAGAACAAGGTTGGCAGGTTCTAGTGCAAGTCTAATTTGCAAGAGGATGAATAGTCATCCTGTTACATCACCCTTCGGTGAGGCTGAGTTGCCAAGTTAGGGTAATTATGAATTGCCTAGCAAGAAATTGACCAATCAAGTTAGGTGACAAGGTTGCCCAGGATTTACTATCTTAATTTAAGGAACCTAAGGTGTTAGTTAATTTGGGTTAATAGGGTATAAACCCTAACCCAAGGATAAAAGGATACATAAACAACAAGACCCTTGGGATCTTTCCAAGTCACAATCGACCCCGGATCGAATGCTGGATGCATTCGGAGAAGAGGATTCACCTAGCAGTTGGCCAAACAAAGGACCATTGGACTGAATGTGTTTGTACAGTTTAGGAGAGCTGCTTGTATTTCGTTGCTCAAAGAACTAAAGATGGAAAAATAATTAATGCTTCAAGTTGAAGGCCTAGAGGGAGAGGCAGCATCAGTTACCTTTGACTGTCTACCTGACCCTAACCAAGGGGGTTGTTAGCCGCACCGGGTACGTGGACCCAACCCCCTGCAAGAGGTCTCTCCGTGGGTGCTACTTGGAGAAGGAGGACGCTTGGGTGCCAGGGGGGCTCTGGCCGTAAATCCCATTGCCTCCGAGTCCTACACAAGAGGCCGACGTGACTCGAGATTGGATCTCGAGGCCCGCATACTAGTCTACAGGCGGAAACTTGGATTAGTAATCCCTAAGGATTGCTGGATTGCCTTCAGGCAGATTATGGATTAGCCTTCGGGCGGATTATGGATTAGCCTACGGGCTGGATTATATGATGTATTCCAAAGACTGATAAATAAGATCAATTGTTGAAAAGGAACTTGCTTGACATTGTTTTTCTACGTCAGTGCTTAAGTTACGTGAAGGAACCGATGATTAATTGGCTAATTAAGGAAGCTATTTTTGCTTGTCAAACTAAACGTGGTAGGTAATTAAACAACTAAAGCAACCCTGAGGAAAGTGCGGTGGATGTGGCCATGGGTCCCTCCTATGAAACGGTGGTCCCAGTTGGCCAGGAACTTTTCTCGAAGGTATTTGACAGCAAGGAACGATGACCTAGAATCTAGGAAGCTAAAAACCCGATTTATACTGTTTTAGGGGAATTGAATGGGACTATGCCTTATGGGCAGAGAGGTCGAGCTTCACATCCCTCTCATTTTCCATTCTCATTGAACCAAGTGCAGCATGGATCCACTTCGGCCTTGACGTTCTGCATAAAGTAGTTCGCATGGGGTTCGACGCTAGCTACCGCTCTATGATTTTGACCACTAGGAAAACCCTGATTCAGGTCGATCCTAAGTGGGAACAGCCGGAATGCTTCCGCTTCATGGCAGACTCGGGAAGACCTAGATCGCAAACCTCATGAAATTCTGTGGGAGTGCCGGGCGGCGCTTTTTGGACTGTCTTCTTGATGGGCTACTAAGACGTGTCCTACACGTGACCAGGTGGACACGTTACAGAGGAGGACTTGGTTCAATGATGTCAATAATGCATTTTTATGAAGTTGCCATATTTTCCCTTGACATATTACTAAGATTTTGATACCCAAAGGATTATTAGAATCACATGGATTCATTCGAAATTATTGATAGCTCATCTTATGCTTATTTTTCTATGGTTTGGTGTTCTATTTGGGCCTAAACATTGTATTATTTTGCTATGGTTTTTTTCCATAAAGAAAATGTCAATATGGTTGTCCTTGGGTGCTTTGAAGTCTGCCAAGATAGAGATGTTACAATGGAAACATGCCTTGAGCCAATGTTGTCATGCAAACCTACAAATATGGTATAGGGAATAGCTATGTTTCTTGCACTCATGAAGGATGGTTGCATGCTTGATGTCTTGGCACTTATGATGGACTTTGGATGTTGAAAGTTAAGAACCTTGGGAAAATCAAATCTCGAAGGTTAAGGTCCTTCTTATGCTTCAAAATCATTTGACTCTACCAAAGACTTATATTATACTTGGATGCTTTGGTGACATGATACTTGAATGTTTTGATGGTTCAAGGGGTTGAGACCTTCAATGACTACATTGTCTTCTTTAAGTTTATCCAAATTTGAAACTATTGACACTTTGTGTTAGTTACAATTCTAAAAGCATCAATTAGTGTGAGTATTTGGATATGCCTATGGCACTCTAGGAAATCACAATCTATGGGTGATGGTTAAACCTTAATTGTTTGGCATATGAGAGTTGCCTCTTGGGTTGTCTTATCCCCATTTGATTAGTGAGTGAATGTTGTGACTGAGAACTTTGCATAAACCAAAGAAAAAGAGTGAGTGAGAGAGTGTCTGCTTTCTCTTAGAAATTATGGTTTAACACAAGTTCTTAGAGGAGATTTGGAGAAAATGTAATGTGACATTTGATTGTTGTAGTAGAGGACCTAATCAACTTCAAGAATAACTTTGAGAGAGCAAGTTGTACTTGCTAGAGTACTACTACTAAGTGAATGGCATGGACACAAGAAAGATTGATAGAGAATCGTGGTATAGTTGTGAGGATTTTTATTTTCTATTAGATCTTTTGAGGATTGTTGCTATTTAATCTCAAGGTTGTTGAACTTATTGGGTTGAGGAATTCATCACTTTAATCCTACCAATGCTCCTTAATATCTCAATCATACATATAAGAGAGTGTTTTCCCTATCACAACTAAGTGTGTGTTAACATGAGTACCATGGGACTTGCACTTGTCTTGAAGGGGGAGAATGTTATATATTTATGAGAGAACCACTTGAGATCCATGTTACTAAAGCTTTATCAATGCAACTATTGAGCAATCGTTTGCTTCTTTTATTCTACTATCTTATCTCCATTGTTGAGAGTGAGGGAGAGAAAGTGAGCGAGAGTTTTGAGTTCAAAGCTATGTGTAATGTGAGATTATGAGAGACTGAAAGATTTGGTGAGGTGAAGCTCTTCTCCAACTTCTCTGTCTCATTTTTCTTTTCTATCTTCTTCTCTCATCATGGGTATACTTGGTGGTGGATATGAAGGAATAAGGGAACTAGATTGTGTTGCTTGGATCATGAAACCGTCTTGAAGCTTTCAAGCTTTCAAACTCTAATGCAAAAATGTAAGATAGTTGAGTTCACTATACCTCAAAGCTACTCTTGCATCTTGGCTTTCTGGGTATAGAGAGAAGGATGGATGGTTAGCTCGAGCAAAGTGACGAGACATCAAGGTGAGAGATTGTCACCAAATTGAGTTGCAACTTCTAAAATAATAGAAGTCCATCCAATGTCCTGAGTATTGTGCGTTTAGCCCAAGAGTCTAGTTATGATTTTCTACCAATTTTAGTGTGCACAGAGAAAATTGGAGAGAATTAATCTCAAGGACTCAATTCAAAGATGTATTATTATCTTAATTGAGCTTTTTAACATTTGTCGATTCTCTTATCTTAGCCATTACTCTAATATTATGTGTGAGGAACCTCCTCTAAGATCCAATTTAAGAGTCCTCTAGTAGTTGGCTAAAACTTTAAGTCTATGCCAATATTATTTGGTTGTCTTGATTGCCTCTTGAAAAGCTCCCGCAAAAATAGGATCGAGAGTAAGCTGTGAGTTAGACCTTGCATGAGTGTGAAGATAGACTTAAAGAAGAGAGTAACATAATATGTTTGGGAGAAGAAGGAAAATATGTTAGCAAAATAGGGTACAATTTTTTTTAAATGTTTGAGTATGTCCAATCCAACACCAATCGATTTGTTGAACGAAGCACATCACTAGAATCCTCTCCACCTCTTGACCACACAAACAAAGGGTTTAGCCTAATTCAAATCATGGATAGAGGTGTAATTTTTCCCAAAGAGAGAAGTTTAAATAGATGTTGGAGAACAAGAGCACGACATTTTGTTCTTGTTTTTCAAATTATTTTTCCTCCCAAAAAAGGCAACGCTACTTTGTATTTAGCTTTGTAAGTTGTGCCTAACAAATGATAAAAAAAGTACTTTGAATGATAGTTTTCCATGAAGTTTGAACATTGATCAGCCCCCTACTAGCAAAAATTGCATACAGTGTGCATTTTGTTTGAAATCGAGTATTGCTGTTGTAATGCTTGCATGATGCAATTAAACAATATAGCAGAGAAGCCATATACTACATAAAGCTATGAAGGACAATGTTGATGTCAATACTCCTAGACAAGCAAAGAACTATGTTGATGTCAATACTCTTGGGCACTCGTTAGCCTTAAGCCATATACTACATAAAGCTATGAAGGACAATGTTGATGTCAATACTCCTAGACAAGCAAAGAACTGTGTTGATGTCAATACTCTTGGGCACTCGTTAGCCTTCCCTGACCAAAAAGCCTCCTTTGCCAAGCTGCGAAGATTTGTCGCTTTTGCATCGAATACTCTAACATCTCTAGACAGCAAAAAAAAGGGAAGAAATTGCATGCAATGCCACCCACCATATGCTGCACTTCCAACGTGTAAGATCCTGAATGGCCATGTGGGAAGAAGTCCTTTTTGCAAGGAGGGCCTTTTGCTTTCCGAGCGCACGTTCAATGCGGATACAACTTAGGTGCGGTGTCCAATGTGAAAACGACTCATCCTGCAAGAAATGGACGCATAGCGCCAAGAAACAAAAGGTGGGTCCCCGATGCGGCAAAAAGGACAGACGCTTTTGTGGGGGCCACCCCGTAAAGTGGACGCCTTCCTTTTGTTTTTGATTTGAGAGGACGTGGACCCCGGGCCGGACTTTCTAAGACGCTGACGTGTCTGGGGCCCGCAGGGAAAGGACAGCGCAGGCTGTCCTGCGTGGCAGCCCTTTTCCGGTTTACCAGGTCGGGATAGCCAATCGGGCAGCCGCTTACAGGATTGGATGCCCTGCCAGCCTGGCGGATCGCACCCCTCTCTCCAGCCAATCAGGCCTCGCTGCGTGTGCCCCGATAAGATGGACGTACCATATCTTGACGTCTTTGGAGCTATCTATCATTTGTGGGACCGACGCTTTTGGAGGATACCTTAGGACAGCTGAGGTGTCGGTCTGCTATGCAGGGTTCGGGAAAAAAATTTTGAGGAAGAGGAAGTGAATCCTTTTCACCCCCATTCATTGGGTATCTTATACAAAAATTTAACAAATGTAACTATATTTTGAGAAATTTGAAGATGATTTATTTCCTTCTTCCAAAGAAATGAGAAGGATTTTTGTCAAGGTGAACAAGTTCTAAGTTGAAGTGAACTTGTCTTTTCCCGCACCCTGGCTCAATGCCAAAGTTCACAAGAACATTAACGATAGCAACTACAAAAACCTTTTAAGGGCCGGGTAACACTGACGGGGGTGTGGGGATTGTGGGAACTAAGTAACCCCACACCCATTGCCATATACCAACAAGGAGTTTTTGGTTTTTTTTTTTGGGTTCGTAGAAACCATCATAGTTATAACACTACCAAAATTCAGGTGGGGCAAGAGAGTGCTAACAAATGAATGGGAAGCCAAGTCTGCCAGTGACTCATATCCAAACACCAACACATGGAATTTTGAAAAGTCGCCTTTATTGCAGCCAAGCTTTGAGGGTTGAGAGCACCTAGGTGTTAGGGTGATTGAAAGCAAAGCATGGCACCTTGGTATAGCTTTGTTGCCCCCTATAGGAGATATTGTGAGAGAAGTAAGTTCAAAATTTTCAAGGGATTTTGAAATCAAGTTACCCATATTTGTAATTTTTATAACTAAGACCTAGAACTCAGTGGAGCAGCCCTTGAGGTATTCCCCATGCAATGGACTAGATTGAATCCTAATCCTGGACCTATAGTTGGCAACTCTGAGCAGCCCCCATAAAATGAACTAGATTCACTACAAGGATTTGAGCTAGTAGCGACACCGATTAGCGACAGCGGATAGCGGCGTCGCTAATAGCATCGCTATTTGCGTCGCAAAAATGTGACGCAAATAGCGACGCTCCACAGGGAAAAAAAGCGGATCGAAACCGAGCGCGGTTTTCATTTCGCGTTTGCGGCTTGTGTGTTTTGAGAGCGAGAGCGAGGGAGAGAGCAACCGTCGTGAGAGAAGGAGAGGAAGAAGACTTGCCACCGCTGCCGCCGCCGTTGTTCGCAAAGGAGAGGATAAGCCTTCATCACAAAGAGGAGCCGCCCCACACTCGCCATATCTCATCGGTGAGTCTCCCTCTCTCTTTCTTTTGCTTGTTTAAGGTTTAAATCACTTTCTCTTTTACTTGTTTAGGAGAGAAAATGAGAGAGAAAGAGAGGGAGAGGGAGAGGGAGGGGGAGGAAATGAGAGAGTGAGAGAAAGAGAAAGAGAGGGAGAGGGAGAGGGAGAGGGAGGGATAGTGCATTCTCTCTCTCCCTCTCCCTTTTGCTTGTTTAATGTTTAAATCACTTTATTTTTTGCTTGTTTAGGAGAGGAAATGAGAGAGAAAGAGAGGGAGAGGGAGAGGGAGGGGAAGGAAATGAGAGAGGGAGAGAAAGAGAAAGAGAGGGAGAGGGAGAGGGAGAGGGAAATGCATGTCTCCATACAGGGTGCAGGAGGCAGGGAGAGAGAGAGAGAGAGACAGAGAGAGAGAGAGAGAGAGAGGAGGAGGAGGAGGAGGAGGAGGAGGAGGAGGAGGCAGCAGAGAGGGAGAGAGAGGGAGAGAAAGAGAGGGAGAGGGAGGGGAAGGAAATGAGAGAGGGAGAGAAAGAGAAAGAGAGCGAGAGGGAGAGGGAGAGGGAGAGGGAGGGAGAGTGCATTCTCTCTCTTCCTCTCCCTTTTGCTTATTAAAGGTTTAAATCACTTTCTTTTTTGCTTGTTTAGGAGAGGAAATGAGAGAGAAGGAGAGAAAGAGAGGGAGAGGGAGAGAGAGAGAGAGGAAGAGGGAGAGAGAGAAAGAGAGGGAGAGGGAGAGGGAGAGGGAGGAAATGAGAGAGGGAGAGAAAGAGAAAGAGAGGGACAGGAACAGGGAGGGAGAGTTCATTCTCTCTCTCCCTCTCCCTTTTGCTTTTGGAGAGTGTTAAGATATATTGTGAGAGGGAGAGGAAATGCGAGAGAAAGAGAAAGAGAGGAAGGGAGAGGGAGAGAAAGAGAAAGATAACATATATTGGAATGATAGCATATCCATGATTATGGTAATGGTATCCACTTTACTTTTTTTATAGGTACCATTACATCGACTCCTTAAGAGGGCTAAAAATTAGTCATATACTTTATAAAGTCTAATTAAGAGATTTAAGATGCACGATAATAGACTTATCGATAATGGTATGCAATGTGCTTTGCCATGGGTCACGTACATTGGTGACTCTTTAAGATGGCTTAAAATTGGTCATGTCCTTCTTAATGTCCAAGTAGGGAATCTAATTGTGATATACATAATTCATTGTTTTTGTATTAACTTTATAGGCATAACAAATTAGAAATCATGCCAACTAGTCAACGGAAGGACTAAAAGAAAATGATACCCTAGCTAATGGTCATTACGGTACTTCATCAAAATGAACCCAAAAGTATTGTTATAGAAGAAGAATCCCTTAAATTGAGTATAGGATATTTTCTCTCAGGTCTTATGACTATGAGTAGAATTGATTGAAATAAATTTTATTACTATAGTTGATAAATTTCATAGATGGCATTAATTTTAATACGCGATCCTAGGACAAAAAAACACATTTCTAAGATGCTTTTTGTTGAGACTGATTTATTATTAGACTAAGAGATCCTCAATGATGCTCATAAATGGATTACTTATACTCAAAGCCCTCTAGTGCAGTTTTTTTACAATAACAAATAATTATCTACCGGGACAAACAAATCCTTGAGCATGATACAGGGCCGAGATATAACATCAATAAAACTCTCAACTACTATGTACAATGCAAGATTTATGGTCAACTTGCAACTTGACATACATCTCCATAAAGCTATCCATTTAAGCCTCGTTTGCTGTAATGTAGATAAGATGGAAAACGAAGAAGGTCTTATTGTTCAAGATCGCGAGACGTATCTTAATCAACGTGTCCCATATCCTTGCTCTCAATGCAAGTTGGCAATTAGACGAAAACGCCGATTGTCTATAGAATATGTACGACGATTTGGTGAGTTTCAATCTAAGATCATTGATCACGCGATTGCAGATTTTCAGCAAACGGTAATTTGAAGTTAATATTAATCATGCATTGTACTCGCAAGCTAATTGAAAACCATACACAATAAGATTGGATCTTGTTGGCAAATTTTCTATCCAGGGGGGTGATGTCTCGACCCAAGGGGGAGTGCACCCTTTGCGGCCAATTAGAAGAGTTCGTGGATGTGCGATGGATGGATTGCAGGAGCCAATCCATCACTTGCAAGGCCCATCTATACCGTCAATGCCAGAGGAGATAGACAACCTTCCCAACCTACCTACAATCTTGGAGCCTGAGATGGAGGCAATGATCGATGCATTGATTTCCATGGATGTCGAGACATCTGACCCGCTTAGAGAGGAAGCATCCATACAATTATATGATGGGTGCCCAGTATCTCGGTTGAAGACATTGCTTGCACTCTTAAGTGTGCAAGCAAAATACGGGTGGAGCGATACGAGTGTGACCGAGTTATTCAGGTACCTTGCACATAGGCTTCATTGTTTTTTTTTTTGACACTATTATTGCAAACATTTGTGCTTTTTCAAGGTATTTTATGATTTTTTTCAGGTTATTGAAATATCATATATTACCACCTGCAAATACCATACCTGAGTCTCGTGATGATGCATGACATGTTTTACGAAAGCTTGGCATGGACTACAATAACATCCATGCATATATTAACGACTGCATATTGTTTCGAGATGAATACGAGACTATGGAGACATGTCAAAAGTGTGGTACTCACAGGTATCGACAGGACTTGCAAGGGCAAACCATGCCTCAAAAAGTTTCCAGACACTTTTTGCTCATCCCCCGCATAAACCACATGTTTCGCACATCTGGCATGGCAAGCTTGACAACGTGGCATATGCAGAATAGGTCCACAGATGGAGTTCAACGAATATCAGTGGATTCGCACGCATGGAACCACATTGACTCTACCTTCCCAGGCTTTGCGCGAGAGCCAAGGAATCTTCGGCTCGGTTTCGCCATGGATGGTGTGAACCCATTCGGTCTGCGCTCGACTTCTTACAGTGTGTGGCCTATAGTGCTTGTCAACTACAATATCCCTCCATGGCTTTCTACGAAGAAAGGACATCTCATCCTTAGCTTGCTCGTCCCGGGCCGCTACAAAGTAAAAAATATGGACGTGTATCTTCGTCCATTAGTCGATGAGCTTAAGATTTTGTGGGAGGAGGGGGTCACTGTGTAAGATATGAGCAGGCGCGATGGTCGGCGGTCAGCCAACATTCGAGCCATTCTCATGTGGAAGATGCATGACTTTCTGGGATTGGGAGAGTGCTCAGGTGAGCAGACCTCCGTTCTCGCTAGTAATATCTATATTTTATCTCATTCAATCAAGTATTCACTAGGTCATGGCTCGCCTTACAGGTCTGTTTACCTCAGGTTATGATGCATGTCCATTGTGTGGGCCACAGTTAGACTCCCGAAGGTCACGAACCATGAAGAAGATGGTATATCAAGGACACGCCGCTTTCTTGCCGGAGGATCATGAACTCAGGGAAGGTTTTCTTGGATGATCTCCAACACGTATGAACGCCGCAAGCTAGTACGAGCTAAAAATGGTAAACTCGGAATCACATCCAAATGGAATGCGACGGTTCTCTGTTTTCTACGAGTTGCCATATTGGACCCACTTACAGGTCAACCACTTGTTGGATCCCATGCATATTTTGAAGAATGTGGGCAACTTGCTATGGGACCACATCACAAGAAAGAGAGACACTATAGGGTCATGAATGGATTTGAAGGAGGTAGGTAAGATGGAGGCGCTTTGGCCATACTCGAGTGCTGAAGGGAGAGTGCAGCTTTCTCACAGTCCTTGGGTTTTGTCCACCAAAGAAGAGCGCATTGTGAAGCAAGTAATCAAGTCTATCCGCACTCCGATGGGTATGATGCGTTCTCTCAGGTCCGCATTTTCTAAAGATGACCAATTGTCGGGGCTAAAATCCCATGATTGACATAAGATATGTCAGGTTTGTGAACAGAATGGATAGTAATTAGCGTGGGCATTTTGTAATTTGAAAAGTGGCCATTATTCATAATACTTTCTCATTTGTGGCAGTTTGTCCTACCGATCGCAATCGCAGGATGCCTTACTCTAGAAATACGCAGGGCCATTTACAAGTTGTCGAATTTGGTGCAATGGATCTCATAGAAAGAGATTAAGACGTCCTCTATTGAATCCGCGAGGCGGGGAGCAGTGGAGACGGTCTGTCTCTTTGAGAAATACCTGCCCACTAGCATACTCACGATACAAGTCCACCTTCTTGTGCATCTTGTGGACGAAGTGGAGATTGCTGGACTTGTCCATACGCGATGGATGTTCTTCCTAGAGCGCTTCATGAAAACCCTGAAAGGCTTTGTGCGACAACGAGCTCGGCCAGAAGGTAGCATGGCCGAAGGTTGGTTGGTGTCAGAGGCGTTAGTGCATATCTCACAATGGCTACCAACGGTGGAACCACACAATGAAATGCTATGGACGCTGAAGGACGATGATAGACTGATTGGAGATATGGTGGTTGGAAATGGGGTAGAAAAAAGAATGGATGCCTCAATGAAAGAGAAAGTGAATCGCTTTTGTATGTTGCACCATGCCTCCATGGAGACGTGGATCGCCAAGTACTAGATTGCAAGGCAAGATCGAGAGAAAGCGCGAGTTGAATTCCACGCAGTATGCATCATCGACCGATTCGATATCACGAAGGCATGGAGAAGATGCCGCGGTTTATGTCAACACGATGGTTGCATGGAGCCTTGACCGCAGCATCCAGCGAAGGGACAGAGATCTCAATGGAGGAGTGGGAGTTCTCGAGGGGATGTAGTTCAAAGGTGATGAGGGGTTTAGAATATGTCGTATCTAAATTTTATATGCGACATCTAATTTGAGTATTTCAATATACAGTACAAAATATATAGTGCAGCGTGGTCGCGCGAACGACATTTTCACGTGGAGCGTATTGACAAAATGCGCTCCACAATGGACTGTGGTGTCATGGCAAGGTTTCAGCAAGAGAGCTGGCGACGAGCAACGGATCCGAACACGGTTGTGGATGAGATGGAGTATTTTGGGAACTTGCAAAGTATTATTACGGTGGATTACCGTAGCTTCTCCATGATATTATTCGATGTGCAGTGGTTCAAAGTGGTACTTGGAGGAGTTGGAGCAACAGTTCGACGAGGTCCATCTGGATTTCTCGAAATAGATTCCAAAAAAAAATGGACGGCTTTGCGCGACACCTTTGTGTTGCCGGCCCACTGTGAACAGGTGCATAGAGTTATTTGCTTGCTAATTGTAATACGACATGGTTTATGTCACAATGGTTTGAACTTGCTTTCTACATGTTTGTGAACAGGTAATCTTCTATCCAAACCCCCGATAACCTCGATGGTGGTATGTTATACATTCAACTCCTCGAAGTGCGAGAGTATATGATCAAAGCGATGTTCCGGGCATAGATGAAGATAATATGCAAATAGAGGGGTCGATATTACAAGGGGTGGAGGCTATCGCAAGCTTAGAGCCCGCATCGGCTAACAATGATGGAAATACAGGAGTCCAAGAAATTTTTGAGAATAAGGCAGACTCATTCTTTTGTGGTGACATGCCTATCGATCTTCCAGTGTATGTAGAGTTGTGTCAGGAGATTAACATGGGACCATAGGATACTTCATTCTTGGAGAATTGTATTACTCAATTCGTTGTTTAGATCTTCCATAAAGGTATATAAGATATGCATTTTAAGAGGGATTTTTTAAAAATAATTTATATTACTATGCTTTGTATAGTTTAAATTGATTATTCTAACACTATTTTTTATCTGTGCAGGTGATATTTTCAGGATGAGTCGAGGGATGAGCGATGAGGAGTTTCAGGATATGATGGCACGCATGTCTTCAGACCAGCTCACGAGATTCAGAGAGATGGCAGACCAGGAGCTGTCTCGTTCTTCATCAGGGTGCTCTACTAGATCTGCTTCAGCGCAGTCAGATGCTTCAGCTTCGAGCAGACGATCTCGACGCTCACGACTTGGACCAGAGGGAGAGACTACATCGGGATCATGGGGATGCTGCTGTGGAGACATGGATGTGGTGTCTCCGTCTCGTCGTTCAGCTGGAGCTGTGTCACCTC
Source organism: Lygodium microphyllum (assembly GCF_053477565.2). Taxonomy (NCBI): domain Eukaryota; kingdom Viridiplantae; phylum Streptophyta; class Polypodiopsida; order Schizaeales; family Lygodiaceae; genus Lygodium; species Lygodium microphyllum. The sequence continues at coordinate 24,520,205 of NC_141152.1, read as the reverse complement.
CAGGATTTGTCACATCTGTGGGGACGTCTACTCCAGTTACTCCGGCTTTTGCGCAGCCGTCAGCAGGTGGCACTCCTTTTGGTGGCATCCCTTTTGGTGGCACCCCTTTGAATGCCACTCTGAGAGAGGTTACCCCCGTCGGTACACCGGATGTAGAGGGGTCTCCTAGATATGCCCAGGAGCGTGGACGGAGATGGGAGAGGACCCATCTTAGGCAGACTCCTAGGGGTTATGGATATCTGGTTGATAGTAGGTCAGGAGCCATCATCATGAATGATGAGGGGAAGAGGGTGATGGCTCGCATGAGAGAGTTGTGCCAACAAGTTTTTCGGCATAACGTCCTGGATCATTGGAAGAACATACCGGAGGGGAGCAAGGACTACATAGTAGCATCCTTGCACGAGGAGTTTCCGGTGCCAGCCGCAATAGATAGATTCTCTACAGGCTGGATGATGGATTGCATGCATGCATACATGTCACATAGAGGATCCGACGCACGCAAGGCAATCGAGAGTGGGGCTGCAAAGCCCGAGTGGTTAGATGCAGACGACTGGCGCCAACTGAGGGAGGAGGCTACAGATTTGCGAGGACGTTGGAACGGGAGGCGGCGAGGGCACGACTCGAGGCCCGAGTGCTCCATCATCTTGGGAGTGGCGGCCATAGGACATATTTGGAGGACTTTGTAAGTTTCTCTTTTGTTTTGCTTGTTTGTTTTTTTGAAATATTCTTTGTACTGACAATCATGTTTCTAACAGTTAACATTTTGTTATCTTTGCAACACTCCATTACAAATCGCGATCCGCAAGGGCTTGAGACTCGATATGCAGAGAGGCATGGTCTCAACGCATTGATCGACCGATTGTATAGACGCGACAGCCCTGTAAGTCACTCATCTTTCTTGTCCGTAGTTACCATGAGATATTTGAATGCATTATTGTATGGTGGATTGATGTGTTGTTTCTTTTTCTGCAGAATCCATTCGATGCTCCTTTGTGGCGAGATGAGCTTTCGGGGGACGAGGATTTGTAGCTCGCCCTTGGATCCTTGGAGCTCACACACCTTTAGTTTTTAGTCGCATGATCTATGTATACATTTTCTATGTATTAGTGATATCCTGTCATAATTGTACCAATCGCATTTTATGCGATCATGTATTTATTTCATGTATCAGTTTTATGATTTCAGTATACATTCTTTTTGTTTGCAAGCGTTTTGTATATAGTAGTGCATAAACTATTTTGTATGGCTCTCGTACAGCACACAATGCTACTGCCCTACAACAAAAATTTTTTTTCCCTGTTACCGTCGCTATTTGCGTCACAAATTTACTGCTCGCATCGCTATTGGCATCGCTATGTGCATCACAAATTTACTGGTTGCGTCGCTATATGAGTCGCATATAGCGACGCCAATAGCGACGTTTCTATGGCGTCGTCAATAACGACGCTTTTTGCGACGACAGGGGAAAATTTTGTTGTTTGTATTTTCGTCGCTTTAAACATCGGTATAAGGTCTATATCTTGTACTGATTGAATCCTAATCATGGACCTATAGTTGACAACTTGCATACAACATCATTTGTCTAGATCCTTGGGTTGCAAGGGAAATCTCAATCCATGGAAAAATCAAATGTTGCCTCTATTTTGATTTGTTGTCAAAGCCTCCTCATGTAACATACCATGGGAAAGCTCTTGAAGTTTGAGCTTGAAGAATACGCTCTATCTTTTGATAACTTTGGAGCTTTTATGCTCTAGTCAAATGCACTTTCTCCGACAACTTTGGAAGATGGAGGAATATGTATAGCAACTAGCAAGGCTAGAAGATGAAGTAAGTAAAGATCATTGATTGTAGATTTGCCAAAATAGATCCCATACAGCCTAAATGTATGATCTTTACCTAGCTAATTCCCACATCAATCCCAAAAAATGAAGCAGATTGGAGACTCCTCTTCAATGTGGGAAAATCTTCAACATTAGATGTTGGAACTTAGATCAACCAAAATGCTTGTGATAGCGAAGAATATAGAAGTGGTTAGACAAGTAGACAAAGTGAATAAATAGATGCTCATATAGATGAAATGTATAATGATAAGAATGAATGAATTGAGAAAAAATGCATAAGCAAGATACAATGCAATGGAAAAGGGGCTAACTATCATGGAATAGGGACATGAACACTCTAAAGCACTATTTGGTTGAATATTATATTCTACATAAGCTAGCACTATATGGGAGCCCAATCATCACTTATATCAAAATAAGATTGAATTCCAATAGGAGAAAACACTATTGAATCCCTAGAGACTCACAAGGTTAGCCACGAGCATTGTCTTCGGTCCCAATCCAACTCATCCAAGACATTTCTATATTTATAACTACTATTAATGTAGTCACCCTCCCAAGAAATTCATGGCTTTAATTCCCAAAGACTTTTCTCTTGGCCCAGTAAGACAAATACTCCTCCAATGAAGATGTGGAAAATCCATCTACCACCTATTCAAGGCAAACATGCCACCCTCCAACATAACAAAGAATATATCAAGAGGGTCAGCATGGGAAAAACAAATGGGCAAATATAGACCACCCAATACCTCACCTCTCTCACAAGTAGTCATTAGGGAGAGGTGTTCTATTTCTTTAGAATAGTAATATCACTCTCTTATCTCCTTCCTTTTTTTAAAAATATTCGTAATATACACATTATAGTCCTTATTACAAACAAGCCTCAATCTATCCAAGTCATGAGACATGTTTCAATAATTATATTATGGAGAAGAAGATCTAAAACAAATTGCTTGAAAAATATAAATGCAAAATATTTTTTAAAAAGTTCATAAATATATCATAGATGTCCAAATCAATGCATACTTGATTACACGTTATAATAAGTATCAAGAGTTTCTTCTTTGTTATTGATAGACTCCATAAACTTTTTCAGCTTCCTAATATCTTACAAGCAATTATGAATAAGGAAAAATGATGCCATCTTCACTCTCATGAGTCAAGGCTCAAAATCTTTCAAACTCTCATATGGTTCCTATGGAGAAGGTTGATCCAATCTTCCTACAATCCACATGATTCTTCAATATTCTCATGATATGTGCTAGGTAAGAAATATTATGTATCAAAATCTATGAAATTAACTAAAGAAACTAATGAACTATCAAGATGAGGAAAATCACTTGACCAAACTAACTAGATACTTTGTCAAATCCTAATGTGTTGAGTTGACAATATCAATGCATGTAGATATTGATGATCGATCACGTGGTTAGATGGATCTGTACATCTCACTTAGGACATCAATGGTTGCTATAATCCTCACATGGCCAATTGACTTATCACTTATTGTATTTGGTTAGTTACAGCTAACTGCAATTGGCATAGTTATAGTGCTTGTTAATTAGTATAGTCTATTATGCACAACTTGGCTTAGTAGACACTATATTGTATGTCAATTATGATTCATTTATATTGTATTATGTGAGAATGAAAAAATAAAAACCAATAAGGTTTTGGCCTCCATTTCTTATCTTCTATTCTTAAGTGAGCCTCTTCTTGCATGTATTGTTCAACATAGCTGCTTAA